>NC_135479.1:22426825-23626825 GCF_052094955.1 Ictidomys tridecemlineatus
AAGGTACATGAAAAGAGTCAATTAAAAAATTGCATATTGGATAATTCCATTTTTTATAACTTTATTTTATTCATTTATTTTTTGTGTGGTGCTGGGGATTGAACCCAGTGCCTCACATGTGCAAGGCAAGTGTTCACTATCACTGAGACACAATCCCAGCTCAGATGATTCCATTTTTGAAATGACAAAATTTTAGAAGAGAACATATCAGTGGTGCAAGGGTTAAGAAGGGGATGGAGTAGAGAAATAGGTGTAATTAAAAAAAAAAAGAACATGAGGAATTCTTGTGACTGTAGTGATAGATATATGAACTTACACAGGTAATAAAATTATATAGCACTTAATATGCACACACACACATATACACACACTCACACACGAGTAAAACCAGAGAAATCTACAAGATTGGTGATTGCATCAAGGTCAATGTTCTGATTGTGATATTATACTATAGTTTTACAAAATGTTACCATTCAGAGGAAAGTGGGAAAAATGAACAAGGGCTCTCTATTATTTCTTACAACTACATGTGAATCTACAATTATCTCAGTTTTTTAAAAAAGCCATGATAAATCGTTAATGTTTCTACTAGAAATAAGAGGCAGAAGGGGCAGCCCTTGTGTTTCCTTTGTGAAATTCCAAAGAGGAAGATTAATAAATGTTATTCTCATTAGGGTAATCAATAAAATGATCATAACCATGGAGGGGGGATATTTGTATCTATTGACCCAGTAATTCTACTTCTTGGAATTTATCAATAAAAATATATTGTTTTGGGCTGGGGATGTGGCTCAAGCGGTAGCGCGCTCGCCTGGTATGTGTGCAGCCCGGGTTCGATCCTCAGCACCACATACAAATAAAGATGTTGTGTCCGCCGAGAACTAAAAAATAAATATTAAAAAATTCTCTCTCTCTCTCCTCTCTCACTCTATCTTAAAAAAATACATTGTTTTATGTGTTCAGATATTCATTGTGGTATTATTTATAACAGTAAAAATATCTAAGTGATTAAAAACGGGGGATAAGTCTTATAAATTATGGTGTACTAGGTGATAAAATACTCTATAAATTTCAAATATATTTTAAAGATATACTCAATAAAATGTATAGCAGGCACTCAATAAATGGAATTTGCTTTCCTTTTTTTGGTATTTAAGGAGCTAATGTAGATAAACTTGACAAACTTTTGCCTGGAAAATGCAAGTTGTTGCTATTCTTCTAATGGTTATTTCTCCCAGTTCCATCCTGAATAAAGCTATACTTTCAGGCAGAACAATGGCTAAGTGGCATATAAGAATGGCCCCTCTTCTGGCTAGCAAGGCATCAAAATGATTTCTTAGGGAGTCTGAGTCAAGAGATTGGGGCTACTTCCTTTCCAGAGGACTTATATTCCTACTCACATAATGAAGAAAATTGGGAACATTCTCCCTAGTACATGCATGTGCATATGTGCATGTGCACATGCATGTGCACGCGCGCACACACACACACACGCGCGCGCGCACACACACACACGCGCGCGCGCACACACACACATATGGCGATAATTTCCAGGGAATCATGGAGTCTTTGAAGCAATGTCATCCCTGCGGACATAAAAATAACAGTGTTCTACTACATCAAGCACTGTTGATTGGGCACGTACTGAGTATCTTACTGAGTATCTGGTACTATCCTTGGTGGTTCTTCTTCTTTTTTCAGTTGCAGATAGACACAATACTTTTTATTTTGTTTATTTCTATGTGGTGCCAGGGATTGAACCCAGTGCCTCACACATGCTAGGCGAGCACTCTACCAGCCGCAGCCCCAGCCCCTTATCCTAGGTTTTTTTTTTTTTTTTTTAGAATTTTAATATTTTTTTTTTTTTTTAGTTTTCGGTGGACACAACATCTTTGTTTGTATGTGGTGCTGAGGATCGAACCCAGGCTGCACGCATGCCAGGCGAGCGCGCTACCGCTTGAGCCACATCCCCAGCCCATCCTAGGCTCTTTATAACATTATTTACAAAATTTTCACAGCAACCTTAGTGGTAGATGTTCATCTGCATATCACAGAAAAGGAAATTTGGGTTCAAAGAGGTGACTTATCAAGGTAGCTGGTAAGTGGCAGAGCTGGCACTGGAACCTAGGGCTGTTTGCCTCCAAAAATTTGTGATCTAACTCCACTTACTACATTTGAAGGACTGATGAAGTGGCACTGTGTGGAAAGCGTGCTGAGACTGTCTGGAGGAGGCCTGGAAAAGTATCCTTGTTCTTCCAACTTAACTCATTGCAGGCAAAATAAAAAATCTCTGGAGAGAGAAGCAGGCCTATTCTAAAGTCTTTCATCCCATTAATGTTTTTCTGTTTAACCTGTATGCTTTCTGTTAGAATTCAACCCCTTTTCCTCTCTTCTGTTTCCAGTGAGGATGGTGAAGAGATGACACAGTACTCCTCCATGAAAGGTTCTAGGGAATAGAGAGGGCTTCTCTCTCCCTAGCTTTGTTGAGGCCATGCCTAGGATGCTTCAGTCTCCTGGGTCTTTTGGATCTGTCCCAAGGTATCAAGCTAAAAGACAAGCAGGAAGGATACACAAAAAAGGAGTAGCCCAGTCAGACCAAGGCCAGCTTGGAGAATGGCCCTGGAGTCTTTGGGACCTTAGTGCTGGGCCCAGAGTGAAGTTAAGGTGGGCAGTTTTTCCCATCAGGCTCAGCAGTGGGCTTCATGTTTGACATCTACCCAGCTCTAGAGGTCTGGCTGGCATCTCACTCCCCAGAGGCTCTTATCTCAATATGACATCTCTATAGTTACCTTTCTCTCAGAAAGGAGGGGACTGGGGATTCTGCCACTATATATTTCCCTTCCTTTTCAATATCAGCTCACTGTATATGGTGCAGGTCCAGGCAACCAAACTGGGTGCTTAGAGATGCTCATGGAAAGGAATAATTTTGTTAGGAGGATGCTGAGATCCCAATGCTAGGTCCAAAGGAGCTCTTCTAGGATGTCAAAGCCAGGATTGAAGTTCTTTCTTCTTTTTTCTCCACATGAGAGATAGGAGGGCAACTGGGGCCTTAGACTGGACACACAGAATGGAGGGATATGTGTCATTCCTCCCTCCCTCTAACAAGGTAGATTGTTATTCTACCTTGCTGGGGCCCAAGCATGCTCACAGCTCACTTTGGCTCCCCTTGGTCCATCTATCTTATGGACAGGAGAGGGTTAAAGGCATGGTATGGGCAAGCTATAAATTTCCCATCAGTGTAGGGAGAGCAGGATTGTTGGCAGGGAGGGGGGCAGGGTTGGGGGGGAGGGGGAGCTGGGAAAAAGCCAGGAGGTTGTCTCTAGGTAACAATAAACACTGCAAGCAAGGAGCAGCTGTTACACTTACTCTCTCTGCATCACAATGCTGAAATAACACTAATAAACCAGTGTGCCCAATGCACAGGCAGACATGCATTCAGGGCCGGGGCCCCAGTGTTCACCTAGGGCTGCCCTCTGTTCCAGGGTAGGGCCCTTAATACCAGTGGACATATCAGTCCTGGCCTGGGTATACTTGTGGAAGGATGAGGACTGATGGGTCCTTCCCACCTGAATGGTATTTCAGGATCAGGGTAGGATAGCAGAGGCTAAAGATCCTGGGTTCAGATCCTGGAGGCGTTCACTGGTGGAAAGAATTCAAATGTTGGTAGTTCTCAGTTGGGAGCTGGGAAGAGAGGAAGAGAGTGAGAGAGATAAAAGTACAGGGAACACAAAAGTATTTACCATGTCCTTTCAGACTGGAGAAGATGTGGTGGCCAGAAATGGGCGTAGCTAATGGGAGGTCAAAGAAAAGGGAGCAGAGAAAGGAGTTTTAAGAAACAGGTGGATTGCTGGATGCAATGGTGCACATCTGTAATCCCAGTGACTCGGGATTCTGAAGCAAGAGGATCACAAGTTCAAGACTAGCCTTAGCAACTTAGTGAGGTCCTAAGCAACTTAGCGAGAACCTGTCTCAAAATAAAAAATAAAAAGGGCTGGGGATGTGGCTTAGTGGTTAAGTGCTCTTGGGTTCAATCCCTGGCACCAATCAATCAATCAAAAAAGAGGAGGGATAAGCAGCAAGTGGTATAGAAGAGTTATTCTTATCTCTTCTGGGGATTAAGCCCCTCACCTATCTATACCCTAACTAATATACCCAGGCTCCCCCTCACAGTACCAATTTTATACCCAGGGCAGGTGATGGGTTAGCTTAGCTCAGGACTAAACTTTATAATGGAGTCTCTCAACTTGTGCTGCCAAAGAGAGGAATGATATAGCTGATTCCATCTCCCTGCACAAAGAGTGATTGGTCTGTCTCTTTCACCAAAAAAAGCCATCTCTGGATCACCAGGAACAGTTGGGCAGAAGGCTTTTACCCTGGCTGAAAAGTAGAGCCACCTGCAATGAAACAGCAACAGAATAAAATAGGCAAGTGAAAATTCAGGCTCGGTCACAGGCCCCAGGACTAGGATCACAGGCATGGACAGTTGTCTTAGTCTACCTTCTGATCTCTTTCTATTATGATATTCAGCACAGTACTCTATCATTCCCTGATTCAAAAAGGATAGAAATGAATATTGCCCACTGGCCTGTGAGAGGGTAAGGCATCAGCACTTTTAAAGAGCTGTGTTTCTGCACCTACTGCTCATTCCGAACCAAAAGCCTGTTCTGCCAATCTAAATACCCCTAGCTGATCCTCTCTGGTCCTAGGTGTCTCTTTCTAAGGAAGAAACTACTGAGAAAAGGTGATAATTCTTTTAGGTTCTGATCTTGTTGTAGTGGTTTTCTTTTCTTTTTTTTTTTAAAGAGAGAGAGAGAATTTTTTAATATTTATTTTTTAGTTTTCGGCAGACACAACATCTTTGTTTTTTATGTGGTGCTGAGGATCGAACCTAGGCCACACGCATGCCAGGCGAGCACGCTACCGCTTGAGCCACATCCCCAGCTCTGTTTTTTTTTTTTTTAATATTTATTTTTTAGTTTTTGGTGGACACACATCTTTATTTTATTTTTATGTGGTACTGAGGATCGAACCCAGCGCCGCGTGCATGCCAGGTGAGTGTGTTATCGCTTGAGCCACATCCCCAGTCCCATTTTGGTTTGGTTTTTAATTTCTGAAAATGTAGAGTCAACTGGGTACACAATTCACTGGTGAGGCAGGCAAATGAGGCAGGGAGAAATAGTTGGGTGTACTTGGAAAGCTTTCTTCTGGAAAAAGTCCAGAGATACTAGGAGGCCCTTGCACATGTGAATGCCCAGTACTCCCTGTGCAATCCATAGATACAGTAAGGCAAGAATAACTGGCCTCTCCTTATGGGAAGCTGCTCCTCTAAGAATGTTCAGCTTCTCCTGCTCTCTTGTCTTCTCCCACTTCCTTCTTTTTTCATAGCTAGGGTCTCTTCTCATCTAGATGAGATTTTCATCCACAGAGTTCAGAGTGGGGAGAAGGAGCAAAGAGAATTCTAACAGGCCTGGGCCCCCTTCCCCTCTGTTGTTTTTATGAGCCACTCCCACTGCTGTGAGTCACTAGAACCTCAGACTCTGCTGAGCTGCCAGCAGCCTTCTCCCTACCCCCTCCTCCAGCCAAGCAAAATGCACCCAAAAGGCCCCAGAGCCCACCATCTTCTTAACCATAGGGCCATAGCCTCTTTCATCCCTAATAATAGTAACCTGTAACACAGGCACATTGAGATGACTGAGCACAGGAGTGTGAAAGACTACAGCATGTGCTCTATGCAGGGGTAGAGTGCTGGCTGCCGGCTCCATGGAGCAGGATAACCAGCCAGGAGAGCTGGCACACTCAGGCATATAGCCCTATAGGCATGTGAGGGGAAGCAAGAGAGGATGGGGTAAAGATGCTGTTTCAGGAGCAGGGAGCAAGTATCTCCTTTTAGCTTTCTCTCTGGCCAGTTTCTCTCCTTGGCCTCTCTCCTTGAGTGCTAATGAACACCATGGTACAGCCACCTCGGTCTACCCCTTTCTCTTCCTTTCCCCTTCTCCATAGCTTTGGGAATTATAGAGAGGGGATCTGCATAACAGCCTTCCAGGTGTCAAGGTAAGAGGTTCAGATTTCCAGGTCTCCCCCAACCCCATACGGTGGGAAAATAGGGAGGAGGAAAGGGGTCCCCTTAGAGTAAAAAGTTAAACCCTAGGCCATTGCTGAGCATTGTGGCTAGTTCTTTTTGTCCAGAAGGCAGAGAATTCTGGGTATTGTTTTCTCTACCTTCCAAACACTTCACATCTACCCTTCTTTTCCACAAAAGTCTCTGAACTTCTTCTGGACTCCAGGCTGTGGATCTGGAACCCTTGGCTAGACCTTGGGAATATGAGGTAGACCTGATAGGGTTGAAGAAAGGAAGCTCTATTTCTTTCTTTCTTTCTTTCTTTCTTTCTTTTTTAAGAGAGGGGCTTTTTTTTTTTTAAACTTTATTTTATTTATTTATATATGGTGCTGAGGATCGAACCCAGGACCTTGTACGTGCAAGGTGAGCACTCTACTGCTGAGCCATAACCCCAGCCTGGAAGCTCTATTTCTTTGAAAAACACCCAGAATCTGGAGTGAGTACTTTAAGGGCCTTTCTGCCCCTTCCATATGCCCCTAGTATGTTGAAGTAGGGATGAACAAAGGACAACCATCAGCAAGAGAAAGGGTGGCTAGCTTTTTTTTAGAGAAAGCCTGCCATCCTCTCTCCTCCCTTACTACATGCTCTTTTCCATTGCTCTGCATTCCAGAGTAGAAACATCACCCACCTAAAATATCCTCCAAATAATACTTCCTATAACTGTACTGCCTTACATTCAGCAGTCAACTCCACAAGTGGGACTATAGAACTCAGTTTCCAAATGTCACCTCTCCATCTTGTCTCTTTGCAACCTTCTACCTCATCTCACCCAACAGAAGAACCTTCTTTGCAGTCCCTGCCACAGTTCTCCCCCTACCAACAGCCTTGATACCCTTGGAAGCCGGCAGGGGTCCTAGAAGAATTCTTCCTAGTCTGTCCTTGGGGGACCTGAGGACCTTCTTATCTTGGCTGCAGTGGAGAAGGCAAAGGATCAGACAGACCAGGGGCAGATTCTGAGAGTCTAAAGGCAGGGCAGGATGAGGCTGGGGGCACTTACAGAGGCAGATCCTGCTCTTCCCCCAGGGCCTGCTCTTCCCCCTAGAGGAGAAAATTCTGGGGGTGGGAAAAAAGATGTGGGGGCATGAAGAATATGACAAAATTTTCCCTGGCACTGCCTTCCAAACTTTGTGCCTAATCTTGCCCTTACCCCAAGTAAGCCTCATGAAGCACAGAACAAAGAATGTTGAATATTTTCAGGAAAGGGGAGGATGCCAAGAAATTCAGCTTTGGCAACCTGGTGGTAAAGGCCCCATTTGCCTTCATCCTTCCCTCTTTAACCCTAGCTCACAAACAGTGACAAAAGAAAGCTAGTAGGAATGGAGGAGGTTAGAAACTTGCTTTTCTCTTCCAGGGTACATGAACACTATGTGAACCAAATGGGACCTAACCAAGAGCCCTAGGGCAGGGTACTACATGAATTTAGGGGCTTTTCTAATTCAGCCTTTAGGGCCTTGAATTTGAATTCTGTCTCTGTTCTAGGCTTAGACATTGGACAAGAGGTATAAGACCACCCCTTATTATACTTTTTGGCATAACTTTCTCCAGTGGTTTATATTATAGTAGGGAAACTTGTGAGAAGATTTCTAACAAAGTTTCATATTTAATGTTGACTGGAAGATTTATTTCTAGGTTAAAAGTTGGAGTAATTGGTTCATTTCCTTCCCTTAGAAGTTAAGGTAAAATTCTGGAATGGGGACTAAAGGAAATCTGACTGCTTGGAATCAAGGGAATGGATGAGATGAACTATGAAACAGGCTATATAAAGAAAATGTCCCCCATGGGTGGGGGTTGTGACTCAGTGGTAGTGCTCTTGCCTAGCATGCGTGAGGCACTGGGTTTGATTCTCAGCACCACATACACATAAATTTAAAAATATATATATTTTTTTAAAGAGAGAGTGAGAGAGGAGAGAGAGAGAGAGAGAATTTTTAATATTTATTTTTTTTTAGTTCTCGGCGGACACAACATCTTTGTTGGTATGTGGTGCTGAGGATCGAACCCGGGCCGCACGCATGCCAGGCAAGTGCGCTATCGCTTGAGCCACATCCCCAGCCCCTAAAAAATATTTTTTTAAAAAAGAAGAAAAAAAGAAAATGTTTCCCAGTAATGCTCCATAGAAGATGCACTTGCTTGACTCCCTCAGTTGCTTCCCAGACTCAGGGGACAAAAACATGAGGCTTCAGGCAATGGAATATAGTGTCCTGCTGACTCTTCATTTGACTTTCCTCCCTCCATACCTACCTTTCCTTTCCCTGTGTTCCCAGGAACTTTCTAAACCCAGGAACAAAAGCAGCTCCAAGACAGGATTCAAATGAATTCCCCTCTCTGGGTCTTGGTTTCCATATCTGTAAAATAATGGGGTCAGGCAAGATGAGCTCCAAGTTCCCTTCCCTGGAACAGAAAGGTTCTCTGATTCAGACCCTAAAAGGCACCAGTCTTAGTTTGCATGCCATTTTGCATGTAACTTTGATGGCACTGTTTCAAGTCAAAATGTAGAAAGGCTGGGGATATAGCTCAGTGGTAGAGCTTGCCTAGCATGTGTGAGGTCCTGAGTTCAACCCCAAATATGGAGGTGGGGGGACACATACAGAAATATCTCTGAAATCTGCCTTTCTCTTCCCTCTCATCACAGTCTCTAGTTCCATGGTCCTTAGCTCTTGTACTTTCCTTCAGGGATCTCAAACCTCTGTCCCCACATTCCTTTCACAATTTTACAGCACTCCTTGGGATAAAAACCCAACTAGACAAAACCCCAGGGGCAAGAAAACAGCCTTACCTATTATTCTGATTGCAATTTTGGGCTCTAAGATTTGAGTCAACCAGTACAGTTCCATCCCTTTTGGAGGTCCTGGCAGGGGGGGGAATCCTGGCACCTCTCCCCAGCGCCTCCCCTCCTCCTCTACCTTGCAATTCTCCATGCCAGAACGCAAAGTGGCCAGTGATTGATGGGCCCGAGTTCCCGGTAACCGCACCCAGTGGCCCAATCCTCCTCCCTTACCCAATCCCTCCCCTGTCCCTATTCAGAGATCAGATTGTCTCATGTTGGTCCCTGAGGTCCCATTAATTAAAAATACATCCAATTAAATGGCAGGTGAAAACGTGCTATTGGAGCTCTACACCCCCTTGCCCCAGCTTGGTCTCTCCACCCCCAGCCCCCCTTCTAAGGCTCAGCTGTGCTTTGAGCTGAGAAAGGGGGGGGGGGAGAAAGAGGGAGAGAGTAGAGGAAGACATAGGGGTGGGAGTATGATGGGGGGGCTACTTGAACCTCTGCCAGGGTAGCATGTGCCAGCCTGGGAGGGTGGCACCGTGCCCTGGTGTCTAATTTCTGGAAGGTGTGAGTAGGTTCAGTCAGCTGGGTACCCACCTCCATTTCCCTTAAAGGGGCAGAGGGCAATCAGAGGGTATGGTTAGCTCTGCTGCCATGCTTCTGGGCTTGATACGTGAAGGACAGAGTATAAATGAAAGAAGGATCTTAGAATGGTAATATTTAGGGGTTGGGAGGATCTGAGACTTCCATTCTTGGCATATCTCGGCTCATCCCCAAACTAGGAAGAAGATATAACAAGGAGTGAGGAGCCGGATGGGACCCAGGTGGCAGGGCAGGGTGATGCTCCTGAGTCTGGCTGTGCCTTTCCTGCAGAAAAGCTGAGAGAAAGACAGAGGGAGAGGGAGGGAGAGAGGGAGAGAGGAAGGAGCCATAATTTGGGTGGGAGCAGATGGATCAGATAGGATCAAATATACAAAGATGGATGTTCATGTGGGTACCATGTCCCTAAGTACTTAATGGGAAAGAGGACTTAGAGGGACCTGTTCTGTTTGCTCTTTCTTCAGACAAAAAGCAGTAGCAGTAGAGGGAAGTCACCTTGGCCTGGCTGCTGGCGGGCTGTGATTAGGACAAGCTCTGACCATTCTCATGCTCCTCCATACTTAAAGGGTCCCCAGATTTTTCCAGGTTCTACACCTGCCCCGCCCCATCCCAAGCCCTCCAGCCCCAAGTGATACAAGGCTAATAGGCTCTTAGCACATTGAAGAGGAGTTAGAGAAGAAAGGATGATGAAGAGTGGCACTCAGAATCCAGGCAGGAGTGGGGGTGCTGACCCAGGGCCCCTGCCTGGCCTCCTTGGCAGCCTTAGCACCTCCTCACTTCACTTTAACGCTAATTGGAGATTTTAATCTGCGCTGCTGCTCTGCTCAGGGTGCTGGGGGGAGCGCCAGCTGTGCAGTAATTCCAGTAGCACCGACTGTTTAATCAAGCTGTCCTCCTGGGGAGGGGCCCTCAGGCATGGGGGGAGGAGGAAGAAGAGGACCTCTGTCATCTCCCTGAGCCTATTCAGACTAGAAGAGCTTCATGGAGACTGAGGGTCAATTGTGGAGTCCTCATTCCTGTAGAAGCCTATTGGCCATTTGGCATCACTAACAGAGCCATGACATTGCATAGGGTGGGTATGAGGCACAAGGACCAAAGCAGCCCCCTTTCCCATACTGTTTTCTGACACCTTTTCTGGCTCAGAGCCTAGAGGTATCCTGCATATACTCCAGCCACTCAGTCTAAACACATCTATTAGACTGTCATGAGTTCTTCAGGTCTGTGCTGGAAGAGATGATGGGGTGACACACTTTTTCAGTCTCCAGCCCCCCAATACTTTCTCACTAACAAAGACACTTGGAATACTTGTAAAATATTTCCCCCCCTAAAAACCATAGACACCCCCACCCTCTGGGCCAGAAAGCAATTGTCAGGAGGTAAGGGGACAATGGGGTAGACAGCTAGAACCTGTTATACCCTGAAGGAGAGAGCACCTGTGTGAACTGCTTAGTACCTGGAACTAGGGGCTTTCCAAGCACAACTGGAAGTGCACTGAGCTATAGGCCACTAGGGCAGTGTTTAGGGTCTTAAGTCATTTTAAAGAAAGAACAAGGGCTGGGGATGTGGCTCAAGGGGTAGCGCGCTCGCCTGGTGTGCGTGCTGCCGGGGTTCGAACCTCAGCACCACATACAAACAAAAATGTTATGTCTGCCGAGAACTGAAAAATGAATATTAAAAATTCTCTCTCTCTCTTAAAAGAAAAATAAAGAAAGAACAAGTGGTTCCAGTTATTCTTTTGACTCCTTGGCCCTCAGCTCTCAGACTCTCTGGGGGTGTCTGAGAGGTCAAGGAGAAAGGGTACCCAGTCTGCTAAGGTGTGAGTTTTAATTGGTCAGCAGTGCCCTCGTGTGGCAGAAACCAAGACTGCAGCTGCCTAACTGGTATGGTTGCTTTGAGGAATCAGACATCCTGCTTTGCGGGTACAAGTTATAAATGTTGGTATTCTCTGTACCATCAAGGTAGCCCATACATACCTACTAGGTGACTATTTCCAGGGAAATTTCCTGCTTTCTAACATCTGCTTCAGCCTTCTTATCTATCCTGTTTCACTTGCTCCACTTCTAACTCAAAAGCATCTGCCTCAAGGAAAGCAGCACCTTGCTCAGTGAAGGTACTTGTTTGGGAGTGCTGCTTGAGCTAACTGAATTGCAGGAGTAAGAGGGATGCTGCTGAGAGAGGAAGCCAAGGGTCAAGAGGAAAAGATGATGTCACTCTAAGGCCTGATAGGCAGGAAGATGCTCTGACCCCCCTGACATTCTCTAAAGGCCCCAGAGGAGAGCTGACACCTGAATTCCAAAGAGCAATATCCAGCAGCTGATTCTTCCCTTCAATCATCCATTTTCCATTTCCCAGGGAAGTCTGGGAATAAGTAGAGACAGAAAGATTTTGGGAGCTAAGATCCGAATCCTGGGAAACAGTCACCAGATAAAACACCTTTTCTTGAAAAGATCCTGGTACTCTATTAGGATGCACATCTAGGGATTCAGACATCCAGCTCCCAAGAAAAGGACTGCCTCTCCCTTCCCCTCTAGTCTCAAAGACCATCTACTTACTGGTCCTTTCCCTTTTTAAATTTTTATTTATTTAATTATTTTAGTTGTTGATAGACCTTTATTTTATTTATTTATATGCAGTGCTGAGAATCGAACCCAGTGCCTCACATATGCCAGGCTAGTATGCTACTGTTGAGCCCCAGCCCCAGCCCCATTACTTTTCTATACCCACTAAATGGGGGGAAAGGTTTTGAACTACAGAAAAAGGAATGGACATTTGATAACTGGAGGGACTCTCTGAAGAGAAGGGTTTGAAAGTTAGAAAGCCAAGGAGTTGAGTCTTCTTGCTGGAGATAATAAACAACAGAAATACCATCAGAAAAGCTGGACACACTGCCACATATCTGTAGTCCCAGCTACTTGGCAGGCTACTTGGGTAACATAGTGAGACCTAGTCTCAAAAAAAAAAAAAAAAAAAAAGAAGAAGAAGAAGACAAAAAAAAGTTACTCCCAGAAAGAAATATGGCCCTATTTGGGATTAGGAGAAGGGAGAGCATACCTACCACCAGGCAAAGAGGACAAGGGTGGGCACTGGAGCCAGGTGTCCCACCTGCTTTGGGCACTGGGAATGGAGGAAGCAGGCTGCAGGCATCTACTTCTGGTATTTCACACAGTGTTCGGACAGGTGCAGTCTCCCATTGAACCTAGAAAGGAGGTGAAGAAGCTGGTTAGAGGAAGGGAGAGGGACATCACTATTTTATCTTGATTTGAAGGAATAGAAAAATAGCTTTTTGGAAAAGAAGTATTTTGTGTATGATGGGGGTAGTGGGTGAGTGGGGCAGCCATCCTAAGGAGAGGGCTGAAAGTGAGCAACCACATCAGCATGGAGGAATCTCTATTAACACAGCTGGCCAAGAGGAAACAACAGGAATGAAATGACTGCTGATGCCAAGAAAGGGAGTCACTTACTCTAGCTGGAAGAACTTGTTAACCCGAAGATAGGATACCAGAAAGCCATCAAATTAAAAAGCTAAGGAAACTCCTCTGGAGATCTCTGAGGGTAAGAAACTTCCCTGAGATCAGGGTACAGTGAGGCTGGGGGTATTCCATTTAAAAGAAGATAGTAACCTCTGATTGGCCTTAAGTCCCTACCTGGCATTAAGTTCTTGGAAGAGACTGAATTTGCCAGGTTCTGAATGCAAGGTGTCTGATGGATGTCACCGAATTCCTCAGGGGCTACCCCTACTACTGTCACCTGTAAAGGAATATGACAGGCTACATTAGGCATGAGACAAGGGACTAGACAGCAAAGAGGGTCTTTCATCTTTAGCACAGGAAGCATGAGGTTGGCAGATAACAGTGAGAGTGGTGGCTGCCATTTCTCCAATTTCTTGAAACCTGAATTCCCCACAAGGTTTTAGATAAATTTTAAGCATGTTCCCAGAGAGTTACGTTTCCAGATTTCTGTCTCCCAGGAACTGTCTCCCAGGTTGATAAAGACAAAACCATTGTCCCTGTATTCATAGATAGAGAATTCAACAAAAATAGAAGCTATGAACCCAGAATTATAAAAGGCAACAAAGGTTAATGGTTAAAATTTAATATAAATTTTAGGCAAGAAGATAATTTGGAGATCACTCAATTTTTGATCAGATCACCAGCTTAGATTTGAGACTCTCTTGTCCATCACAGCTTCTCTGAGAAGGGCTCTGAGATACAAAAGGATCTTGACTATAAAACAGAAGGACTTGAGCTAGGGCTGTAGCTCAGTGGCAGAGTGCTTGCCTAGCATGCATGAGGCACTGGGTTCGATCCTCAGCACAACATAAAAATAAACAAATAGAGACATTGTGTCCATCTACAACTATAAAAAAATAAAAATTAAAAAAACCCAGAAAGACTTGTAAGACAACAGACTTGATGCAATTTGGGCAAGTAGGTCTATCATATATTCCTGGGGCAGATACAAATTTGCATGGGAAGCAATACCACATTTCCCCTATGCTATCAATTAGGGCATGATGGACAAAATGTAAAGAATATGTACTGGGATCTGTCTGTCATCCGCAATGTTCATTTTGCAGATCCCCTGCACCCCCTGCCAGCTATATCCATAACTCTTTATCTCCAAGCTGTCCAGTTGTGCCTTTCTCCCTTCAGCATTGTCCTCTCTGCTCATCAGTGGCTCCTGATTTCATATGCTCAGAGAAAGCATGGGTCTGTGGATGTATCCAGGAGGGTTCCAGGAGGGGAACTGAGACTTAGTTAGCCCAGAGTGAGATGAATTACAGAACCTGCCCTGCAGATTAGACAACTAAGCACACCATGTTGGGTTTAGGCCACCATGAGGCACCACTTTCCAAACAAGTCAACACTAAAAAAATAAAATAAGGAGAGAGGTAATGCTCCCTTTACCCCCACAACTTTCCTGTAATCTCAGAGAGTATCTTATTTTGAGTTCTCTAATCTAGTGTCATTCAGAGACCCCCCTTCTACCTTAATTTTCTAGCAGATGAAATATGTTTTCTTTCTACCTTCATTTTGATTCATTTAGCCCCTTATTTTTGGAAAATAAAATAAATGCCACAAACCCGTTCCCTGTGGTAACTTAGTTCTGATACCGCTTGCTTAAAACCTAAAAGGTCAGAAGGATGATTCTTTTCAATATACAAAGGGGTCTGAGTTGAGATTTAGGATTAATTCCTCATGTTGCCTTTGAGGTTCTTTTCCTCCAACCTACAGAGATAGTGGCTAAGTGTTCTGAAATTTGGAGTAACTCTGAGAGCATCAGGGTCTTTGGCTGTGGCTGCCATTTGCTTCCTAATGAAAAAGAGCTCTAATAAAAAGTGCTTAATTTGCATGTCATTAGATGTTATCCTTTAAGGTAAAAATATAAAAATGTTTTCTATTAATGACTTTTAAACCTACCTTTACCTTCCAATCTCTGTCCTTCCCCCTTCAAAATCTCACAGCCTTTCTTTCCTTTCCTGAGGAAGCTGAGGGTTTTCAGGAATAGGTGATTTTAAAGTTGGAGGCTCTATATTCACATAGGTTAAGATTCTGGCCTCTTGGATCTAGTCCTAGTATGGTTAAACCAACTGTGAGATTGTGGGTGAGGGCTGGGGATGTGGCTCAAGCGGTAGCATGCTCACCTGGCATGCGTGCGGCCCAGGTTCGATCCTCAGCACTACATACAAACAAAGATGTTGTGCCCGCCGAAAACTAAAAAATAAATATTTAAAAAATTTTCTCTCTCTCTCTCTCTCTCTCTTAAAAAAAAGAGAGGCAAACTTGAGGTGTAGTATTTAAAAAAAAAAAAAAAAAGATTGTGGGTGAGGTACTGTGCCATCCTTAAATCTGTTTCCTGTTCTGTAAACTGAGAGCCTGGATTACCTGACCTCTTCTCTAGCTCTGGCAATGTATGATTCTCTAACAGAGAAGTCACGTCAAGTATCCATGCATTAGGAAGTGAAATATTCCTGCCCTTTACACCTCTCTGCACCACTTTAGAGAAGGTCCCCTGGAGATGCCTGCCTTCCTCCTGCAGGTTTAATTGAAGGGACAGGTGAGACCCAGTAGGAGGCCTTCCTTTAAGTGCCAAACCCTTTCTAGTAAGAGGAAATTAAGTGGGTTGAGGTTGTGGCTCAGTGGTAAAGCACTTGGCTAGCATGTGTGAGGTACTGGCTTCAATTTTCAGCAGCTCATATAAATAAATAAATAAAATAAAGATCCATCAAAAACTAAAATAAATAAATAAATAAAGAGGAAATTAAGTAAGGAGAGAATCTATACTCTGACCCCGAATCTTGATAAAACAAAAGGCAGGTATGGGGCAGGATGGAGTTTGATAAGCATGCCCCCATCTCAGATTGGGCACCCCCTCAACTTTGCCCTAGGGAGCCCCATGTAAGCAGTAGCTGCTAATCTAACATAACTGTGTAGATGAAATGAATAGAGCAAAGGACATGTAAATAATCCACAGCATTGACTTCAATATCCAATCAATACCCACACACTCACTATTTTCTCCTACTTTAGGCCTATAGGTATAAATAAGAAGCCATAATGGCAAGGCACAAACCATTTCTGTCTTCCTCCTCCCCAAAGTCGAAAAGAAGAGACAGTGAGACAGGAGCTACTTGGCTTCCTATAAATTGTTTTGTCCTTCCTCACAGCTGCAATCAGAAGCTAAGGGCTCCCGCAGGCCTTGTTCTGATCTGCTGCAGGCGATGGAGGGTTTTTGAAACAGAGAGGACTTGGCTGCAGCCCCGTTTCAGCTGCCGCTGGGGCTGGCTAATGGGCTCATTCGGGAAGACCCCCGCCTGCCGTACTAAAGAGTCCCCTGCCGACCCCCTCCCTAGTCCCAACCCAATTAATAAATGGGGGCTCCCACTTTATGGCTCTAGGAGCAGGAACCAGAGATGCAAATGACCCCCAGGGAGGGACAGGAAAAGGCCTTCCAAGAATCAAGCCAGAGAATTGTGCATCCACAGGCACATGCTGCCACAGGCTAGTCATATCCCATTTTCAAGGCATTAAAGGGGAAGAAACTGACAAACAAAACCAAAAAACTGAATTTTCTTTCCCAGATCCAAAGTTGACTAGCATCCTTAGAAGTTTGTGGGCACACCCCAGCAATGGGACTCTCTTGTCTGGTTCTCCACTCTGAAATGGGTGGGGTGCAGGTTACCATCTGGACACAGTACATGCTCCACGGTTCTCCAGGGACAGGGCCCCTTCTAGACTCTGCAACACTGAAGACAGGCACACCACATCAGTTGGCTAATAAACACTTATTCCTTAAAAACAAAGCTGTCTCTTACCAAAGCTTCCATCATTATCAGCAGCACAAATGTGTCCTGGGATCATCTGGAGGCCATCTTTGTCTCTCCCCTCACATCTAAACTTTGAGCAAGCCTAATTCCTATGGACCACCCCCTTCCATTTCTTCTGATTCCTCCTTTCCTAGTCTACTGTAGGCTTTACTGCCTCAGGTATGGGCAATAACAACAATATTCTACAGAACTCTGCAGTTGCAAAGTCCTTGGAATAATTTTCATCTCATCATGTTTACTTCTCTGTTACTGCTTACCAAACCAAATTTCAACTCCTCATTCAGAGGGACTGGGACATTTGCCTAGCATATATCAGGCCCTGGATCCCCTGCACAAAACAAACAAACAAACAACAAAAAACCCACACAGCTCCAATTCCTCAATTCAGGCCAAGAAGATCACACCTCCAACTTCATTTCCTAACACCCTTTCCTGTACCATCCTAGGTCAACTCATGTCCCTCTCCCCAAAATATATTTCCATAAGTCTCCTCCCTCTGGTCACCTTTCTCTCACTTTCAAAGAATTTTTTCTTATTAACTCCACTTTTTCTAATTATTTGATTTGGCTTCCTCTTGTTAGTACACTCTTACTTTATAACTTGACTTAATATGCTAACTTAAAAATATAGATTCCCCACTCCCGACCCGGGCATAAGACTCATCTCTCACACTAGGCTCAGAAGCTCCCTAAAAGTGGGACCCCCCTTCAACCTCCTCCCACCCCTAGATATAATTACTCAAGACATAACTCTGCTAATGATATTACCCCTCCCCACTGAAGCAGTCTCCATGGTATAACTCTTGGGATATTATACCAAACAACCAAGAGGAATACAATCTAAATCTGTGTGTTTTCAGACTCCCACCTGCCCCAAACTTAACACTTTTCAAAATCACAAATTCAATTTCAGGACTTCAAAATGTTACAAACAAAAATTGGGGGGGGGGGGAAGCACAGTCACCAAATGAATTTATCTCCTTGATTCATAGTGTATAAACACTATTTTCCACTATTTTCTCTGAGGACGCCTTAGGATTAGAAGCCTTATTTGTTCTCTAAGATTAAATCCTATATTCTTGGGTCATAACTTGACTTTCTAGAATGAAAATAAATCTCAGTGCCAAAAGTAATCTCGCTCCCTATCATACCTGCCTCTGATTCATTGTATAGTCTCTAGGAATGGAGAAGTTATTTACCTTTCAATTGTCTGGTTCCTTCGATTAACCTCAATCTCAAATGCTGATTCTTCATTTCCTCTAGGTTAGTTCTGTGTGGTTAGAAAGGAAAAAGTGGTCTACCACTTCCTTTTATCTCCTACATATTGCTCAGGACAATAAGAGGGATGTCTTTTCTTTCCAGCCCTTGATTTCAAGGTGCCTAAGAATCAAGACAGTAAAAGTAAAGCCCTTCAAATATCCAATCAATGCCCACACACTCACTACTGTTTTCTCCTATTTTAAGCCTATAGATACCTGTAAGAACCCATGGTGGCAAGAGACACACCATTCCTGTCTTCCTCCTCCCCAAAGCCAAAAAGAAGAGACAGTGAGACAGGAGCTTGACACATGGTAATACTTAAGGTTAGTTCCCCTTTTCTTCCTTCTTTCTCCAAACACCAGTTTCTCCACCTTTCTAAAATTTTTTTACTGGCCAAAGATGGCATTGAACTAAACAAACTAATGTCCTTTTGTAGCGCAAACATTCTGGAACTCAAATTCACAAATTCTGGTTTGTCTGCTCTTCTATGCACTGCCCTCATTCATCTAAAATAAGGGGATGAAGAATAATATTAGTTTCTAGGTTGACATAAAATACATAAATCTACTTGGAGAGTTTTAAAACTTGAAAAACACAATTTTATCATGTTCTTTCCTTCTTACTCCTTATCCTCTTCAACTATGTAGCTAACAGTGCTAAGCAAATGTATCATAAGTTATTTGCTTAATATTGTTTACATTCTCTAGCCTCTGTAGAAAAAATGTCTTCAAATTATGGCCCAGCTTAAGGGTTCTAGGCCCATCCTCTAACCCTAAAGGTAATACTCCTGTGAATCAAGGGAAACTCTTTACTCACAGAGATGCCTTAATGGAACCTCACTGGAGTAAACTGTGAACCTCTAGAGCAATCATCCCCTAAATTTCACTAGCCCAACCATAATTTTTCTTTCCATCCCATATTCCTCTCTTTCTGCAACCTGGCTACCAAATTGCTCTAGTTCTCCCTTTTTACCCTTATTTGTACCTCCTTATATGGCTTTATTTTATGTGTCCTTGATCCTCTTAAAGAATATTGGTGCAAAGTCAATCTCAGAAGTTCCTGAATTAATCAGAGACCAGGCTCCTAAACTTTCTGAAAGCTTTAAAACTTATCCTGTTTTTCTCCAGGCAGGAAAGCATTTAAAATTGCATTAGCATGGTACAGTTAGTTTTTTTGTCCGCAAGGTGATCCTTACACCAAGGGTGTTGCTCATCAAGTATAGTTGAAATTCTAAGACATAGGAGGGAGAGACAACCCCATCAGATAGCCCCCTCAGGTAGAGAAAAGACACCCTCCAAGATCCAGGCTTTGTTCTTCACTTAGCTTGCATCACTTTTTAAAGGCTTCTTCATGCTGCCCTCCCTCAAGGAGGCATAAAATAGCCCTTATTCCTTTGGAACTATCAACACTCTCTTTAGTTTACAACTATGCCAGAGCAAGACATCAAAAATCTACTTCTAGATCCTAGGGAACCTATATCTAAATGAACTTATTTTATGGCTATGTCTTCTCATGCTTCTCTAGAGAAGCATGCTGTAAAGCTAAGGACTGTATGATGAGATGCCTTCACCAATAATTACCCTTCTAGAGGGTATTAAGGACTAACATCACATTAGCCTCTTTATTGCAAACTTGGACCACTAATTTTTGAAATAAGCGATATGAGAGCCATCCAGTGGTCAAAGCATTTTGGCATCCAATGATTAATCACGGGAGCGGGGGGGGGGGGGGACACAACCCTGCAAGCCTTATCTACGTTCTCTTGGATACCAGAACTCTTTTTTGACCAAGCTTTACTTCCCACAGACACCATCTGCAACTGAACATAGAAATGTAACAAGCAGAAGCAACAATTTCAGGATAAGGGAGAAGAGGATGAAGAAGTGAAGGTTCAAAGAGGGGAAGCAGGAAAACTGAAAGGACTCTCTGGCTTCCATTACCAGAAAAACAATCTCCTGTGCCCCACATAACATGAATTAAAAAGTTCCTTTCATAGCTCTTGGCAATAAGAACATATGGTTATTTTGCTCTTGTACCTCCTACCCCATAAGTTGAGGATCTGAATAGACGTTTGTCTTCTGAATCACCTCTAAAGGCATTTCAAAATGATGAAACAGGCACAGCCGCAAACTCCTATAATCCTGGGTACTCAGGAGGCTGAGGTAGGAAGATAGCATGTTTGAGGCCAGCCGGGACAACTTAGCAAGAACTTGTCTCAAAAGAAAAGAAAAAGAAAAAAGGAGAGCTGAGCATGTAGCTCAGTGGTAGAGCACCTGAGTTCAATCCCCAATATCACCAAAAAGCCAAAACCAAAACTGAGACAACTATAATTAAATACCCAGCTGGGTTAAGTAATCAAAACCTATGGTAGCTGTTCATCACTCTAGTTGGATGGTGAGTAGAAAGAAAACAAGAAGAAAAAAAAAGAAGTGGGTGAATAGGTGAGAAATAGCCAGTGAGAAGTGGTAGAGTACCCCAATGACTCCTTCAGGTGTCATACTCCCGCAGTCTTCCAACCCTGGCTGAAGTAATCTCCGATTTAAGAGCGTTCACAAGGCAATTGAAACTCTAGAGGGATTCCTACAGATGAGAAATACCATACACAGGATAATGAAATCTTCCAAAGTGTCCAGGAATGCTCACCTTGCCTCTCAGAACCACAGAACACTTGGCAGTCCCTCTCCCTTGGAATGGTAGAGTATTTCCTCATTGAGGAATTCCCCATTCCATTCCACTCAGCCCTTGAAAATGATTATGCTGTGAAGTCACTTAAAAACTAAAAAAGAGCCAAGTTATAGAGTAATCTTTAATAATAAAAACAAAAATTCCAGTTTAGCATCACTGTTGACGTCTTTGAGGCACTGGCCTTATCATACTAAGGATGCTTGTCTGGGAGAATAGTGCCTAAGAAACTGAGATACTGAAAAGCATGTTTCCTAATCAGAAATGACTTTGAGTATGATAAAGAAAATGTCCAGGATAGTTAGGTTCAATTTTTAGGCACAGATTTGAAAAGAGATCCACTGCTATAAAGTGGTAACAATACCAGTTCACATCCTTAGTCACGAACTTGTAACTTATATATATATGACATAAAACTGGACTAGGGCTGTAGCTCAGTGGCAGAGCGCTTGCCTAACATGTGTGAGGGTTAATCCTTAACACCACATAAACAAATAAAATAAAGACATTCTGTCCATCTACAACTACAAAGAAAAAAAAAGATGTAAAACTAATTCTTTTTCTCTGGAAACTAAACAGAACACCTAATTCCAGAAACAGGAACAATCTGAGCTCTCCATTCTCCTGGGTAAAGAGGACATGACTTAGTCCAAAGGCAAGGCAACACCAAAAACTGAAGATTCAAAAACTGGCTAGCGACCCATATCATCAGCTATTTTTAATTTCAACTTCCTCCTAACTCCCCTTGTTCTAAAGTGTTCCTTGACCTTGTACAACTTGTTCACCCCACTTACAACTTCCAGATGCTCATCCTCCCTAATCCTTTCTCTTGATGAATTCTATCTGCCAGCTACCTACTTGTCATAACTAGCAGGATTGTAGCACAGGAGAAAATTTATCCTCAGTCTTCTAAACCATTAAAGGGAAAGGAAAATAATTCTCTCTTCAGGTGGAGATAGGAAAAATTTTACAAATAGAATTGCCTTTTGGTATTGGGGATTGAACCCAGGGACACTTAACCACTGAGCCACATCCCAGCTCTTCTTTTGAGATAGGGTCTTGCTAAGTTGCTTAGGGTCTAAGTTGCTCAGGATGGCCTCACTTGAGATCCTCCTGCCTCAGGCTCCCGAGTTGCTGGGATTACAGGCATGAGCCACTTGGTTTTAGAAATAATAGGGACTTTAACCTTTAAACAATATTGATTCACTTTCTGGATTGGCAGGCATTGGGAAATCTCTGGGTACACTAATGCCCATGCTGACCCTGCTCTATAACATTGTGGGAACTGGGTTGGGGTGGGATGGTGGGGAGCCTGGTTTAAGAGATTATTCTTTGGATCTAAACAGCTTCTTACCAACTTCCCTCGATGACTATTGAGCTCAAACCCACTTACCTCTCCTGTCAGGAGGAGTCAGGGTACATGAAGCTCAACTCTTTTGATGGCTGGGTGCCACCAATATTTGTGTAACTGTTTAGTTCTATTTTTTTTTTTAAATCAGGCCTTATGGATTTCCCTATTTATTTTTTTTATTCTCTAGTTTCTAGTCTAGTGTTTTCAAGCATCTCTTCAAAAACTCTGAGAAAGTTTTTTGGTAGCTTATGAAATCAATAGTGATTTTGAGACAGAGAACCTCTAAGATAAAGTGGAGGTAAAATGTCTGTTATACACAATTAGATATGCTCAGAAGGTACAGAAATTAGAAGTAAATGCAATGGAGCAAAAGTGGTATAGTAACAGGAAATATTTAATTTTCCAATCTCCACTTTCCATTTTTATAAACTGAAAGAAAAAAATTTAATATATTACAAAATATCTGTACATAGACAAGGTACACCCGATGGGGGGCAAAAACAAGAGAGAGGAATACAGTGTCAGGAACCTATAAATCAGGGAGAATGAGGTGGCAACTGACACTTTACTGATGCAGCATTCTCTCTCAAAACCTGCTGGTAACCATTTAGCACTGTAACTATATATGCATATTATATATACACACACACATACAAGTGGTTGGGTGATGTCTATGGCATAAGCTAACAGAAGTCCTACTTACAAATTTGTGCTAACTGCCCTGGCTTTAAACATTTAGATCTGATGATGTTTTCAAATCCTTATGTTTCCTATGGACAGTTGAAGAAAACAACTAAAGAAACTGGGTCAAGCAAATTTGTTTTCAAAATCATGGTCAAACCAGTTTTGCCTCTCATTCAGGAACAGAATCAGATTTCTCATCTGTTCAAAATAATGTATTTAATAGACTTAATATCTTCCACGGTACAATAGTTAAGACAAAACCAAAACCACTTTTGAATGGAATTAATCGGATTTGTAACTTTCCAATAGTCAAGTTGAAATTCAGCCAAACTTTTACTTCCATCATGTTTATAGATAACATAAGCTGAAAAATTATGTAATACCTTTTCTTCCTTCACACAGATTTCCAGGATATTTGAGATCTTTTCCCCCTCTGCTTTCAGAAATAGTCAAAACTTCCCAAACTTTTTCCCCCCCATTTTAAAGGTCATGCTCCCAAAATGGGGGTGGGGGTGAGATGGGACCATACATACACATACATTCACACACATACACCCACCCCCTTCCCTAGTAGGGTTGGGGGAATGGAAGCTTAAGTATATTATTCAGAATATTTGGCATAATTAAAAATAAGGAGTGGGAGAGGGGAGGGAAAAACATTATTGGTGACTGCTGATAACCAAAATACAATGAAAAATATAGATACTTTTATTCATATTCAATGGGAAAACAATTCTGTTTTCACTGAACAGATACTTTAAAAAGTATCCCAGGCTCAGCTTCTTTAATCAAAAACAAGGGAGGGATGACCAATACCTCAAATTCAAATATTCTAAAATACAAAAGCCCCTGTCTGAGGACTAAGAAGTCAACAGACAGAAGGTTTAGATGAATTTTTAATGCAATTTACTGATAGTATATCAGTGTGCCTAGAAAATCTAATTTGACACACTGGTATAAAACGCCATTAAACCAAAAAGGCTAGAAGGTTCTCTTATTAATCAATGTTTGGCCCTGAGGGCAAGGCCAGACCAAAAACCAGAGAATAATAAACAAATACACACACCAACATCTATCTTTTCAGTAACAGGGGAAATAATCTTCATGTAAGTATCTGAAGAGGGTTCTTTAAAGTTTTTTAAATTAATGCACCTTTCTGTCATAAGTAGATTTTATTTTTTAATATAAGAACTTGGCATTGAAACATGAAACTTCACTTGAGCTTTAAACTATTCTCCAAGATTTGAAAGAATGTTTGCCTTTTCTTTGTAAAAAGGGACTAACCTATATTTCACGAAGGTCTAAGTCTGTGCAGATAAATTATATGACATGTATGTTTTTAAAACACTCCATATGCTGGTACTTTTAGAAATGGAAGTCAGAATGAGATGCCTCCCAAGTTATCCAACCCTGAGAGTTTTTTTCTTCTATTTCCTTTTTATATGATAAGGCAAAATTATTGCCAGGAAGTTACATTTTAACCTTTTTACCAAAACCAAAACCAAAATCAAATCTCTCTGGAGGAAAATCCCTAAATAATTGGAAGGATATACATGCTGGGATGTATACATGTCAATACTGTTTTTTTCTTTTTTTTTTTTCCACGATATGTTGTTTTTAAATTATTTTTTAAAAAAGGTATCAGGTGTTGATGTATCTTCAAAAAAATACCACCCTAAACTAGGTTACATTTCCATGTATTTTCAGGGCTTTTTCCCTCTTTGACAATATCACAATGCTCTGTTTGAAACGTTTTTTTTTTCTTTTTTTGACATAAAAAATATATGTGTAAACAATCAACTAACTGCTCTCATTAGCCCTCTAGGTATATGGAGGCATCATCTTTATAACCACAGCTCAGAGCAATGTCCTAGGCTATCCACATTTACAAATCAATTTCCCCATCAGAACATGTTTTTTAAAAAAAAAAAAACATTTTGGAATTGAAGAGTTACAGAGAACAATGTAGGAGTTTGAATTTCCTTTCCTTTATTAAAAAAAAAAAGTTCCAGGTTCTTGGGCATCTCAACGATGTTTTTTCCAAACAAATGCCTCAAAAACAAAGGAGGATGGAGAAGGTAGAGAAGGAGGGGCCAGAGAGGGAGAGGTAGAGACAAGAGATGGAGGGAAAAAAACTGGGCAAAAGGAAAGAAATTGGGCAAGTTTACCTACTTGCCCCTAAATGCCACTTTCTACAACCTGCTTTATGTGCAGGGAAAGGGGCATATCCTTTGTCAAAGTGTAGTAAACTTTAAGGATGAGTAATTTACTTGGAAAAAAGATACGGTCAAGATGCTCAATTGTGGGGGAGAGGGGTGTTCACTTAAAAGCAAAAATAGTGAGATGTGGAGAGGAAGGAAACATTTATTTAAATCAGCCAGACCACTGTTTTCCTTCTAGCAAAAGCCTAAGAACAGTTCAAATTTTGTGAACACTATTCTCTTTAAAGGGGAAAAAATCTAAATTAAAATTCAAAAGAAACCATTAAAAAAAAAAAAATCCAACCAACCAAAAATCCCAAAACTTTAAAAGCCAAAGAGAGCCTCTCCTGAGCCATCTCAAAACAAACTGTTCTCTCTTCTGCTCAAGAAATGCAGGCAATAAACTAATATAACCTTGACTTTTCAATTTAATGACCCTCTCCATATTCTCTACTGTATCTCCTAGGCAGAGTTGAAGTACATGTTCTGGCTATAACCCATCCAGGGGGAACTGATGCCCACATCATTATTTTGTAAGTCGCCTGCTGATAGCAAGTGAGCAAGGAATACAACGGACAGCTTTGCAGTAGCCAAATGCAGATGATTACCTCACTCTGGCAAGTGATTTCATTAAAGGTTCAGAGGACTGGATGAAAAGATGGATAGGGAAGGAATCTTTCAGAACACCGAAGTTTCTGGGTTAGTAAGGAACTCCTCTCCCTCTTCCCCCTCTTGGTGGGACTCTTGTAGGTCCCCGATAGAGTTTTCCATAAGTAGAAGACTGAGTTGGGGCCCCCCAGTGAAGGTTTGCTCCTGAGCTGCTGGCCCCAGTGGTTCCTGGCCCCAGCTCCCCATAGTTTTGTAATTTGGTCTCTGCATGTACCACAGAGTTGCTGCTTCCCTCAGCCTTCAGGAATGGTTGCCCGACCACCGAGTGTAATGCTATGGGAACCCTGGCAAAACGGAGGTCCTGGTCCCCTGGGAACTGCACTGACCCTGTGCCCTGGTAACTGCTGGACTCCCCAAGGTGGCTCACAGAGCCTGAGAAGGTCCTGTTCTTCACCAGGGTCTGGACCAAGGATTCTGTCAAGGCTGGACCAGAGTTGCGTTCATCAGTGTCAGTGGCACTGAAACCTGTTTCAGGCCCATCAGTGTTTCCGTAAGTCCTGTTTGGATGGGGTCGGGTGGAGTACTCCATTGGTCTCAAGGCCTGGTGCTCATGTGGCAGGTGGCCAGGAGGCTCTGCTTCAGGCTGGGATAAAAGTTGCAGCAAGGCGGCTGTCACGGCGGGGTTCAACTCCTGGGGGGCGCTGGAAAGATCGCCTTCAACCAGAGGGGGTGGAGGTGGCGGCGGTGGAGGTCCAGGGGGTTCAGGGGGCCTCTTCTCTGGTGGAAGAATGTGAGGAGGACATGCTGTGGAAGGGTTACTTCTTTTAAACACCATCTTAAAAATCACATGTGATTATAAACACAAACACACACTCAAGCACACACTGACACACACTGCCCAACATAAACAAATATCAATACAATTAACCAGATATATAAAGAATAAAATTTTGGGATCAGGGAATTGCAATTTATAAATAAAATCAAGTGATTAAAAGTAAAATAGATGCATTTTGGCCTAAACAGTTGGTATAAAAAGATCATGGTTCGAACGATTGTCCTGATTTTTGTCTGAGATTTCCTCCATTTCCTTCCTTAAAGAACTGTTCTAATATGTAGACTTTTGGCAGCCTCCCCATCCCTTTTTGTTGTTGTTAGAGCAAAACATTATTGAAAATAAACCAGTAAGAAAGATTAGAGGGAACAATATACATGCTGTGGTCACATTTCTAGGACAAAATCTTGTTGTACAACAGAGACCTTGCATGGATTTGGCTAATACATTTATAAAACATTTGATGATATAAGGTTAACCTGAAATAGAACTTAAAAAATATACAGGAGAAAAGAAATAAAGTGAAACTTCTCATTACCATCATGTATAAAAATACACTTGCTTCTCCAAACTTCAGTTACCTCTCCTCAAACTCATATACTCAAGAAAAGGATATTAATCACCACACTGCCATTCAGTTTACTATGTTACAGTTATTATGAAGACTAAACTACTTATATCATAATTTTCTATTTTGTTTTCCTACCTTCAAGATATTTTCCATGCTATGAAAAAAATCACTACAGAGGTGTCATGCAGAATGGGTTGCTAATAAACACCTGTTTATCCCGGAGACAGTCAAGAACTTAGTATTCAGAAATGTATTGAATTGATACTACACTCCATCTTTAGAAAGGTCTTTGTATTTCCTAAATCATTTCCCCAGAATTTATTTTTTCTACTGCTGTTTAAATTTGCCTAAGTATGGCAATCACTTGTCTGATAATGAACTCCTGCCAAGGCAGGAGAGGAGACTGGTAAAATCATGTGAGTTTGAGGACATACAAAACCCTATTAAGAAGTATAGTCAGAACAGTGCCTTTGGAAAATTGGAAGTCACTCTGCTGAAGAAAAGGTTTAATGCTTTGGATAACTTCCAAATGACCAATTTTTCTTTTTTCCCATGATAGCATGTTTTAAAATATCCATAAAATAATTCATTCATTATCTGAACTAGTGATGTAAAGTCATTAGTCAAAAACTGTTTTTAGTTATAAGCAGATATTTTCATATTTACCTTGATTATATTTTGTAAATACAATCAGGAAACAAGTCTGCATTCCATAAGCATGCAGATGAATGCACTCTGAAAAAACTACAAAAATTTTAAGGTTCTGCAGTATTAGGATGAAGTCAGATGCTATATGTAACATACAAGCAGGATGACCAATTGTCCCAGTTTTCTTGGGAATGAGGGGGTTTCCAATTGATTGTTAAAAATGAAGACAGAACAGGGATGAGTTGTTCACCATATATGCAGCACCCACAGTGTTACTTGTTGACTGGCTGGTTGACTAGGTGGCAGGGGAAAATGAATCTGAGGAAAATATTAGCCATGGAAAATCCACAAATTGGAAAGCAGATATCCTGAAAAAGGTGGGCTAACGATAGTATTCCATGGTTTTAGAGCCTTTTGATGTCAACACTACATCTCTCTCCACATAAGAATATCAACAACACATTTTTTTTTTTTTTTTTGGTGGGGTGGGCAGGGGGGAGTACCTGGAATTGAACCCAGGGGCTCTCAGCCTCTGAGCTACATCCCTAGACATTTTTATTTTTCTAAGTTGTTGAGGCTGACCTTGAATTTGCAATCCTCCTGCCCTGGCCTACCTAAGTCACTTGCTGGAATTAAGTTGTGTGCCACCATGCCAGGCAGTACCCTTTTAAAAAGTATTTTGAGACTCTACATGGACTGTATAATACTGCTTTTTGTTGTTGTTGTTATTTTTAAATTTTTTTTGTAGTTGAAGATAGACAGCATGCCTTTATTTTATTTGCTTACTTTTTGTTTGTGGTGCTAAAGATCAAACCCAGTGTCTCACACGTGCTAGGCAAGTGCTCTGCCACTGAGTCACAACCCCAGCCTCCTCCCCTGCCCCCGAACACTTTTTTTTCTTTTTAATACTAAGAGCAAGCAACTTTAAAAATGCATGATTGCAAAAGTAGACAAATTTAAATTATATTCTTTTTTTCCCCTATTTTTTTTTTTTGTATTTGTAGATGGACAAAATGCCTTTATTTTACTTGTATATGATGCTTAGGATCGAATTCAGTGCCTTGCACATGCTAGGCAAGTGCTCTGCAACTGAGTCCCCGCCCCAGCCCTAAATTTATATTCTTTCAGCTATTCCATTTTTCATATTTAAACTTTGCCTTTTATATATAGTCTAATTGCTTCTCAATAGAACTAATTTGGGGGCTCAAATTCTTTCACATATATAAAATGAAAATTCTATTTCAAAGTAACAAAGCAGATGGATTATGAAGAACTATTTAATAAAATTCATAAAGGAATTAAAAATAAAGTACAAATTACAAAATTGTTCTTAAAGTGTTAATGTTGCCAATCCCTAAGAGTTCCATACTATTGGAGGGAGGTTTAAAGTAAATATAAAAAACTTATAAACTTCTTGACTCATTAAATTAAAACCATCACTTTTTCCCAACAAATAGATAATAAACAGTAACCAAACTGATAGGTGTCAACTTCTCTGGTTTATACAGTCTGCCCTCTGGTGGAAGTGCTAATGAACAGTGAAATGGCCAAATAAGAGGCATCTGGAGAAATAAGAACAGGGAAGACATGGTAGAGACAAACTGAATAATCAAGGAGTGACTACAATAATTATTTGTGGCATTTTTCTACTCTATGAGATGTAAATCCAACAATTTCTGGCCATAGCCCAGGTCTTAATTTTAGTTCAATTTCATCATGTGTTTGATACTTTGCTGGCTCAATTCTGGATAAATTTCTTTCAATCATTACATTAATTTGACCTACTTCTTCCAGGTCTTTTGATTTGAGCTGAATTTTAGGGAGGTGTGGTAGGGAATTCAGAACCTGAGAGATGAGCAAAAAAGCCTGATTTTTTGTTTGTTTGTTTTTTGGTACAAGAGATTGAACCCAGGGGTACTTAACCACTGAGTCTTATCCCTAGCCCTTTTAATCTTTTTATTTAGAGTCTCACTGAATTGCTTAGGGCCTCAATAAATTGCTGAGGCTGGCTTTGAACTTGCGATCCCTCCTGCCTCAGCCTTCTGAGCTGCTGTAGCATTACAAGCATGTACCACCATGCCTGGCCCTAAGAAACCTGCTTTAGTTCTAGATAGCTTTGGCTTGTTACTCCATGTCTCGGAGTCTCTTACAATTGGAATAAAAAATAAAACAAAAACAAAACAAATATTTGGAATCATGACACAGTGGCAAAATGAATAAAGACGTATGAGTACATAAGTTCTAGTTTTTGCCTCTCCCAATAATCAGCAGAGGAGCCATAGGTGGATTTATTTAAACTCCCTGGAATGCAGTTTTCCTATCCGTAAAGTAAGGGATTAATTTTATTATCTTCCAGTTTTAAAAATCTTTACATATGAAAAATAGTTTATATATTTGATCTCATTCCAGTGAAAATAAAGCATATACTTTCTGCACAATCCCATATGAAATGTAATGCAGGACCCTAAAGTTGAAGGTTAGTATATCTCTTCAGCCCTGGTGCCTCTTCTTATTCCCCAAATCATGGGGTCTTCATGGACAGTGAAAATTTCCAAAAAGTTGAAAACACTTTCAGAAGTAAGATTTTGCAAATAGACTGTAAATCAGAATTGATTAGAGAATTTAAACTTCTTTTCCCTCTAAAAAATTGCATATGTGGTCATCAAAGTGTAACATTCCCTTTTTCACCCCACCCCTTCCCCTACAATGCTCACTTCCTGATCTGGGGTCCATTCCATCGTCTCTTTCAGGAACACAGATTTAAAGGAACATTTTTATATGCTATTTTTTGGGGAAAGGAAATATATGGTATTAAGTAACAATCTATTTAGAATTATTCCCAACTTATTCTTCAGGAAATTAAAATGATATTTTATTAGGGTTTTCTTGTCTGTATCTTCCAGGTAAGACTTGTATCCAGCATCCACTCCACTAGAAGTAAAGAAGTACAAACTGATAATGGTTTGTTTGGAAGTTAGATTTTCCAGGACAAGCTGGCCACCATACGCACAGTGGTTCAAGATCCATCACTAGCTATGGTTGTGGTTTTCTTGGGAAGAACATGGGGGACTTTACTTACCTACATCCTAGGAAGTAGAAAAACAATATCTGCAAGGTGCTTTGAGAAACTTTGAAACTTAAATAAAAGAAGCTGGATAAGAAATACATCATTTGGTGCTATGTTCTCCTGTAGACTAGGTTACAGAAAAACTGAAACTGATGCCTTTGATGTGAAAAAGAAAATGTTAAAGAGATTTTTAAGAGGATCAACAGCACCTGAACTCAATGAGATTCATGACCGGTCTGTTTACCTGCTGCCTCCTCCTGTGGCATTGTGGGAGTTCTTCGGGGCCCCTGTGGCCCACTATTCTTGTCACTGTTGTTTTCCTCCAGGTTGCCTGCTGGCTCCTGGGTTTTCATCAGCTGACTCAAGAGAACTGCCAACATATTCTGCATGTCAGCTGGTGTGCTTGAAGCTTCAGGGGTTGTCTGTTCTGTTGAAGGCTGGACTACAGAAGTAGGGGGTGCCTCTTTCAAAGACTCCTCTGGGGCTATGGACTCTGAGTCTTGCTGCTGGGAAGTGGCTTCTGTCAGGGCACTGATAGACTGGTTCAGGGCTTCCAGCTGCTGTTGCATCTCTGGGTTGGAGTGGATGTTAAGCAGCTGTGCCATCTGAGGGATGCTCAGGTCAGTTTGGCTCTGTAGCAGGTTCAATAACACTGCCAATTCACTTTGATTCAGCTGCTGTGTGATGTCACCAAGGCCTGTGGGGAGAGAGTAGAGCCAGTGTAAGAGAAGACAAGGGTCAATTTAAGGCAGACAAGGGCCCTCTGCCTTCTTCAATTGGCAAAGTGAACTATAATATTCAAGAAATAAAGTTTCATTTTGAAGTCTCATTTTTCATGCCTTGAACTGTCATGATATAGTTTGTCATTCTTATACTTTGGCTTAAATATACAAGGATTAACTAAAACATATCTGTATTATGTGTAAAAGTTATTTCAATTTTTTAAAAATATTTATTTTTTAGGTGTAGATGGATACAACACAACGCCTTTATTTTTATGTGGTGCTGAGGATTGAACCTAGGTCCCGCCCACGCTCTACGGCTGAGCCACAATCCCAGACCCATGATTTCATTTTAAGGGCTAGGGATGTGGCTCAATGGTAGAGCACTTGCCTAATACATGTGAGGCTTTGGGTTCAATCCCCAATACCAAAAACAAAAAACCAAACACACACACACACACACACACACACACACACACACACACACACACAATAACTCCCATCTGTATTCTTTTTTCATCTGTTAGTTCCCCTTTTTTGGCTGATACTGGAGAATTGATCTCAGGGCCTCATGCTTGCTAGGCAAGTGTTCTAACAAAGAGCTACCACATTCCCAGGCCACTTACCTATATTCTTTTCAAGATCAGTGTTTTTCACCCTTTACTATATATAAGAATTACTAGGACAAATTTTTATTTTGTCAACTATTTGAGAGTATCTATTTTTAAAGCTTCCTAGATGATTCTAATGTGTAGCCAATTTGGGGTGGACAAGGAAGGGAAAGTCGATCATATACGGTTCAGAAAAACTGATGGTACTACAGGAAAACTATTTTGCTATGATAGTTCATTTTAACAGCTTTAGATATATTTAGAATGAATAACTGTCTACAGAACTAAATACATTTAGCAACTGTGATTTAATATAATTAGATTCTAAGATCTTATCAAATCTAATATAGATAGGCCCCTAAATCAACATGTGTTATAAAGTCATGGATAAAACTTAAATTTTGCTTACCTAATTCACTGATTTTATCACACATCTAAGATATAGTATTCCTTATTTCAAGAAAGGAAAATGGTGTATTATAGACTTTCTGAACCACAAGTACAAAATATGGCTTACATTCTTTCCAAAAACGAGAACAACAACCTCTGTCCTATTGCCTCACTGGACAAAAACTAAAAAGACACAGACACACATGCTCCATACTCCTCGCATATGACCTTCAAAATCTGCCAAATATGCTTAATAAAAGCACAAAGATCCCATTCCAGCACTGACCTATTGCATCCCCAGCCCCAGGCTCCACCTTGCTAGGAGCAGGCTGAGGTGGTGCTGGGCTACTGTTCTTCACAGGCTCAGCACTTGTCCCTGAGGTAGTTTCTTTCCGAGAGGCTTTGGATGGAGGTGGCTCTTCTACCACAACACCACTTTGTCGTTGCCGTCTCCGTTTCTTACTCCACAATTCATGGCAATCCTGCCAGTGAGGGAGGCTGGAAAAAGACAAAGCAAAGGGGAATGCAGTAGTGAGTGAACAGAGGAATAAAGGATTGAACTGGGAAAGCATGGAAAGTTAGAAGAACAAGGAAACAAGAAAATTAGTAGATAGTAGCAACATATAAAGAACCATGGCAGAAGACAATCTGGGGAAATAAAAGTCCAAAAGCCCAAAAGATTTTATATAGTGGGAAATAAGGATCTTGCTAATACTAGGGATACACCTGATATATAAATTTTCATGTTCTAGTCAAATATTGCTCTTCCTTGATATAACAGGTCAAGTTTCAGCTGGGAATAAAAGGACAGAGATTACTGGCTTACTAATATTTACAAGTCTAAGAAAGGTGGTGATTTAAATCTTGGAACCATATAAATACATGACGATTAAATTATTCTGTGTAAAATGAATTTGTTATTTGGTCTGTGAAAACCAACGACTGGTTCCTTCCTCTTCCTGAAATTTAGTTCACTAAATTTCATAACTACATATTTTTCATATGTAGCGTTTAATACTATGTATTAATTGATGTTATTTCCAGACTTCCCATACTCAATAATGCAAACATTACAAGTATATTAAATCATCTTACTACAAAATCCCTATAATAGGAGTTCCCAAATTTCAGTAAGCAGCTTAGGAATTTCTAGTCACATTCAGTGTACTGAAATTCTAGTCCCACAGATGAATCTGAACATTTCTTTAGAACAATCGGATTTAGTTACTACCTACTCATGTACTGAAATCTTACCCATTTCAGTGAGACATTCTTTGCCAGGCATGGTATGCACAGCTGTAATCCCAGCTGCTTGGGAGGCTAAGACAGGAGGATTGTGAGTTCAACACCAGCCTCAGCAAAAATCGAGGCACTTAACAAAGCAGTGTAGACCCTGTCTCTAAATAAAATAGAAAAAATAGGTCTGGGGATGTGGCTCACTGGTCAAGTGCCCCTGAGTTCAATCCCCATTACCCCCTACACACTGGCAAAAAAAAAAAAAAAAAAAAACTGATACAAAAGCTATAATACTGTTGGTGATAAATCAGACATAAAAGATTTCTTCTGTCTGTAATACCAGAGCTTTGTACATATAACAGAAGTACTCTACCCCTGAGCTATGTCCCCAAGCCTAATAATAAGATTTTTTTTATGTGCCAGAATGTGGGGGATGAGTGCAAAATCCCCAGAAGTCCTACAAAATATAGGAAGTTCATAGGATTATGATGAAAGGGAGATCCAAAGACGTTATTTTTTTAAGTCAATATTCAGTGACCTAACAGTGATGCAAACTATTTGAAATTAGGACTATTCTTACAAATATGAGAAATACATGGTCCCCATAGATACAGGTGATTCCAGAACATAAAATGATCAAGAACAAAACTAAAATAAATACTTTTTAAAAAAATACAGAATGCTTCATAAATTTGCATGTCATCTTTGTGCAGGGGCCATGTCATTCCAATTTTAGTATATGTGCTGCCGAAGCAAGCACTAGAAATACTTTCAAAGAGGTTGTATAGGGCAATATGCTAAGAATCTAGAGACAAAAAGATTCTTGAGTGTCAAATCTAGAGCAAATATTATAACTAAACCTTTTTTTGTTTATTTTGGCTTTTAGTACTAGGAATTGAACTCTATGTACTTTACCACTGAGTGACATCCCCAATCCTTTTTGAGACAGGGTCTTGCTAAATTGCTTGAACTTATGATCCTCTGGCTTTAGCCTCCCAAGAAGCTAGGTTTACTGGCGTGTGATACCATGCCCAGCTCTATTCACTGTTTAAAATAGAAAAACTATCTTCCTTATTAACCATATTAACTTCCTTATTAACTCAAGGAAATCTCTACATGTGAAACTTAGCCATTTGCAGTTCTTTTTTAAAAAAACCTATTATCTTGAGTTTCTCATCTCCTGAGGGTTAGGGGAGGTGTAGCGTCACTGCATAGCCACCAGTACTTACTCTGGAGGAGCCATTTTGCTGAGCTCAACATCTTTAAGGAAGTCACTCTGTAGGGTCTGTTCGGCTGTGCAACGCTTGCTAGGATCTAGTGTCAGCATGTGGTCCAATAAATCAAGTGCTGCTGAAGGAATGCTATGGAAAGAAAAAAAGAAAAGGTTAAGTTTGCAATGATCCCATTGTTCTCAAATCTTTTGTTAAAAGGTCTCTGAATTTCCAGCTTCATGTTAAACTGAGGAAAGGGAGCTAGAAGTTGGCTAATGCAAGCAAACTGATTTGCTCTCACACAGGATTTAAGAAATGCTACAATCCAGGTAAAAAAAACACATGACAATAATGTCTTTCTCTCATTTCCTTAAAGATCAAAAGAACTATGAAGAAATTTATATATTATTCAAAACAAAATGGTCTTCTATAATCAAATTAGAAAAGTATGAGGGCTATGATAAAACTAGCATACTGTTTAAAAATAAAATGTTTTGTCAGAGTAAACTGAGACAATGATAACTCCGTAGCCAGGAAAAGGCAAAGTTTTAACACAAGCCAAACCTAAACTGAGATGCACATTTTTGCCAAACTCACAAAGAAAATTCTTCTCGCAAACGCCTTCTATATTGCTTCTTCGGTTTCATAGTGTTGAAGTAGGGTAGTTTGATAACATCAGGCCACACAGCTGGACAAGGGCTACCACAGAGACGGCTGAAAATGAAACAAAAAGAAAATGCAAAGAAATAAGTCAACATCAAGTATTCTTGAGGTTCTACAAGCAGAAATTATTACCTTCTGAAGTTTGGAAATTTTGCTTATCATATTAGAGGGTATGCAGGAAGGTAAAATATGACCTTGCTGCTTTAAGGATAGAAAGAACTGATTATAATACAATAAGAGAAAATAATGGCATAATAATACAAAATAATCCACACATTTGGTTTAAAAAAAAAAAAATTTCCAGTACTGGGAATTGAACACAAGGGTGCTTTACCACTGAACCACATCTCCAATTCCAATTCTCTCTCTCTCTCTCTCTTTTTTGTTTTTGTTTTTTTTTTTTCCAGTGATGGTGCTAGGAATTGAACCCAGGGCCTAAGGGCCTAGGCATGCCAAGCAAGCACAACTACCTCTGAGACACATTCCCAGCTGTTCCTTTTTTCATTTTATATTTTAAGACAAGGATTTGCTAAATTGCTGAGGCTGGCCTTAAACATGAAATCCTTCTGCCTCAGCCTCCCAAGTCACTGAAATCACAGGTGTGACATTGTACCCAGCATAAAACATGTTTTTAATCCTCGACACAATTTTCATTACCAATTTTGTTCTATTCGGTTAATATTAAGTTCATATACTAAAAAAGAGTTAGTCTTATATAGTCCCTACACAGAAGAGAACAGAGCATACAAGTGGAAATTTTGATAGGTAATTGGGAATTTATTATGTAATAATGAGTTATATATTACCTAAATGTCTAGTGTAATTTAAAATTTGCCTGCTGAATTCCTCCTTTCAATTTTATTGGTGGGGGGGAGGTCCAAATTTCATTCTAAACTCCAGGACTTCCCTAAATTTTCTATTATAGGTTCAATTTTCAAACTATCTGTTTATATACCATAAACATTATTAAACGGAGGTTTTTGAAGGCAGGGACCTGATTTATCCGAGTCTTAAAGTTTAACAGAAAAGCAATCAACTGAATAACAGGCTTTTCTGGGCTGGGATTGTGGCTCAGTGGTAGAGAGCCCGCCTAGCATGGGAGGGAGCCGGGTTCTATCCTCAGCACCATATAAAAAATAAAGACATTGTGTTGTGTCCATCTACACCAAAAAATAAAAATAAATAAATAAAAAAGAGTAACAGGCTTTTCCTTTTTTTCATACTGGGTATTGAACCCAAGGCCTTGCATATGGTTAGCACATGTTCTATCACTGAATCACTCCCTAGCCCCATAAATTTAATTTTAATTTAACCTAAGAATCAAACAAACAAACATCCTGAAAACAGCATGCTTTTCTTTTTTCTTTTTTGGTTTGTGATGAAGTCTCACTACGTTACCTGGAATGGCCCTCAACTCCTAGGATCAAGAGATCCTCCTATCTCAACCTCCTGAAAGACTGGGGCTATAAGTGCCCATGTTAAAGCAAAATATGCAAAATAAGCTGGAACTAGTGGTGCACACCTGTAATCCTTTCAACTTTGGAGGTTGAGGTAGGAGGATCACAAGTTTGAGACCAGCCTCAGTAACTTGGTGAGGTTCTTTAGTGAGAACTTGACTCAAAATAAAAAATAATTAAAAGAGTTGGAGATGTAGCACAGTGGTAATGCGCCTTTAGGTTCAATATCCAGTACCCTCCCAATCAAAAAAAAAGAAAGAAAGAAAAGAAAAACTATGCAAGTTAAGACTTCAAAAAATTAAGTAGAGGGGCTAGGGATGTAGCTCAGAGGTAGAGTGCATGCTAAACATGCACTAAGCATGCACAAAGCCCTAGGTTCAATGCCCAGCACCATAAAACAAAATATAGTTTCAATATATATTTTCTACAATGAAATATAATTTCTTTTTTTAAATATATATATTTTTTAGTTGTAGATGGACACAATACCTTTATTTTATTTATTTTTATGTGGTGCCAGGAATCAAACTCAGTGCCTTATACATGCTAGGCAAGCACTCTACCACTGAACTACAACCCTGGCCCAAAATATAGCTTCTTTTCATACTCAGCCTAGAACAAAATATAAAGTAAATCTAACTGAGCAAAGAGAAAACTTGTATAATCATTTAGTAGAATGATGGAAAGTGTTAGAAATTAGAGGATTAGATTACCTATCATACCCGGTACATAATAGCACATGCACAGCTGTACCTGATCAGTTCTAGCTGAGCCAGTTCCAGATTGGCTTGAAATATAGGCTTCTTTGTGAACAGTTCCCCAAGGATGCACCTAGAAAGAGTAAAACTGAGAGGTCAGGAGAGAAATCCCTGAAGCCTATTTAAAGTTGTCTCAATAAACTTTTATAGTATCAGGCTACATCCAATATACTGTGTTGTAAATTAGCCTAGAACTTCAGTGTCTGTTTCCTAAAAAAATAAAACAAAAATAAATTCTTGCCATAATTTGCCAGCAGATCAAACTTCCACTTGTAAAGGACAGCTCTAAACACAGAAGAGTCTTTATTCCTACTATGGCACTGTAAATTATGAAAATAACTAAAGATAATTTTACAAGGATGCTTAGCAGTTTCTAAAAGGGAAGTTAGTTTGTGTCATTAATCTGCTCTGTAGAATATATACTATACTACAGCCCTCTTGGCACTGTATTTGCAAAACAAAACAAAAAAAAATTATCAGCCAGAATCAGTTCTAATATGATTTTCAAATAAATTATGCTTATACAAATACTTTGTCATTTTGAACAGGACATTCAAAACCATATGAATATATTTACAGTCTCAAAGCCATCCCCCTAAAAATTCCTTTATTAACTATAAGAATAAAACCAATGGTCTGGGGTTGTGGTGCAGAGGTAGAGTGCTCACCTAACACGCATGAGGCACTGGGTTGGATCCTCAGCACAATATAAAAATAAAAATAAAAAAATAAAGATATTGTGTCCACCTATAACTAAAAAATAAATATATTTAAAAAAAATTTTTTTTCGGGGCTGGGATTGTGTCTCAGTGGTAGAGTGCTCGCCTAGTGTGCATGAGGCACTGGGTTCAATCCTCAGCACCACATTAAAAATAAAATATATTATGTTCACCTATAATTTTTAAAAATTCGTTTTTAGTTGTAGTTGGACACAATGCCTTTATTTTATTTATTTTTATGTGGTGCTGAGGATTGAACTAGGGCCTTACACATGCTAGAAGAGCGCTCTACCGCTGAGCCATAGCCCCAGCCCAAAAAATTAAAATTTTTTTTAAAAAGAATAAAACCAATAAGTTTAGTGGGGGAAAAAAACAACATCTTAACCAAATCACAAAAATTAATATCAATACTAAAGGGCAAACAAAATCCATGTAAGTACACATATGATACTCTGAGAGAAATACAATAGTGCTTATGGCCAGGCAAAGTAGTGCACACCTATAATCCCAGTGACTTGGGAGGCTGAGGCAATCTCAGCAATTTAGATAGACTCTAAGCAACTTAGTGAGAGTCAAGATAGAATAAAAATAAAAAAGTTTTAAAAAAGGGGGCTCAGTAGTAAAGCGCCCCAGGGAAAATTGCTTATGAAATATTCCATTCAAAAATGCATAACCTGGGGCTGGGGTTGTGGCTCAGTGGTAGAGCGCTTGCCTAGCATGTGTGAGGCACTGGGTTTGATTCTTAACACCACATATAAATAAATGAATAAAATAAAGATCCATCGTCATCTAAAAAAATATTTTAAAAAAAATACATAACCTGCTAGGCATGGAGGCACACACCTGTAATCTGAGCAGCTCAGGAGTCTGAGGCAGGGGGATCCTGAGTTCATTGCCAGCATCAGCAATTTAGGAAGGTACTAGGCAACTCAGTGAGACCCTGTCTCTAATAAAAATAGGGCTAGGGATGTGGCTGATAATTAAGTGTCTATGAGTTCAAACTCCAGTAATACCCCACCCCCGCAAAAAACATACCCTGGGCTGGGGAAGTAACTAAGTGATAGGGGCTTGCCTGCCATGTTTGAGGCCCTGGGTTCAATTCCCAGCACTGGAGGGAAAAAAAAGATGTGTAACCTGAATCTACAAGGTAGAAAATTTATATTCACCTATAATGCAAATGCTAGAAGGATCACTTAGGCCCATGAATTTGAGACCAGTATGAACAGCACAGCAAAATTCCATTAAAAAATAAATAAATAATAAGACAACTAAGAATAATACATGATCTTGGATTGGCATATTCACTTTCCCTCAGGTGCTAGGGATTGAACCCAGAGTCTCGATCTTGACAGATGAGCACTCTACTATCACCAAGCTAATCACCAGCCCTCATGATCCTGGACAGGACCTGAATTGGGGATATTGTTACTAGGACATTACTTATGGTACTAATAAAACTGATATATGAAATGTACAGTATTAAATAAAAATATTTGATCACTGTACTATGGTTATATAAGAGGTTCATTTGTTTTTAAAGGCTATATATTAAATATTAAAGAGGGAAAAGGCATGATATATGCAAATTCCTTCAAACAAGTCTGGAAAAAATACGATAAAAACAAACTTTTTTTTTTAAAGAGAGAGTGAGAGAGACAGAGAGAGAGAGAGAATTTTAATATTTATTCTTTAGTCTTCGGCGGACACAACATCTTTGTTTGTATGTGGCGCTGAGAATCGAACCCAGGGCACACGCATGCCAGGCAAGTGCGCTACCGCTTGAGCCACATCCCCAGCCCAACATTTTTTTTCAATATTTATTTTTCAGGTGTAGATGGACACAACACAATGCCTTTTATTTTTATGTGGTGCTGAAGATCGAACCCGGGTCCTGCCCGTGCTAGGCAAGTGCTCTACCACTGAGCCACAATCCCAGCATAAACATTTTTTATTCTAAGTATATATGTGTTATATATATGTGTGTGCCAATGTGGCAAGATGTTAAAAATTAGTCATTCTAGTCAGGCTTGGTGGTACATATTTATAATCCCAGCCACTTGGAAAGATGAGGCAGAAGAATCACTTGATCCCATGAACCTTGAACCTGGATAACAAGGTAAGTCTCTGTCTCAAAAACAAATAGCCATCAAGGAAGCTCAGGCCTATAATTTCAGTGACTTGGAAGGCAGGAAGATCACAAGTTTGAGGCCAGCCTCAGCAACTTTTTGAGACCCTGTCTCAAAATTTAAAAAAATTAAAAAGGACTGGGGATAAAGATCAGTAATACAGCAACCCTGGGTTAGATTCTAGAACCCAAACATAACAACAAAACTAGTGACACTAATAAGAATGAACCTCAATTTATGTTGAATAAAAAATGTTCTGGGCGAGGTACATATATTATATGATTCCACTTACATAAAACTTTAGAAAACAAAATAGTGGTTTGCCTGGAATGGGATAATGTAGGTACAAGAGAGGGATTACAAAATGATTCAAGGAATATTTTTAGGTGATCATTTCTTGACTGTGGTAATGGTTTCACGGTAACTAAATTAGGTCAAAAGTTTTCAGTTGTGTACTTTAAACATATGCAGTTTATTTTATATTTTAATAAAAAGGTCTAAAAACTTGAGTGAGCTGGGAATGCAGGTCAGTAATAGGGTGCTTGCCTAGCATGTGTGAGGTCCTGTGTTCAAGTCCCAGTGTTGCCAGGTGTGGGGACATATACCTATAACCTCAACTACACAGGAGGCTAAGGCAGGAAGATTACAAATTCAAGCCAGCCTGAGAAAGACAGCAAGACCCTGTCTCAAAATCAAGATTTATAAAAAAGGTGGGGTGTGCATATTTTGATAGCATATATATTAAAATTAGAAAAATATAGATATTAGCATGGTCCTATCCAAGGATAACATGCAAATTTGTGAAGCAATTTTTTTTTATCTTTTTTTTTTTTTTTTTTTTGTACCACGGACAGAACCTGGAGGCGCTTTACAACTGAGCTTCACGCCCAGCCCTTTTTTTATCTTGAGACAGGGTCTCAAAAAGTTGCTTAGGGACTTGCTGATTTGCTGAAGCTGGCTTTGAACTTGGGATCCTTCTGCTTACAAGTATGTGCCACTGTGCCCTGCAATGCAATTAAATAAAGGAGGGAGGGCCTGGAAATGTAGCTTAGTAAAAGATTGCGGTCCACTCTGGATTCAATACTTAGGTACTGGGGGTGAGGTGGGGGAATACATCTAGATAAAGGCTGTGCAGAAGTTCTTTTTTTTTAAAGTTGTCAATGGACCTTTATTTTATTTATTTATATGTGGTGCTGAGAATTGAACCCAATGCCTCACACATGCTAGGCAGCCCCATAGGTCTTATAATTTTTAATTAGTTTCAATTATTTCAAAGTAAAATTAGAGAAAAAATATATACTTTTTGTATGCATGAAATATTTAATTTTTTAACCCAGCATGTTAAAAAAGGTAGGGGGCAATAAATCTCTTCTGACTTGTGTTTGTGTATGTATTTGGGGGGGGTACTGAGGATTATTCTACCACCGAGCTACATCTTAGCCCTTTTATTTTTTATTTTGAGACAGGGTCTCATTAACTTGCGTAGGCTGGCCTCAAAATTGTGAATTCTTCTGCCTCAGCCTCCCAAGTAACTGGGATTACAGCTTTATGCCGTCATCATGTCTGGTTTGACTTATGCTTTGAAATAAATTTTTTTTGGGCTGGGAATGTGGCTCAAGTGGTAGCACGCTTGCCTGGCATGCGTGCGACCCAGGTTTGATCCTCAGTACCACATACAAAGATGTTGTGTCCACCGATACCTAAAAAATAAATATTAAAAAATTCTCTCTCTCTCTCTCTCCCCCCCTCTTAAAAAAATGAAATAAAATTTATTTACAAATATTCACAGACCCAAATTTTATATATTTATTTTGAAATTCTTTAACTTGGCTTAATTTGAGAAAGAAAAACATACTTCTTTAAGAAATCAGCACCTATTAATATTTATTAATCTCAATTGACAAAAGGCAACCTTTTGCTTCTGATATTCAAATGTTAGAGATGGAAAAAAGTAAAATTTATTCTATTTTCAACAGACCTTAAACATTAACTGCCAAATCAAGTTCCAGTGTTATAGGGAGGCTGAAACAGGAGGATTGCATGTTCAAGGCCAGCCTCAACAACTTACTGAGTACCTAAACAACTTAGTAAGACCAGTAAGTGGTAAAGCACCCCTGGATTAAATCCCAATATTAAAAAAAAAAAGAAAAAGAAAAAAAGAAAAAGAAAGTTCCACTGTTCTAACAACTGGAAATAAGAGGAGATAAATGGGGCTAGGGATGTGGCTCAAGCGGTAGCGCGCTCGCCTGGCATGCGTGCGGCCCGGGTTCGATCCTCAGCACCACATACCAACAAAGATGTTGTGTCCGCCAAGAACTAAAAAATAAATATTAAAAATTCTCTCTCTCCCTCTCTCTCTCTTTAAAAAAAAAAAAAAAAAGAGGAGATAAATGAAAAACACAATAGCAATTTTTCTCATTTCACATATAATTTGTTGTACTACTTTTTCTAGTTTCTCCTCTGATTTGTACACTGAACTGCTATATTAATTCTCTGTTAAAAAAAAAAAAACATTCTGTATAAATATCTTAAGAGAAACTACCATGGAACATCAAAGTAATAAGTTCACTTCGAAAGGTAAGCATAGGGCTGGGATTATAGCTCAGCTGGTAGAGTCAGCTTGCTTAACACGTGTGAGGCATTGGGTTCAATCCTCAGCACCACATACAAATAAAATAAAGGTATTGTGTTCATCTACTATAAAAATATTTTTTTAAAAAAAGGTAAGCATAATCTTGTAAGTTGAACTTTAAAGTAAGACTAGTTTTCTATAGTTTCAATTTCTAATTGTGTTTTATTTCAGTTTCCAATCTTTGGGTGGCCAAAACATTCATTATGTAATCAACTCATTGCTACTGCAGAAGTGACAGGTTGCACAGACTGAAATAATAATACTAAAAGAACTATGAACTTTCCCCATACATCCTTACTGGGGTGTTAATTTTAGAGCCTAGTTGCTAATACTACTGAAGCAAATAGCCCAGAACACAAACATATCCAGCTTGAGTCAGTAAAACTTAACTAAAGTTTCTTTTGATTTGGGTAAGCTGCCACAGAAATGATCTTTTTCTATTATCCTTTTGAATTTTTTGAAATAAAACCCCTACAGTGCCAGGAGGATCAAGAGTTCAAAACCAACCTCTGTAATGGCAAGGGACTAAGCAACTCAGTGACATCCTGTCTCTAAAAATACAAAATAGGGCTGGGGATGTGGCTCAGCAGTTGAGTGCCCCTGAATTTAACCCCAGTACCAACAACAACAACAACAACAAAAAAAAAAATTGTGAGGAAAGGAAAGAATGGGATATACTATATCATGAAGTACATATGTCAAAACCATAAAGCACAGAGGTCAAGGACAGTGTGTCACACAATGTAAAAAACAACTAAGAACTAACCCATTTAAAGATGTCTGTTCCCCTAATACACAAATTGTGGTTTCTACTATTTTCCACAAAGGAATGAAGGCTTTTTAGAGTAATAGCTAATATCATGTAGTAGGGCAAAAATTAACAGGATAGGATAAGCCTGAAACCAAAAAGGGAGGATATCAAAGACTACTATGAAGCCAGATGCAATAGTATATGCCTATAATCCCAGCCACTTGGGAGGCTGAGGCAGGAGGATTGCAAGTTTGAGGCCAGCCTCAGTAATTTAGTGAGGCCCTAAGCAGTTAACTTGATGAGACCCTATCTCTAAAATAAAGGGCTGGGATTGTAGCTCAGCGGTAGAATACTTGCTTAGCACATGAGGCTCTGGGTTTGATCCTCAGCATCACATAAAAATAAATAAATAAAGGTATTGTGTCCAACTACAACTAAAAAAATATTAAAAAAATAAAAAGGGCTGGGAATTTAGTACAGTGGTAAAGAGCCCCTTGGTTCCATCCCTAGTACCCAAAAAAACAAACAAAAAACCCACAATGATTATCAACAAAACTCAAGAAATAACCTGACAAAAGCAACCACTGGTAAAAAACTAGATAGTTTAAACAGGAATAAGGATAATAACTACAATGAATTAAAACACATCAAGGGCTGGGGATGTGGCTCAAGCGGTAGCGCGCTCGCCTGGCATGCGTGCGGCCCGGGTTCGATCCTCAGCACCACATACCAACAAAGATGTTGTGTCCGCCGAGAACTAAAAAATAAATATTAAAAAACAAAAAAAAATTCTCTCTTTCACTCTCTCTCCTCTTTCACTCTCTCTTTAAAAAAAAATAAAAATAAAACACATTAAATATGCTTAAATCCAGGAGTTTGTAAAATAAAAGTAAAAAATAAAACCAAAATCTTTCTCACTGGTTATCTCTGGGAATAGTAGAAAACTACGTCATTATTTTGAACTGGTAAATAAAAAAATTAAGCATTATCCTAACTTTTCTACACAGTTTGTATCTTTATATAAATATTCTAATAAAGAATGGTATGATGAGAATATTACCATTATAAAATTACCACAAATGAATTAAGGGATATAGGCAATGATCATCAATAGTTAATAATATCATAAAAAGAGACAGCTGTAAAAATATAGACAAAGGCTAAAATAAATTAATAAAGACAACTGTTATTTATCAAGTGGGGTATGTGTGTAAATCTGCCCGAATAGGGATTAATATTTTATGAGGCATTGTTTATAACCATCCCCATACAGCCATAATCAAAAGCTACTAATTTGTAGTGGATTTTCATTATTTTAAAATTCTCAATAGATAACACACTCATTCACAGTTTGTTCTCTTATCAGTGGTTCCTATCACTTGCTACCCTCAATTCTTAACGCCTGGCATGAGTGTGGCCTGGGTTCGATCCTCAGCACCACATACAAAACAAAGATGTTGTGTCTGCCAAGAACTAAAAAATAAATATTAAAATTCTCTCTCTCTCTCCTCTCTCTCTCTCTTTAAAAAAAGACAATTGAGGAAATGTTTGAAGAAAAGGTGTATCACTGATATTAATACTCAGCAGAAAAACTTTAGAATTTTAGAAGAACTGTTAAAAGCCAATGTAGAGAGAAAACAGAGTACAGATCAATAATATGTGAGTCACAGACAAGAGAAAGTATTAATAGAACCTTACCCGCAGCTCCAGACATCTATGGCTGGTGTATAGCGCTCTTCCCCCAGCAGCAGCTCAGGAGGTCGGTACCATAGAGTAATAACTTTGTTTGTGTAAGGACGACTGCAATGTAAAACCATCATTATATAAATTTACAATGATTTTGATGATAAATACATAGCTAAAGGCAAACAGAAATAGCTGCCAATTGAAGATGAAATTGTTGAAACAGCTCACAACAATCTAACAATCTAAAAGTAATCTGGATAGGGGACTGGGGTTGTAGCTCAGTGGTAAAATGCTTGCCTAGCATGTGTGACTGGGTTCAATCCTCACCTACACATAAACAAACAAATAAATAAATAAATAAATAAATAAAAGTATTGTGTCCATCTACAATTTAAATTTTGCTATTTTTATTTTTTGAGGCATAGTCTATGTTGCTCAGGCTGGCCTTAAACTCCCTGGGCCTCTAGAGATCCTTCTCACATGTAAGTTTTTTTACATAGTGGGGATTGAACCCATGGGTGAACCACATCTCCAGTCCCTTTTAATTTTAAACAGGGTCTCACTAAGTTGCTTAGGACCTCCCTAAGTTGTTGAGATTACAGGTGTGTGCCACCATGCCCAGTCCCACATATAATTTTGATGAACGTCTCACCTCTCTTCAGAGTTATAGAGCCGAGCAAGTCCAAAATCTGCTAGTTTGATTTGCCCACTGTAAAACAAAAAAATTATTTTTGTAAGCAATTGGCAGTAGTCCCCAAACTGTACTTGAAAAGTCAAGTGCTAATCAGTTAAAAACAACATTTTTTTTTTTACAAAAATGGATTTTAATCTGTTTTCTCATTTGTGTTCTTACCAGTCATTCTCCTCAATTAAGCCTCTTTTGACTGTTCCAATTTACAATGCTTCAGGCTTATTTTTTTTTAATTATTACTCCAATTTAAATTTAATTTCTTAGTTAATTCTTAGTCAAGGCTTTCTTTTTAGATATAAAATATGTTTTGGCATATGATACATACATGGAGTATAATTTATTCTAATTAGGACCCTATTCTTGAGGTTGTACATGATGTGGAATTACCTTGGTTGAGTATTCAAAATGCAAGGATAGGAAAATTATGTCCCATTAATTCTACTGTCCTTACTATTCTCCTCTTCCACCCCACCCCACCCCCTTTCCCTTCATTCGCCTTTGTCTAATCAAATGGACTTCTACTTTCCCCCCTCTCCATCATCCCAAGTTTATTTGTTTGTTTGTTTAATTTCTGGGTAGACCACAGGGCCTGAACCTGCTAGATTAAATACTTAACCTAGGGCTGTTCTAGATTTTCAAAATTTTAAGATTGGGGCCTTAAATATAATACATAATTCTTGACTGATTCTGGCTTGAACAAACTAGCTACAAAACACATTTTTTTTGTGGGGGAGGGGCCACAAAGGATTGAACTTAGGGGCACTTAACCACTGAGCCATATCCCCAGTCCTATTTTGTATTTTATTTCCAGACAGGGTTTTACTGAGTTGCTTAGGGCCTTGCTGTTGCTGAGGCTGGCTTTGAACTCACGATCCTTCTGCCTCAGCCTCCTGAGTAGTTGGGTTACAGGCACGCACCAGCACACCTGGCCAAAACACATTTTTGAGATAACTTAACTGGAAAAAATATATATAAAATATGGAGTGGCTATTAGAAGACCACAGGTGTGTGTGTGAGAATAGAATAGGAGTGCAATAGATTAACAATGGAAGGAGGAGGAAAAGGAGAGAGAATAAGAAAAATAAAGAAAGTAGAATGAATTTGACATAATTTTACCATGTACATATATGAAATCAACACAGTGAATCCTACCATCATGAACATTCATAAGCATGGGATTCTATCGGGAGACTAAGGCAGGATTAAGAGGTCTCAGCAACTCAGGGAGGCCCTAAGCAACTCAGTGAGATTCTGTCTCTGAATATAAAAAAGAGCTGAGGATGTGGCTCAGTGGTTAGGCACTCTTGGATTCAATCCCCTGTATCTGCCCCCCCCAAAAAAGGAATGGGATTCTAACTGGAAGATATATTCCATGCTTGTATAATTATATCAGAATGGTTTCTGCTGTCATGTATAACTAAAAAGAACCAATAAATAAATGTAGAAAAAAAGTAAATCACAACAATACTGTAGCTATAACAGATTTTTAAAACGGATTAGAGCTATGACCTGAGCAAACAATTTTTATAATGCATGAGGCACCTTCTACTAACATATTGTCATTACCTCCTATGTCAAAGACAGACTAGTATATCAAACATTCACAAGTTCTTCTAAGCCCCATTCTCACAGAAGCCAATTAAGCAAGTCATGGCTCATAAATCTGCATTTCTTTCTTTCTTTCTTTTTTTTTTTTTGACTGCTGAGGATTGAACCCAGAATGTCATGCATGCTAGGCAAGCACTGCACCACTGAATTACATTCCCAGCCCCAATTCACTCTTTTCTAAGGGGCTGGTGTATTTCAGGTGCCTGACAGATGAGACAGAAAAATTAGATACAGAAAAAAGGTTATGCTAGGAGGTACTCCTCACAAAGCATAGAAGTCTACATTAAATAAACGCTTTTCATTCCTAGTAAAGATTATGGACACCTTACCCAGTTGCCCCAAACATCATTACATCATTATATTTCTAAGTTAAATTTATAAGTAAATTCTGAGAAAAAAAAATGAAGGAAGAGTTATATTAAGAAAAAAGGGAGGCTGGGCATAGTGGTTCCATAATCCCAGGAATTTAGGAGGTTAAGGCAGGGAGATCACGAAGTTCAAAGCCAGTATTAGCAACATAGTGAGGCCCTAAGCAACTTAGCAAGACCCTTTTTCAAAATTAAAAAGGACTGGGGATATAGCACTGTGGTAAAGCATCTCTAGGTGTAATACCCAATACCAAAAAAAAAGGAAAGAGGATTTCTGAAATTTCGTTTTTTCTTTTTAATTAATTAATTTATTTTTTAGGTGTAGATGGACACAACACAATGCCTTTTATTTTTATGTGGTGCTGAGGATCCAACTCAGGTCCCGCCCATACTAGGCGAGCGCTCTACTGCTAAGCCACAATCCCAGCCCCTCAAATTTCTTGATATCCATACTCCCTTACTCTGAAAGTCTGAGATGATTCACAAATCAAGGCATACGGAAAGACTGAAAGTTAAAATGGCAACAGATATAAGTAATGGAAATTAGGCCAAACCTCAATCTCATCAGCACCTCGCATATTTACTGCTTGGCCCACATGAGATACTAAATGTTTCTTCAATGAAATAATGTCATAGAACATCCTGAGAGCACAATTACTATTGCTTTTTCTTCCAACTAAGCTAACAGAATGATATACAAAATAAGGAACTTTGATGACACAAAAGAAATGTCATGCTATTTATTATGTCATAAATCACAGGAAAAAGATATGTAACAAGATGCAAAGGAAATCCTTCTGTGACCATGGTTTTGGTTTTGTTTGTTTTTGAGGGAGATGTATTGGAAACTGAACCCAGGGGTGCTTTACCTCTGAGCTAAAATCCCATCATTTGTGATCCTCCTGTTTCAGCCTTCCAAATTGCTGGGATATGGGTATGCACCACAATGCCCAGTGAGACCCAGGTTTTCAAACTGCTTTTCAAACTGCTTCTAGTACTTGAAGATCTTCAAGTACTAGATGCCTCCATTTCCTCCAAATTCATCCCTATGTCACATTATTCTTTCTTACCTAACCAGCCTGGACCATAGATCAATTAGTCAAACTACTATCTTCACTGTGACCCTTTCATATATTTAAACCTTAAGTACTTAATTCTAGATCAACAATTTGCCTTTTCTAGAGAACTAAACAAAAGCTTAAGATATAAAAAGCATACAATTATCACTGGTGCCACTCCAAACTGTATATTTTCCTCTCTCAGTAAGGCTTGAATACTGTTGGTTTAGTCCTTTTACTTGATTTCAATCATCAACCTCTTCTATTTTGCTTGGCTGTCATTACAAACCTTTGGCATTCTCCTTAGTGCCTGAATTCATCACCTATACTCTCACAGTAAATAATTCTTCATTGAAAAAAAAGTCATTATAGCCAGGCATGGTGGTGTACACTTGTAAATCCCAGCATCTTGGGAGGCTGAGGAAGGAGGATTCCAACTTCAAATACAGCCTCAGCAATTTAACAAGGCCCTAAGCAATTTAGTGAGACCTGTCTCAAAATAAAAAGGGCTCAGGAAGATGTGATTCAATGGTTAAGTTCCCCTGGGTTCAATGCCTGCTTAAAAAAAAAAAAGGGTCATCAGGTGGGAGGTGTGACTGCCTTAACATCCTCTTACAAATTTTCTTGCATTATAATCTTATTTTCCTCTTTTTTCTTCAATCATTCTCTACTTGTAGCCTTAATTCTGGGTCCCCTAGAACTCTGCTCTTTTAAAATTATTTTATTTTTTATTTATTTATATTTTGAGAGAGAGAGAGAGAGAGAATTTTTTTCTTAATATTTATTTTTTAGTTTTCAGCAGACACAACATCTTTGTTTGTATGTGGTGCTAAGGATCGAACCCAGGTGAGCGCACTACCGCTTGAGCCACATCTCCAGCCATCTTTTAAAATTATTTTAGTTCTTTCCTGAATCTTCAACTTCTTCTTTACTGATTTTCTTTACTATTAGCATTTAAATGTTCAATACCCTGCTATTCTCAAAATAAGTGATAAAAGCCTGTTACTTCCTTCCCATTAATTGTGTTACACATTCTCTTACCCCACATCCTACACTAATTTCACCTCTGGCCTTTTAATTTGCAAACTCTCTCCTTAGGTCTTAATTTGTCAATATTATCTGACACCTAAGACCAGTCCTTTCTAAAATTTGACTATCTTCTATTGATGGTATTTTCCCTTATCCTTCCTCTTTATTTCTCTTGGGTTCCACTTCACATTTTTTTCTACACTAACTTCCAAATCTATAGTTGATAGTTTCAAGCTCCCACATGACCATATGCCTATTAGCTATCACAATCCTGAATACACAACAGATCCCAGAAGAGGTTCACTTTTCATCCTCACCTATCCTGCTCTTTCTTTTATATTATTTATAATGACTGGTAGTACCACCAGTCATTTTTTTGAGGGTTTTTCAAAAATCTTACTTTCTCTTATTCCTTCCCCATCTTTTACTCACTCACCCAAGACTACTCTATCAAACATATTCTGTCCATACCTATAGCCAGGGCCTGATTAGTTCAAGCACTGATCATTTTTTTAATGTTTTTTTGGGGGGAGGGGCTGGATTAAACTTAGGGGCATTTAACCACTGAACCAAATCTTCAGCCCTATTTTGTATTTTATTTAGAGACAGGGTCTCACTGAGTTGCTTAGTGCCTTGCTGCGGTTAAGGCTGGATTTGAACTCTTGATTCTCCTGTCTCAGCCCCCTGAGCTGCTGGGATTACAGGCATGCAAGACCATGCCCATCTTATGGTGTTCTTAATAGTCCCCCTGCCTCTAATCTATGGCTACACAGTGATTTTTAGTGCCCTTTTTAAAACAAAAGACTAGGGCTGGGGATGTGGCTCAAGCGGTAGCGCGCTCGCCTGGCATTCGTGCGGCCCGGGTTCGATCCTCAGCACCACATACAGAGATGTTGTGTCCACCGAAAACTAAAAAATAAATATTAAAATTCTTTCTCTCCTCCCCAATAAATAAATAAATAAATAAAACAAAAGACTATCTCACCTCTATGTAAAACAATGTGAACTTATTTATACTTGGATAATAAAAATAAAATGAAGGGGCTGGGGTTGTGGCTCAGTGGTAGAGCGCTTGCCTAGCATGCCCGAGGCACTGGGTTCAATCCTCAGCACCACATAAATGTAAAATAAAGGTATTGTGTCCACCTAAAACTAAAAAAATTAATAAATAAATAAAATGAAGATCACGAGCCCAGCCAGCCCAAGAAAATATATTAATACTAGAATCCAGGGGCTGGGGATGTGGCTCAAGCGGTAGCGCGCTCGCCTGGCATGCGTGCGTGCGGCCCGGGTTCGATCCTCAGCACCACATACCAACAAAGATGTTGTGTCCGCCGAGAATTAAAAAATAAATATTAAAAATTCTCTCTCTCTCTCTCTCTCTCTAAAAAAAAAAAAAAAAATACTAGAATCCAAAGAGTTACAAATGATAGTCATCATCAATTTTCTTTTCTTTTTTTTTTTTTTTTAATACCAGGGATTGAACTCAGGGGCACTCAACCACTGAGCCACATCCCCAGCCCTATTTTCTATTTTATTTAGATACAGGGTCTCATGGAGTTGCTAAGTACCTTGCTTTTGCTGAGATTGGTTTTGAACTCACAATCCTCCTGCCTTAACCTCCTGAGTTGCTGGAATTACAGGAACTTGTGCCACTGTGCTCCGCCATACCTAGCCCTTTTATTTTTATTTTGAAATAGGGTCTTGCTAAGTTGTTTAGGGCCTGGCTAAATTGCTAAGACTAACCTTGAATTTGTGATCCTCCAACTTCAGCCTCCCAAGCTGGTGAGATTATAGGCATGTGTCACCATACCCAGTCATCATCAATATTTTTCTTCTTTATTTTTTTTAAATACATTTAAAAAAAATTTTTTTTAGTTATAGATGGACACAATTCCTTTGTTTTGTTTCTTTAATTTTATGTGATGCTGAGGATGGAACCCAGGGCCTCATACATGCAAGGCAAGCGCTCTTACCACTGAGCCACAATCCCAGCCCCACTAAATACATTTTTTAGTTGTAAATGGATATAATACCTTCATTTTTAAATTTTTATATGGTACTGAGGATCAAACGAAGTGCGTCATGTGTGATAGGCAAGCACTCTACCACTGAGCCACAACCCCAGCATCCATCATAAAATTCTTTTTTTATTTAGTATTTTTTAGTTGTTGATGGCCCTTTTTTTATTTGTTTATTTATATGTGGTGCTGAGAATCAAACCCAGTACCTCACACATGCTAGGCGAGCACTCTACCACTGAGCCACAGCCTCAGCCCCATCATAAAATTCTTGATGAACTACTTACTATGGATGTAGAGTCACCAACCTTCATCTTTAATGGGAATTGTGAGCCACAGAAATAAAAAAAAATTATTACTTTCTAAGGTGAGAGTCTTGCTTTGTTGTCCAGGCTGGCCTCAAAACTCCTGAGTAACTGGGATTATAGGTGTATGCCTCTGGTATTTAATTATAATTTAAAATAGTGCATTGGGCTGGGAACGTGGCTCAAGCTGTAGCGCGCTCGCCTGGCATGCATGCGGCCTGGGTTTGATCCTCAGCACCACATAGAAACAAAGATGTTGTGTCTGCCGAAAACTAAGAAATAAACTAAAAAATTCTCGCTCTCTCTTAAAAAAAATAGTTCATTACTCATACAAAAAAAAAAAAAGGAACCAACACACTTCAATGGTTCCCTGTCAACTACAATAAAGCTTCAACTCCATAGAAGGTATATATATATATGATCCTTAAATTGGCACCTAGTAACTTTCCAGCTTCATTTCCTCCTGTTAAGTGCTTCAGTCTTCTTGCTCTAGTTAATACTGACCTTTTTATAGTTTTCCAGACATAACATACTGTTTTCATGTTTAACTGCTTTTGTGTATGCAATTTCTTCTGTCTAGAAATTTGATAGACCATTGTTATTATTTCTAATAAATTCCAATTCGTTCCTAAAGGATGCATCTTTTGAGGTACTCCGCAATTTAAGGGGGGGGGAAATTGGCTTAATAAATGGCTCCTAAATTGAATATTTATTTATCTAGCTCCCCTACTAAACTTTAAGCTACATAGTGACTGACTATTCCATGAGACAAGAGAGTCTCCGTTAACCCTGCATGGTTGGTTATTACATTACACAAAAACAGGAAATGCTGAGAGCTAGGGATATGGCTGAGTGGTACAGAACTTGTCTAGCAAGTACAAGGCCCTGGGTTCTATCTCAGCATCACAAACAAACAACAACAACAACCAAAAAAAAAAAAAAAAACAAAACAGAGAGAGAAAGAGAAAATATGTCATAGTCATGTTATATTTTTATCTAGGTAATATTTGTTGGCATTTAACAGAAAAATAAAATTCAAAGATGGATGCAAAAACCCAGCTGTCTAAAGAACCAAACGCTGCCCTGATTTCACTGGTACTAGACTTCTTGTTCATCCCTTAGTGGGTAGGGATATACTAAAGGATAGTGAACATAACATATCTGATATATCATCATTACCAGTGTAGGCACATAATCAGAAAAGAAAGCAGATGATAAAATCTTCTGGAAAATTAACACTTGTTCATCACTAAAATCCTGACTGTTTACACCATTAAAACCTAGAAGTAGTAATGGCTAGAAAGGCCAATTACTAACTAAACCTCTGTTTACTCGAAAAGACAGTAACCCCTAAAGGCTTATGAACAGTTCAAGAAGCAGGCATGTTTTTCTCCACTCAAGAAGAATCCAATATATATTTGACTTTGCTTAGGGTCACATTACTTTCTAACTACAGCATAGAGCTCTCTAAATATTCCTATAAGATCTGAGTGATTCCCTGTAATGCATATAAGAAAAATCTTTATAATCCTACTTCTGTTAATTCCTTACCAATAATGAATTGGTAATCTGGTGGCTTTCTGATCAGAGTACTCCTATTATAAGTAGTTATTCCTAATGTGAAAACATCAAATGTTATGTAAAAAAAAAAAATTGCATTACTAAATCTATTTATAATCCCAATTATTAGCTAGCTGAGAAGGAGAGAATGCTTGACCTTATTTGGTTACTATGTTACCTGTTATTCAGCAAAATGTTAGAACACTTAATATCCCGATGCAGGAAATTCTTTTTGTGACAGTAATCCAATCCTTCCATTAGTTGTTTCATGAATGACTTGATATGGTCCTCAGAAAAGTGCACCAAACCAGATTCTAGCAATCCCATTAAGTCATGGTCCATATACTCAAATACAAGGTAAAAGGCACCTACATAGGAAAAAAATAATAAAAATTTTGGAGTTGATCATGAGGCACTCTAAAATAACCCATTATTTTTATAGATGAAGAAATTAAAACTTAAATAATTTTCTTTCCAATAATAAATTAACAGAAGTACTGTAAGTACTATTTGAATTTGATTTTCTGATTCCACTTCTCTTTTTCTATTTAAGTCTTTAGAGGACAACAGTCATGATAAGATTGTATTGAGAGGTCTGGTGTTGTGGCTCAATTACAGAATGCTTGACTAGAATGTGCAAGACACTGGGTTCGATTCTCAACACCACATATAAGTAAAGGTCCATTAACAGTTAAAACAATATTTAAAAAAAAAAAAAAGATTGTATTGAAAGACTTTATATGATCACTTAGGAAATTATAGACCCTGGGCCAAATCCTGTCTGTTGACTAATGTAAATAAAGTTTTGTCTGTAATTTAACCCTACCCATTTGTTATATAATGTCTCAGACTATTTTTGAAAAGGTCTTTACCTTAGATAATAGGCAGCAACAGAGGCAGCCTAGTGTATTTAGCAAAAATTATTAGTGAAAGTCAAAGTATGTAAGAATCATAACATAGGTCAATCAAGTCAGATGCAGTGGGGCACACCTGAATCCTAGTGGCTCAGGAGGCTGAGGCAGGAGGATTGAGAGTTCAAAGCCAGCCTCAGCAATGGTGAAGTGCTAAGCAACTCAGTGAGAGCCTGTCTCTAAATAAAATACAAAATAGGGCTGGGGATGTGGCTCAGTGGCTGAGTGTCCCTGAGTTCAATCCCAGTACCAAAAAAAAAAGTGTCAATCACCTAATTCAACTTCCTAAATTCAGAAGATTTATTTAAATCAATTAATTTATTATTTTATTTATTTTTTTTGGGGGGGGGGTACTGGCAACTAAACCCCAGGGCACTTAAATCACTGAGCCACATTTCCAGCCTTTTTATTTTTATTTATTTTAGGTTGTAGATGTATTTTATTGGTTGTAGATGGACACAATACCTTTATTTTATTTATTTATATGTGGTGCTAAAGATCAAACCCAGGGCCTCCCATATACTAGGCAAGTGCTCTACCACTGAGCCACAACCCCAGCCCCCCAGCCCTATTTTTTTGTATACTGTTTAGAGACAGGGTCTCAATGAGTTGTTTGATGCCTTAGGATCCTCCTGTCTCAGCCTCCAGAGTCACTGGGATTACAGGCATGTGCAACCACGCCTTGCCCAACCATTTTATTTTTTGAAACAGGGTCTCATTAAGTTGCTTAGGGCCTCACTTGAGTTGCTAAGGCTGACTCTGAAGTTGTCATCCTCCTGCTTCAGCTACCTAAACTGCTGGGATTATAGGCATGCACCACTGAGCCCAGCCAGAAGTAGATTTTAAAAGGAGTGAGACATAAATTAAGAGAAAATACTTAAAGGGCTGGGGATATAGTTCAGTTATTAGAGTGCTTGCCTCAATGCACAAGGCCCCAGATTCAATTCCCAGCACCAACAACAAAAAAAAAGGGAATACTATAAACAACTTGAAACCCACACTATCTTTTGGCAGGTACATCATAGAGGCAAATATTATAACAAAAGAAATATTAGGGGCTGGGATGTGGCTCAAGCGGTAGCGCGCTCGCCTGGCATGCATGCAGCCCAGGTTCGATCCTCAGCACCACATACAAAGATGTTGTGTCCGCCGAAAATTAAAAAATAAATAATTTAAAAAAATTTTTTTAAATTCTCTCTCTCTTTAAAAAAAAAGAAAGAAAGAAATATTAGAAATAGATAATGATCTACCCAGTCTAAAATTCTTTTTACTGAGAATGTAAAGGCATGGATTTTGTTTTGTTTTTTTCAGGAATAAACCAAGGGCCTTATGAATGCTACTAGAGAGCCAAGCACTCTACTACTGGTCTACATAGCCAGCTGAAGGCAGGAACTCAATCTAGGGGTAGGCTTTAAGGACCCCTTAAATATGTGAAACAGTATGAATCATTTTAAACTTTTTTTCTGAACGTAGGAGGTAGGCCAGGGGAACTTTACAAATGAACTACGCCTCTATCCATTTATTTTTTATTTTGAGACAGTGTTTCTAAATGATGAGGGCCTTGCTAAGTTGCTGAAGCTGGCCTTGAACTAGTCACCCTCCTGCCTCAATCACCTGAATAGCCAGGACTAGAAGCATAATATACACACATACATATATATGTTAATTAGCAGTGTTTAAAAATATTGGGCTGGGGTTGTGGCTCAGTGGTAGAAAGCTCACCTAGCACGTGGGAGAATATATATATTCATTCATTCATTTATTGGTACCAGGGATTGAACTCAGGGGCATTTCACCACTGAGCCACATCCTCAGCCCTATTTTGTATTTTATTTAGAGACAGGGTCTCACTGAGTTGTTTAGTGCCCTGCCATTGCTTAGGCTGGCTTTGAACTCACAATATTCCTGCCTCAGTTTCCCAAGCCACTGGAATTGCAGGCTTAGTATTTTTTTTAATATTTATTTTTTAATTGTACACAATACCTTTATTTTGTGTGTATATATATATATATATAAAATACATTTTTTTAAAGAAGAGAGAGACAGAGAGAGAGAGAATTTTTAATATTTATTTTTTAGTTTTCGGCGGACACAACATCTTTGTTTGTATGTGGTGCTGAGGATCGAACAGGGCCGCACGCATGCCAGGCGAGAGCGCTACCACTTGAGCCACATCCCCAGCCCCTTGTTTATATATTTTTATGTGGTGCTGAGGATCAAACCCAGAGCCTCGCATGTACTAGGTGAGCTCTCTACTGCTGAGCCACAACCCCAGCCCAATATTTTTAAACACTGCTAATTAAAGGCTCAAAATGGACTAGTAAATTTGCTTTCATGCATCTTTATGCCATATTTAATGATATGGGAAATTGCTTTTGTTAGGTTATATAACATTAAATACATTTGGATCTCAGTTATGTTCAAATAAATATAATATGTATAATATAAAGTGCTAGAAACAAATATACCAAAATGTTAATAATACAGTGGTTTTTCTAAGAATGGTTCTGTTAGGATGGAGTGGGAAAAAAATGATTGCCGGGCTGGGGATGTGGCTCAAGCGGTATCGCGCTTGCCTGGCATCGCACTTGCCTGGCGTGCGTGCGGCCCAAAAACTAAAAAGTAAATATTAAAATTCTCTCTCTCTCTCTCTCATCTCTCTCTTTAAAGAAAAAAAAATTTAAAAAAATGATTGCCATTTTGTTTTCTTACTGTTCCAAATTTTCAATATTTTTATAATCAGTTTTCCCATGTATCACATCCATTCATTCATTTTTATAATTTTTTTCAAAATGAATTTAGGTACTTCATAGTAAATGATTTATTTAAATAGTAGAGAGTGCAGGCTGAGGTTGTGGTTCAACGGTAGAGCACTTGCCTAGCATGTGTGAGGCCTGGGTTCAATCCTCAGCACCACATAAAAATAAACAAAATAAAGGTATTGTGTACAACTACAACTAAAAAATAAATATTAAAAATAAGTAAACAAACAAACAGTAGAGAGTGGTATGAATGAAAGTAAGCACCTCTCCAGAAACAACCAAGTAACATTTTCTATGCATTCTTACGAAAACTAGTTACATAATATTTGTATATTCAGAAAGTTAAAATATGCACAGAATTATGCCTAGGATGGCTCCTCCCCTAGTGCCAATATCCTTAAGGCTCTGTTTATAGTCAAGCTTAACTTTTTAACTATTACCTTTCTAGTTTTATATACTTCAATCACCTTATAACATTCCAGAGTGTATTCACAGATGCCATTTCTTCACTTGACTCTATTTTCAATTGCCCATCTCTAAATCTTCTTCAGATTTGTTGTACAAAAATAGGTTGGATGATGTAATGTATAAACTACTTTAAACATAAGTATGAAAACAATGAACAATTTTCTCAAACAGAGACAAAAGTTACAACTCCAATAATCAAACCACTATGTGATCTGATGAAAATATTTTTAGAAAACACCTGCACTGAGTAGAGAAAACAGAATGGGAGAGTGAGGAGGGAAGAGAAGACAGTGAGGAAGGGGACTGTAATCAAATTCCATGCATGTATGATTTTGTCAAAATGAACACAACTACTATGTATAACTATAATGCTCTAAAACAAAAACAAAAATCCTGCTCTGAATTTCTCAACTGTATCAATGCAAAACTGTTATAAAAATATGGATGCATATAGACAATAACAAACAGTGATGATGTAACCATGAGAGTAATGGATAAATCTGGTTCTGGAAGTTTTTTTGGCAGTATTGGGTAAAAGGGGCAGTCTATCACTGAACTACATCCCCAATCCTTTTATTGAGTCATGGATTTGCTAAATTGCCCAGCCCCGCAAATTGCTAGGATTATAGGTGTGCCTGTGCGTAACCCTGCCTGAATAATGTGAGTTTTAATGTCAATTACTATTTTAAACTTTGTAAAAACAAAAACAAAACCCCCACAAAATGTTATATCACGCCCTGGGATTGAGCCCCAGAGCTATACATAAACAAACAAAAATCTGGATAAGTTTATCTGCTGGCTTTATTAGGTGTTATACCACACCCTACTTACCTAAATGCACATTTTAATATTGACAATGATACTTAAAAAGTATACAGAGTGGGGGCTGGGGATGTGGCTCAAGCGGTAGCGCGCTCACCTGATGCATGCAGCCCGGGTTCGATCCCCAGCACCACATAGAAACAAAGATGTTATGTCCGCCCAAAACTAAAAAAAAAAAATGTATACAGAGTGGGCTGGGGTTGTGGCTCATAGGTAGAGCACTCGCCTAGCACATGCGAGACCCTAGGTTCGATCCTCAGCACCACATAAAATTAAACAAGTGAAATAAAGGTGTTGTGTCCAACTACACTAAAAAATAAAATAAAAATTTAAAAAAGTATACAGAGTATATTGATGCAAAATGGACACTTAAAAAAAATCAACACCATTTGGTACAATCTGCCAACATCTTAATTCTGGAATAGATTAAAGGAAAAAGCTAGACTTCAGCACAACCTGTTTAAAATTCACATAGGAAAACAAGCTAAGAGAGGAAAATAAAAGTGCAAATCTATCCTGTAGGCACGATTCATTGCTAGTACCTTTGTCCTTCTTGAAATCCAGTGCATCTTGTTTATCTGTAACAATTTCCTTCATGTTAACAACACTTCGGTGGATTAACTGACGAAGAATTTTGATCTCACGAATGGCTGTAATTGGGAATCCCTCTTTCTCATTGTCTAATCGCACCTTCTTCAGAGCTACTAGTTCTCCTGCCAAAACAAATTCAACATTTTTTAATATATATTTTTTAGTTGTAGGTAGATACAATATCTTTATTTTATTTTTATGTGGTGCTGAGGATTGAACCCAGTGCTTCACATGTGCTAGGTGAGCACTCTACCACTGAGCCACAACTCCAGCCCAAATTTAACATTTTTTATCCACAATCATGAACCAGTATTATATGCCCTTAGTTCTAAAAGACACTTAATACCTATTTTTATTTCCTTAAAAAAAAAAAAAAATCCTGCCAGAGGCAGTGACACTTGCCTACAAAACCAGTGATTGGGAGGCTAAGGCAAGAGTACTTCAAGTTCAAGGCCAAACTCAGCAAATTAGTGAGGCCCTCAACAATCTAGAAAGACCTTAAAGAGTGGGAATATAGCTCAGTGATAGAGCTCCCCTGAATTAAACTCCAGCACCAAAAACAAAAACTTACATTTCCCATTCTTTCTTTTCTTTTTCAGTATTAGGGACTCAATTTACCCTAAGAATGCACCCTAACACTGAACTACATCCCATCCCCTATTTGTTTTTTTTAATTTATTCAATTATTCATTCATTCATTTATGCATGCTGGGTATTGAATCCAGGGTCTTCTGCATGCAAGGCAAGCACACTATCAACTGAGGTATATCCCCAGCCCCCACTATGTTCTTTTCTTTACTTTTTTTTTTATTTATGTTCTTATTTATGTTTTTTTTTAATGTTCTTTTCTTTACTTTTTTTTTTCTTTTTTTTTTTTTTCTTTACTTTTTTTGATAAGGAATTGAATCCAGAAGCACTTTGCCACTGAGCTACATCCAAGTCCTTTCTATTTTTCTTTTCTTTTTTTTGATACTAGGGGTTGAAGTCACATGCATATGACCACTGAGCCACATCCCCAGCCCTATTTTTTTGTATTTGATTTACAAACAGGGTCTCACTGAGTTGCTTAGCATCTCACTTTTGCTAAGGCTTGCTTTGACCTCTTGATTCTCCTGCCTCAGCCTCCCGAGGCACTGGGATTACAGGTGTGCATCACTGTTCTTAGTTTATATTTTTATTTTAATATAAATATATAAATATAAAGACAGGGTCTCACTAAACTGCTGAGGGGCTCACTAAGTTGCTACAGTTGGCCTCAAACTTCCTGCTTCAATCGTCTATGGGAACTATGTTCCTTTCTTGTCAAATATATATTTTTTTAATTTGGATTTGTTATTTCCAAATTCAGTTAGGCCTAAAAGTTTGCATTATTAAAACATACCAATAATTAAATATTTCATTTTAAATTTCAAAAACTTCTCCCCTACAACCCTACAACTTTTATTTTCTCCCTTTTAAAATTTCCAGGGAGCAACCAGGCATGGTGGTACATACCTGTAATCCCAGCGATTTGGGAGGCTGAGGTAGGAAGATCGAAAGTTGAGGCCAGCCTCAGCAATTCAACAAGACCCAATCTCACAGTAAAAAATTAAAAGGATAGACTGGGGTTGTGACTCAGTGGCAGAGTACTTGCCTAGCATGTGTGAGGCACTGGGTTCAATTCTTAGAACCATATAAATAAATGAAATAAAGGTCCATCAACAACTAATAAAATTTTTAAAAAAAAGTCTATCAACAACTAAAAAAAAAATATATATATAGCTGGGCGCAGCGGCACATACCTATAATCCCAGCAGCTCAGAGGCTGATACAGGAAGATTGCTAGTTCAAAGCCAGCCTCAGCAATGGTGAGGCACTAAGCAATTCAGTGAGACTCTGTCTCTAAATAAATAACAAAATAGGGCTGGGGATGCAGCTCAATAGTTGAGTGCCCCTAAATTCAATACCTGTTACCAAAAAATTAAATTAAAAAAAAGGACTCTGGATATAGTTCAGTGGTAAACTGCTCTTAGGTTTAATTATCAGTCCTAAATAAATAAATAAATTTATTTCCAGGAAGCTACAGAAAGTTAGAATGAACCATAAAAAGAGGACTTTTTTTTTTTTTTTTTTTTTTTTTTTTAAGTACTGGGGATTTATCTTGGGGCAGTCTACCAATGAGCCACATTCCCATCTCTCTTTTATTTTTTGAGACAGGGTCTTGCTAAGTTGCTTACGACTGTAGCTGAGGTTGGCCTAAAACTTGAGATCCTCCTACTCAACGTCAAGATTAAACTCAGGGGAACTTGTCCACTGAGACACATCCCCCGCCCTATTTTGTACTTTATTTAGAGACAGGGTCTCACTGAGTTGGTAAGTGCCTGGACATTGCTGAGGCTGGCTTTGAATTCGTGATACTCTTGTCTTAGTCTTCTGAGCCACTGGGATTACAGGTGTACAAATACAGTGCCCGAAAGGTTTTAAAAGAACAATTATTGTGTGCTAGGTCTGGTGGCACAGGCCAGTTATCCCAATGGCTTGGGAGGCTGAGGCAGAAAGATTGCGATTTCAAAGCCAGCCTAAGCAATAGTGAGGAATGAATGAAGCAACTCAGTGAGACCCTGTCTCTAAATAAAATACAAAATAGGGCTTGGAATGTCGCTCGGTGCCCAAGTTCAATCTCTAGTACCAAAAAAAAAAAAAAAAAAATTAAAAAAAGAATAATTATTGTACAGTTCTCTTTCTATGTCCATAGGTTCTACATATATAGATTCAACCAATTGTAGATTAAACCTATTGAGGGGAAATATTGTGCCTGTATTGATTATGGATAGATGTTACTCCTGATTTATATAACTTTGCCTTGAATTAGGTACTAAGTACTCTATGGATGATTTAAAGTATACAGAAGGATGTGAACAGGCATAAAAGCAAATACCATGCCATTTTACATAAGGGACTTGAGTATTTGCAGATTTTGATATGAAAGGTCCTGAAATGAGGGGCTGGGTTGGTGACTCAGTGGTAGAGTGCTCGACAAGCATGCATGAGGCACTGGGTTTGATCCTCGACACCACATAAAATCAAACTAACGTATCCACCTAAAACTAAAGATAAATAAATAAATATTAAAAAAGGAAAAAAAAAAGTCCTGAAATGAATACCTCACCCCACCTTCTAGTACTGGGGAATAAACCCAGGGTCTCACACATGGTAGGCAAGTGCTCTACCACTAATCTACATCTCTAGCTCCACTTTCCCCGCTTTTTCAAAATTGTGACAGGATCTTGTTAAACTGCCCAGGCTGGCTTCAAATTGACAATCCTTCTGCCTCAGTCTCTTGAGTAGCTGGGATTACAGGCATGCATCACGGAGCCTGGCTGTAGTTTTCTTTTAAAAAATGTTAGTCTATTTAATAACTTTTGGTAATCAAATTAAAAGACAAAATTTGTTTTTGATAATCTTCTTAAGACAATCAGATTTGGGGATGGGGATATAGCTTAGTTGGTAGAATGCTTGCCTCAAACACACAAGGCCCTGGGTTCAGTCCCCAGCAACACACACACACACACACAAAAAAAAAAAAAAAAAAAAAATTAGATTTGTTAAACTGTTAACCCAACATCAAAGCTTTTATGGCAATATTTACCTGTGTCTTTGTCCTTGGCTTTATATACTTGGCCATAGGTTCCCTCTCCAATAATCCCAATAATATCAAACTTGTCCACACATCGTTTCCCCCAGTCACTTTCTGTTTGTCGTCTTTCTCCATAACGAGGACAACAAATTCTAAAAATAAAAATAGTAAAAAATGTTATTTTTTCATGATGACTCCACTGGCTCCTGTGTCTAACTCCTGTATTGTCTAAAATTTTTTATTGAAAAGGCAGAAGTCAAATGATATAAAATAGCTTAAAAAAATCTCTGACAATGAGAATAAGAGAATTCTGGCTTCAGGAAGACTAGGGATCAAATAATAAGTTAGTTGCTCACTTTCTGATCTCTCTTCAATACTGGCTTCAGTTATAAAATGGGGAAAGAATCCCTATATCCTAGGCTTACTATGAAAATAAAATATAAAACTTTGGCAGTTAACATATGCTCAATATTTGGTAACTATTTTTATTAACAGAGAAATGAAATCAATGAAAATAGACCCAGTTTACACTATATTTACATTGTGACAATTTATATGCTTTTTGGGAAAAAAAATAATATTTTATTAATGTGTGCATGTTGGCACCCTGAATTAAACGGGCTTTTTACTTCTTTAACACTGTTAGTATCATGAACTCAAAAGACACAATGAGGGCTTGGGCTGGAGCTCAGCGGTAGAGCACTTGCCTAGCATGTTTGAGGCCCTGATTCAACTCCTCAGTATCACATAAATATAAATAAATAAAATAAAGGTATTGTGCCCAACTACAACTAAAAGGAAAATTAAAAAAAAAAAAAAAAAGACAATGAGATCACTCAATATGGATTTGGGAATTTATTACTTTTCTAAAAACCTAGCCAGGTTATCTGTGGGACCAATAAAAGGGTTTTCCTAAAGAGTGTTTTGACTGTAAAAATATACTTCAGAAGCTGGGCTTGGTGGCACACACCTATAATCCTAGCAGCTTGGGAGGCTGAGGTAGGAGGATCATGAGTTCAAAGCCACCCTCAGAGGGCTGGAGTTATGGCTCAGTGGTAGAGTGATGGTCTAAAATTCGTAAAGCACTGGATTCAGTTCTCAGCACCACACAAAATAAATAAAATAAAGGTATTTTGTCTGTCTACAATTAAAAAAAAAAAAAGCTAGCCTCAACAACAGCAAGGCACTAACCAATTCAGTGAGACCCTGTCTCTAAATAAAATACAAAATAGGGCTGGGGATGTGGCTAAGTGACCTCGAGTTCAATCCCGAGTACCAAAAAATTTTAAAAATACACACACACACACACACACACACACACACACACACACACAAAGACCAGACATCACTGTCTTTTATTTATTTATTTGAGTGGGGGCAGGTACTGGGGATGGAACACTTGTGTTCAATAATCAACATCAGGATGCCAACATGCACACACTGGATGCTTTACCAGAGAACTAATCTCCAGTCCATTTTTTCTTTTGAGACAGGGTCTTCCTAAAATTGCTGAGGGCCTTGCTAAGTTGCTGAAGTTGGCATCAAACTTGCAATTCTCCTGCCTCAGAATCCCAAGTTCCTGGGATTACAGGCATAAGCCCCTGGACCTGCTGGGACCAAACTTCTATGACCTTACTGATATGTTGTGGAAAAACACTTAAGACTTAGGTACAAAAGTAAGCAAGTCAACTATTACAGACAGACTCCCCCAAAAACTCACTTTGGTCTCTTTTTGTATGGTTGCTGAGGTGGTGTAATTGCCTTTGGCTCTGGAGAGTCTGGGGGAGATGGATCCCCACCAGGGAGCTCAGGAGGGAGAGGGAGGTCGGTGAGTAAGTGACGTGTCCTCTGTTCCTTCTCTTTCTTTACAGGTTTTAAAGGAAGAATTTCTTTTGGGCTAAATAATAGAGGGGAAGAAAAAGATTGCCAATTACTTAAGAGATATGTAAATAAAACTTCACAAAGAAGGTAATAATGCCTAGCTATTAAAATATTTCAACGATTTTACTTTTAAGGAAAAAACCTGTAATGTAACACAAGGAATTAGTTTATCACAGCTAAGCAAATTGGAATTTTGCAAAAAGAGACATCTACAGCATACTAAAGAAACAATTAAAAAATGTTATATTATTTATACTTTCTTTATAAATTCTTTCCTCAATATCTTTAGATTTTTATGAAGATGTAATAAAATGCAAGAATTAATCTCTGAATTCACAATGTATCACCTGCAACTCAGAATTTACCAAACCTATTCTATATTTTAATCAACAAAGATTAAAAAAAATGAATGAAAACTCAGTAACTTAGAAACTACTTTATTATTAAAAATATAGAAAGAACTTGGAAAAAAGAAGTTACAATGTTTTATAAGAAATATAATTAAGTTAGGGGGCTGGGGTTGTAACTCAGCAGTAGAGTGCTCGCCTAGCATGTATGAGGCACTGGGTTCAATCCTCAGTATCACATAACAATAAATAAAATAAAGGTATTGTGTCAATCTACAACTAAAATAATAATAACAACAACAACAACAACAAAGAAATATAACTGCGTTGGAAATCAAAACTCGTGGAAAATATACTGAATTATTCTATTTGGAAACAGAATGCAGCAACCATCTCCGACCAGATAAAATAAACAAATAATTCTAAAAATATGAGAAAAAGAATCCAAGCAATTATTTCAGAATCATTTAAGCAACTGGTGATTAACATGATAGCCACACCAAATTACACCAGTAAATGAGAAGGAAAAAAAAAAAAGTTATCTTTCCTGGAATAAATAGAAGAATCAGTTTTGGACCCAATTTTTTAACCCATCTATTTTTTGGTGGGGGGGGGCACTGGGGATGAAATCAGGGGCACTCAACTACTGACCAACCTCCCCAGCCTTATTTTGTGTTTATTTATTTAATTAATTAATATTTATTTTTTAGTGGTAGTCGGACACAATACCTTTATTTTATTGATTTATATGTGGTGCTGAGAATCGATCCCTCCCATGAGCTAGGCAAGCACTCTACCACTGAGCCACAACCCCAGCTCCCCTATTTTGTATTTATTTAGACAGCTTTTACTGAGGCTGGCTTTGAATTTACAATCCTCCTGCCTCTACCTCCCAATTCACTGGGTAAACTATCTAAATTTATTTATTTATAAGATTAATTTTGTGCCATGCACACCCTCAGCAGACATCTACAGTGCAGCACACTAATTCATGCCTACAAATAAACTAGGCTACTTATCAATTCTTTTCTATTCCTTCAAATTATCAGAAAGTTGAAAAGAATTTGATAATCTTAACAACTCCTCCAAGATCCTCTATTTTTCTGATCATGAATACTTTCTGAAACCATAAAAAACAGGCATATCCTCTGCAATGTCTTTTTTTTTCCTTTTTTTTTTTTTTTTTTTTTTAAATTTTCTATGCTGAGACAGGGTTTCACTAAGTTGCTGCAGTTGGCCTCTAAATTGTTATTCTTCTGTCTCAGCCTCCTATATCACTGGGATTATAGGCATGTGCCACTGCATCTGGCCCTCATAAAAAAATCATTATAAAACATCTTGCTGCTCTTTGTGTGTGAAATTCTCTTTCCCATGAAAGAATATTATTTATTTAAAATACAAGAACACAATTTCAAGAGCTATTAATTCTTACTAATTTCTATCATTTTAATCTCTTGTAAACAGAGCAATAGAATGTATATTAGTTTGTATCATACATCAACTAGAAGTAGGTAGTTAATGGAGTACAGAATAATCATCTGAAACATTATGAATAACTAGTAGAGTTGAACACCCATCACAATCTACACTCATATTTTTCTACCATGGTAAAAAAGCCCATTACCAGAAAAGTCTTCAGTAAGGTATACAATATAGATTTTTTATTTTTTTATATTGGTGATTGAATTCAGGGGAACTTTACCACTGAGCTTCATCCTCAATCCTTTTTTATGACAGAGTCTCACTAAGTTACTGAGGGTCTAAGTTACCCAGGCTGGCCTTGAACTTGTAATCCTCCTGTCTCAGCCTCCAAAGTTGCTGAGATTACAGGTATGCACCAGTGTGCCTGCTATTGCAATAGATATTTAAAATTTCTTCTCATTTAGCCAGGCATGGTAGCATAGGCCTATAATTCCAACCACTTAGCAGGATGAGGCAGGAGGATTACAGATTTGAAGCCAGCCTCAGCAATACAAGCTAGTGAGACCCTGTCTCAAAAATAAAAAGGGCTGGGATGTGGATCAGTGATTAAGTGCCCCTGGGTTCTATCCTTGGTACCAAAAAAAATAAAGACATTTAAAATTTCTTCTATAGCTAATATAATCAGGGAAGGAAAATTCATAATTTCAATTATTATTAGGTATTATTTTTCATTCTTTATTTTAATAATCTTTTTTTTTTTGTACAAAGGATTGAACCCAGGCACATTTAACCACTTAGCTACATCTCTACCCCCTTTTTATACATTATTTTGAGACAGTTTTAGACAATTTCTAAATTGTTAAGGCTAGCTCTGAACTTGTGATCTTCCTGCCTCAGTCCCCCAAAATGCTGGAATTACAGGCATGTGCCACCATACCCAGCATAAGAAATTCTTTTTTGTGGTCCCAGGGCCTTGTGCATTGTGCATATAAGGCAAGTACTCTATCAGCTGAGCTATATCCTCAGGCCTCAGATATTCTTTTTAATTAAAATCTTAATTCCTCATGATCTGGGAATCAATTTTGTTAGTTCTGATTCACCAGAAGAAAGATAAACATCAAAGGATCTGAACTATGAATTGTCTAACCATTGCTACTGGAGTAAGCTTAACACGTTTCATATTTAGGCTTTATTTTCTACAAAGTTTACTTCATGGGTTCATATAATAAAGTTCACTACAATGAAAAATGTACATTCCTTCTAAAACACTACATTTTCACATATTTATTTTAAGAAGGAAAGAGTGTTTGATAGGGTATATACTACCAGTTCAGGGTACACAATATGAATAAAGGTGAAATCCTGTTTCAACAAATTCCAATGCACTAAACATGTTGGAAGTTTGGTAATAGACCTTCAAACTACACTATTTAACAACATTACAGCCTTTAGTGTAGGACACTAAGTAAAAAGTAGCTTTATAAAGTGATGAAGACATAATATAGAAAGGTTCTAATAAATGTCTTCTAATTGAAGTCAGTCACAGTGACTACTGCCTGTAATCCCATCTATATAGAAGGCTGATAGCAAGTTTAAGTCAGTCTGGGAAAAGCAGTGAGACTCAGCCTCAAAATGAAAAAGGGCTGGGCCTATAGCTTATTGATAAAGTACCCCTACACACTCAATCCCCAGTACTGCAAAAAATTTAAAAATAAAATAAAATAAATTAAAAAAAAAATCAATCCTTCAAAGCCAGAAGAGTGGTGGTACACAACTATAAACCCAGCTGTTCAGGAAACGAAGGCAGGAGAATCACAAGTTTGAGGCTACCTGAGCAATTCAACAAATTCTTGTTTTAAAATAAAAACTATCAAGGGTTATAGATGTAGCTCAGGGGTAGAACATGTGCCATTAGTATCAATAAAATAAATAAATAAATAAATGCCCTAGGTTTAATACCTAGTACCACAAAAAAAAAAAAAAAAAAAAAAAAAAAAAAAAAAAAGGTCATTACTCCACTGGGCTCTATCTATAATCCCAGTATTTTGGGAGGCTGAAGCAGAAGGATCTCAAGTTCAAAGCTAGCCTCAGCAATTCAGACACTAAGCAACTTGGCAAAATTCTGTCTCCAAAAAGGACTGGGGCCAGGTGCAGTGGTGCACAACTATAATCCCAGCAGCTCAGGAAGCTGAGACAGGAGGATCACAAGTTCAAAGCTAGCCTCAGCAAAAGCAAGGCCCTAAGCAACTCAATGAGACCCTGTCTCTAAATAAAATACAAAACAGGGTTGAGGATGGGGATGTGGCTCAGTGGTCGAGTGGCCCCGAGTTCAAACCCCATACCAAAAAAAAAAAAAAAAAAAAAAAATTGGGGGTTGGGGATGTGGATCAATGATTAAATGTCCTGAGTTCAATCCCTGGTAACTCCCCCCCCCCCAAAAAAAGGTCATTACTTGAAGATTTAGTGCTAGGAAATGCTAAGTCCTACAGCAAGGGGCTAAGCAACTAAGTGAGACTCTATCTCTAAGTAAAATAGAAAACAGGGCTGAAGATGTGGCTCAGGGGTCAAGTGCCCAAATTCAATCCCAGATACCAAAAAAAAAAAAGTGTTAATTTCCTGGCCAAATTTTAGAATCTGGATAATACATATGAATTTATGATAATGAGATTTAATTTTAGATACAAAGTAAAGATTTGTAATATTTTCTGTTGTTGTTAATAAAGAATATGCAATATGTGAGCTGGGGTGTGACTCAGTGGTAGAGTGCTTGCCTAGCATGCATGAGGCCCTGGGTTCAATTTCTACACTTCCAAAAAATAAGAATACACAATTTACTTATAAACCATCAAAAAGGATTTAATTTCTCAATTGTTGTTGTTGCTGATAGGACCTGAACCCAGGGCCTTATGTATGCTAGGCAAGTGCTCTCTTACTGAATTACATCCCAAGTCCATTTTCAAATTTAATGGCATAAACTACTTGAAAAAATGATCATTTACCACCTTTCCCCAAAGCAGGTTATTTAATAAGTTATTTCAGCCAGGTATGGTGATGCACGCCTATAATCCCACAGGCTTAGGAGGCTAAAGTAGGAGGATCTCAAGTTCAAAACCTGCCTGCCTCAGCAACTTAGGGAGACCCTTCAGCAGCTTAGCAAGACCCTATCTCAATGAATAAAGGGCAAGGGACATGGCTCAGTGGCTAAGCACCTAGGTTCAATGACACATACAAAAGAAAAGTTATTTCATTGGTATTTGCAAACTTGTATTAAAAAATTTAAAGCCAGATGCAGTAGAAGATTGAAGCAGAAACTTAGTGAAATCCTCAAAACAGAGCTGGGCATGGTGATGCATGCCTATAATCCCAGCAGCTCAAGAGGCTGAGGCAGGAGAATCAAGGGTTTATACCCAGCCTCAGCAACTTAGTGAGGCCTTAAGTAATTTGGAGAGATAGTTTCAAAATAAAAAACAAACAAATAAAAAAGGGCTGAGGATGTTGCTTAGAGGTTAAGCACCCACTGGGTTCAATCCCTGGTATGAGGTAGGGACTGGAAATAAAGATCCTCAAAATAAAAAATTAAAAAAAAGCTGGCCGGGCACAGTGGCCCACACCTTAATCCCAGCAGCTGGGGAGGCTGACACAGTAAGACTGTGAGTTCAAATGAAGCCAGCCTCAGCAAAGGCAAGATGCTAAGCAACTCAGTGGGACCCTGTCTCTAAATAAAATACAAAATAGGGCTAGCAGTGTGGATCAATGGCTGAGTGCCCCTAGGTTCAATCCCTGGTATCAAAAAGGAAAAAAAAAAAAGGAGATGATGTAGCTCAATGGTACAGTGTCCCTGAGTTCTCATTACCACAAAAGAAACAAAACTGGGGCTAGGGCTATGGCTCAGAGGTAGAGCGCTTGTGCACATGCAAGACCCTGGGTTTGCTCCTCAGCACCACATAAAAATAAATAAATAAAATAAAGGTATTGTGTCCAACTACAACTAAAAAAGGAGCTGGGGTTGTAGCTCAGAGGTAGAGTGCTTGCTTCACACTTGTGAGGTACACTATGTTCAATCCTCAGCACCACATAAAAATAAATAAATAAATAAAATAAAGATATTGTGTCCATTAAAAAAATAAAAATAAGAAACAAACAAAACAAATGATCCAAGCACATTCTTCTAGCAAAATCCTAAAGCAAATGTGAATGATCATATAATCCCTTCATTTTTAAATTGTGTTTTTGCGTTACTGGGAGTGGAAACCAAGGACACTTTACCATTAAGCTATATCCTAAATCCTCTCAAATTTTTAAGACAGGGTCTGGCTAAATGACTGAGGCTGGCTTCCTTATCCTTTCTTTTCTACAAAGAACCCAATACTTTTAGAGATACACTTTTTAAGAGTAATGCAAGCACACTGGGCATGGTGGTACATGTCTGTAATCCCAGACACTGCGGAGAATGAAGCAGAGGATCACAAGATTAAGGCCAGCCTCAGCCACTTGAAAAAAACCCTATCTCCAAAAAAAAAAAAAAAAAAAAAGGTTGGGGATATAGCTCAATGGTACAGTGATCCTGGACTTAATCCCCAGTACAAAAAAATAAAATTGATAATGGAAAAAAATTTCATTTCCATTTTTCTATCTTCAGTAATTTACCTATACATAAAAAAACTAATAATAATAACACCTTTTAAAAATAATTACATTGCACTAGGAAATAAAATACATTTTTGAATCAGAATTGCTATACAACAAATATAGTTTCGTTTACTTCATTCTCTCTCAAATATAATCTCAAGATAGCTACACATACATATAAGTAAATACTGAATGGTCCTACTTTACCCTTCTCCCCACTCTAAAAAACAGAAATCCCTATGTGTCTTGTATCAAAATCATTCCACCTCACAAAATCTACACTCTATGATGACACATGATAAGTTCAATAGCTACCTGTTGATTGGTTAATTCAAGCAAGCATTTTAAAATCATGATTCTTAGCCAGATCCTAATCACTATGTAAACTCATAATGAAATTTTTGTGAATAGATATAGGATTCCTTTGAATAATGCTGAACTTTTCAACAAAAAATGATAAAAATCATGTATCTTTTATCTATAAAACGTATTCTATGTACCCCAAATAACTTTTTCTACATAAAAAGGTTCTGTTTAGGGGCTGGGTTTTAGCCTAATGGTACTGAGTGTGCTTGCCTAGCATGTGTGAGGCACTGGGTTCGATCCTCAGCACCATTAAAAAATAATAAAATAAAGGTATATATTTAAAAAAAAGGTTTGTTTTCCTTTGTAGTTCTCAGGATAGAGTAGAATTCATAAATACCTATTAATATTAGAAAGAACCTGTGGAAGCCAGCATGGTGGCACATGCCTGTACTGCTAACCACTTAGGAGTTTGAGGTATGAACATGACAAGCTTGAAGCCACCTTGGGTCATTTAACAAGATCTGTCACACAAACAAAAAAAAGGGATGAGGGGGACTGGGGCTGGGCTCAGCGGTAGAGCGCTCATATACCATGTGTGAGACCCTGGGTTTGATCCTCAGTACCACATATAAATAAAGGTATTATGTCCAACTAAAAATAATAAATATTTTAAAAAGGGGGGTGGGTGGGGAATGTAGCTTAGAGATGGAGCAACTGTCTACCTAGCATGCAAAATGCCCTGGGTTCAATCTCTAGCACAGAAGAAAGGAGAGGAAAGGTACGGGGGGGAAAAGATGTGTGCGGAACTCTTCCTTAAAAATCAGATTGACAACTATATGAATAATAATAGAGCCATTCTTTTTGTTTATTTGTTTGTTTCTCCATTACTGGGGACTGAATCCAAGGGCATTCTACCACTGAACTACATTCCCAGCTTTTATATAAATATATATAATTTTTTTTTTTTTAGTTCTGCATGGGCACAATATATTTTGTTTATTTATTTTTCCGTGGTGCTGAGAATCGAACCCAGTGCCTCATATATGCAAGGCAAACACTTTGTCACTGAGCCACAAGCCAGCCTAACATTCCTGGTTTTTCTGATCTTTTATTTTTAAGACAGGGCTTTCACTAAGTTCTAGGGATGGCTTTGAACTTGTGATTGTCTTGCCTCAGTCTCCCAGTCCCTGGGACCATAGTCTTTTGCATTGTACCTAGCAGTCATCCTTTTTTGGAGGAGAAAAGGGGATGGTATTAGGGATTTAACCCAGGGACACTTTACCGCTGAGCTGCATCCCCAACCCTGGTTTTTATTTTATTCTGAGACAGGTTCTTACTAAGTTGCCCAGAGCCTCACTAAGTTGCTGAAGCTGGCTTTGCACTTGTGATCTTCCTGCCTCAGCCTTCTAATTCACTGGTTTACAAGCAAGTGCCACTACACCTGATCAGAGTCATTCTTTAAATCATTCTAGAGCTGTTCTTCGTGGTACATATTGGTGTCCTAGCTATTTGGAAGGAAAAGGTAGGAGGATCACTGAACCTAAGTGTATGAGTCCAGCCTGGACAATAATGCAAGACCCTGTCTCAAAAACAAAAACAAAAAAAACAAACCTTTTTCTTCCTTTCCATTTACTCTACTCATACAATCAGAATCATGTTTCATAATCACCTCAGTTTTCAATACTCAAATAATTCATTAAAATTATCCTCATCATTCTGTTATGAATTGTATTCTAATTAGCAAAGATTCTATATATCATTCATTCAGTTGTACCTTATACGATAACTTTGAAAAAAATCTTTTTTTTTTTTCTTTTTTCCTTTGGTACTAGGGATTGAACCTAGAGGTGCTTTACTACTGAGCAACATTTTTTTTTTATTTTGAGACACAGTCTTGCTGAGATGCTTAAGAACTTGCTAAATTGCTAAGACTGGCCTTAAATTGGCAATCCTCCTGCCTCAGTCTTCTGAGTCACTGGGATTACAAGCATGTGTCAACTGTATCTGACCAATGCTAAAATTTTTAAAGGTAGTGAAGTATTGTGGTTATACTGGAATATGTTACTATTAGGAGAGACATACTGATATATATAGAATATAATAACTACAGTTAAAATAAATGTGATAGACTGGGCATGGTGGCACACACCTATAATCCCAGAGACTCAGGAGGCTGAGGCAGGAGGATTACAGGTTCAAAGTCAGCCACAGGAACTTAGGAAGGCCCTAAGCAACTAAGAAAGACCCTGTCTCAAAATGAAAAATAAAAAAGATTGAAATAAAATAAATGTGACAGAAAGTTAATAATTGGTGAACTAAGTAGAGCATAGGATTGTTAATTATATTGTTTATTTTTCTAAAGACACTAAAATTTTCAAAATAAAAATACAGATGAGGGCTGCAGATGTGGCTCAGTGGTAGGATGTTTGCCTAGCATGTATGAGGACCTGAGTTCAATCCTAGCATTGCAAAAAACAAACAAAAAAACAGAGGAATACTTTTAAAAAATCTGAATCAAAATTAGTCTTATCAGAGCTGAGGATATAGCTCAGTTGGTAGAGTGTTTGCCTTGCATGCACAAGGCCCTGGGTTCAATCCCTAGCACCACCACCATCAAAAAAAAAAAAAAACAGCCTTATCAATAAACCTATGAAAATGGGTTTAGTAGGCCTCAACTTCTAATTCTTTATTCCTAAGTAGTTATATCTTAAATATGAACTTTTCCACTTGGGAGGGAATCAAACCTCAAAAACACTTCTATTCATAAAAGCAATCTGAATAGCCATGCATTAGTAGTTTTGGCGGGGGTCTAAAAACTACTAATTGAACTAGTAGGGAATTGAATCCAGGGGTGCTTTTCCACTGAGCTATGTCCCCAGACTACTTAAATTTGGGGATAGGGTCGCGCTAATTTGCTGTAAGGTGGCCTTAAACTTGCGATTGCTTGTCTTTGCTAGCAAGTCACCTGGATTATAGATATGCACATTGTGCTAAACTCCATGAATTATTATTATTTTTTTTTGATACTAGGGATTAAACCTAGAGGTGCTTAACCACTGAGCCACATCCTCACATTTATTTATTTTTTATTTTGAGTCAGGGTCTTGCTAAGTTGCTTAGGGCTTTGCTAAGTTGCCAAGGTTGGCTTTGAACACGCAATTCTCCTGCTTCAACCTCTTGAGCCAAAGAGCATTAGTTTTGACAAAGTTTAAAAACAGAAAACACATTACACTTAGATCAAAAGGGTTAATTTTTTTCCAGTTAACTATGGGACTTACCTATCGATGTCATCATCTCCAGGTAACAAGGGTGGGAGGGGCAGAGGAGGCAATGTGGAAGTTTTCAAGTGTGGAATAGCAGTTGTTACAGTTACTTGAGTCTTCATAGAAACCTGTACAGGGGGCTGAGAATTTGCCTGAGAGGACAGAGTAGATGTCCTTGGATGAGTAGAAGAGGGAAAAGTTGAACTACTAGGAATAGGAACCTGACTAAATGTTGGTTGGGGAGGAGGCAGAGGTGGTTGTTGTGGAATAGTTGGTAGTGGAGGCAAAGGTGGTAAAGGGGGTGTCTGAGGTGGAGGTGTAGTAGTTGGTAAAGGAGGTGGAGGAGAAGTAATTATGGGGAGAGGTGGAAGGGTCTCCTTTTCTGGTGTCTCTGTCTCCTTTGGAGTAACAATCTCCTCTTTCAGTGCTATGGGTTTAGAGTCTCTTGTTCCCTGTGCTTTCAAATCTTTAACAGGATGCTTCTCAGTGTTCTCATCCAACTTTACCTTCCCTGTATCTACAGAATTTTTGACCTCTGTATTTGAATGCGTTACATTCACCAGTTCAGTATCTGGGGCACATTTTTCCAATTTTACACCTCTGGGTAACTTTTTAGACTCCAAGCCTGAATCCTTAGCCTCCACTGAACTGTTCTCTTTCCTAGGTAAAAATATAGGTGAACCCTTTGATTCCTTTCCATCCATTTTTGCTGCAGCTGCAGCAGCTGCTCTCTCCTTCTTTTTTCTACTGAGTTCAGCTCCCAGGCTGGAATTCAGTGGAAGCCTGACCGGTGAGATACTGGAATGACGACTTCGTGACCCAGATCTCTTCTTTTTACTATGAGAAGATGAGTGTCTTGAATATGCAGGACTTCTACTTCTGGACTTCATGGATTTCCTACTGGAAAAGAAAAAGGCAGTTTAAAATGGATAGACTATTGCAATATACTGAAGAAAACAGATAAGCAAAGCTATGGAAAACTTTCACTTTTTTTTCCTCTCCTTGGTACCAGGGATTGAACCCAGGGCACTTTACCACTGAACTACATCCCCAGCCCTATTTTATTTTGAGAGAGTCTCACCAAGTCACTGAAAGCCTTGCTAAACTGCCCAGGACTTCAAGCTTGCAATATTCTTATCTCAGCCTCCTGAGTCACTGGGATTACAGGCATGTGTCATGGCAGCCAGCAGAACTAAAGTATTAAACCCATTTTGAGTAAATCCATCCAAAAATAAATTAGGTATCATCAAAATAAAAGTTTCAGAAACCAGCCCAAATAAAAGGAGCCTAAGAAGACATGGAAATTAAATGTAATATCATGCTTAAGATCCTGGAACAGAAAATGGATATTAGGTAAACACTGATCTGAATAAATTATTGGACTTCAATTAATAATTATGTTTCCATATTGATTATCTATAACAAAAGTACCACTCTAATATAATGTTAACAACAAGGAAAACTGGATATAGACGTATATAAAAACTCCCCATAGCACTTTCACAATTTCTTTGTAAATTACTGGACATGATACCACATGCCTATAGTCCCAGAGACTCAGGAGGCTGAGGCAGAAGAATAGCAAATTTAAGGCCAGTCTGGACAACTCAGCAAAACCCTGTTTCAAAATAAAAAGGACTGGGGACGTAGCTCAGTGGTAAAGCACCCCAAAATTCAATCCTGAGTATTAAAACAATGTTTTCTATAAATCTAAAACTATCCTAAAATACAAGGTTCATTTAAAAAACTGGATAAGAGGAATTATGTCCTACAAAAACATATTTGAGTCATACAACACTAAAAATTGTTCATTATTTAAATGAAGGAAGACAAAACAATACATTTCTTTCCCACATTGGAAAACAAATAAATAGCCATATTCACAAATGCTTACTTTCAGAATTTTGGCTTCAATCTTTGATAAACTGAAAATAAAATAGTAGGACTGGGGATTTAGCTCAGTTGGTACAGTGCTTGCCTTGCATGCACAAACCCTGGGTTCGATCCCCAGCACCCAAAACAAAAAAAAGATACAGTCATAATCTATAATAAAGGTAGTTATATTAATCAAACCAAGGAGCTACTTAATTGGCAGATTCCCGGAAAATATGTTGTTCTTTATACTCTTAATTTATGATAAAGTTGTGCACACAGTAAACAAACCCCCAATGTTAAAAAAGTTAGGATTCATAAGTAGACAAATTAGAGAAAATTTTTTAGCAAAATAATTCATTAGAAATTTTTTAAAAGGCTGGGGCTGGGGATGTGGCTCAAGTGGTAGCGCGCTCGCCTAGCATGCATGAGGCGCTGGGTTCAATTCTCAACACCACATAAAAATAAAATAAAGATATTGTGTCCACCTAAAACTAAAAAATAAATATTAAAAATAAAAGAAGAAGTTTTAAAAAGAGCTGGGGATATAGCTCAGTTGGAAGAGTGATTGCCTTGCATGCACAAGGCCCTGGGTTCAATCCCCAGTACTACAAAAAAAAAAAAAAAAGGTTTTTAAAAAATATGATAGTTCCTGGGGCTAGGGATGTGACTCAAGCGGTAGCACACTCGCCTGGCATGCAGGCGGCCCGGGTTCGATCCTCAGTACCACATAAAAACAAAGATGTTGTGTCCACCGAAAACTAAAAAATAAATATTTTTTTTTAAAAAAAATTTCTCTCTCTCTTCTCCTCTCTCTTTAAAAAAAAAAAAAATATGATAGTTCCTGGTCGTTTTCATAAAAAACGATTTCCAATCAACTTTTTAGGAACTCATAATTAAGACAAGGTGGGCTGGGATTCTGGCTCAGCAGTAGAGTGCTCGCCTAGCACGGGCAGGACCTGGGTTCCTCAGTACCACATAAAAATAAAGGCATTGTGTTGTGTCCATCTACACCTAAAAAATATATATTTTAAAAAAATTGGGGGCTAGGGATGTGACTCAAGTGGTAGCACGCTCGCCTGGCATGCGGGCAGCCCGGGTTCGATCCTCAGCACCACATACAAACACAAGATGTTGTGTCCGCCGATAACTAAAAAATAAATATTCAATTTATTTGTTCAATTAATTTTCTTCTTAAGGAAAAATGGGGAGTAAAATCTGATAAATCTTTTTTTTTTTTTTTTTTTTTAATGTATGTTTTTATGTGGTGTTGAGGATCGAACCCAGGGCCTCATGCATGAGAGGCAAGCACTCTACCACTGAGCTACAACCTGAGCCTAAAATCTGGTAAATCTATGGGGCAAATTATTTCAAGTTGAAACACCAGTCTCATTAATTCTTTTTGTTCTTTACCAGAGCCTAATCTGTTCAAGCATCAATGTGAGAAATGCAAACAGGGATATGGAGATATCATATATCTGGCTCAATAGAAGAACACTTGCCTAGAATGCAGGAGAACCTGGGTTTAATCCACAGCACTGAAAAAAAAAAAGGGACTAGACAAACATAATTTGCCCATTAGTCTAAAACAAATTGCTCCCATTTCAGATCAGTATTTCCCTTTATCTGTGAGCACTGATAAAACATGAATCAAGGGCTGGGAATGTGGCTCAAGCGGTAGCGCGCTCGCCTGGCATGCGTGCGGCCCGGGTTCGATCCTCAGCACCACATACCAACAATGATGTTGGTAAAATAAATAAATAAATAAAATAAATAAATAAATAAATAAATAAATAAAATATTTAAAAAAAAAAAAAAACATGAATCAAAATGAACAGCATATATATGTAAGGGAAACAACTCACGTGACAGCAGCCATGGTCTTCTTTTATCTATACTCCTTTTGAGAGTTCATTTCAAAAATTAGTTAAAATATTGAAAGTCATTAAATCACTGGGCATGGTGGCACACACCTGTAATCCCAGAAAGCTGAGAGTGAAGGCTGAGGCAGGAGGATCACAAGTTTAAGGGCAGCCTCAACAACTTAGTGAGGCCTTGCAACTTAGCAAGGTCTTGTCTCAAAATTAAAAAAAAAAAACCAGAAAAAAACGCTAGGCAAGGTGGTGAACACCTGATAAAGGTTCCAGTGGCTCAGAGACTGAGGCAGGAGGATCCAAGTCCAAAGCCAGCCTCAGCGACTTAGCAAGACCACAAGCAACTTAGCAAGACACTGTCTCAAAATAAAAAATAAGGGGCTGGGGTTATGGCTCAGCAGAGAACGCTCACCTAGTGCATGAGAGGTCCTAGGTTCAATCCTCAGCACCACATAAAAATAAACAAAATAAAGGTATTGAGTCCTAAAAAAATAAATATTTTTTAAAAATTAATACAAAAAAATAAAAAATAATGTTGGGGTTGTGGCTCAGTGACAGAGTGCTTGTCTAGCATGCATGAGGCTCTGGGTTCAATCCCTGGTACCACATAAAAATAAACAAATAAAGGTATTGTGTCCATCTACAACTAAAAAAAATATTTTAAAAATAAATAAAAAGGGTTGGGGATGTGGCTCAGCGGTTGAGCACCCCTGGCTTCAATCCCTGGTACCAAATAAATAAATAATAATAAAGGCTGAAGATATGGCTTAGTGTTTACGCCATATCCCTAGTGCAAAAAAAAAAAGTAATTAAATAGATTTATCAAGTATCTACTCACTGTTAAGAAAACTAATACTCCTCTTTGTAAATATTTGATTGAGTATGTTTTCTACTTGAATTATAGTTGAGATAAAACACTTCTATCCTGGAGAAAATGCTTAAAACCCTAAATGTTAAGTAATGCTAGATACTACCATGCATTAGAAAATTTAGATTGGACTAGGGATGTAGGTGAGTGATTTGAGAGCTTGCCTAGCATGTGAAAAGCCCTGAGTTCAATCTCTAGTACCCAAAACACTGATTTTAGTTTTTCAACATGACAATCTTGCTATAAATCCTTCAATTTTGGAACAGAAACCTATTTTTTTTTTTTTTTAAACTAGGGATTGAAACCAGGGGCACTTTTACCACTGAGCTACATCCCCATTTTTTTTTTTTTTTTTGAGGCAGAATCTTGCTAAATTGCTGAGGTTGGTCTCCAACTCTTAATCCTCCAACCTCAGTCTCCCCATTCACTAGGACTTCAGACCATCACGCTGGCAGAAGTCTATCATTAATAGGACATTTGGTTTCCCATTTGGTTATTTTAGTAATACAAACACGAGTAAAGTTTCAAGTCTATCCATAGAAAACAGGGGGAGAAAGGACAACAAATAAGAAAAATATAGGGAGCAAAATATAACCTAAAAAAAACCACATGTACTTTCCCCGTGAATGTTTACCCATTTCAAATAAAATCACCATTAATTACTGATTTGGTGTATGCAAAGACGTTGAATTTATGCTAAAGCATTTCCAGTTTTTTTAAAATGAAATTGATTGTTGTATTCTGACAGTGTTTGTTTTTCAGAGAATACTAAAGGGATCTGTATGTTCCTCTACTCTTTAACTCTATAAAATGCTGTACTTATTGTTGACAATTCCAATGAATGAGGAAAAATTTGTAGTGCATACATACAAATATATTTACAAAACAACAAAAAAACACGCATGTGTTTCTGGATAAATGATGTAATATATATATTTATTTGCATCCTCTACTATCACACAGTGTCTTCAATTCTTTCTATATTTATATTTGCCTTTACTGCACTTGTTTCCATTAATTAGCAGAACTTCCTCAACTTACTAAAGAACATTTGAGAATCGCTATTTTCTCTAATCCAAAACTGGAAGCAGTTTCTAATGGAACGCATTTTAGTGTATTATTTTATTTATTTTTCTCAATACTGGGAATTAAACCCCACGAGTGCTCAATCACTGGGCTGCATTCGCCCCTTCTCTTTTTTTTTGATACTAGAGATTGAACCTACTTAACCCCTGAGCCACATACCCACTCCTTTTTTTCTTTTCCTTTTTTTTTTTTTTTAGTTGTAGATAGACACAATTTCTTTATTTTTATTTGTTTTTATGTGGTGCTGAGGAACGAACCCAGGGTCTTACACGTGGGAGGCAAGCGCTCTACCACTGAGCTACAGTCCCAGCCCTCCTTTTTATTTTTCGAGACGGGGTTTCACTAAATTGCTAAAGCTGGGGCTGGGGATGTGGCTCAAGCGGTAATGAGCTCGCCTGGCATGCATGTGGCCCAGGTTTGATCCTCAGCACCACATACAAACAAAGATACAGTTGTGTCTGCCGAAAACTAAAAAAAAAAAAAAAAAAAAATTAAAACATTTTTAAAAAAATGGGCTGGGGGGCTGGGGATGTGGCTCAAGCGGTAGCGCGCTCGCCTAGCATGCGTGCGGCCCGGGTTCGATCCTCAGCAGCACCACATACGAACAAAGATGTTGTGTCCGCCGAGAACTAAGAAAAAATAAATGAATGTTAAAATTCTCTCTCTCTCTCTCTGTCCCCCCCTCTCTCTCACTCTCTTTAAAAAAAAAAAAAAAAATGGGCTGGGTGGCAAAGCGTAGCTCAGTGGGCAAAGCGTCTGCCTTGCTTTTGCAAAGCCCTGGGTTCAACCCCCAGTTCCAAAAAAAAAAAAAGAACCCCACCAAAAAAAAATAAGATTAAGTTGCTGAGGCTGGCTTTGAACTCAAGATCCTCCTGCTTCAGCCTCCCAAATTGCTAGGATTATAGGCATGCACTCTCTCCTGAGCCACAACACCACCCCCAACTTCATTATATATTCAAAAGTCCCATAATAGCAAAAATTCTTTTAATAGCCTTAAAAAAATGCTCTCATAAAAAAAAAAAAAAAACATGTTCTAAGAATACTTCTTAAACTTCCTTTAAAAACTATGCTGTTGTTGCTGGGCCACGGTGGCTTGGAAGGCTAAGACAGGAAAGGAGGCACTAAGCAACTCAGTGAGACCTTGCCTCTAAACATGACTGGGCATGTGGCTCAGCTTGCCCTGAGCTCAATTCCTGCTACCCCCATCACCAAAAAAAAAAAAAAAAAAGGGAAAAAAAAAAACTATGCTATTGGGGCTGGTGTTATGAATTGGGGAGAGTGCTTGCCTAGCACACATGTAAGGCACTAGGTTCAATCCTCAGCACCACCTAAAAATAAATAAAGGTATTGTGTCCATTCTACAATTAAGAAAAAAAAACTATGCTGTTAATGGGGCACAGTTGTGCATGCCTATAATCCCAACATGAGAGGTTGAGACTGGAGGATTGCAAGTTTAAGGACAGCCTCTTCAACTTAGTCTCTATGCAACTTAGTCTCAAAATGAAAACTCAAAAAAAAAACAAACAAAAAAAACGGTGGGGATGTAGCTCACTGGGAAAGTGTCCCTGAGTTCAATTGCCAGTACCAAAAAAAAAATAAAATCTATACATGATAATTTACAAATGGCACACTAAAGACTTATGCATTTTGTGATATATAAATTTTACCCTTCACCCCTCCAAAAAACACTGGGTTCTAGGAAATGGCATACATGCTGAAGTCTTTAGAATGAAGTGTACTGATACATGCAACTTACTTTAAGATGAATCAAAAGATGGACCGATGAAGAGATCAATAGGTATGTGGTAAAATATATGGCAAATATTAAGTGTATACTCTAGGTGTTATGTAATATACAGGTGTTCACTATAATTTTTTTTTTTTTTTTTTTTTTTGTAGCAGAGACTGAACTCGGGGGTACTCCACCACTGAGCCACATCCCCAGTGCTAGTATTTTATTTAGAGACTGGGTCTCACTGAGTTGCTTAGTTCCTCCCAGTTGCCAAGGCTAGCTTTGAACTGAGTTTCTCCCGTCTCAGCCTCCCAAGCTGCTGGGTTACAGGCGTTCGCCACAACACCAGACCACTATAATTCTTTTAACTGGTGTTTTAAAACAGTAAGCTGGGAACAGCATTGAACTCCGGTAATTTCAGCAACTGGGGAGACTGAGAACGGAGGATCACAGGTTTAAGACCAACCTAGGCAATTCAGCAAGCTCCTGTCTCAAAAAATAAATAAAGGACTACGGAATGTAGCTCAGTAGTTAAGTGCCCATGGGTTCAATCACCAGGGCCTTCCCCCAACAAAATAATAATAAATTGAGTTGAAAATATTAAGAAACTTCAACCCTTGACAGTTAGGAACTCTGCAATTTGATGAATTCACACTAGTTTCTGAATAATTATAACTTTAAGTCACCAAAAATTACACTGACATACAAAACACTGCATGAATTTTTTAAAAGTGTAATTTCTTTACTAGCATTCAATGACATTATCCTCATTCACAGAATTTACTGAGTAGCACAATGTATGATATGCACTTCATATTAATTAATTTAATCCTCACAACAACTCTAAAAGTGCATAATTATTATCTCTATTTTATTCATGGAGAAATTAAATCATTTGCCAAAGGTCACAAAGGAGCATTAGGATTCCACTCAGTTTCAATAAAAGCTCACATTTTTCTTTTGTAGACACAGATGAGTCCTCAAATAAGGTATATTTCATTGCCTAGGAACCAAAACAGTTTTCCACAGATAATACACTTTAAGGCTGAAATTTCTAATATGCCTTTCTCACAAAAATATTGTGAAGACATTATTACCATATTTTTAGAGAAAGATTTTGAAAACTGTCAGTGGTCACAAGGTACCATTTAGTAAAGTTGTAAAGAAAACCAAATTGGGCTGGCCATGGTGTCACATGCCTGTAATCCGAAACTTGGAAGGCTGAGGCAGGAGGATGGAGAGTTCAAAGCCAGCCTCAGCAATTTAGCGAGGCCCTAAGCAACTTAGTGAAACCCTTTCTCAAAATAAAAAATAAGATGGGGGGCTGGAGTTGTAGCTTAGCAGTAGAACACATGCCTCATTCATGTGAGGCACTGGGTTCGATTCCTAGAACCACATATAAATAAGCAAATAAACTAAAGGTCTATGAACAACTAAAAAATATGTTTTAAAAAATAAATAAATAATAAAATGGGCTGGAGATGTTGACTAAGTCCCCTGGATTCAATTCCTGGTATGAGAGAGAGAGAGAGAGAGAGAGAGAGAGAGAGAGAGAAATTGTCCTAGGGACCAATTACTTCTAGGCTATTTAATGTCAAAAAGAAAACCACCTAATCAGGTGAATTTCCTCTCAAACATCCATTAAGATAGAACTCTGCCTGTCAATTAGGCAATGAATAAACTTACAGGTTTGGAGACTCAGTTTACAGCACAAATGGTAGGATGACCTAAGCGAATAGCCTCAAGAGAACACAAATGAAAAGTTATAATCACTCAAGTCTCTAGTCAGGTCCAAGAAAGTTTAAGTACTAACATCAAGGAGATTTTTGAAAAACTTGAGGCAAAGCAACAGAAATAGGATCTAAAAACTAATAACAATGCTCTGCACTCATCAGACAAAAGCCCATTTCTCTCACACAGAAGCATACACCTGAAGATCCCACTACTGGAAGTACCTACCTTTAAAAGCTGCAGGCATGTGAAATCTTTACTTCTCAAATTCTGGAGTAAGGGGAGACCAGACTTATCTACTTCAATGACTAGCCAATGGGAAAGTGTCCTAATCAAGCACAAACACTGGGGGCTTGGCTTCAACAAAAAGTTATTATGACTAATTTTCAGTTCCTCACAACCCACCCTACCTCTGGAAGGGCTGTTAGACAAAAGCTCACCTGGGGAGCGGACTTCGACTGAGAGACCGCTTGCTCAAGAAAGGGCTGCTGGAGCGCCTTCGACCATAGGGACTGGGTGATCTCCCGCTGTAAGAGCCACTCCTTTCATAGCTAGACGACCGTCTCCGGCTATAAGGACTCACAGACCTCTGTCTTCTACTGTAGGGGCTGGGGGACCGAGTACCGGACTGATAGGCAGAAGGCTCCTTGTAAGGTGGGCTGATGGACTGCCTTCTTGAGGTACTTCCAGGACTCTTCTTGTAGGAGTCATAATTGCTAGAGGTATGAGATCTCGGAGGACTAACGTCATAATCTTGACCATAAGAAGCTCCTGAGGGGCTGTCATCTTGTTTGGAGCTGTCAGACCATTTCCTGTGGGGACTCCTGGATCTCCGTTTGGGGCTGTCCACTGTTTTGTAACTTTTGGGTGTTTCCCTTTTTCGATGACTTTTACTCCGATCTTTGTGTCCAGACTTTAGCTCACGTTCTTTCCGGGTCTTTTCCTTATGGAGTTTGGATGACCTGGATTCCTTGCTGCTGCTCTTGGATATCTGTGCCTTACCATAGTCATCGTTCTCCTCATTTGAACGCTTTGAACTTCCTGATACTCGGTCTTTCATCGATCCTGACTTGCTGGAGACTTCCTGGTTTTTTTCTTTTTCGGTCTGTTTAGTTTTTAGTAAGTCCCGGGAACGCCTGTGCTGGTGGTGACGATGTTTGTGCAGGCGGTCGCTCCGATCCGTTCCACGACGTTCATCATTCTCCCTCCTATCTAATTTGAAGGCCATGTCGTCAGAGAAGGTGTCTGAATCAGAGCTGATGTCATCATACTCCACCAAAGGTTTGATAACTGTACCCAAGGATGCTTCGGGGGTCACCAACCCCATGTCTTTGGAGTGCTTGGACTTATGCCTCTTGTGCTTCGACACCAATCGGTGACGCTCTCTGCTGTTGGAGCTGCCACCTCCCGATGACGGCTGCAAAGTTCCAGAAGCTCCTCCACTCCCGTCCTTCTTGCCCCCATGTCTCTCTGAATTGGGCATTCCCTTTCCCCTGGCCTTAAGAAGGGGAAAAAGTTCCCCAGCACTCCAAGAAGTAACCCCCACCCACCCCCCCAACCCTAAATCCACGCCCACCAAAGTGCCCCTAGAAGGTGGTGGGGAGGGAAGGGACGGTAGGCCAGGCTCCTCCTCCCTCCCGATTCCTCAGCACCCTCCTACATGAGGTGGGGGGTGAAGGAGCGAGGGAAGAAATGAGAGTTCCTCAGCAGTGGAGTTTCGAGACAACGAGTAGCTCCTTAAGTCTGCAACCCCCAACCTCGCGGAACCAGTCCTCAGGCCTCCGCGCCGGGAGGTGGAGGAAGTAGGTAGCCGACGGCTCGGGGATGTGGGGCCGACTCGGGCTCTGGGGCCCTGTGAAGACTGCGCGGGCCCTTCCCCTACCCGGTAGCCCGGCTCAGGGCGGCTTCCTGTCGCCGGGGTCCCGCGAACTAGGTACCTCACGCCCCCTTTGTCCCTCTCTCCTGAGGGAAGCCCCTTTTCTAGCCTTCGCCTCGCCTCGATACCTCACACTCACACTCGCTCCCTCACACAGATCTCAGTCACACACTAGATTAAACCGAAACGGCACTTGGGGGAGGGGGAGGGGCAATCTCAGGAAATACCGCGAGAGCACAACTCTCGCGATACTTCTAGCTTCCTTTTCGCCTCTCCCCACTACTCGATCTAACAACGCGAGAACAGGAACCTAAACGAGAAAAGCATCCCGCAGATTCTCGCGATAAGCTTCCACCTTTTTATTTGAGGAAAGCTTTACAGAAACAGCTAGCAAAAAAATATATATATATATATGAACGTGAACCATACTGGTAACTCATTGAGCCAATATCTCCAGGTTCCGGTGCAAAAGCATTTTACGGTACTTTTAAGCAAGCCTTTTAGCTACTATGATAAAAATGTTTTTAACAAGGTGAAGGGCGAACGTGGTGACGTTTCAAGTCCCTGAGTATTTAAAAAGCTTTGCACTTTTTTTTTTAATATTTATTTTTTAGTTGGGCACTATCATTATTTGTTTATTTTTATGTGGTACTGAGGATCGAACCCAGGGCCTCGCAAGTGCTAGGAGAGCGCTCTACGGCTGAGCCACAACCCACGCCCCCCCCACACACACACACACTTTTATTTTTAATTATTTGTTGTTGTTGTTGTTTTCTTGGTTTTGTTTTGCGGAACAAGGATTGAACCCAGAGGGGTTTTACTCTGAGCAACGTCCTATTCCTATTTATTTATTTATTTATTCTGTTTGTGATACTGGGAATTTCACCCAGGGGTGCTTTACCACTAATCCACTTCCGAGACCTCATTATTTTTCTTTCTCAATTTTTCTTGTGGTGCTGGAGATTGTACCCAAGGCCTTGTGCATTCGAGGCACGCACTCTACCAACTGAGGTATATCCCCAGCCCCACCCTCATTAATTTTTACTGTGGGAGAGTGTGCTTTGAACTTGTGATTTCCCCCTTCTTCAGCCTCCGGGAGTAGCTGGGATTCCTAGTGTGCACCACCAGTCCTGGCTAAGCCATTTTATTTTGAGATGGTATTTCACCAAATTGCTGAGGATCTTGCTAAATTGCTGAGACTGTCTTTGAATGAGTTACCCTTCTGCCTCACCCTCCAGAGTGGTCCCCCCAGACTTAGCCTGGAACTTTCCAACCTTCTAACTTGGCCTCCTGAAGCCTCCTGCCTGGGTCACTAGATTAGGGGCGATCACTACCGCACCTAGCTTGCTTCCTATATTTATAGTGTAAGCTACTTGCCAAGCATTTTACTTAAGTTATCTCATACTCACAGCTACCCGGCAGGACGTGATATCCTCATGACTGCTTTATAGATAATGCAATTCCATATTCAGAGAAGTTAAATAATTGAGGGTAACACAGGTAGTCCAGCGAGTGCTGCAACCAAGAATCAAACATGTATCTCTGATACTAAAGCACAAGCTCTTCCATCATGAGGCACTACCTCTTTGCCCTCTTCAAATCTAAAAGCCTTAAAGTTCCTCTGTTTTTGAGATAGTCCCAAGGCTCTTATGGATAATTTAGCCTTTTAACCTCACGCAAAATATTGTAACTATTAACAAGAAAAGAAAATACCTTATTCTGGTCTCTAAGTTTTCAAAACCTCAAACATGCATTAGCCTTTTCCTTCTTTGCAACGCTGACATGGGACTGTGTAAGAGCAAACAAAGACACAGAGAGGTAACATGACCCAAGCTTCTTCATTCTTTCCTTCAACAAATTTATATGTGAGGATCTGGGGATATAGCCCCAGTGGCAAATGCACATCTACTATACCTGAGGCCCTGGGTTCAATCACCAAATAAATAAATAATCAGGTTGTGATGGCACACAGCATGTAATCCCAGCAGCATGGGAGGCTGAGGCAGGAGGATCACAAGTTTGAAGTCAGTCTCAACAACCTAGCAAGATCCTGTCTCAAAAAATAAAAAGGGCTGGGGCTGGGGCTCAGCAGTAGGGCAATTGCCTGGCATGTATGAGGCACTGGGTTCGATTCTCAGCACAACAGCACCACATATAAATAAGTAAAATAAAGGTCTATCAACAACTAAAAGACAAAAAATAAAAAATAAAAAGGGCTTGGGATGTGGCTCAGTAGTTAAGGGCCCTTGGGTTCAATTCCTGTTGCCAAATAAATAAATATTGAATTTATTAAATTTCAAAACCCTTCTACTTGTAATAGTACCCATTTAAATAGGCTTTCAAGTAGAATATAGACAGCATATTGTACTATAAGGTATAAGGTAATAAATGTCATAAGAATGACATGGAGTTGGGCCTGGGGTTGTAGCTCAGTAGTAGAGCAATTTCCTAGCATGTGTTGAGACACTGGTTGGATTCTCAACATCCCATAAAAAAAAAAATAAATAAATAACATCAAGGTTCGTGGGCAACACAAAAATAAAGAGAAAAAAAAAAAGAGAGAGAGAGAGAATGACACCGAACACTGAATGCTCAGAAGTGATTGGGAGAGAAAGCTTTTCGGGGCTGGGAGTTCAGTGGTAGAGCCTAACATGCTGGAGGCTCTGGGTTCCATCCCCAGCAATATAAATAAATAAATAAAGAGCCGGGTTGAGGCTCAGTGATAGAGCACTTGCTGAGCATGTGTGAGGCACTGGGTTCGATCTTGGCACCACGTAAAAATAAACATAGGTATTGTATCCAGCTACAACTAAAATAAATAAATAAATGAAAATTAGGGACAATTTATTTTGTTGTTTTGTTTGGGGTACCAGGAATTGAACTCAGGAGTACTTGACCACTGAGCAACATACACAGCCCTATTTTGTATTTTATTTAGAAACAGGGTCTTACTGAATTGCTTAGAGTCTAGCTTTTGCTGAGGCTGGCTTTAAACTCGTAATCCACCTGTGTCAACCTCCTGAGCTGCTGGGATTACAGGCATGTGCCATTGCGCTTGGCTACCAGGGGCAATTTGTGCAGGCAATCCCAATAACTAGGAGGGAACGGAACCCTGAGGCAGGCTGAGGCAAGAGGATAGCAAATTCAGTGCCAGCTTCAGCAACTTAGAGGGAAACTGTCTCCAAAAAAAAAAAAAAAAGGACCAGGGTGTGAAAGGAAAATGCGAAACAAAAGACAAGAAATGAAAGATGGAGACCAGGCAATGAGGCAGAGAAGAGATACACAGGAGAGTTCATTTGTCAGAGCTGACAAATAAAGGCACATCTCTCCATAGAGGAAGGGAGGCAAAATAGGGCAGGCTCAGCCTGGCAGGTCCTAATGCAAGTGCTTAAGGGTAGGGTTGGGATGTGGAAGTGATGATCCTTCTCAGAAATGCCCCTGGGCAGTGAAGGTTTGGGTTTGTGTGAAGGAGTGTGGTGAACCTTTCTCAAAAAGGCCCTTGGGCAGGAAAGCGAAACTTTTTATTAAACATGGAGGCTGTCACTTAAGATGGCCTTCCAGACGCTAAGCAAAGAACTTACAAGGTTGTAGCTTCCTGGTCAAGTGCCCCTAGGTTCAATCTTGATTACCAAAAAACAAATTTTTTTATATACTATATTTTTTACTTATTTGTTATTTTTAGTTATATGTGACAGTAGAGTTTATTTATACACTTATATATTTAATATATTATTTATACAAACATGGAGTATGTTTTATTCTAATTAGGATCTCAGCTTTGTGGATGTACAGGATATTGAGATTCACTAGGGGTGTATTCATATATGTACATAAGAAAGTTATGTTAGATTCATCCCACTGTCTTTCTTATCCCTATTCCCCCTCCCTTCCCTTCATTCCCCTTTGTCTAATCTATTGAACTTCTGTTCTTCCTCTCCCCCCTTGTGTGTTAACATTCACATATCTTGCAGAATATAAAACCTACCAAAAATAAACTAATTAAAAAAATTTAAAAGGAGGGGCATTTTAATGGGACCAGGAAGAGTGATTAGATTTTTATATTCACTGTGTCTCCATCCCAACTGCCATAAACTGAGCAATTCTCTACCATGCCCTCTGCCATGATGTTCTGCCTCACCTCAAGCCCAGAGAATGCAGTCAGCTGATTATGAACAAAAAGACTAAAACCTCTGATACCATGAGCCCCAAATAAACCTTCTATAAAAACAAAAAAGAAAATCAGTAAGCCAGAGACCAGAAAAATATTCTGAATAAAGGTAAAATCCATTCTCAAATCACTGCCTAAAATGTTCTTGTATAAAATGTTCTGGTATAAAAAAAGTAAACCTAAATGTTTGAAAAAATAAATAAATAATGTTTGAGTCCATAAATTTTGATTGTAATTTTTTTTGTTGTTATTGGTACTGGCAACTGAATCCAAGGGCACTTAACCACTGAACAACATCCCCTTTTTATTTTTTATTTTTGAAATAGACTCTTGCTAAATTGCTGAGGCTGGCCTTGAACTTGGGATCCACTGGCCTCCAGCTTTGGTCTCCTGATCTCTGGGATTACTGGCATGTACTATCATGCCAAGCATTTGGTTATAAATTTAGAAGATTAGTTTCCATGATCTCTTTTCTTTTTTGCCATGCTGAGGGTGAATCTAGGGTCTTGACCATGCTAGGCAAGTGCTCCAATTCTCATGACCACTTTTTAATCTTCTATGGAATTAAAATATGTCCCAACGGGCAGGACACATCAAACGTGGGCTGCGAACCTAGGTGGAGAGGAATGAAGGGACAAGAGACACGAAGGATGTCAGCAAGACAGGAGTTCTGATCAAGCTGCAAACTTTTATTGTTCACACAGGGGTATTTATATGCTGGGGATTGGGAAGCTCTCTAATCAGCAATTGCTGGATGTGGGTGGTAAAACTGGCAGCTGCAAGATGTCTGAGATGTCTGATGATCCTGATAACCTCAGGATGTTCCAGGGAGATAGGTAGCTGCAAGATGTCTCCCAGGCAGGATGTCTTCCAGGGGGCTATTTCTTGTAAATGTCAGGCTATTCTTTGAAGGAGAATTTCCTTCTAGCCCCTGACAAAAATAAATGCTAACAAATAAAAAGAATGGGGGTGGGGGTATACCTAAGTTGGTAAAGTACTTGTCTCCCAAGCTCAAGGCCCTGGGTTCAATCCCCAGCACACACACACACACAAAAAAAAAAAAAAAAAAAAAAGAGAGAGAGAGAGAGAGAGAAAGAAAGAAAAAGAATGGGAAAAGAAGGATAAAATTAAGAATGAGGTACTCCGAACTCACATATGATAACTATTTATTCACTGCAGGAGAGCCTGGATATAAAGGTCCTCACCAATGGTTTGATTGTTTTTATTTTTGTGGTAGTGGGAACTTTACCACTGAGGGGATAGCCCCAGCGCTCTTAATCCTGACACAGTATCTTAATAAATTGCCAGTCAAGCTTTATTGGATTACAAGTGTATATCACCATGTCTAGATGTACTTTATATTTTTAACATCTCCCACCTCCAAAAAAGTTAGTTTATATTTGAGATTTCAAGAGTCCTCTGGAGCCTCTCTCAAAGCTTAGTTGGTTACAATTTACCTGTTACCCATTTTGCCACATAAGAAGATTGTTCTTTTTAATTTTCTTTTTTGTACTAGAGATTGAACCCGGGGGTGCTTTATCACTGAGATACATCCCCCAGATCTTTTTTTAAATTTTTATTTGTTTATTTATTTTTAAATTCAGAGATAAGGTCTCACTAAGTTATTTAGGGCCTTGCTAAGTAGCTGAGGCTAGCCTTGAACTTGCAAACCTCCCATCTCAGCCTCCTCAGTTGCTGGGAAGCTTCTGTCTTTTTTTTTTTTTTTTTTTTTTTAAAGAGAGAGTGAGAGAGGAGAGAGAGAGAGAGAGAGAGAGAAATTTTTAATATTTATTTTTTAGTTCTCGGCGGACATAACATCTTTGTTGGTATGTGGTGCTGAGGATCGAACCCGGGTCCCATGCATGCCAGGCGAGCGCGATACCGCTTGAGCCACATCCCCAGCCCCTGTCTTTTTTTCTTTTCTTTCTTTTTTCTTTTTTTAAAGAGAGAGTGAGAGGGGAGGGGAGAGAGAGAGAGAGAGAGAGAGAGAGAGAGAGAGAGAGAATTTTTAATATTTATTTGTTAGTTCTTGGCGGACACAACATCTTTGTTGGTATGTGGTGCTGAGGATCGAACCCGGGCTGCACGAGTGCCAGGCAAGCACTCTACTGCTTGAGCCACATCCCCAGCCCCCTTATTTCTTATTCTTATTTTTCCTTATAAAAAATTCTGAACTAGGGATTATACCCAGGAGGGGCTCATTGAGTTGGTGAAGCTGGCTTTGAACTTGTGATCCTTCTGTCTCAGTGTCCTGAGCTACTGGGATTATAGGTGCGCACCACCACACCCAATTTTTTTTTTTTTTTGGTTGTTGATGGACCTTTATTTTAGAGAGTTTTTTTTTTTTTTTTTAATATTTGTTTTTTAGTTTTCGGCGGACACAACATCTTTGTATGTGGTGCTGAGGATCGAACCAGGCCGCACACATGCCAGGTGAGCGCACTACCGCTTGAGCCACATCCCCAGCCCTGATGGACCTTTATTTTAATAATTTATTTATATGTGGTGCTGACAATCGAACCCAGTGCTTCACACCTTCAAGGCAAGCACTCTATCACTGAGCCATAACCCCAGCCCTAAACGTTTTATTTTGAAACAGAGTCTCAATATTATTACTGAGGTTGGTTTCAAATTTACAATCCTCCTGCCTCAGTTTCCAGAGTAGCTGGGATGTGTGCCACTGCAATACAATTTTTTTATTGATGTTCTTTTATCTGCATTTTGCAATGAGAAATAACTTCCATTCTATTCTGTAAACAACATTTGGTTTGCAGTATTTATAAGTCTTATAAGTTTAAATTATCTTAGCTAAACTTAGTACATAAATTATTATTGATTTTATAAACAGTTTCATGAGACAGCTTTGTGGAGCATGTCTGTAATCCCATCTAATTGGGGGGCTGAGGCAGGAGAACCATAAGCCCAGGGCCAGCCTAAGCAATTTAGTCAGCCCCTGTCTCAAAATAAGAAAACAGGATGAGGGTATTGTTTAGTGGTAAAGCACTTGCTTAACATGTGCCAAGCCCTGTGTTCCATGCCCAGTATCACAAAAGAAAAAAAATTTTTTTCCATTAGAAAACAAAGCATAGTGCTGGGATTGTGGCTCAGTGGTAGAACGCTCCCCTCATACCAGCGGGACCTGGGTTCAATCCTCAGCACCACATAAAAATAAAGGCATTGTGTTGTGTCCATCTACACCTAAAAAAATAAATAAATATTAAAGAAAAAAAAGCATAGCTGTGTATTTAATTAACATTGAGATCGACAGTTTGTGCATAATACTTAAAAACAAAATTTTGGTGGGCTTGGTGGCATAGCCTGTAATTCCAGTGGCTAGGGAGGCTGAGACAGGAGGATCAGGAGTTCAAAGCCAGCCTCAGCAAAAACTAGACATTAAGCAACTTGGTGTGACCCTGTGTCTAAATAAAATACAAAATAGGGCTGGGGATGTGGCTCAGTGGTCAAGTGCCCCTGAGTTCAATCTCTAGTGCAAAACATAAAAACAAAAACAAAAACAAAAACAACAAAAAAACAAAAGCCTCTGAATTATGTGAGTCCATTAAAGTTTTGGGCTATTTTTTCATATTACCAGGTCCTAACACACACAGGACTTCATAAATATTTAGTGAATGAAAACATTTTGACAATACCAAAGGTTCAGTATTTTATTTTATTTCATTTTATTTTTTTTTTTAAAGAAAGAGTGAGAGAGAGGGAGAGAGAGAGAATTTTAATGTTTTTTTTTTAGTATTTGGCGGACACAACATCTTTGTCTGTATGTGGTGCTGAGGATGGAACCTGGGCTTGAGCCACTTCCCCAGCCCAGTTTAAGGCATTCAGTATTTTATTTATTTTTTAATATTTTTTGTTGTGGATGAGCACAATACCTTTATTTTATTTATTTATTTTTATGTGGTGCTGAGGATCAAACTCAGTGCCTCATGCATGCTATGCAAATACTCTACCACTGTGCTACAAACCCAACACAAGGTGCAGTATTTTAAAATATAAACCCATCTTTCAAATTTTTGCTTGGATAAATGCTTTCTGTACTCCTAAGAGTTGCCAGATTCATATTACATAATATTTATGTTATATAATATCTGGGACATAGTTTAAACTAAAAATATTCAATTATCTGAAATTCAAATTTAAGTTAATGTTCTCTATTTTATCTGACAACCCCATCAATTTATTCCAACAACATGCATTAAGTTCATGACAAGTGACAGGAGCTGTAATAGGCACTGGAGAGAGTAGTGAAAGCCCAAGTGCAGCCCTCCTGACACCAGCAAGGAAGAGAGACATGAAGCAAATCATCACATGCTGATGATGAAATTACTATTAAGAGATTCTGGGGGCTGGAGTGGTGGCTCAGTGGTAGAGTGCACGCCTAACATGCACGAGACACTGGGTTTGAACCTCGGCACCACATAAAAAGAAACTAATGTATCCACCTAAAATTAAAGATACATAAATAAATAAATGGGTTTTTTTTTTGTTCTTTTTTTTTTTAATTTAAATTAATACAACCATTTCCAGAGTGGTTGTATTAATTTTTTTTTTTAAAGAGTGAGTGAGAGAGAGGGAGACAGAGAGAGAGAGAGAGAGAATTTTAACATTTATTTATTTTTTCTTAGTTCTCGGCGGACACAACATCTTTGTTGGTATGTGGTGCTGCTGAGGATCGAACCCGGGCCACACGCATGCTAGGCGAGCGCGCTACCGCTTGAGCCACATCCCCAGCCCCAAATAAATGTTTTTTAAAAACAAAATTTGGGGTGGAAAATTTTGAAATAATTTAACAGAAAAATTCAGAGATTGGGAGCTGAGGCTGTAGCTCAGTGATAAAGTGCTTGCCTCGAATGAGGCATTGGGTTCAATCCCCAGCACCATATAAAAATAAATACAGATACTGTGTGTTCATCTACTACTAAATAAATATTTTTAAAAAACTCAGAGATAAGAGAAATGTTGTTTCTGTGGTCTAGAGGAAGGGAAATTTATTTATTTATTTAGTACTGTGGATTAAAGCAGGGGCACTTTATCATTGAGCTACATTCTGTCTTTTTAATTTTTTTGTTTTGAGACAGGGTCCCACTAAATTGCTAATGCTGGGCTTGAAATGGCAAGGATTCTCATGCCTTAGCCTCTTAAATATCTGGAATTATAGGTGTGCGCCATTTTGCCTGTCTAGAGGAAGGGATATTTAAATGGAGAATTAAGAAGGCCTGGCTGGGGATGTAGCTCAGTGGTAAGAGTGCAAACATAGCATTAGCAAGGACCTGGGTTAAATCCCCAGCACAAGGGCTGGGGTTGTAGCTCAGTTGGGAGAGCATTTGCCTAGCATATGTGAGGCACTGAGTTCAATCCTCAGCACCATGTAAAAATAAATAAATAAATAAAATAAAAACATTGTGTCTCTCTACAAGTTAAAAAAAAATGTTTAAAAAAAATCCCCAGCATCATACATAAAAAAGGATTAGTGAGGTGGAGTAGAGACTTCCTAGCAGCTTTAGAAATCTGTTGAAGGACTTTGGGAGAGGAAGGAATGCAAGTATTTTCTGTGAGAGAGAAAAGGCCAATGTGGTTGGGAATTGGCAAAGGGAGAAAAGTTGGGTCTAGCAGAGTGTTTAGATCCAGTAAAAGATTTGCTCACTAGGTATTGGGGATTCAGAAACAATGGGCAATTCTGCCCCAAACAACTGTCTAGAGATCCTAAGGAATGAGAATAAGGAATAGGCAACAGAAAAAAATTGCATTGTACTTTCAAGGGGCATGTTATAGATATCTTTGTGGCAGTAAACATTTTCGCATGTATTCCCAAAGAGTTATTAAATTTATACTGCTGTGCCTGTTCACCTGGACTGCAATATCTGCTGGGATTGCTTTGGAGATGTCTGAATAGATGTTTTTAAAATGTGAGAAAAATTTGAGCTAGTAATATACTGCATAAATTCTTGGAGCAAGGGCATGGTGGTGCAGTCCTGTAATCTCAGCAACTTGTAAGGCTGAGGCAAGGGGATCATCACAAGTTCAATGCCAGCCTCAACAACTTAGGCCATAAGCCATTTACTGAGACCCTGTCTCAAAATTTAAAAATGAGCTGGGGATAGGGGTCAGTGGTTAAGCACCCCTGGGTTCAATTCCTGGAACCATTAAAAAAAAAAATCTTGGAGCAAACTAGGCAAATCCAACTTTTCTCAGTTATTATTTTAAAGGATGTGTATCAGTAAAGAATACTTAAAAGTAGCCTTAAGAGGTTTCACCCTACTGGGTGCTGTGGTACAGGACTGTAATCCCAGCAGCCCAGGAAGCTCAGACAGGAGGATGGCTATTTCAAAGCCAACCTCAAAAATTTAGCCAGGTGCTAATCAACTCAGTGAGAAGCTGTCTCTAAATAAAATACAAAATAGGGCTGGGGATGTGGCTCAGTGGTTAAGTGCCTGTTGCTAGCACTACTGTATTTTAGTCTAGTTCTTCAGTTCCAATGGTGAGGAAGTTCTCTGCATTACCCTGAATTTCCCTTTGTGAGAATATAAGGACAGAGATAATCACACATTCTTTGTGATTCACAGTGTAGTTCAGAAAACAAGTGAAGCTTCCTGTTTTCACTAGGATCACAAAAAAGGGACACAATGAGAAATAATAACTATTTCTAATAGCATTAGTTGCATTGACTGCTACAAACCAGCAATTTTACATTAATCCAAAATTCTCACAGAACTTCAAAAATATTACTAAAGAAATATTTATTTGAAAAAGAAGAAAGAAAATGGTTCTTGTTAGGCTGATACAGTTATTACAGTTAGTAGCTCACAGAAATTTACTTTTCTTTTCTTTTGGTGGTGTTGGGAACGAACCCGGTCCCTGTTAGGTGGAATAAACCGTTCCCAATGAGGTACACCCCCAGCCCAAACTTACTATCTTTTTTTTGGACGCGGTGGCACACGCTTGTTTTCATAGCGGCTTTGAAGGATGAGGGAGGATTGCAAGTTCAAGGCCAGCCTCAACTACTTAGCAAAAGCTTGTCTCAAAATAAAAATATTTTATTTTATTAAAATACAAAGGGCTAGGGATGTTGTTCAGTGATTAAGCGCTCCTGAGTTCAATCTCCAGGACAAAACAAAATCTCAAACAAATTTTTCAGTAAAGAGAGCTAGAGATTTTTTCTTTCTTTCTTTTTTTTTTTTTTTTGGTACTAGGGATTAAATCCAGGGGCGCTTTACCCCTGGGCTACCTCTCCAGTCATTTTTATTTTGCAACAGAGTCTCGTTAGGTTGCTGTGGGTCAGAATTAGATATTTTTATTTGTAAAATGAAAATGCCGGTTTTTTGCAAAGAGGCCAAAATCCACCTGCCCACAAGTTCAATACTAAGCAGTGTGAGGATTGAAGCAACTGGCAACTAAGGGAAGGATGGGTTGATAGAGATCTCGCGTGAAGTACACTTAACTAATTTTCGCGAGATTTTGTATCCTCTTCCTCTGTCTCGTAGGATCCTGGCTAATCTCGCGATCCTTGGGAAGTTCCGTTGGGGAAGATGGCGGCGGCCGCGAGCACCCTTCTCTTCTTGCCGCCGGGGACTTCAGACTGAGCCTTCCCGGGAACGGTGGGGACTATTGGTTCCCTGCGTCCCGGGAGCTCCAGTCAGCTTGGTTCCCCTGTTGGTGGTGGGGAAAAGCTTATTTTCTTGTGGCAGATCCAGGCCCTCACCGCCGTCAGGATGAAGGCTCAGGGGGAAACCGAGGGTGAGTGAGAGCGAAAGGAGGGGGCGGACACTAACTGGGGGAGCCAATGTGTAAGAAGTGGTAGAGGCCGATGTCCCATGAGGGCTACTTTCTAGAAGGCATAAAATCTGGGAGGTGGAATGTGCTTTTTAGGTTATGACCATCCTTCCTTAATGATTATAGAGCCCCGACTTCGGAGTAACGAGGACTCCCAACTTTTGTGGAGGTTTTCTGCACAATTAGGGACAGTTTGGCCTGAGAGCATTTTAGCCTAAAGTGGTGGGAGACAGGGCGAGTGAGTCTAAAACCTTCTACACTTTGTTCAGGGAGAGACGTCTGAATAACATAAGAACAGTAATACAAAACGGTGTGTAAAATTACTGAAGGATATTTTGTTTTGAGTGAAATGATATTAAAAGCCAGCAGTTCCCTAGGATGTCACAGTGCTCAGATCTTGTGCTTCGGTATATTTTAAAACTGCGTTGTATTTCCTTCTTTCCATTGGAGTAATTCAGAACTGTTGAAAAAATAACTTTCTTTGGAACTTAGATTCTCTAAATTTCCACATTCCTGTATAAATGCTTTCTTAGCATTTTGGTCATGCTTATTGCTATAGCTCACTTTCCCCACCTTTAGGAGCAGGCATTGAACCTTGTTTAAGGGGCGCTTAAACACTGGGCCACACCCCCAACCCGTGTGTGTGTGTGTGTGTGTGTGTGTGTGTGTGTGTGTGTGTGTGTGTGTGTGTGTGTGGTGCTAGGAATTGAACCCTGGGGCGCTTAACCACTGAGCCACATCCCCCACACAAACCCAACCCTTTTTTATTTTTTATTTTGAGACAGGGTCTTACTAAGTTGCTTAGGTTCTCAGCCCCCAGTCCCTGGGATTACAGACCTGCATCTGCTACAGCTCACTTTATTGTTACTGTTTACTTGTCTTTCATAGTTTGTTTTGAGCTTCTCATACCAGGGACCCTGCCTTACTCAAGTATGTGTACTCTGTAGTGTCTAATAGTTGCTCAAAAAGTGTTTGATTTGAGCATCAGCAGGCATCTCAAGAAAAAGAAGATGGGGGCTGGGGCTCAGGGAAGCCACTTGCCAGGAATGTGTGAGGCACTGGGTTGTATTCTCAGCACCACATAAAAATAAATAAACTAAAGGTCTGTCAACAACTAAAAAAATATTAAAAAGAAAAAAGAAAAAGAAGATGTATGTTTTGAAAGGGAAGAAGAAAAATATACTTCTTGGGTGCAAGGGGATAACAAGTGGAAATGGAAACCTAAGGAGACAGGAGTTTTGTCTATCCCCAGCATTTGTAATTGTGCCTGGATGAATGACTTTATAGTGAGAATTGGTAGAAATGTGTTCAAAACTATAAACTGGCTCACACAGTCAAAATCAGTTTTCCAGAAAATGAAAGCATAAAAGGAAAGTTTATTACCTTAATTCTAATTAATCTGTTCATCTTTCAGTACCAACATTAGTTGTCTGTTTTTCTATGTTCTTTCCACCATTGATTATGAACTTTTTCTCCTTTTGATATTGAGTAGTAATGCCTTTTTAAATTTTTTCTTTTGGCAGTATTGGTGAAAGAACCTAGGGGTGTGCGACCACTGAATGATAATAGTGATGGAAGCATCCCTGTGTTCAATCCCCAGTACTGCCAGATTTTATTTTATTTTATTTTATTTTATTTTTTTGGAACCAGGGATTGAACTCAGGGGCACTTGACCACTGAGCCCCATCCCCAGAACCTTTTTATACTTTATTTAAAGACAGGGTTTCACTTAGTTGCATAGCACTTTGCTTTTGCTGAGGCTGGCTTTGAATTCGCAGTCCTCCTGTCTCAGCCTCCTGAAACGCTGGGATTACCTGCTTGTGCCACCACATCCAGTAGATTTTATTTTTATTTATTTATTTTGGTACTGGGTATTGAACCCAGTGGTGCTTTACTACTGAGCTACATATCCAGACCTTTTCTTTTTATTTTGTTACCAGGGATTGAACTCAGAGGCACTCAACCACTGAGTCACATCCCCAGCCCTATTTTGTATTTTATTTAGAGACAGGGTTTCACAGAGTTGCTTAGCACCTTGCCATTGCTGAGGCTGTCTATGAACTTGAGATCCTCCCATCTCAGCCTTGTGAGCCGCCAGGACTGCAGGCATGCGCCACCCAGCTAAATTATTTTTTTTTTGTTTTGTTTTTAGTTGTTGATGGACCTTTATTTTATTTATTTGCATGTGGTGCAGAGAATTGAACGTAGTCCTTCACACATGCTGTGCAAGTACTCCACCACTGAGCACTGAGCTACAATCCCAGCCCAATCCCCAGACTTTTTTATTTTTTAATTCTAGACATAGTCTTGCTAAATTGCTTAGGAACTCTGTAAATTGCTGAGACTGGACTGGAACTTGCTAGCCTCCCTCCCCAGCCTCTGGAATTGCTTACAGTCATGTACCACTACACCTGGCTTATTTTTTTTTTTTTATGTTTGGTGCTGGATATTGAACCCAGAGGTACCTAAACCACTGAGCTATATCCTCAGCCATATTTATTTTTTATTTTGAGACAGGGTCTCACTAAATTGCTTAGGTTTTCACTAAGTTGCTTAGGGACTTGCTGAGGCTGGCCTCCAACTTGCAATCCTCTTAGCTAACCCTCCTGAATCATTGGAATTACAGGTATGCATTATTGTGCCTGGCTTAAGGTCTCTCCTTTTAAGAGCATTTTAAATTTTGCATTTCACTGGTCATTTCCACATTTACTTGTCCACACCATATCCTCACAGAACATCTCAGGCATATTATGTTTATTCATGTGGTAAAGTGCCCCTGGGTTCAATTCCCCAGTACCAAAAAAAAAAAAAAAAAAAAAAGAAAGAAAAAGAATTAGGGTTGGAGGGCTTTGGAGGTTTGTTTACTTGCTTAGTTCAGACTGGGAAGCCAGTGTTTTCTGCCTTTCTCTTGTCTGCTGATAACCCATCTATCTCTTCCCCATTCACATACTTTTACACAGCCTTACCCCCCCCACTACTGGGTATCCTATTACACCCCCCAGAGGTGTCCTATTACTGAACTATACCCCCAGCCATTTTTTTTTTAATCTTTTACAAGATTTTACTGAGTTTCTCAGACTTGCCTCAAACTTGCAATCCACCTGCCTCAGCCCTCATGAACCATGCACCACCGGGTCCTCCTTTGTCCGTATAATTTTAATTAGAGTTGAAATTGGCAAATAGAGCCTGTTTTTTTTAATCATACTTATAAATAGCTCTCTTAAGATTATCACAAAAAAAAAAATTAAGGAAGTTGCTGGGTGCAGTGGTGCACTCCTATAATCCCAGCACTTGGGAGGCCGAGAAAAGAGGATTGCAAGTTCAAAGTCAAGCTCTGCGATTTAGTAAGGCCTTTAGTAAGGCCCTAAGCAACTTGGTGAGATCCTGTCTCAAAAAATAAAAGGGTTGGGGATGTGGCTCAGTGGTTAATCACCCCTGGGTTCAATCCCTGGTACCCTCCACTAAAAAATAAGGAAGGCAGTATTTTCACATTGAAAAGTAACCAACCAGGCTGGAGTTGTGGCTCAGTGGCAGAGTGCTTGCATGTGTGAAGCACTAGGTTCGATCCTAAGCACCACATAAAAATAAGTAAAATAAAGGCATACTGTCCATTTACAACTACCAAAAAAAAAAAAAAAAAAAGAAAGAAGAAAGTAGTAACCAATAATAACCATAGAAAGGGTAAATTCAAATGTATGCTCAAAATATATCATGCAAGGGATTTCATGCATATTAACATGGTTAGGGATGGGCCAGGGATAGCCTATTTCTGGGCTACATATCACCAGCCCTTTCATTTTTTATTTTGAGGTGAAGTCTCTCTGAGTTGCCAGTGCTGACTTTGAAGCTGTGATTCTCCTGCCTCTCAAGTGGCTGGGATTACAGGTGTGCACCAGTGTGCCCTGTGAAATGGTTGTTTTTTGGTCCTCATAGATGTGTGTTCTCTGATTTTTCATTTTGTAAGACCTGTAATGTATGTGTATTCTTGCCATTGAAGGATTCTTTTAATCTGGGTACACTTGTAATCCCAACTACTCAGGAGGTTGAGGCAGAAAGATTTGCTTGGAACTGATAAGTTGAAGCTTAGCCCAGTGAATATGAGACCCTGTGTCTGTCTGTATTGTCTGTTTTTTCTTGTTTTTTTTTTGGGGTGGCATGGGGGGGGGAGATACTAGGGATTGAACCCAGGGGTGCCTGGATTAAATGTTGTTTTCTTTTTTTTATATATATATATTTTTAGTTGTCAGTGGATCTTTATTTATTTATTTTGTGGTGCTGAGAATCCAACCCAGCGCCTCACATGCTAGGCAAGCAGTCCACCACTGAGCTCCAGCTCCAGCCTATGTTGTTTTCTTTTAAGAGACAGAGTCTTGCAGATTGTGGTGGTGCATGCCTGAAGTCCTGGCTACCCAGAAGGCTGAGGCAGGAGGTTCGAAAGTTTGAGGCTAGAATCGACCCTGTCTCAAAAAGGGCTGGGAGATGTGGCCTAGTAGTAGAGTACTCCTGGTTTCAGTCCCCAGTACCACAAAACAAACAACTTTATGTGTTTTGAAGTAAATGATAAACTATTTTAACCGAATTCTTAGATAAAATATGGGGATTGCGTTTGTAAGAAAAATTGTCGAAGGGCTTGATAAAAGTGTTTCTAATAGTGTTTTCTGATTTATATTGCAGAATCTGAAAAGCTGAGTAAAATGAGTTCTCTCTTGGAACGGCTCCATGCAAAATTTAACCAAAATAGACCTTGGAGTGAGACCATTAAGCTTGTGCGTCAAGTCATGGTGAGGATTGTGTTGAAATGGGTGAAGTTGTGCTTAGATAATTACTTAAGAAGCTCAGTTTGGAACATGAATTTGTTCAAACTACCTATAGTAGTGTGTCTTCAGTTTTACTTATCATAAAATACTTGAATACATGGTGATTATCAATTTCAGGGATCTTCTGAGGAAGAATGTATACATTTCTTCCTTAGTATCTGGGGGGGATTGTTTTTAGAACTCCCCATGGATACTAAAATTTATGGATGCTTAGTCCGTATTATAAAATAGCAAAGTATTTGTATATGAGTCATGAACTTCTTCCTGGATACTTTAAATGATCTCACCATTACTTATAATACTTAACACAATCTAAATGCTGCTATATAAATGTTATACTATATAAATTGTGTTTTGTTTTGTACTAGGACTCAAACCCAAGATTGCTTTACCACTGAGCTATATCCCTGGTCCTTTTTATTTTTTTATTTTGAGACAGGGATTACTAAATTGCTTAGCATCTTGCCTCAAACCTGGGATCCTCCTGCTTCAGCCTCCAGAGTCGCTTGAATTACAGGTGTGCACCACCACACTAGGGTTTTCTCATCTAGAATTGGTAAATGCAAGGATGTGGAATTTAAGGATACAGAGTGCTGACTATATTTATAAAATTGTGTTAGAATACATTGGGCTATTTCATACAAAGGTGCTAAGAAATACACCTGTGAGGGACATATTTGATATACTGGTGTAGAAACATTCTCTTTTTCTCTCTCTCTCTCTCTCTCTCTCTTTTGGTGTGGTCCTGGGGATTGAACCCAGGGCAGTCTATCATTGAGCTACATCCTCAGTCCTTTTCATTTTATTTTGAGACAGTCTCATGAAGTTGCTTAGTCTGGCTTGGAATTTGTGATCTTCATGCCTCAGCATTCTGAGACCCTGGGATTACAGGCATGCACCAACGTGTCTGGTTAAGAGACATTCTTTTTTTTTTGTACTGAAGATTGAATCCTGGGCATTTCACTGAGTTACATTCCCAACCAAGCCCTTTTTATTTTTCATTTTGAGACAGGGTCTTGCTAAATTGCTGAGGGCCTCACTAAGTTGCTGAGGTGGGCTTGGCACTTCTGATCCTCCTGTTTTACCCTCCTAAATCACTGGGATTATAAGCACATGCCACTGCATCTGGCTTAAGAGACATTATGTCAGTCCCCTTCATTATGGTTTGATATTACCTTTATTGTGTATAGTACCAAGAATTTTTGATTCATTCTTCTTTTTAAATACCTTTAATTGACTTTATGTGGTGCTGAGGATCAAATCAGGTGCCTCACATGTGCTAAGCAAGTGCTCTCCCACTGAACTATAGCCACAGCTCTTGCTTCATTCTTTTTTTTTTTTTTTTTTAAGAGAGAGAGGGGAGAGAGAAAGAATTTTTTTTTATATTTATTTTTTAGTTCTCAGCGGACACAACATCTTTGTATGTGATGCTGAGGATCGAACCTGGGCTGCACGCATGCCAGGCGATCGAGCTACCGTTTGAGCCACATCCCCAACCCCATTCTTTTTTCCTTTGTTTTGTTTTATATTTTTTTTTGTATCAGGGATTGAACTCAGGGGCATAGACCACTGAGCCACATCCCCAACCCTATTTTCTATTTTATTTAGATATGGTCTCACTGAATTGCTTAGCACCATGCTTTTGCTGAGGCTGCCTTTGAACTCATGATCCTCCTGCCTCAGCCTCCCCAGCTGCTGGGATTGTAGGCATGAACCACCGTGCCTGACCCTTGCTTCATTTTTTTTTTTTTTTTTAAAGAGAGAGTGAGGGGGGAGAGAGAGAGAGAGAGAGAGGAGGGGGGGAGAGGGAGGAGAGAATTTATTTATTTTTTAGTTATCGGCGGACACAACATCTTTGTTTGTATGTGGTGCTGAGAATCGAACCCGGGCTGCGCGCATGCCAGACGGGCGAGCTACCGCTTGAGCCACATCGCCAGCCCCCTTGCTTCATTCTTAATGCAGGTGAACTCTAGATTTTCACCTGTTCACTCTAGATTTTCACCTGTTCACTGTTAACCTCTTTACAGTTCTGTTTCCTCCTCAATCATTCACCAATATGGGGATCCTTTAGCCAGTTAAGTGGAAGATGGGGGTAGGGGTATGTGGTGATCTGTTTAACGGTTCAGTGTAGTGGTGTTTTTGTTTTTTTTTTAAACTTTTAGTTATAGATGAACATAATAATTTTTATTTTGTTTAGTTTTTTTTTTTTTTTTGTGAGGGATACTAGGGATAAACTCAGGCACTCAACCACTGAGCCACATCCCTAGTCCTATTTTGTATTTTAGAGACAGGGTCTCACTGAGTTGTTTTATAGTGCCTCATGGTTGCTGAGGCTGGCTTAGAACTCGCCATCCTTCTGTCTCAGCCTCATGAGCCACTGGGATCATAGGTATGTGCCACTGTACCTGGCTTGTTTAGATTTTTCTAATGTGGTTCTGGGCATCAAACCCAGTGCCTCATACATCCTAGGCAAGCACTCTACCCCTGATCTATAACTGCAGCTCCTAAAGGCTCAATGTTAGAAGTTCATTCATTTGCTGGGCACAGTGGTGCATGCCTGTAATGTCAGTGACTTGGGAGGCAGAGGCAGAGGCAGGAAGATTGCAAGTTTGAGGCAAACCTCAGCAGCTTTAGCAAGCCTAAGCAACTTAACAAGATGCGTCTCAAAATTAAAAAGTTTTTTTTTTTTTGAGAGAGAATTTTTAAATATTTATTTATTTTTTGTTTTCCGGGGACACAACATCTTTGTATGTGGTGCTGAGGATCGAACCCCGGGCCGCATGCATGGCCAGGCGACCGCGCTACCGCTTGAGCCACATCCCCAGCCCCAAAAATAAAAAATTAAAAGGGCTGGGAATGTGGATCGGTGGTTAAGTGCTCCTGGGTTAAATTTCCTGGATCAAAAAGAGTTCATTCATATGATTCCTGTGATAATCACATGACATAGGAAACCTTATTCCCATTTTTTTGATCTTGGTTGTAGTTATATGTAGTTAAATGCTCTATCACTTTGTGATTGCTTCACTTGTGATTTATTAACTTTTCTGTATTCTAGTTGGCCTGGAGGTACATACCTCCAGGAGGCTGAGGCAGGCAAGACCAATCTCAGCAACTATTTCAAAATAAAAAATAAAAAGAGCTGAGACTTAGCTTAGTGGTGAAGCACCCCTGGGTTCAATCCCCAGTACCAAAAAAGAAACAAAAATAAAAAATAAAATGTTTTCTGTATTCTGTATGTTGTACTTAATGTTGTTACTCTCTTCTCCCTACCAAATTTTACTTTTGTTTTAGAGTAAGTCCAGTTTAGTAGATTAGTGTTCAAGAATTAAATTTGTTGTAAAAAGACTTGAACTTGAGGCATTGGGGATGTGCCTCAGTACTGGAACACTTGCCTAATAGCATCTTCTAGACCCCAGGTTTAGTCTGCAGTACTATCGAAAACAAAAAAACAAAATAAAAAAACTCCCTTGACTCCAATATTTACTACTTGACATTCAACAAATTAATATAACCTCTTTGAATTTCAGTTTTCTTATCAGGAAAATGGAAGCATTATGATAATTTGCTCCTCCATATGGTTTTAAATTTTTTTTAAAAAACTTATTTTTTAGTTGTAGTTGGACACAATACCTTTATTTTTTATTTCTTTTTTTTTTTTTTAGAACTTTTTTTTTTTTTTTAAATATTTATTTATTAGTATTTGGCAGACACAACATCTTTGTTGGTATGTGGTGCTGAGGATCGAACCCGGGTCGCACGCACTCCAGACGAGTGCGCTACCGCTTGAGCCACATCCCCAGCCCCTTTATTTCTTTTTAACAGATGTCCTGAACTATGAGAGAGAGAGAGAGTTTTAATATTTATTTATTTTTTTTGTTTTCGGTAGACACAACATCTTTGTATGTGGCGCTGAGGATCGAACTCGGGCCGCACGCATGCCAGGCGAGCGCGCTACCGCTTGAGCCACATCCCCAGCCCACAATACCTTTATTTTATTTGTTTATTTTTAATGTGATGCTGGGGATCGAACCCAGGGCCTTGCATATGCTAGGCAAGAGCTCTGCTGCTGAGCCACAGCACAGCCCCTTTCATAAGTTTTGTTGTAAGGATCACATGAGATTATGGATATCAAAATGTCAGAAATGGGAGCTGGGGTTGTGGCTCAGTGGTAGAGTGCTTACCTAGGTTGTGTGAGGCACTGGGTTCAATCCTCAACACCACATAAAAATAAATAAATAAAATAAAGGTCTGTCAACATCTAAAAAAAATTTAAAAAAAAAGTGAATTGCAATTTTTCAGTCTGGAAATTAAGGGGTCTTATTTAAAGCCCCAAGGCAATCATATTCTTGTTTGAAATATATTCTTTTAAGTGATATTGTCATTAAAGACATGAACATGATATAGAGGGATTCCAGGTGGCTCTTTTTTTTTTTTTTTTTTTTTTTAAAGAGAGAGTGAGAGACAGAGGGGGACAGAGAGAGAGAGAGAATTTTTTTAACATTTATTTAGTTTTTCTTAGTTCTTGGTGAACACAACATCTTTGTTGGTATGTGGTGCTGCTGAGGATCGAACCCGGGCAGCACGCATGCTAGGCGAGCGCACATCCCCAGCCCCCCTCCAGGTGGCTCTTAAGGGCCTCTCTTTACCTGGGCTACTACTAATGTTTTGTTTTTATAACCATGGCTTCCCTTTGAACTTATCTCAGTTGTACAGGTTCAAAAATTTGGGGCCAGGAAATGTGGCTTATTAGTAGAGTACTTTCTTAGTGCATGTTTGAGGCCCTGAGTTTGATACCCAACAATACATACACAGAAAAGGAAAAGAAAGAAAGAAAAAACAAATGCAAGTAAGGCTTTTAAGAATTTTCATCAGCTGGCATACTAACCAAATCTCGGTAAATTAGCATGGAAATCAGAATGCTTATTTATTAACTTATGACAGGATTTATTTTTCTATTTTTCAAAATACTGATATTCACTGCCCAGAATACCCCCTTCTCTATTCAGGATACAAAGGAAGCCAGATTATTAATAAATCAGGTTTGTTTTATGAGGATGAGCATGGAATTAAAGAAGAGAGAGACTTACTAGGGCATGAAAAAAAAATCTGAAAAAACACCCTTTGTACTGTAAAATTTCACAGTTTGGGGAACTGGAATTATTACTATCAGAATAATATGTATGGGCTGGGGATGTGGCTCAAGCGGTAGCGCGCTCGCCTGGCATGCGTGCGGCCCAGGTTCGATCCTCAGCACCACATACCAACAAAGATGTTGTGTCCGCTGAGAACTAAAAAATAAATATTAAAAAAATTAAAAAAAAAAAAAGGATAATATGTATGTTAACCTTAAACATGGTTGACTTCATTGATCTTTACATCAATTGTTTTCCCACTTGATATAGGAGAAGAGGGTTGTGATGAGTTCTGGAGGGCATCAACATTTGGTCAGCTGTTTGGAGACTCTACAGAAGGCTCTCAAAGGTTTGTAAATACCTTTGAAATATACTGACTTTATAAAAAACTCCATTTAAGAAAGTCTGTTTTATATTAGAAATACAAATTGAGATAGGTCAACTTTCTCTGCTATGTGTTGCTCTTACTTTCATTTATGGATTTGAAATCAGCTCTTTCCTGAACTTTACTTTGGGGCCGGGATAGTGGTGCCAGGAATTGAAGCCAGGGGCACTTAACTATCACGCCACATCGCGGGTCCCTTTTTATATTTCATGAGAGACAGGGTCTTGCTGAGTTGCTTAGGGCCTCACTAACTAAGGTGCTCAGGCTGGCTTTGCAATCCTCATACTTCAGCGTCCTGAGCCACTGGGATTACAGGTGGTGTGTTACTGAGCCTGGCTCTTTTCTGAAAAAAAAAAAAAAAAAATTTATTAGTTGTTATAACCATGGCTTCCCTTTGAACTTTATTATTTATTTATTTTTATGTGGTCCTGAGAATCCAACCCAGTGCCTCACACATGCTAGGCAAGCATTCTACCACTGAGCCATGACCCTAGCTCCTGATTTCTGAACTTTAAAACATTTGAATGTGATCTTACTTTGGAGGCTGATAGAGACTTAAAAGGTAATTAATGAAGATATAAGATAGCAGAAAAAAAGAGAGATTTTCTTCTGTACATATTCTTTTCTAATTCTCGATAAGATAGACTTTAAAAAATTTTGTTTTTTAGTTGCTGATGAACCTTTATTTTATTCATTTATTTATATGTGGTGCTGGGAATTGAAACCAGTGCCTCACACATGCTAGGTAAGCACTCTTAGCATTAAACCATAACCCCATCCCAGACGGTGGAATTTTTTAAAATTATTTTTTAGTTGTAGATGGATACAGTATTTTTATTTATTTTTTTATGTTGTCCTGAGGATCAAACCCAGTGCCTTACACATGCCAGGCAAGCGCTCTATCACTGAGCCAGCCCCATAAGATTGACTTAAATTTTTTTTTTTTTTTTTAGTATTGATGGACACAATACCTTTGTCTTATTTATTTATTTTTATGTGGTACTGAAGATCAAACCCAGTACCTCATCCATGGTAGGGAAGCGTTCTACCATTGAACTACATCTGCAGCCCAGAAGATGGACATTTTAGCTATCTAGAATGTTTTTAAGAAAGCAAACATAAAATTTAAATCATGAGCTTCATTATTCATACTTATAATGACTAATTCTGTTTCTGGGGAGATAGGAAAGTAAAAACAGATTTTAAGGAGCTGTGAATGCAGCCCAGTGGTACAGTGTATGCTTAGTATACACAGAGCCCTGGGTTTAGTCTCAAGCACCACCGAAGCAAATAGACACATACACAAATTTTGCTGTAATCCACCACAAGTGAATGTGATTCATTTGAGTAATTTTTTCTTTTGTATTTGTAGTAAAATACATATAACCTAAAATTTACCATTTTAACCATTTTTATTTTTTGTCTTAACCATTTCTAATTATATAGTTCTTTTTTTTTTTTTTAAAGAGAGAGTGAGAGAGAGAGAGAGAGAGAGAGAGAGAGAGAGAGAGAGAGAGAGAGAGAGAATTTTTTTAGTATTTATTTATTTTCTTTTTAGTTCTCGGCGGACACAACATCTTTGTTGGTATGTGGTGCTGAGGATTGAACCCAGGCCGCACGTATGCCAGGCGAGCGCGCTACCGCTTGAGCCACATCCCCACCCCTATTTTTTGTTGTTTTTGTTGATGGACTTTTAAAATTTATTTATATGTGGTGCCTCACACATGCTAGGCAAGTGCTCTAGCACTGAGCTACAACCCCAACCCTCCTTTTAATTTTTTTATGTGTAACAGGGTTACACATAAAAAGTTGTCCAGGCTGGCCTCAAATTTGGGATTTTCTTGCTTCAGCCTCCCAAGCAACTGAGATTACAAATGTGCAGCACTTGCTCCAGGCAGTTGTTTCTGTTTTACGACTGTTGTAAATAATTCTGTGAATATTGAGGCAACATACCCAGTGGGCAACATACCCAGCTCCCCCCTTTTTTTTCTTTTTTTTAGTTGTAGTTGGACACAATACCTTTATTTTACTTATGTATTTTTATATGGTACTAAAGCATCGAACCCAGGGTCTTGCAAGTGCAAGGCAAGTGCTCAACTGCTGAGGCACAACCCTAGCACCTCCTTCTTTTTTTTCTTGAGCTTGCTATTGAACCCAGGGTCTATTTCATGCCTGGAAAATCTGCTTTACTTACCCCAGGGTATTTGTTTATATGCATACATTTACAACATGTATACACAGATATAGATGTGTGTATATACATATACCTATATGTGTGCAGACACACTTAAATGTTTGTACATGTATGTATGCATTTACATATACATGCAAATATATCCCACAGACATCTAGTATGTACACACATATACAATTCTTTTTTTATGTACATTTATTTATTTATGTGGTGCTGAGGATCGAACCCTGTGCCTCACACATGCTAGGCGAACGCTCTACCATAGAGCCATAACCCCAGTCTTCTTTTTTTTTAGTATTCATTTTTTAGTTGTAGTTGGACATAATACCTTTATTTATTTATTTTTATGTGGTGCTGAGGATTGAACCCAGGGCCTCACACGTGCTAGGTGAGCGCTCTACTGCTCAGCCCCAGCCCCAGCCCCCACACACAATTCTTTTTGTTTTGATACCAGGGGATTGATTCCAACCAGGGAGCTTAACCACTGAGCTGCATCTTTTTTTTTTTTTTTTTAAATATTTTTTAGTTGTCAGTGATCTTTATTTATTTATATGTGGTGCTGAGAACCCTTTGATTCTCACAAACTAGGGAAGTGTTCCACTACTGAGCCATGACCCCAGTCCTTGAGCTGCATCTTATATTTCAAGACAGGGTCTTGCTAAGTTGCTTCGGGCCTTGCTAAGTTGCTGAGGCTGGCTTTGAAATTGGATTCTCTTTCTTCAGTCTCCTGAGTTGCTGGGATTGCAAGTGTGCACCACTGAGCCCATTTTTTTGTTTGTTTGTTTAATTAGTTACACCTAACAGTCCAATGATCTTGACATCATACATTTCCAGATGGATTTTTTTTTTTTTTTTGGTTTTGAGGATCGAACTCAGGATTCATACATGTTAAGTACACACGTACACACTGTACAACTTAAGCTGTACCTTTATATTGACTTTGGTGTTCATCTTCCTTGTTCTAGCATTAGCAGGTAGGAATAGGTAAGAAGAAGGCTATTTTTTTTTTTTTTTAAATAAAGAAATGGAATGTTACTATATTACCCAGACTAGCCCAAACTCTTAGGTTTAAACAGTTCTGTCTCAGCCCTTCAAGCAACTGGGACTAATGGCATGCCACTGTGCCTGACTTTGCAATAACAGATAATATGCATTAACAGATAATATGTTTTCTTTCAGTTAAAGACAACTTGTCCAAAATAAGGAGTAATGAAAAAGGAAAAGAGGAAGGTTAATAGTATTTCATGTAGGTCTTATTTTAACCTTATTGTCATCTTAGCCTCACAGTGAAACTGTACCAATGAACTTTGTGTAAATTACTGGTATTTGGACTACTGAATATGTTTATGGCTTTGGAATGGTGGATATATATATACTCCTTAGTATGTTTCTGTCTTTGAAGAATAAACCATTTATTTGGAACATTCTTTATGATTTTCTTTTTTCATAGTAACATCTTTACCAGCAATGACTGACCGTTTGGAATCAATAGCGAGACAGAATGGGTATGTAGCCTTATCTGTAGGCAGAATGTTTAACTTAGTGTTAACTTTGGGTGGCTTTATTTCTGTGTCTTCTATTAATTTTTGTTTTGATTTGTTCCTGCTAGACTGGGCTCTCATCTCAGTGCCAGTGGCACTGAATGTTACATCACGTCAGATATGTTCTATGTGGAAGTGCAGTTAGATCCTGCAGGACAGCTTTGTGATGTAAAAGTGGCTCACCATGGGGAGAATCCTGTGGTATGTGTTGTTGATATTTCACTGGAATCTATGGGGTTTACATAGGAACATTTATTTAAAAATGAATTGGTGGGGTTTAGTTTGGGTTTAGGTTTTTTTCTTGAGCCACTGTAGAGATGATGTGATGGGCTACATCAGTAGCTTTAGAATGAAATTTAGAGTAATGTGCGTCCATCTCTGACATCATCCAAGGGCTTTGATAACTGGAAACAGGAGAGGAACTTTTTAAATTTTATATCAACAAACATGAGCCGCAGTTGAACAATAAATAAATCATACAGTTCCCATCCTTTCAGAGATTAAAATCAAGGACAGAAATCTGAAAAATCATTTAATAGAAATCAATGTAAAATGTGTATAACCAGTCAGTTTGGTATAATTCCAGGGATGGCATTAAAGAGAGTTCCTAATATTTTAAAGAAGCTACTGAAAGTTGATTCCTTTAAAACTATTTCATATATTTTCATTTTTAATTTCCCACCCCAAACTCATTATTCACCTAGTAGGAAGAATATGCTTTTTGATATCTTAATATAAGGGCCTTCTGTAGTTCTAATATTTGTTATAAAGCATGTGCATTAATTAAAAAAAATTGATGTTTTCAAAGTTGTTAATATAGTTTAATGTTTTAATGTACTTTCTTTAATTTTAGAGCTGCCCAGAGCTTGTACAACAGTTAAGGTGAGCAAATAACATTCATATTCGTTGATACTGGCAGTTCTGTTCTTTTTTTTAAGATAAGAGTTTTACTATAATGCCTGCACTGGTGTGGAACTGGGCTTAAGCTTTCCTCCTGCCTTAAGCCTTCCAGGTAGCTAGGACTATAGGCATTGCCACTACTCTAGCTTTTGTTTTTTTGTTTTATTTGGTACCAGGGATTGAACTCAGGGGCACTCAACCACTGAGCCTTATTTTGTATTTTATTTAAAGACAGGGTCTCACTGAGTTACTTAGCACCTTACCATTGCTGAGGCTGGCTTTGAATTTGTGATCCTCCTGTCTCACTGGGATTATAGACATATACCACCACAGCTGGCTCTGCTCTTGTTTATAGTTGGTTTTGAGAATGATCAGCATTTAGTTTCTTGTTATGGAAATTTATTTTCTTGGCCATGATTTCTCAATCTGTACATATTGACGTTCAGAATTAAGTTAGAATGACTTTTAAGCCTACTCAGTCTGTCCAAGGATTTTAACCTCAATATTATTGACAATTTGGTTTGGAAAATTATTTTCTCTGGGGGCTATCTGGTGCATGGTAGGATATATAACAGCATCCATGGCCTTTCCTATGTCTGCCAGTAGTATCCCCTCAATTGTAACAATGAAAAATATCTCCAGGGACTGGGGAATGGAGCATTGTGGTAGAGCATTTGCCTAACATGTGTCAGACCCAGGATTTAATCTTCAGCACTGCCAGAAACAAAACAAATATTTGTTTGTTTATTTATTATTTATTTGGTACTGGAGATTGAATCCAGAGGTGCTTAATCACTGAATCACATTCCCAGTTCTTTTTATTTTTTATTTTTAAATATTTTTTAGAGAGAAAGAATTTTTTAATATTTATTTTTTAGTTTTCAGTGGACACAACATCTTTTATTTTTTTATTTTGATGGGGTGCTGAGGATCGAACCCAGCGACCTGCGCATGCCAAGCGAGTGTGCTACTGCTTGAGCCACATCCCCAGCCCTATTTTTAATTTTTTTTTTTTTTAAAGAGAGAGTGATAGAGGAGAGAGAGAAGAGAGAATTTTTTTTTTTAATATTTATTTTTAGTTCTTGGCGGACACAACATCTTTGTTGGTATGTGGTGGTGAGGATCGAACTCGGGCCGCACGCATGCCAGGCGAGCTCGCTACCGCTTGAGCCACATCCCCAGCCCCCTATTTTTAATTTTTAACATAGGGTCTCTCTGTGTTACTTATGGCCTTGCTAAGTTGCTGAGGCTGGCTTTGAACATTCAGTCTTCCTGCCTTAGCTTCCACAGTCACTAGTATTATAGATATGCACTACTGTGCCTGGCTAAACAAACATTCTCATACATTGTCACATGTTGTGATCGATAACAAAAATCACACTGATGGAGAGCTACTGATGTAGCGTTAGGAATTTTATGTGGAACCAAAATAAATGGAGCCTAATCATTGAGTCAGAAAAGTCCTGAGAAAGTTTGAGACTTTATCTTAAAAAAAAAAAACTTATTTTTTAGTTGTAATTGGACACAATACCTTTATTTTATTTATTTATTTTTATGTGGTGCTGAGGATCAAACCCAGTGCCTTGCACGTGCTAGGAGAGCACTGTACTGCTGAGCCACAACCCCAGCCTCTAAATACATATATATATGTATGTATGTGTATGTGTGTGTGTGTGTGTGTATATATATAGTTGTAGATGAACCTTTATTTTTATTTATTTATTTTTATATGGTGTTGAGAATTGAAACAAGTGCCCAGTGCTAGGCAAGCGCTCTATAACTAAGCTACAAACCCAACCCCCAGTCTTTTTATTTTTTGGTGCTGGGGGTTGAACCCATGGCTTTGTGCATGCAAGGCAAGCACTTAACAACTGAGCTATATCTCCAGCCCCCAAGTCTGTATCTTGAAAACAACTTTTCACATTGATCTTCAGAAAAATTATATTACATTTAAGGTATATATATATATATATATATATATAATAATCTGTCAAGATAAAAAATAGTAGATTTGAAGACAGACTTTTATTGGCTTGTGTTTTTTTCTGCTGATTTGTTTTCCTTTTTGAATTAAGAAGAAATTTCCATACATAAATTTAAATCCATGGGCTGGGGATGTGGCTCAAGTGGTAACGCGCTCGTCTGGCATGCGTGAGGCCCTGGGTTCGATTCTCAGCACCACATAAAAATAAAATAACGATATTGTGTCCACCTAAAACTAAAAAAAAAAAAATTTTTTTTAAAATCCAGATTAAAATATTCTGGTAATTTAATTTTTTTTTGGAGGGGTGTACCAGGGATCGAACTCTGGGGCACTCCTTTACTGAGCCATATCCCCAGCCCTATTTTGTATTTTTTTTTTTTTAAGAGAAAGTGAGAGAGGAGAGAGAGAGAGAGATTTTTTTTAATATTTATTTTTTAGTTCTCGGCGGACACAAAATCTTTGTTGGTATGTGGTGCTGAGGATTGAACCTGGGCCGCACGCATGTCAGGCGAGCACGCTACCGCTTGAGCCACATCCCCAGCCCAATTTTTTGTATTTTATTTAGAGACACGGTCTCACTGAGTTCCTTAGCACCTTGCTTTTGCTGAGGCTGGCTTTGAACTCTCTATCCTCCTGTCACAGCCTCTCCAGCTGCTGGGATTATATGCATGTGTCATACTGCTCGGCCTTTTCTGAAACTTTAAAAAAACTATTATACCAGTTTTGTTTTAAACTTGGAAGTTCTCAAATACCACATGGGCAATGTCTTAAAGTATAAGATGGAGGAAAGAAGTTTTGCTTAAGTCTTCTCAGTTGTAAAATTAATGTGCTTATAGCCAAGTTTGAACAAGTTCTTAAAAATTGTAATGCAATATAAAAAAATAATCTTTTAAAAATTTCAGTGAATCAGTAATTGTGCCAAGGTGTAATACCATCATACTCCAGAAAAAGCCAATATCTCTGGCTCTCACCTGGAATAGTAGGAGACTGTACTAACTTAGGAACTGGTTGTATTCTTAAGTTATTTTATAAGTCTGTTCAGAATTGGGAACCTCAGAAATGAATCTTTCTTATTTTTTCCATACTGGGGATTGAACCCAGGCACTCAACTACTGAGCCACATCCCCTGCCCTATTTTGTATTTCATTAAAGATAGGGTCTCACTGAGTTGTTAAGTGCCTTTACATTGCTGAGGCTGGCTTTGACTTCGTGATCCTCCTGTCTCAGCCTCCCAAGCCTCTGGGATTAAAGGCGTGCGGCACTGTCCCAGCCTCAGAATGAATCTTAACCTTTTATGATGTTTCCATTCACTTAGTATAAATGGTAATATTAAGGTAGGAAGTACATTTTGTTGGTGCTTGTTTTTTTTTTTCTCCAATCTTCATAATACTATGAGTTATAAGTGCTCAGAGCATGACTGATAACATGCTTGGGATTATCATGGCTATTAGCTTTCTAGAGCTTTTGTTTTCCTTTAAGTTTGGAAAGAGATGAATTATTGAAATGTGTTGGATCCCTAAACCTACCCACAAGACCTCATTTGGCTAAGATTCCAATCCTGACTATTTAGTCCTAGAATGCCAAACTTCATGGTTGTAGTTTCGTTTTCCTAGGGCAGATCTGGTCATCTGGTTTGTTTTCAGAGTCCTTGCTGCCTTTCCTGTTTTTTGAGGTTGTTATAGGCCTATAAATGTTCTATATTCCTAGTTTATGTGTTTCTCATTTTTACCTCTATAATCAAAAACTTAAAAAATTTATTATTATTATTTTTGTGATACTGGGGATTGACTCCAGAGATGCTTTACCACAGAGTTTCATCCCCAGGCTACCCTTTTTTTCTTTTTAAATTTTGAGACAGGGTCTGGGTAAATTGCTGAGGCTGGCCTTTAACTTGTTATCCTCTTGCCTCAGCCTGCTGAGTACTTGGGATTACAGGTGTGTACTACTACTATTTTTTTTTTCTCTTGGCATTCAGTGGCAGTTAAATATTAAAAGGAAAGGATCTGGGTGTGGTGGCGCATGCATGTAATCCTAGTGGCTCAGAAGGCTGAGGCAGGAGGATTTCAAGTTCCAAGCCAGCCTCAGCAAAAGCAAGGCTCTAAGCAACTCAGTGAGACCTGGTCTCTAAATAAAATACAAAATATTGCTGGTGATTTGGTTCAGTGGTAGACAGCCCCTGAGTTCAATCCCTCCTGATACCACTGCTGCCAAAACAAACAAACAAACAAAATCACCAAAAAACATGATCCACTTAAACTAGATTTCATTATTTTGTAACTAATTGGTATGTGAATTAATCAGGTCTTTTGATTTTTATATTGCTTACATTTTGGTACCAGGGATTAAACCCAGGGGTCTCAATCACTCAGCCACATCCCTGTCCTTTTTTAGATTTTATTTAGAGATAAGGTCTCACTTAGTTGCTTAGGGCCTGGCTAATTTGCTGAGACTGGCTTTGAAGTCTGGATCCTCCTGCCTCAGGTTCCTAAGCTTCTAGGATTATAGATGTGTGCCACTATGCCTAGCTGATTGACTTTCATATTGCTTATTAGTAGTTTCTCAGAAAAATGGGGCATAAAGAGAAAGGAAAGTATTTCTTCTTCTTTTACTGTTTTTGAAAAAACACTTATTTTTTAGTTATAGGTGGACACAATATTTTTTTTAAAGATAGAGAAGAGAGAGAATTTTTTTAATATTTATTTTTCAATTTTCAGAGGACACAACATCTTTATTTTATTTTTATGTGGTGCTGAGGATCGAACCCAGGGCCTCACACATGCTAGGCGAGCACTGTATCTCTGAGCCACAACCCCAGCCCTTCTTTTACTATTATTGATTAACTTCAAGAAACTTAAAGCCAATTACAAAAGCCAATTTTGGCACTTTATTGTAGAATTGAGTAGTAATTGTATTTTGTATTCTCTTTCTCTTCCCTGAATTCTTGTAGGGAAAAAAATTTTGATGAATTTTCTAAGCATCTTAAGGGCCTTGTTAATTTGTATAACCTTCCAGGAGACAAGTAAGTATATTTATTTATTTATTTTCTTTTTATGTTTTAGAAGAAACAGTATAAGTCTGCAAGTCATGTATGCTTAGAAATTGCTAACTCTCCTGTCATAATGTCATTACTGATTTCTACTCAGTGTAACTCAGTTTTTAACTTTTATGTCTTTTAAAGATCTTTTAATATCTGCATTAGTAGGTTATAAAGCCAGAATATAGAACATTCTTTTTTTTTTTTTTTTTTTTTGTGGTGCTGGGGATTAGAACCCAGGCCTTGTACATAAGAAGCAAGCACTCCACCAACTGAGCTATATCTCTATCTCCCAGAGTATTCTTAACATGCATTTAACATTGATTTCTAGGATGAAAGGAATTATTGTGGAACCAATAACTTGTTATTTTTAATTTTTTTACTCTTATTTTTACTTTTTTGGTACTAAGGTTTGAACCCAGGGGTATTAACCACTGAGCGTAAATCCTCAGCCCTATTTATTTATTTATTTATTTATTTATTTATTTATTTATTTCGAGCCAGGGTTTTGCTAGGTTGCTTAAGGCCTAACTAAATTTCTGAGGTTGGCTTTCAATTTGTGATCCTCTTGCCTCGACTTCCTGAGAGTTGGTGGGATTACAGGTATGTGCCACCTCACCCTGTGTGCCCAGCCCCTTTTATTTATTTATTTTTAAATTTTGAAATAGAGTCTTACCAAGTTATTGAGGCTTGCTTCAAACTTGGGATCCTTCTGCCTCAGCCTCCCAAGTATCTGGGATTACAGGTGTATACCACCAATCCATACTTAGGTCTTTTTTTTAATAAATATTTTAGAGCTGGGAATATGACTCAGTGGTAGTGTGTTTGCCTAACATGCAGAAGACCCTGGATTTAGTCTCCAGCCCCACAGAAATAAAAAACAAAATATTTTAGTTGTTTCTAATGTGCTCTTTTTTCTTTTCTTCTTTAGTTGTTTCTAATATGCTCTTAACCCTTAGGCTTTCTTTCTTTTCTTTTGGTACTGGGGTTGAACCCAGAAGCACTTACTACTGTCCAGCCCTTTTTATTTTTTTATTGTTAGACAGGATTTTGCTAAGTTGCTAAAGGTGGTCTAGAATTTGGGATCCTCCTTCCTTAGTCTCCTGAGTTGTTTGGATTACAGCCGTGTGCTATCATGCAGGGCTGTGCTTTCTGTATCAGTATGTGTTTGTGTCTGTGTATACCCACACATATACTAACATGTACATTCAATGACTTAACTCATATTTTATCCTCATCCGCTCTCCAGCAAATTGAAGACTAAAATGTACTTGGCTCTCCAATCCTTAGAACAAGATCTATCTAAAATGGCAATTATGTACTGGTAAGACTGTCTAAAGAATCAATTCTATGTGACTTTTGGTTTTTCACCCACGGTATTAGCCTATTATTTATACATCTCTATTATGGATATGTATTATTACAGTATACGTCTATATTATACATAATAAAATACTGTCCATCTTGATTATCTCTTTTCCCTTTCCAAATAATATTTGTGTTCCATTTATGAGATTCAGTATCACTAAGTTGTTTGGTATTTCATACATTTTAACTGATAATTCATCAAACTTGGACTCCCATCTGATAAATAGTAGTGAAGTTGTAATTTATGTTTACCATATTATATAATGGTGTGTCCTTAGAAATAACCCATTTATTTTGAAGGGGAAGTATATTTGTTATATCCCCCAATTACAGAACAGAGTTGTTATGGTATTATTATAAGATTTATTTTTATTTCTTTTTGTGGTGCTGGGGATCAAACCCAGTGCATCTTTCATTATAAGGCCTTTTTTTTTTTTTTTTTTTTGATAATACTGTGGATTGAACCCAGAGCACTCTACCTCTGAGCTACATTATAGCCCTTTTCATTTCATTTTGAGAAATGGTCTTGCTGAATTGCCCAGAGTGACCTTGAATTTCAGAATCTCCTGATTTAGCTTCTGAATAGTTGGGATTATAGACATGTACCACTGTGCCTACTTATATTTTAAGACTTTTTTTGACTGTGCCTAGTTACATTGACTACTTCTTGGGGGTAGGGCTACCAGGGATCAAACTCAGGGCCTAAGCGTATCTCCAGCTCTTTTTTTGTATTTTATAGAGACAGGGTCTCACTGTGGCTTAGCACCTCACTGTTGCGAGGCTGGCTTTAAACATGCCATCCTCTTGCCTCAGCCCCTCAACCTCTCCAGCCACTGGAATTACAGATGTGTCCACCAGAGCTGGCATACTGTAAGACTTTTTAAAAAAAATACCTTTATTTTTATGTGGTGCTGAGAATTGAACCAGTGCCTCACACATGCGAGGCAAGTGCTCTACCACTGAGCTACAACCCCAGACCACATTTAAGACAAAAGGGCTGCTAAGACCTTCTGTGTCTAAATAGATAATTTGTTTTGCAGGAAAGCAACTAATGCTGGTCCCTTGGATAAGATTCTTCATGGAAGTGTTGGCTATCTCACTCCTAGGAGTGGGGGTAGGTTATTTTAATTATTTAGAAAAATGTCTAATTTTAGTTTCAGAGTCATTATTTTATTATTTATTTTTTATTTTTTAAAATAGTTATTGTATTTTTAGGTGTGGATGGACACAACACAATGCCTTTATTTTTATATGGTGCTGAGGATCGGACCCAGGTCCCGTCTGTGCTAGGCGAGCGCTCTACCCCTGAGCCACAATTCCAGCCCAGAGTCATTACTTTTAATTTCACCTTGAGCTCATAAAGTCATAAGCAGAGGGAGAAAAGTATTAGTCGTTTCTATATTTTATAAGGAGTTCTAAGGCGTCAATACCTGCACTACCCTCCTCTCTTTGTTTTCCAATTGTGTGAAGTAAATTATTGCTTTCAGAATCAATACTTTTTTAAAAATATTTTCATTTTTAGTTGTAGTTGGGTGTAATACCTTTATTTTATTTTTATGTGGTGATGAGGATTGAACCCAGCTAGGCGACTGCTCTACCACTGAGCCACAACCCCAGCCCCAGTACTTAAACTGTTATCATGTTTTGCTAGCTGCTTTAGAGCATGGCTTCTCATAACTATGAAACTATTTTCTTGGGCTGGGGATGTGGCTCAAGTGGTAGCGTGCTCGCCTGGCATGTGTGCGGCCCGGGTTCGATCCTCAGCACCACATACAAAGAAAGATGTTGTGTCTGCCAAAAATAAAAAATAAATATTAAGAAAAAAATTCTCTCTCTCTCTCTCTCTCAAAAAAAAAAAAAAAAGAAACTATTTTCTTGTATATAGGTTTATAGAAGTATAAAATCTGTTCTTTATTTGTAATATATTAATAAAGATGCAGTAAAAAGTTTAATTTTTCATAGGTCATTTAATGAACATGAAGTATTATGCCTCTCCCTCTGACCTGTTGGATGATAAGACTGCATCTCCTATCATTTTGCATGAGAATAATGGTAAGTCTTTAGCTGCAAAACAACTGAAGATTTTGTCCAATGTTTTTAAAATATTTGTAAACTTTGATTGTCTAGCCTGCCTCTAAGTTTGGTTTGATATTTAATTTGTTTTCTGTCCTTACCACATGTACCTGATACAAAACACACAATCTCTATACATGTGCATATGTAAATATGTACACACTCACACACACGCACACACACATATATATATATATATATTTTTTTTTCTACACATATAGAAAGTGCTTTATTTATTTTTTGTCATGTGGATTGAACTCAGGGGTATATTAACATTGAGGTATATCTCCAGTCCTTTTAATTTTTATTTATTTATTTAAAATACACAATTTATTTATTTTTTTAATTTATTTTTTATTATTTTTTGGTGGTGCTGGGGATTGAACCCAGGCCTTGTGTATGTGAGGCAAACACTCTACCAACTGAGCTTTCTCTCTAGCTGTTAATTTTTATTTTTGAGATGGGGTCTTACTAAGTTGCTGAGCGTCTAAGTTATTGAGGCTGGCTTCACTTTTAGAATCCTCCTGTCTTAATCTTCCAGGTTGCTGGTACTTCTCCTAGCCTTTTCTCATTTCTTTATAGGGGAACAGGATAGTCAATTTACTAAAGGAACTACAGCAATGGATGTTATTTTCTACTTGAACTTTATAACAAAAGATAGTGAGAAATGGCCTAATAAGTCATTTGGTCCTCTCATAACTTCTATCCTTGGCTCTATTGCATAATTATAATCATTTTAAAATGTATTTTGAAAAAAAATGTATTTTGAATTTGGATAAAATACGTGTCGTTAATGAGCCCTTTTAAAAAATTTCTTTCTGAAGCCAGGCTTGGTGGTAACTGTTGTAATTCCAGTGAGTCAGAATTATTGTTGCTGGGATTATAGGTGTTTGCCACTGTGCCTGCTTCTTGTATTTTATTTACTGGCAGAAATAAGTAGTGGTTGGCTAAAAAGATACCTTCTATCCCATGAAATTATATAGGGATTAAGTATCTGATATATATGGCTGATATATAATGAGATTGTTGTTTTTTAATGTGATCCACTTAATTTTTTTTTTTTTTTTGGTCCGAGAATTGAACTCAAGGGCACTCAACCACTGACCCACATCCCCTGCCATATTTTGTATTTTATTTAGAGACAGGGTCTCACTGAGTTGCTTAGCATCTCATCATTGCTGAGGCTGGCTTTGAACTCAGGATCCTCTTGTCTCAGCCTCCCCAGCTGCTGGGATTTTAGGTGTATGCCACTGTGCCGCTAATTATGGGGTCACACCAAGTTGGCTAATTTGTGTTATTTTGAAGAATATCTTTTTTCTTTCCTATTCCTAGTTCCTCGATCTTTGGGCATGAATGCATCAGTGACAATTGAAGGAACATCTACTATGTATAAACTTCCAATTGCACCACTAATTATGGGGTCACATCCAGTTGACAACAAATGGTAAGTTAAACATAATTTTAGAGAAGCAAAGTCCATATTTTGAACTTAATACCAATGTGAATAATATTTCATTTGGCTTACCACTTGAATTTTTGGAACTTGACTACTTTTTTTTTTTTTTCCATTAATTTCCCTTATGTACAGTATTTATTTGAATGTTTCTCTTCTAAGGTCTGCTCATAGCAAACATTCTCTACCTTGAATAAATGTGTTGTTTTAGGTTTGAGTTTTGATGTTGTGTGTTGAACTCAGCTCCTTGCCTGTGTTGAATACATGCTTTATCTTTAAGTCTAGTCCCAGATAAATGTTTGAATAAATAATTCAGCATTAACAGATTATGTTTAGGAATTGTTAGAAGGAAATTCAAAGAATGACCTTTGAAAGACCCTGTAAATACTTGTCTGTGATACATGTCTAACAATAGGTGTTTGGCGTTTTCATTTTCATACCAAATCAAAATCCAACTCTTCCTCCTACCCTTTTTTTTGAAGGACCCCTTCCTTCTCCTCCATCACCAGTGCCAACAGTGTTGATCTTCCTGCTTGTTTCTTCTTGAAATTTCCCCAACCAATCCCAGTATCTAGAACATTTGTTCAGAAACTGCAAAACTGCACAGGTGAGTTTTTTTTTTTTTTTCTTTTTAAAGTCTTTACCAAACTGCTGGTATATTTTGAGCAACAATAGATGTGAGCATGAAAATTCAAATTCAGATTACCCTGGATTGCTTATAGTCTTATAGACCTGAAAGAAGTAACCAGGGGTATATATATTAATGGTGTTTTATAAATGCTTAGTAAGTATTTTTTAAATAAAGGGGTGAATGTAAAAATCATGAAGGGAGCTGGGTGTGGTGGTACATGCCTGTAATCTCAGTGGCTCTGGAGGCTGAGGCAGGATCATTGAGAGTTCAAAGTATCATCGGCAAAAGTGAGGTGTTAAGTAACTTAGTGAGACCCTGTCTCTAAATAAAATACAAAATAATGCTGGGGATGTGGCTTAGTGATCAAGTTCCCCTGAGTTCAATCCCTGGTACCAAAAAAAAAATCATGAAGTGAAAATTGAGCTCTGAACATTTTGATCTTAATGTGATCATTATATTAATCTTTTTTTTTCCCCCCAGGAATTCCATTATTTGAGACTCAGCCAACTTACGTACCCCTCTATGAACTGATCACTCAATTTGAGCTGTCAAAGGATCCTGACCCCATTCCTTTAAATCACAACATGCGATTTTATGCTGTAAGTAAGGCCCTGTGGAGCTGGAATGTTGTAACTTATGTTTAGACCCAAGATCAGAATCTTCTTTATAGCACTGTGGGGTCTGACACCTTCATTTAGATGGCTTGGTCATGACCTGTTTCCTCACTCACACAAGAAATTATAAAAATCTCTGATACATACTAAAGAAAAAGGCCATGAGCCTCCAAGTTGGGAAACAGCAGTGAATATTTCTTTATTGACATTCTTCAAAGAGATGAAAATCTTTTAATGGTATCCTGCCTTTTACAAGCTTACAGCTAGTTGTTAAAAATTCTTATTGTTTCATGCACCATAAGTTTATAATTGGAAAAGTCCTTTAAGTACATAAAAGAACAAAGTTTTGGGATGAATCAATTATGAAATGTTGCAAAACCTCATCTGGGCTTAAATTTTTTTGAATGTTTGACAGTCTAGACTATCAGTAGTTCACAAATTCTGGGTACATTGTAATTATAAAGAACGTTTTATTAAAAATACAGATTTTGAGCTGGGTACAGTGGTGCACTCCTATAATTCAACTACTTGGGAGGCTGATACAGGAGGATCACAAGTTTGAGGCTAGCTTGGGCAATTTAGGAGCACTGTCTCAAAATGAAATTTTTGGGAAAAGGCCTGGGGATATGTCCGAGTGGTAGAGTACTTGCCTAGTGGGCACTAGGCCCTGTGTTCAATCCCACCACCCCTAACCAAAGGAAAAAAAAACAGAAAAGAAAGAAAAAGCCACAACAGATATTGTACTTATGGTTTAGAAATCTCTTTAGTACAGGGCTGGGGATGTGGCTCAAGAGGTAGCGCACTCGCCTGGCAGGCGTGCAGCCTGGTTCGATCCTCAGCACCACATACCAAGATGTTGTGTCTGCTAATAACTAAAAATAAAATTTAAAAATTCTCTCTCAAAAAAAAAAAAAAAAAAAGAAACCTCTTTAGTACAAATTTCTGAGGAATTTTTATATTATGCACCAGGACAGAGTTTTCTTAAGAAGGAATCCTTTCAGCCAGATGAGCAACTGATTAACATTTATCATATCTGCTAGTCAGAGAATATACTGTGGAGTTCTATTACTTTCTAAGACTTTGCTGTGCTTTTTGAACCATAGACTTTTTTTAGGGTAGTTTGTGTCAGAATACAATGGATTAGTAAACAGTATTCATTTACTTTGTTCTTTTTGCCCAGGCTCTTCCAGGTCAGCAACACTGTTATTTCCTCAACAAGGATGCTCCTCTTCCCGATGGCAGAAGTCTACAGGGAACACTTGTTAACAAAATCACCTTTCAGCACCCTGGTCGAGTTCCTCTTATCCTGAATATAATCAGACACCAGGTGGCCTATAACACTCTAATTGGAAGCTGTGTCAAAAGAACTATTTTGAAAGAAGGTACTGCCTTTCCTTTTGATATACTTACTGGAAGATGGGAACTAACTATTCCCATAGTTCTTGAATTTGGTGGCTGATCAAAACACTGTGGAGCTTTTAAAGCTAACATAAAAATTCCTTTGTTTGGTTTTCACACCCAGATGAATTGAATTAAACCTCAATGGGAAGAATTGGGAATCTGCTTTAATTACTACAAATAATTTTGATGGGACTAATCTGTTCAAATTGGTATTTCAAACCACTGTTTTTTTGTTTTGTTTTTTTTCCATGAACTTTTTCTAAACCTAGTAATGAATTGGGTATTTTAAAGCCTATGCTTGTGGCAGGTACCCAATTTATTGATATCTAAATTTTAGGTTGTTAGGACAGTGCTTTCCTGGTATAATCTCCCCATTCTTTGGAGAACTGCAAATTATAATATCATATTTTATTTTATTTTTTGATATTGGGGAGTGAACCTAGAAGCAATTAACCACTGAGCCACACCCCCAGCCATTTTTAGTGTTTGAGAGATCTCGCTAAGTTGCTTAAGGCCTTGCTAAAATGATGAGACTGGCTTTGAACTTGAGATCCTCCTGCCTCAGCCTTCTGGGTTGCTGAGATTATAGGCATGTGCTACCATGCTCAGCTATCATATAGCTTGAAAATGGAGATCTGTGCCCCTTTTTTCAGGATTCTAGATTTCTGTTGGTTTTCAAACAGTTAGTTATTAAATATTTTGATATAAATTTTGATTTCTCTAGCTGATTATTTTTTACCTTGGGCATAAAGCATTTCTGTATCAGTGTACATGGTAGGCAAGAAGAAACAGGGAGGGTAAACAGAAGATATCATTAATGAAAATTAATAATTGCTTTAGAAATCAGTAAATTGCTGGGTGTGGTGGCACACACCTGTAATCCCAGTGACTCAAGAGACTGAGACAAGAGAATCACAAATTCAAGTCCAGCTTCCACAACTAACTTAGGCCCCTAAGCAACTTAATGAGACTGTGTTTTCTTTTAAGAGAGACAGAATTTTTTAATATTTATTTTTTAGTTTTCGGTGTACACAATGCCTTTATTATTCATTTCCCAGGGGAGTGCTCTACTACTGAGCCATAACCCCAGCCTGAGACTGTTTTAAAATAAAAAAAGGGCGTGGGCTGTAGCTCAGTGGTAAAGTGCCCTGGGTTAAATCCCCAGTACCAAAAAAAAAAAAAAAAAAGAATTTCAAGAGTTGGGAGTAATGTCACAGAACATTTCATGTGTTTGACTCTTAGGAGAATTCTCCAAATAGGTTCAGGGTACTAAAAATGAGTTTACACTGGGGAGTAATGGAGCAAGTATGTGATCTTTGTGCCTGTGTTGCCAGAATGTTTTGTTTAGGAAGTACAAATTAAGAGATGTAGCTCAGGGGCTGGGATTGTGGCTTAGCGGTAGAGTGCTTGCCTAGCACTGGCAGGATCCGGGTTCGATCCTCAGCACCACATAAAAATAAAGGCATTGTGTTGAGTCCATCTACACCTAAGAAATAAATATTAAAAAAAAAAAAAAGAGAGAAGTAGCTCACTGGTACAATCTAGCAATCACTAGTGCTTAAAAAAAATTAGGTATCATATCTTCATATTAGAAATTTGAAAGTTTAGTTACTTTTTTGTTTTCGAAAGATTCAACAATAAACTGGAATTCATTGGAATCTGATTCCTTCTGTGTGTGTGTAAGAGAGAAAGAGAAATTTAGTTTCCAAAAAGGGAAAAAGGAATTTTACTCTGTATATTTAAGGATTGTTGTTGGTTTTATGTCTTATGTTTGGTTGTTTTATGAACTTTTTCTTTGATTTTTAGATTCTCCCGGGCTACTCCAGTTTGAAGTGTGTCCCCTCTCAGAGTCCCGTTTCAGTGTATCTTTCCAGCACCCTGTGAATGACTCCCTGGTGTGTGGTGAGTTGTGTGGGTGGCTAACACCTCTCTCAGGGGAGCTACTTTGGTCCTTATATCTTTTGGAAGGTCAGAAACAATCTATCACAAAAAACTCCCATATTTTGTCTTTCAGTGGTAATGGATGTGCAGGACTCAACACATGTGAGCTGTAAACTCTACAAGGGGCTCTCAGATGCACTAATCTGCACAGATGACTTCATTGCCAAAGTTGTTCAAAGGTAGCACTGACCCTTTTCCATCAGAGTCCACTAAGAGTATGTTTTCAGTATTAGAGTGAATTGGAAATAAAGGAGAAAGTCACAGTCATTCCTTTGAATTCACTCTTATCTGTTTTTTGGGATTTAAAAGTGATCTGAATTCTTTATTTTAATTTGATATCACAATGGAGTAATAGGAGATAAGGTAGGTAACTTTAGGTCAGGCATTAGTGTACTTAAAAGTGGGAGACAGCTGAAGTAAGATGCACTTTTCTTTTCACCTATACTGTTTTGCCACTTTTTAAAAGATAAACCATGAAATGTGAATATGTGAGAATATACTTAAGTCATCATCTTCCCAGAAACATTAATATGTAACTTTTAAGCAGAAACTAGCAGCCCATTTTTTAAAAAATAGTTTTTAGTTGTCAATGGACCTTTATTGTATTTATTTATATGCAGTGCTGAGAAACGAACCAGTGCCTCACACATGCTGGGCAAGGTTTCTATTACTGAGCCACAACCCCAGTCCTAGCAGCCTATTTTGGTAAATAAATTTTATTGGAACTCTGATGTTCATTTTACATGTCTATGGCAGCTCTTAAGCTAAGATGACAGAGTAGTTGGACAAAAACGCCTATGGCCTACAAAACCAATACTATTTCTGTCTGGTGGAATAAGGAAAAGTTTGTTGATGTATGTTTTAGAGCAAAATGTTTTTCAAGCGTATATTTTGAAATACTGACTTATCTGGAAAGTTAAAAGTGCATTACTTTGAAATAAACAAGATTTCACACCAGCTGTAGCACTTTTTACAATAGCTTTGGAATGATCTAAGCCAATAAGGTTTATAACTTGATGGATGAAGAGACTTTTTTAATGGTTCACTAAAATAAATAATAAATCACATTAATTAACATGTAATGCCCTAAAAGTATTCTATTACTGTGTTCCATTATTATTACCAGTTTTCTTTTAGTTCAATATGAAATCTAATCATTTGGACTCATTTATGGTTTGTTTTGGTATATTTTCATAAGAGGTTAACAATTGCCTACTGGGTCAATTTTTTTTTTTTTAGAATGTGAATATATCTAAAGCTTTGGCATTTGATAGAACTATTCTTGCCTTACAGATTTACTTGTCTTACCTGAAACTTGCTTATTGTAAACTACTGATGGCTTATCTAAGTCTTGGGCAAAATTAGAGCCTGTTTTTCCAAATGAAAAATGAGTTTCATTCAGCAGCTAGTGCAGTATTATCTGTTTTTTTCATCTTATTTTGCAGATGTATGTCCATCCCTGTGACGATGAGGGCTATTCGGAGGAAGGCTGAAACCATTCAGGCTGACACCCCAGCACTGTCCCTCATTGCAGAGACAGTTGAAGACATGGTGAAAAAGAACCTGCCCCCGGCTAGCAGCCCAGGGTATGGCATGACCACAGGCAACAACCCAATGAGTGGTACCACTACACCAACCAACACCTTTCCGGGGGGTCCCATTACCACCTTGTTTAATATGAGCATGAGCATCAAAGATCGGCATGAGTCGGTGGGCCATGGGGAGGACTTCAGCAAGGTGTCTCAGAACCCAATTCTTACCAGTTTGTTGCAAATCACAGGGAACGGGGGGTCTACCATTGGCTCGAGTCCGACCCCTCCTCATCACACGCCGCCACCTGTCTCTTCGATGGCCGGCAACACCAAGAACCACCCGATGCTCATGAACCTTCTTAAAGATAATCCTGCCCAGGATTTCTCAACCCTTTATGGAAGCAGCCCTTTAGAAAGGCAGAACTCCTCTTCTGGCTCACCCCGGATGGAAATATGCCCGGGGAGCAACAAGACCAAGAAGAAGAAGTCATCAAGATTACCACCTGACAAACCCAAGCACCAGACTGAAGATGACTTTCAGAGGGAGCTATTTTCAATGGATGTTGACTCGCAGAACCCTATCTTTGATGTCAATATGGCAGCTGACACATTGGATACGCCGCACATTACTCCAGCTCCAAGCCAGTGTAGTACTCCTCCAACAACTTATCCACAACCAGTACCTCATCCCCAACCCAGTATTCAAAGGATGGTCCGACTATCCAGTTCAGACAGCATTGGCCCAGATGTAACTGATATCCTTTCAGACATTGCAGAAGAAGCCTCTAAGCTTCCCAGCACTAGTGATGATTGCCCACCCATTGGCACCCCTGTTCGGGATTCTTCAAGTTCTGGGCATTCTCAGAGTGCCCTTTTTGACTCTGATGTCTTTCAAACTAATAATAATGAAAATCCATACACTGATCCAGCTGACCTTATTGCAGATGCTGCTGGAAGCCCCAGTAGTGACTCTCCTACCAATCATTTTTTTCCTGATGGAGTAGATTTCAATCCTGATTTATTGAACAGTCAAAGCCAAAGTGGTTTTGGAGAAGAATATTTTGATGAAAGCAGCCAAAGTGGGGATAATGATGATTTCAAAGGATTTGCATCTCAGGCACTAAGTTCTTTGGGGGTGCCAATGCTTGGAGGTGATAATGGGGAAACAAAATTTAAAGGCAATAGCCAAGCTGACACTGTTGATTTCAGTATTATATCAGTAGCTGGTAAGGCTTTGGGTCCTGCAGATCTTTTGGAGCATCACAGTGGTAGTCAGAGTCCTTTAATGACCGCTGGGGAGTTAGGGAAAGAAAAGACTCAAAAAAGGATAAAAGAAGGCAATGGAACTAGTAATAGTAGTTTGTCAGGCCCAGGATTAGACAGCAAACCAGGAAAGCGCAGCCGGACTCCTTCTAATGATGGTAAAAGCAAAGATAAGCCTCCAAAGCGGAAGAAGGCAGACACAGAGGGAAAGTCTCCATCACACAGTTCTTCTAATCGACCTTTTACCCCACCTACCAGTACAGGTGGATCCAAATCTCCAGGCAGTTCAGGAAGATCTCAAACTCCCCCAGGTGTTTCTACACCTCCCATCCCCAAAATCACTATTCAGATTCCCAAGGGAACAGTGATGGTGGGCAAGCCCTCCTCTCATAGTCAGTATACCAGCAGTGGTTCTGTGTCTTCCTCAGGCAGCAAAAGCCACCATAGCCATTCTTCTTCCTCCTCTTCCTCCTCTTCTGCTTCCACCTCAGGCAAGATGAAAAGCAGTAAATCAGAAGGCTCATCAAGTTCCAAGTTAAGTAGCGGTATGTATACCAGCCAAGGGTCTTCTGGATCTGGTCAGTCCAAAAATTCATCTCAGTCTGGGGGAAAGCCAGGTTCTTCTCCCATTACCAAGCATGGTCTGAGCAGTGGCTCTAGCAGTACAAAGATGAAACCTCAAGGCAAGCCATCATCACTTATGAATCCTTCTTTAAGTAAACCAAACATATCCCCTTCTCATTCAAGGCCTCCTGGAGGCTCTGATAAGCTTGCTTCTCCAATGAAGCCTGTTCCTGGGACTCCTCCATCCTCTAAAGCCAAGTCTCCAATCAGTTCAGGTTCTGGTGGTTCTCATATGTCTGGAACTAGTTCAAGCTCTGGCATGAAGTCATCTTCAGGGTTAGGATCCTCAGGCTCATTATCTCAGAAAACGCCTCCATCGTCTAATTCTTGTACAGCATCTTCCTCCTCATTTTCCTCAAGTGGCTCTTCCATGTCGTCCTCTCAGAACCAGCATGGGAGCTCCAAAGGGAAATCTCCCAGCAGAAATAAGAAGCCATCTCTGACAGCTGTCATAGATAAATTGAAGCATGGAGTAGTCACCAGTGGACCTGGGGGTGAAGATCCAATGGATGGTCAGATGGGGGTTAGCACAAATTCTTCTAGCCATCCCATGTCCTCAAAACATAATATGTCTGGAGGAGAGTTCCAGGGCAAACGTGAGAAAAGTGATAAAGACAAATCAAAGCTTTCTACTTCTGGGGGTTCAGTGGATTCTTCTAAGAAGACCTCAGAGTCAAAAAATGTGGGGAGTACAGGTGTGGCAAAAATTATTATCAGCAAGCATGATGGCGGCTCCCCCAGCATTAAAGCCAAAGTGACTTTGCAGAAACCTGGGGAAAGTAGTGGAGAAGGCCTCAGACCGCAGATGGCCTCTTCTAAAAACTATGGCTCTCCACTGATCAGTGGCTCCACTCCAAAGCATGAACGTGGTTCTCCCAGCCATAGTAAGTCACCAGCATATACTCCCCAAAATCTGGACAGTGAAAGCGAGTCAGGCTCCTCCATAGCAGAGAAATCTTACCAGAACAGCCCTAGCTCAGATGATGGTATCCGACCACTTCCAGAATATAGCACGGAGAAGCATAAGAAGCACAAAAAGGAAAAAAAGAAAGTAAAAGACAAAGATAGAGACCGGGACCGGGACAAAGACAGAGACAGAGAGAAGAAAAAATCTCATAGCATCAAGCCAGAGAGTTGGTCTAAATCACCTATCTCTTCAGACCAGTCCTTGTCTATGACAAGTAACACAATCTTATCTGCAGATAGGCCCTCAAGGCTCAGCCCTGACTTTATGATTGGGGAGGAAGATGATGATCTAATGGATGTGGCTCTGATTGGCAATTAGGAACCTAGGTTTTTAAACAAATGTAGCCAGAGAAGAAACTAATGATAAGTTTATATGTAAACCAACACAAGGGGTGAGTCAGACAGGTCTGATTTAAGAATCCTAAAAGTCATAGCTTTGACACCAAGCTGGGTAAATTCAGAAAGGTATATCCAGACCCGACTAAAGAGACCACAGGGTTTGATTCTGGTTATCAAGAATTCCTTATTCTTTTACCAGAAAGAAAATGTTAAAAATATGTGCTTACAAAAGGGAGGGGGAGGGAGGGATGTAAGGAGATGGAAGGGTGGGAAAACAGTTTTTTGGGAAATATTCATATATATTTTTTCTCCCTTTTTCCATTTTTAGGCCATGTTTTAAACTCACTTTAGTGCATGAATTTGAAGGGCTGGGCAGAAAATGAAAAAGCAATACATTCCTTGATGCATTTGCATGAAGGTTGTTCACCTTTGGGTAGTTGTCCATTTGAGGCATGGGCAAATGAAGGACTTGGGTCATTTTGGACACTTAAGCAATGTTTGGTGTCTGTTTCTTAGGAGTGATTAGGAGAGGGAAGATGATTTTAGCTATTTATTTGTAATATTTTAACCCTTTGTTTTTATACAGTGTTTCTTTCTAACTCTATGAGGTTCAGGGTTCAAAATGATGGGAGGTGAAAGAGGAAGGCTTATTTCATGGTAGAGAGCTTGTAGCTTTGCTGATAAGCCCAAGCAGACTTAATAAGTCAGAGCCTGTCTTTGGAGTTAAGTAGAAAAACCAAAATGACATTTTCATTTTAGGAGGTTTTTCATAGGGTTCAGACATCATAGGAATATTAGGAGTTATCTCCCTATGGAAGTAATGATTTATCTTTTTCCTTAAAAAAAAAAAAAAACTTAGGGTGGCTTTTGGGGATGTAAACATGTTTTCAGATGCAGTAAGGTATAATGTGGGATAGCCTTCCTGACCCACTGGCATGAAAATCATTATAGAATTAATAGTTCTCCTGTTTCCACAATGTGCCAAAAGTCCGCATTCCAGCATTTTGTTTGCAGGAGAACTGATGCCATTCCTAAGAGCTGGGCTCTTTGTTTCTCTTCATCACAAGGAGGAGTTCAGACTTTAACCACTCCACTGTATGCTCCCTGAGATAAGACAGTGAAAATTTTGCAGCCATAGTTCACTTAAAACAATTTCAAGCTCACTTGAAGTAATGGGGGCCTGGAATGCTAGGTGAGCATGAAGATAAACCCTTGCTACTATGTAGCAACACAATTGGACCTTTTTGGAGAAACAGGTCTGAATCTGGATTCTGGGGGACATCAATAAGAAGCCCTTCTCACAAATATAGAAATCCAGGAGACCATTTTGAGTACAACAGAAGTTCTCAGTATTTGGAGGGTTTTCTCAAAATTCTGCGGCCTTACTTTGATTTTGACACCTTGCACTGTGCCATTCCTGATGATTCCATTCAGGATCTGTATCAGCGGGGCAGGCATAATCCCCAGCACAACACTTCTGGATTAAAAAAAAAAAAAAAAAAAAGCCAGGTGATTCATGTGCGTTTGTGTGTCATAAGTGGAGTGACTTCATCAGATACGGAAGAAGATTTATATATTCATCTCTTTATGCAGGTTGGATTTAGCATAGGATTGGAAAATCTGCTTTGGCTTTCTTTCCTGACTGTCTCTCATTTCCTCTAGTGTTCTCCCTTTACTGGTCATCAGCTCTCAACAACTCTGCCACTTTTGTACAAGTCCCAACGTAATAAGAAGTAGGAAATGAAACATTGCAAAGTGGAACAAGAAAAGTTATCGGTTACCATATCAGAGTCAAATGTCTTGGGTGACACTAAGAAGGACATGGGCAAGGTGATACCAGAGTGCTTTATCTTGTGATGCTGATACAGTAGCAGCCTCTCAGACATACAACAGGTTGGATTTCTCAAAAGTTTATCACCTAGTTTTGAATCCTATCCCGTTGGTTTCTGCAGGAAAAGTAAAAAGTTACATGGTTTTTAAGTTTGTTTTGGGTGGGGAAAATTTTGTGGGGAATGTACTGCATAGTATCAGGGGCTCAGCTCCCCAAGCAGAGCCAACAAATATCAAAATGAGTAAACTGGGAAGCTTTTTCTCTCTTTCTGTCTTCATCCCAGATCAAAGAATCCCGAGTTAGGATCTGGATGAAGGATAAGCCCCTGAATTGTCGATGGGCACACCCCACACACTGACCCAGCATCTGAACTTGCTTAACAGGGAGCCGGGGCTAAACTGCTTCACCCTGCCTGAGAACCAGGGAACACTGCATTTCTCCACAGGGTGGAGGAGAAGAGGCAGAATAAACCAAGCCTGGGACACCTCCCTCCCGTCTAGGTGTATTCATTCTCCTGTTTCAAAAGACGGCATGGACATGAAGTCAACTTCTACCTTTCTTCTGCTGTTGGTGTCTTATGTATTCTGAGTTTGACCTGATTCCTTTTCTGTCTTTTGGCTTCATGTTGGGGGTTCTTGGTCAAAATCTGCTCTGATGTACATGAAGAGTTCAAATTAAAATCCAGTGTCTTAAAACAAGTATTTTTTGGGGTGGGGAGAGCAAGCAGGATATAATTTGCCAAAACCAGGCTTGAGGTTGGTGACTCTTGAAAAGAATTTTCCTTTTTCAGGCCTAGGTCTGAAAATCTAGGGCAGCAATAACATGAATTTTCAGAAGAAAGTCTTTCAGGGAGCCAATGAGTCATACAGTATCCACAGTTGAGTCACTTAAAGCAGATGTCAGTATAGGAAGCATTCACAATCCTTAAGCAATCTTGTTTTCAGAAATTTTCCTCATTTCTATTCTGCCCCCCATTTATTTCTATCCTGGAGTTTGTTCTGGAGGGGGCAGAAAGTATTTAATATCTCAGAAACTATGTTGGGAAAGATGCTCAACTGTAAGTACTGAGTTTTAAATTTTGAGTTAAAAAATGTACATCAGGAGCAGTGGGGAGGGCCTTTTTAAAAGAAAATCTTTCAAATTTGATTTTCTGTGTGTATGGCCGTTCTGTAAATATTTTGGGGGTTTTTCATTTTTTGAAAGTAGACACAATTTGTGGGATTTTCCCCCCTAAAACGTTACAAAAAACCTGTTTATTTACATGCAAATAAAATTCTTTGATAAAAAGTCATATGCCTATGTGTAATTGTTTTGCACTTTTTAACCTTTAGTTAATTTAATGTGTGATGAGGATTGAACCTAGTGCCTCACCTGCTATGCAAGTGCTCTACCATGAGCCCACAACCTCAGCCCACCTATTTATGTCTAATATTTTAATTTTTGTATAATCTTCAGTTCAGCTTCTCAAAAAATATTGAAACAAGTCAAAAAGTAATGTCTTCCCTAAGTACCCTACATGGGTCCACAGGCATGGATACATCGGACAAGATTTTTTTTTTTTTTTTGTCGTCTCTAGGTGTCAGTTTTTCTGCCTTTTGCAGTTGTTACCATATGGATCAGTCATGTGGGAGAAAATAGCTCTTACATGTGACTAAATTTAAAGGCTGTTTTATTACACTGGTGGAAGTGAAGTAGAAACATTGAAAGTGTCTGAGACTAGAAAGGAAATATAACATGTACATCTTGGGCAGGGGATGTGGCTCAAGCAGTAGCGCGCTCGCCTGACATGCGTGCAGCCTGGGTTCGATCCTCAGCACCACATACAAAGATGTTGTGTCCGACGACAACTGAAAAATAAATATTTAAAAAAAATGTAGATCTTGGTTTGTGGACTTGAGAGTTTTCTGAAGCTAGGGTTCCTTGCATATTAGGATATAAAGGAAAGGTTATTAAAGTGCTTTAAGAGTTGGGTAAGAAGCCAGCTAAAATATGATTATCCTAAACAATGTGCAGTGCTTGGTGCTCTTAAATGTTCATTTCTTAATGGGATTCTTAACAAGCCTGACAGTCATTAAAACCACTAATTAAAAGGGGTGTGAAGACAAACTCATAACTGCTTTGGGAGTGTAATAATTGTAAGCAGTACTGCTGCTTCTGCAAGGACTGCTGGGGTTTCATACAGTTTATAATATTTAATGTTTGGGATATTATTCTTTAGTTTCTTTTGAAGGGGCAACTCAACTTTTAATTGAGCCTCAGATCATGGGAATCAGTCACAAATTCCAGGACCTAGAAGTCCCTAGTTGTTAAAGTATAGAGGTATGATGACACGACCAACTTCTACACAAGTCGCCCAAGAGTGACCAAATTCAGTTTCTACTGGGCAAATGCCCCCGCCTACTCGCTCTCACACGCTTGTTTCTCCCGCCAAAGTTGCGTCAGTCTCAGGTTCTCACCAACCAGTGCTCTGATTGGAGGGCGGACAGGCACTAAAGCCCATTGGGCGCCAGCAGCTCCGGAGGGGCGGGGAAGCCAAAGGCACTTTTGCCTCGTCCGCCCCTACCCCACTGATGCGCGCCCCTCCCCCTGCCGGAGGAATGGTAGCCCAGCTCTAGCCCCGCACCCTCTGACCCTCAGGCCTGAGGTGTGGCCTCGCGGCCACCCCCGCAGCAAAACTGGGCACTCGGCCTCCCCCTGAGCCTAATTAGGCCCAGCCTTTCCGAACCATGCACTGGGAGACACCCGCCCCGCAGCGGACCCCCAGGCCTCCCTGCAGCACCCCGTAATGCAATCCACTGGGGCGGGGAAGGCGGCGGCAGCGGCGGCGGCAGCAACTACGGCAGCGGCGACGACGGCGGCGGCGACGGCATTACTGCCCCAATCTAGAGACATCCAAAAAGAGGAGGAAAATGGCTCCAAGCAGGGACCGCCTCCTGCACTTTGGGTTCAAGGCGACAGTGAGTGATAGAGGATGGGAGTTGGGTGGTCAGAAATGATGTGTGAGCCAACCCCGGGTACAGGGGAGTTAGTGACAAGACTAGGGTTTGAGAGGACTAGGCCGAAAGCTCAGGTTCTCTGTGGGTAGGTGCGTGCCTGTTTGCCCGCGGAGGGGAGGAGAAGGGTTCTGGGCCAAAAGGGGGCTCCGGTGCGGTGTGCTGTCCTCCTGCTTTCCTCTCTTTCACGAGTCCACGAGCACGCGCGCACTGGCTCCCGCCCCACAACCCCCCTACACAAACACATAGACACTTAGGCACTTCCCTGCCTCGCCTTCTCCCGGTGGGCTGGCCTGCCTCGGAGGCGGGAGGGGGTCGAGCCACCACTGCCGCTGAGCTCCGACTGCTCGCAAGCGCACCGTCAGGGGCTGCGCCCGTGGTGGGGGAGGGGTGGTCTCGCACCGCCGCCGCGCGCTCCTCCCCCTCCCCCGGCGTTCCGAGGCCCGGGCGGCTCTGCCCAATGAGGAGCGGCGTTGCTGGCAGGTGGGGAGTGTTTTTGTTTTGGGTTGAAGTTGAGGCTGAGGAGAGAGCCGAGCTAGCGACGAGCAGTCGTCGCGGCCGCTGGAGCCGCGGGAGGTGGCGGAGGCCCCTCAGTAGCCTAGAAGTCTCTGCTGCCCTTCCGACGCCCCCTGCTTTGCCCCTCCGCTGTCGGCTCCCGGTCCCGGAACTCTCCGGCCTGCCCTGGGCCCCTGTGTTTGCACTCCGCACGCCGCAGCGCCCGGCCCGGGCCGCACCCGCTGGCCCCATGAGGAGAGACGTGAACGGAGTGACCAAGAGCAGGTTTGAGGTATGAGCTCGGGGGGCTCGGGCAACGAGAAAGGCCAGTCCTGCACTCCTACGAAACGTTCGTTCGCTCCTCTCTGAGCCTCCTCCCTTGCCTGGCGCCACCCACCACCGGCGGGGCTGCCAGCCCTCACTCCCCTTCTCTTGACCCGAAAGCCAGCGCCGCCCGGCTTGCCTAGCTCTCCAGGGAGCACGCCTGCTGCCCCTTCCCACCCAGCGCCACGGCGGGGGATTAGCTCTGACGCCCTAATTCCCCCCTCCCCCCCCCATCACTCAGCTTTCCATTCTTTACACACCCTTGGCTTGCCTCCTTCCACTCGGCAGAAAAAGCATCAGGGCTCCGACCGGCCGGAGCGAGCTTTTTCTTCCTGCCACTTTCGTGGATCGTTTCCCATTGGTCGAGTGGAGAAATGACCGGTGAGGGGCCATTTCTCGAGTTTAAGACCTTGATTAAACTAGGACAGTGGGGGTAACCGAGTAGGATGATAGAGGAGACTGTGGGTTTTCGGTCCTGTGTTGAGTTTGAGTATTGTTCGGATACTTCCTCTTCTTTCCGTTTAGTCTGGACTTTTGTATCTCATTGTTTGTGGGAACCCTTAGATGGCTATGTGGTTTGAGATTGGGATGAAGATCTGAGAGATTTTAGAAAATCCTTTGGGGTCTTGTGGTCTCCTAGGAACTTTACCTTCTCCGGTGAGCGAGGTTTATAGTTGGTCATGGAATTGAGAAATGTGAAGTGTGCAAGTATCTTTAAAGAGTAGTCACCAAGTGGGGAAGGCATTCCTTTGAAAGTGAAGTATTGTAACTACTGACGAATTACAATAGTATAATCATGTACAGGAAGATTGATTGAGAGGATAAGAAAGAGAGAAACTTATACAACAAGAAGAGTAAATCTTATCTGGCCTTTTCTGGCAGAGAATCAGGCTGACCTGGGATCACTCACGGCTCAGTGTACATCTCATTGGGTGTTTTTCTTCGTTTTCACTCAAAAGATGAAATTGTAAGAGGGTAGGACAAAAACTTTAGGAAACTCATCAACTCTGTGCAGAGGGTGAAATATCTTACTTAAACTGCAGTTTAGTCTGTTCATTTCTTTAAATGCTTGCGTTGAAAATATTTGAAATTATCCCCAAAGACTAGATAGGATACATTTGGAGGAAGTTTAAGCTACAGTGTTAAGTTGTGGATGAGAAATGGGGAAAATTAAGGAATTGTTCGCCTTAGAGTTTTTGTTTTTGTTTTGTGGTACCAGGGATTAAGCCCACGGTCATTTAGCCACTGAACCACATCTGCAGTCCCATTTTTATATTTTATTTAGAGTCAGGGTCTTGCTATGTTGCTTAGGGCCTTGCTAAATTGATGAGTCTGGCTTTGAACTTGCTGTCCTCCTGCCTCAGCCTTCCCAGTCTCTGGGATTACAGGCCTGTGTATGCCACTGAGTGCAGCTTAGAGTTTTCATATAAAATTTAATGGGGAGGTGGACTGGAGATATAGCTCAGTTGCTAGAGTGTTTGCCTCATCTACACAAGGTCCTGAGTTTAATCCCCAGCACCACCAAAAAAAAAAAAAATGGGAAGAAGTATTAGATATTATTTGATGTTATCTCAGTAGGATGTTATGTTGCTCTAATGTACAAAGCCCAGACTAATTAATGGTGGTTTCATATTCAGCATTACTGTGAAAGTCCAGAATGTCATTAAAATTACTGAATAGACATTTGTAAGTTAAGGGGAATCAGAAGCTCCAAATCCTGAATATTAAGTGGGGCTTAGATAGCTTTTTTTTTTCTTAAATATTTATTTTTTAGTTTTAGGTGGACACATATCTTTATTTTATTTTTACTGGGTGCTGAGAATCGAACCCAGTGCCTCACGCATGCTAGGCGGGCGCACTACCATTTGAGCCACATCCCCAGGCCAAGATAGCTTTTTGCCACTGCAATTAGTTCTTTTATCATTTTTTTGTCCACTTTAGGTCATTGAATTGTTGGAAAGAATTCTCTTGTGGTGTGTACTTAAAAATTACATTGCTATTTCCTGTTTTTGTTATAGTTTTACAGTTTTATCTGTAGTGCTGGCATACTAATAATAACAAGAAATTTTATTGCTTTATTAAGTGTAGCTATTTACCTTGATTACTATGTAGCAGGCAGCTGAGGCTTTCTAAGAATGATCTGAGAAGCTGAAAAGAATAAGGTGAGAAACCTCCTTTACTTTTACTTCTGTGCATTGTTAGGCAAGCACTGCCCCACTGAAACACATCTTCAGCCTGAACCTTTATACTGTTCATGATTACAGTGTTTATAAGCCAAAAATTAATCAGTATGTGAAGTGTTCAATGTCAGAATAAAATGAATAATGTCTAGATGAACTGTTAGAATTTTCAATATCTGAGTATTTCTTAAAACTACTTATCTCTTTGTTGATCTAATTTATAAGTAATAAGACAGCCAGTCAATTAGACTCTTATTATTTTTTTTTTTGATACTGGGGACTGAATCCAAGGGTGCTTAACTGAGCTACATTCCCCAGTCCTTTTTATTTTTTATTTTGAGACATGGTCTTGCAGAGCTGCTTAGGGCCTCACTAAGTGATTGTGGTCGACTTCAAACTTGGATCCTCCTACCTTAGCCTCCTAAGATGCTGGCATTACAGGCCTCTTATAAAGCAATAAATTTATTGAAAATATTTCAAGTGTTTACTTTCAATAAAAGATATAGGTAAATAAGACAGGCTTTTCATGTCTAAAACTTTTTTTTGGGGGGGTGGGGTGGGGTACTAGGGTTTAAACCCAGGGCTACTTAACCACTGAACCACATCCCCAATCCTAAAACAGTTTTTTTTGGGGGAGGGTATTGGGAATTGTACTCAAAGATATTCGACCACTGAGCCCCATCCCTAGCCCTGTTTTGTATTTTATTAGAGAGAGGGTCTCACTGAGTTGCTTCCTCACTGCTAAATTACTGAGGCTGGTTTAGAACTCTAGATCCCCCTGCCTCCGCCTCTGGCTCTGCCTCCACCTCCCAAGCCGCTTGGATTACAGGAGTGCACCAGCGAACCCTGCCTTGAAACAAAGATTAAAAAAAAAATTTTTTTTAAGTTGTAGATGGACACAATTCCATTTATTTACATGGTAGGAGCTCTACCACTGAGCCACAAGCTCCAGCCCCAAACACCTCAAAATTACAGATTGCTTTTTATTTTTATTTTTTTTTAAAATATTTTAATTGCAATTGGTTAAGACTGCCAATTGTGGAGGGGCTGCCATCTTTCCACTGCCTTCTCTGGTTTAATGGTGAGTAGCCTAGGTGTGATTTGCATTCCAGTAGTTATACATCGCGCTTGAGGTTTGTTGGGGATCCTTAAGCTTTGTAGATTGTAAACATCTTTTTTTTTTTTTTTAAGAGAGAAAGAGACAGAGAGAGAATTTTAATATTTATTTGTTTTTTAGTTTTCGGCGGACACAACATCTTTGTTTGTATGTGGTGCTGAGGATCGAACCTGGGCCACATGCATGCCAGGCGAGCGCACTATCGCTTGAGCCACATCCCCAGCCCCAGATTGCTTTTTAAATAGCTGGTAATTTTTATGATTGTAAATAGTTGATCTTTGAGAATTTTTCTGAGTGTAGGAAATCTTATACCTCACTGTTTTTGCAAATAATAATGACTAATTTCAAATAGCAGTTAGGACTAATACAAAAAGAAAAAATTTGGTGGGGGCGGTGAATAACTCAAACTTATGATCTTTCCATAGATGATTCATCTTATAGGAAATGTTTTATTCTGTATGCTTTTGAAAGTTGTATCTGGAGGCCACATGGTTTAATCTCACATACGGGCATAGAACTGCAGTTAAAAAAAAAAAAAAGGAGGGCTGGGGCTGTAGCTTAGTGGCAGAGAGCTTGCCTAGCATGCATGAGGCACTGGGTTCGATAATCAACACCACATAAAAATAAATAAAATAAAGGTATTGTGTCCAACTACAATTTTTTAAAAATATATTTAAAAAATGGAAGTTAAAACTAAGCTTGGTGCTGTGGCACACACCTGTAATCCCAGGGGCTAGAGGAACTGAGGCCAAAGGACCGAAGGATTGAAGGATCGGGAGTTCAAAGTCAGCCTCAGCAACGGGGGAGGTGCTAAGCAACTCAGTGAAACTCTGTCTCTAAAGAAAATACAGAATAGGGCTAGGGATGTGACTTGATGGTCCAGTGACCCTGAGTTCAATCCCCAGTATCAAATAAATAAGTAAGTCAAGAGAGTGGCCAGATATGTAGCACTCTGTAGAATAGTCAGAGTAAATGTCTATTCTAGTAGTTTGTTACTGTTGAATAGTTAAAAGAAATCTAGATGTCATTCCTTCCTTTGTTACCTTGGCATTAAATATATATTCAATAAATATCCTTTATACATTGACAGAATATATTAAAATGTGTTAGTCACTTAAATGAAATTCATTGTTCAAATACTTACAGTATTACTTATAATGAACTTTTCTGGCCAATTTTGATAATTTCCTTTCAAATTTAGTGATAGTTATTGATAGTCTCACCCGGACTGAGCAAAATGTTTTACCTCAGTTATTTATTTTTGGTTGAGTGGGGAATTGAACCCTGGGCCTCATGCATGTTCGGCAAGTGCTGTACTACAGAACCACACCCCCAGCCATCTCAGTTCTGTTTCTCACAATTATGTTTTACAGTTGAGGAAAGTGAGGGCCTGATATGTGTTCAGGTTAAAAGTGGGAGAGCCAAGATTTCAGTCTGCATTTTTAAAAATTCCACTCTTTATCCTGTTCTGCATAACTCACCATAAAGCCCATAAAATATGTGGGAATGTGCTTTCCTAAAGTTCTTCATCCAGTATATTTAGTTTTGTGTTTGCTCTAAAAAGAATGAGTCTACCCTTCATTTTAAGTGCATTAAATAACATTATCTTAACATCCTATGGGAAATATCTAGACGGGCCCTCAGATTCAAGTTTAGATTTTTTTCAGTTAAACTTTTTCACTTTGTCATACTCTTAATAGCTACATTTTGACTCTTGAGGGGGAAGTTCTACCTTACTTAGGGCTCATTAAAAACCCTAACATTTAGGGGCTGGGGTTGTGGCTCAGTGGTAGAGCACTCTTTGTAGGCACTGGTTTCGATCCTCAGTACCACATAAAAATAAATAAAATAAAATAAAAATATTGTGTTAAACTACAACTAAAAATAAAAAATTTTAAAAAGCCTAACATTGGGGCTGGGGATGTGGCTCAAGCGGTAGCGCGCTCGCCTGGCATGCGTGCGGCCCGGGTTCGATCCTCAGCACCACATACCAACAAAGATGTTGTGTCCGCCGAGAGCTAAAAAATAAATATTAAAAAATTCTCTCTCTCTCTCTCTCTCTCTCTCTCTCTCTCTCTCTCTCTCTCTCTCTCCTCTTATTCTCTCTTTAAAAAAAAAAAAAAAAAAAAAAAAAAAAAAAAGCCTAACATTTTTAAAAAATGTCATAGTGGTAATATTAGCTGACATTCACATATCATTTTAAAATTTAATTTGTGCCTGGAGATGTTAAGTCTCATGTAAGTTAGGAAGTAATATGCTCCAAGTAATATGCATTTTAAATCCATGTTTGTTACTGTTATTCCTTATATCTCACTGCTTTTCTTGTAAATCTATAATATCACATGTTCTGTAACACTAGGCTGTCATAGTTCTTTTCCTGCTTTCTTCATTTTGTCAATTCAATTTATCCAAAATAATAGAAGTCATAAAAGGTGGCATGCCAAAAAAAAAAAAACAACAACAAAAAACAACAAACAAACAAAAAAAACTACATTGGGAGTTAAGAGACCTGGATATTCGTTAATCTCAATTTTTGCCATGGACTAACTGGGATTTTGGTTATTTCTTTTCATTTCTCTTCTGCAAAACAAGGGAATTAGAATAAATCATTCAAGTAACTTTTGTTCCAGAATCCTATAAATTGTCATTGTTTCTTTTCCTGGTACTGGGAATTGAACCCAGGGGAACTCTACCACTGAGCTGCATCCCCAGTCCTTTGTTTGTTTGTTTGTTTATAATTTTGAGACAGGGTCTCACTGAGTTACTCAGGCTTACCTTAAATTTGTGATACTACTGCTTGCTTCTAATTTAGCCTCCCACATTGCTGGGATTATAGGAATGGTACCACTGTGCCTGGTCTTGAAATTGCAGAGGCTGGCCTCCAGTTTTGATCCTCTAGCCTTAGACTCCCTAGTAACTTGGATTATAGGTGTGCCCCACCTCACTGTTTTTTTTGTTTGTTTGTTTTTGAGGTGGTGGTCTCCCTATGCTATCCAAGTTAGCCTCCAAGTCTTGGGCTTAAGTAATACTCCTGCCTCAGTCTCCTGAGTAGCTGGGTTTATAGGCACCAACATAGCTTGGACTTGTTTCATTCTTTAAAAATCCTTGCAGTGGGGCTGGGGATGTGGCTCAAGCGGTAGGACGCTCGCCTGGCCCGGGTTCTATCCTCAGCACCACATACAAACAAAGATGTTGTGTCCGCCGAAAACTAAAAAATAAATATTAAAACAAAAATTCTCTCTCTCTCTCTCCCTCCCTCCCTCTCTCTCTCTCCTCTCTCCTCTCTCACTTTCTCTTTAAAAAAAAAAAAAAAAAATCCTTGCAGTTGGGGCTGGGTTGTGGCTCAGAGTTAGAGTGCTCACCTAGCCCTGGGTTCGATCCTCAGCACCACATAAATACAATAAAGATATTGTGTCTAACTACAACTAAAAAATAAAAAAATATTAAAAAAAAATCCTTGTAGTGGGACGGGCATTAGTAGATCCAACAAATTTTGTTAACAAATTGAAAACCATTGTCTAATAGTCTTCACTGTGCAAAAACTTTGGAAAATTATTCTTGATGTTTACATTCTATATTCTTTGATATAATCTTTTTATGATGATTTTCATTCATTGATTCAGTATTTCTGTTAGAGAATGAACACTTTTAAAGTTTCGTACTTTTATGTTTTATCTTCATTTTATTTTATTTTTTGCATTATTATTATCATCATCATCAGCAGCAGCAGCAGCTGCAGCAGCATCTGGTACTGGGGATTGAACCCAGGGCCACATAACCATTGAGCCACATCCTTTTAATTTTTTTTTTTTTTTTTAAATATGGAACGCTTCACGAATTTGCGTGTCATCCTTGCGCAGGGGCCATGCTAATCTTCTCTGTATCGTTCCAATTTTAGTATATGTGCTGCCGAAGCAAGTACCCTTTTAATTTTTTATTTTGGGACAGGGTCTTGCTAGGTTGCTCAGGGCCTAAGTTGGTGAGTCTGGCTTTGAACTTGTGATCCTCCTGTTTCAGACTCCTCAGTTGCTGGGGAAAATCTTTCTATTTTAATCTCCACAGTTGTCTTGTTTCAAATTTTGGTCTCATTTTTCCTTACAAATTAATAAGTACCTTTGTTATAGCCTAAGGATTTCATTGCTGTTCCTTAGATTACTCTTTCCCAACTGGTGACAGATTGGAAACTGAGTTGAAAATTTTAGTAATCTAACTAGTATACTATTGTGGTTTTAGAAGGGTATTTTTAGATGTTCAAAGTAAAAAATTCCATGACACCAGGAAAATCTAAGGGAGGGAAGGAGAAGAAAAAATGCCCCTATGCTACCAAATTTAGCTGCTTCTGCATCTTTACACTGTTTTGGTATGTGATCATTCAGACTTAGTGAATTTTTAGATTAGACCCTCTCCCAAATGCATCCAACGGTGATTATATAGTTTTATGTCTCAATGCATTTGAATTCATTTAATAAAATGGTTTTATTTTACTCACAACTAACAATAGGTGGTGATACTGTACTATGCCATAGGATTTTTACTTGGTTTCAGCTTCAAAAACAAAGCACTTTTGGAGTCTTATATTTTTATGTTTTAGGTCACTTGTCAGTGAAAATTATATATTCAAATATATAAAAATGTAATATATACCAAACAAATTTCCATTAGCTTTTGAAGACTTTCTGTTAAGAGAATGACTTTACTGGATAGTTATTTTTGGAAAATATCGAATAACTATTACAGTAGGCATGTGAGTTACAAATGTTTTTTTTTATTTTATTTATTTATTTATTTATTTTTAAAGAGAGAGAGAGAGAGATAATTTTTTTTTTTTAATATTTATTTTTTAGTTCTCGGTGGACACAGCATCTTTGTTGGTATGTGGTGCTGAGGATGGAACCTGGGCCGCACGCCTGCCAGGCGAGCGCGCTACCGCTTGAGCCACATCCCCAGCCCACAAATGTTTTTTTTAAATTTGTTTTAGTTGTAGATGGATACAATACCTTTATTTTATTTATTTATGTTTATGTGGTGCTGAGGATTGAACCCAAAGCCTCACACATGCCAGACGAGCTATCTACCACTGAGCCACAACCCCAGCCCTTGTCTAATGTTTTTTCAAATTGATTTTATGATTATCTGTTGACCTTACCTTACTAAGCTTTATATCTGACAGTTGTAAATTTTGACTAAAAATTCCTGACATTAAGGACAAAACAAGAAGAAATAAATAAAATGTACTTAATTCAGTTTATTTTTGCTCAGTTTCTTAAATTGCTATAATGTTAAAATCACCTATTAGATCAGGTAGGCAAGGACTTGGTAGATATAAAACCAGTACTGGCGATTTCTTCTTGTTTGTCCTTAATGTCAGGAATTTTTACTCAAAACTAAAGAAGGGAAATAGAATTCCATGAAAGGAAGTAGTAAATCAGTTTTAGATATTACTTTGGTGCTAAGTCAAAAATTATATCTAATAATATGGAGGAGGAGCCTGGTAGTATATCAAATGCTTGCCCAAACTTAATACAACTAAATGAACCAGATAAAGTACTGTGGTGTTTATTGCTGTGAATTTCTGATCTACTGGAGAATGCCAGCTGATATAATTAAGTAGTCATTTCAAAGAGTAAACTGGAAAAGCATCAGTTTTACTTAAAATTTACATTAATAAGATGCTATAGGTCTGGCTAATCTGGGTATTCTATGTTTGCAGAGTAAGGAATTTTATGTGGAAGGAGAAGTAGGCAAAAAGAAAAGAGAAATATTTTTAGAAGACACGTTAAATGTAGAGTACCTATTCTTATGAATATATGAACCTTTGTTTGATAGGCCCAAGGAAAGTAATCAACTCACTGTATCCTGAATTGCTTTTATCAAGAAAAAACTTGTTTTGTTTTTCCCTCTTTTTCTTTAGTAGTGGGTGAAGAAAAGGAAAAGGGTGAAGGGTGATTTGCATTTCCCACCAGGTGAACAATTTAAGTGTTAGCAAGGATTTCCAGAGATCTGTGTTAGAATATATCCTTTTTGTTTGGTGTGGTGCCTGACATGGACCTCTAGTTTCAGCTACTCAGGAGGCTTAAGCAAGAGGATCATTTGAAGCCCAGGAGTTCAAGGCCAGCTGGGGCAACATAGTCAGACCCCCATCTCTAAATAAATAAATAAATAAATAGAGTTGGGAGTATAGCTCAATGGTAGAACCCATTCTAGGTACAGTTCTCAGTATCAACAAAAAGTATTCTGGACAGGATCTTGTTGTGTCGCCCATACTGGCCTTGAATTTCTAGGCTCAAGCAATCTTACTGCATCCCAAATAGTAAGAATTTCAGGTGTGGTCATCATGCCTGGCTTAAAAAGTACTCATATTCATTTGTATATTTCTGTACATGTATACATTCTAATGAAATTCTAGTGTTACTGGTACCTAGGTGACCTTGTGTAAGTTACCTCTGTGGACATCCGTTGTCTCAATTCTCAGGTTCTTTCTATGAAAATTCTGTGATCCTCTAAACATATTAGATGGTCAATTATTGCTATTGTTCTTAAATTACTTTATTTCTAACTGCTAGTTAAAAAAAAAAAGCCCATTAGCTTTGTAATTTTATCTTACACTGCTTTGGATTTCTGCTTGTTTGTTTGTTTGTTTTAGTTGTAGGTGGACACAGTGCCTTTATTTTTATTTATTTTTTTTTTTGTAGTGCTAAGGATCAACCCCGTGCCTCACCCGCACTAGGTGAGCGCTCTACCACTGAGCCACAACCCCAGCCCCTGAATTTCTGCTTGTTTCTACCCTGAAATCTAATAAATAAACAGAAAAACTAAGGCTGACAGTGGGGGAAAATATCTGCAGTATAAGCTGACTGAATAACATCTTTGCCATGGGAGTGAGACGTGGATATAATGATTGTGTGATATAATGGAGTTTGATGTACTATGATTCAATTTCATAGGATTTATGCAGTTTATATTTATATACAGAACCTATTTAAGAGCATTAGCTTTGAAGTCTGAGGCTGAACTCTACTTTGCTAATCACTGTCTTTTATGACCTTGGACAAGTTATTTAATCTGTTTCAAATTTTCAGTTTCTAAAAAAGGTATAAAATACTGGATTATATTAAATTATATATGATGATTATATAGCATTTAGCAAGTTGTTTACTGTACAATAAGAGCTCAACAAATGATGCCTATTATTATGTTGTGTAGAAATGTTTGTAAATAGACTTTCAATATTTTCAATTTTTAAAAGAACATGCAATTTAAATACAGAATCCTTTTACAAAGGGGGGAGTACAACATCATTTCTTTATTCATCTGATTCAGTTTTATATACTAGGTTTATAAAATAAGAGTATCTATGTGTTTTAATCAGGATAGTTGAGCAATAATAATTTAGCAGTGTTTTAATATGAAGTTTACTCCAGCTGTTATTGTACTCATTGTTAGGCAAATATGGGTAAATGTCTCTTAAATGGAAAATCTGGCAACAAATTGTAAATTGACATTTACATAGAAACTGATTATTGTTCTTTCTTTTCTGATTTGTAGAAAATAGTTACAACTTTTTTTGTGACTGAACACAGATAAGAGGAGATATATATTTTTTTTAAAAGGGTAGTGTTACTAGTACCCTTAGAAGGTTTTTGAAAATTGCATATTCTTCAGGTAGGGAAGGCACATGTTGAAAAATATTCATCACAATTTACTTCTGCAACCCACATATAGAAAAGAAAACTGGTATATTTGGAATTCTCCTTGGTTAATTAGAACATTTATTTAATGCTATAACTTTCCTAGCATATTAACATTAATTATAACTGCAGGGGGTTGGGGATATGGCTCAAGCGGTAGCTCGCTCATCTGGCATGCATGCGGCCCGGTTTCCATCCTCAGCACCACATACAAACAAAGATGTTGTGTCCGCCAAAAACTAAAAAATAAGTATTAAAAAAATTCTCTCTCTCTCTCTCTCTCTCAAAAAAAAAAAAAATTATAACTGCAGGATAAGAGGCTTCATTAATATTCAGTATTCTTAGTCACAGCTGACTCATGTTATACAAAGAAGCTTTCCAAATCTAGATATAATTTTTTAAAGCCCAACAACAGCAACAAAAAATTGCAACTTTACCGAGGCCAGCATATTCCTTAAGAAAGATTAATTGTATTTTATTTATTTACTTGTCTCTTTATTTATTTAATATTTATTTTTTTTAGAGGTAGTTGGACACAATACCTTTATTTATTTATACTTATGTGGTGCTGAGGGATCGAATGCAGGGCCTCGAATGTCCTAGGCAAGCACTCTACTGCTGAGCCACAAACCCAGCCCTATTTTATTTTATTTTTATTATTTTGGGGAGGATAGTATAGGGCTTCTAACCCAGGGTCTCATACATGCTAGGCAAGGACCCTAGAATAATTATATTTAGATTATGTCTCAAAAGGTAGATTATAGGCTCTAAGGGCCATAAATTTCATCTGGTTTCTCTTCTACCAAGTTTGGCCTATATATAGGAACCAAGATTTCAGAGCCAGGCTTGGTGGTGCACACTTGTAATCCCAGTGACCTGGTAGGCTGAGGTGGAAGAGCAATTTAACAAGACTGAATCTCAAAAGAACAGAAAGGGCTGAGAATGTCACTCAGTGGTGAGTGTCTCTAGGTCAATTCCCAATATAGAATAAAAAAAATTTTCTTTCTCAAGGGATCTAATCTTAGTTCTACTACAAACACACATCGAGCCTTGGGGAAAACCACTCTTTTTACAGCTTTGAAAGAAGATTTTCATAATCTATTTTCCTATCATAATAGGAATTGGATTAATGTTAGTTAAAAATCAGATATCGCGGGCTGGGGATGTGGCTCAAGCGGTAGTGCGCTTGCCTGGCATGCGTGCGGCCGGGGTTCGATCCTCAGCACCACATACCAACAAAAATGTTGTGTCCGCCAACTAAAAAATAAATATTAAAAAAAATTCTCTCTCTCCTCCCTCACTCTCTCTTTAAAAAAAAAAAAAAGAGAGAAAAGAAAATGAAAAAAAAAAGAAAAAATCAGATATCAAACTCTTGCTTGTTACTAGTGCCCCCTAAGTTAAGGGAACATTATTAAGGAGAGATAATTAAAACCAAATTTCATTCATTATTTCTTGTGACTGCTGCTCCTTCTAGAGATAAACAGGTAACATGGGTGATCTTCAATATTGCCAGTGACACAATTCTCATCTTTTAAACTACCTTATCCTTGGATTAGGAGTAAATCTGGAATTGAGTGTTTCATATAAGATTCCTAAGAGATAGTAATATACATTTCTGTTAAACACTGGGATAGGAAAGACAAAGGTGTTTTATATTTGCATCCCGATCTCCAAGGGGATATACATTTACATACCATGCATTTAACATATTATAAAATCAATACCAATCTTCTCAAGTTCTTATCTTGGATATTTTATTCCTAGAAACAAAGCACAGTATCTGATGTACAGCACCTAATGTATATGTATTTTATTTACCTGATGAAATACATTCTGTTTCACTAATAAAGCTACCATAACACACTAAGCTACCATTAAGCTATCAAGAGCAAATATATTTGGATTTCATAGTTTATCTGACTTTGTCTAGAGATCAGAAAATCAAAGTACAGAAAACCAGGTTATGCTCTTAGAAGGAGTTTACTTCTGTTTACTTAGCATATACTGTGTGTCAGATTGATAGGTGTTGGGTGTACAAAGGTGCTCCAAGATACTGTCTCTGCCTTGAGGAGTTAGTTAGGAAGAATTACATGTAAGAAAAATAATCTAGTATTCTGGTAAATGCTGTGATACATGTATGGGAAAGTGATAAGAACCATTTTTCATGAGAAGTTTTATACTTTTTTTAATCCTCACACGGCTTATATGAAATATATTACACTTTAGTGGTTTTAAAAGAAAATGGGGGGGGGGCTGGGGTTGTAGCTCAGCAGTAGAGCACTCGCCTAGCACATGTGAGTCCCTGGGTTCGATCCTCAGCACCACATAAAAATAAGTAAATAAAATAAAGGCATTGTGTCCAACTATACCTAAAAAGTAAATATTAAAAAAAAAAAAAAAGAAAGAAAATGAGGGGCTGGAGTATGTAGCTCAGTGTTAGAGCACTTGCCTAGCATGTATGAGGCCCTGGGTTCAATTCTCAGCACCACATATAAATAAAGTAAAATAAAGGTCTATTGACAATTAAAAAAAGAAATAAAATGAGGGATTGGGTCTGTAACTCAGTGGCAGAGTCTTGCCTAGCATGTGTGAGGACTGGGTTTGATCCTTAGCACCACATAAAAATGAACAAATAAAATAAAGGCATTTTGTCCATCTACAACTCAAAAAAAAAAAAAAAAGAAAAAGAAAAGAAATTGAAATCCTCCTCTTAAAGAATACTGGCATTTAGTTGGGTGTCAGGGTGCATGCCTCTAATCTCAGTGCCTAGGGAAGCTGACAGAGGAGGATTACAAATTTGAGACAGCCTCAGCAACTTTGTAAGATCCTGTCTCAAAATAAAATAAAAGGGATAGAGATAGCTCAGTGGAAAATGCTCCTGGGTTCATGCTCTGTACAAAAAAAAAAAAAAAAAAAAAATAGTTTAAGTGATGTGACTGCAAGCCACAGAAAGCTGCAGAACTGGAGGAGGCAAGGAATGAAGTCTTTCCTAGAACCTCCAGAGAGTTTGTGGCCTGGCTTATACCTTGATTTTGGCCCAGTGATATAATTTTGGACTGTGGCATCCAGAACAGTGAGAGAATACAGTTGTGAAGCCAAGAAAAAAAAAAAAAAAGAAGAAGAAGAAGAAAAAAAAATTATAGGTAACTTTTTTACTAGTAAATTCTTTAGTTTTAGTGATACTGTTACCACTGTTTACCAGTGATGAGTCCTTGCTTCCCCAATGCTAAAGTATAACACCAGAGAAGCATGCCAAGGCAAGTTTAGAAACTTTATTAAAGGATATCAGAAAAGATTTCTCCGGAGGAAGAAGGGGACCCAAGAGGTGGAATAGGTCGAAGGGCGGATGTGTTCCCCTTTTTATAGCTAAGGTCTTCTTTCAGCTTTCCTGCATTCCTGAACTTTGTTCTGTTATCTTTCAGGCCCAAAGGGTGGGAGACAGGTGGGCCAAAGGAGTAATCTGGGTAGGAAGGACTTTTGGATTAGCATCTTTAAGTGAAATACCTTTGAAAATGAGCCAATCACTGTTTAAGAACTAAATGTTCAGGTTTAATAATTAAATCCCAAATGTTAATAAAACTACAATTGAGAACTTCAAATGTTCAGTTACACTACTTCTTGTCAAACATATCTGAACTTTCTAATCTGTGTCTTTATACCTTCTATCTAGAGACCTACACATTTTTAAAATATTTAGCTCGAATGTCTTATCTTCTATGAAACATTCTCTGATCCTTTCTTTTAGAGGGCATCTCTTTCCTACTACTGTTTTAAATAAAGAAGAATTTTAGATAAATAAAGTATCTGTTTTGCTGGAAGCTGCTTCATTTAACATTTTCTCTGGATGGGCTCTGGGCCTTGGGAACATTAACATTTCAATTTCCCAAGTGCTGCTCTGCTTTTCCAGGCTCCATTGTCAACGTGGCCTTCATTTTCTGTTTTACTCTATACTATACTAACTACCTATCTTTAAATCTGGCTTCAATACTTTTTTTTTTTTGGCACTGGGGATTGAATTCAGGGGGGCTTTGCAACTGAGCTGAGGTACTACTTCCCCAGCACTTTTTAAAAATATTTTTTAGTTGTCAGTGGACCTTTATTTATATGCAATGCTGAGAATCAAACCCAGTGCCTCACACATGCTAGGCAAGCGCTTTAACCACTGAGCTCCCATCCCAGCCTCAGCACTTTTTGTTTTTTATTTTGAGGCAGGATCTCACTAAGTTGCTTAGGGCCTTGCTAAATTGCTGAGGCTGGTCTTGAATTTTTAATCCTCCTGCCTCAGCCTCCCAAATTTGTTGGGATTACAGGCATGCACTTCAATACCTGAATGCTGGGCAACTCTCTGAAGCATGTTTTGTAAGGGAATTAATCTGATTCATAAGATTTAAGTGCTCCTGGCTTAACTCTCCTCCCCCACCTTTTCTTTTCTTTTCCACCTCTTAATACCATCATCATGGGACCTAAAGTTCCAGAATTTTGAAGGGATACAAACATTCAGACTATAGAATCTATGAATTTTTATGTCTGTGTTTTTAATCTACTTGGAGTTTATAAGGTGGATTTTAAGCTGAATTTTCCCCTTGTATTGATGTCGTACAACTCTTCATTCCATAGTCTTTTTATTGAGTTTGAAGTGCCATTTTTATCATAAAACAAATAAAGATACTTTCATAAGTATATTTTTGAACTGGTTCTACTCCTTCTATTTTATTGCTAATACCACAATTTTACTTAATTGGCGTTATGCATTAAAGCACTGATGCATTAAAAAAAAAAACAAAAATAAAAGTAAATATAAAACAATTTTGAAGGATTGTATATTTAATGTTTTAAGAAAAACTGTGGCACCAGTCTGACTGCTTAGATTCACATCTCGGCTCCATGTTTTCCTGTCTGTATTTAAAATTTTTAGATATCTGGGTCCTGGGTGGGCTGCTTTATTTTTCATTTTAAATTTAATTGTGTTATATATGCCATATTTTAGCAGCTTATAAGATAATGGGTTTTTGGATTTTTTTAAACCAAGTACATCATTAGCTTTTTTTTTTAATGCTTTTATTTTATTTATTTTTATGTGGTGCTGAGTATCAAACCCTGTACCTCTCACATGCTAGGCAAGGGCTCTACCGCTGAGCCACTATCCCATTTAGCTTTTTTTTTTTTTAATTTAATTTTTTTAGTTGTGAATAGACACAATACTATTAATTTTTATTCATTTATTTTTATGTGGTGCTGAGGATCAAACCCAGTGCCTCACACATTCAAGGAAAGAGCTCGGCCACTGAGTCACAATCCCAGCCCCATCATTAGCTTTTGTAAATATTCTGTGTATGAGAACAAAGTGGGAAAGGGCTACATTGCTGAAAAGAAGAGGAGTACTGGGGGGGGGGGTGAGAAGAAAAAGTTCCAACCTTTTTCTAATTACTAACATGCAATACACTGCTTAGTGGTAGAGCCGTTGCCTAGCATGCATGAGACACTGGGTTCGATCCCCAGCTCCACATAAAAATAAACAAAATAAAGGTATTGTGTTCATCTTCAACTAAAAAAAAAATATTTAAAAAAAAAGAAGAAGAGGCTGGGGATGTGGCTCAAATGGTAGCGCGCTCGCCTGACATGTGTGGGGCGCTGGGTTCGATCCTCAGCACCACATAAAAAAATAAAGATGTGTCCACCAAAACTAAAAAATAAATATAAAAAAAAAAGAGAGAGAGAAGAAGAAGAGGAGTACTTAGCAAACTAGAGATCAGAATACCTTTTGTTTACATGAGAAAATCAGTCTTATATGTGAACATAAAATTGTGGAACAACAGAAGAGGAGCTACTTCAGGGCCACTTGAAGACTGACAAAACCAACAATGAGAAAGTCTCTTTTAGGTAGAGTAGGAAAAACCTAGTGATTTTCAGCTGGCCAGGGAAGGTGACTTTATAGTCATGACATCAAAAACTTCAAAAGGGCTAATAATACATTTGAAAGGGACCATAATTGTATGTCCAATAAAACATTAAGGATCTGCTATTTTCTAAATATCTTACCTTTGTATTCCCAACAAATTGGCAGGCTGAGGCATGAGGATTGCAATTTTCAGGGCAACTTCAACAATTTAGACTGTATCTCAAAATAAAAATAAATAAAAAAGACTGGGATGTAGCTTAGTGGTAGTGTGTTTGCCCTAGTATGTGTGTGAGGCCCAGCACCCACAAGGGGAAAAAAAAAGAAGAAAAAGTTCAACCTTTTTCTAATTACTAACATGCAATACACTGCTTAGTTGGGGCAATGCTAATTTCTTCATTAGTTCTAATTTTATCTGAGATCACTGCTTAAAGCTATGTGATCTTGAAAATGTTTAATCTCTGTACCTCAGTTTTCTTACAAAGTGGAGATAAAAATGAATCTTTTTAGCGTTGTTATGAGAGTTAAATGATATATAAATAATGCCTACAGAGGTGCTCTGTGCACAGTATGAATGTATTCAGTATGTTTAAGTTACTGTTACTGTGATTAGCTTTCAAAAATCCTAGGGAATATAAGGACCAGAAATGGTGATTATAACTCCATTTCCTTTACAACATGTTGTAGAAGAAATTTGGCAGGGAAAAATAAAATCTTCATTTCAAGATTAGTTATCTAGCACTAAGAATAAAGGTGATTGCTATGTATGACTTTAGAATGAATAATACCAGAAATAAGAAATAAGAAAACATAAAATCTTTACTTTTAGATTAAAGAAACAAGCTCTTCCCATCAGTTAATCCAAATATTTATTGTGTGACTTGTCATGTATAAGGCACTATGGCTAATTTACCTTCTAAAAGCTTACAGTCTAGTAAGTTAGAAGAGAATCAACAAAAAGACAGTAAAATGAGTCAGACATTACTTTTCAGTGTTCATATATGAATACATATATGATGTAACTGTGCATCATGTACAACCACAAGAATGAGAAGTTATATCCCATGTGTGTATAATATGTCAAAATAAACTCTATTGTCAAATACATCTAAAAAGAACAAGTTAAAAAATTTTTCAAAAGAATAAACACAGAAAGACAAAGATTAAGCTCTGTAATAAAGAACCAAAATCAAAGTGCTATGAATTCATAGGGAAATAAGAGAACATACCTACCTAGAGAATATTGTGATTTCTGAAGGGGCCCAAGTAAAGCTTCCCTCATTTTTGCTGAAGTTCTAGACAAATGGAGAAAGCAGGAGTGGCATATGAGGGCCCAAATATTAGTTTCATTACAGTTTAAATAAGGTTGGAGGATATAACTTTAAGTATGTGAGCCAAGCTGTACCTGTTAACTGAAGGTTTTCAGGTAGATTGATGGCCCCCCCCCCATTCCAAGCAGTACTATCTTAAATCAAAAATTCACTATGTGCAAGAAAGAGCCTGACCCTGGAGAATACTTGTGTAGAAAAGGTAGAACCACAAAGTTTCTTTCTTCTATGATTTACCAGTCAGATAGTTCACTATATTCAATAAATAAGAAGTTCAGAGTGTAACTCAGTAGTAGAGCATTTTCCTAGCATTTCAGTCCCCAGTGCCACAAAAAACCAGATATTTTATTTATCTAAAATTCTTCTTTGTCTAAAACAGTAATAGGAAAGAGATGCCCTCTAAAAGAAAAGGTTAGAGAATATTTCATAGAAGATAAGACATTGGAGCTAAATATTTTAAAAATGTGTAGGTCTCTAGATGGAAGGTATAAAGACACAGATTAGAAAGTTCAAATATATTTGACAAGAAGTAGTGTAACTGAACATTTGAAGTTCTCAATTGTAGTTTCATTAACATTTGGGATTTAATTATTAAACCTGAACATTTAGTTCTTAAACAGTGATTGGCTCATTTTCAAAGGTATTTCACATAAAAGATTATCAGAGTCAGCCCTTTCTGGTTTTAAGACAGAAAAGTAAAATTATTTCCAGGCTCTTTATGAAAATTACCTAAGAGCAGGGTACATAATGAGATCCATCTTAAATTTCTAGCCAAACATATTTCTTCTTGTGTGGGAAGAGAAAATAGAGCAATAGTAAGTGACATAGCAGAGGAAAGGAAGGTCAAACCCAAGTGCCTATGGAAGAGATTACTGGCAAGATACATATCATGATTTGAGTACCACAGAAGGCTGGGATAAGATTAAGATCTAAGAACAACATTGTTTTCTGAAAATCTGTACTGGGAGACCTCCTTCTCAGTACTCTCCTCCCACTTTACCCATTCTGAGTGGTTGGGTAGTAACTGTCAGCTTTGTTTAGGAGTTTTTTTTCCTCTGAAAGAATTGACTTTGAAGAGGTCAGAACTCAGGACTCCATGTCCAGAGGAGAATGAAACTAAGATGCCATGCTGAAAATTATTATTATTGTTAATATTATTATTATTATTTGGTACTGGGGAGTGAATCCAGGGGCACTTAACCACTCTTTTTTGTATTTTATTTAGACACTTAGGGCCTTGCTAAGTTTCTGAGGCTGGTTTTGAACTTGTGATCCTCCTTGCCTCAGGGTCCCAAGCCACTGGGATTACAGATGTTTGCCACCATGCCTGGCTATTATGTTATTTTTATGTAGTGCTGAGGATTGAACCTAGTGCTCGGTAAGTGCTGTACCACTGAGCTACAGGGCCAGCCTAGGATCTATTCTTTCAATGATATTTACCCTGTCATTTTTCTCTGATGTGATGTTACTATTGAGCATCCAAAATAGAATGGTAATTACCTACCTCTTCTTTGTTTCCCATTAGTGTAGACTGAAGTTTTAATTTTTTCTTTTAAAATTTGTTAAAAATCACATAACAAGGGCTGGGGATGTGGCTCAAGCGGTAGCGCGCTCACCTGGCATGGGTGCAGCCCGGGTTTGATCCTCAGCACCACATACCAACAAAGATGTTGTGTCCGCCGAGAACTAAAAAAAATAAATATTTAAAAAAAAATCACATAACAAGCTCATGATTAACTAAAACTCAAGTTTTTTGTTGTTGAGAGCCAACATTTGTTGTTGACTCCTGGCATTTTTGCCAGAGGGAATGATTGAAAGGTGACCCTGCTCCTGGAATAGGGCGACTCCTGGATTAGGGTGGCTCCTGGATTAGGGTGGCTCCTGGATTAGGGTGGCTCCTGGATTAGGGCGGCTCCTGGATTAGGGCGGATCCTGCTGCCTTGGGCACCCACTACTTTGGAGTTCCTGTTGAGTTCTCCAGGGGTTCCAGGAGAATTGGCCTAGTGGAGGGATCGTGTTCCCACGGAGTGTTTGTAGAGTGCCGGTGAGAGTTCTGGAATAAAGAGTTGCTGTTTGAACCTACAAAGCTTTGTGGCAGCTCGTTTTTTTTTTGTGCCCAGCCAGACTGCGACATTTGGTGGCCCATATGGGCAACGCCTGAAGCTTGGAGGTAAGTGAAATTGCTTGCCCCTGAAGGAGAGCGAAAGAATGGATGACCATTTCAAAAAGCAATGTGTTTTTGTTTTGATTTATTTTGTTTTTATTTCAAGTTTCTTAGGCAAACTGGGGAAAATGGTTGGCTCAAGGTTTGAAGTTGTTCGCCCCTGATAAACAGATATAGACCACAAATGCACATGTCACGAAAATAGAAAAACTGATACAACGATTTTTTGTTGCATTTTTGTTTCATTCTGTTTTGGTTTTGTTCTTTGTGATATCTTGTTGGGTTGCATTATCTTTATAGTAGATCAGAAATTAGTAAAAAAAAAAATCAAGAATGTTAACTAAATTGTTAGAGGTTCAGACTATAGTAGATCAAGTAAAAGAGGTCTCTTGAGTTAGTCAGACTGAAGAAGAAAATTTAAAGGAAAAGGGGCTATCAAAAAAGTTACAACAGGAGGCTCTACTAACACCTTTGTATCACCAGAGGGCATAAATGTCCAACCAACAGCTCCACCTATAGAGACAACATATACTGGGGGGCCCCCAACCCCCGTAGTTGGTAGATGGGATCCTGAAACAGGATCTTAAAGATTAGCATGCCCTGTATTTGAGCAGACAGGAAGGCAACGAATTCACCGGAGTTTAGATTTCAAAACAGTGAAGCAACTAAAAGAGGCTGTAACAACCTATGGTCCCCAAGCACCCTTCACTGTAAGCATGGTCAAATCCATTACCAACTTCGACATGACGGCAGCAGATTGGGCTAGCATATGTAAAGCTGTACTAAATGGAGGGCAATATTTGTTGTGAAAAGTTGCCAATCAGGAATTTTGCATGGAGACTGCGAGGCAAAATGCAGCAGCCAGTTATCCTCAGAGAAATCTAGATATGTTGTTAGGACAAGAACCTTACGAAGGCTAGCGGCAACAAATTGAATATGATCCTGCCATATATTCACAGATTGCTGCAAATGCGGTTAGGGCATGAAAGACTTTACAAGGACATGGAAATTTAAAAGGTAAATTGACTTAGGTTACACTAGGAGCTCATGAACCTTACGCTGAATTTGTAGATAGGCTTATTCAAACAGCTACCAGAGTTTTTGGGGATACAGAACAAGCAATGCCATTCATTAAACATCTAGCCTATAAGCAAGCAAATCGTTGGTGCAAAGAAGCCATTAGACCATGGAAACACATATATTAAAGATATATTAAAATTATGTAGAGACATTAATGAACAAGGGCAAATCTTGGCAGCTGCAGTACAACAAGCTTTAGATGCCAGGCCAAAAACATATGCTACATTTGCGAACAAACAGGACATTTTAAAAGGAATTGCTGCATAGGAGGACGGTTTAACAAAACTAGGTATCAAAGGGGTAGAATACCGGGTATTTGCCCATGATGCCATAGAGGGAGACATTGGCCTAATGAATGCCATTCTCAAACCACCATAGAGGGTACTCCGTTATCAAAAAACTGACAAGGACAAAGTGTTTACCCATGATATGGTGGAAAAAAGCATCGGGCTCCATTGCCAAAAAACGGATAGAGGGACCCAATGCTCCGGGGCCCACGACCGCAAATATACAGAGCAATGGAGGAATCCAGCAACACCAAAGACCTACCTGGTCTTTGTTTCCCATTAGTGTAGCCTTAAGTTTTAATTTTTTTTTTAAATTTGTTAAAAGTCACATAACAAGCTCATGATAAACTAAAACCCAGGTTTTTTGTGAAACCGGGTTTCCTGTTTTATGTTTATATAACTGATGAATTGTTTAAATTCAAGATTTTAAAACTTACTTGTCTTCAGTTTCCTCTTTGGAATATTTTGAATTCCAGTCCTGTTATCATTTTGTTGGAATATTTTAAGTTCCATTCCTATTATCTGATGAATTATTTATGTTAATGAGTTTTGTGATGTGATTTGGCATTTGTTTTTTAGGGATTGGCTAGCTTCACTTAGCATAATCTGCTCTAATGCCATCCATTTCCCTGCAAATTCCATGATTTGTCATTTTTTTAGTGCTTCGTATTACTCCATTGTACATAAATGCCACATTTTTTTTATCCATTCATCTATTGAAGGGCATCTGGGTTGGTTCCACAGTCTAGCTATTGTGAATTGTGCTGCTATGAACATCCATTTGGCAGTATCTCTGAAGTACACTCTTTTAAGGTCTTCAGGGAATAATCCGAGAAGGGCAATAGCTGGGTCAAATGGTGGTTCCATTCTCAGCTTTCCCAGGAATCTCCATACTGCTTTCCAGATTGGCCGCACCAATTTGCAGTCCCACCAGCAATGTACAAGAGTACCCTTTTTCCCACATCCTCGCCAGCACTTGTTTTTGTTTGACTTCATAATGGCTGCCAATCTTACTGGAGTGAGATGGTATCTTAGGGTGGTTTTGATTTGCATTTCTCTGACTGCTAGAGATGGTGAGCATTTTTTCATGTACTTGTTGATTGATTGTATGTCCTCCTCTGAGAAGTGTCTGTTCAGGTCTTTGGCCCATTTGTTGATTGGGTTATTTGTTTTCTTATTTAATTTTTTGAGTTCTTTGTATACTCTGGATATTAGGGCTCTATCTGAAGTGTGAATAGTAAAAATTTGTTCCTATGATGTAGGCTCCCTGTTTACCTCTCTTTTTGTTTCTCTTGCTGAGAAAAAACTTTTTAGTTTAAGTAAGTCCCATTTGTTGATTCTTGTTATTAGCTCTTGTGCTATGGGTGTCCTATTAAGGAATTTGGAGCCCGACCCCACAATATGTAGATCAGAGCCAACCTTTTCTTCTATCAGACCCATAGTCTCTGATTTGATAACAAGGTCCTTGATCAATTGTGAGTTAACTTTTGTGCATGGTGAGAGAAGGGGATTCAGTTTCATTTTGTGCATATGGATTTCCAGTTTTTGGTGCTGGGAATTGAACCTGCGCTTGCACATGCTAGGCAAGCAAGCACTCTACCACTGAGCCATATTCCCAGACTTTTTTTGGGAATTTTTGTTTTGTTTCTAATAGTACCACTGTCTTGTTTATATGACCCAAGAGATCTAATGTATTTACTTGGTCTATTTGATACTACTTTTCTCTTTTTTCTTCAAAGTTCTGCCACCCCCCCTCCCTTTTTTTTGTGTGTGTGTGTGTGAGATACTGTGGATTGAACTCAGGGGCATTCAACTACTGAGCCACATCCCCAGCCCTATTTTGTATTTTATTTAGACACAGGGTCTGAGTTGGTTAGTGCCTTGCCTTTTCAGAGGCTGGCTTTCAGAGGCTGAGATCTTCATGTCTCAGCCTCCCCAGCCACTGGGATTACATGTGTGTGCCACCACACCCAGCTCTTCCCTTCTTTTTTAAAAAGAATATTTGTTTTTATTAAACTTTCTTTTGTTTCCTTTATGAATCTAAACTGATTTCTAGCATTTAGTTAAGAAATCTAGGGTAGTATGTATTAGTTTCTTATGTTATCTAAAGCGGAGAAATACTTCTCTACAAAGAATAGCATTGATACATTAAAATAATGTTGCTTTGGAAATAGTTCCATAGCACTAAGGTGACTTAGAATGAGTATTGAAATGTAAAATGATTATCTGATTATGTCTTGGAAAATTCCATGGATTCTGCTAGTTTTCAATTTCTGGCACACCTACTAGGATTTGTACATGAGGACATGAAACTGCTTTCTCTTGATTTACCAATCCTGTGGGATTTTGGAATCTGAGATTGGATTAAATGTTTGCTGATCCTGGGTCATCCCATTGTTGTCTTCCAGTATCTACTTCTTGTTCTTTCATATGTATGTAGATGAGGTAAATGGGAATAGAGAAGCGGGTGGATATGAAATTATATTACCACTGTGAATTTTTAGTTTTTCCTTTTACTTCATAACATCAAAGGAAGTTTTATAGGGCATAGAACATTTTCAGAATTGAGTAGTAGTTCAACCTGAGATCTAGGAGTTCATGAAAGTATATGGAGTCCAGAGAATGTTGCTGAGGATGGTTAATTCCAAATAAACAGAGGAAATGCTCAAGCGAAATCAGAATAAAAGTATATAGATACTTCATTCTGCTGAGAGAAAAGAATTAGGAATGGCCATAGTTTTTGGTTAAAATAGACAAAAACAGAAGTCAGCAGGAAAGAAAACTTGGGATGTTGAGTCAGATGTTAGAAGGTGCCAAAGAAGAAAGTTTGACCTATTAAGTAATATGTCTGTTTTCTAAATGTATTTTTCCCTTGGTGATTTTATCTAGAGATGTCTTCTTAGAAGATATTTTATTTATGACATGGTAATGTAATGGTGATAGCTTGCTTTTAAAAAGTAGTGCTATTTCTATTAGAGACAAGATGTTGGGTGGGGAAATTATAAACTTATTTTGTTTTAGATTTACTTAGCCATATAAAACAGTTTTCCCTTTTAGATTCTGGCAAGAAAATCAGCCAATTGGAAAAACATCTGGTGTTGGTTGAGTGAGGGAATGGCATAATCAGTAAAAATTACTTATTTTATTTTTTTAAAGAGAGAGTGAGAGGAGAGAGAGAATTTTAATATTTATTTGTTTTTTAGTTTTCAGCAGACACAACGTCTTTGTTGGTATTTGGTGCTGAGGATCGAACCTGGGCCGCACGCATGCCAGGCGAGCGCGTTACCGCTTGAGCCATATCCCCAGCCCCAGTAAAAATTACTTATAAGAAAAAATATTTTAAAAAAATTTCGGCAGCTTCAACTCTGGATTTTTTTTTTTAATAAAAATTCTTACTTTATCCCCAGAATTTTTCTTTCACCGGTATTTGACCCATGTTAGCTACCTTTGTATATCACAGATTTTATTCAAATCTATTAAAAGTGAGATTGTGGAGTTGGAGATGTGGCTTGCCTCGAACATGTGAGGCATTGGGTTCCATCCTCAGCACAAGATAAAAATAAATAAACAAAATAAAGATATTCCATCCATCTATAACTAAAAATATTAAAAAGAAGAGAATTAATTTTTCCTCGCCCTTTGTATTTTTTGATTTTTGAGACCAGGTCTAATTAAGTTGCTTAGGAGCTTGAACTGGCCTTGAACTTGTGATCCCCTTAACTCAGCTTCCCAAGTTGCTGGGATTACAGGTGTGCACCACCATGCCTGGAAAAAAAACTGTTTTTGCAGTACTTGCTGTCCAGCAGTTCCTTAACCTTAAATCCTATAATTTAGTTGCTTAAGACAATGATTAAGCCTGGAAGTTCTGCTTATCTCTCCAAAAGGTCACTCATGAGATTGCAGTCATCTGGTGACTTGACTGGTGCTTAAATGTCTAGGAGACCTTTTATTACACTCCAAGATCTCAGTGTTGCTGGTTTTGTTACTCCACATGGGTTCTCATCATTTAGAAGGTTAGTCTAGGCTTTATTAACATGGCACTAGGAATGATTCAAGAGGTCAAAAAAGGTTATTTCTTGAGGTATAACCTTAGAAATCACACAACATTACTTTTATCACATTCTCTTGTTCAGTTCAATTGTCATGGTCAACCTAGATGTAAGGAGTGGGAGGAGCAGCAAAACTGTATTGCAGGAGTTGGCTCTGTGGCTCAGTGATAGAGCACTCGCCTGGTATGTGTGAAGCACTGTTTGATTCTCAGCACCACATAATAAAAATCTTTTTAAAAAGGTTAATCAGGGGGCTGAGGATGTGGTCAAGCGGTAGCGCGCTCGCCTGGCATGCGTGTGGCCAGGGTTCGATCCTCAGCACCACATACAAAGAAGTTGTATCTGCCAGAAACTAAAAAATAAATATTTAAAAAAAAAAAAGGTTAATCAACATTTAAAATAATTTTTTTAAGAATTTCTTTAGGGCTGGGGATGTGGCTCAGGCAGTAGCGCGCTTGCTTGGTATGCTTAAATGAGTAAAATAAGGGTCCATCAACATCTAAAACATAAAAATAAGTAAATATTTTGTTTTAATTGTAGTTGGACATAATACTTTTATTTTATTTTTATGTGGTGCTAAGGATTGAACCCAGAGCCCCGCATGTGCTAATTGAGCCATCTACTGCTGAGCCACAACTCCAGCCCCATAAAATGAAATTTTCTTTTCTTTTTTTTTTTTAATATTTTATTTTTTAGTTCTCGGCGGACACAACATCTTTGTTGGTATGTGGTACTGAGGATCGAACCCGGGCCGCACGCATGCCAGGCGAGCGTGCTACCGCTTGAGCCACATCCCCAGCCCATAAAATGAAATTTTCATTAAGAAAAGTTTCCTAGAGCAATTTTTAGAACAATGGAACTAGATTTTTTTAAAAAAAATTCTTCCTTTTTTATTGGAATTAATAATTTGATTTGTTGAAGTAGAGTTTCCAAGCTGTGATATGATAGATGGGGTTGTGTAGAAAAATAAACCCCATACAACAGCCAACACAGAAGACTTCTGTGATCTCAAAAGGGGGAATTTCTCCACCCTAGCAAGTGGTCAATGAGTTCTGTAGTGTGTGCATAGGATGTCCTCTGATTGAATTCATTTTTTTTAATGTCATAAATTAACATTTTTTTTCTTAAATTTTTTTTTTTTTAATATTTATTTTTTAGTTCTCGGCAGACACAACATCTTTGTTGGTATGTGATGCTGAGGATCGAACCCGGGCCGCACGCATGCCAGGCGAGCGCGCTACCGCTTGAGCCACATCCCCAGCCCTCTTAAAATTTTTTAACATTTATTTTTTAGTTTTCGGTGGATACAACATCATTGTTTGTATGTGATGCTGAGGATCGAACCCGGGCCGCACACATGCCAGGCGAGCACGCTACCGCTTGAGCCACATCCCCAGCCCTAACTTTTTTTTTTTAACATAATTTAACCTTTATTTATTTGTTTTTAATGTGGTGCTGAGGATCGAACCCAGGGCCTCACCCATTCTAGCAAGTGCTCTATCTCTGAGCCATAACCGCACTCCTGAATTCAGTTTTGATACTATCTGGAGATAGCATCAGATGAGGAAGACTGGATCCCAAACAGTTTCGATCCCAAAACTGTTTCCGTCTCACCCACTCTTCAAATGCCGATTGCAAGCCTCAGTTGTTTCACCTAATGCTTATGACCAACTGGCTATAAACTAGAGTTCCCAGTACCCCGTCATCGGGTTCAATAACTTATTTGAACAGCTTACAGAATTTAAGGAAATACTATTTACATTTACTAGTTTATTATAAAGGTTATTATAAAGGTTATTACAAAGGATACAGATGAGAGATATACAAAGTGAGGTATGAGAGAAGGGAGGTAGAGTTTCCATGCTCCTTCTGGTTTTGCCACCCTCCAGGAACCTGTATATTTGGCTATTTAGGAGCTGTCCAAACCCTTATGAAGACTGCATTACACATGCATGGTTGGTGAACTTTTGGCCATTGGTGATCATCTTAGCCTCCTCCTTCCTTGCTTTCTTTCCTTTTTTAAAAAACTATATTGTTAATGCTGGCCTTGAGATTCTTCTGCCTCTGCTGAGTTACAGGCTCCACTGTGCATGGCTCCATTTAACCTTTGTATCCTCTCTCCTTCTCAGCTGGGGTGTGGGTTTGAAAGTCCCAATCTTTAATCCATCTGTATTTTTTTTTTTAAATTTTTTTGTTGTTGTAGATGGACATAGTACATTTGTTTTGTTTATTTATTTTTATGTGGTGCTGAGGATCGAACCAGGGCCTCACACATGCAAGGCCAGTGCTCTACTGCTGAGCCACAACCCCAAACCCCAAACCTTATTTTTTCCAGTGACCACTTACTTCATATTCTGAAGTTACCTAAGGTCTGCCAACCATGAAATTCATCCGTTAGCATTGGAAAAGAAACTGTTATATAGATGAGATTAAAAGAATTTTAGGAGTTATATATGAAGAAATGGGGAGAAAGACCAAATGTTTATTTCACAATATAACATGGGTTTATTTTAGTTCCAGACGGCTGGAAGCACAATGTGACTTCTCTTTTGGTTTTTCCACATTACCAGTTTCCTCTTAACCATGGATATTCGAGTTACAGTACCAAGCTCATAAACTAGAAATACAGGATGCCTGGTGAGGCATACTTAATTTTCTCCAGCTTTATTGGGATATAATTGCCTAGTAGGGGTCAAAGATTCTATCACATTTAAACCATTTTTTTTAAAGAGAGAGAGAGAGAGAAGAGAATTTTATTTTTAATATTTATTTTTTAGTTCTCGGCGGACACAACATCTTTGTTGGTATGTGGTACTGAGGATCGAACCTGGGCCGCACGCACTCCAGGCAAGCACACTACCAGTTGAGCCACATCCCCAGCCCAAGATTCTATCACATTTGACTTCTGGCTCCAAAGATTCAGATTCTAACCACATGTAAAAATTATCTCCTCCCAAAGTCTTATCCCCAAACAAATTAGTTTGAAGACCTTTTACTTTGTTATCTTAATCAAATTTAGAGGCAGAGAAGGTGACTGAGATATAATTTTTCTATCCAGAGATTTAGAAATTAAAAAGTTATCTACCTTACATACCCAACATACAATGGTGATGTCACCATAAGGTGGTTCAAGGTAGTTTCTCCAGAGACAGAGGAGACCTCTACTCAGACCTTCCAAGCTTTTGACACATTAAAGAAAAGAATTTAAGGGCTCGTCAGGTTTTAACAAGGCAAAATAGCTTTATTAGAAGAATGTGGGCTGGGGTTGTGGCTCAAGCGGTAGCGCACTCACCTGGCGTGTGTGCAGCCCGGGTTCGATCCTCAGCACCACATACAGAGATGTTGTGTCTGCTGAAAACTAAATAATAAATAATATCTAGAATCTGAAGCCTTTTTTTTTTTTTCTTTTTGCTACTGGGGATTGAACCCAGAGGTGTTTTACCACTGAGCTACATCCCCAGTCCTTTCTTATTTATTTTAGAGTCTCTCTTAAGTTGCCAAGGGCCTCACTACTGAGGCTGACTTCCAACTTACAGTCCCCCTGTCTTAGCTGGAATTACAGGTGTGCACCACAGTCCCAGGCTTGAAGCATATCTCTAAAAGAGTTTTTATTATAATGGGTTAGAAAGAAATGAACAGAGTGTGCCTTATACATGAAGGATGTTCATTTGGGTGTAAGGGTTTTATACAAACTATAACATGCAGTAGTAAAGATAAAAAGCACCCAGTCTTTGGGCTTTCAGTTACCAGAGGTCAAAGAAAACATACACAAGAGATTATCCGGATAAAATACAGTCTTTGTTAAGTCAGTTTTTTGGTAAGTATTATTAAGAGCTGAAAACCTTGTTATTTTAAGCATAATTAGAATCTGTGCATTTTACATCAGTATATTTTGACCTTAGAAAAAGCCTTTTAAATAGTTTTTTAAAGGATTTTTAGTTGTAGACTTTATTTTATTTATTTTTATGTGGTGTTGAGAATTGAACCCAGTGCCTCACACATGCTAGGCAAGCACTCCACCACTGAGCCACAACCCCAGCCCCAATAATTTTTTTTTTAAGTTTTTTAATATTTTATTTTTTAGTTCTCGGCAGACAAAACATCTTTGTTGGTATGTGGTGCTGAGGATCGAACCCGGGCCCCACGCATGCCAGGCGTGCGCGCTACTGCTTGAGCCACATCCCCAGCCCCCCAATAATTTTTTGAATTATACTTAATTACATAAATTTTCCAGTATTTGTCCTTTATAAATCTTCTATATCCAATTGTTTATATCCTTTTTCCCCCCCTTTCTCCTTTTCCCATCTTGGAACAATCTAGTTATTTTATAACAATAATTTCACTTTATATGTAAAATCTTTTCTAATCCAAAAATATTCTCTTTTTCTTTTAATTCTCCTTTGTAGAATACATCCCCGAACCTATAACTCTTCATTGGTTTTATTTTGCCTTAAAATTATTTAAATTTATTTTTTAATTTTTTGGTACCAGGGATTGAATCCAGGGTCACTTAACCATTGAGCCACATTCTTAGCCCTTTTTTTAATGTTTTATTTTGAGACAGGGTCTTGAGAAATTCTTAGGGCCTCACCAAGTTGCTGAGGTTGGTCTCAAATTGGAATCCTCCTGCCTCAACCTTGGGATTACAGGCATGTGCCACTGTGCTGATCTAAATTTATATCTTGAAACAGTCCTTACACAGATATTAAATTTAGGGAAAAAAATTACTTTCTTTCTTTTTTTTTTATATTTTAGTTTTCGGTGGACACAACATTTTTGTTTGTATGTGGTGCTGAGGATCGAACCCGGGCCGCACACATGCCAGGCGAGCATGCTACTGCTTGAGCCACATCCCCAGCCCCCAAATTACTTCTTTCTTAATAAAATAACGTATGTTTTTTATAGTTTTCTTTTTAAAAAATATTTATGTTTTAGCTGTAGTTGGACATAATGCCTTTATTTATTTATTTATTTGTATTTATATGTGGTGCTAAGGATCTAACCCAGGGCCTTGCATGTGCTAGGCTAGTGCTCTACCGCTGAGCCAAAACCCCAGCCCTTAGTTTTCTTATAGTTTATTGTTTTTGTATTCTTTGCATGTGTTATTAGAATTTTAACTCTAATTATATTGTAATGAAGATTCAGGAAGAAAGCAATCTTAAAGTAGTTTTTTTTTTTTTTGTACCAGGGATTTAACTCAGGGGCACACAACCACTGAGCCATATCCTCAGCCCTATTTTGTATTTTATTCAGAGACAGGGTCTTACTGAGTTGCTTTGCACCTCACTTTTGCTGAGGCTGGCTTTGAACTCAAAATCCTCCTGCTTCAGCCTCCCAAGCTGCTGGGATTACAGATGTGCGATACTGCACCCAACTTTTTTTTTTTTTTAGTTGTAGTTGGACACAATATCTTTAATTAATTAATTAATTTATTTATTTATTTTTTATGTGGTGCTTAAGATGGATAGAACCCAGGGCCTCACCCGTGCTAGTTGAGCACTCTACCACTGAGCCACAATACCAGCCCCTGCACCCAACTTTAAACTGTTTTTTCATATGTATATGTATACCCAAATATATTGTTTTCTTATAGACTTAAAGAAGCTGAATTTATATCTAGTAGTTAATGCTTTACTATTTTAACTTACTTATAAATAACTTTGTTTTCTCTAATATATACATTTATAAAAACTTCTTCCACTTATACCTTAATTTACCTATTTTAACAGCTATTTTTATTTTTAAGAATTATTTTTTAAAACTTTTTTTTAGTCATTGATAGATCTTTATTTAATTAATTTATTTTTATGTAGTGCTGAGAATTGAACCCAGGGCCTCACATGTGCCAGGCAAGCACTCTACCACTGAACTACAACCCCAGCCCCTTAAAAATATTATTATTTTTTATAGCTTTAATTAATTAATTAATTTTTATGTGGTGCTGAGGATCGAATCCAGACCTCCCACATGCTATGCAAGTGCTGTACTGCTGAGCCACAACCCCAGCTCCTAAAAATTATTATTATTTAAAAAAATTATTTTTGGTTGTAGTTGACACTTTTATTTTATTTATTTATTTTTATGTGATGCTGAGGATCGAATCCAGGGCCCTGCACGTGCTAGGTGAGCGCTCTACCACTGAGCCACAATTCTAGCCCCCTAAAAATTATTTTTAATAGCTATTTTTAGGTCACATAAAATGAACATGTATTTTGTAAGATTTACCTAGGTCATGTAAACTAAAAGCATTTGGGTATATGTTTTCTTAATTTATGAGGACTTACACACATAAGGCAGTTTGGTACCATAGAAACACAAACACACATGTAGACATAATACATAATACCCACATGTACATATACTTACATAAAAAATAGAAAACAAAGATTTTATAGCTTTCATTTAGATTCATCATTTCCCAGTTTTCAAAAATTTAAACTGTTATGATTATCACAGAAAACCAAAATGGATCCCACAGATTTTTAGAAACCAGAACAAAGACCTCTGTCGGTTTAATTAGTTTGTAATTCAAATCACTTTCTAAAACAAAAATAGAGCGTGTTGTAGATGTCTATTGTGTGACATAGTGAACAATAAGCATGAAAGATTATAGAATAGAGGACATGCACATAGGGGAGGCCCCTACAGTTGGGGATGGCCAACTTTAGTGTCATGGCTGACACTGAGGATGGTTCAGGTGACCACTTGTTTTCCGTGAGACAGATCTAGGTCCCCACACAGTTGCCTCCACCTCTCAGAGTGATTCTGTATCACCAGAGGCAAGAGTGCTTCTGTGGGCCAAGGTGTTGAAAATTATGTTGCATTAGAGGTCAGGCATTTCTTTTTTTAAATAAGGAAAAATACCTTCAGATATCTACTTGCCAGATGGGAGGGTGGAAAATTGCAAGTTCAAGATCAGCCTGTATAACTTTTAGTGAGACCCTGCCTCAGACAATGGACTGGGGATGTAGCTCATTGGTAGAGCACTCTAGGTTCAATCCCTAGTAATGCAAAATTAAATTAAATTTAAAAGGTGGATGGGTTAGGGCTGTAGCTCAGTTGCAGAATGCTTGACTAGCATGCGTGAGGCAATTGGTTCGATCCTCAGCATTACAAAAATAAACAAATAAAATAAAGGTATTCTGTCCAGCTACAACTACAATTTTTTTTTTTTAAGTGGTGGAAAAGAGCCAAGGGGGCCTTAAAGTGGGATCCCTGCTGATCATGGTCTCCCAAACCTTGGAATATCTTTTTTGTAAGGCTCAATAAGTAAGGAGTGAAGAGAGGAAGCAGCAATGGTAAAACTACTGCAGAAGAAGGGTAGCAGACTGCCCAAGTAGAAAAGCTGGCCTGTATTTAGAAAATACTCAGAGAAGGAAGAGAGGTGAGTATGAGGAACAGAGTTAGAAGAGAGGATTATTTGCCATTCCTCTAATTATCTGAGGATCTTTGTGTTTTAGATCATTGTGAGTGCTGTTTTTTTTTTTCTGAAGTTGTCGCCATAGGGCCAGTCTGTTGTGTCTAGGGTGTGTTCTGCCTGTTTGATGAAACATGAGGTTGCTCAAGACACTTAGTGATTAGCCATCATACATGTCTTCCCAGATGAACTTGTTAAATTCTTTCTGACCTAGGAACAGGTTGTGTTCATTTGGGTCTTTTCCTGTCAGGCACTTGCATGACCTGGAGTGCTCCCTCCTAGCTTCTCCTGGGTGGGTTAAAGGAAGTGAGTGCTCTTCTGGTGTCTTTATAACCAGTGTTTATTGTTTCCTTAAGCTGGAAAAGAGGGAATCTGCAGGATTTTAGGAGGAAGAAGGGAAGGAGAGAGCATGCACACTAGTGAACTCTGCTTGACTAGGAAGTGTCATTCTCAGTTAAACCCTAGGATGGCCCCATCATCCATGTGGTGCTTGGATCTACTTCATATAAGGAACTGGTCCTCCACCCTCCAAGAAGGGGGAACTCCGATCACTTGGGCAGTTTGAAATTATGCTCTGTGACTCCGGAAGAGGAAGAGTGCCAGAAAAAGAAGTTGTTTCTTATGAGAATACAAGTAAGGCACTTCTGGTCATTCACTAGGAATGTACTACCCTCAGTTTACCTCCTGAGCTGACTTGCCAGACAAATGTCACCATAAGGGTATTTGAGGTGCTCTCTCTAAGTGGCTGCCTTTTAGACTCTGACATGTCACAGAAAGGTCACTGCATCAGGTTTTAACAAAGAATAAGAGCTTTATCAGAAAGTGAAAGAACTTGTATTTAACATAGTCCTTGAAACTCTGGCCAGAGCAATTAGATGAAATAAATTAAAGGGATATGAATAGGAAAAGAAAAACTCAAATTATCATTATTTGCCCCACAACATAATTCTATGCTTAGAGGATCTGAAAAATTACACCAGAAAACTTCTAGAACTAATAAATGAATTCAGCAAAGTAGCAGGATATAAAAACACCCATAAGTCAAATGCATTTCTGTACATCAGTGACGAATCTTCTGAAAGAGAAATTAGGAAAACTACCCCATTTATAATAGCCTCAAAAAACTAAAACAAATAAGAAAACAAACAACTTGGGAATCAACTAAACAAAAGAGGTGAAATAATAGGGAAGTCTCAAGAAAGAAATTAAAGAAGACCTTAAAAGATCTATCAAAAGCATGATTCAGATTTAATGTAATTCCAATCAAAATCCAAATGACATTCCTCATAGAAATAGAAAAAGCAATCATGAAATTAATCTGGAAAAATAAGAGACCCAGAATAGCCAAAGCAATTCTTAGCAAGAAGAGTGAAGCAGTTAGCATGACAATACCAGATCTTAAACGATACTACAGAACCATAGTAACACCAAAAACAGCATAGTATTGGCACCAAAATACCATTGTAGACCAATGGTACAGAATAGAGGACACAGAGAAAAACCCACATAAATACAGTTATGTCATACTGGACAAGGGTGCCAAAAACAGCCTCTTCAACAAATTGAGCTGGGAAAACTGGAAATTCATATGCAGCAAAATGAAATTAAGCCCCTGTCTCTCTCCATGCACAAAACTTAACTCAAAGTGGATCAAGAACCTAGGAATTAGACCAGAGACCCTGTGCCTAATAGAGGAAAAAGTAGGCCCAAATCTTCATCATGTTTACTTAGGCCCTGACGACTTTAACAAGACTCCTAAAGCACAGGAAATAAAATTAAAAATCAGTATATGGTGTGGATTAAAACTAAAAAGCTTCTTCTTAACAAAGAAACAATCAGGTGAAGAGAGAGCCTACAGAATTGGAACAAATTTTTACTACATGCACATCAGATGGAACACTAATCTTCAGGTTACGTAAAGATCTCAAAAAAATCTAACATCAAAAAAACAAATAACCTAGTCAATAAATGGGCTAAGGAACTGAACAGACACTTCTCAGAAGAAGATATACAATCAATCAACAAATATTGAAAAAATGTTCAGCACCTCTAGTAATTAGAGAAATGCATATCAAAACTACTCTAAGATTTCATCTCATTCCAGTCAGAATGCTAAGTAAGCCGATCCCCCAAAGTGAAAGGCCAGGGGCTGGAGATGTGGCTCAAGTGGTAGCGCGCTCGCCTGGCATGTGTGCGGCCTGGGTTCGACCCTCAGCACCACATACAAACAAAGATGTTGTATCCGCCGAATACTAAAAAAAAAAAATTAAAAAATTCTCTCTCTCTCTCTCTCTCTTAAAAAAAAAAAAAAAGTGAAAGGCCAAATGTTTTCTCTGATAAGTGGATGTTGATCCATATGGGGAGGGAGGGAATGGAGGAACTTTGGATAGGGCAAAGGGGAGGGAGGGGAAGGGAGGGGACATAAGGGTAGGAAAGATAGTGGAATGAGACAGACATCATGTATAATGACACAAATGGGTGACAGAGAAAGGAAAAATTGTGCTCCATTTGGGTACTATGAGTTGAAATGCGTTCTGCTGCCATATATAACTAATTAGAACAAATAAATAATTTTTAAAAATAGGTGAAGATACACATTATTAGAGCAGAGTATAGGCTAACTCCACAGTGAGACATATTTTAAGGGTCTTAGGCTTTTTTTTTTTTTTTTTTGGTAAAGTCACACTTGCTTGGCTGGTTTTGCCAGTAACCTTAGATTTAAGCACACTGGGCTTTTTCTTTTGAAGGAAACTTTGCAAGAGGTGTATGGGAGTGACATCTACCTGATAAACTCCATTCTTGGATCATGGATCATAAGACATTTATGGTGATCTGGTTCTCTCCACAATCTTCAGGTTGTGGTTAACATTGTCTTCTCCTATCTGGATAACATTTGGAATTTGCCTATATTATAGGTTTCTTAAAATACATCTTCTTTATTTCCATCTAATGTGAAAATACACTGTGTAGGCAAACAGTGCATGCAAGCTTTAATCAAAATAAGGCAGTTTTCATTATGAAGAGTAAATTTACAGCAACTCTTTTTTTTTCTGTACAGACATTACTTTATTATTTTTTTGTTTTATTTTTTTAAATACATGACAGCAGAATGCATTCTTGCAAGAATTGTAAAGCATTCTGCTTGATACAGAAATTGCTAATTCAGAAATGGGGTATTGCAATAATAAAACCCTGAAGTGTGGCGCTGGCTTTGGGATACGGTAGCAGACACAGACTGAGGTGAAGGGTGTAAGAATAGTGGAAATTACTATTGGAATCTGGGAAAAGGATGACCCATCTTATATAGCTGTGAAACAACTGGTTAAAACATTCCCTGTAGTAATAACTAATGGTCTGGGTAAGGAGATTTATAGGCATTATTTTGAAAATGCAAATTAGCAGTTTTTTAATTTGAAAATACGCTTACTCTGTTTTGTGTTATATAACAGAAGATCTGGGGCTGGGTAATTCATAAAGACAAGATGTTTCTTGCATAGTTTGGAATGATGAAAAGTCCTGGCTTGAGTGGACTTATCTGGTAAGCTTCTGATGAGTGCCTTCTGACTGTCTCAAAACATGGCAAATGGCCTCAATATGGTGGGATCACCTAGGAGAGATCAAATTTTGAGAAAGGAAGAAGGAGAGCAGAAAGGGGCCAGGCTTACTCTTTTATAACTACCCACTGCACTCCTGCAAGACCTAATTCACTTCAGGACACCAGCATTAATCTCTTCACAATAGCAATCATAACGCAACCTCCCTTCAGGGCCCACCTGTTAGTGATTCCATCCCTTGAATATCACTGAATAGGCAACAAAGCTTATGCACCTTTCGGGGACACACTTAAGCCATATTGAAATCATAGTAGCCTCTTAATTGGGAGATTATGGAGAGGTCTGTGGGAGACTATTATTCTGTGTAGCTGTTATTGCTTTTATCCTCAGCAGCACTTTGGGGTCACCTGTTGGTCAGCAGGACCAATATTCAGAAAGAAATCTATATGTAGAGCAGAGGACAAAATGGAACTTGAAAGCCATTTCCTGCATCTGAATATAGAAAGATTATTAAAATCTATTCACTAGTGCCTCACTCTGCCTTCTAGCTCTTATTCCATTTTTGTCTAACTACTATCCCAAATCATATAAATGAGATTTCTAGGAGATACTGGTTCCAACATACCAAATTGGCTCCGCACAGTCTACCACCAAATGACTTTAAATATTAAAAATTTTTAAAATTGAAGATGTAGGAAATATACCAGCAGTTTTTAAAATCATTTTTTATTATGGCAAGGTATGCATAACATAAAAATTATGACTTTAACCAATTTTAAATGTAGAGGTTAGTGGTATTAAGTGCAGTTATATTATTGTGCAGATGGTAACTTGAAGAAAAAACACTGTAAATGTTAATTATAGAGGTATAAATATAAAAGACTGTAAATAAACTGTTCTTTTATTTTAACTGAATTAAAAAACATTTGCCTAAGACAATAATTAAAATTATAAAGTTGTGTTTATGAGATAAAGTATGTAATGTATAATAGCAAAAGAAGGGAAGAAGTGGAGTTCTGTTGTAGCATAGTTTCTATATTTTACAGGAATTGATTTTTAGTAATCTGAAAGAGATTATGATAAACTATTGTAATTGCTAGAGCAACCATTAAGGAAATAAATACATGCATTTAAAAACAAAAACAGTGAAAGAAATATAATGACACACTAGAAAATATTTATTTAAAACACAAGGCAAGTAAAAGAGGAACAGAGTTACAAGAAATATAAGACATTTATTTATAAAACACGTAGAATGAGAGACATGTATAACCAATCTTAAATAAATTAAAAGTATTCAGTCTAAAGGCATATTTGTCACACTAAATAAAAAAGATTTAATTTTATTCTGTGTAGAAGAAATACACTTTAGATTCAAAGGTACAAATAGGTTGAAAGTAAAATAATGGAAAGATGAGGTACTACATATACTAGAGTTGAACAATCCTAGAATGAAATAAAACTGTTTGATTCACAGTAGCTTCAGTAGCATCAAAAAGAATCAAATAGTGCCAGATGTGGTGACAGTAACTATAAAATTTGTAGAATAAGATATGGGATCTAATGAACTTGGGATAAGCAAACAGTTCTTGTATGTAAGATCAAAAAAGCATGAATCATCTGCATTCAGTGGCACACTCATGTAATTCCAGCAACTCTGGAGGCTGTAGCAGAAGGATTGCAAGTTTGGAATCCAATTGGAAGCCAATCTCAGCAGTTCAGAGGGCTAAAGGAAAAGAAGGGTAATAACTATAACTACCCATACCACTATACACCAGTTTTTCTTTTTTCTTTCCCTTTATTTCCCATTCTTTCCTTTCCTTCCCTTTCTTTTCCTTTCTTTCCTTTCCCTCCCTCCCTCCCTCCCTCCCTCCCTTCCTTCCTTCCTTCCTTCCTTCCTTCCTTCCTTCCTTCCTTCCTTCCTTCCTTCCTTCCTTCCTTCCATTTAACCCATACCCCCTGCTTTACCACCGAGCTACATCCCTGGACTTTTTTATTTTTTATTTTGAGACAGAATCTTGCTAAATTGCTGAGACTGGCCTCAATCTTTCAGTCCTCCTGCTTTAGCCTCCAGAGTTACTGGGATTACAATCCTCAATTCTGTTTAATAACATTTCTAACATCCGGAAGATTTCTTATGCCTATCAGTAATTAATACCTATGCCCCTCCCTAGCCACAAGCAACCACTGCTTTGCTCAAGTACACCTGGTTGGTACAGCCACTTGGGAAAATAATTGAGTGGTTTCTTCAAAAGTTTATTATAGGGCTGGGGCTGGGGCTCAGCAGTAGAGTATTCACCTACCACATATGAGGCCCTGGGTTCAATCCTCAGCACCACATATAAATAAATAAATAAAATAAAGGGATTGTGTCAAACTATGACTAAAAAATAAATATTAAAAGAAAGTTTATTATAAACTTATTATATGACCCAGCAGTTCTTTACTTAGGAATCTATCCAAAAGCAGTGAACACATATTATTACCAAAAGATTTTTTGTTGTTGTTGTTGTTTTTAATATTTATTTGTTTTTAGTTGTAGTTGGACACAATACCTTTGTTTTATTTATTTTTATGTGGTGCTGAGGATCGAACCCAGGGCCTTGCACGTGCTAGGTGAGCTCTCTACTGCTGAGCCACAACACCAGCCCCACAAAAGATTTGTTTTGAGAGTGATCATAGCAACATTATTCATAATATGCAAACATTGAAAGCAGTTTAAATGTCTATCAGTTAGTGGATAAACAGCATAGAATTGGGATTCTATTCAGCAATCAAGTGGAACAATCTTCCTTACAATAGGGAAGAATCTCAACAACATTTTTATAAGAGTAAAAGCAGCCAGATACAAAAGATGGCCTATTATATAATTTCATTTTTTGGATTTACATGGATTGTATACGAAAAAGAAAATCTGCAAAGACAGAAAACAAGTGTTTGCTATTGACTGGGGAGAAACATGGGATTGATTACAGATAGAGCATAAGAGATCTTGGGGGTGTTAGAATGTTATAAAACAGAATTGTGAGGATTTCAACATTTGTGGATTTTCTAAAAATCATTAATTAAAGTTTATGCTTAATGCCAGTAAATTTTATGTATGTGAATTATACCACAATAAGGCTATATTTAAAATGTTGTATACACATGAAATTCCATGGCAGTGAAAACTTTTAGTAATTATTACTTTGGAGGGACTTCAGTGGGGAATGAGCCCAATGTTTCAAGCATTACTTTAAAAAAAAAATAAATTTAATGTAGCTAACATCCATTGGAATAAATGAGCCATAAGCAAGATTTCTGAACTTTTGTTTTTTCAAATATTTTATTTTCATTTGCTTATTTCTTCAAATATTTTAATTGTTGTAATGATACTTAACCTGTTTCTGTATTGCTGTCATTCACATCTTTTTTGCAAATGGATAACATTCAATTTTTATTGTAGTTTTTTTTTTTTTTTTGCATGGCACTCTACTATAGAGATACAGAGTTTAAAAGCCACAGAAGCCTGCTGGGACTTTACAGTCAAAAAGAGGGATTAGACTACTTCCAGATCCCTACAGTATAAATAACATTCATTGACTCAGCAATCTCTAGGCACTGTTGATTGCTGACTATATTGTGGTGAACTAACTAGACAAAGTCCCTTTCCTGTGTCTGTATAAAGGACATCATGTTAGTTCAGAACTGATGTTTAGGAATCTAGGTAAGATTAGGAAATGTTTCATGATATATTTTCCTCTTATTTATTATATTTTACTATATCTCATCAAATCAAAGATGCCACAAATTAAAACGCACCATTATCTTTTTACACCTCAAAGTACATTTAATTAGAAGATGTGTCCTTATTTCACAGATATTCAAATGTAGAAGATGCCTTTAAATTTCTAATTATAGTAAAATACATGTAGTTTAAAATTAACCATCTGATTTAAGTATACAGTTCAGTAATGTTAATTAAGTACATTCATAATGTTGTATAACCAGTCTTCAGAACTCTTTACAAAACAAAAGATACCCCTCCTTTTTTCTTGGTACTGGGGATGCTTAACCACTGAGCCATATCCCCTTTCTATTTTTTATTTTAAAGACAGGTTGCTTAGGGCCTTAATAAGTTGCCTAGGTTGCCCTTGAATTTTCGATCCTCCTGCCTCAACCTCCTGAGTTACTGGAATTACAGGAGTGCACCACCATGCCCAGCTAAAACAAAAGATAGGGGCTGGGGATATGGCCCAAGTTAGTAATGCACTCACCTGGCATGCACGGGGCGTTGGGTTCTATCCTCAGCACCTCATAAACTAAAATAAAGATGTTTTCCACCAAAAACTGAAAAATAAATATTAAAAAATATTCTCTCTCTCTCTCTCTTTAAAAAGAAAAAAAAATAATAAAACAGAAGATACCTTTTAAAATCAAAATAACCGATGTGATTCTGCAGTCTGTATACGGGGTAAAAAATGGGAGTTCATAACCCACTTGAATCAAATGTATGAAATATGATATGTCAAGAGCTTTGTAATGTTTTGAACAACCAATAAAAAAAAAGAAGAAAATCAATATTAGCTGGGTGTACTGACACACACCTGTAATCCCAATGTCTCAGGATTAGTTAGTAGATTAAGCTGCATATGTCAGAGACTGAAATTAAAAGTGGCTTTTAAATGACAGAAATGTATTTTCTCCCATGTAAAATTCAGATATGGAGTTTTAAACCAGCATGATGTTCCTGCAGTCATATGTAGGCCTTTTTTTTTTTTTTTTAAACTTTTCTGCATGCCTTTTAAAACTATGTCCTCGAAGGGTGTGGTGGCACATGTCTGTAATCCCAGCAGCTCTGGAGGTTTAGACAGGAGAATTGTGAGTTCAAAGTCAGCCTCAGCAACTCAGTGAGGCACTTAGCAACTCAGCGAGATCCTGTCTCTAAGTAAAATATAGAAAAGGGCTGGAGATGTGGCTCAGTGGTTGAGCACCCCTGGATTCAATCCTCATTGCCAAAAGAAACAAACAAACAAACAAAAACCAAAAAACTATGCCTTTCAACTTCATGATTTAAGATAGAGTTCCAATTATCCTAACCATACTCTAAGCAGCAGAATTGAGAAGGAAGGAAAGAAGTGGCATGTCTTCTCTAAGGACATGACTGAAATTGCATGTCTCATTACTTTTTAAAAAATAGTTTTGGTTGTAGATGGATACAATACCTTTATTTTATTTAATCTTTATATGTGGTACTGAGGATTCAACCCAGTGCCTCAAAACTAAGCAAGCACTAAGCAAGCACTCTATCACTGAGCTAAAACCCCAACTGTCTCACTACTTTACATCACAATAGGCAGGTCTTGTGGGACGTGGTGGTGCAGGCCTGTAATCCCAGTTACTTGGGAGGATGAGAGAGGTGGATGAAAAGTTCGAGGCCAGCTAAGCAATTTTGCAAGACTCTGTCTCAAAAATAAAAAAGGACTATTGATGCAGCCCTGTGGGAAAGCACTTTTGGGCTCAATTGCCTGTACCACAAAAGGAAAAAAAAAATGAAAATACAGTCTTCTTTCTACACAGCCCTGTTCTAGCTAAAAATTAGTAATTCTTTGTATCATTTAAAGCTTGAATAAAAAGGTCAAATCTTTTTAAAACCCTTTTTAGGACTTTATTATTTTGAGCAGCAGGGGTCACTGTTGAGCAAATATTTCTTTCTTGTTTCCGTCTGCTCTTTTTCTACCAATTGTGGCTTTAAAAAATCTTGAAATTGTTCCTTGGGTCTTATTTGTGTGCTAAGCATTCACATTCATCATGTTAATAAACTATGCCCCAAAATATGCCAACAGATTTGAAAACTTATTGAAATGTTTAAAATAATGACATCTCTCCCTCTCAAAAAAAAAAAAAACTTTCTTGTATAAAATGATGTAATACCATTTTGGGACAAGTTGTTTCAAAACTATAATTCCTCAGCTACATAATTTGTAGAAAAGAATAACAACTTTATGTAAGTAAAGAATCTATGCAAATATATGACAAATCACTTAGGTTTGGGTTTGAGTGTTTTGTTTTTTTTTTCTTTTCTTTGTATCCAGGATTGAATTCAGGGGCAATTATTACTCAGCCACATCCCAGTCCTGTTTTGTATTTTATTTAGAGACAGGATCTCACTGAATTGCTTGGGTCCTTGCTAGGTTGCTGAGGCTGACATTGAATTTGTGATACTCCAGGCTCCCAAGATGCTGGAATTATGGGCATGCACCACTGCACACAGCTCAACTTGCTTAGTTTTTGTTTTGTTTTGTTTTGTTTGGTACTGGAAATTGAATTCAGGGGCACTTGACCAGAGAGCCAGCCCTACTTTGTATTTTCTTTAGAGACAGGGCCTCACTGAGCTTAGCGCTTAGCTTTTGCTAAGGCTACTTTTGAGCTTGCGATTCTCCTGCCTCAGCTTCCCAAGCCACTGGGATTACAGGTGTGTGCCACTGTGCGCGGCTCAAACACTTAGTTTTTAAGAACCTGCATATTTAAGACAATTCTATTCCTAAAAGATGACTTTTGATAGTATCTGCTTACTTAGGTTATGTTGACCTTCCTTAAAACAATAAGGAATGAATATTATAGTTGCTTCATGTTTTACCCATGACTGCTTCCTTGTAATTGTGAGTAGATTATAAAAATATATTATTATATATCTCTGTGTTCATATAATATCAATATACCTCTAGTTCAGCTACTTGGGAGGCTAAGATAAGATAACTTGAGCCCAGGAGTTCAGGAGCAGCCTAGACAACATTGCAAGATCCTGTCTCTTAAAATAAATATTAAGAAAATAAAATAAAAAATAGTAAAATAACTGCAACAGTTATATTCTGTCAATTCTGTGAAACATTGTTTTATGAAAAATAGTGTGGACAGGAACAGAAGCCAGTAGGGTTTACTAGAAAGCATTTAATATTGCTTTGTGTCTACCTCCTAGGTTATTTCCTAAGATTCATTGCTACGTCATTTTAATTGATGTTAATGTTCTGCTTTCTCGCCAATGACCCACGCAGACAACATGAACTTGGTTTAAAAGAGCTGGCTGCAATATTAAGCTAAGAAAGCCAAGAAAAGACACACAGAGAGTAGTTTTCAAAAGTTTTCCAATTGAGGGAGAGACAGCTCTGTGACCTTAAGGGTCAGCTTCCAAACTGGACAGAACCCTGGAAAAGAGACCATGAGCCCCAAGTTTTCTTTATTTTATAGCAGAGATATCAGAGGGGGATAAGGTTTCAAGGGTGGAGTCTTGTTTAGTAATGTCTCCTGGTCAGCAGATTGATTGACATCATAGTGAGTCACATCCATCTCAGGTGGTGTGTGGGATTTTAGGCAGAGCTAAGGCGGAGCGGCCCCTGTATCATATATTCAGTCCCTGACAGGGAGTTTGCAGAGCCAAGCCTATCCCCTCAAGAGGCTACTATGTGTAACACAATCCACACACAGTCTACGGACAGCTGGTGACACTGGTTTTGTTAGAAGTGTAAATTCTTGAGTTCTGAGACTCTCTAATTTTTCTGGTCCATTGGTTCTCTCGTTTTAGGGTACATCATATCACCTTGAAATCTTTTTAAAGTACACATTGCCTCCCTTTCCCTTCCTCTACCATTCCCCAAGGTTCTCATTCTATAGGTCTGGGCTCCAACCCAAGAATTTGTATTTATAACAAGTTCTGTGGTTAATGCTGATGCCCTTGGTCAGAGTACCACATTTTGTGAACCACTGATCTATTCTTTACAAAGTTAAAGTAGGATACTTATGTGCAAAAGGAAGGAGGGAGGGATATATATATAAATCTGCATAGATATCCTATACATGTGCTGTTTCCCAGATATTCCCAGGTTTATGTGTCCGACTTTCCCCTTTACATACCATCATACTCTTATAGAGGCAGCAACATGCAGTCTATATAATAGACTGTACTAGGGAAAAAAATAGCATTTAAATTTTTTGTTCTTTTGTTTTATATCTACAGTTAAAGAAGAAATCATGTGAACAACATAGCATGTTTATTTTATTAATATTTATTTTTTAGTTTTAAGTGGACACAACATCTTTATTTTACATTTATGTGGTGCTGAGGATCATACTCAGTGCCTCAAACATGCTAGGCAAGCACTCTACCACTGAGCCATAACCCCAGCCCCAGCATGTTTATTTTTTAATTTACATTACCATGTATTCAAAGGAGCAGAGTATCTTATTAGGAGAGACATAGCATTTAATAGAACACTTTGAGTATACAGGATAATGATTATGCCTTATTTTTTTTTTCTCTTTCCCTTTCTGGTACTGGGAACTGAACCCAGATGTACTCTACCACCGAGGTATATCCTTAACCCTTTTTCATTTTCATTTTGAACAGGATCTCGCTAAATTGCTGAGGTCTTGAACTTCCAATCCTCCTGAGGAGCTGAGATTACAGGTGTGCACCACCATACCCAGTTGATACTTTACTTTTTGTAGTTTTGAATTGGGTATAGTGCTAAGAGGTTGGATATTTAGTGATAATATTTTGCTTTTACAGACTTCATTTCCCACCTTGGAGATCTCAAGCTTATTAATGTGTGTTGTTTACAGTCCAACTCCAAGTGTCTCGTAGGTCATAATCTTTGATATTCTAGCTATTTTTGCAAGATGTTAGTTATATCATCTGTCCTTTATTATTTAGTTTTAAAATACATGACTATTTTATGTATTCTTACTTAATTACAGGTGTACTCAGGGCTGGGTGAGGTGGCACACACTTATAATCCCAGTGACTTGGGAGACTGAGGCAAGAGAATAGCAAGATAATTTCCTAAAGAATTTCATTGTCAGGCTGGGGATGTAGCTCAGTGGGAGAGCACTTTTCTCAGATACATGAGACCCTGGGTTTGAGCCTCAGTACCACAAAAAAAAAAAAAAAAAAAAGAAGAAGAAGAAGAACTTAATTGTCAGTACTCTCATTTCTGTAATCTGTTGCACTGATAGTTGCTAAATGATCCTACTTTTGGTCACCAAGTATTATTGCTTCTTTTAAGAATCCTTATCTTCAAGCCATGGGTGATAGCTCATGCTTTTGATCCTAGCTATTGGGAAGCCAAGACTAGCAAATTTGAGGCCAGCCTGGACAATTTAGCCAGATCCTATTTAAAAAGAGAAAAGGAAAAAAAAAGAGGGGATGGGTATGTAGCTCAGTGGTGTAGCTCGATCCTTAATATGGGGTGAGGAGAGAATACTTTTCTTCAGTTTCTTTTTTTATTTCCACTGCCCCAGCGTCTTCTACTTGTGTTATAATTTCAGTGGCTATATCTTCTCACTACCATTCCGGAGTTCAGTTTAATTTCTTCAGATTCTTCTTCCCTACTTTGTTGTTTCAAATTTCTAGCCTGGTATATAAGTTTCCTCATGATCCAGCCCCACCATGCTTAACATTAGATTTATTGAGTTCAACAATATATCAGACTTTGTACTCAGCCCTGGAAATATGGCATATGTGACAGCATTCTGTGTACCCTCCAAGAGCTTTCCATTTATGTGGAAGGTATTTTAAAGTTATTAGAAAAATATTTATTATGTAATTAATCTTTAAATATCTGAGATGGGGTACTGCATTCTATTCATTGTTTCTCCTTCCCATCTGCTTCCCCTTCACTAGTTTCTGTACTTTGAATTTTAATGAACTATCAGGACCTTCTTATGGCTCCTTTATTTTGTACTGTTAATCTCTTATTTGTATGTTATCTCTCTCCTTTTTTTCCCAATTAATTCTGATATTCCTTTAAGAACCAATTTCGGGCTGGGGATGTGGCTCAAGCGGTAGCGCGCTTACCTGGCACGCATGGGCCCGGGTTCGATCCTCAGCACCACATACAAACAAAATGTTGTGTCCGCCGATAATTAAAAAATATTAAAATTCTCTCTCTTCTCTCTCTCTCTCTCTCTCTCTCTCTCTCTCTCTCTCTGTCTCTCTCTCTCCCCCTCTCTCTTTAAAAAAAAAATTTAAAAAGAACCAATTTAGATATATATGCAGGCAGAATTAGTTGTCCTATCTTTTGTTTTGATATACATCTCAATCAGTGAATTATTTGTTTCTGTTTTCTTTATTGTAGAGCAAGAGCTCTTTAAGGACAGAGATATCTTTGTGTCTCATTGCCTAGAAAAGTGCCTGGTATTTACAGGGTGTCAGAAATGTTCATTACATGAAATCAAGAGGAATTTTTGCAATACTAATAGCAGGGATTGAATTTAAATTGGCTTCAGTGGCATGTGTATTTGTTGATTTTTACAGTACTTTTTACTGGATATATGTATTTGGTTTTTACATAGCCTTACTAGACAAGATTATGAACACCTTTGTGGCAAAAATGGTAGCTGTGTTTAAAAGTAGCCATTATGGATACTTAGTGGCAGTGGTTAGGAAGCATTATCAGTTTTCTGCATGTTGTATCTTAAACACAAAAGAGACACATTCCAGGTTTCTGAATATCTCCTTGAAAAAGTAAATGCAAACCAGGTGTGGGCATTTTAAGTAATCACTCTGCAATAATGTGACCTTGAGCAGTAACCTTTTGTAATTCCTTATCTTGAAAGTGAAGAATAGCATGAAGACTAAAAACACTAATACATGAAAAACTCTTATAGCAGTATCTGGCACATAATATTCTTCTATTATTTATTTTTCCCACTTTTATTTTTCAAGTTTTACATTACATTTTTCCACATTTCTTATTGGTACATTATAGTTGTAAATAATTATGAAACTTGTTATATATTTGTACTTATACATAATATAACAATATAATTTGGTCAGTATTACTCCCCAGCACTTTTTTTTACGAGAGAGAGAGAGAGAGAGAGAGAGAGAGAGGAGAGAGAGAATTTTTAATATTTATTTTTTTTAGTTCTCGGCGGACACAACATCTTTGTTTGTATGTGGTGCTGAGGATGGAACCCGGGCCGCACGCATGCCAGACGAGCGCGCTACCGCCTGAGCCACATCCCCAGCCCCCTCAGCACTTTTTTTTAATATTTATTTTTTTAGTTGTAGTTGGACACAATAACTTTATTTTATTTATTTATTTTATGTGGTGTTGAGGATGGTGCTAGGTGAGCGCTCTACTGCTGAGCCATCATCTCAGCCTCAGCACTTTTTTCTATTAGTTCTTTATCTCAAAAGATGGAATGAAATGCCTCAACTTTTTTGAAGCCCAAAGCATCTCTGAAAATACTATTTAGGCTTACAATGTCCACTATAATTTTTTTAAATCTACTGGGAGGATTATCTCTGAACTATTGAGTTGAATATAGTATAAAATGTTAAGTAAACTTGACACTGTTGACAGTGATTTTGTTTTTGCAGATGTTCTCAAATAGTGATGAAGCTGTAATCAATAAAAAACTTCCCAAAGAACTCCTGTTACGGTAAGTCTGAATGCTAATTTTGAGTGGTTCGTTTTTTGTTTTGAGTATATATTATTTGTGTATTTAAATTGTTTTTTAGATTTGTTGTCAGTTTTCATTTATGTATAGTCTTGCCTGGTTTGTTTCAATCCCTCTACTGGAGATTGACGGAGGGCCTCATACATTGGAGACAAGTCCTCTATACTGAGCTACATCTGCAGCCCTTTTTATTTTGGGACACTCTTATTACATTGCCATGGTTGCCCTTGAACTTGTGATCTCTTTCCTCAGCCTCCTTAGGAGCTAGGATTATCCACCATGCCTGGCTTGATTTTTTTTGTTGTTGTTGTTGTTTTGTTATTGTTTTTGTGCCAGGAATTGAACCCAAGGACACTTAACAACTAAGCCACAATCCCAGTCCTTTTTATTTTTTATTCAAAGACAGTGTCTTCTTGGCTTACTTAGGGCCTCACTGAGTTAGTGAGGCTGACCTGGAACTTGTGATCCTCCTGCCTCAGCTTCTTGAGTCACTGGTATTGCAGATGTGTGCCACGACACATAGATGACTTGAATTTTTAAATTTTTTTTTTTTTAAAGAGACAGTGAGAGAGGAGAGAGAGAGAGAGAGAGAATTTTTTTTTTAATATTTATTTTTCAGTTCTCGGCGGACACAACATCTTTGTTGGTATGTGGTGCTGAGGATCGAACCCGGGTCGCACGCATACCAGGCAAGTGCGCTACCGCTTGAGCCACATCCCCAGCCCCTGAATTTTTAAATTTATTGATTTTTTTTAAACTATCTTATTCCACATTTTTTAGGTGTGAGTAAAGATATTTGAAAGTTTAATTTAGTAGCAGTTTTTCCACTTACATCTATATTTGATTTTGTTTATTAATTTTACCTTTGCCCTATTCTTGTATATAGGTGGTATTGAGATAGGGTCTTGCTAAGTTGCTTAGGGTCCCACTGAATTGCTGAGGCTGACCTCAAACGTGGGATCCTCCTGCCACCAAGTGGATGGGATTATAGGCATGTGCCCACCATTTCCAGCTTACACTTATGATTTTACCTTATTTTGAACATGTAGAAACTATATTTTGGGGTTAACCATAACAAAAACAGAGCCCCAAACTTAAAAACATCTGATTTAGAAATCATCTAAGAAGAAATTGGCTGTTAAGTTGTTTTCAGAGCCCCTTCATTATTTGGGCACTTAATCATGACATTTCTTGTTCATTTATGTAACGTATCATGTGAGAAAGAGGTATGTTCTCAGGGCTGGGGATGTGGCTCAAGCAGTAGCACACTCGCCTGGCATGCGTGCGGCCAGCACCACATACAAACAAAGATGTTGTGTCCGCCGAAAACTAAAAAATAAATATTAAAAAAATTCTCTCTCTCTCTCTCTCTCTCTCTCTCTCTCTCTCTCTCTCTCTCTCTCTCTCTCTCTCCTCTATCACTCTATCTTAAAAAAAAAAAAAGAGGTATGTTCTCTTTTGGAAATGTTAAGAGTTAACAAGTTACTGTGCTCAGGGGCATCTGCAGCTTTGAAGCTATTGCAGTCTAGCCTATTACCAGCCCCATGCCTGCTTCATTGTAGAATATAATCTCTGTTCTCTTGCTGGTAAAGATAAGTATTTCTGGCATTCTTAAATATTTGCATGTCTGAATCCTCTACTAGATTACAAAATCCTTGCAAATGGGAACTATACCCTGTAAATACTTAGTACCCATTGAAATATTCTCCATTTATTTACTGTATAAAGCTTTCACGTTGGAGACACTGAAAAAATAATTGAATTTAGAATGTATTTTCCATGCAAGTAATGCCTTCTTATAGGCTGCCTATGGTTACATTGTATAATATTATACCATTAGAGCCACTGGAGAATAATCTCGAATATCTTGAGTATTCCCAAAATTTAAGTTAAATTTTAGCCATCTTAAATAGTTGTGTGCTTTGTTTTGTTTTTCCGTATTGAGCGCAGGGTAGGCAAGTGCTACCACTGAGCTACACCCCGAGCCTAAGAAATATTTTTTAAGTGGGTTATGTTCTTAACTATACTATAAGTTGAGTAAACCAAGACATAATTTTTTATGATAGTGCCATTTTGGACCTTAATACTACTTTATACTATAGTAGTTTACTTACAACTTTAAAGATTTAGAGAAATTACTTGACTCTGGTAACTGCTCCCACCCTATTGTGGTTTACATTTTGATGTTATATAACTTTTAGATTTTGTTTTAACCATGAAACCCAAATTCCACACTACGGCCCTCAAGATCCCTCATAATATGACAATGGAATAACATGATCTGATGCATATTTCTAAAGGGTTAGTCTGGCTACTATGTGAAAACCAGATGGGGTTAGGAGTGGAGCAATAAAAAAGTTATTAAAGAAATTTAGCCAAGAGATAAGATACTAGAGAGAACAGTTTCTGTAATTCTTTAGAGTACAGCACTGCCTACCTCTCCTACCTCTGCCCTTTCTAGCTTTGGTTACTGTTTTTGACACCTCTGTAGTACCTTTTGATGAGCTATAAGGTCTTTTCTTAACAGAGAGATGAATCAGATGAAGATAAATTCCTAAATCATTCTGCTTTTTTACCACCAACTCCTCTCAAATTCCAGTGGCTTTTTTTCCTAAGGCTGAGGGCAAGTGCACAAAAGACCAAGTCAGAGCACACAAGTGATTTTAAAGCTGTGCTTAGAGCCAAACATTGTGGCAAGCATCAGTCCGTAGCCTCAGCTCTTGGGAAGCTGAGGTGGAAGGATCTCTTGAGCCCCAGGGTTCAAAACCAAAAAACAAACAAACAAACAAACAAACAAACAAATAAATAAATAAACAAATCAATCAATCCACACACGCACAAAAAAAAAACACCCAGGGGTCAAGGGAAGAAGGAAGGAAGTTAGGATTGTGCAGAGGGGAGTGGGGATGGGAAGGACTGTAGAATGAGACAGAAATTATTACCCTATATACATGTATGATTACACTACTATTATGGCTCTGCACCATGTACAGCCAGAGGAATAAGAAGTTGTGCTCCATTTGTGTACAATGTGTCAAAATGCATTCTATGTCATGTGTAACTAATTAGAACAAATTTAAAAGAAAAGAAAGATAATAAATAAACCAAAACAAAAAACCCCCCTCTGCTTAGATGTGTGGAATATAGCTCACGTTCACCTATGTTCCATTGCCACATGTCCACGCCTAACATTTATAGAGTGGAAGAGTATATAGGTGAATGAATCTGTGAATATATATGAATTTATCATGTATATACAGACATATATGAACTTTCTAATTCTACCTGTTCTCCTCACTCTTTGGCACTGGGCAGAGTGAAGAGTAACATAACTATATCCTAGTACTGCTACTGCCTCTCAGGTTAGGACACTACCAGCCATGCCAGGGTTTGAGAGTGAAAAAAGTTAGAAATATCTGTCCTTTCTTAGTATTCTTGAGTTGAGTGGTTGGGAAAAAGGAAATTGAAGAAAGAAGGCATGTGTTTGACTTCTCACATTGGAACACTAGAGGTATTTTATCCTTATTAACATTTTTGTCAATGAGAATTTGGTTTGAATTTGGTTCTAATGTGTGCATTATGGGTTAAATTAGCTCCTTTCTAAGCTAAGCAGGAAACTTCACTACTGTTAGGATTTCTAGGGGAAATTAGTTGAGTTCCAAACAACCAACCAAATTTGAACTTAAAGTTGAAAACAAGTTTCTTCCAAAATTGGAGATCAGATGAAAGAGGGAAACTGATTTAAAACCATAAAACATACTACTTATTAGTGCATATAGATATAAAAAATTAGTTTAATCTTTGTTTAAATCATTGAAGACAAAGAGGAAAGAGGCTTTTTTTTCTTTTTTCTTTTTGCACTACCGGGTATTGAACCCAGGGACATTCCACTACTGAGCTATTTCCCCAGCCCTTTTTATTTTTTATTTTGAGAACTTTTTTTTGCTAATTGAGAACTTTTATTTTGAGGACTTTTTTTGCTAATTGCTAAGACTTACATCAAACTTGGGTCCTCAGCCTCTCAAGCTGCTGGGATTATAGGTGTGCACCACTATGCCTCGCTGGAAAGAGACTTTGATATATTTGACATTAAACTGGAAGATAACTATTGGTCATTAGTTAAATATTAATAAATTTAGTTTGGGGCATTTGTAATTTTAAGAATTTATGTTTGTTTGTTTTTGGTACTGGGAGTTGAATCCAGGGGTACTTAACCATTGAGCCACATTCCAGCTCTTTTTATTTATTTATTTTTTAAATGTTGAGACAAAGTCTTGTAAGTTGCTTAGAGACTAGCCTAGTTGCTGATGCTGGTTTTAAACTTGGCAATCCTCCTGTCTCAGCTTCCTGAGTCACTGGGATTGCAGGCATATGCCACCACACCCAGATGTTTCTTAGTTTTCTATATTTCTATATTTATTTCACAAAGGCTTTAATTACAGAAATTAAATATTTTTTTTAAGTACTGGGGGTTGAACCCAGAGGCACTTTACTACTCAGCCACATCCCCAGCCTATTTTTTTTTTATTTTTTTATTTTGAGACAGTCTTGCTAAGTTACTATGAGACTCACTAAATTACTTAATCTGACCTCAAATTTATGATCCTCCTACCGAAGCTTCCTGGGTTGCTGGGATTACTTACCTTTTCCAATGTTTAATTTTTTTAATTCTTATTTTATAATCTCCAAGGTAATGTTGAATGGAGATGATTCTATAGGTCAGTCCTATCTTATTCCTAATCTTAATGGAAATCTTTTTTTTTAATGCTACCCTTAAATAGACAGGATTTTGAAAAAAAAAAACTTTATTGTGTCATAGTGTCACTTTATAATCCTTTTCACTTAACATATCATGGACTTCTGTATATGGAAGTAAATATAACTTGACCAAATCATTTTTTGTGGCTGTGCAGTACTCCATAGTACAAGCATAATAATAGTTTTAAAATAATTTACCTTCTGTTAGGTGCTAAGTGTTTTCCCCACCAATTTACTAACATGACACAGCTTAAGTGATTTTTCTTCTTACAAATCTTTGAAACCATCCATATTTGTCTTATTAGTATAATATCCTGGCATGAATTATTAAAACAAAGAATAAAATTTTTTTTTAAACATTTTTAAACTTACAGAAAAGTTGCAAGTCCAGTACAAAAGCCTTTTTCACTTGCAAGTAAATTTCTGACGGGATCTCCCATCAATTGCCCTGCTTTCTATAAATAAGAAAAATATCTGGAAACACCTTTCTTTATTTTCTTTGGTACTGGGACTTGAACCGAGGGGCTCTTTTTCACTTATTTACATCCTCAGGTCCCCCCCCTTCAAAACAGGTGTTTATTATAAAAATTATGCAATTCGTTTATTATAGATTTTCATAAAAATGTTTAAATAATTTCTATCTGTACTCCAAAAAAGGTGTTCTACCTTTTATAGTCTTCACTGGCAGTGCATTCTGATGATAAAGAGAACATCTTACAAATATTCCAGATGATTTGGTTAGAATGTATGAAGAGCCTGGTATGGTGGCGCACTCCTGTAATCCCAGCGGTGCAAGAGGCTGAGGCAGGAGGATCATGAGTTTAAAGCTAGCCTCAACAATTTAGTGAGACCCTAAGCAACTTAGCAAGACCCTGTCTTTTAAAAAAAAAAAAAAAATTGGAAGATAGAGTCCCTAGAGAAAATTATTAAAAAAGACTTGTTTGGTCAAGTTTAAGTTTTAATATGGTTACAAACAGTAAAATATACTTGCATTGAATTTTTCAAAGCAAAAATGGTTTTTCCATTTTGTTTATCTTTCCCAAAACATTTTTTTTTTGGTGGGGGCGCAGGGATTGAATGCAGGGGCACTTAACTACTGAGCCACATCCCAGCCCTATTTTGTATTTTATTTAGAGATAGGGTCTCACTGAGTTGCTTAGTACCTCACCATTGCTGAGGCTGGCTTTGAACTTGTGATCTTCATTTCTCAGCCTCCCAAGCCCTGGGATTACAGGTGTGTGCCACCACACCTGATTCCCAAAACACTTTTTTAAAATATTTATTTTTTTAGTTTGAGGTAGATATACCTTTGTTTTATTTTTATGTGGTGCTGAGGATCGAATCATGCATGCAAGTACTGGGGATTGAACCCAGAGGCACTTTACCACTGAGCCACATTCCCAGCCTATTTTTATTTTTTTTGTCTTGAGACAGTCTGGAGATAGCATTAAATTACTAAAGCTGACCTCAAACTCATGATCCTCCTTCCTCAGCTTCTTGAGTTGCTGGGATTTCAGGGGTGTACCACTGCACCTGGCTTCAATAATGTCTTTTTAAGAAATATTTATTTATTTTTTAGTTGCAGTTGGGCACAATATTTTTATTTTATTTATTTATTTTTATGTGGTGCTGAGGATCGAACCCAGGATCGCCTCACACATGCCAGGCGAGCACTCTACCGCTGAGCCACAACCCCAGCCCTCCAATAATGTCTTGATAGCAACACAATCCAGTTCATAATGATTGTGTTGCTTTCGATTAATATCTTTTTATCATAACTTTATTTTATTTATTATTTTTTTCATGTGTGCTGCAGAGGATCAAACCCAGTGCCTCATATGTGCTAAGACAAGAGCTCTACCACTGAGCCATAACCCCAGCCTGATATCTATCTTTTTTTTCTAAATATTTATTGTTTTAGTTGGACACAATATCTTTATTTATTTATTTTTATGTGGTACTGAGGATCAAACCCAGGGCCTCACATGTGCTAGGCGAGCAATCTACCGCTGAGCCACAACCCCAGCCCCTAATATCTATCTTTAGTCTGAACAATTCCTTAGTATTTTGTTGATTTTGACACTTGAAGATTACAGTTCAGCCATTTTGTAGAACTTCCTTCAGTTTGAATTGTCTTATGTTTCCTGGTAATTAGATTCAGGTTATGCTTTGCTGGTAGAAAAAACATAGAAGTGATGCTATATACTTCTCTTTGCATCCTGTTAGTTGGCATATACTTTCAAGTTGACTTATCACTTTGTTCACTTTGATTAATAGACTAAAACAGTGTCTGCCAGGCTTCTTTAATGGAAAGTTAAGTCTCTCTTTATAATTAATAAGTATTTTACAGGAAGTATTTTGAAACCATGTAAATATTTTCCTTCTCATTAAACTTTATTAATTTTTAGTTATGAAGTTATGAAGTTATGGTTTCCTTTGTAATAACCCAGTTGTCCATCAAAAGAATAGATAAAATACAAAATACCCATATAGTGGAACATTACTTGGCCATTGAAGGAACAAAATATGGATATGTGCTACAACATGAATGTATGTTTTAAAACATGCTTATTGACCAAAAGGCCTTACTTATTACTGTGTTATTTCATTTATGTAATATCCAGAATAGATAAATCAATGGATACAGAAAATAGAGTAGAGATTTTTTGGGGTTGAGTGGTGGGTGGGAAGTGATGGGGTTCTTTTCAGGGTAATAAATATGTAGAACTCAGTGATGAAGTGCTGCATAGTATGTGTGATTCCTAGCACTACAAAAACAAATTGTGGAGTTAGTGATGATGGTTGCACAACATTATGGATATATTTTTAAAAATCTCTGAAGGCTGAGAATGTGGCTCAGTGATGGAGTGCTTGCCTAGTACCCGTGAAGTCCTGGATTTCACCCCCAACACCAAAAAAGAAAAGAAGCTGGGGGGAAATCACTTAATTATGCACTTTAGAAGGTAAGTTTTAAGCTGGATACAGTGGCCCATGTCTATAATCCCAGTGACAAAGAGCAAGGCCAGCCTCAGCAATTAGCAAGACCCTGTCTCAAAGTAAAAAAATTAAAAAGAAATGGGGGGGGTGAGCATGTGGCTCAAGCAGTAGCACGCTCGCCTGGCATGTGTGCGGCCCGGGTTTGATCCTCAGCACCACATACAAAGATGTTGTGTCCGCTGAAAACTAAAAAAGTAATTTAAAAAAAAAAAAAGAAGAAAGGAATGGGGATGTAGCTATGTGGTAAACATCCCTGAGTTCCTTCCCCATTGCCTTCCAAAAAAGAAGTTAAGTTTTATGGTGTAGATAGAAATAGAGGTAGAAATATAAATTTTAAAACAAATTCTGCCAGTGTTTTTGAAAAACAAAAGCCTACGATATATGCTGATGTGAGAATATTCAGTAATTCTTTAACCTTATCCCACCTTTCCTTCCTTCTTCCTTCCTTTCTCATTCTTTTTTCTATTTCTCTATATATGTGATAGAGTCTGTCATAGATAAAAGAAGCAAACAAATGAGAAAGGAAACAGAAAATGGGGTTAGAGAAATGGGAAAGAAAAGAGGTGGACACACAAACTGGATAGGTGATGTCTCCTTTCTATGTTATTATTAGTCTTAATGACAATGTGAAGGTAAACTCACAGATGATTTTTTTCAATGGATGATTTGTAGTTATTAGTTTATTAAGAATGAATTCTTACACATTTCTTCATAGCCATTATTTAAGTTATTGCTGGTTACCTCTGGTGAATGGAATTGAAGAGTAAAGTCTTTCCTTGTTCCAACTCTAGATATTATAATTGTTTATCAGAAAAAAAAAAAACACTGCTGAAGGCAAGAAAAGCAGTTGGAAAGTTGCAATTTTCTTTGTGAGGGTCAATTGTAGTGCTGCTAAATCTAGAAAGAAAATGGACCCAAGTAAGAGACTTTTTTTTTCCAGTGCCAGGGATCAACCTTAGGGAATCTGACATGCTAGGCAAGTGAGCTACCACTGAGCTCTCTCTCTGCCCCATAATGGAGAGATTTTTAAGTGTTGAGATTAGCGATGTATTTCTTGATTGATTTAATAGGACTAAGTTTTTAGACCTTTTTTTTTTTTAGTTGTAGGTAGACATAATATCTTTATTTCTATGTGGTGCTGAGGATTTAACCCATTGCCTCATGCATGCTAGACAAGTGTTCTATGTCTGAGCCATAACCCCAGCCCTTGATGTGTGATTATAACAGAGATACTGGGAAGGTGTCAAGGATGATGCCCATGCTCTTTGCTTTCTAGTAAGTAGATGGTGGGAGCACTCACTAAAATAGAGAAAATAGGAGGAAAAGATTTAATGGGAGGTCAGTAATTATATTTAATTATAATTCTCTTTAAAAATTTGTTTTTGTAACTGCAAGTTATAAAACCACCAACTCAAATTGGCTTAAACAGTAAGGGAGATTATAAAAGGAAAAAGAGACATTAAACCAGGTAATCAGGTTGGTTGGCTTAGGGAATCTCAGTGTTATCAATTTTCTTCTTTTGTTCTGTAAAGAATAGCATCACCTTGGTCCTAAAGCTGCTTTTCCTTATGGGCACAGGATAGATGCCAGCAAATAATGGATTACATGGGGGATGGGGTTGTAATGCAGTGGTGTAGTGTAATAGTAGAGCGCTTGCCTAGCATGTATGAGGCACTGGGTTCGATCCTCAACACCATATAAAAATAAAAAATAAAATAAAGGAATTGCATCCATCTACAGCAGAAAATATTTTTAAAATAATGGATTACATGTTTATTTTTTTTATTTCAAGGGAGAGATGGACTAGCATTGATACCCAAATAAAGTTTCTTCTCAGATCTTAGCCAAATAGGTCTAGATTAAATTCAATCACAAGTGGCTTAGGCTAGTGAACTGGGATGGACCTAATATCGGTGAGTCAATCACATTACTCACCACACATAGAATGTAGCATACCTAAAGGAATCATGAATGTTCTTCAGATAGTTTTCCATATACTATGAGTGTTTTGTTGTTGTTTTACCATGGATTGAACCCAGGGCACTTAACCCACTGAGCCACATTCCCAGTTGTTTGTTTGTTTTAGTTGTAGTTGGACACAATACCTTTATTTTATTTATTTACTTTTATTTGGTGCTGAGGATAGAACCCAGGGCCTTGTACATGCAGAGCAAGTGCTCTACCTCTGGGCCACAACCCCAGATAGACCTCCAGTTGTTTTTTTTTATTTTTTATTTTGAGGTAAGGCCTAACTGAGTTGCTGAGGGACTCAAAGAAGAGTGTGCTATATTTTGCATTGTTTATTGATAAAAAAATTAAGTTGTTTCTAGCTTTTTGGTTTATTTTTATATTTGTTTTGCTGTATTGAGGATTGAACCGGGGGTGCTTTACAGTGAACTATATCCCCAGCCTTTTTTTTTTTTTTTTTTTTTTCTTTTTCTTTTTCTTCTGAGACTGGGTCTTGCTAAATTGCCCAGTCTGGTCTTGAACATTCCACTGATATTTTTTTTTAAACAGGATTGAACCCAGGAGTGCTTAATCACTGAGTTACAGTTCCAGCCCCTTTTATTTTGACACAGTATCTCACAGAGTTGCCTTGGTAAATTCATGAGCCTAGCTTTGAATTTGTGATCCTCCTGCCTCAGTTGCTGGGATTACAGCCATGTGCCACCATGTTCAGCACAATTCTTTTTTAAAAAAAATATTTATTTTTTAGTTATAGGTGGACACAATATTTTTATTTTTATGTGGTGCTAAGGATTGAACCCAGTACCTCAGGCATACTAGGCGAGGGACGTCTGAGCCACAACCTCAGCCCTCTGCCCAATTCTTATATTCAGATTTCTAAAGATAATTGTCTTTAGAATCAAGTACAAAGAAAAAATAGAAGTCAAGGAGTTACTAAGTAATAATCAATGTATAAACAGACTACTTGAGTAGTGATAGAAGGAATTCAAGTACTGAGGCTTATCACATCCATCTTCCTAAGACCGGCAAATTAGGAGTAGAAGGACTAAGCTTGTATTACTTGTATAGAGGAGCACAGTGATTATGTTTGTCCTCTTTAAAAAAAAAATTCTGTAATGTCCAAGTCAAGGTGAAAAGCTAACTCTGGAATCTTCACATTTAGAACCCCATTTGTGTGTGTGTGTGTGTGTGTGTGTGTGTGTGTGTGTGTGTGGTACTGGGGATTGGACCCAGGGGCACTCTACCACTGAACTATATCCTAAATAGTGGGTGACAGCCCCATTTATGTAACAAGTTGGCTTTGAACTTGCAATCCTTCTGTCTCAAATCCTCCTGTCTCAGCTGCCCAAGTAGCTGGTATTACAGGCATGAGCTACCTGGCCTAGTTCATTTAGTATGTTCTAGTAACACAATTGTGATTGTTGAGATGTTGTGCTCCGTGGGGTATTATGGTGTGGATATGAAGTGTCCCCAAAAAAACTCTTAATGCAGGAATATTCAGAGATGAAATTATTAGATTAAGAGAACTGTAACCTAGCTGGGCATGGTGGCACACACCTGTAATCTCAGAGACTTGGGAGACTGAAACAGGAGGATCGAAAGTTTAAAGCCAGCCTCAGCAATTTAGCAAGGCACTGAGTAACTCAGTGAGATCCGAAATAAAATAATGAACAAGGGCTGGAGATATGACTCAGCAGTTAAGTGCTCCTGGGTTAAATCTTTGGTAGAGAGGGTGGGGGACATGAAAGCTGACTAAAATGTGAAGTCTCCTAAGTCTGCACACACTTGACCACCAGCTTGATGTTTCATGTATGTTGTTTTTGCTGTCTTTTGTGGAAAACCTTTCTATTAAAAGATTATTAGAGACTACTAAGATGAATACTTGTAAAGCCTCTCACCTTGGCTCCATGTATGTTACCCCCATGTAATATTACTCAGGGTAAACATAAGGATATTTAGGTTATTAAACTCCATACAAAGATACTGAATAGTGGGTGACAGGATAAAGAAGCATTTCAGCAATGAAACAATATTTGTTGTATTAGGTAGATTTGTTATAAGGTAAACAGTATATATTATTTTATTGAGGTACACAGATTGAGAGTACATACAGTATTTTTATTTGGAAGTAGAGTGGGTAGTAGTATTTTAATATTATCAGAATTTTAAAATATGGTTAATTTGCTTTATTAAGAGTCGTCAGAATGAAACCAGGTCTGCTTTGAGGGAACAAGAAAGGTACCCAGCTTTTCCTTTTTTGGGTTTATCTGCCATTTAGAAACTGAAAAGGGTAAAAAGGAAATAAGCCAGGTAAGACATAGGAATAATGAAGTGAAAAAAGAGTGGAAAACAGAAATGGTTTAAAAAGTAAAATATAATAAAAGCAAAAATAATTAATATAAAACAGGTAAAGAAAAAGATAAATATTATAGCAGCTGTAAGGAAAAGTTGAAGGTCTTACTAGATTCAATTATTTTCTTGGTATCTGTACTCACATATCCAAAACAAAAACTTTTGATTAAGCCATAACATAGTTTCAGTGTTCCACATTTTAATTAATGGCACCTAACTACCCAAGTCCTGGTACCAGAAATGTATTCTCGAACCCTCTCATCCAGTCCATCATCAAGTTCTACCCTGTTTTCTATATCTCCTTGGTAGCACACGTGGTCTAAGCCTCCATTACCTAGACAGTAGTGGTGTTCTCTCTCTCTCTCTTTTTAAATATTTATTTATTTTTTTTTTAGTTTTCGGTGGACAGAACATCTTTATTTTATTTTTATGTGGTACTGAGGATCAAACCCAGCGCCCTGCGAATGCCAGGCGAGCACGCTACCACTAGAGCCACATCTCCAGCCCAGTAGTGGTGTTCTCTTAACTGATAGGCTTGGTGCCACTCTTGTGCCCTGACAGTCTGATCTCCCCATAGCAGCTATACTGATGTCTTTTGTGGTACCAGGGATCAAACCCAAGGCCTCATGCATGCTAAGCAAGTACTCCACCACTGAGTTACATTGCTATCCATTTTTTAAATTTTGAAATGATCTTGCTTAGTTGCCCTAGGTAGCCTCAAACTCGTAATCCTCCTGCTTCAGCCTTCCAAGAAGCTGAGATTACAAATAGGTGCCACCAGACCCATTGTATAATGATCTTTTCCTAATATAAATTAGATAATATCCCTCACTGACCTAAAACCCACCTTTGGCTTCCCTTAGACTTGGAATATAATCTAAACAGTTCACTATGGCCATAAAGCCTTCTTAGTCTGGCCCTATCTAACTCTAAACTTTGCTCAATATCCTTATCTATAAATAGGAATGATAATAGTACCTATCTTGTAAGGACTTAAAATAATACCTGATATATAATAACTCATTAAAGGGCTATGGTTCTACTACTATACTACATCTTCACTGCTTCTTTTAATCTCATCACACACTCACTGTTTCTTTATGTGAATGTTCTTTTTCTTAGTTCTTGACAGTTCTGGTTCCTTCTATTATTGAGGTCTAAAATCAAATATGTACTCCTAGAAAAGCCATTCCCTGACCACTCGTCATTTTTACTTTGCTATCTTTATTGTAGCCATTAACTTCCTAAAATTTTTTCATATTTTTTTACTTACTTTATGTCTACCAACAGCTCCTAGACCACAAGCTGCAGGGACCTAAAACAATGCCCATTGAAATATATTCTGAATGAATACATGAAACTCATAGCCCTCCTTTTTTTCCCCCTCTCTATATACAGTCGGTCCTCCTTAGAGAAGGCACACTCTCTACATATTACTGAAGACTGCCTATGGATACCTTTTTAAATTTTTTCATTTTATTATTTCACCATACTTTTTCTCTGAACTTGTTCAACGACTTTTCTGCTCCTTGTTGGTATCTTGCTGAGATCACAGGAATAAATCAGTTTAAAAAAGAAGGTAAATAAAGCATAAGGGAAGTTTTTTGTAACCAATTCAGTTACTATTCCTAGGGGTTTTTTTAAATCATGCAGATATTTCAATCAAAACCACCTTCTGATCCAAAACTAAAAAATGTTTAAAATAGTGTGATCCTACTGGCATAAGACATGATATATTGGCCAGTAGAATAGAATAGAGAGGTCAGAAGTAAATCCTCATATACGTGATCAGATGATTTTTTTTTTTAGTTGTCTAAGAACACAATACTTTTATTTATTTTTATGTGGTGCTCAATATCAAATCCAGTGCCTCACATGTGCTTGGCAAGCGCTCCCCCCACTGAGCCCCATCAGATGATTTTTGACAAAGGTGCCAAAACCATTTAGTGAGGAACACAAATGATGTTGGGAAAACTTTGTATCCCCGTAACAAAAGAATGAATTGGGTTGGAGATGTAGCTTAGTGGTAGACTGCGTGTTTTAGCATACTCAAGGCTCTGGGTTTGACCCCCAGAACCACCAAAAGTGTGCGAGGAGATAGAGTTGAACTACCTTACTCCATATACAATACCAACTCAATGGATCACAGATCAAAACATAAGAGCTAAAGTTATAAAAGAAAACTGGGCATACCTGTAATCCGGGGACTTGAAGCTGAGAGATAGGAGGATCACAGGTTTAAGGCCATCCTGAACAACTTGGCAAGACTCTTCAACAATGTAGTGAGACTTTGTCTCAAAATAAATAAATGGACTAGGAATTTAGCTCAGTGGCAAAGTATTCCTGTGTTCAATCCCAGTACCCCCCCAAAAAAAAAATTCTTAGAAGAAAACAGAGGGGGGAAAGCTTCCTGATAATTGGACTTGGCAGTGATTTCTCAGATATGACACCAAAACTCATAAATCAATAGAAAAAAGTAGGTAAACTGGATTGCATAATAATTATAAAAATTTTGAACATTAAAGAATAATTATTAAATTATATATTATTAATTATAAAAATTTTGTACATTAAAGAATAGAATTCAGCAGTGAAAATATTTGCAAGTCATATTTATGATAAGGGATCACTGTCTAGAATCCATAAAGAACTTTATAATACAACAACAAAGCCTGATTTAAAAATGGGTAAATGACTCACCAGACATGGTATATCCCTATAACCCCAGTGACTTGGGAGGCTAACGCAGGAGAGTTACAAATTTAAGGCTAAGTTTAGCAACTTAGCAGGATCCTATCTCAAGATACAAAAAAGCAAAATAAAAACAACTAGGGACGCAGCTGGTAAAGAATCCCTGGGTTCAGTTCCTAATACAGAAAAATAAAGGGGGGTGGGTAGTTCTCCAAAGCAGATATATAAATGGCCAAGAAGAACATGAAAATGGTCTCAAAATTACTAATCATTAGAAAAATACAAATAAAAAAAACATAATGAGATACCATTTCCCTGTTCAAACCCATTTGTGATACTATTTTTTAAAAATAGTATTGACAAATATGTGGGAAAATTAAGATCATTTATATACTGCTGATCAGAATTTAAAATGGTGCAACTTCTGTGTAAAATAGCCTAATGATTCCTCAAAAAAAAAAAAAACTAAACAGAATTGATAAATGATACAGAAGTTTTACTTCTGAATATATACCCCAAAGTATTAAAAACAGGGACTAAACAGGTATCTGTACACTCATGTTTTTTTATTTTATTATTTTTTTTTGTAGTTGTAGATGGACAAAACAGCTTTGTTTTGTTTATTTTTATGTGGTGCTAAGGATTGAACCCAGTGCTTCATACATGCTAGGCAAGTGCTCTGCTACTGAGCTACAGCCCCAGCCCCCTTTTATGGAACCATAATTCACAGTAACCAAAAGGTGAAAGCAAACCAAGTATCTGGCAATAGATACAGAAAATGTGGAATATGATAGAATACTATACAACTCTAAAATGGAAGTAAATTCTTAAACCTACTACAATATGTATGAATCTCAAAGACATAATGCTAAGTAAAATAAGCAAGACACAAATGATAAATGTTAAGTACCAAGAACCGTCATCTTCACAGAGACAGAAGGTAGAATGCTGGTTGTCAAAGACTGGGAAAGAGAGGTATTGGGAAATTAGTGTTATTTTGGTATAGATTTCAGTTTGGGAAAGTGGAAAAACCTTTGGAGATGGTTAGTGGGGATATTGGTCTTAACCATGTGAACAGGAACTTCATGCCACTGAGCTACAGTTTCATATGTGTGCTCACAGTTTTTTGTTGTTGCTCTTTTTTGGTACTAGGTTTGAACAAGGGCACTTAATGACAGCCACATTTCTTGCCCTTTTTATTGTTTGAGACTGGGTCTCATCAAGTTGTTTAGAGCTACCTAAGTTGCTGAGGATGGCTTTGAACTTGTGATCCTCCTGCCTCAGCCTCCCAAGTCACTGGGATTATAGGCATGTGCCACCACACTCAGCACACAATTTTTTTTAAAGACTGAACATATTTACAAAATGCACATGACTTTCTCTCTAATGTAATTATTAACTCAGCATATCACAAGTTCCACAATATAACTGATAGCCTCTGATCACTAAACAACAAAATTTCATTTTTTAAAGCTATCCTAGGGAGCTTTTTACACTTCAGGTAACTATGACAGAAACTAGCCTCTCTTCTCCAAATTAATGCTTCCTGACCTCCGTTTTGTAACACTTCAGAAGTCTATATCAGTTAGAAATCATTTATCATCCCTTGATATAATTGAACTTGTATAGCATTTATGTACATTGTTAAGTAAACGATTACCTTTTTTGTTGTTGTTGTTCTGGGGAGTGAACTCAGGGGTGCTTTATCACTAAGCCTCAGTCCTTTTTATTTATTTACTTATTTGTTTGAGACAGAGTCTCACTAAATACCAGAGGCTCCAAATTTGTAATCCTCCTACTTAGCCTCCCAAAACAATGGGATTACAGTCATGTGCTACCACACCCTGCTAAAAGATTACTTTCTTCTACTATGTTTTATTTTTTATTGCTCAAATCTTTTTTTTTCTTGAAAGAACTGCGTGTGAGTATGTGTGTGTGAGTGTTATATGTGTGTGTAGTTATTAAAAAGCTAAAATTAAGAGAAATTATCATATAGTGAAGTTTGTCTCCCTCTCTTTTCTTTTTAGGATATTTTCTTTTCTGGATGTTGTTACCTTGTGTCGCTGTGCTCAGGTCTCCAGGGTAAGAATGATGGACATGGTTACAGAGGGACCACTTTCTGACACTAAGGATGTCAGTCTCTATAGTAGGCTGACCATTTATTTTAGGTGTTACTTGTATGTTGTTATGTTTGAAAGGGTGTTATTTCATTTATGGTATACCTTCCCCATATAATTCAATAATGGAATTCTATATATACCATCTCTAACTGTTCTATAAATCTTATTTACATAACATAAGCAGAGTAGTTAAGTGAAAAGGCATTGAACATGCAAATTAAAAGGCTATGCTTGCTGGGTACAGTGGCGCATTGCTGTAATCCCAGTGGTTTGGGAGGCTGAGGCAGGAGGATTGCAAGTTCAAAGCCAGCCTTAACAAAAGTGAAGCACTAAGCAACTCCGTGAGACCCTGTCTCTAAATAAAATACAAAATAGGGCTGGGGATGTGGCTCAGTGGTTGAGTGCCTCTAAATTCAATCCCTGGGACAAAAAAAAAAAAAGGCTATGCTTAACTTAATGAAATTTGCTTTATTGGTTTTTTTGTTCATTTGATACACATATACATATAAAAGACTCTTAAACATCTAATTCTCATGCTATTTTATCCCCATGTTCTTTCCTTGAAAGATAAAATTTTTAAAAAAAATGGTTGTAGAACAAATCACTTTTCCTAAAGTCAGTTTCTACATTATACTTGACTCTCCATTTTTGTCACTTAACATTGCTGTGACAAAATGGCCATATACCCTAATCTTATTGGCTATCACTGATATAAAGGGTATAATCTCTGATGTGGAAAAATTGCTTTATGAACTGCTTCCAACCACTTTTGTAATACAGTTATCTGATCAGTAATAAAATGAACATGTATTTGCAGTTGTCATCTTTTTATAAATTAGGCACCAGCTTTTTGTTTGTTCATTCATTTAACAAATATTTACTGAGAGCCCACTGTTTGCCAGGTACTGATATGTAATATGGCTGTACCATAAAGTATTATGTTTATCTGTGTAGGTGGGCCCAGATGTCCCTTCAGACTACTATCACCACACATAAATCTTAATATAGAGAATTTCCCCTTATTCTAACTTTAATTTCTGCATCCTGAAAGCCATACTTAATGTCTGTCAGTCATTTTGGAAATTAACAATGGTGCTTCAGTGATTTCTCTTTTGACATTTTTATCTCCATTAGTTGTGTGGTCCCTTTAGACATGGCCATTTACAAGTGAATGAATTTTCCTTTCTGATTCCATTGTGAAGGTGACAAAACACCCAGAAACAAAATTCCCAGATCAGTGTCTAAACCTGTTTAGTTACACAGCCTCATGCAAGAAGTGTTGACTTAAATTGAGTTTTCAGTTATTGTTTTCATTTGCAGGTTCCTCTTCCTTCTTAATATGTGTTAACTTTAAGGGAAGGAAGTCACAATGTCAGTTTTCATTAAATCTGGAAAATTTTATATTAGTAGTTGTTTTATTGTTTTCTTTCCCACCCCTACTGTGTTTTGAACCCAGGAGTGTTTTTACCACTGAGCTACATTCCCACCCCCCCCCCTTTTTTTTTTTAAGAAGGGCCATGCTAAGGCTGGCCTCAAACTTGTGATTCGCTTGCTTTAGCCTCCCGAGTCATTAGAATTGACAGGGATATGCCACCACACTTGGCATATTCTTTTTGTGTGTATGTGCTTTGGATTGAACCCAGGAGCACTTTGCCACTGAACAACATCCTCAGCCTTTTTTCCTTTTGAGACAGGGTCTCACCAAAATGCTGAGGGTCTCACTAAATTTTTGTGTCTGGCTGTGCCTATAATACCAGTGGCTTATGAGGCAGGAGGATCATGAGTTCAAAGCCAGCCTCAGCAAAAAGCAAGGCACTAATCCGCAGCCTCCCAAGTCCCGGGAATTATAGGTATGGACCACACTGCACCAAGTTTATATTCCATTGTTCTCTATGCTTGAAGTTTTTTTTTTTTTTTTTCAGTGCAGACTCTAGAGAGGAATCCGTCATTTATAATTTTAGTCTGAATTATGTATGTTTTCTGCTTGCTGAAGAACATAATAGAAGGAAATAAGAAATAGCATATCAATCAGAGATTCATTTAGCCCAAGAATTTATTAAACATATAACCTTTAAATGTTTTATTGGTTGCCTCCCCTGGCTAACCACTTAAGCCACTGGAAAAATGAAGCCATTAAAAGAAAAGTAACATTAAACTTCTGAGAAAACTGCAGCTATTTCTATAATAACTCCTTGCTTACCCTCATACCCCTGACATTCTTCTTATTGATTATGTGACAGTTATCCTAAGGCTTATAAGTAAATCCAGAATTCTTTTTTAAAAGTTTCAGAGAAATAGCTATAAGTATAATCAATATTAAATCCCTTTTAAATCTTATCAACTTTATGACTCTAATATTAAAACTTTTTGTTTATTTTGTTTTGTTTTTTTTTTTTTGTTTTTGTTTTGCAGTGCTGGGGATCAAACCTAAGGCCTTGCACATGCTGGGCAGTTGTTCTACCATTGAGCTACACCACCAGTCCATGACTTTTATTTTTTAAATTTAACAGGGAATGTTTTTAAAGGAAAATATAGAATGAGCGACAACAAATTAACTCCCACTGGACTCTTTCTTACCTCCCTTTTCTTCTTGTTTAAGATGTATGAAAATCTTAAACTTTCCATTGAAGGTGAATGTGGTGGCCCATGCCTGAAATCACAGGGACTAAAGAGCCTAAGGCAGGAATATCACAATTTCAAGAGCATCTTGGGCAATTTAATAAGGCCTTGTCTCAAAATAAAAAATTGCTGGGGTTGTGGCTCAGTGGTAGTATACCCCTGGGTTTAGTCTCCAGTACTGCAAAAATAAATGAATAAATAATTTAAAAAATAAATAAAATTACCACTGAATCAAGTTGGGGATAGAATGATGATTAATTGAAAAACCTACAAACCTACCTGAGTAAATTGGTAATGAGGAAAACATGAAATACAGATAAATTATACAAAAATATAATTTTCAAGTCCCAAATCACCATGTCACAGTTTCATATCTAACCAAGTGATACTATAGATAATAGATACGTATTAAACAGAGCAGCATTTGGTGTACTGTCCCATTCCGTTGGTTTCACCCTCATCTTGTTTCCAATTTAGGGATGGAGCTAAGATTTGTTCTTCATCACCTAAAATTCTGTCTCATTTGAGATTAGAAATTGGAATCTTGGGCTGGTTGGGCTGGGGATATAGCTCAGTTGGTACGGTGCTTGCCTTGCATGCACAAGGCCCTGGATTCAATTCCCAGCAAACACACACACACACACACACACACACACACACACACACACACACAATAAAAGTGAAATTGGTCATATCATATTTCATACATTAGATTGAAGTGGGTTATGAACTCCCAATTTTACCCCAAATGCAGATTGCAGAATCTCAAGAGCTTTGTAATGTTGTGAACAACCAATAAAAAAAATAAAAAATTTAAAAAAAAAATAAAAATAAAACTGAAATTGGAATCTTGCAGTTTCAAAGTACCTTCTGGCTATGATGTTTATCATAACCTGCTGTTTCCCCAATTTCCCTAATTTAAGATATTTTGTAGCTGTTAATTTCTATACCTACTCATTTTATGAGATAATCTCATTTGAGAGTAAAGCATGGATCCAGGATCAAAAATAGATCAAAAAATTTCCTTAGCTTCTGTTGGGAGTAGTGATAGAAGCTAAGGAAATTTTTTGATCTATTTCAGTCATTAGTTGGTTGAATATTGTTTTTTATTTTCATTTTCATTTTAAATTTTAAATTTTGCTTATTTCTTTTCTTCAAAATAGGCCTGGAATGTTCTGGCTCTGGATGGCAGTAACTGGCAACGAATTGACCTGTTTGATTTCCAGAGAGATATTGAGGTATAATTTTGTGGTGTGTGGCCCCAATTCTCTTGCAAGTAATTATAACATGGGACAAGTTAGCCTCAGCCATATAAATCTTGTTTTCCCTCAAGAGAGAAACTATTGTTTTCAGTACATCTAAACTTCATGGTAGCCTCCAAAGTTCCCAAGAGTTTATTGAATTTTTGAAAATAAGTAGATTATTTCACTGAAGTAATACTAAATTACTAGAACAATTTTAGTCCTGAAAAGGACTCAAAACTTTTTGGTTTTGCAGTAGAAATGTGAACTTACATTTTGTGTTTGCTTGTTTTAAAGAAGTCATTTTTGTATTTGTTTATTGAAGAACAAGTACAATTATAACTTACTGGGGGGTGGTATTTGCATTTCTTTTTTTTTTTTTTTTTTTTTTTTCCATTTTACTTTTGTGCTACTTGGAATAAAGCCCAGGGATGCTCTATTGCTAAGCTATATCTCCAGTATATTTTATTTTTTATTTTGCAGTCTGGCCTCAGATTTGTGATCCTCCTTCCCCAGCCTCCTAAGTAGCTGGGATTATAGGTCTAGGCCACCACACACCCAGCTAAATATATTTTTTTGGAGGTGGGTATGGGGATTGAACCCTGGGGTAATTCCTCACTAAGCTATGTGGGGACATAGCCCTTTTTATTGTTTGAGACAGGGTCTCACTAAGTTGCTTAAGTCCTTGTTAAGCTGCTAAGGCTGGCCTTGAACTTTTTTTTAATGTTTATTTTTTAGGCGTAGATGAACACAACACAATGCCTTTATTTTTATGTGATGCTGAGGATCAACCTGGGTTCCACCTGTGTGAGGCGAGCCCTCTACTGCTGAGCCACAGTGCCAGCCCAGGCCTTGAAATTTTGATCCTCTTGTCAAGCTGCTGGGATTTCAGGGGTGTACCACCATGCCTATCAGCAACCTATATAGATAGATATACACCATATATATATATATATACACACACACACACACACTAACACTATCTATCTCTGTGTGTACATATATATATTTTTTATTATTATTTTTATTTTTTATTTTTATTTTTTTTTGATACTGAGGATGGAACCCAGGGGCACTTAACCACTGAGCCACATCCCCAGCCTTTTTTTATATTTTATTTAGAGACAGTCTCGTCGAGTTGCTTAGGGCCTCACTAAGTGTTAAGGCTGGCTTTGAACCTGTGATCCTCCTGCATCAGCCACCTAAGCTTCTAGATTACAGGCATGTACCACTTTGCCTGGCTATGTTATTCTCCAGATGTGCATTTTGGCCCTTGGTGAATCAAAGGTAATAGTTTTTGTGGAGAATGTAAAATGAATTAAACCAATGTCATTCATTAAATTGTTTTTGTTTAGAAGCAGTTTTTTTGTCTCCTCTTGCTCATCCCCTACCCACCTATTTCACCTTTTAGTATAACCTTTTGTCTTTAAAATAGAAAACATTATGACTTGAGTTTGAATTACTTTAACTGAATTTAAAGCAGTCCTTAGTTCTCTCTTCAGAAGAGTGAACATAAGAGATAACTCATAGTGTCAAGAAGATTGAGAATCTCTTCCCTTCTCTTTCTCCACTTGCCTCTCCTTTTCTCTTATTCTCTCTCTCTCTCTCTCTCTTTCTGCCTGTCCCCCTCTCTCTTGGTCTCTCTTTCTCTTTTAAATTTCCAGCAGAAACAAATTCTTAAGGGCCTACTTGAAGAATTTTAAAAACCTTATATGAACCTTCCATTATCTTCACAAGATGTTTTTAAAATAATAACTACAAACATTATATTGAATTGTTTTTTACAATTCTTTGATCTTCATGGATGTTAAGATATTTAAAGCAGCACAGCTCACAAAATCATTTAGCAACCTTTTAAGTGTTCTTTGAGTCTTGCTATATGCAGAGTGCTATAGTATATATTTTGGAAAGTATAAGAATATAAAGTTCAGGCATGTTTTAAGTAGATGGGCTAATCAGGAAAGCATTCCCAAAGGAAGTTGAAATTTTCCTACTTAATTAGGTCTTTGAAACAAGTAGAAACATTTTCTCTCTGTCCATAAGTTGTCAAAAATGAGGATGTATTCTTTTCAAAAGCAATCAGATTGGTCATCTTTTTGTTTACCTGTTTCTTTTTATAGGGTCGAGTAGTGGAGAATATTTCAAAACGATGTGGGGGCTTTTTACGAAAGTTAAGTCTTCGTGGGTGTCTTGGAGTAGGAGACAATGCATTAAGGTAAAAACATAACTGTTAAAAAAAAAAGTAACTGCTATTAATCTCTTTGATTCAAGAACAGCACCATCTCACTCAGAAAAAGCTGAGGTAATTTTTAAATCCCTAGACGTTGAAAATACATCATGTATATATTATTTATAGCACAGAAATGTCAGGTACAATGGGATGGAGGCGCGCACACACACACTTATAATCTCAGTGACTCGGGAGGCTGAGGAAGCAGAATTACAAGTTCAAAGCCAGCCTCAGCAACTTAGTGAAACTGTAACTAATTTAGACCCTTTCTCAAAATAAAAAGTACAAAATGACTGGGGATGTGGCTCAATGGTTAATTGTCCCTGGATTCAATCCCTGGTAACAAAACCAAAACAAACAAACAAAAATAACAGGTAATAGGAAATATGATTTTAAAATGGTAGATTTCTCATCACAAATGATCCTTTTGGAAACTTGAGAAAATGTATTTTGTTTTTTTTTAATTTTTATTTACTTTGGTGACTTGTGTTTAAGAATTGATGGTTCAGCCAGGGCTAGTGAGACATGCCTATCATCCCAGATACTTGGGAGGCTGAGGCAGAAGGATCCTAAGTTTGAAGCCAGACCCAGCAACATAGCAAGAACCTCAGCAATTTGGTGAGAACCTGTCTCTAAAAAAAAAAAAAAAAAAGAACTGGAAATTTAGCTAAGTGGTAAAGTGCCCCAGGGTTTAATCCCCAAGTACAAAAAAAAAAAGAATTTATGGTTTGGGAAAAAAAACTTATTTACTTATACTTACCAACTACTTTGTATTATACTCAACTGTTCCTATTCACAATACTCTGACAGTAGATGTATAAGGTTTTTTCCCTCCACCCTACAACCAATCCTTTGTTTTTCTAGACAAAAACTGGATATTGTAATTTAGTTAAATACTAAAACTATCCAGAATTAGCTCAGATCCTACAAGCCAAGGACTTAGTGCAAAGGACTGCTTCTATTTCAGATACAAGTTGCAAGCCCCATGTTGCTGTGTACTTCTGATCAATGGGCTATAAATCAGGAATTACCATGACCCCCCTCCATGTTTGGTAATTTGCTAGAATGATCCATACAACTCAGAAATGTGCTTTAGTTATTATTACCATTGTAAAGAATATAGATGAGGGCTGGGAATGTGGCTCCGACGGTAGCGCGCTCGTCTGGCATGCGTGCGGCCTGGGTTCGATCCTCAGCACCGCATACCAACAAAGATGTTGTGTCCGCCGAGAACTAAAAAATAAATATTAAAAATTCTCTCTCTTTTTCTCCTCTCTCACTCTCTCTTTAAAAAAAAAAAAAAAAAAACAAAGAATACAGATGAACAGCCAGTTGAAGAGGTTCATGGGATAAGATTTAGAAGGTTCCCAAGCACAGGAACCTGTAGTTCAAACATAAACCAGCATGTGATTTACCAACCCAGGAGTTCTCTAATCCCCATTATTTAGGGGTTTTTATGAGGCTGTGTTATTGTAGTTATAGTTGGAAGACCAAATATTATAGTAAAAGATGTTCCTGTCACTCATTACTCAGAAAATTACAAGGGTTTTAGGAGTTCTATGCCAGGAAGAAGGGATGAAGACCAAATATTACACAGGTATCACAGGTACCACAGGTACCAGCAAACAGTATTACTAATAACAATATCTTATTTTTTTATGTTTGGCATTTTGCCCATTTCATTTGAAACTTGTCACTTTTTTTTTCTTCCCATAAAGGACCTTTGCTCAGAACTGTAGGAACATTGAAGTATTAAATCTAAATGGGTGTACAAAGACTACAGACGCGTAAGTATTCTGTGTTTTAGAATGTTATGTCGTAGTCCATGTTTGGGCTATATTAATCTAACCCATGGTGTCCCACCATTTCATTCATGGAACACCTAAAAAACTTAAGTTGGGGGCTGGGGATGTGGCCCATGCATGCAGCCCCGGGTTCGATCCTCAGCACCACATACAAAAACCAAAGATGTTATGTCTGCCGAAAACTAAAAAATAAATGTTAAAATTCTCTCTCTCTCTCTCTCTCTCAATAAATAAATAATAAATAAATAAATAAATAAATAAAAACTTAAGTTGAGAATATGATAACCTTGAAATAAACAAATGTATTTTTATAATATTTATTTTTTAGGTGTAGATGGACACAACACAATGCCTTTATTTTTATGTGGTGCTGAGAATCGAACCTGGGTCCTGCCCGTGCTAGGCGAGTACGTTACCATTGAGCCACAGTCCCAGCCCAACAAATGTATTTTTTAGAGTTCTATTCTTTTGAAAAAAGTAATAAGTGAATTAGTTATAATATTCATTAGTATTAATATTATTAATGATAATCTCTAGATTATTATTTCCAATTTAATGTACCTATGTCAATTTCACTGAAAATTTTGCATAATTGAAAACTTGGGACTTAATGGGTAAATGAACACCAACAAATGTATTTAGCAACTTTCTTGGTTGTAAAATTCTGTCTTTGATATTTAAAGTAAGACTTAAAAATTTATGAGTGGGCTGGGGAGTTAGCTCAGTATGTGGGGGGCAGGGGCTAGTTTGGTACTGAGCACCACAAAAGAAAAAATCATAATCAATGTTTATACAGAAGGATAATAATTAAATACCACAGTAAGCAGATAATTCTATGAAAAGATTAAACTCTTCAACATAGGACTGAACAGTTTAATTAGTACTGATAGCAGTTTTTAATGTAGAAAATAGAGGGAGGATAGAACTTAGTGATAGCACTTCTTGCCTAATATGCATGAAGCCCTGGGTTTCATACCTAGCAAAAGAGAGAATTCTTCTAGTAAATATTATATCTGTAGATTAATTTGGAAGCCTTTAATAGGAGAAATGGGGTTAGGGTGTAGTTCAGGGGCAGAGTGCTTGCCTAGCATGCATGAAGCACTGGGTCTGATCCTCAACACCACATAAAAATAAACAAATAAAATAAAGGTATGCTGTCCATCTACAACTATAAAATTTTTTTAAAAAATAGGAGAAATAGGAGAAAGAGTTTACTAACTTCTTACCCCACTATTCCTTTGTATGATAAGTTATAACCATAATATATATGTACAAGGCTATTCATTTTTACTGTTTGTAATAATGAATAGTGCTAATTTTTTTTAAGAACTGGGATGTTTTACCACTGAGCTACAACCACACTACTGCTAATTTTTATAACAGCAAAAGACAGGAAACTGCCGGACGCAGTGACTCACACCTGTAATCCCAGCAGCTCAGGAGGCCGAGGCAGGAGGATTGAGAGTTCAAAGCCAGCCTCAGCAAAAGCAAGACTCTGAGCAACTCAGCAACTCAGCGAGACCCTGTCTCTAAATAAAATACAAAATAGGGCTAAGGATGCGGCTCAGTATTTGAGTGCCCCTTAGTTCAATCCCTGATACCCCTTCCTTCCCCTAAAAAAGGAAACCATCCTGTGTCTATCAGAAGATGATTAGTTAAAAGTGATGAAGAATATCTCCAGTTCTTTGGTGTGAGTTCCAAGACCTACTGTTAAATGAAAGTGAACAGCAGAGGACTTTGTATAAAATGATACCTTTTAAAAGGGCAAGAGGACTTGGTACAAAATATATCAATATTCATATTTTCAAAAAGAAAAATGGAAATTTCAACTAAAAACTAATAAAATGGAACAAGGTACAGTGATGTGTGCTTGTCATCCCAGCTGCTGGGGAGGCCATGGCATGAATATCACAAGTTAAAGGCTAAATTCAACAATTTAGTGAGACCCTAAGCAACTTAGAGGTATCCCATCTCAAAATAAAAAAGACAAGGGCTGGGGATATAGCTCAGTTGGTAGAATGCTTACTTCGCATGCATAGGACCCCTGGGTTTAATCTCCAGAACCAGGAAAATAAATAAATAAATTATTACCCAAAAAATTATGATAGGATATCATGAATAATAATCAGGCAATACAGATAAAAATGAACAAAATTCCTGGAAGGCATCATTTGCCAAAACTGGCTCAAGAAAAAAATGCATATTCTGAATAGGCCTATAATATATACATTCAGTGAGTAATTTAAAACTATCTTAACAAGCACACAGACCTAAATGGTTCTACTAGTGAATTTCATCAACTGGTGTGTGTGTGTGTGTGGTACTAGAGTTTGAACCTGGGGGTACTCTATCACTGAGCAACATCTTCCCATCCCAGGCCCTTTTTATTTTTTATTTTGAGGTAGAGTCCCTTTAAGTTGGTCAAGCTGGCTTAGAAATTGCCATCTTTCTACCTTAGCCTCCTGAATTGCTGAGATTACAGTGTCCAGCTTTCCCCTCTTTTTTAAATTAGTTTATTGAGGATTGGCTTTTCTTTAAACAGCTGATGGGCCATGCACATTGGTGCACGGCTGTATTCCAGCTACTTGGGAGACTGAAGTCAGGAGGATCGAAAGTTCAAGGCTAGCCTCAGCAACTTAACAAGGCACTAAGAAACTTAGCAAAACCCTGTCTCAGCACTCAGGAGGCTGAGGCAGGAGGATCACAAGTTTGAATACAGCTTCAGCAATTTAGTGAGACTAAGCAACTAAGTGAGACTTGGTCTCAAAAAAATTAGAAAGGGCTTAGGGATGATGTAGCTCAGTGGTAAAGCACTCCTGGTTCAACACCCCCTCCCCCAAAAAAAAGGATTTTTAAAAATTAAATTTCTTCATATTTTTAAGTTGTTGACAGACCTTGATCTTATTTATTTATTTATTTATTTATTTATTTATTTATTTATTTATTTATTTATATGTGGTGCTGAGGGTCAAACCCAGTGCCTCACACACACTGAGCAAGCACTCTGCCACTGAGCCACAACCCTAGCCCCCACAAAAAAAGGATTTTAGATCATAACGAAGTGGAATTTATCCCAGAAATAGGACCAAATAAGTAAATATTTTAGTCTTCCTGACCCGTATAGTATGTTATAACTATGTCAGATACAGTTATAAAATCAGCTATAGAGAGACAGTACATAAATAAGCACAGCTATGTGTTCAAAAAAAAAAACAAACTGTTTCTGGGTTTTTTTTCTTTATCTTTTTTTTTTTTTTTTTTGGAACTGAGTATTTAACCCAGGGTTTTGTGAATGGGAGGCAAACACTTTGCCACTGAGCTACATTCCAGCCCTATTGACTTTTTTTCAATCTCTTAAAACTGTAAGAACCATTCGTGGTTTGTGAGTCATATTAAAATAGGCTTCAGGAATGATTTGGCCATAGTTGAGCTATAGTTTTATCACCTGGAATAAAAATCTTAGTGTTTGATGGCCTCCAAATAATCCACACTTCCTGATATTTAAACCATTGTCTAATCATTTCCCCTTGAGAGTTAACTCACCATAGTGACTCATTTCTAACAATAGAATACAGCAAGAAAGATTGGATGGTACTTAGGATACAAAAAGATTACTATCCTACTCTGCTTTCTCTTGGGTTTCTGGCTCTCAGGGAAGCAAGCTGCCCTCTTATGGTACCTCTGTGGAGAGGCCTACGTGACTAGAAACTGATGTTTCCAGGTAATAGTTAGCAAGGACCTGAAATTTACCAAAAATCAAGAATAAGACTTGATTGGATCTACTGAGATCTGCTAAAATGTCCATTCATGATAAAAACAATTCCAAAGAAATTCCCTCAACCCAATCAAAAACATTTATGAAAAACCCACTGCTGGGGCTTGGGAGATAGCTCAGTTGGTACAGAGTGCTTGCCTCACATGCACAAGGCCCTGGGGTAAATCCCTCGCACCCCCACACACACAAAAAAACTACTTCTAAAAATGACTGAATTCTTTCTTACTAAGGTCAATTACTACACTTTTTTTTGGTGCTAGGGATTGAACTGCATACATCCCCAGCCCAACCACTCTTTGTATTTCACAATGTATTGGAGGATCTAGCCAATACAGTAAGTTTTTTAAATGCATATTGGTAGGAAACAATAGAATAAAATATGTACAAATAAACATAATTTATAATATTGTATATAAAAAAACATGAGGAAGTCTGGGGCTATAGCTCATTGGCAAAGCACTTGCCTAGCATGCACGAGGCACTGGATTCGATTCTCAGCACCACATAACAGCTAACAACAAAAAAAAAATAAAGGCATTCTGTTCATCTACAACTACAAAAAAAATTTTGTTTAAATCATGAGGAAACTACCAAAAGATGCTTTAATTCATAAATAAGATAGCAAGCTCATTAGATATAAGACAATATGCCAAAAAAAAAGTCTATGTACATTAGCATCAAGCAATCCAAACATGAAATTAAGAATTCCTGGGCTGGGGTTGTGGCTCAGTGGTAGAGCTCGCCTAGCACATGTGAGGCACTGGGTTCAATCCTCAGCACCACATAAAAACAAATAAACAAAATAAGGTATTGTGTACAACTAAATAAATAAATATTTTTTAAAAAAGGAATTCCATTGCCAGGTGTGGTGGCATATGCCTGTAATCCCAGTGACTTAGGGGACTGAAGCAGTAGGATCACAAGTTTGATACCAGCAATTGAGACCCTGTCTCAAAATGAAAAATAAAAAAGGATGGGCATGTAGGTCAGTGGTAGAGCCCCTGGCTTGGATCCTAGTACCAAATAAAGAGAAAGGAAGAATAAAAAAGTATTAAAACATTTACAGATAAAATAATATATCCAGGATTTACTTTAAAATACTAGAGGGAAAAAAAAATACAGGAGGAGAAATTGGAGCTGGGGCTGTAGCACAGTGGTAGAGTGCCTGCCTCGTCCCTGTGAGGCACTGGGTTCGATCCTCAGCACCACATAAAAATGGATAACGATAGTGTGTGCATCTAAAAAAATATATTTTTTAAAAAAGGAGGGAGAATAGATAATATAAAAATAATTAAAAATAATTTTTAGTGTTAAAAAGGCCTGGGGATGTAGCTTAGTGTTAGAGGGCTGCCAAGTGGGCATGAGGCCCCGGATTTAATCTAGCACTGCTAAACATCATCATAATTCACAAAAAGTAATAAGTAACAATGTTACATAACTTCTTTCAGCCCAATATAATTCATCTATGTATACCTTGCAAAATCCACTTCTTTTCTTACTGCCATGTAAAAGATGAGATTCTCAAGTAGATGTTTAAAATGTTTAAGTAAATGTTTTAAGTCTGTTAAAAAACAGAAGCAAAGATTTGGTCCTCATATTTTACCATATATAGCAAAAACTTATTAGCATTCCTGGTGTTCCTGGATTTGAAGAGTACACATAGATCACTTAGAGTTCACATAAGTAGTTTGCTGTTATTAACTATTAATATTATTATTAATAATAGCTGTTAATAGCTATTAATGTTTTCCAAATGGAAATGAAGCACCATCTTCCTCTGATACAAATTCTCATATATAGTATTGCCCTTCTTTGTGAATGGTATCTGCCTCTTCCATGGAAAGCTCCCAAAATTTATAGCTGCTTTTTGGAAGGTAAGCGAATTTTACAGTTCTGATATATTTTGTATATCATATACACACGTGCATGTGTATACACACAAACATTTACTGAGAAATGTGTATGATATAGTAAAGATGTGTTCTTATTTATTCATTATTTTCTCCTCTCTCCATTTTCAGTACATGTACTAGCCTTAGCAAGTTCTGTTCCAAACTCAGGCATCTTGACTTGGCTTCCTGTACATCAATAACAAACATGTCACTGAAAGCTCTGAGGTAAATTTCTTATAAATAAGCATGTCCATTAATAATAATTTCTTAAAAATAACTTAAATGAATTTTGAATTGAAGGTAACTATGTTTTATTCATATATACTATAGTTCTAAATAGGCCTTTTATTTTACCACTTTTCCCAAATTATAATTACAGGAGCTATTCAAGTAAAATGACTAGGGGTAACTAGGATTTCTAAACAGAGGAGCACAGTATAGATTATACATGAATTATTAGATTTTTATAAAGACTTACTTTCAAAAAAAGAAAAGAAAATGTCTTGTTATTTTTAACTAAATGATTAAAATATGGTTCTAGAGATAGGATTATTTACCAGGTACTTTGTTTGAACACAGTCCTTCTGAACTTTTCCTCATTATCTCATAGCATTGTTATTAGGATTCCACAAGATTATATTAGGCAGAACTATAAAAAGTTGTGCTAATGGTAGTCAACAGTTTCTATGTTATAAAAATAACTTCAAGGCAAGCATGGTGGTATACACCTATAGTCACAGCTACTTAGGAGGCTGAGGCAGGAACATAGCAAGTTCAAAGTCAGACTGGGCAACTTTGTAAGACCCTGTCTTCAAAATAAGATGAGCTAGTCCCAGGTGCTATAGCACATACCTATAATCCCAGCTACTCAGTAAGATAAGGCAGGATGATTGCAAGATGGAGGACAAGTTTAGCAACTTAGTGAGACCCTGTCTCAAAATAGAAAAATTAAAGACTAGGGGTATAGCTCACTGGTAGAGTGTCCTTGAGTTCAATTTAAAGTACTGCAAAAAAAAAAAAAATGTGACTCCTTTTAGACTTTCTTTGTGAATATTGAGCAACAAACATATTCAATACTATTTACAAGGTAGGGTAATGAATGTGACAATAGTTATAAAATGTTTTCATGTAAATGATCTGGTTTACTTGAAAGCCTTATGAAGTATATAGAATAGACATTTACACTTTTAAGGGGAAAAAAAACACAGTTGTCAGATGCCAGGGACTGTTCCATGAGAGGAAACTAAATAAGATATTGTTATTGCTCAGTCAAATCGGAGTAAAGACTGAGCACTAAACATGAATCATATTACTGTGTGGTAAGTTGATGATAGGAGTGAGTACCTCAGTTTTCGAAGAACATAGAAAGAGCTGTGGCTTATCTTGGACCAAGAGGTTTAGATAGATAGGCTTCCTAAAATGACTTGTATGGAGTCAAATTATTAATGTTGAAAATGAATTCAAACCTGAATCTCCTATATTTATTTTCTGGATCTTTTTGGTAGGCAAGATAATGGGCTAGAGGAGGTAGAACTCGGTGGTAGAACATTCTCTTATGTAGCTTGTGAAGCCCTGGGTTCAATCCCTAGCATGGGGGGAGTGAGGGGTCCGGAAGGAGACAAACTTCTGTGTTCAGTGTTTCTGAAGAATGCTTTCAATTTCTTCATGCTCCAAATATGAAACTAAACTGATACAAGTGGAAGAGATCTAGAGGAAACTAATATTTTAATCACAGAAATTCAACACAGTAAACCCTAACTTTAGTCTACAGAAACGATATTCTAGGAATGTCCCAAATAAGGAAATAAAGAGAGCCTTTGTAATTATTTTTAACTAAAAGTTTAAAAGTTCTCATTAATACTTGATGGAGAATCTCGGTTTGAATCTGAACTTTAATTACTCTATAAATTTGAACAAGTTAATTTCCATATCCTGTCTATAGTTGAAAAACTATACTGTGCTTTCTGGTTGTTTAAGCTGGATTTGATATGGCCCTGCTGGTGGTAAAGTCCCACATGAACATTGCAAAAATGAGACCAGTATCTTTGAAATTGGATGTAGTGATATGCTTGTCTCATTTTGTTTTATCCTAAGTGAGGGGTGTCCACTGTTGGAGCAGTTGAACATTTCCTGGTGTGATCAAGTAACCAAGGATGGCATTCAAGCACTAGTAAGAGGCTGTGGGGGTCTCAAGGCCTTATTCTTAAAAGGCTGCACACAGGTAATACTCCATGTAATGCTTATGAAAATCAGAGGAACCATGAGCTTTTTGTAGTCATCACCAAGATGTTTGTCTGGAGGGAAATGTGAGTTGTGTGTATTTTTTTGTAATATATATATATATATTTTTTTTTTTGAGTTGTCAATGGACCTTTATTTTATTTACTTATTTTTATGTGGTGCTAAGAATTGAACCCAGTGCCTCACACATGCCTGGCAAGCGCTCTAACACTGAGCCACAACCCCAGCCCCAGTTGTGTGTATTTTTGACCCAAAGATATTTGCTTGTCAAGGATAAAGTGTTTTCCTTAGAATCAAAGAATGAGAGGATTTAACATCTGACCAAAGATAAATTTAGAAAAGGACGGAGTGGGGCGGCAAAGTAACACTGAAGGAAGGTATGCCATAGGCAAGAAGGGTTTCATGCAGCTTAACCTGTACCAAAAAGAAAGTTTCTTTACTGCCGATAATTCAAACTGGATAGGCAAATAAGACAGTCCTGGAAATTTTCTCTTGTTTAATCATCAGGAGTTGTTTTAAAATATGCCAAGTTTGCAGTAACCTGTGTTTTATAGTATTGACACTTATCCTCCCAGTCACATCACAAATCCAACATATTTTGTCATTAAAGATTTTGTAGTCTTGGGGCTGGGAATGTAGTTCAGTGGCAGCTTGCTTGCCTCACATGCATAAGGCTCTGGGTTCAATCCCCAGTACCACCAAAAGGAAAAAAAAAAAGTACAGCCTTGCTAGGCACAGTGGCACTCAGCTTTTAATTCCAGCTTCTGGGGAGGCTGAAAGTTGAGGCCAGACCCTGTCTCAAAAGAAAAATGAAAAAGGCAGGTGATAAGGTGATGTAACTCAGTGGGTACAGTGCCCCAGGGTTCTTTGCCCAATACCCCCCCCAAAAAAAAAAAAAAAAACTTTTTAAAAACAATCTGATTTTTTCACAGTGAGGAAAGGAATTGACCAAATAGCACCTAATGATCAAGAGTGAATTTAAGCCAGGTTTGGTGGCACATGCCTATAATCCCAGCTGCTTGGGAGGCTGAGGCAGGAAAGTAGAGTTCGAGACCTTATTTCAAAAGGAAAAGAAAAGTGGATTTAAATATGATTGATAAAGTAGGGCTAGTCTCTCTTATTTTATTAATGGTATGAAATCCATACTTTGGATTCCATTAAAAATTCCCTCATTCTCTTACTATGATAGGAGGAATTTTGTTGTTTGAATTTGAGCTTTGGATGTATGACTGCATTAAAACAACAGCTTGAGCTTCTAGTTATTTATGGAATCCTGAAAAATATTGATTGGAATGCATCATTATGATCAGTTACTTACCATCTGTTCTCAACACTGTAAGCATGCCACTGATCTTCCAGCAACAGATAAACACGATGGATTCCTTTCTTGGCTCTCTGTCCCCAAAATTTGTTTTAAAAAATCTTCATAGGTGGTATTCAAGTGTGAAAATCATTTTAGCTTAATAATCCCTCTGCAAAGTACTATGAAGTACATTTAACTTATCAGAAGTAAAATCTATAAATATTAAGCAATGTTTATGTCATCTTTTCCTTGGTTTGATGATAATAACATGAATTTGATGTGGTAGGAACTGATTTTTTAAAATACTGATAACCCTGCTAATAGTAGGAATTACTTTATTATGTGAACATAATTTTTTATTTCTGGTTCATTGTTCTTTTGGAATTTGGGTGGCTATACAGAGAATGTATTGATGAATGTATACATTCTTAAGTCTTCCTCCTTTGAAACATTGTTAATAATAATTTTTTCTTATTTTTTAATCTTTTTAGCTGGAAGATGAAGCTCTCAAGTACATAGGTGCACACTGCCCTGAACTGGTGACTTTAAACTTACAGACTTGCTTAGTAAGCATCCATTCCTACAATGCTTCTGTGTTAGTAATTCCTTTCAATACTGTTGTTAAGAATTTCATCAAGGGGCTGGGGATGTGGCTCAAAGGCTCCCCTAGCATGCATGGGGCCTAGGTTCGATCCTCAGCACTACATACAAAACAAAAAATAAAAGAGGGGCTGGGGATGATGCTCAGTGGTAGTGCCCTCACCTGGCATGCGTGCGGCCTTGGTTCGATCCTCAGCACCACATACAAATAAAGAGGTTGTGTCTGCCAAAGACTAAAAATAAATAAATAAATAAATTTAAAAAAGAAAAAGAAAAGAATTTCATCAAGACCAGTGACTTTTCCATTACAACCTAAGTGATACAGTAAACACAAAGATGACTCTTATCTATTTAAGAAAAACTATGTATTCTTTTAAAATATATATATTTTTATTTATTTATATTTTTTAGTTGTAAATGGACACAATACCTTTATTTTATTTACTTATTTTTATGTGGTGCTGAGGATTGAACCCAGTGTCTCACACATGCTAGGCAAGTGCTCTATCACTGAGCTACAATTGCAGCCCCAAATTATTTAAAATTGCAGTAGCACTTTATAACCAATTATTATGTATTAATGGGTTACAATTATGAGAAAACACTGACCTAAAACTGACAAGCAAGCTGGATGCAGTGGCACAGACCTGTAATCCCAGCTACTCAGGAGGCTGAAGCAAGAGTATTGCAAGTTTGAGTCAGCCTGGACAATATAGTGAGACCCTGTCTTAAAATAAAAAGGGCTGGAGATGTACCTAAGTGATAAGTGCCCCCAGATTCAATATCTAGTATATAAAATAAAATAAAAAATAAAAGTTGGCAATCAGAATGTACCCTTTAAATAATTTTCAGGTAATGTCTATATTTAGCCCTTCAGCTTGTTCAGACTATCAGCCTTTTTGTGTCTACCCCAAAATGCCTAAATTTTACTCAGATAATTGCTGAAACTATTCAGGAATCTAGAATATTGACAATAATATCTCTTGCCTAAAAAATTACACATGTATGTTACCTTGGAATAGAAGCCCCTCATAGCAAAGAAAGAAGTTGATAAGGGCTTTCCTTGTATGTGCTTCTGCTTGTTATATCCTCTCCTCCACCTGGAACTGGAAAGCATAGTGGTTGTTTTATTTATGTGATGTGTAAAAGACTACCTTTTATGCAGTTTAAGTTACCCACTCTTCCGTCTTTGAGGAATGGTACTGATGATGATCTAGCTAGCTCCTGAAAATCAAAAGAATGATACCTCTGCCTTGTTTTGTTTTGAGTGGGGTCTTACTATGTTGTCCAAGCCAGTCTTGAACTCCTGAGCCCAAATGATCTTCCCACCTCATCCTCCCAAATGCTCAGACTAGAGGCATGCACAAGCACACCAGCTTTCCTTCTTTTAATTCTGACCATCTTCCTGGAATGGTGACTTGGCAAGCTGAGGCAGCAGATTGGCAAGTTTGAAGCCAACTTCAGAAGCTTAATTTTGACCATTTATAGTGTGTGTGGGTCATTCTGATAATCATAGTTGCTGACCTCCAAAATTTGCCTAAGTTCATTTATAAAGCTAAAATGTTTACCTTGAAAGACTATGCACAACAGTTATAAACATGGTACTATCATTTTAGAGTTCTAGAAGAAAACTGTCTGTTGTCACTAAAACATGACTAAAGTACAATCTTTGATTTTTTTAACCTTTCTTGGCATATTTGGAAACAAAAGTTAGGCCAAGCACAGTGGCTGGGGAGTCTCAGGCAGGAGGATCACAAGTTCAAAGCCAGGCTCAAAAACTTAGTGAGGCCCTAAAAAGTTCAGCGAGACCTCATCACAAAATAAAGAACAAAAAATCAGAAAAAAAAAAAAAGAGGGTGGAGATATAGCTTAGTGGTTAAACACCCCTTGGTTCAATACCTAGTAATAGTAGTAGTAATAATAATAGTTGGATAAATTTTACTATTTACTGGTGATTGAAACCAGGGGCACTTAATCATTATTATTATTATTTTTTTTTTTTTTGATACCAGGGATTGAACTCAGCCACTGAGCCACATCCCCAGCCCTATTTTGTATTTTATTAGAGATAGGGTCTCACTGAGTTGCATAGTGCCTCGCCATTGCTGAGGCTGGTTTTGAACGATCCTCCTGTCTCAGCCTCCCAAGTTGCTGGGATTACAGGCGTGCACAACTGCACCCAGCTCGTAACCACTATTTTTCAACAGCCTCTCACTAAAGTGCTTAGGGCTTCGTTAAATTACTAGCTTTGGATTTGTGATCCTCCTGCCTCATCTTCCCAAGTCACTGAGATTACGGTGCCACCACCCCTGGCAAATCTTACCATTTTTTTTAAGTGTTTGGTAATATTTTTTTAATTGTTTTTATTTTTGAGGTTGTAGATGGATAGCATACATTTATTTTATTTGTTCTTTTTTTAGATGTTAATGGACCTTTATTTTATTCATTTATTTGTATGTGGTGCTGAGAATCAAATCCAGTGCCTCACACATACTAGGCAGGTGCTCTACCACTGAGCCACGACCCCAGCCTTATTTGTTCATTTTTATGTGGTGCAGAGGATTGAACCCAGTGCCTCACACGTGAGTCTAGGCAAGCAGTCTGCTGCTGAGCTACAGCTCCAGCCCCACAAATTTTACTATTTTTAAATTTTAATTAAGCCAAGCACAGTGGCACAAGCCTGTAATCTCAGCAGCTTGGGAGGCTGAGGCAGTTGGATGGCAAGGTCAAAGCTATCCTTGGCAACAGCAAGGCACTAGGCAACTCAGTGAGACCCTGTCTCTAAATAAAATACAAACTAGGGCTGGGGATGTGGCTCAGTGGTTGAGTGCCCCTGAGTTCAATCCCCAGTATCAAAAAAAAATTTTTTTAATTTAATTGAAGTACAGGCAATGTGATTTTCCTCAGTACTGTCCTATAGGCTTTTTTCTTTTAAGAGATGGCTTCACTTTGGCTCAATCAATGCTCCTACCTCAATCAGACTCTTGTTTGGCTGAGTCTATGGGCATATACCATTGCACCCCGTTAGACTATAAAACATAAGAAGGAAGAGGCAGCACAATCCTACAATACTTTCTCTTTTTTTTTTTAAGAGAGAATTTTTTAATATCTATCTCTCTAGTTTTCAGTGGACACAATATCCTTGCTTGTACGTGGTGCTGAGCATCGAACCTGGGCCACACACATGCCAGACGAGCGTGCTACCGCTTGAGCCACATCCCCAGCCCTATCCTCAACCTTTTTTTGAGACAGGATCTCATTAAGTTGCTTAGGACATACAAACTTGCCCAAGCTGGCCTTAAATTTTCTATCCTCCTGCCTCAGTCTCCCCAGTTGCTTGAATTTTTATTTTTTTATTTTGAAACAGTAACTCACAAAATTGCCTAAGCTGGCCTTGAACTTGGAATCCTCTTGCCTCTAGCTTCTGAGTCTTTGAAATTACAGGCATGTGCCACCAGGCCTAGCAACATCCAGATTTTTTTATCTGTATTTTTTTTGTTTGCTTATTTAAACAATGGGTATTAAAAGTTGGGTTTTTATTTTTATTACTTGTTGTTATTGTCCTTGCTACTTAACAACATTGCTTGATTAAATAGTGATGGCAGTGGAGCTTTACTTTTAGGCCTATACAGTTAGTGAATTGAAGTGCTGATAAACTCTATTATGTTAGATGTTTATATGTTTCTTTTTTATTATGATATCCTTAAACGTGTATTCTTTTCATTTAAAGTAATTTAAGATAAAATCATTTTTAAATAATGTAAGATTATATCTGAGTTAAACACAACTATTTGTCTCCATTAATTAGGATGGGGCTGGGGATGTGGCTCAAGTGGTAGCGCGCTCGCCTGGCATGCGTGCAGCCTAGGTTCGATCCTCAGCACCACATACCAACAAAGATGTTGTGTCCGCCGAGAACTAAAAAATAAATATTAAAAATCCTCTCTCTCTCTCTCTCTCTCTCTCTCTCTCTCTCTCTCTCTCTCTCTCTCTCTCTCTCCTCTATCACTCTCTCTTAAAAAAAAACAATTAGGATGTTCTTTATATTTTAATATTCAAACAGCAAAATGGATGTTATTTTGAGATAGCAACTATCATCCACAGGTGTTGTTTTTGCTTGTTTGTTTTGGGTCCTCGGGATTGAACCAAGGGGCATTTTTCAACTGAGCTATATCCCCAGCATTTTTCGGGTTTTATTTTTATTTTTCCAGGCATTTCATTATTATTATCATCATTATTATTTCATTATTATTTTTTATTTTTTATCTTTTTGGTACTGGGGGTTGAACTCTGGGGCACTCAAACACTGAGCCATATCCCCAGCCCTATTTTTGTATTTTATTGAAAGACAGGGTTCAGTGAGGTGCTAAGAGCCTCGCCATTGCTGAGGCTGGCTTTGAACTTACAATCCTCCTGTCTCAGTCTCCCGACCCATCGTGCCCAGCTTTTTTTTCATTTTGAGACAGGATCTCCCTAAGTTACTTGGGTCCTCACTAAGTTACTGAAACTGACCTCAAACTTACAATCTCCTACCTTAGCCGCCTCCTGTGTCATTGATATTACAGGCCTGTGCCTCTATACCCAGCCACAGTTTTATTTTTTCCTCCAACCAGTTTCAGTTTGAACTTGTAAAAAAATATATTTATACTATTAAAATACAGCAGTTCTTGTCGGTTTTCTAGATTTTAAAATCATTTAATTGAATTTACCCCATGCTTATTTCCATTCTTATTAAGTTAAAAGAATCCCATTATAGCTTCTTGCCTTTATACCAAAAGCAAACCCAGATTCTCTTGCAACTAAATCTAAAGGAACTAGAAAGAAGAAACAAAGTGTGTTCATTTTCTTTTAGGTTTACTATCTGATTAATATCAAACCTGCCTAGATTTCTTTTTGGTGTTGTTTTCACAGAGATGTTATTTTTTTCTTATTTTTCGTCTGCTAAATTACTAATACCTGTGGGGTTGTTTTTTTTTTTCCCCTTGTTTTTTTAGCAAATCACAGATGAAGGCCTCATTACTATTTGCAGAGGGTGCCATAAGTTACAGTCCCTCTGTGCCTCTGGCTGCTCCAACATCACAGATGCCATCCTGAATGCTCTAGGTCAGAACTGCCCTCGGCTTAGGTAAACATTTCTTCTCTAGTTCAAAAAAATCAAGGAAAAAGAACAAAAGTCTACTTCACTCATTTATTCTTTGGAACTTTGAAATTTTAAGATAGACACTACAAGTCATTGTCCTTTTTGATGTCCACCTACTTGCTTTGTACTTCATTATGTGTAATTGGCATGAACCAAGAAACAATGGTTCCAAAATTCTACTTTCTACTCATACTAGAAAAGAAAAGAAAAAAAGCATTTATTTCATTACTAAAGAATGAAATAAGGGGGCTGGGATTGTGGCTCAGTGGTAGCGCACTCACCTAGCACATGAGAGGCCCTGGGTTCAATCCTCAGCACCACATAAAAATAAATAAGTAAGTAAGTAAGTAAATGAAATAAGGTGCTGGGTTGTGGCTCAGTGGTAGAGCATTTGCCTATCATGTGTAAGACACTGGGTAAGACACTGGGTTCAATTCTCAGGACCACATGTAAATAAATGAATAAAAAAATAAAGATTCATCAACATCTAAAAAAATGTTTTTAATGAAATAAAGATATTTTCTTTAATTAATGCTTTATATAATTCTTTTCTCAAAGATAATTTTAAAGGCTCACTCTCGGGTCATTTATATTTTTAGTTATGATGCCAGATATATAGCAGACCGTATTCAAAAAGAAGAAACAGCTTTACAAGAGAAACTTTTTGTGTTGACAGTCTTTTAGAACAGCTTTATTTTTCTGTGGCTCCTTCTCTTTGCTCATATATGGGATTGGCTGGTTATCTATTAAGAATTCTGTATTAGTATGTAAGATAGTATAAAATCCGTATTGATTTTGTAAAGAGCACTTGAGAATCTTGTAATGAATAGAGATGATCCCCATATACCTTTTTGGTTTTGATTTTGTTTTAAATATTACCTATATAATACTTAGAAGTTAAGCATTGTTTTAGGTACTTTACAAATGTTAATTCATTTAATCTTTCTAACATCATATAACCAGTATTGTTATCATCAAATTGTAAATGAGTAAACCAAGCACCAAAAAGTTAAGTAAACTGCTCAGGGTGTCACAGCCAGTAAGTGCAGGAGCAAGGATTCAAAGCCAGGCAGTCTGGCTCCAGAGCCCATGAAACTACTTTTCACATAATAATCATTGTAAAGCAATAAAATTTATAAAAAAAACTTTTTTAACTGGTGAACATTTTGCCTTCAGTATCAAAATTCCTTCATAGATGATAGATTCGTTTTGGTCAAAATCAATAATATCAGAAGTCTAAAACAGAGTACTTCTTAGGAGATAGGGAAGTAACCAGACCTCTCTCTAAAATATTAAACACTATCCTTTCCTGTATTAAAGCAAGGGGTATTCAGCTCCATCCTCCCTCTAATGATATAACCTCATTATATCATTAGCCTGGAAAGGCTGTCAAATGTGACCATCACAAAATGTGTTTCAGTTAGTTGCTCTCTCATTGGATACAGCATTCATTTCTAATTGCTTTTCAGTTGATGATTTCTTATACTAACTATGATAGTAAATAGGTGTTACTAGGTACCATTGTACAGTACAAATGTCACCAAACTTTTCACAGAAAAGAGCTACTTTTGATTCCCAAGCCTTTAGTTGGTGTTTAGGTTGGTGTGTAACAGTTGCTAAATAGGAGAGTAGCTGCTAGCCCAGCTTCCCTTTTCACTGGGTTCCCCTGGGAGCCTATGGGAGGAAGCAGAAAGCTTTCTAAGTATGGATTTTCATATTTGGGACAGAACTGTAATTAAACAGTCCCTTCATTACATTTTTTAAAAGGTATTGAAATCTGAGTGAACCCACATGTAAAACGGAAAGAAAATCTTACTTCAGTAACAGATTAAATAATATAGAATATTTATCGCCATTTCCTTTGTTTTCTAGGAGCAGGCTGCCCTCTGGGGGTAAGCAGTATGCCATCAAGAAAAGGCTTTTAATGCATTGTGGCATAACTACAAGCTTCAATTTTATTCCTCTGTGTTCTTTGATTGCATCACCCTGAAATGTGGTATTTATAGGACCACTTTATGATGACTCCACAACAATAAATAGCAAGATCTATATATAGACTTGCTTAGCTATTAATGTCTCTCTATATTATGAAATCCTTAGAGAATAGTAAATTATTTTCTTAAATTTTGTTTTAATAAAACCAATTTTTAGGGACCCATAGCTTGACTTCCACTTTTTTGGTGTTGTTTTTTTTTTTTTTAACAGAATATTAGAAGTGGCAAGATGTTCTCAATTAACAGATGTGGGCTTTACCACTCTAGCCAGAGTAAGTGTTTTCTCCAGGTTTCATAGGTTTATTTTCTTATGTTTTGTTGGGTATTTTTATTTCAGAAGAACAAGTAGCAAGGGAAGTGTAGCATAGCAGAATTAGGTGTGTGAGAAGGGGGCCTTCTTCTGTAGCTAGTCTTCCTGAGCACTCTCATGCTACAGCTACAGACCTGTTGATACCAGTAAGAAAACAAACTGTTCTGGAAATTCAGACATGCATTGGGGAGCATGACACTCCTCCATGAAACTAAAGTTCTCCACAGTTTCATAAGATGATAAATTAAACAGCTGAAAGAAACTTGTTATTTGATATGTGACTAGTAGGTGACAGCAGTGTTGAAAGCCTGGTTTTTAAATGGAGAGGCTTTAATTATTTTCTGTATTCTGAATATTAGACTTGGAATGGTTTATAAATCAGTATATAATAATGTCATTTAAAATTATACTGACTTTGACCAATGTTATAGAACAAGGGGGAGGTAATTTGCTTTCAGGTAGATCAATGGAGTTGGGTAAAAAGCCAAGACACTTAACTAAAGTTAAGCTTGCTTCCTGAACTCTTCCCAAGAAACAGTTTTTATTGAATTATTTATGATTGAAAATATCTCTATATTGGCCCAGTGTTACTGTTCGGCAAATTTATTCCCTTGAACATTTAAGATAATAAATATTTAAATGTGGGATAATTGAGATATTTCACTATGATCAAAGCATAAAATGTGTAATTAATGGAATAAAATAGAAAGTGACACTAGGATGATACCAAATCTGAAAAACTAAGATTTCATCAGTATATTTAATATAAACTTTCAGTTTTCTGGCCTTAAAGTTTTCCCTTGTTTAAATGGTTGTATTGTATTGTTTGGTTTTATACTTTGTAGAATTGCCATGAGCTTGAAAAGATGGACCTGGAAGAATGTGTTCAGGTAAGATTGTGGATTTATATTCATAAATACAGTGTGATAGAAACTAATTACATAATACATGCATATCAGAATGTCCATTCCCTACCTTAGTGTAGGACGCTGAAATACCTGGCAACCCTGATTCTTCCTTTATTGATGTGTCTTCTAGGCACACTAGGCAGAAGTGCTTATGGCATAGGTGTTAAAGAACTATGAAAATACATTCCATCAATCATGTCACCATTAGAAAGGACACCTAAGTGATCAGGCCATAAAGCTGTTAAGGTATTTTCTTTTGCCAAGTGTGGTGGTGCACTATGGTAGTTCCAGCTACTCAAGGGGCAGGAGGATCTCTTGAGCCCAAGAGTTTATGTCAGCCTGGAAAGCATAGCCAAACCACATTTAAAAATAAATAAATAAAGCTGGATGCAGCAACGTATACCTGTAATCCCACTGATTCAGGAATATGAGGCATAACAATTCCAAGTTCAAGGGCAGCCAGCCTCAGCAACAAGACCCTGTCTCGATTAAAAAAAAAAAAAAAAGGATTAGAATGTAGTTCAATGGTAAAAGTGCCCCTGGGTTCAATCCCCAGTATCCCCAAACATAAAATAAAGAAAGAAAAATACTTTTTTAATTACAGAACAACATTCCCCAGCCCTTTGTTTATTTGTTTGTTTTGTTTTGTTTTGTTTTTGGAGAGTGGGTCTCACTAGATTGCTGAGACTGGCCTCAAATTGGTGATCCTTCTGCCTCAGCTTTCCAAATTGCTGAGATTACAGACATGCACCACAGCATCCAGCCTCTGTTTATCTCTTGTACACACCTGAGTGTCTTCTATGTCCTTTCCAGAGGTAGTCCTTCTGAATGGACCTGCTCCATCCACAATTTCTTAAAGAATTGAAGATGAATTTGAAAAGAAGCACTGATTTGCTTTCATTCCTGTGATAACTAAAAAAAGCCGTTTTTCCTCCCTGAATGTACATAGTTTACCCTGATCCTAGCAGTGCCTATCTGCCTCCCTTGGTAACATAACTAACATCCATGTTATCAGTTCTGAGTTGTAGTGTGCCTTATTAAAATGAGGCCAAATATCAAGCAGGTCAGGTAGTTCTCACTTGTGATCCCAGTGTCTTGGAAGACTGTGGCAGGAATCTACAAAGTTTAAGACCAGCCTCAGCAATTTAGCAAGATCCTGTCTCAAAATTAAAAATAAAAAACAGCCAGGGATAAAGCTCAGTGGTAGAACAACCCTGGGTTAATTCCCTGGTGCTACAAAAATAAATAAATTAATAATAAAAAATAGGTCACATATCCAAAAATTTGAGGATGCTTTGATTTTAATTTTTTTCTTTTTCATGGAGTACTTTATTATTTATTTGTTTGTTTGTTTGTTTTGTATTGAGGATAGAACCCAGAGGCACCTTACCACTGATCACATCCCCAGCCATTTTATTTTTTGAGACAAGGTCTCAGGCCTCACTAAGTTTCTGAGGCGGTCTTTGAACTTGGAATGGTCTTGCCTCAGCCTCCTCCTGAGTGCTGGGATTATAGGCTTGTGCCACTGCACCCAGTTCAGCACTTTCTTCTGATTATTTTCTTTGATGGTTCCAAGAAGTGGATAGAAGTAACAAGGGGACAATATTTCGATTTCATTTCAAAAACAAAACAATTTTCAGCGAAAATATTCAAAGATGAAGACTAGAGCCAGATGCAGTGGAACACCCCTATAATACAGGCTACTCAGGAAACACCCAGGATTGCAAATTCAAGGTCAGCCTGGACAACATAGCAAGATCCTTTCTCAAAATAAAATTTTCAAAAGACTAGAAATACAGTAAGAATGAAGTATAACCTGTAGTTTTATTTAGAATTATGCCTAAAATAAACATGTGTTTCTTTTAGATAATAGTAGCTCAATACTGGGGTGTTTGCTTAACATGCACAGGCCTTAGATTCAATCCCTAGTACCATCACCACCACTGCCACCAAAAAAAAAAAAAAAAAAAGATGAAGGCTTTTAGAGAAACCTAAATGTGTTCAAGTCTAGCCTAGGGAGTTCTTACAGAATACACTCAGATAGGGCTAGGGTTGGGGCTCAGCATTAGAACACTCACAAGTATTTTTTTAAAAAAAGAATAGACTCAGGTAGTCTATGAGACTTAAACCTAAAGATTCTGTTATTTGATGATGTCTAGATAGAAATACAGTAAGAATGAAGTATAATCTGTAGTTTTATTTAGAATTATGCCTAAAATAAACATGTGTTTCTTTCAGATAACAGATAGCACATTAATCCAACTTTCTATACACTGTCCTCGGCTTCAAGTATTGGTGAGTTTGACTTTCAAGGTTAAAGATGTTTGTTTGGCTTAATCAAAACAATACTGCCAGGCGTGGTGGCTCACGCCTGTAATCCCAGCAGCTTGGGAGACTGAGGCAGAGGATCTCGGTGTCAAATCCAGCCTCAGCAAAATCAAGGGAGTAAACAACTTAGTGAGACCCTGTCTCTGAATAAAATACAAAGAAGGGCTGGGGGTGTGTGGCTCAGTGGTTGAGTGCCCCTGAGTTCAATCCCTGGTACTCCCTACCCCAACAACAACAAACAAAATAAGATCTAGCTCTTGTTTTCCTCTTAACTGTCTGGCTACTAGTTTTTGGTAAGGGAGTATGCTTCTCAAAATTGCCAACTTCCAAAAGATCTAGGAAAGATCTAAAAAGTAAAATGGGGACCAATCAGGCTTTACAGGGGAAGTTCTCCTTGGTACTACTTTGAGGAAGGGATTTTGGTTGATCGTATCCAGGCTCATTGTGGTGTATTTGGTCAAAAGGTAATATCCAAAATTGGGCCAAGGATTCCAAGTGTCTCAGATTCAGAAACCTAAGGAAAATTGATGAAGAGTTACATGTGAGATGGTCATACCTAACAGCTGTAAAAATTGTCTTCAGCTAATTAATTGTTGGGTCGTACCCCTGCACTTGATATTCAATTTTTATTTCAGGAAATGAAAAGTTTGTACATGAAAAGTTTGATCTCTGCTTATCCCCTTGGAGAAGAAAAGTGTTGATTGGGTAGAGGGTAATTTTTAAAGTTATGTAACTTTGTTTATGAAGTAGTTCATGGTCATTATGTGAATTTACAAAATATGTTTAGAATCACACACAAAAATATCAGTCATTGGTTGCCAAAAGCAGAACCCATGCAACTCTATTTTACATTCTTTGTTTCATCACACATGGATCTAGTGATAGTTCCATAATCATCAAAATCAAACCAAAAAGGTCTTCTATCTGATTGTACACAAGTTTCTGGCTAACTGACTTCCGGAAAATATTTCAGCATCCTTCTTTGCTGTATTTGGCCACAGAGTCTATCTCACTGTGAACTGATCACAGACGATGGAATTCGTCACCTAGGAAATGGGGCCTGCGCCCATGACCAGCTGGAGGTGATTGAGCTGGACAACTGCCCACTAATCACAGATGCATCCTTGGAGCACTTGAAGAGCTGTCACAGCCTTGAGCGGATAGAACTATATGACTGCCAGCAAATCACACGGGCTGGAATCAAGAGACTCAGGGTAAAAATGGCTTCCTCACTCTCCAGCTCTGATGTTCTCACCACCCTTTCTTTTATTTTCCTTCATTTTCTTTTATTTTTATTTTTCCAAACTTAGATTCTCGTGATTTTTATATTTATTTGGACATTTAGTAAGGAGGGAAAAAAATGGAGAGAAAATGTAAGGGTAGATAATTTTTACCTGTGGCTCCAGATGGAAATTTAGTAGAACAATACCCACTGAAGAGATAAAGTAGGTCTTCTCCCAGCAGTTTGTCCAGTAATGTCCAGAGCTTAATCACATCCCCAGAGTCAAAAAAAGAAAAAAGAAAAAAAAAAAAAGAAGCACATACCAGATTTTGGTTCTAAAGGAAAGGAAAGAACTAATATAAAATGTTTGGTTAAATAATAGGATTTATAAATTCAGCCTTTTTTTCCTCTTTACATCAAACCCTTTTTCTGATTTTTGTTTTTTAATTTATTCAAGTACTGGGGATTGAACCCAGCAGCGTTTTGCCATTCAACTGTATCCTCAGTCTTTTTTTTTTTTTTTTTTTAAGTAGGTGTTGAACCCTGAGACAAGTCTCTGGAATTATAGGCATGATACATCACACCTATGTTCTCCAGTTTTGTTAAAAACAGTTATCAAACTCAGTAGAAAGGTGTCTGATTCTGTGAAGAGTGTGAACAATGGTATTCTTAGAGAGAGAGAGAGAATTTTTTTAATATTTATTTTTAGTTTTCAGTGGACACAACATCTTTATTTTATTTTTATGTGGTGCTGAGAATCGAACCTAGGTCGTGCCCGTGCTAGGGGAGCACTCTACCGCTGAGCCACAATCCCAGCCCGTGATCAGTGGTATTTTGAAACCTAAGTGAGCAGTTGCCACAATACCCTTGGCGTCAGAATTTGCCAGTTGAAAATAAATGTTACCTTAAACACCCAAGCTAGAAAGCAGGCAGGCATGGAAGTGAAGGCCTGAGGCACACAGCAGGCACTCTGCCTCCCCATGGCTGCTGACCAACCACAGAGCAAAAGCAGTTGGCCCCTATCTCCTGCTAATAAAATGGTGACAATTTAAAAAAAAAAAAAAAAAGTATCAAAGTTATGAGTTGAGCTGAGCATAGTGGTACACACCTGTAATCCCAGCAATTTGGGAGGCTGAGGCAGGAGGATTGCAAGTTAAAAGGCAGCCTTGGCAATTTAGTGAGGCCCTGAGCAACTTAGCAAGACTCTGTCTCAAAATTTATAATAAAATGGGCTGGGAATATGGCTCAGTGGTTAAGTACCCTTGGGTTCAATTCCTGGTACCAAAAAAAGAAGTTATGAGTTGACTTGATTATTTAGAACAGCATAGAAGGGAACAAATCTTCTGCCCTGCTTTCATGTCCATTCAGCCCCTCAGTGGTTTTTCTCGGAAGCAATGTTCTCTATCTTAGTAATGTTTCTGTCTTGTTTCAGACCCATTTACCCAATATTAAAGTCCATGCCTACTTCGCACCTGTCACTCCACCCCCATCAGTAGGGGGCAGCAGACAGCGCTTCTGCAGATGCTGCATCATCCTATGACAATGGAGGTGGTCAACTTTGGTGAACTGAATATTTAACTGACACTTCTAGAGTTACCGTGGAGTCTCTCCAGAGGAAGCAACCCGTGTTCTGGACAAGGATTACAAAGTGAGGGCAGTGTTCAGATCCCCAGAGCCACACATACATATGCATACACACCCTTACTCCCATCCACTCTAGCTCTGTGACCATGGGACTAAAATTTGTGCTGGCTTTAAGTGGATTGGTAAAACTTAACCATTTCCATTGGACATGCCCAGAAGAAAATCATAGGCCAAGGTAGAGGGAGGGGGCATTCCAGCAAACCCATTGTTACTGCTACTGTGGTTTCTTTATTTTGTTAAGGGGTTTCTTTGGGGATTTTGGAACAGTAACTACAGTCCTTCAGGGTCAAGGGAAGCATGGAAAAACAACAAATGATGTATCCAGGGACCAGAAAGAAAATTTATTTGCATCCTAGAAATGGTAGCCATCCATTGTAAGATGACTACAGAGCTTCTGTGCTTCCTGTTTCTATGCCAACATGCTGAGCATGCTCACAAAGAAGGCTTGTCCATTCCTGCCGTGTTTTAGTATTTGGCCCAGGGGTTTCCTAAATGGCTACATTGAAATCACTGTGGTCCAAACATGATTACTTATTCACTCAAATTGTCACTATCTGTATCACACTTATGCATCTGTCTTCCTTTCTCCCTTCCTCCTTTCTGTACTTTTGCTCAGTCTGTCATACCTGTTCATAGTCTGTCTACTCACACTCAACTGTTACTCTTTTGTGTTTACAGTTTGCATTTTGGATGATTAGTTTGGGTTATCAAACATTTTTGAAAAAAAAATCAATAAATATTTTTTTAATTCTAATTTTTACCATTAGGGGACCCTGCCTGAATCTTTGCCATTCTGAAGGGAAATCTTAACAAAAGTAAGAAAAGTTATGAGAAGCAATCAAGCTAAAACTATTTTGATGAAAACAGATTTTGCCTTTTTATTTCTGTTTTATCTTACGATACATGATAATTTGCATGATATCCCCAGTATTCCCCCTGCAAATTTTTCTGTCAAACTCCACTAACTTAATAAAGAAATGCAGTTAGTGAAGAGTATCAGGAATGCTGCTAGAGGATCTTTGCAGACTAGCCAGTCAGTTTCTTTTTTCCCCCATCACAGCTCATCAGGAATATAAGAATGGCCATATAACATCAGTGTTAACAGGGTAAGTAGCCAAGTGAAGGCATTGGAGCAGCTGAAAGAACACTCTGAGAGGAAGTAAGAGTTTACTGTCTGTCCAGGCACCTGGCTGAGGAAAGGAGTTCAGAACCCATGATTCAAAAAAAGTCAAAAAAAAAAAGTCTCCCCCCCCCCCAAAGAAAATCATAGAGGATGAGGGAAGATTTCAGAAGATTTCTGAACCCCAAGATTAGAAACCTTATATAATTTTTTTAATAGGGTGATTTGGGGTAAGGGATCTTTTAAGGCATTAATGTGCAATCCACTATGATATTAGATCATCTTTTGAATGATCCTTATTATTAAAAGTGTTTTTTTTTAAATGCCGAAGGTACTAGTTCTACCAGCATATATAAGAAAAAGTCTGATTTATTTATACCATTGATGTAGAAAATGATCAAATGAAAGGGTCCACATTAAATGTATTTTACCACATTAAATATAATTTAAATCCTATTTTATTATGCCCTTTTAAAAGTTCAGATTATTTTTTTCCATTCCTCCTTCTCCTTATCTTCTTTTCAAATTATAAGGAATATTTATTCTCTTTCTCTCTCTCCCTCTCCGCCTCTTTCTCTGTCTCCCCACCACTACCTTCCTTTCTCTCCCTCTTGTTTTTTTGAGATGGGGGTCTCCCTATGTTACCCAGTCTGATTGTGAACTCCTGGGTTTAAATGATCCTCCCAAGGAGCTGGGCCTATGGGCTCACACCACTGCATCCAACAGGAATATTTTTTAATTTATTTTTTTTATTATTTTTGTATGTGACTGGGGATTGAACCCAGGGGCGTTTTACCACTAAATATATCCTCAGCCTTTTTTTTTTTTTCTTTTTTTAAGACAGTCTCACTAAGTTGCCTAGGCTGGCCTTGAACTTGTGATCCTCCTGCCTTAGCCTATTGAGTTACTGAGATTAAAGGTGTGGACTTCTGTGCCTCACAGGAATATATTTTTTAGAAACCCACTCTCCTGGATGTATGCCACACATACAAATACATATATGCATACTTCCAGATGTGGTTAATAATATTCAGATCCTCAGGTAGCTGGTTCAGAGAGAAACCTTTACAGGCCATCTGCTCTAAAGTATGCCTATTTTTTTTAATGCCTAAGCGAACTGACAGTAAAACCTAGATCAGACAGTAAATATAGATTTTAATTGCCTGAGTTGAGACTATTAACTTCTTTACTTAAAAGTTTCAGCAACCCTATTATTCACTGGTATATCAAAAGTCTTGAAAATGCTGTTTCTCTCCGCAAAGGGTGTACCCATGTGCAGGTTCTAGGCTTGCATTGGTGTTACCTGCTATGAAGTCAAATTTCAGCCCATCTGAGCCAAAAACAAGTCAAGTGAAAGAGAACAAAAGTCCAAGGGTATGACTTATGGTCAGGCAAGAGCCTTGTTCTTTCTCAGGAAGCTTCAGGCCCATCAAGCTTGGAAGAAAATACACATTATTTATGCTAATTTACACCTACACCAGATGATGAATATGCTAGGATTACATGGTAAGTTTGGTCAGGTGGGAAGGATCCTGACATCAGAATGTTTCCTGTTTCAGCCTTTGAAATACTTTTTTTTTTTTTTCCTTGTGGTACTGGTATGGAGCTTGAATCCAGGGCTTTATGTATGCTAGTATGCTAGGCAAGCATTCTATCACTAAGCTAAACCCAGAGGCACTTAACCACTAAGCTACATCCTCCAGCCTTTTTTATTTTTTTGAGGTAGGATCTCATTAGGTTGCTTAGGGCCTCACTAAGTTACTGAGGCTGGCTTTGAACTTGTGACCCTCCTTCCTCGGCCTCCCAAGTTGCTGGGATTACAGGCATGCATAACCACACCCAGCTCTGAAATGATTTTGAGAATTCAGAAAAGCTTCACATGGGAAAAATTTTCCTTAGGAAAACCTTATTGGTCCATTTGTCTAATTTCATAGCCACTCTCAAATATGTCTTTTATAATGAAAAAATACAGAGTAAACAGAAGAGATTTAGAATAAGTAAAAAAGCTTCCCTTAAAGCTGTTGCTGTGAGGCTATGGGCGAGCAAGAAGAAATTATTGAAGTGTCTCTGGAGAAAGTTCTTGAATATACAGATCATTTACTTTTTACAGCCTTCTCATAGTTTTATCCATTTCATTTTCTAGCAGAGTTTGTTACATCAATATTTTTACATTGCGTTCATCAGCCCCACTGAGGTGATTTCAGGGTATTTGTTGTTTTGTTTTTGTTTTTTGTACTGATATCACCTTATCCTTCCCACACCTATCCTGACCCTCTATTTAAAGCCTCCATCTCACCCTCAATAATGCTGCTGATTTATTCTCAGATGTCTCCAGTGTAGCTGCTTCTTTGAGTTCTTGTCCTGATTCAGGTAAACCATTGTGGACAGCCTTGAATTTAGTAGCTGTCAGGTGGCTTGAACCATTTTTCATTGAATGTGCTTTGATGTTTGCTTACTGAATTTTAATTGAGTTTAAAATCAAACTGTTGTATATGAGAAATAAGGGGATCTGACTTGGTTTTTCCAATATTTGGAATGCAAAAGCACATTGTGCTTTGTGTTAAAAATGTTTTCTCCTTTTACTAGATGTAAAAGTATTCCATAAATTGTTTTTGTAAATTTCCAGTCTTATTTCCACATCCATTAAGTTGATTTAGCAGACATAAGTCAGAAATTTCATATATCCCTTGTATTAAATACTTTAGAGGGAAACTTGGTGAATAATTTTATGATGCTTTTTTTGTGTGTGGCTTTGTAGACTTATTTGAATTGTGCAATATAGCCATAATGCTACAGTGACCCATCTCTTATTACCTTGTAAAGTGTATTATTGGTCTGATAGCCTACTGGTGCCATTGGGGAGGGACTAAACAACATAAGCAGTGGAATCTGCCTTGGCTTGAAAGTTTTTAGGAAGTGTGAGAGTAGTAAAAGAAGATTGGTCCTTGGACATGATCGGTCCTCTGACATAGAGTGTTTATTGCACTTTAGTCCTCACAGGCTGCTCATACCAGTTGCCACAGTGAGAGAAAGGGTACAAAGGAAAGTGCCCTCCTTATGGTACCTCCTGGATGACAGATTCTTTGATTGGTATGCTCTGAGCTCTGGAGCATTTTACAGAAAGATTCATCCTCTTTCTGCCTGCCAGTTCCAGGATTTCAAACACCACAACCCCAAGCAATGTAAGTTAGCCAAGTCTCCTGTGAGAGGAAGTATAGAATGGTTGGTTGAAAGTCTTGAGGCAGAATTCCTAACCCTTTTAGATCTTGAACCAAAGAATTTTAAAACAGTATGAGGTTGAAGGGAAAACAGAGTCAGTCTCAGTTTCTCCTTACCTTTATTTCTATCATAAATTTTAATTGAAAGAGAAAGCTGATGAACTTGTCAATAGCATATAATTGACCCAAGTAATCTGAGAATAAAATGTGACTGTAATAGTTTTAAGCCAAATTTCCTAACTTAACATCTTTATTCTCCAAGCAAAGAGAATAGACCACTTAAGCACCAGTTGCTCTAACCTTGCCTTCTTTCTTGGGATAAATTTTTCCCTGCCAGAAACTACCATATGAGGCAGATGTTTTGTATGAAGGTATTCTGCAACTTGTCTTTTTTTTTTTTTTTTCCCTTTTAAGATAGGGTCCTGCTAAATTGACCAGACTCCCAAGATGCTTGGTTTACAGGCATGTGCCATCACACCTGGCTTCCACTTTTATTCCTAGGAATATTGATTCTGTGCCTCTGAAGCTTTTTGATTATTAGGAAAGTCAGTATGCAATCTCTCAGCTGCGTCTGAGGGAACCTTAGGAATCCCAAGAAAATTACAATTAATTTTCAGGAAAAAGTTTTTTGGACAAACTTACATGTGAAATGCTAGAAAATGTCCATCTCTGTTTCACATGCTATTTGCTTAAGCCATTATAGAGTTCAGTTGACAGATGTTGAGTCTCAGTGTTTGCTCAGCCAGAGTAGTTTATTGCCCTTTTAGGGAAAACCATGAGCAAGTAAACCTTTTTATTTTGTGTGTTTTCCAGTGTCTTATTTTGAAAAATTGGCATGAGGAAATGGTATGTGAGGCTCAAAAGAAAGGAACAAATCAGTTCTAGAACTGAGGTCCTTTGCCTCAAGGTCAACATCTGTCCTGAGCACATAGCCACAGCTGCCTCACACCTGAGGAGGTTTACTTTCCTCTTTTTTTTTTTTTAATATTTATTTATTTAGTTAGTTAGTGGCGGATACAACATCTTTGTTGGTATGTGGTGCTAAGGATCTAACCCAGGCCGCATGCATGCCAGGCAAGCGCGCTACTGCTTGAGCCACATCCCCAGCCCCTACTTTCCTCTTTGTATGATGAACTCTGTGTCCTTGACTGGCGATTCGGGCTTCTTTTCTACATCTCTAACCAGATCATCTAGATGGAGATTGGCACCCCTGGAAGAACCACCAGGGCTTCCCAGCTGCTTCTGGGCATGGCTTTAGTACCAGGACAAGAACATGTAGGCAGTAAACTAGAATTCTAACATGAAGAAGAGATGTCAGAAATGAGGTGTCCAGACATGTACTTCTTCTCTTCTGCCATGCCCTCCACCCCCTGCAAACAGGGAAATATTTGAAGTAATGTGTTTATTTTTTATTGTTGTTACTGTGGAAGAAGAAAACATTGCCCCACTTACTACTTACTCTTATTAATTCAGATCTATGCCACACTGCTGCTCACACATGTGTTTCTTAGCCTAACCCTTCTCAGCTCCTGAAGTTATTAATCTACTCTTTTTTTTTTTTTTTTTTTTTTTGGCACAAGAGAATGAGAGCCTAAAGACAGAAAATCCTAACTTGAAAAAAAAGTCTTTAACTGGTATGGTTTGGTTAATTACTTTATCTCTCTACCCAAGTCAAATGATTTTCTTTCTTAGTGCTACATAATCTTTAATAAGTGAAACCTTTGCTGCTACTTTCCTGGGTTTTCATCAAGTTCTTCCCTTCTCTTAAGAATAGTTTTTTATCTGTACTTCTCTGGTGACTGTTAATTTCTTAATGAGTACAAAAAGGGGTGAGCCTGTGAGTTCTTCTCCTACTCCTCTTCCCACCCCCACATCACACACTAATTCTTACTCTCAGAGCCTGTTGGCACATGTACAAGAACCATGAGGACCAGGCTCACCAGAATCTTTCCATGTTTTCCTCATCATGCTGCAGCCCAAGAGCTGACCCCCAAGGATCTGTGACTACCCACTGCAGAGGGTTACTGTATAGGGAGAGAGGCTTCTTAATTTTGCCTTTCTCCACTCTTGTTTTATCACTCAGCCTTCAGATGCGTCCCACTCTGGCCTCCTCCCTTTTCCTTCTAGGAATTGTTTCCAGTTAACCTGCTGCCTACATTTTCCAGCTGCTCTGCTCACCTTTGCCCACCTTCCAGTGACCCTGAGAGCACAGACCTGAGTGATGTGGCCTGTGCAGAGCTCAGAGAACTGTGAGGACTACCCATGCCTGTCAGACTCTGCTGTGAACAGAGATGGATGGGTAAATGGTGCTGTTGGAGAAATTCTTACTTTCAAACCAAGCTGTTTGATCCCTGCATCCCATCCAACTCCCCCTAAGAGGTGAAATGCAGAGTGGGTGGAGTACAGGGTCTGGTCCCTGCCCCCATAGCTACTCAGCCTGCTCAGGAGTGCTTCAGTGTGTGGGAATTGCTGCTTTTTCCCACTGGCCCCACAGTCCCTACATGGTGACTTAACACCAGGTTCCATTAGCTGTCCAAGTGAGTGATTTCCTTTCAATATTATTGGCACTTAAGGATGGCTGGAGGGGGAGTTATTTAAAATAAATAAAATCCAAGATGGCAGTAGAGGATTCCTTTTGCTTTAAAATCTTTGGACTAAAAAAAGAAATGTTTTTATATATAAATATATAAATTGTTATGTAACTATTATTGTTTCCTGTATGTTCTAATTTTGTTTATGATGTAATTAAAGGAAATAAGCTGTGAAGACTTTTCATTTTCCTATTGACTTGGAGCTGTGATTCCTAACTTCCTTGAACTATAGAACTACAAAGGCACCTAAGGCTGAAGGACTTCTCTTTGGCAGCCTACCTTTTTTTAATACCCTTTACTAGCCTTTCTTTCTTTTTTTTTAGACAGGGCCTATTAAGTTGCCCAGGCTGACCTCATACTCAGTCCTCCTGCCTCAACCTCCCCAGTAGATAAAATTATAGACACATGCCATCACGCCCAGCTACTATGACCTTTATTTAATATTTATTTATGCCTTTCATAACCTCTTTTTTTTTTTTAAAGAGAGAGTGAGAGAGGAGAGAGAGAGAGAGAGAGAATTTTTAATATTTATTTTTTAGTTTTTTAGTTCTCGGCGGACACAACATCTTTGTTGGTATGTGGTGCTGAGGATCGAACCCGGGCCGCACGCATGCCAGGCGAGCGCGCTACCGCTTGAGCCACATCCCCAGCCCTTTCATAACCTCTTAATACTCTTAATAGCCATTTATTTAATACCCCAAACAATTCTTGTCTTCAAAAGAAAGAACATGAAAGACATAAATTAGAGTTGCCTTAATTAATTTCATAGTTAAAATTCAGCCTGAGTCTTTAATCTCTATGCTGAGCATTCATGCCCTTACTTCGACTACAGAGGGGTAAAGATGGAGTACTACATTGATTAAACACAAGGTCAGAAGTCAGTCTGCCCAAATTCAAAGCTATACCACTTGCTGCCACTGTAAATTCAGTTAACCCCCCTGTCTCTGCTCAGCTCTTATTTGGTAAGATGGAGATAACAGTATCTACTGCATGGAGTTTAAAGTTATCGGCAGACACAACATCTTTTGTATAAAAGTTAGAGACCATCTGGGTTCAACATAGGCCCTTTGAGGAATGTAAGTAGAGGTCCATATTAACTGAGTCAGCCCTGATTTTTTTTTTTTTTTTTTTTTATACTGAGGATTGAACCCAGGGGTGCTCAACCACTGAGCCACATTCCCAGCCCTTTCTTATATTGTTTAGAGACAGGGTCTCACTGAGTTGCTAAGTGCCTCACTAAGTTGCCAAGACTGGCTTTGAACTTGCGGTCCTCCTGCCTCAGCCTCCAAGCTGCTGAGATTACAGGTGTGCGCCACCCGGCAGCCCTGAATTTTTCGAAGGAAGCACTTTCTAGGCCTTGAACAGGTTAAACAGACCTCCCTTTCCACTTCCTATCTTGTCCAGAGGCCACCTGGTTTAAGATTCACCAAAGATGATTGGTAAATCACAACTGAGGTAAATTATCAATGAGTAATTGTGCGAGTATGTTTAAAAGAACACCTTGTCTTCTTCTCAAAGTTCATATTAGGTTTTCACTGTTCTGTAGATTTGAAGATTTTCACTATAAAACTTGGAGTAGGATGGAAAAAAATATAATCCAATATCATTTATCTTTTGAGAATGCATTTATCTCTGGGCACAGTGGCATACATCTGTAATCCCAGCAATTTGGGAGGCTGAGACAGGACGATTGCAGGTTCAAAGCCAGTCTCGGCAATTTAGGAAGACCCTGTCAAAAAATAAAGAAAGCACTTATTTAAGGTAAGATTGGTTTTCTGTAATATAAAAGAATAGATCCCCACTTGACAGGATATCCCAAAATCAATTTCAGGTGAAGTATAGACATGAAAAGGCAAAACTAAAATTTAGCTGGTTGTGGTGGTGGTTCATTCCTATAATCCAGTGACTCAAGAGACTGAGACAGGCGGGTTGAAAGTTCCAGGCCAGTCTCAGCAATTTAGTGATATCCTGTCTCAAAATAAAAAGTGGGGGTGGGTGCTGGTGGGGAGGGATAAGGGGCTTGGGGTGCAGATAAATGGTAGAGTGCCCTCTGGGTTAATTCCTGAAGTTCTAATTTAAAAATATGCGTAGGAGGGCGGTAGCACGCTCGCCTGGCATGCGTGCGGCCTGGGTTTGATCCTCAGCACCACATACAAACAAAGATTTTGTGTCCGCCGAGAACTAAAATAAATAAATATTAAAATTCTCTTTCTCTCTCTCTCTCTTTAAAAAAAAAAAAAATATGCGTAGGAGGGACTAGGGGTATGAGCTTGGTGGTAGAACACTTACCTTGCATACACAAGGCCCTATGTTTGATCCCCAACATTCCAAATATAAACTATAAGAAATTGTATTTTATGACTTTAATATAGGAAAAGATTTTTTAATTGATTTTACTTCAAATTCACTTCTAGCCTCCCTTTTCTGCAGCACTGCGAAGCTAGGAAGCATGTAAGGCAGGCATTTGAATGACCAGACCACAAGCAGACTGGTCAGAGCTGTGATGCCAGGTTACCTCTAGCAAACACATTCCCATCTGCCTGGTATGATTGTTGGGGAGTGGGTGGGGAAGATGGGGGCCTTACCACTCCCTCTGATCTCACTTAAGAAAATATGTGCTTAACAGTCTTCTCACTTTAAGATACTCCTCTCCCTTTTGACCCCTACCTTTCTTCACTACAGGGACAAAAATATGACTCATCCTTAAGCTTCTGAACCACCTGTAAGGAAGACACTTCTATCTTTAGAACCAAACAGAATAAACCAGGGAAGAATTAAAGGAAGCTGGGCGTGAGGCAGAGGAGTGAACAATGGCCACATTGGGACTTGTGGCAGAGACCTACCTGCTCTTTTACCTGGTTGCTGAGGAGAACAAGAATGTCCCCAGGGCCCTGGTGGATCTGAAGGGCTGGGAGAGCCAAGAACTTAGCCAGCTTTCCCCATCAGCTCCACAGCACTGGATTCATCCTGAGAGATCTCTTGTTAAAAGCTTGGGGGGCATGCAGCACAGAAGTAGGATTGTTGGGGATGTGGGCACAGAGACCATCCTAGAGGGGACTGGGCTTGCCAGGAAGATGGCTACCCATGGAGGAAGGAAGAGCCAAGGAGACAGCTTTATGTAGTAAAGGAGTTCTCAGTTTAAAGAAACAGGAGTGACATGTGAGTGATAAACACCAGGTACCATAAGGTTATGATTTACTCCCACATACTAATAGTATGGTATAAATCAAATGGGGTAGGAGAAGAACATGGTAGAATAAACCCAGGGAGACATTCTGTGAGGAGAGAGAACTAATCTGGTCATGGGAGGCAGGGGAATGCCAAGGGATGTTGGGACAGACCAAAGATGTTTCATGCAGCCATAGCTGGAAAGACTAGAACCTCACCTACCTAGTCAGGGTTCTTAGGAACCTCATTCTCTTGCCTAGATGCTCTCGAGCCACAGATAAAGCTGTCTGGTGATGGATGGGCCTGGGCCAGGAAAACTCTATTAGCCCTTTGTCCTGAACTTAATTCCCACTTCTAGCCCTCAATTTGAGGAAGAACCCAGCCACCTCCCAGGTTCCTAGGGAAGGAAGTCACTAAGCAGTTCTTCAGCACATGAATGCTGACACTGGGGATAAGGAGAGAAAAATTTAGGAAAACACAACCCCAGCCCCCTTAAAACCTAACTTTTTGACCCTGCCTTCAAGTCTTACTCTATGACCTTGTACTGATCATTGTCCTTGGACCTGAAATTCTTACATAAAAAGAGAAAGCAAAAAAAGTGGTCTTTAACTTGCCTTCGGGTTCATTCTATGGAACATACCTGCTAACAGATGGTAAGGGTCACTACAGTGATTGTCATTATCCAGCACCAGAAGGCACAGAGATCTGGGTAAGGTCCTGGCAGATAAGCTTCAACAGATCAGTGCCTGCAGGGTCCAACAGGCCATATTGAAGAATGAGGCCTAGGATCAAGTGTGGGAAATGAGAGACACAGTCCATTAGTCTACAAAAAGCCCTAGTAGGCCCAGATAGGAATCAGACTTCAAATCCAAGTTCTGCCACTTGCTAGCTGTATATTCTTGGACAAGTAATTTAACCTCTCTAGGCTCTCTATTCAAGAGGTAGTTTATAAATTATTTGGGCTGTTATATGCAAAGGAAGCTTAGCACAGTGCCAGGAAACATTCTGTCTTCAATAAAGGTTAGTTGAGGGCTGGGCATGTGGCTCAAGCGGTAGCTCACTCTCCTGGCATGCGTGCGGCCCGGGTTCGATCCTCAGCACCACATACAAACGAAGATGTTGTGTCCGCCAAGAACTAAGAAAAAAATAAATAAATGTTAAAATTCTCTCTCTCTCTCTTTAAAAAAAAATCTCTCTCTCTAGAAAAAAAAATAAAGGTTAGTTGAAGGACACAGCAAGTCAAGACAAAGGCCTTCTGCCTCAGTGTCCCATACTCAGTCCCTTCCAGATGCAACCTCACCAGTGCCCATGCAACCAGCTGTGTGTCTGAAATGGAGGTGCCAGGGTTCAGGTCCTGAGACATAAACAGGGCTCCAGGTGATACCCAGAGACCTGGGGGCTGAAAACAAGGTGGAGAGGAATCAGTCCTTCCCCTGAGAGGCTCCTGCCAGGTCCTAGCTGGTCAATTATAATCTGTGGCCATACCAAGTGAGGCCCCCAGGGGGCAGAGTTACCCTGTTCTGGAGAGACAGGAGGCTTCAAGAGGGCTTTGGGACCATGGTTGAGTGATAGAAAGGACTCACCTCAACTGAGCTGAATCCCAAGGTGTCCCAGGTGAATGATGGTGAAAAACAGTACCTGTGAGGAGCAGAGATTCAGGGGTTGTGTGGAGTAGCATGGCCAAGTGTCCCATGAAGCCTGTTCTGGAAGGCAGAGCTTGCCAGTGCTGGCCCTCCTCATCAAGCATCAGTTGTACCCCAAGCCCTGCCCTTCCCTCATGCCTGAGCCAAGGGTGCTTTTTTAACTCTCACCTGAAGGGGCTGATACATGCACATCCTACAGGAGCTTGCAGGCCTTGGCAGAGGTCAGAGTGAGAGGACTGAGGTGGCTGCAGTAAATTCTGGCTGGGGCAAATACTGTAGGCACACAAACAACAAGGTCAGTCTGGAACTCCAAAGGCAGTAGCAGCCATTTTCTCACCTCCCTCCAGGTGTCTATTGAGAGCTGACAAGGTTGAGACAGGAGGATCACAAGTTTGAGGCCATCCTCATCAACTTAGCAAGACCCTGTTTCAAAATTTAAAAAGGGCGGGGGGGGGGGCACTGGGAGTGTAGCTCAGATGAAGAGCACTTGCCTAAGGGCCTATGTGAGGCCCTGGGTTCATACCCAGTATAAAAAAGGTGCTGGGGCGTGCCTAGGACCAGACTTGGCTCCTGCCCTGTAGGAAGGCCCCAGCAAGTTGACTGTGCTTCAGCACAAAGAAAAAAGTCAACCACAGCCTATCTTGGGAAAAGCTAGTCACAGGTAGCCATCCAGGTGCCCCCCGTGGGATTTGCCATGGATGGGGCTCTGGAGGCTTCAGCTCCTGGAAACCTTGAGCATCACCCAGGGCAGAGGCTGTCCCTTAGGAAACAAATCCCATGGCTGTGGAGTCCTGGAGCAGTTGCAGCCCTTGAGGCTTCAATAGCCCCACTGTATTCCCACTCTTGCCACCCAGCACACACCTCCAAGAAGACCATGTTCTTGAGGGCTCCGAGAGTTGTCTCTCAGGCAGGGGTTGTTTCACAATCTTCTCCTGGTCAGTTTTCAGTTTCTAGTCAGCTCCTTTGGGTTCCAGAAGGGTGATACAGAAGCTTTCCCTGCTCACCACAAACCCCATCCCTCTCTGTATAGAAAAGGAGGAGAGTCCCAAAACAGAGGCTTGGAAGGCTGAAAGTCCACAGCAAGGCAGAGCCAGGGGTGGAGGGGGCCCAGGGCTGCCCAAACCTTGAACACCTTGATGAGGCAGCCAGCCAAATGCAGGTGCTCTACAGATGCCTTGTCACTGGGCTTGAAGATATTGATCTGGAGGTAGAAAGGGACACCTTTCTCTCCACCTTTCTTCTGAGGTGTGAACTCAGTGCTGATGCAATGAACCTAGGGTAGGGAAGAAAGCATGGTAATTCCAGGGCTTCTACCCTAACCGTGAGGGTCCCCTGTCAATCACCCCAGCGACTTTCCATTCTCAACCAGTGGCTACTCCTTATTTCATTAGGTTCTTTCCCTTGTTTAAAATCCTCCGGTGATATCCATGATTATAGGAGGGGAAGCAAACTTCCTAGTCCTGGCATTCAAGTACCTTACAGAGTCCAGTCAGGGCTTGCAATGTGGTTGTTCTCCCCCACCCATTCATGAACTCGGCCCCCTTAGCCAGCCTACCCATGACCTCAACACACATTCTCTTCCAAGCACTTTATGGCAGTAATTAATTCTTATTGGGGCTGGGGATGTGGCTCAAGCGGTAGCGCGCTCGCCTGGCATGCGTGCGGCCCGGGTTCGATCCTCAGCACCACATACCAACAAAGATGTTGTGTCCGCCGAGAACTAAAAAAAAATGAATATTAAAAATTCTCTCTCTCTCCTCTCTCATTCTCTCTTTAAAAAAAAAAATTCTTATTGTCCTCTCACCTCCACCCAAGCTCACCTTCTTTTCCCACCTTTGCTGCCATTACTCCCATTTCACCTCCAGCCTCCTCCCAGCCCAGCTTCAGGATCACCTGCAGAAAGAGAGAAGCCCTCCTGGTTGGGTCCTAGTTGGGATGGCCACACTTGGTTCTATCACTCTCACAGAGAGTGGCACATCTGTGATGCACAGTGGTTGGCAGCAGGAGAGGCACAGGCCAAGCCAGTAAGCGGACTCATAGAGCCCCCGGCCCCTCCCTCCTCACCAGTGTCCAGGATGCGGTCCCCAGTGTGGCTCCACCGTCATTCACCCAGTTGTTGCTGCTGTGTGTACTGCAGGCACTCATCATGGAACACACGCACCATACTCTGTGGTCACGGGAGGGTGAGGTCCACGGGTGACAGAGTGCCAGGGCCTTTATGAACAGGCCCTCTCGCTGGGTAGACCAGCCTTCCCACTTTCATTGCCAGGAAACATTGGGACCTCAAATCCCCAGACAACTGGGAAACTGAAAAGGTCCCTAGAGACCCTGATTCTCTGCTTCCTTGTCTATAAAATGGGAGAGGTACTACCTTCCCACCCTTCCTTACTCTACCCTTTGCCTTGCAGAATGTATTTCTGTTTTCTATTGCATATGATTCCTGTAATTTCTTGTTTATCTTAATAGAAGGCAGGCCTCCTGGGGAAGGAAGCGGCCGAATCCCTAGCTCAGAACATAGGATGTGGGCTAAATTGATCATTTGGTGAGAAAAGCTCGTTGTGTGTGAATAACACTGTGTAAATGTATTTCTAAATGTCAGCTTGGTTACTTTCTGGCTCTGTGTCCTTCAGAAACTACTCAACCTCTCTGTGCGTGTTTCCTCAACAATTTCTGCCTACCACTGAACCATTTTAAGGGTCAAATTAAATAACAGACTCCAGGGGGTTCCACTCAACAACATCACAGTGATGGCACTGGCTTCCTGTCTGGAGAGAGTCATACCCAGCCTTTGCCAGTTCTGGGCAGGGCGTTGCCTACCTTGAACAGCAGGAGGCACGGAGCAGCTCACCCAGTTTGGGATTATTGAGCATCCGCACCTCATAGGGCTGGCCTGGGGGAGATGAAGAGGATGCGTGAGTCCCACTCTGAGGGGTAGAGTGATACGTATGCCCTCCAGCCCATTCTGAGCTTTCTTCCCCTTCCCTTCCCCTGGCCAGGTAGGTGAGGCAATCCTCCTGCTGCTTAATGGCTGCCAAGGGGCTGCACAGAGCACATACTGAAACGTGGGGCAGGGGATGTACCCACTGGGAATCTTGGGCAGTTATTCCTGCTTCCAGGAGGGCAAAGGCAAAGGCTCCCCGCCAAGGAGAGGAGAGCACTGCCAGCTTTCCACCCTGCCCCTGATGGCTCTCTATTGCCAGTCCTTCCCTCCAGGGAACTCACAGCTTCCTGTAAAGACATCCATGTTGATCCCAGATGTTGCACTTAACAGCTGCCATTAAATACTTAGGTTTGCGGGGCTGGGGATGTGGCTCAAGCAGTAGCGCGCTCATCTGGCATGCGTGCGGGCAGGGTTCGATCCTCAGCACCACATACAAACAAAGATGTTGTGTCTGCCAATTACTAAAAAATAAATATTAAAAATTCTCTCTCTCTCTCTCACTGTTTCTCACTCTCTCTTTAAAAAAAAAAAATACTTAGGTTTGCAACCCCAAGGCTTCCCTGATACCCAGCAAATGCCTGAGAAAAGCATTCTGAGGGGCCAGTGTTTGGGGTGCCCCAGGACCTACAAAATTCCAGTGGCGTTTTTTTTCCCCTTCTGGGGATTGAACTCCCCACCCCAGCCACCCACATACTAAGCAAGTGCTTTACTGCTGAGTTACATCTCCAGCCCTTTTTATTTTTTTCTTTTGAGACAGGATCTTGCCAAGTTGCCTAGGATGGTCTTGAACTTGTGATCGTCCTGCATCAGCCTCCTGAGTAGCTAGGATTATAGAACAAAACCAATTCTAGGGGGGCTGGGGATGTGGCTCAAGCGGTAGCGTGCTCTCCTGGCATGCGTGCGGCCCGGGTTCGATCCTCAGCACCACATACCAACAAAGATGTTGTGTCCACCGAGAACTAAAAAATAAATATTAAAAATTCTCTCTCTCTCTCTCTCTCTCCTCTCTCTCACTCTATCTTTAAAAAAAAAAAAAAAAAACCAATTCTAGGGACATGTGACCACTTCCTTACCTCTAAAGAAGTTCAAGAGCAGGAAGACTGTTCCCTTTGGCTTGAAATGGACGGCCTTACACGTCTGCCCCAAAGTTAGACCAGGGCCTCAGAGGGATAGGGATCTGGAATTTACCTGAGCACACTGCTGGGGAGCCCCAGGTATAGTTCCCTAGGACTGGGCCACAGGTACTCTGGCTGGTTGTGTCAGAACAACATCTTAGAAAGGGAGCAAGGTCAGCTGTGTAGCACATCGGCAGCAGGCCCCAGCCTCAGCTTTTATACACAAACAAACCCACAAGAGGGTGGGGCACACCCTGGGGCCATTTACTGGCTAGGCACCAGGGGTCCTGGGAGATTCAGGGCCTGTTGGGACAGCCCAAGTTGGAGAGAGTCAAGAGTTGATGTCCCTGTGGCTCCCCACCCATCATTAGCAGAAAGAGGAGATGGTAGTATAGCAAAAGAAAGTCATAAGATGGACACTCACTCCCCTACTGTCCCCAAGAGGCTCAGAGAATTAGGGGCACCCTCAAGCTTCAAGATTGCCCCCAGATCTATAAGCCACTCAAGAATCCTAGAGGCCCCTGGACCTGGGGCCCCACAAGAGGGGCCTGTCCACTCTAGCAGACAGGACAAGTAATACACAGCATTGTATGGACCCACTGTCCTGCCCTCTTTGCCTATCACACACGTGCATAGGCACAGTGGTGACAGGACATTTGTCCTTCACTGCATACTAGAGTTTACAGAACACAGCCTGCTCATCGTGGAAATACTGGAAGAGAATGCTCGGGAGAGGGGATTGCCCAGAAGCCCCAGAGGGACTCGTCTCTGTCCCTTCCCTGTCCTGAGGCATGGAGCAGACTGTGTTTATGGACAGTTACAGCCTGCCTGAGAGAGGGCTTCCTTAAACTCAGCCTCTGTTGTCACTGTGCACAGACAGCCCCAGCCTCCTGTGCCATCTCCCACTATTGTGTTTGGTAGAAACAGACCAAGGCCCTTGAGAGCAGAGACATGTCTAAAAACATCGCCTGCTCTCATGTGACCCTGCCTATTCAAGTTCTGTATTCTGGGGGCCTCTCTGGGGAGAAGAAAAACCAAAGAAGTTACCCCTCCCCTAGGCTGGCACCTCTATCTCCTGGTACCTGGGCCCTTGCTAGACTTGCTTTCTCTTCCCACAGCCCAGACCAAAGGAAGCAGGGAGAATAGAGAGAAGCCACTGGAGGATGGAAACATTCAGCCCCCTGCTGAGATCCCCAAGACTGAGCACTGACCCTGTGCCCACAGTTGGGTTGGAGGCCAGGAGGCACCCTTCAGCTTCCAAGGGAAGGTACAGCAGGATCCCAGGAAGGGCAGAGGAGCGACAGAATAGGTCCCAGAGAGGCTTGGTCCTGCCTGGGTAGGCAAGGGAGATGGGTATGAGGGGAAAGGCTAATTATGGTAGTGGAGGTGGAAAGCATCGAAGCTGGTGAGTGTGCCCTTCAAGGACATCCCCAGGCAGGGGAGTGGGACCCCCAACTCCAGAACCCTGGGAGGGCCCAGAGCTTCTATATTCTCTACTTTTCTGCGGCTCCCACCTCCCACCTGTCTCAGGGCCTCTGAGCTTCTCTCCCTAAATGGTGTTGCTTCCTAATCCCAGATCTCCTAGGCCCTCTGTCGAGGGGGAAAAGCCTGGGCTCCAGGCAGATGGAGCCGGCTGCTTGCAGTTCCCACCCCACTCATTTTGCTCTGCACTCTGGGCCAGGCATAGCACTGGGTCTGAGCACCCATCTTTGGGGCAGAAGTGGTTCAGTCCCTGGAAGGGTGCAAGGGCATGATGAGGCAGGGGCACTGCCCAAACAGCTCATTGGCTTGCTTGCTGCTGCTCTCCTCCTCTCCCTTCTCCTCTCTCTTTCTCCTTTTCTTTCTCCTTCTTCTAACTAGAAATTGAATCAAGGGGTGTTTAACCACTGAACCACATCCCCAACCCTTTTTATTATTTTTTTTAATTATTATTTAGAGGCAGAGTCTCGCTAGTTTGCTTAGAGCCTCACTTAGTTGCTGAGGCTGGCCTTGAATTTGCAATCCTCCAGCCTCAGCCCCCTGAGCCACTGGGATTATAGGCGTGTGCCAACTGCACCTATCTAGCTCCTCATATTTCTGAACATACTTCCTCTCCTGTAAAACAGGGGCAAGGCCTCCATCCTTCTCTATGTGGCAGTGAAGATTAAAGGAAATCCTGTGGAGTCAAGGACCCCCATGTTCTTACCAGAGCTCACTCAATTCTGAAATGATTAATTCAGAAACTCCACTCACAGATCATATTAAGGACAAATTAAAAAAAATTTTTTTTCAGTTTTCAATGGATCTTTATTTTATTTATTTATACATGGTGCTGAGAATCAAACCTAGTGCCTCACACATGCTAGGCAAGTGCTCTACTACTGAGCCACAACCCCAGCCCCCAAGGACAATTTTCTGATGCAATTTTTTTCTAATAATTTTTTTGAGGTTTTGGAGGCTGAACACAGAGCTGTGAGCATGCTAGACTAACACTTAACCACTGAGCTACATCCCCAGCTCTTTTATTTTTTATTTTGAGACAGAGTCTTGCCAAATTTCTGAGGTTGGCCTTGAACTTTTGATCCTTCAGCCTTGACTTCTGGAATTGCTGGGATTATAGGCATGCACCACCATGCCTGGCCCTAATTTTAATTTTGTTTGGTTTGTATTAAACCCAGGGGCACTTAACCACTGAGCCACATCCTCAGCCCTTTTTGAAAATATTTTATTTCAATGTCAGTCATGGTGGTCCATGTCTGTAATCCCAGCAGCTCCAGAGGTTGAGACAAGAGGATCATGAGTTCAAAAACAGCTTCAGCAACTTAACGAGACCCTGCCTCTAAATAAAAAATATTAAAAGGGCTGGGGATGTGGTTAGGAGCCCCTGGGTTCAACCCCTGGTATCAATCAATCAATAAATAAATATTTTATTTAGAGACAAGATCTTACTAAATTGCTTAGGGCCTCACTAAATAGCTGAGGCTGGTTTTGAACTTGCAAACCTCCTGCCTTAGTCTCCTGAGCTGCTGGGATTACAAGTGTGTACCACCTCACCCAGCTCTAATTTTAATTTTTTATAGTTAATTTTTAAAAAATATTCTTTAGTTATCATAGGCCTTTATTTCATTTATTTATATTGGTGTTGAGAATCAAACCCAGTGCCTCACATGTGCTAGGCAAGTGCTCTACCACTGAGCCAAACCCCAGCTCCCCTCCTCCTCCTCCTCCTTCCTCCTCCTTCCTCCTCCTTCCTCCTCCTTCCTCCTCCTTCCTCCTCCTTCCTCCTCCTCCTCCTCCTCCTCCTCCTCCTCCTCCTCTTAATGGACATTTTCTCACCTGAAATGTTCTATAATTTTCTAGGCCTTGACCTAATTCCATCCTAATTACACACTTTGGTGGGGGCCCTAAGACAACAAAGTAACTTTTTTGGTTTGGTTTTTTTGGGTGCTGGGACTCAAAGCCAGTCCTTCCAGCATGGTGAAAGCGCACTTTACCACTGAGCCACATTCCCAGGAGCAGAACCAAAGTAACTTTTTTTGCAGGGAGGGTAATTGAACTCAGGAGCATTCAACCACTGAGCCACATCCCTAGCCCTATTTTGTATTTTATTTACAGACAGGATCTCACTGAGTTGCTTAGCTCCTCACTTTTGCTAAGGCTGGCTTTGACCTCCCACTCCTCCTGCCTCGGCTTCCTGAGCTGCTGGGATTACATGTGAGCACAACCCGCCCAGCCAAAGTAACTTTTTATCTGTAAAAAGTGATGAAAAATAAAACTTCAAAATCCTTCTTTTCCTTTCACCAAAATGTTTTGTTTTCTGTCCCAGGCATCATTCCAACCTAGAGAGAGAGAGTGGTCTACCCCCACAGAAGACAGTTGAGAGCCAGGCCTTGCTGGTCCATGTCTGTAATACCAGTCTCTCTGGAGACTGAAGCAGGAGGATCTCAAATTCAAGGCCAGCCTTAGCAATTCAGCAAGGCGTGAAGTAATGTAGCAGGATCCCGTCTTAAAATGTAAAAAAATTTAAAAATTAAGGGCTTTTGGTAAAGCGCCCCTGAGTTTGATTAACAGTACCAAACACACACACACAGCTGAGAGGGGAAACATTTCGTATTCATCCATTCATTCAACACAATGATACTGAGAGCTGCCGTGTGTCCACGAGACCTGCCCTCTCCAAAGCTCAGATTCTCCTTGCTTCCCCACATTGGAGGCCAAAAGGACTGGGCCCTTGAATTCCTGATGAAGAAAGGAGTATAGAAGAGCACGTGGGGAAGGATTAATTAAAAAGAGAAAAGGCCACATGGGATTTTTCAGACACAGGGGGCTCGCGGGATCTCTCTCTCTCTCTCTCTCTCTCTCTCTCTCACACACACACACACACACACACGACTGACGACACCCTATGACAATACCCTATGGCAATCACTGTGTGGTCTTCGTGTTTGCAAAAGCCTCCAGCCCCTCCTCCGGGCTAGTGGCTCTGAGGCCTTCAGGTGCGCAGTTCCACCTGGCCCCGTGGCGTCCACCAGCGCCCCCTGGAGGCAGACAGTGCGCAGGCCTGGCCCAAACCCTCTGCCTCCTACTCGCCTCTTCCCATCACCCATCTGCCCAAGTCTGTAACTTGCTGCCTATTGCCCAGCCGGGTGGCACTTGCATTCTCTACGCCCTGTGTCGGTGCTTCACCTTAGTACAGAATTCCTTCGTGGAAGTTATAGATGTGCAGTTTATTCTTTGCTTTGTTTAACGTCTGTTTTCCCACCAGAGTGGGAATTCCCTGAGGGTAGGGACGAAGGCAACTGCACTAGTTAAGAGCATGTTTTCCACGACACACACTGTGAGTGCAAGTGCAGTTGTGTGGTCTTGGGCAAGGGACTTAAGCTTTGGAGATTCATGCTGTAACTAGAAGAGGAACAATACGAACCTCTCTGCCATGAATAGAGACGTTAATGGAGCTCTCCTCGAATGCTGTTATCTTTTTCAACATCGTATCCTAGCTCCTGATACATCAAGGCTATTTAATGAACAGTACAGGTTTGAGGGGCTGCAGTTGTGGCTCAGTGGTGGAGCACTTGCCCAGAATGTGTGAGGCCCTGGGTTCCATTCTCAGCATAAAATTAAATAGATAAAATAAAGGTATTGTGTCCATCTACAACTAAAATAATAACATTTTTTTTTTTTAAAGTACAGGTTTGGGATGGGCGCGGTGATGCACGCCTGGAATCCCAGTGGCTCCGGAGGCTGAGGCAGGAGGATCGTGAGTTCAAAGCCAGTCTCAGCAAAAGTGAGGCTCTGAGCAACTCAGTGAGACCCTGTCTCTAAATAAAATATAAAATAGGACTGGGGATGTGGCTCAGTGGTTGGGTGCCCCTGAGTTCAATCCCTGGTATCCAAAAAAAAAAAAAAAAAAAAAATGTACAGGTTTGGATCGGGGGCAGGACAAGTGGGAGGGCACCTACTTATCCAGATGTTTCTTTCAGGGCTTGGTTCAATCTCCCCAATACGGGAGGGGGGAAAAAGTGTTTTGTTGTTAAGAGCATGTTTTTCACGACACACACTGTGAGTTCAAGCGCAGCTCTGTGGTCTTGGGCAAGGTGCTTAAACTTTTTGAGCCTCATGCTGTAAATAAAAGAAGGACAATATGAACCTCTCTGCCATAAAGACGTTAATGGAGCTCTCCTCAAATGCTGTTATCTTTTTCAACATTGTATCCTAGCGTTTTTGTGGTGCTGGGGATTGAACCCAGGGGCACTCTATACCTGAGCTATGTCCCCAGTCCTTTTATTTGATTTTATTTTGAGACACGATCTTGCTAAATTGCCGAAATTGACCTGGAACTTTCAACTTCGGGCTTCGGCCTCTGGGTGCTGTCGGTGGCACCCGGCTGAAGTTTAGGTTTATTTATGTAAATTTATGAAACAATAATAACAGGTGTAGAATGTCTGTCTAGTTAATAAACAGTTTTTCAGTGCTCAGTATGATTTCAGAGTGCTTTTCAAACATTCTATCTTGTGTGGCAAATATTATTTTTTCTTATTATTCCATTACCGGCCCCTACCACCACCACCCTTCTACAGGCATTGAAACCAAGGCTTAGAGAGGTCAAGTAGTTGGATGGAGGTCACACAGCTAGGGGGAGATAGCTCAGATGAACCTAGGCTATCTGAGTCACTTCCTGCTCCTAACCACTGCACTATGCCCCACTCTGCCACCTTTATATTCATGGGACATCTTCCTTCCTTCCTTCCATCCTTTCTTTTTCAATACTGAGGATTGAACCCAGGGGTGCTTTACCACAAACCAGGAGTGCTTTACCACTCTGCCACATCCATGTCCCTTTTTTATTTATGTATTTATTTTTGACCCAGGTACTTGCTCAGTTGCCAAGGCTGGTCTCCAACTTAAAATACTTTTGTCTTGTCCTAAGCCCGGTGGCTCCTGCCTATAATTCCAACAACCTGGGAAGCCGAGGAAGGAGGAAGTTTGAGGCCAACCACCCTGTTTCAAGATAAAAAATAATAATAATAAGAAGAAGAAGGCCTGGGGATGTAGCTCAGTGGTAAAGTGTCCCCAATTTCAATCCCTCATACCAAAAGAGAAAAAAGCAGGGCTGGGGATGTGGCTCAAGCGGTAACGTGCTCACCTGGCATGCGCAGGGTATTGGGTTCAATCCTTAGCACCACATAAAAATAAAACAAAGAGGGGCTGGGGATGTGGCTCAAGCGGTAGCGCGCTCGCCTAGCATGCGTGCGGCCCGGGTTCGATCCTCAGCAGCACCACATACCAACAAAGATGTTGTGTCCGCCGAGAACTAAGAAAAAATAAATAAATGTTAAAATTCTCTCTCTCTCTCTCTGTCCCCCCCTCTCTCTCACTCTCTCTTTAAAAAAAAAAAAAAAAAAAAAGAATTGCTGTTTGAACCTACAAAGCTGTGTGGTGGCTCGTGATTCTGGTGCCAAGCATTGACCTTGGCACTTAGCAACTCGGTGAGACCCTAAATCTAAATAAAATACAAAATAGGGGATGTAGCTCAGTGGTTGAGTGCCCCTGAGTTCAATCCCTGGTACAAAAAAAATAAAATAAAATAAAATAAAACAAAGATGTTGTGTCCACCGAAAACTGAAAAATAAATATTAAATATTAAAATAAATATTAAATATTACAGTAAATATTAAATATTAAGAGAGGAAAAAAAAACACAAGTATCACCAACAAAACAATACTCCTGCCCCAGACTTTTTCAAGTCACTGGAATAACAGGCAGGCAGCCCATACACCATAGGATTTTTTAACAGTAAAGGACACAGTACCTTTATTTTATTTGCTTGCTTTTATGTGGTGCCAAGGATTGAACCCAGTACCTGACACATGTCAGATGTGCACTCTACCACTGGGCCCCAGCCCCAGCCCCACCATAGTATTTTAAAACAAGTCCCAGGCCATAATACAATCTGAAAAGCTGGAGGAAGAGGTCTACCTCTTCTCCAAAGAAAGAAGGTCTGAGAAGAAAAACTTTCTCACTCATTCATTCACTCACTGAGCCACTCCCAAAGAAGCAGCCTCTGGGGCGCCCTCTTTCCTGGGTACCCCTGCTCCTTGTCTCTGAGCCCTGAGGATGATTTATATGAGTGGTAGTGGCTGTGTTGCTGTGGTTGTGATAGAGGACATGGTAGAAGGGTAGGAAACAGGATTTGAGGTCTTGTCCTAGAGGCGATGGGCTCTACAACCCACACTCCGCTGGGTTGAGCAGCCTGTGGAGTGTGCAGGAAGGGGGAGCCCCTAGAGCAGAAGAGTCTGCCCTGAGGATTTGGGTTGTACCATCCACTGGACGGTCTCTTGTCCCACTGCACTTTTTTTTTCTTTCTTTCTTTCTTTCTTTCTTTTTTTTTTTTTTTTTGTACCAGGGATTGAACTCAGGGGCACTTAACTACTGAGCAATACCCCCCAGTCCTAATTTGTATTTTGTTTAGAGACAGGGTCTCACTGAGTTACTAAGTGCCTTGCCATTGCTGAGGCTGCCTTTGAACTTGCAATGCTTGTATCTCAGCCTCCCAAGCTGTTGGGATTACAAGTGTGTGCCACCGTGCCCAGTCCCAGCCCTTTTTATTTGTTATCTTGAGACAGGGTCTTCTCACTTGTTTAGGCCCTAAGTTTAGGCACTAAGTTGCTGAGGCTCACCTTGAACTTAAGATCCTCCCACCTCAGCCTCCTGAGTTGCTGGTTTTACAAGTATCCACCACTGTGCCCAGCTCCCTACTGTATATTTTCAACCACCTTGAGAGCTAGGACAGATCTTACTTACAGATAATGAAAGGAAAGGAAAGGAAAGGAAAGGGGTGCTTAACTTGTCCAAGGTCCCACGCTAGCAGGGAGTTGGCTGGAGCCTGAGCCACCTCGCTGTCCTGCACACCCACCATCTACATAGTCACCCAAACAAGGTAGGTACCATGCTGCATCTAATCCATCCCCATTGTGCAGCCTTGGCCAGGACAGCTAGGAGCCAATTACTGTGTGTCCAATGTGCTGCCCTTGGGAGTTGATGGGGATCTTCCTGAGACAGGAATGGCTGAATTGCTCCTCTGCAGAGACCCCTCCATATGGCCTCCCATGGCTCTCAGCCCCATTCTCAAGCTGGGCTAAGGAAGCCCCTGTGTGCCCGTGGCCTGTCTTCAGTAGTATGTAATGGTTAGCGCTTAAATAATTTTTTTTTTTTAGGAAAACCAATACTGAGTCAAATGTAAGGCTTGAATAAATGTTCTCAAAACGTTTCGAGTTGTGTATTTATTTATTTATTTTTGCATTGCTGAGGGTTGAACCCAGGGCCACACACTCATGCTAAATAGGTACTCTACCACTGAGTTAAGAGTCATGTCTTTAAATTCCTTTCAAGTTCTGAATGAACCACTGCCTTCTCCCCACTCCCCACCCCATGGTGTCTCTAGATTGTTCAGCTGGGTTCCAGTGAGTAACTTTGAGGAGCCTCTTTGTAAAGGAAAACCCAGCTTCCTGGCCCAGCAGGTGAGACTATTTATCCACTTTTCTTTCTGCCTTTCAAGGTCCCCACCCCACCACTTACCACAGCTTCTGTAACAAGCTGCTCTGTTTCATTCCTCTGTGCCTTTGCTAAGCTGTTCCTCTGCTCAGGCTCTTCCCTCTTTTCTAGAATATTCTAGTCCCTTCTGCCTTTTGGTCCATTTGACAGATTCTTCTGAACTATACCTCAGGTTGACTCAAAGAGGCTTCTATATTACAGTGCTTTTTGGGTCAGGATTTACAGGAGGGCCTTGAAAGCAGGCACCAGGTATCCCTGTTGCCCAGAACCGCTCCAAACACATAGTAGGACCTCAAGGCTCAGATGTCTTCATATAGACCCTCAAAGGCCAGACCCTGTCTTACCTGGAGGACATCTAGAGTTGTTTCCTGTGCCGTCTGCAGGGGGCAGTGTGAGACTCAGGCTCACTGAGCTGCAGTTGGGCCCAGATCCTTTCTCAAGGAGCCAGCCCTGAGGGAGGAGGTGAAGGTAGGCGGGTCTCTGCCCTAATGCCTCCCAGGCATTGCCACTCTTGCGCTTCTTCCCACAGTAAGCCAGGGACACCGTCACCTCTAACACCAGACCCAGCTGTCCCCACTTCATCCACCCTCCTCTCTGTCTTCCCTCGCCAGTGTCCCCCCCACCACTCTGTGCCAGCCTCTTCTCCAGAAAAAGATCCTCTTTGGAGACTTTAAGGACCCACTGTGCTCATCTCTCCAAAATTCTGACCCCTAACCGTCCCTTCCTTAACAGGCTCTGTTGGCTTGCTCACCCCAAATTGATGACATAACTGTTCCCTTGGTAACAAGTACTTTGTGGGTGGGTGGGGGAATGGACTAGAGAAGGAAAGAAGGGTTCAGAATACTCTCAGAGGCATTGCAGGGGAGCGGGAAGGGCCATGACCAACTGCCTCTGCCACCACTACTGCCAGCCCTATGTCCCAGCCTCAAGGAGAAAAAAAAAAAAGAAAAAGAAGGAAACATACATCTCCACACCATTGTATTCTCACACAAGAAGAGGTCTCCTGGTGAGTGTGGGGGCCCTGAGGGCCACAGGGAGGAGGGCACAGAGGATTGCACACAAAAGTCCACGCTGTTCCCCTCCAGGAAGCCTGGGGCACAGAGAGAGGGAACAGCTCACCCAGAGTGGGTCAGGGACAGTGCCATAGGCAGTGGGAGGGTGGCTCTGTGCCAGTGAACTGAGTTCCAGGGGCTGATGGCAGCAGGGAATGGGAGCCTACCTCCAGCCCCTGGGGACCTGGCTGTCCCAGATGCCACAGCTGGGAAGTGTGTCAGGCACTTGCGTAAGAGCCTTCTTTATTTCCATAAAATCATAATTACAGCTGCCTGCTATGGGCCTTAGCCCATGAGAGTGGTATCTGCCTCTGGGGCCCCAGGAGGGACAGTGGCTTGGTAAGGAAGACAGGGATGAGGCCAGGACTCACTGCGCCCTCTGTATCCCACCCTGTGAGCTAGGGCCCCATCCTCTCTCTAGCCGGGAGATGTGAACCCAGACTCTCCTCACAGCCAGATCTGTGTACTCCACCCCGGATGCCCTGGTGCTGAAGCTGGAGGGACAAGGCAGCCGCTCTTCCTTCAGCTGGGGCTGACCTTGGTGACTCTTGGTAGAGGCCTTAGCAAGGAGGGGCTTGGACTGGAGGAGTATGGGGGAGAAAAGATATCAGTTCTCAAGGGAAGGAAAAGCAGTTCTTTACATTAGAGAATCTCAACCACTTGGAATTGACCCTTAAAGGTCATCCAGAGCAGTAGTTCTTAATCTTTGGGGGATCTCACATTCTCTGAAAAGCAGATGAAAGCTCTGGACTCCAAGAGGCAAGTAAACCACCTGCTGCCCATTTTCTGTTCTCTTGACCAGAAAATGTTTATTATCCCCTAAAATCTTACCCAGCTTCAAGGAGTTCATGATTCCCTTAAGCTCAACCACAAGGTTAAGCATCCCCAGGAACAACAATAATAATATGCATTTATTATATTCTTACTGTGTCCAGCTCTTGACGTATATTCACTCATTTGATATCTAAAGAACACTAAGAGATATACCCATTATTGCCCCCCGCCTTTTGGTACTGGAGACTTAACCCAGGGTCACTTAACAACTGAGCTGCATTCCTTTTTATTATTTATTTTGAGACACGATCTAGCTAATTTGATTTTGGCCTCACTAAATTGCTGAGGCTGGATTTGGTTTTGTAATCCACCTCCCTGAGCCTCCCAAATCACTGGGATTACAGACATGTGTCACTGTGCACCAGTCTCCCCCACACCCATATTTTTTAAAGGAAGAGATTCACTCTTTTTTTAAAAAAAAAATAGTTTTTAGTTGTAGGTGGACACAATATCTTTATTTCATTTTTATGTGGTGCTAAGGATCAAACCCGGTGCCTCATGTATGCTAGGTGAGCACTCTACCACTGAGCTACAACCCCAGCCCACTCTTTTTTTTTTAATATTTATTTTTTAGTTGGACACAACACCTTTATTTTACTTATTTTTATGTGTGCTGAGGATGGAACCCAGGGCCTTGCTAGGCAAGCGCTCTACAGCTGAGCCACAACTCCAGCCCAATATTCACTCTTTTTTAAAAATATGTATACATATTTTAGTTGTAGATGGACACAATATTTTTATTTATTTATTTTTTATATGGTGCTAAAGATTGAACCCAGTGCCTCAATGTGAGGCAACTGCTCTATCACTGAGCTACAACTCCAGCACCCCCCTATTTTTTTAAAGATAGAGAGAAGAAAGGATTTCTTAATATTTATTTTTCAGTTTTCAGTGGACACAACAACTTTATTTTATTTTTATGTGGTGCTGAGGATCGAACCCAGTGCCCCGCGCATGCCAGGCGAGAGTGTTACCGCTTGAGCCACATCCCCAGCCCAAACCCCGCTATTTTTGATTTTGGTTTTGAAACAGGGTCTCACTGTGTTGCCCACACTGGTTTCAAACCCCTGGGTTTAAGCAATTCTCCCACCAGGAACTCCAGATTAGCGGGAACTACAGGCCCGTATCACTGTGCAGCTTTGCCCCTATTTTAATCCAACTCCTCACTTCTACCTACTCTCATCCAGTGCTGCCAATCTGAAGAAAACCGAAGTCTCTCCAGAGATGAACTCTCTGCCGAAGGTCATAAAATAGGAAAAAGAGGTGAAGAACCCAGATGAAGCCATTGTGCTGGATACTGCACCACACTCAACCTTGAGGTCATCTGGTCCATCCCTCTGTTGCATGGCTCCCAGAGCTCAGGGCACACTCTCACCAGCTCAGCTCTCCTAGTAGGAGGCAAATGGTCCTTTTTCCATTTCTGAGCAAACCCTGTACATACAGTGTGACTGCCATTTCCTCTCCTGAAGTGCCTGGCTCTTTCTTTGCTTACACCTCATTGCTACTCTCCCAATCTGAGAGGGACAGGGTCCTCCCTCCCCAGGAGAAGCTGGCCAGACTGCTGCTGCCATCTCTGAGCCACTGCAGTGGGAGTTGTCGGCACTGAGAGCAATGACTCAGACTTAGTTCATGAAAGACCGCTCTGAAACACAAAGGCTGCAGCCAGGAAGGACATCCAGAGGTCACAGGATCCAGCCCCCTGCCTTCTCCTTGTTGGCCCCACCTCAGACTTCTGATGCTCAGACCAGATGGACCCCAGGGCCCACCAACTTCCCTGGCTTTCTTTGGTCGCTGGTATCCCTGATTCCCCTGGGAATTCTTCCCTGTGATTAGTCAGAATCTCTCTGTCCATGGACAGCCACTTCTGCATAGGTTCTTCCATGGAACGCTAGGCTCCAAATAGTCAAGGAGAGGGAAGGAAGCCATTTTTCTTTTTTTTTTTTTTTTCCTGCCTCACAAAAAGTCATGGGAAGGTACAAATTTTCCCAAAGAAAAGGGGGGGAAAAGAAAAAAAGAACTCTCCTTGGCTGTCTTGACTGGGCTGAGTGCCATTCTGCAAGGTTCCAGCATGCTCCTGCAACGAGGTTAGAGTGGCACAGCCACCATCTTGCAGATAAAGAAATCAAGGCTCTAAAAGATTTTATTACCTGCCTGAGCCCAGGGGAGTGGGGTACCTCCACAGGAAGTCTCCAAAGAAAGCCCCTGTTTGTTTCAGCCTGGGATAAATAGATGACCTGATGACCCTATCTTAGGGTACTCCAAGCACTGCAGTTTGAGCTGCCCAGGGAAGGGAAGTTGGGCTGGCCTGGGCAGGGCAATGGGGAAGACAATCCTCAAAGGGGATGAGATTCTTGGAAGGCCAGTGGTGAGTGGGCTTCTGGGAAGACTGGTTTGAGGGATGAGCTCAGAGCTCATGAGCTCCACCCCAGCTCCTTTCAGGAAAGGTAAGAATCAGAAGGAGTCAACAGATGCAGTGGATCTGGAGGGGGAGAAGATCAAGTCCTCATTATCACAGACCCTCACATCTGCCCTTGTCCCACTTCTGCTAATGACAAAAAACAAAACAAAACAAAACAAAACAAAAAACCCTCTATTCCTAGACACAGTAGTACCCTTAGCAGTGTTCCAATGGTGAGCTCATCAGAGTGGATGACTGAGGGTGGGGGAGCATTCCCTGCCTGTCCTTCGGTTGCATAAAGGCAGGATCCCTGAGTACCACCCCTCCTCTTATCATCCACAGCAGAAGAGGGGGCACAATTAAACCCAGAAGCCTCTCCACCCACACCCAGGGAAGGGATATCTCAAACACCATCCGTCTCTTTCCTTGGACAGGCCAAGAGATGAAGCTGGACCTGTTGGTCAGGACTGGAAGGGCAGAAAAAAAAGGGACTGGAGGTGAGGGAGTGCTTGGGAAAATGAGTTCTCGGTAATCAATCACACTAAGCAGGGAATGGACACTTTGGAGAATGAAGACTTCTTGCCCCATGGTCCCTACCTCTGATCTAACTCCAGTCTTGGTGACATCTTAGGAGGATGCCCCTTAGAGAAGCTTCTTCAGGGTTTTAGGTATGAGGACTGAGAGACCCCTTCCCTGCTGAACTCCAGGCAGCAAGACTGGAAAGGATTATGGTTGTCCTACTTTCCATCCACAAGGATTATCTGGCCTAGCTTTTTGGCCCATTAAGTTGTCTCTTCTTTACTTCAGAAAACCCCTAGCCATAATCCAGGAGTGTGTATATTTGAAAATAGCCTCTCCAGGGTAGAGAGGGATCCAGTTAATGAGGACAACGGATCCTCAGTCTTCCTTCACCAGTGCATCTTCTGATCTGCATTATCAGAAAGTCCTTACTTTGATCTCATGCTCAGCCATCTTGCTGCAGTTCCAACTCATTTCCATTTCTGCAATCCCATCCAGACTCTACTATGATCGTTCCAGACTTCCTTCAATCTTGTCACGCCCCCATCTCGGGTTTTTCAGTGTAAAACTACCCCCTCCACTTCTTTACCCTTCAAGCCCCGCCCCGTCTTGTCAAGCTCCACCCCATCGTGTCGAGCCCCCCAAGACTCCGCCCAGCTCGCCCTCCTGGCCACCACGGCAGCCAATAGCGGAGAAGCTTGATTTGCATAGCGGCGCGGGGGAGCGGCGGAGAGAAGGGGGAGGGACCAGGCGACCTCCTAAATCAAAGTTGGGAGGCGAGGACTGGGCGGAGGGGCCTCCGTGTGCCCGGCTGGGGCCGGCGGGGGGAGGGGGAGGGGAATGGGGGGCGGGCGCAGAGGACAGCGGAGCCGGCCGGACACGGACAGCTCCGTCTCTCCCTCGTTCGGCTCATTCTTGCATCCCCACTTCCCTCCTCCCCTTGCTGCAAGCAGCATCCTCTGCAGACCCTCGGTCCTCGCCGCTGGGGTCGTCCCGCTCCCTCAGCTCGGTGTAATTGCATCCCCCTCCCCCGCCGCCCCGGCAACTTTGTCCGCCCGCGCCCGGGGGTGGGGGGCTGCTTTGCCTGGGAGGGTTTTTCCTGAGGTTCATTGGGGGACAGTCTCTGGAGAAGGGCTTCAGAGTCCCAGAGAGACGCTTGCCACCCGCAGTCTACGCCCGGCTGGCCTGCCGTCGGGTCTCAGTACCCTCTCTGCCCCTGTCCCCTAACCATGACCGAAATGAGCGAGAAGGAGAACGAGCCAGATGACGCGGCCACCCACACCCCGGCGGGAACCGTCTCCACCCTCCAGGAAACCAAGGTAAGTCAGGGGGCTCGAGGCCTGGCCTCCACCTGCGGTACCCCTGGCCTGGGCGCCCTCCTCGCCGCGCGCTCACCTCCGTGGGCTCGGGCGCCTTGGGGTCACCGTAGCTATCCCGGGCCCTCGTGATCTCAAGACTGCACGCCGCGACCCGCGGGGAGGAGTGGGTTTGAGAAGAGGGGACCCAAGGAGTCCCCTGTCAAGACCAGGACGCTCCGGAGCGCTCGAGACTAGCGGCTGAGCTCTTGCTACCTCCTGGGAGGTTGTAACTCGGCTTTGTTGGAGGGAATCAGCGCAGCGAAGGCGCAGGGAGTGTGTAGCGGTGTGTAGCCGGGCGGCCAGTGTGCGCGAGCGTGTGTGCGTGCGAGGCGCACCCCCTCCCGTGGCGGCCAGGTCTGTCTGCAGTTCAGTCAGTCTCTCTTTGCCCTTATCTCTCTGGCATATCTCTACAACTGTCTGTTTCTGTCTTGGTGTCCTACCCATTCGAGTCTCCTGGTTTTTCTCGGTGTCCCTCTACGTGTTTATCTCTGATTCTCTGGGCGTCTCTCTCTGCCCCACAGCAGTCTTGCATTCATTGCTGTCTCCCAGGTTAGACTCAGGGACCAGAGACCGCGACCGGAGATGCGCCCCCGCTGCGGCAGCTCAGATGTCCACGGCGGGAGGGGACTCTGAATGTTGCAGCTCCAGAGCTGCAAGGAAGCAACCCCACCCCAACCCCCCCACCCCACGAGCCGGCCTAGGGGACGGGGGCGGGCAGAAGCAAAAGAAGTCATTGTAATTAATGAATGTCATAATTAACCCTAATTATGTATGATTGTTACTCCTGAGAGAGTCACAATGAATAAATTATTCCCCAGTGAAGGCAGGCGGAGCCCAAATTCCTGGCACTCAAAGGGGTGGGGGAAGGCCATCCCTCGCTTTCAACCTCCTCACCTCTAATCTCTCTGCTCCCTCCCCAAATTCTAGGTGCTCAAGAAGTTCTGCAGGAAGCAACCTGAGCGGGCCTGGGGATAGGGAGAGAGCAAGGGGCTGTGCCCAGGGTGCCCTCTGCCCCTCCCCAGACTTCAGGTCAAGACCTCATTCCCTCTCCCTTTCATCTGATGTTTTGTTTCCATCCTGTTCTGGTTCCCAGAGGAGAATGGGGACAGTGAAGACCAAAAATGGGTGGGTCTTGGGCTCCCTGATATCACTAGCTCATCTGTGACTCTTTCCATTGTCCCTCTTCCTCCTCACCCCATCTTGACCACCCCTCAGAACCGGAGGTTAATTCAAGGTCAAAGTCATCAAGAGAGTGAGTGGATGATGCTGAATATGGTAGAGTCTGGTTGAGGCACCCCAAGTAGCTCCCCATTCCTGAACTAGGGGACATAGGGGATCTCTATAGTCACATGATCAGGTACACACCTGACCTTCTCCTGCCTCCTTAAAATGAGCCTCTGGCCTCTGAGACCACAAAGTTAAGTCTTCTATTCTTGGAAAGCAATGAAGTGATGGGGTGGGAGGATATTCCTTGGAATATTTGTGCCAGCTTCTGTAAGGCTGAGTCCCAGGTCAGAGCCCCACCCTGAGTTCTAAAGCCCCAGACCTACTCAGCTGCCCTCTAATCACACTGACACATGTAAATGGTCCTCTGCTTGCTTCTCTGGGACTCAGGGACCTCCCTTCCAAGACTTCCCACGCCAAGGCCTGTCTGTCCAGCCCCCACTTTAGGAGCTCCCCAGGGCAGGCAGGAGCCTGGGCAGTGCTGCCTCAGCAATCCAGCAGGCTGCAAGCTCAGCTGTGTGGGGAGGGGGAGGTTAGGGCCTGGCAGTTCTCTACCTCCCAGCCTTCCAGCCCAAGGACCCTCCAATGTCATCACCCTGGGTCTGAGCCAGGGAGGTCCAAAGAAGCAGAGAGAGATTCCACATCTGATCTGGCTCTTCTGCACCAGGCCAGTTAAAGCCCCCATTCAGCTTTGAGAAGGACTCAGAAGTGGCAACACAGACTGGGCTTTAAGGGGTCAGGGGCTCTTCCACATGGCAGGGAGACATCTCAGGGACCTTGCAACCTCCTTTCAGCCCCTAGCTCACCTGGCTCCAGACTGTAGGGATGGGGAGATGGAAGAAAAGGGGACTGGCGAATGCCCACCCAGCTCAGTGTGAGGCAGGTGCTACAGTGGACCTGGTGCTCTTCAGGCACTGAAGCCAACATTCCAGGCTTGCTCATCAGTTTGGTGGCCCTCCTAGACATTTCTTTTTTTTTCTTTTTTTTTTTTTTTAAAGAGAGAGTGAGAGAGGGGAGAGAGAGAGAGAGAGAGAGAATTTTTAATATTTATTTTTTAGTTCTCTGCAGACACAACATCTTTGTTGGTATGTGGTGCTGAGGATCAAACCCTGGCCGCACGCATGCCAGGCGAGCGCGCTACCGCTTGAGCCACATCCCCAGCCCCTCCTAGACATTTCTTGCCAGAGGAGTCTAGCCTCCTGCTTACCCTAAGCCTGAATCTCGGCCCTGCACCAACTCAGTGATCCTCCTAAAGGGCTGACCTCCTCTCTGGGTCCCCATCTCATCCTGACACACTAGGTCTGCTATTTCACCCACTTTGGTGCCATCTCTGGGAGGATCCCTCCATGCCAGCTCCACCATCTGAATCAGTTTGCTTCATGTCCACCACCACCCCCTGCCAGTTGCCTCCATACCCCTTCAGGAAATGCTGTGAGAAATTGAGGAAAGAAGGGGCCTCGAGGGAGTGGCCAGGTGGGGAAGGAAATAGGCAAGCCCAGCCGTGACTCTCGGAGGGGGTTCAGAAGAACAGATTTCATAATTCAAACTCCAAACCAGACAAGTGCAGATGGGGTGAGTGAGAATAGAATTCAGGTGGTCCAGCTTGCCACGGGACATGGAAACTTCTCCCCATGCTGAGGAATGGGTCTCCGGGCAGTGGAGCGACAAAAAAAAAGAGCGGTTGGGAAGCAGGCAAGGTGACACTTACCTGTGATCCTGGCAGCTCTGGGAGGCTGAGGTAGAAGGATCATAAGTTCAAAACCAGCCTCAACAACTTAGTGAGCCCTAAACAACTTCAGGGAGACCCTGTCTCTACATAAAATATAAAAAGGGCTGGGGACGTGACTCAGTGGTTAAGCACTCCTGGATTCAACCCCTGATTACCCCCCCCCAAAAAAAAGAGCTGGGGATGTGACTTGGCAGTAAAGCCTAACTTCCCCAGTACCAGGGGAAAAAAAAAAAAAAAAAAAAGCTGTCGGGAAGATGGGGCAAGGTTCTCTGCAGAATCTAGGAGTCCCAGGAACAGGAATACCTGGTCTAGTAGAGCAAAAATGAGGTCTCAGTAGCCAAGCCAAATGTCTCTGGAGTAGGCGGGCATCAAGCCATTTGGCAGATGTGTCCCCATCCTGCCCTCTGACCATAGCCCTTGGCACCTGCCAACCATCCCAGGTGGCATGTTTTTCCTTCCCACTTCTCTACCCTCCTGGGATCTGTGGCCTACAACGGAGCCAGGGAGTCAGTGGCAAAGTCCACGATGCCATGGTGCTGGGGAACATTGTATTCTAGAGGCCCCTGGTATCCTGCAGAGGTGGCTACTAGCACTGAGACTGGAGTGGGGGATATCAGGAAAGGACACAGGCTGGAGAGTGGGAACTTGAAATCTCACCCCACAGGGATCACGGTTTTGAGAAGGGAAAACGATTGATGACTTCACATAATGGAAGGACTTATGTGTCTAAAAGGGAGTAGCTCTTGCTGGAGCCAAGGGAGGAAAAAGGGCTGATAGGCAGAAGTTCCGGGGAGCAGGTTTCAGCTCTATATAGGGAAGTACTTTCCAGTAATTTCAGTTGCCCAAAGATGGAGTGACTGTCCCAAAAGAGATTGTGCTTCCTATCCCAGGAGGTGACCAACAGTGAGACAACTGTTCAGAGGGGATGTGGCCAGGGCATTACAGCATGATGTGTGTGTGGGGGAACTGCTGTAGGTAGCTAGGCCTTTAGGTCCCATCTAACTCTAAACTCCTCAGTTGACAAGCCCATGGAACTGCCGAGGGGAGGAGTGGGAGACACGGCAGGGCCCAAAGCAACAGGATGCTCCTGGGCACTTAGGCTCAGCACAGAGCCACTATTGAGGTCCTGACTCTGCTGCTCACCAGATGAGGACTTATGGGAACCCCTTTGAGCCGTCATTCCTCATCTGAAAGACTGACAAAAATCGTCACTGCCTCAGGGTAGCATCAGGATTAATGAGAGGCTGCATATCAAGGCTACCTCAATTCCAGTGATCTGACAGTGGCAGTTTCTGGGCCAGTTGGTTGGTTTGGCCCCTGAACCTTGTACTGCTCAAAGAGTATCTAGCTTTTCCTCCTCCCTCTTGATTGTGAAGAAACTGAGGCTCAGAAAGGAAGTAAAGTGACTTGCCTTCAGGCAGCCGGTCTAGATCCCCCCCTCACCACCACCAGGGATTGAACCCAGGGCACTTAACCACTGAGCCACATCCACAGTCCTTTTTCTTTTTTGAGACAGGTTCTCATTAAGCTGCTTAGGCCCTCGATAAGTTGCTAAGGCTGTCTTTGAACTTGCACTCCTCCTGCATCAGCCTCCCGAGCCCCTTGGGATTTGGGGCATGCACTACCATGCCCAGCTCTAGTTTTGCTTTACTCCCAGCACATCTCCTAGTTTTGCCTCCATATATTCTATGCCTAAGGATCCAAGACAGAATAGAAGAAGCTTCATCTGCTTCTTGGTGCCCATTAGAGTCCACAGAGCCATATTTAGCCCTGGGTGACCCATAACCTGATCCAGGCTGTGCATTGTATTCTTTTTTTTTTTTTTAAGAGAGAGTGAGAGAGGGAGAGAGAGAGAATTTTAATATTTATTTTTTAGTTATCGGCAGACACAACATCTTTGTTTGTATGTGGTGCTAAGGATCTAACCGGGCTGCACGCATGCCAGGCGAGTGCGCTACCACTTGAGCCACATCCCCAGCCCCAGTGCATTGTATTCTAATTCATTATCTCTCTGGCTCTCCACCTCTGCTCCAATGCCCAGGCATCAGGGGCCTGGGGCCTTGCTTCTCATGGATGCATAAAGAAGCCCACAGAGCTGTTCAGGAAGTTAGGTTTGGAAGGAGCTAAGCAATTCAGTGTGCCAGACACCCCAGAGCTCTGGCCTCCCAGCTGGCACACCAGGACCTGTCTTATACCCAAACATCCCCCTCTGCTCCCCCCTCCGCCTTGCTGCCGGCTGGCCTCCTAGAGGCTGGAGGGCCCATCACTTCCATCCCTTTGGCACAGTTGCCAGGCAGGCAGGCAGCCACAGCACACAGGCTGCCTGGCATGCCTGCTGGGAACCCTGGCCAAGTCTTTCTGTCTGGAGCCAGGCCTATGGCCCCCATTTCTATTGCTGGTGGAAAGAAGTGGGGAGTGGTAAGGTGGCTTCCAACAGGAGGGGAGGGGGCAAGGCTTTGGGTGGAGAGGTCTCCAGATCTTGCTCTGGGCAGACACAATAAAGGTGTGTTCTGGTGAGCAGCGGAAAGAACTCTGGCCTTGCTGCAAAACTGACCCGGCACTACAAACATGGGATCTATGTAAGATTCCAGTCACTTGCTCATCATGTATTCAAATGAGGCACACTGGCTGACCACCCACTGTGTGATGAGGCCCTGTGGGGGCATTTGAGGTGACAGTGCCTGGCCTCAAGGGGTTCCCAGGCTCCTGAGTGGGGGAGAACTAGACACCAATAACCTGATTGGAGCTGTGATGTGCGTCAGTACTGGCGCAGGTGCAGTGGGCACCAGCGGAGGGAGTGCTTTCACTAAATGGAATTCATGGAGATCTGGCTTCCCTGAGGAGGACAAGGGGCCCTTGGAAAGGTATTGAAAAGATAAAGAGGGTATTAACTGGATAAGGCAGAGAAGAAGACAAACACGTCAAAGTTCCGAGGCATAAAGTATGGATAAGTTTGAGCATCACTGTATATCTGGGCTGCAGGTAGAAGGCACAGGTGAGAAGGATGGGTTTGGCCAAGTTGCAAGGACAGTCTCATGGTGAGGGCCTTGGACTGTTACTGAGGGGCCATGAAATTTTTATCAGGGTCAAGGATTACCTCCTGTCAGCTGCACTGAGGGCGGGTATGGGTGGACACTTTGGGGGATGGTGGGCAGGATATGCTGAGACCCTGAGCCAGACTAGGGTTGTACCTTCTCAGTCTGAACTAAGATGGGATTGGCACGGTGATGAGGTGACTATAAGGAATGGGCTGAAGAGATGTTTTCAAGAGAGAATCAGTCTCAAGGATGAGGCTCCAGGATGCCCACTCTCCACTCTCTTCAGCCTGCTGGAGAGTACAGGTGGAAAACTGAGTAGCAGGTGTATTTTGCTAGGCCCCCAAAGACTTTCTTTCTTTTTTTTTTTTTTTTTAGAATTTTAAAATTTATTTTTTAGTTTTCGGCAGACACAACATCTTTGTTTGTATGTGGTGCTGAGGATCGAACCCGGGCCGCACGCATGCCAGGCGAGTGTGCTACCGCTTGAGCCACATCCCCAGCCCCCAAAGACTTTCTTGTGTTTTGGTTTTTAACTGAAGTATATGGTATACCCATGCAATAAAATGCTGTGTGTCCATAAAAAAAGAATGATGAAAAGAAAAAAGGAAATCTCTTTCAAATCGTTTCTATCCAATTTCACATGAAAGTCTAGATTTTTCTGGAAAAGTAGAATACCTGGCAACACTGGACCAGCCTTATGGATGAGGGGAGACTTACTGGCCATATGGTTTGCAACAGTCCCCACCATTCCTAACTATATACCTGCTCTGCCAGAACTCCCTAAAAACTTCATGGATAACAGGGCCCAGTGGCCTGTAATCCCAGTGGCTCCAGGCTCCGGAGGCTGAGACAGGAGGATCATGAGTTCAAAGCCAGCCTCAGCAATTTAATGAGGCCCTAGGCAACTCAGTGAGACCCTGTCTCTAAATAAAAATACAAAAAGGGCTGGGGATGGGACTCAGTGGTTAAGCGCCCCTGGGTTCAATCCCTAGTACTCAAAACCAAAACAACAACAAAAAACTTCATGGAGGATCCTATCTGGCTCCTGTGGAAGACTGGCACGCCTGAGCCTCTGCTTAGTGCTTCCTCTTGCTCCTGGCCCTCAAGCTCCACTCTGCTGCAGCAGGAGACACCCTGAAGGGCACCTAGCAGGGGCCTGCCTCATGCAGCCTCCCTCTCAGAGCTCCATCTTTTCCCAGCTCCAGCGACTCAAGCGCTCGCTCTCCCTCAAGACCATCCTCCGAAGTAAGAGCGTGGAGAACTTCTTCCTTCGTTCGGGCTCTGAGCTCAAGTGTCCGACCGAGGTGCTGCTGACGCCCCCAACCCCACTGCCCCCTCCCTCCCCACCACCTGCATCCACGGACAGGGGCCTGCCCACCCCAGCACCCTCCCCGTGCCAAGTCCCGCGCCCCCTGGCACCACTCAAACCAGTGAGGCTGCACAGCTTCCAGGAACATGTCTTCAAGAGAGCCAGCCCTTGCGAGCTGTGCCATCAGCTCATCGTGGGTAGGTGACTGGGCCCTGAAGCCAGCGGGGGAGGGGCCTGGGTGGGCTTAGGGTAGTGGACCATGCAATTGCCTGATGGTGTTCCCCAGTGTGCAGGACTCCAGTGTACTACTGTCTCTCCTGGGCAGATTAGTGAGCATCCTAATTAGCCCAGGGGTGGAGTTCCCTCCCCAGGGCTCTGGGTTCCCTCCCCAGGACCCCTGCCTCCCCCCCACATCCAGGTACAGAAAGAATGACTGGAATAACCATCTCTTCTAGCTCCTGGAGGCACTAGTACCCCTGGGTTCAATTCCCCACCAAAATTTTTCCTGGGTTGGCCGGGTGTTTAGCGTTGCTCTGTTTCACGGATACCTCCCCTTCTGTGCCACTCCACACCCTAGATGCTGGGCCCTGTGGCTGCTTGAGATTGCCCAGCCTGCTCCTCCCTGTGCCCTGCCTGCCTTCTTTGCTCCTTGCCCATGGGAATGTCATCTCTCTCGTGACCCATCTCTTGCTGAACCCAAATTCTTCCTAGGAAACTCTAAGCAGGGCTTGCGATGTAAGATGTGCAAAGTCAGCGTCCACCTCTGGTGCTCTGAGGAGATCTCCCACCAGCAATGCCTAGGCAAGACGGTGAGTGGGGTCCATGTGCGTTGTTCCTGGGACTGCCCTGAAGGGTGAGTGAGTGAACCCCTTAAGGCTGGTTGCTCCTGTGGAAGGGTCCCTGGGCTCAGAAAGGCCATGTGCTCCTTGGGCTGTGACTCCCCCATGCCTTTTCTCTGCCTCCTCTTGGCACAGTCCACCTCCTTCCGGCGCAACTTCAGCTCCCCACTCCTGGTGCATGAGCCACCACCAGCTTGTGCCATGAGCAGAGAGTCCCCACCCACTGGTGAGTGTCCCTCCCATCCCATGGCCCCTGCCTCTAGTGGTGTGGTAAAAAATCCACACATCTCTCAGAAGGGCCCCTGAGTCACACTGGCACTGCCAGTTCTTAGCACTCCTACCACTTCCTTCTCAGGAAGCTCTTTCCTGATGTAGGCTTCATTTATGTATTCATCTACCCATTCAGTCACTTTATTGAACAACTATTAAGTTCAGGCACTGTGTAAGACACTGGAACACAGTATTAGAAAAGGTAGGGTTTATGGTCTAACAAAGGAGAGAGAGAAAGAGAGAGAGAGAGAGAGAGAGAGAGAGAGAGAGAGAGAGAGAGAGAGAGATATGAGATGGACAGTCTCACAAATCATTAATTCCTATTGGGATGAGTGTCTCAAACAAGAAGGACAGGAGGGGCTGAAGTTGTGGCTCAGTGGCAGAGTGCTCTCCTAGCACTCACCTAGCTCACCTACCATGCATGAGGCACTGGGTTCGATCCTAGGAACCACATAAATTGTGTCCACGTAAAACTAAAAAATAAATATTAAATTTAAAAAAAGGACAGGAGCCAGTGCAGTGGTACACGCCTGTAATCCCAGCAACTTGGGAGGCTGAAGCAGGAGGATCACAAATGCAAGGCCAATCTTGGCAAATTAACGAGACCCTATCTCAAAAGAAAAAATAAAAAGAGCTGGGGATATATGTTAGTGGTAGAATACTTTCCATGAGGTCCTGGATTTTGATGCAAGCACTATTAAAAAAACAAAACCCAAAACAAGGCAAGGTAGCTGGGGCCAGGAGTGGGAGCGGGAGACTGGACTGTAAAGAGACTATGGGTTCCAGGCCCTGAAGTCCAATTTAGAATAGTCTTTTGGATTTTCTTCGAAGAGAAATAATTATATTTTTTCAAGAGCTTTCTGGCTGTGGTGTGGTTGGAGGGCTGGAGTGGAATCAGGAGGCCAAGACAGTGCCAGGAGTTTAGTCGTCTGAACCAGGCTGGAGAGATGGAGAGACATGGGCAGGTTCTAGGGATTCCGTCCGGGAGGTAGCATGAGGTGTTGGAGTGACTGCAGGGCTGTGAGGTCCGTGAACAAATCAAGGAAGGTCCAGATCTCTGCATGGACACCACGGGAGGACACCATGGGAAAACCATGGTGGCTGCCACTGTGATGGGAAGACCCAGAAGGGGCAGGTGAGGGGAAGAAGGGGGCTCAGCCTGGAGCCTGCTGAGCAGCCAGACCAGACCAGGCAGCCAGGGCTGGAGACAGGACAGAGCCAGGCCATCAGCTGGATGCCAGGCTTTGAGGGTGGATGCTCAGCAGGGACCAGTGGGAAGGTGGACCCGGTGTACGAGACCCTGCGCTATGGCACCTCCCTGGCACTGATGAACCGTTCCAGCTTCAGCAGCACGTCTGAGTCCCCCACACGGAGCTTGGTAATGCTGGGTGCCCAAGGGGAGCCTCAGGGAGAGGGACATCTGAGTGTGACAGTGGGCCCAGGGACTGAGCCCATCCCTCTCCCTGTCCCTAGAGTGAGAGGGATGAGCTGGCTGAAGATGGGGAAGGCAGCATCCGCAGCTCAGAGGAGGGGCCTGGTGACAGTGGTGAGAGAGGGTGGGAAGGAATCAGGGCAGGAACGGGTGCAGTGGGGGGCTGCTCCAGCCGCCTCACACCCTGGCCCCACCCTGGCGTCTCCAGTGTTCACAGCCCCAGCAGAGAAAGAAGGGTCAGTACCAGAGGAGAAAAGCCCTGGACAGCAGGTGAGCTCATGCTGGCATGGAACCCCCTTGGCATTGATCCATAGGTGGGTGGAACAGAGCCAGTGGGGAAACTCACTACTCCCTCCCTTGTCCTCAGTCCCCAGGGACAGGCAGTGTCAGGATGAGAGGCACAAGAGCAGGGGGACTTCTCCCACCGCTGGCCTATAGCCTACTGCACTTGCTCTTGCTTCCCAAGGCCAGGCAGTTCCAGAGTGAAGCAGACAGAGGATATCTTCCCTCCCTGGGCCCCGCAGGGGTGGGTGAGCTGCAGGGGTGGGTGAGCCGAGCAGGCAGGCGGGTCTTCCCCCTGTCACTGACCTAGGGATTCCCATACCAGAGCCCCCAGGAGCAAGTGGGGAGTGGGGGAAGTGAGGGTGTCGCCCACCCATCACTGACCCAGAGCTTTTCCCACAGGCCCCTAAAGTCCCCCTGCGGAAGGACGTGGGGGCCATGTATTCCTACGTTGCACTCTACAAGTTTCTGCCCCAGGAGAACAATGACCTGGCTCTACAGTAAGTCTTCTCTGTGGTCCAGCCCTGCTGGGCAGATGCAGGGCTCCAGTCTCAGGGCTGCTCCCCACCTCACTGAGCTTGGAACACAAGGATGAGGGGAACCTTCAGGAACCTTCTCCTTGCATACTTGAGGCTGCTGAGCCCAGACAGGAACTTGAAGCTACCCAGGTTTCAAGAGTGATGTCCTGTCTCCTGCCCCTGTTCTGGGATACCCTGAAGAGAACCTGCTGTACCAGGTTACTGTGTCCTCTGAGGACCTGAAGAAGCTGCTCTAAAGCTGGGCATGGTGGCTCACACGCATAATCCCCGTGGCTGGGGAGGTTGAGATAGGAGGATCAGCCCCAGAAACTTAGTGAGACTCTGTCTCTAAATGAAATATTTAAAAAACAAAACAGGGTGGGGGTGTGGCACCCCTGGGTTCAATCCCTAGTACAGAAAAAAAAAAAAAAAGAAGAAGCTTCTCTCGCTGGAGATGGCTGTGCAGGGTGTCCAGGGACCCCATGTGCTGCCCCAGTCTCTCCTCCTCAGGCCTGGAGATCGCATCATGCTGGTGGATGACTCTAATGAGGACTGGTGGAAGGTGACTTGGCAGGGTGGGGCATGGAGGGAGCCCCATCCTCACTGGGAAGAAGACCTCCCTTCCTCCAATCACTGACCCAAGCCAAGCCCAGGGCCCTGCCATTAGTTTGACCCTCCCCACCTCAGCTTTCCCTCTGCCTTCCTTATGCTCTTCCAGATCCAGAAGCCATGCAGTTGGGGGTTGGAACAAAAAGAGAGCCCCAGCTCTGGAGGCTGATGGCACTAGCTTTGAGTGGGAACTGGGTCTGGAGAAATCCGTGTGAGTGGGGGCTGATGCTGGGGCTCACTGCCAACTTCATCCACAGGGCAAGATCGGTGACCGGGTTGGCTTCTTCCCAGCCAATTTTGTGCAGCGGGTGAGGCCTGGTGAGAATGTTTGGCGCTGCTGCCAGCCCTTCTCCGGGAATAAGGAACAGGGTTACATGAGCCTCAAGGAGAACCAGGTGAGCATCTGGGGTCCTGACCTGGGCCCTGCAGGGAGCATGGGAGAGAGGTGGCAGGACAGGGGTGAGTGCCCTGGAAGAGGATGCTTGCAGCCTGGCAGCAAGAGGGAAAGCAGGTTAGATATGAAGGGGTAGCAAGGTCTTCCCATCATCCCATGTTGTGGAATTTGTGTCGTGGCCAACAGAGTCAGGGGCCCGAATAACATTAGAGGCAGTTGGGATAGGGAAGGAGTACTGGCTTAGGAGTCTAGAGGCTCAGGTTTGAATGCTGACTGCCTCTGGTTTGCTATGTAACCTTGGGTCGTTTCCCTGTTATCTCCTCTGTGAAATGGTGGTGGGATGGGGCACTGGGCCAGCTGATCTCCATGGTGGGTCTAGAAGTGCTGCCTGGAGTCCTCTGGGTCCTGGTCCTGCAGCTGAGCCTGCATACTCATAGGATCTGCTCTCATCAGCTCAGCTTAGGCTTCAGCCACATCTGACACTGGTCCCATCATCCCCTGGGTGGGTCCCTGGGAACATCAGCAGGACTGGGGACCAGGCTGCAGGTGGTGCCAGGCCTCCGCTCTGTGTTTCCTGCTCAGATCTGTGTGGGTGTGGCCAGAAGCAAGGATGCTGATGGCTTCCTCCGCGTCAGCAGCGGCAAGAAGCGGGGCCTGGTGCCTGCTGATGCCTTGACCGAGATCTGACAGGAGCCAAGAGAACCCAGATGCCACCCCTGGCCCTTGCTTCTGGCTGGGGAGGGAGCAGGTGCCCTGGCCACACCCTTTCTCCCTCTGTCCCTCTCCTAGGCTCCACCCACCACAGCTTAGGAGCCTTCTACACTGAAGAGGGTTTTGTTTCCTGGGTGGGATGTCCTGAGTGGGTTGACTTGGGAGCGGGGAGGAGAAGGTGGGAAGAAATGAGGAAGCTGCAGGTAGGTCCACCCAGTGCCCTGGTACCCCCAGTCCAGTTGCCACACTGAGTCCTGCCCTGGGGAAGGTCCCTGGGGAATTCCTTGCTGCATCTTCCAGAGAGTCTCCACCTGCCTATACCACCTTTGCATGCCAGACCCCCCTCTGTTCACAGAGCCTTTGCTTGGGTCTATGTGTGTCTGCCCCTTTGCAAGTGGGGTGGGGCCTTGGGTGGGGGTCTTTCTGAATCCCTCAGCCCTCTTATTGGGGTTGGGAGGGGATCCAGGGTCATGGGAGGGCCCTGAGTCCACTTCTTAGTCTTGCCATCTGTCACTCAGTCAATTCTCAGGAAAGTTCTGCAGGAATCTCTCCCATTACTTGAAACCTGGGTCAAGAGAGAGGGGGAGGGCTGGGGTCTAAGAAGAGTGTGACAAATCTGAGACTGTCCCCTCAAGTAGGACAGTCACCACAGAGCAGCTTCAGCCTACATATGTCTACAGGAAGAGGGTGCCCAAGAGCAGCCTGGACACAGAAACTCAACTGAGAACAAGACACTGGCTCATGCTTGGTCAATACCCCACTTCACTGTCAGGACTCCAAAATCCCAGTTGCCAGGAGCAACCAGTTAGGGAAACCTGTGATTGTCAGTTCCTGTCCCTCCAGGAGCCCCACCCTCAGGGTGACCTTCCTTACCCCCTCTCCCCAGACTTTTCAGGGCACTGGTGTTTTAGGAGTCCCTCTTCTGCCTGTGTCTGCTCCCTTGTCTTGGACACAGAGACCTAGGAGGAAGAGAGGGTAAGAGAGAAGAAAGAATGTCTTGTTTGGCCACCAGGAAAGGGAGTAGGAACCCCTGGGGTGGGGTAGGCACATACAGAGAAGACCTCGCCTTTGCAGGCTGCTTTTTTTCTGGTGCCAGCCCCTTCCCCCAAGCTCAGAGCCCCACCTCTTGTGTCTTTGATTGCCCCAGCCAATGCCACCCCCATCCTGGGTACAGTCACACTCTCCGTGCAGTGAGAGGGACACAGATTTTCCTACCCAATGGACCCTGTCCCACTTTTCCCCCCGCAGAGGGGGCTCAAGCCACACTGCCCTGTTTGCTGCCATGAGGCCCCCCCCCAGCAGTACCCCAGGGGCGGGCCCCATGCCCACTGTACACGAGGCTGCATGACAGGTCTGCTGGGGCATTGCTGAGCCCCAGAGCCCTAAGTAAATGTTTCTTGTCCCAGCCTGTCTGCTCTGGGTGTCTGATTGACACAGAGGAAGAAAAGGGGCAGGGAGTTGGGGTGGGACCTGAGGGGTAAGAAGGGCTGGCACCGCGGACCTGGCAGGGCCAGGCCTCCTTGCTCCCTTGCACGCAGGCAATCCCAAAAGGGCGGGGTCTGGAGAGCCGACCGAGGAGAAAGATGCGGAAAGCTCCTGAAGAAGGGGAGAAACGGAGGTCTGGGGACGCTGGAGGGAGAGAGTGGGGTTGGTCACTTTGCTGCGCACCTGAGTCGCGCAGGGGCCGACGCATACCTCGCGGCGTCGGGACCATCAGGACCTCCGGGATCTCTCACCCACCCAGAGATGCCCTCAAAGACCCACCTGCCCTGGCCTGAGAGGGCTCATCAGGCAAAGAGATAAGCCTTGGCCCGCAGCCGTCAAGCCCGAGACAGAGACGCTGGCAGCGGGGACAGTCACGGACATTGGGGCCCTGAGATGACTCAGCCGCGCCTTCATCATCCCGAGCCTGGCATCAGGGCCGGTGGCGGCGCGCCCCTCCCGGAGCAGCCTGCCCGCCGCCCACCCGCTCTGGCGGAGCGGCCTCCTTCGCTGCTGCCCGCCCGGCAGCGTCACGGCCATGGCGAGCACGTCCAGGGCTATTTTTAGGCGGAGGCGAGCGCTAGCTAGCAAGAGGCTGGCTGCGGGGGTGCCAGGGCAGCGCGGGTGCTCCAGGCTGCCGGCGGGGTGGGGGCTACCTCTTTTGACAGACACCCTCCTCCACCGGGGCCTGGGCCCAGATCCCGCCCCCTGAGCTAGAAAGACCCTCCTGGAGCTTTCTCTGGGTGGTTTCACCAGGGAAAGTTCTAAAGGTTGGGAGTCTGGGAAGGGAGGGCAGCCCTCTCCCTTCCTAGGGTCCCTAGCCTTGAGAGTGGAAGAAAGGGTCACCCTACTAGTTAGAAGGCATAAAGAGATGGGGGAATCACTTAGACATATGGAGGAGCCTGGCGGGAAGATCATGCTATTTAATTCTCTCAGTGACCCAGCAAGGAATGCAGTGCTATGTCTCCTTTGCACAGATGAGAACACTGAGGCACAGAGATGGTAAGTGGTTTATCCAAGGTCATACAGTTTACACAGTTCAATCCTGCCCTCTTCATGAATGGAGAAACTGAGGCCCAGAGTAGGCTAATAATTTGTCCAAGGTCATCTGGCAAATCAGTGGTCAAAACAGTCCTAGAAAACATGTGGAGATGTGGCTCAGTGACAGAGTTTTTGCCTAGCATGCGTGAGGCCCTCCCTGTACTGCAAAAAAAGAAAACATGGCTTTCTTCCCAATTCAGCTCTTTCTTCTTCCTACTGAGCCTCTCAATGTTTTAAACCATCAAGATGGAAACAAAGATGCCCTGGGATGCTGGGCCAGGGGTTCCAAGATGGAGACCCCACCTCACTGGAGACAGTGAAGACCACGCAGTCTAGCTTTCTGCATACCAAGTGCCTGCCACCAGCAGGCAGCTGGCCTGGACCCCTCCTCCCAGCCTGTTTGCAGCACTGCTGAACACAGCAGCTTTTTTGGGTGGCTGAGTCTCTGACAGCGTGCTCACAGCCTAGGGGATGGGAACAGCTGTGTCCCCACTGTAGCCTCTACCCTCCTCTGTGCCTACTCTTGAGGGCCTGGACCAGCAACATCCATTGGCCTGGGGTAGAGGATGCCTAGGAAACCACTGGCAGTGCCAGCCACCATTTGGCTTAGCAGGCTCTGACCTACACATGCCCTTCATTCCCCCCTAGCCTGAGCTTCACCTTTGTGGGGTAATGATTACCTGGACTCAAGGGAGTGGCAGTAAGGGGTGAGTGTCTTAGAGCCAGAGATGGGGAGGGCTAAAAGGGCAGAGAGGGTGAATACTAGACCTAGAGGAAGACATAGGGTAAGCCCTCCATGCAACCCACCCATCTAGGTAGCCCTCTTTGTGGCCCCTACACCTTCTTCACCCCCAGCCACCCAGTGCCTGGGCCAGCTGGGAGACCTGCTGAGGAGTACAAGAAAGGCAGTGTGCACGTCCAGCCTTGGCCTTCCCGTGCTTTGCAGGTTGTTCCTACCTCAGCCTCAGAGACAGCTCCAAGAAGGAGGCCCAAACCTCCTTATCCCCCTTACCTGTGTGCTAGCTCCTGGCCTGACAGCTGTAGCTATACTCAGTGCCTTTGCAGATCCCACTCTGAAAGACACCCTCCCACACAGGAGACTGCAGAGCTGAAATCAGAGGCAGCACTAAGATTTGGGCAATGCAAAGGTTCTGGGGAGTTAATGGCTCCTCTGGGCCTCAGTTTCCTCATCAAGAAAATGAGGGGTTGGGCTGGGGATGTGGCTCAAGCGGTAGCGCGCTCGCCTGGCATGCGTGCGGCCCGGGTTCGATCCTCAGCAGCACCACATACCAACAAAGATGTTGTGTCCGCCGAGAACTAAAATAATAAATAAATATTAAAATTCTCCCTCTCTCTCTCTCACTCTATCTTTAAAAAAAAAAAAAAAAAAAAAAAAAAAAAAAAAAAAAAAAAAAAAAAAAAAGAAAATGAGGGGTTGAAGCCAGACACAGTGGTGCACACCTGTAATCCCAGTGACTCAAGCTGAAGTAGAAGAATCACAAGTTTGAGACCAGCTTCAGCAATTAGCAAGACTTTGTCTCAAAAATATTAAGAATAAAAAGGACTGGGGATGTGGTTCAGTAATAGAGTCCCTAGGTTCAATCTCCAGGACTGAAAAAAAAAAAAAAAAAAAAAAAGAGGTTGGGCTTGCTCAGGGAGTTTTTACCTGGGAGTAAAAGGTGTACAAAATTATATGATGAGGACAGTGGTTATGTTCTTGAGAGAAAGCATACCATCTGGGAATCAGGAAGCTTGGCATCAAACCCAGAGCCTTGCACATGCTAGGCAAACACTCCACCACTGAGCTACATTCCCAGCACTTTTAAATTTTTATTTATTTTTTTTTTTGTGGTGCTGGGGATTGAACTCAGGGCCTTGTGCATGTGAGGCAAGCACTCTACTAACTGAGCTATATCCCCAGCCACACTTTTTTATTTATTAATTTGTGAGACAGGGTCTCACTGGGTTGCCTAGAATTTTGCTAAATTGCTGAGGCTGGCCTCAAATTTATAATCCTTCTTCCTCACCCTCCTGATGTGCTGGGACATTGTATTCTGCTGTTAGGACACATTTTAAACTTTTTTTTTTTGTACCAGGTGTTGATCCCAGGGACATTTAACCACTGAGCCACATCCCCAGCCCATTTATTTTTATTTTGAGACAGGGTCTCACTAATTGCTTAGGGCCTTGCTAATTTGCTGAGGCTGGTTTTGAACTCGTGATCCTCCTGCCTCAGCCTTTCAAGTTGCTGTGATTATGGGCCTGTGCCACCAAGCCCAGCTTAAAACTGGCTCCAGGATCTAGAAGAGATGCTTATTGCAAGGGTTCTTTTCACTTGAGCTTTCCTGGGAATGGGACACTCTCAGTGAGTGTCCTGGTAAGGGTTTGGAAAATCATGGTAGAAAGAGATAACATCCAGGTCTGGGGTGAGGTTCAGAAAGAAGTGAGGTGGGACTGGAGGTATAGCTCAATGGTAGAGCACTTTCCTAGCATATAAGAAAAGAAAAAAGTGACAAGACTCCAGCTTCCGCAAGAAGTAGGCTCCTCTACCCAATCAGTCCCTTCCCCCTCCACCTTCCAAAATGCCCAACCACAAAATCAAGCAAAAACCCCAGAGAGCCCTCAGCCTACACCCACAGCCTCCTGCGAGGGAACAGCACCATCTCCTGGTCCAGGGAGGAATGAGTTCCTGTTCTATGAGGGTCCTGAGCCTGGGTTACATCATTCTCTTCCTGGGGTCCTGTTCTCTACTATTGAAGAAGAGTTGGGTTGGAGTGGTTTCCAACACCCTTCCTCTCCAGTCCAGGCCTTGCAAGGAGATGTCCTCACACCAAGCTGGGAACTTGGCCAAGACCCTTCCCTTTCTAGGCCTCAGTGTCCCCTTAGAATAGCAAAGGCTTAGATCAAGTGCCCAGGGATAAAGCAAACAGGCTGCTACAGTGAACATAGGAGTCCAGAAATCGGTGCTTAAGGTTCAGATGCACATGGATTGAGGTTGGGGGTAGGTCTGGGCATTTCTGAATTCCACCTTGCCCTGAAATGAATGAGAGCACTGGAGACAGAACTAAAATACCCTGCCTTTCCCATTAGGTGTTGCTCTTTCCGATCTGTACCATACATCCCTGGATGTGAAGGGTAATGCCTCTAAGTGTTAGCCCAAGACAAAAAGATCCTCAGGAGGTGGGGGGAGGTAGGTAACCAGTAATAGTAAGGAGATGGCCCCCTTGCCTAACTTTCTTTCCCAGTCCGTTTCTCCAACCCAGAGCTCTTAACTGAGCTGAATAACCCCAGCCCCAACCCTGTATTTAACTGGCCACCTGACTCCTTCCACTGGACATCTGCCAAAACCTCAATAAATCCAAATTCTTCTAGCCACTCTATCCACCTCAATTGGTTTATTCCTCTCATAATTCAAGGTCTGGAGGCTCATAAAGCTTGAGGTATGGGGATGAAGATTCTCTCAGCCCCCAGCATCAGTGTCTACCAGATGCCTCTTATTTCAGGTTGTATGATCTCATCATTTCACCTCTTTTATTAAATAGAGATGGTGATAACCTGACTTCACAATGTTGTGAAGATTAGAGACTCAATGTAAATCAATGTAAAGTGCCTAACAGTACCTGGCTCACAGATTCTTCATTGAAAAATGTATTGATGGGCTGGGGTTGTGGCTCAGCGGTACAGGGCTCGCCTAGCACATGAGGCCCTGGGTTGGATCCTCTGCACCATATAAAAATAAATAAATAAAACAAAAAGTTTAAAAAGAAAAATGTATTGGAGGTTATTAGGACAAGTTAAGTGGGAAAATATAATCCTCTTCCTATTAAGAGAAGGTACAAATTCATTAAGCAGACAAATTAAGCAACTCACAAACTTTGGCTTTTGTACTGTGCCTCTATTTCAATTTCTGTTCTGTGAGGAGTCTTTGTGCCCTATGGTAGGTATAAACCAAGACAGAAAGGCAAGAAAGAAAAGTCTTAGTAATTGGGTTCCTTGTATACGGTAGCTTCCATTACACCTCTATGTACTGCTTAGGTAGCTCCACTTGAAAAAAGGGTCTGGTAGCTTCTGGGATGGTAGCAGTTCAGCCCAGTTTTCTGAGTGGATTTCAAGTGTTTATCTCAGGGCACAGTTAAGAAGCTTAACACATTCTTTTAGTTGTAGATGGACACAATAATTCTTTTTATTTACTTATTTTTTTATGTGGTGCTGAGGATTGAACCCAGTGCCACACACGTGAGACTGTTCTAACTCTGAGCTTCAACCCCAAACCCCAGCCCCACACTAATATTTTCTACTGCTTTTTTAAAAAATGTGACCCCTTGGCTAGGAACTGGGGTCTACACCTTCAGTCTCACCTACTTAAGGAGGATCACCTGAGGATTGCCTAGGTTTCTTTTGGTACCAGGTATTGAACCCAGGAACAATTAATACGCCAAGCCCCCTCCTCACCTCTTTTATTTTGATGCAGGGTATCACTAAGTTGCTTAGAGACTTGCTAAATCGCTGAGGCTCCTGCTTTAGCCTCCCAAGTTGCTGAGACTTAACAGACATGTGCCATGTTGACTAGCTAATGGGCAGTTTTAGTTTTGTTCTTTTGGTTTGGAACCCAAGGCCACTTAACCATATTCCCAGCCCCTTTTTTTGCCTTTGAGACAAGGTCTTGCTAAGTAGGGCCTCACTAAGTTGCTTCAGTCTCCTGAGTTAAAGGGTAGTTTTGAAACTTTTTTTTTTGAGTGAGAGAGAATTTTTAATATTTATTTTTTAGTCATAGGCGGACACAACATCTTTGTTTTTATGTGGTGCTGAGGATCGAACCTGGGCCGCACGCATGCCAGGCGAGTGCGCTACCGCTTGAGCCAAATCCCCAGCCCCCAGTTTTGAAACTTTCTTGAACCACATCCCATTAAACAACTCTTTCATGGATGGAGGGGGAGTAAGTTTGACTTGAGGAAAGGCCTTGGTAGAAGGAAAGTAAGAAAGAGAATAGCCCTTGGATAGGGCCTGCATTCCAGGCTCTACTGTGGACCTAAATTGTGAAGATTCACTAAGCAGATAAAAACTTCACAGAAAGCAGAGGCAACAGATAAAGCTTGTTTTTATTTCAAGGACTGTTCACCAAGGCCACTATGTACAGACACAAGAGGGGAGCTTTATTTCTTGGTCTCTTCCTCCTTGGACAGAGTCTTGATGATCTCCTCCTTCTTGGCCTGGAGGCGCTCCTCACGGCGCTTGCGAGCCTCCTTGGTCTTAGACCTGCGGGCTTCAGCCTGGTCACTAGTAAGGGAAAAGAAAAGATGTTTCAGTTTTGGATAACACTAGATGCTAGGGAGACAGAAGCACTCAGACTTTCAAACTCTTTGGATTAGTCAGCCTGAGGAATGAGTTGCTGTGGCCGCAAGAACTCTTGATTCAATAAACCTACCATCCCCAACCATCATGGGCAGATGGTATGGGTATGTACAGGATGAGGAGCCCACACCTCTAAGGCAATAGCTGTATTCCTGACAGATTGCATGTGAGTTAAGATTCAGGCATCAGCACATTTTATCTCAGAAAAATCCTTATAATGAATATCAAAAAAATCTGTACCTACAATACTAGGGGCAATTATTCTTTTTGGTACTGAGGGGGCTTTAATACTGAGCTACATCCCCAGCCCTCTTTGTTTTTAATTTTGAGACACAGCCTTGTTAAGTTGCCAAGGCTGGCTTTGAACTTGTGATCCTCCTGAGTTACTGAAATTACAGGTGTGTACCACTACACTCAGCTAAAAGTCAATTTTTTGGGGGGAGGGGGGGTAACCGAGGATTGAACCCAGGGGAACTTAACCACTGAGCCACATCCAAAACCTCTTATATTTGAGACAGGGTCTCACTGAGTTGCTAAGTGCCTCGATAATCTTCTGAGGCTAGCTTTGAACTTGTGATCCTCCTGCCTCAATCTCCCGAGTTGCTTGGATTACACGTGTATACTGCCGTGCATGACTTGGGTCAATTCTTTAAGAAACTTACGCCAGGAGCTTCTTGCGGGCCTTATCTGCCTTCAGCTTATGGATGTGTTCCATGAGGATCCGCTTGTTTTTGAACACATTCCCCTTTACCTTCAGGTAGAGGCTGTGATACCTGCAGGGTTAAGGAGCAGAGGATCTGGTCAGTATGGGTTCAGAGATTGGTCCCTATAAGCTTATAGAATTCCTTTCCTCTTTCCTATTGCTGCAGGAACTACTTTCCCCAACCAATATTTTTTGTGTAGTCCCTAGACAGAAGAAGCTTATCTGGACAATAAATCTAATCCTTGGTCTATTCTGATGGCATATGGGATAACAAAGAAAAACACTAGGGGAAAACTTGCTATCAGACCCCCTCCCACTTTGTGAGAGCTGCTTTTCTTCTTCTCACTAGGATAAATCCTACTCTTTGAAACAACTCTGTGCAAAGAATAAACCATTGAAACGGCAAATGGGCTTTAGGCCAAACAGGGGAGCTCACATATGGCGGTCAATCTTCTTAGATTCACGGTATCTCCTCAGTAGCCTACGCAGAATCCGCATCCTCCTCATCCAGGTCACCTTCTCCGGCATTCGAGCATTAGCTGTACCCTTTCGCTTACCTATGGGTAAGAGGAGTTAGGAATTAGACATCACTGAGGCCCATTGTAGCTCAACATATTTCAAGGTACTTTTGAAAGCCAGTTGATGAGGACTTACCTCAATTCACACTCAAATAATCTAGGGACTCATGCATCCCGTGCCTGCACTCTACCACTAAGCTACACCTCTAACCTGATCCTGTACTTAAAAAAAAAAGAAGGAGGAATGTACTGGGGATTAATACAGGGGTTGCTTAACCACTAAGCCATATCCCCAACCCCTTTTATTTTGAGGCAGCCTTGCTAAGTTGCAGAAGCTAGCCTTGGAACTTGCAACCTTCCTGTCCCAGCTTCTTGAGTAGCTGAGGATTACAGGCATGCATCATCACGCCTGACTTATTTACTCATTTTCTTTAAAAAAAAAAAAAAAAGGAAATGCAAACAGGTAAATTACTACCCACTCCATGCAGAACATGATATGATGATATAAAAGGGCACGTACTGAGGTAGTATGTTATGCTTAAGTGGCTTTCCTCTCCTTGAATCATCCTGACACTAAGCTGGACACAATGGCACACACCTGTAATCCCAGAGGCTCAGAAAGCTGAGGCAGAAGGATCACAAGTTCAAAGCCAGAGGCTGGGGACATAGCTCAGTTGACAGAATGCTTGCCTCGCATGCACAAGGCCCTGGGTTCAATCCCCAGCATCGCAAAAAACAAAACAAAACAAAACAAAAAACCAAACAAGTTCAAAGCCAGACCAGCAATTTATGGAGGCCCTAAGCAATTTTGTGAGACCCTGTCTTTAAATAAAATATAAAAAAAAGACTGGGGATGTGGCTTAGTGGTCAATGGGTTCAATTCCTAGTACAAACAACCAACCCAGCAAATACCAAATAAACAAAACATCCTCACATTAGAAATTATTTTATGATTTTCAAATACCCAGAAGAATCTTTGGCATAGACTAAGGACTCAGTCAACGTAGTATTCTTTCTATCAAGAATACCACTAACTCCAACACTAGTGTCAACTTGAAAAGGGAAGACAGTGCTTACCTATGCCCATATGCCTGCCCTTCCGGCGAGCCAAAGTATTTTTCCGGCATCGAGCCCGGGAATGGACAGTCACTGGTTTTCGGATGATCAGCCCATCTTTGATCAGCTTCCGGATCTGCTGACCTGGGAAAGCACAAAACACCTGGTTAGTGGGGGTGTGGGGATGGCAGTGGAGGGAGGACACTACTCAGATTGCTGGCTCAGTTATTTCAAAATGGTAGAAATGCTGGGACATCAATTTTTTTTTTTTTTTGGCAGTACTGGGGATTGAATCCAAGGTCTCATGCATGCTAGGCTACCACTGTGCCTTACATCCCAGTTTTTTAGTTTTTTTTTTTTTTTTTGGGGGGAGAGGGGTACCAAGGATTGAACCCAGAATATACAGTAAATAATTATCAGGGATTAAACTCACTTAACCACATCCCCAGCACCCCCCTCAACATTTTTAAGAGCCTGGCTAACTTGTTGGGGCTGCCCTCAAACCTCCTGCCTCAGCCTCTTAAGTCACAGGCATTACAGGTATGTGCCACTGCACCAAGTATTTCTTACTCTTTAAATGTTCCACAGCAAACTAAAACATCTTACCAATGAGCCACAACCCCAGCCCTGTACGTGTACTTCTTTTTATCATCTCTCTAATCTTCAATGCCAGTATTAGAGTACTACTGCTTCCTTTTCAGAAACCTACAGGTATATAAAACAGACTATCCACTTCAATAATAGTTTATTAAGGTAACATTAGATGATTCCACTAACTTCCTTCAGGTTCGGGCAAATGGCATTAAGGGGACCCTCTGTTATCTCCACATTTTTTTTAAAGTTGCAGTTGGACATAATACCTTTATTTATTTTTATGTGGAGCTGAGGATCAAACCCAGCGCCTTGCACATACTAGGCGAGCGCTTTACCACTGAGCCACAACTCCAGCCCTCCACATTTTTGAATCCTCCATTTTACAGGTCCCCTGGATCATGAGCTTTCCTAGGTCTATAAAGGGTTAACATTCATCTGATGCAGGACAAGGGAAAGGGGTGGAAAAGGGAAAGAGATCCCAAGTACTCACGAGAGTTGGCATTGGCGATTTCATTGGTCTCATTGGGGTCCAACCAGACCTTCTTTTTGCCACAGCGGAGGACACTGGAGGCAAGCCTCTTCTGAAGCCTGAGCATACTAGAACATATAATAAACCATTATCAGGCTATGGTAGCCATTCCTAAGCAAAAATGAGAATTCCAAGACCTGCCCTCCAAGGTTTTTTAACATCATAAAATACAACATACAAGAAAGTAAACAATACTATTAAGGGCAAACACAACCCGAACCTTCAAGACTCTGCCCCCACATATGCTCCAAATAAAATTCTTCACCTAATCAAGATCTGTGTTAAAGCCCTGCAGGGTTCAAGTGGCCACCCCGGGAGAAAATTTAAGTCCAACTTAATCTCTCTTTGCCTCAGTTTTCCCTGCAACTGTAAACGACCAACCTGGGATGAAGTTGGAGCTTATGCCTTTCTAGTATTTATGTGTAAAAAGTATCTGAAGTGGGCTGGGGTGATGGCTCAGTGGTAGAGCACTTGCCTAACACGTGTGAAGCACTGGGTTCGATTCTCAGCACCACATTAAAAAAATAAATAAATAAATAAAATAATTTTTAAAAAGTATTTGGGGCTGGGGTTGTGGCTCAGTGGTAGAGCACTTGCCTAGCACGTGTGAGGCACTGGATTCTCGGCACCGCATATAAACAAATGAATAAAGTAAAGGTCCATCAACATCTAAAAAAAAAATCAAATTAAAAAAAAAAGTATCTGAAGTATCTGGGGCCAAGTGGACATGTCTGTGACGCAGACTGCGTATCTAGGAATGGTGACATACGCCTTTGCTTTCTGTGCTCATTCCCTATATTTATCAGTTAATAAGCTCATTCAACCACCCTCAGAGGTTTCTCTTGAAGCAGCAAACTGGGCGAGAAGCATCAAGGAGCATCGCCTCACTCCGAGGAGTAGGAGGCCTAGGGCTTGCCCAAGGCTTGTCCCACGTCACGTGGTGGCAGGGATCTGCCGGTGCGCCCAGCAACGGGGGTCACTGCCTAGGTACCTCGGCTGCCCTAGCCATATCCGTGTAAGTCGCCACACACTTGGGGTCTAGCGCCGGCGGGACAGCCCTTTCCCGGTCTCTTCCCAAGACGCTCCCCCACCCCCATCCTCTAGGGACCGCGGCCTAGTGCGCTCCGATCCACCCCTAGCTCCAGGACCTGTAGCTTCAGAGCTGCCTCCATCTCCTCTTCCCCACCTGGGGCCGCAGTACCGAGCACCGGGGACCCGAGTCAAACCAAATCAGCCCAAATCCAAGACCTACGTGCCCTCACCTCATGGCTGCGGCCGCAGCAGCGAAAGGAAAGAACTCGCCCAGGCCTGGTTTATCCCATTATCTGTGCAGGGGAGAGCCCAAACCCCACTCCATTTTTGTTCGCATTCCTGTCCAGTCACTTTATCTTATATCACCCCAAACCCACATATATCTCTCATAAAGGCCCTGAATAATAGAAGTGTAATATCAAGAATTAGTTTTAAGCTTAAAAATATACATAATATGCACCTTCCGTGGGGAAAAGTGGTACAGTCCAACTTCCTAGTAAACATGCGCAGTAAGAGTTTTAGATCACGTGAGTGATAAGTGGCCGGAAGTCACGCTGGGCGTGCGGCCGGAGGGTGGGGGCATTTAAGGGGTTTTTGGCTCTGGTAATGTTCTCTTTACAGGCGTCTAGGATTCTGTGGAAGGATATTTTAAATAGAAGAGGGAAAATTAAGAAAGAAGCTAGAGACCATAGTTACGAAGACGTCAAAGACAGTTTCTTATCTTTTTTTCCCTGGAGCGCAGAATAGATGACCAAAAGACGTTAGTTTAATGTTTTTACGGCACTGCGGGTCCTTTATCTCTGGGTGCCTCAATTTCTTCCTCAGTAAAATGGACCATATCCTCATATTTCTGATGTCCAATTGTGAATTCACGGCAGGTCCAGTTTGCAAAGGAAGACATTAAAACAGCAAGTTCTTTAAGGGCGGGAAGGAGACTTGTTTGGTGCACACTGTATATACTGCAACAGGCACAGAGCCTCGCAAGTAGTGCACACCTGAGAAATACTGCGTTGGCTGAGTGAATGATTGCCAAATGTGTTTGAAGGTGTCCAATGGCTCTGGACACCTTAAGCAAAAAACTGAGAAGAGTATTCTGGCGTTCAAGAATCTTATGTCTTAATTCTGGCTCCCAACTCTTTTGCTTGGTTCAAGTTGATCAATTTTCCGACTGAACTTTACCTGGCTGCTAAATACAGAGAAGCTCAAAAAGAGAGATAAACCCAACATTATGCTACTGCGTCACAACACACATTTTTTTTCATCATTTTATAGCCAAGGTAACAGATTTAAAACACAAGTTCTGATTGCAAAGCCTATGTCTTCCTGACATGCCAGGGTCTCTTGTCCCCAGTGGGCAGATAAATCCTGCCTAGGGTTGGAGCTGTGCATAGAACAATAATACTACTGGTCTACATTCTCATTTACTTTTCTCCCCTTATCTGAGGTGATGTGATCAGAGAAATGACTGGCCATTCATTTGTTATTCAGGGTAAGGAAAATTCAGCATATTCCACAGCCTGCCCTCTAGCAGAATACTCAAAGCTAGTCTTATTTTAGGGACACTTGACCTAGGCAAATACAGTCTACTTCTCAACCCTCCTCTTTGTGGAACAGGAGAAGGTGTGGAGTGGGAAGAAATGGGTCTTCCTGACATGACTGGCCCTGTTTTGCACCTTAACAGCATCTCCAGATACCAAATAATCCCAGGAGATAAAGCCCCACAGTATCAGAAACCTCATTTTATAAGAATGGAAACAGGCTCAGAGATGTGTAGTGGTTTGTTTTGGGCCACATAACCAGAAAGAGCCTGAACCAAACTGGCACTGAAGTGTCAGAATCCCCTACTCCTCTCCACCAATGATGAAGGGTGGAGTCCAGGCCTTGTATATTTATTTCCAGATCAAGGATAAAGGGAGAGCAACTCTAGGTCAAAGGTCACAAGGTCTGATTTGGGCCAGGCTCTCCTTGCTCATCTCTATTTCTTTCTCTCCTTTCTCTTGTAGGGAACAGAGAGTTCACCAAGCCTCATTTCTGGCCTTCTAGAAAAGCCTGGGAGATCCTAGGGACTGATTGGGGCAGAATATTCGTCGGTCCTTGGGATTTCTTTTTGTTGTCTCTTTTTCCCTGGTGCCATTCTGCTACCAACAGCCCCGAGCCAGGTGGAAGAGGGAAGAGCCACTTCATTTGGTTCCAGGCGTTCTGGGGCCCATACTGGGGAGAAAGGTGTTAAAGTCAGGTCCCCAGATCACCGAGACCGGGAACTTCCGGTGGCCCAAGCAGTAGAGGCTAGGGGAGACCCGTTGCAAGAATAGTTCCATACAGAAAGGGAGGCGCTGCCAGCTGTGCCAACCTGGGCTTCACTCCCATTAACGTTTGGCAAACAATGGTAACCCCTCCATCTCCGCCACATACACACCTCCCACCCTCAAGACCTGTTTCCCCCTCGCCCCCAGAGAGCGGCCCTTTAGAATGCAGAGGGCTGCCGCCAGTCGAAGGACAGCGATCGACCTCGACAGTGCGGCGGGCTCGCCCCCTCCGCTGCCCTCCCATTGTCTGAGTGGAGCTAGCGGAGCGGCTCCGAGGGGCGGGGCCGGAGGGCGGAGGGACGGAGCCAGGGAGGAGGGGGGAGCAGAGGGGGCGGGGGGAGATGCTGAGCCTTCAGGGGCGGAGGCGGCGGCGGCGGCGGCTGCTGAGGTAGAAGAGAGAGCCCGAGCAGGGAACGAGGCTAGGCATCGAGCGGGCAGCCGAAGGCCCTCCTGGGCGGCTGGTCCCGGTTGTGGCTGCGCTGCGCTGCGCTGCTCTCCCCTCGGCTCCGACGGCCTCTCCCATGCACTGAGGGCGCCCGGCTGGGCCGGGCCGGCGGCCGGAGGGGAGGCTACTCTCCATGGTCCAGAAGAGCAGCATGTCCCGGGGCCCTTACCCACCCTCCCAGGAGATTCCCATGGAGGTCTTCGATCCCAGCCCACAGGTGAGGCGTGGTGCCGGCCCGAGAGAAGAGGGCCGCTCCGCGGACCTTGGGGTCGACTAGAGGGACCATGGAAGGAAAGGGTTATATACCCGGCGCCGAGGGGAAAGGGGTGCTCGCCCCCCCCCCATTCTTGCGGGTTAATGATTGGTCCGGAGTTGGGCTGTGGTGCTGGGAGGGTGCGGGTGGGCTGCCTGTCACCCTCGCCTCCTCTCCCCCGCGTCACGGTCCCTGCTGCTCGGGAACCGGCTTCAGTGGCTGAGGTTGTTGGGGGTGTTGTTTGGGGGATCTGGGCCTTGAGAAGGGGAGGTTGAGGGAGGCTAGAGATCGACCAGGCAAGGGGGGCGACGCGAAGCACGTTTGGGGAAGCCTGGCGGGGGTGGGTGGGGCGGGGGTGGCACTGGGAGATGGCCGAGGCAGTAGTCAGAGGGCGGTGCCAACAGGCCTTCCAAGCCTCAGACCCTGGTCCTCGAGGGTGTAGAAGGGGCCATTCCTGGCCCAAGGACCCCTCCAGCCACCTCACTCCGTCCTTGTATTGGACCAGTTCCCCTCTCCCGGACACCCACGTTGGCTTACCCCTCCCCCGCAGCCCCGAAAATGCCTCCAAAGTTTGGAAAGTTGGAAAGATGCCAACTCACTGTCCTGGAGGGGAGGTAGCTGTTTTAACTGGAGGAGGGGGTCTGTTTGCCCCATGCACTCGCACACTTTCCCATGCCCCTGTGCTACTCCTAGATTCCCATAGAGTGACCAGCACAGTCTGGGGTGGTCCTGCCAGGGCATTTCTCTAGGACACGTCCTTCCCCAAGGATGGCATTAACTCTTGTATTGCTGTGGCCAACCTGGAGCAACTGTAACCACCATGGAACTGTGGTTGATGGGTGTGTAGGGGGGTCAGGTCAGACCTAAAAATACCTCTGTTCTCCACCCCAGGCCCCTTGGAGCCTGGGAGGCAGCTGACTAGAGCCTTCCTTTCAGCTGTCCCCTGTCCCTCTGAGCGGCACTCCCTTTGCCCAGCCTGAAATGGTGGTGGTAGTGTGAAAGTCTGGGATTCACTGCAGAATCTTCTTAGGTTTGTAGGGAACTGAAAAACTACTTTGGGTATATGTCCAGTTTGAAAGAAGAGTGGGGGAGGGAAGACCCCTGAAGGGCTTCCCAGGTATCCTCTCCCATCATCCATCCTTCTTGTACCAAGATCCACAGAGCCAGAGTATGGAGTCTGGTCTTGGCTCATCTAGGTTCTTTGGCTTAAGAAAGTCTGGGGGCTGAGGTTATGGCTCAGTGAAGAGCTCTTGCCTAACATGCGTGAGGCACTGGGTTCAATCCTCAGCACCACATAAAAATAAATGAAGGTATTGTGTCTATCTACAATTAAAAAAATTTTTTTTAAAAGAAAGTTTGGGATGGAATCTGGGGGCAGCAGCTTGGAGATCTGAGCCCTCCATCCTGCTCATTCTGGTTTGGACTGGGGCCAAGCATTTATGTTTCATTGGGAGGATAAAGAAGCAATTCCCTCTTAGGAGACTCAAGACACCTGAAGCCTGAACCTGAATGTGTGGCCCCCTAACTAGGAGGTGCACCCCACCCAGGCCACCAGTTCAGTCAGTGAGGCCACCAGCCTATTACCCCTGGGACCTGTGGGACTGTGTCCTAGGCTTACCTTGGGGAAGGGCCAAGGAGCCTTTAGATTGATGTAGTCAGGTTGCTACCAAGGGTATGGGGCATGGGCAGTGGCAGCTGGAGGGTAGAGTGGATCCCTCTTGCCCCTTTGGGTAGGGGTGTGGCCACTGATTGTGAGTGGGGTTGGCTGAGAAAAAGACCCCCCAGGGCAGAGTGGGGAATGGGGAGCAACACTGACTCCCATGAAGGCACACCACATTTGGGTTTGGATGTTTAAAAATATGGTTTCATGCTTCTTCCCTCTTCCCCAGAAATCTAGCTCTGGGTCTCTAGGAGCTCAGAGATGCCATCTCCTCCCTACTCTGGGAAGGGAAGAGTTGGGCTCAAGGGAGAAGCCCTGCTGGGCCCTGGGTTAGTGTTCCCTCCTCTCTCTGGAGGCCTTTGGCACTCTCAGACCCTCAGCTCCAGCTGAGGGGGTGTGGGAAGGAACTTCCCTAGCTCTCTCCGCCCCCCAGCATTGCAGGCAGCCTCTCCCTTCCCTGGAGGCCTCTGCAGCCTGCCCAGCATCTTAATTAGCTTTGCTGCCTAATGAACCTTCCGCTTTTCAGGCCTCCCATTCCCCAGCCTCTACGTTGGTTTGGGGGGTTTCTGTGTGTGCCCCTAGGCTCCTTGAACTGTTCCCTAGGAGTGTGACTGTGGTCTGGGCTCTCTCAGTGGGATGGGAGACCTTCTCTCCCCTCGGGCTGTACCACCTCCAGAAGATGATACAGGGGAATGGGGGTGGGGCTGTGCGGATCAGAGAACAATATTCCCAAGACTTGGCAGTAGCTCTGGATCTGGTGGTTTGAGGGTTGGGAAAGGTCCTTTATGATTCCACTCTTGTTCCTTCCTGGCCTCTCCAGGGCAAATACAGCAAGAGGAAAGGACGGTTCAAACGGTCTGATGGGAGCACTTCCTCAGATACAACATCCAACAGCTTTGTCCGGCAGGTAATGGGGAGGCTGGGCTGAGAGGAGGGAGGTGGCTGACTGGTGGAGGCCAGCATTGGTGAGCTGGTCTGCGGCTTTCTCTAGGCACTCTTCCCCGTGTCGTTTGTCACCTGCCTGGAACCAGCCCAACACCCTGACTCCCCATGACCTCTCCTGGATATGCTGGCAGCTGCACCCACTGCTTCAGCCCACGCCCCCGCCCCGCCCCTCCCCCAGCACCAAGCACCAGCCCCTGCTGCCTGCCTGCGTCATCTCATTCAGGGACAGCCTGGCCTGCCTCCTTCTAGCTTGCTTCGGGCTGTCACCCACTCCCCCTGCCGGCTGTCTGCTTCCATGTCCTCCCCCAGAATCTGTGACAGGGTGGGGTGGAGGCAGGTGCTAGAAAATGAGGAGCTAGGGCAGTTGGGTCCTTGAAGCCTTGTTTAAGTGGGGGTCAGAGAAACAAGCTCTCCACATCCAAACGTGGCTCTCTTTAATATTCAGAGAGAAAGTGTGATGGGGATAGGCAGGAGGTGTTTGATTTTAGAGATGACTGTGGCCCAGCACCTGTGACAGAAGGGGGGTAACTGAGAAGAGCTTGCTGGGTCTGCTGTGCTTGGCCAGGAAACTGACACTCTCCTCTTTTCTAATTCTCAACTCGGGCCATCTTAGGCTCAGGGAGAGGCAGTGAGGGAGACATGTGGTTGCTATGACTACTGAGTATCTCAACAAAGCCTGGTACCCAAAAAAGGCAAGAGGGGCTTGGAATCAGACAAGGGAAAGAGTGTGTTAAAGAGAAAACAGGCAGGGCACGTGAGGGCAGAGGGCTGCAGGGAGGAGGAGTTCCTTGGAGGTAGTCTGCTTGGGACCGGGAACAAGAGGATAGTGGCAAGCAGATTTACTACAGATTGGAGTAGACTCTTCTTTTTTATTCTTCCATCTCTACCCTTGACATATATGAGCCCAGGCCTGATTTGAGCCCAGGACTGATTTGGGAGATTCAGAAGGGAGGCCTTCATCCAAGCATCTCCTAAGTACACGTATGGAAAGTCCTTTCTTCAATTGCTCCTTCATCCCTCCTGTTGCAGAATTGGGCCAGGGTCAGGGCCAGGGTCAGGACTGGAAAGAATGATTCTGTGCTTTTGCTGCCTCTCTTGGCAGACGAGAGCTTAGTTCCTTCAGTATTTAGTCAACCAAAGGGGTCAGACCCCAGCTTCCAATACTTCCTCCTCTCAGCTCCCAGCTCTGACCCCCAGTAGGTGGCGGGAGTGGGGGGGCAGTCCTTGCCACATCTCTGAGCTAAATATACCCTAGCAGTTTGCACATGTAGCAACTCTGCTTGTAACCTGAGCACCCTGGGGGGACGGGCACTTTGGGCCACCCCTTAAGCCAGTGGGGCCGGGCACTGAGGGCGCCGGGATGGAGGCGCCCAACCGGACCCTTGTGGTGGTGAGCTGGGATGGGGTGAGGTAGTGGGTGGGTAGAACAGCCCTTCAGAAAACCTGGTAGGGGGCCTCTGGGCCAGTCTGTCTCCTCGCCTCCTCACTATTTACTGTCTCCCACCATTTCTGGAGCATGTGTATGTGTGTGTGTTTGTGTCAGTGTCAGTGTTTGTGTCTGCAGGTGCCTTGGGGTCAGTGAGTACCTCTCTGACCGTTCATCTGCTTCTGTTTCTCTGCCTCTCTGGGTGTCTGTCTTCTTCACTGAGTGCTCCCATCGGGAGGGATGGAAGCCACTTTTCCCCTCTCCCTGGTTTGTGTCTCTTTCCCAGCTGCTGTTTAGTGACTCTCCATCCCCAGGCAAATCTCCCATTTTCATGATTTGACTGGGAAAGGGGTGGGCACCTGTACCAGCTATGATGAGGGATTTCTGAGGAGATATAGGACTTTGTCTTCATTCTTTCCTGGGTCCCCTCCATTCCATGCTAACAGACATTCCCAGCCAAGTGACCTTTCATGCCCTCGGGAAAAGTCCCTCATATCTCTGCAATCTTGCTCTTTCACATTCTCTCCCACTCTGTCAGCACCATTCCGGAAGTCACACACAAATCTATAGTCCTGTCTCCTGTCCTCACATGACTCCCATCTTCAGGGACCCAGACCTAGGGTGGCTCCCTGAGTGTACTTGGTTGTGCATTGCCAGCACGTGCCATAGAATACACCTTCCCAAACATTCTTGCCCTGGCACTTCCGGTGTACTCATGAATCAGCATGTTCATGACCTGTGCTGCTAGGTCTGTATGGGCCACCTGTGTCTCACATATATGTGTGCACCCCTAGAGGAGTCCCTTGTGCCCTGGATTGGTCATTGTGGTCAGAGCCAGTTTCCTGGCACACCCAGACTTCTGAGCCTGCCTTAACCCTGGAGCCTGGATAGGAAAGTGCCTGTTCCATATTCTGCTCTTAACTTGCTGCTTCTGCCTGTGCCACCCCAGAAATCTTGTGTTCTCTTCTGTATCTTATGGGAGGTGGAGGGTCAGCTTTGAGTGGGGTGGCCTGATTCAGGCAGTCCCAACTAGGGCCAGGAGGTAGGAGTTCTGTCCTCACCTGCTCTTTAGCAGAAGGTAGGCAAAATATTGTTGACCCCATCACGCTGAGCAGGCTGCCCACTGGCAGCAGTGCAGAGAGCCAGGCCTTAGCTGGTGGCTGCAGTCCCTGGGAGGAATGCCACTGGGCTTCTGCTGATTCTTCTCAGCAGTGATGCTGGGGGCAGGGCAGGAAAGGAGGAGCAGGGAGTGGAGACTCATCCCCTGGCATTTCTCCCCTGTGCTATGCCCCTATCAGGTTCCCACCCCTCCCAGGACTCCAAGCAGCTGTCCTTAGACATGCCTTAACCCTCTGCTTGCTGCTGTCACTCTCCCTAGGACCTATAAACCTTGGCCCCACCCCTCCACCCTCATACTACCTTCTAGGTTTGTGGCATCATACTGGGCCTCAGACCTCCATGATGGGTGGCACCTTTAGCCCTTCCCGAGCCCAAGGGCTAGGAGAGAGAGCATTGGCCCTGAGCCGACCCTGTCTGCTTTCAGGGCTCAGCAGAGTCCTACACTAGCCGCCCGTCAGACTCTGACGTGTCTCTAGAAGAGGACCGGGAAGCCTTGAGGAAGGAGGCAGAACGCCAGGCGTTAGCTCAGCTTGAGAAAGCCAAGGTGAGAAAAGATGCGGGAAGAAACTGTGCTGACATGATTTCTCCCACACCTGGGCCTCAGAGAGAGAGCTGGACAGACCCCTGGTCAAATCTTAGCCTGGTCCCTGCCGGCTGTGTGTCCTGGGACCTCAACATACCTCTGTTCTTCCCCTGTAAAATGTGGGCTATAATACCTGCCTCCTTACACAGTAGGAAAAGTGCCTGTGCCTGATAATGTTTCCACAGGATAGGAGCTTGACAAGTGCTGAAAATGTCTGCTTCTCCTGGGCGGGGCGGCTCACACTTGTAGTCCTAGCAACTTAGAAGTCTGAGGCAGGTGAATTGCAAATTCAAAGCCAAACTCAGCAGCTTAGTGTGACCCTTCCTTTAAAAAAAAAAAAAAAAAGTGAGGGTATGGGACTGGGGATGTAGCTCACTGATAGAGACCATCTTTGGGTTTGATTCCCAGTACACAAATGAATGAATGAATGAATGAATAAATGGAAAAGAAAAATATCTACTTCCGGGAATCAAACTTCCTGAGCTGGAATCTCAGCCCTGATTTTTTTTTTTTTGGTACTGGAGATTTAACCTAGAGGCACTAAACTACATCTCCAGTGCTTTTTATTTTGTATTTTAAGACAGAGACAGAGAATCACCTCAAACTTGTGATCCTTCTGCATCAGCTTCCCAAGTGGCTGGGATAACAAATGTGCATCACTGTACCCAGCTTCCTCCCTGACTCTTAATTGCTGTGGATATTAAGCAAGCCACTTCTTTTCTGATTTTCAATTTCCTTTATTCATTAAAATAAAGATAGTTCTTTTTCCGTATTTCTTTGCTGCCATAATGGTGCATGTGAATGTCCTAGCCATTGCTCTTGGGAGCATCAACAATGTCGGAAAGAAGGAAATGCTAGATTCTTATTAGGTCCTGCTTTAAGGTCATCTTCTGATTCCTAACCATGGTGATGAAGTAAGTGTGGTTATATTGGAGATTTAAAATTATTGATGACCATGGAACTAGGAAGACTGTGAACCCCCGCCCCTCCCAAAGGCAGGTTAAACAGGTGTGGAGTGGTTGGCCTCAGATTCAGTGTATGGCTCAAAGATCTAGAAAGTGGCACAGTGGTGTGTGTCTATAGTCCTAGCTATTCTTTTTTTTTTTTTTTTTAAAGAATTTTTTTAATATTTATTTTTTGGTTCTTGGCGGACACAACATCTTTTTTTGTATGTGGTGCTGAGGATTGAACCCAGGCCGCACGCATGCTAGGCGAGCGCGCTACCGCTTGAGCCACATCCCCAGCCCTAGTCCTAGCTATTCAGGAGGCTGAGGCTAAAGATCATTTGAGCTCAGGAGTTATAGGCTAGCCTGGGCAACATTGCAGAACTGTCTCGAAAAGAGAAGAGAGGAAAGGAGAACAATGGCAGCACGATCTGCTTTCATCAGTTTGATTTCGTTGTTCTGATAACCTCGGCTGATATCCTGTACCACAAAGGCAAAAACACATAGGAGGGATTCTTTTTCTAGGGATGAAATACATTCATATAAAAATAAGTTAATTAAATGAAGATAATAACGATAATTCATAGGAATTTTGTGATGAGTAAATAAAATAATGCATGTGAAACCTATAACAGTACCAGGCACAGTAAGCAGCAGTGACTTTCATTATTACTATTTTTTTTTAATAAGTAAGTCACTGAGCCTAGCCTCAGTTTGCCTTTTTTTTTTTTAAAGAGAGAGTGAGAGAGAGAGGGGGACAGAGAGAGAGAGAGAGAATTTTAACATTTATTTATTTTTTCTTAGTTCTCGGCGGACACAACATCTTTGTTTGTATGTGGTGCTGAGGATCGAACCCGGGCCGCACGCACGCTAGGCGAGCGCGCTACCGCTTGAGCCACATCCCCAGCCCAGTTTGCCTTTTTTTTAAACATATTTTTTTTTTTTTAGTTGTAGGTGACACAATACCTTTATTTTATTTATGCATATGTGGTACGGAGGATCAAATCCAGTGCCTCACACACATCAGGCGGGTGCTCTACCGCTGAGCCACAACCCCAGTCCCTCATTATTACTATTATTATTATTATTTGATGATTTTGGGGATTAAATCCAGGGACACTTTACCACTGAGCTACAATCTCAGCCCTATTTATTTTTTCTTTTGAAACAAGGTCTTGCTAAGTTGCCAAGGCAGGCCTTGAATCTGCCATCCTCCTGCTCAGCCTGCTGAGTTTCTGGGATTGCAGGTGTGCACTACCAAGCCTGGCCTTGCCTTTCTTTTTTTATTGTAAAAGTTAGCATACATTTATAAATTATCCACCATATATATATCTTTTTTTTCTTAGTTGTAAAGAGAGACATAATATATTTGTTTTATTTATTTCTTTTATGTGGTTCTGAGGATCAAACCCAGTGTCTTACAAGTGCTAGGCAAGTGCTCTGCCATTGAGCTACAACGCTAGCTTCTACTTATTTTTTCTTTTTGGTACTAGGGTTTGAACCTAGGGATGCTTTACCACTGAGCTACATCCAGCCCTTTTTAATTTTTCTTTCTTTCTTTCTTTTTTTTTTTTTGATTTTGAGACAGGGTCTTACTAAGTTGCTGAGGCTGGCCTCAAACTTGCAATCCTCCTACCCCAGCCTCCTAAGTTGTTGGGATTTTAGGTGTGCACTGCCATGCCTGGCTCTTCCAGTATACATTTTAATGAGCAAGTCACAAAGCAAACATTAGTGTAATTCCCACTCCTGGCAGGAAGTTGTATAGTACATTATGGTTTAACCCTCTGGTGTCACCTTCCCTGGTGTGTTTCCTCTAGACCAAGCCAGTAGCATTTGCTGTGCGGACAAATGTCGGCTACAATCCATCTCCAGGGGATGAGGTGCCCGTGCAGGGAGTGGCCATCACCTTTGAGCCTAAGGACTTCTTGCATATCAAGGAGGTGGGGAGAGTGCTTGGCATTTGGTGGGAGGGCAAGGCGTAGGTACCAGGAGAGGAGCAGCTGGAGCTCCAGTGGGAAAGAAAGCCTTCTGAGTTGAGCAGAGCTGGGCTGAATGCGCCATGTGACCTTAGATAAATTTCTCCACCTTTCTGAGCTGCTAATTTTTCATTGTCAAATAGGTGGTAATACTTAGGTTATGAGGCTGATTTATCATGAGGTCTATGACTAGAGTAACAGTGTATCAGGCCTGTGAATGTGCATTTACTCCTACTCTCTGTCTACAGCAGGGTGGTCCCAGGGAGGGAGGGAGTGGGGGACTCTCACCTCCTCTCTAAGGGAAGGATAGTCTGTGGCCAGAGAGGATGCTGGTCTCAAGAGTTATCTTGAGACTTTAGAGGGTGGACATCTTTGAAGGTGCCATCCTCCAGTAGGGTCAGCAAATCTGGGGGGTTCCCACAAAGGGTGACTGCTGTCTTGCGCCTCCAGTCTCCCTTTTGCTCTCCCCCACCCTACCTGCTGTTGTTTTCAGAAATACAATAATGACTGGTGGATTGGGCGCCTGGTGAAGGAAGGCTGTGAGGTTGGCTTCATCCCCAGCCCTGTCAAACTGGACAGCCTACGCCTGATTCAGGAACAGAAGCTTCGCCAGAATCGCCTCAGCTCCAGGTACGTGGCAGGGGGGTGGCTGCTGCAACCTCAGGAGAGGCCCTCAGCCAGGACTAGGCCTCAGGGCTGACTTTAGCCTTGAGGGCACAGAGCTATCACCACGGGGGCTGGAAAACTCCAGAGAGTGCAGCTTGTACAGGACAAGACTCCCCCATTCCCACGCCCACCCCTTTGCTCACCAGCTCCGTTTGCCTCCCTGCCTACGCAGCAAATCAGGTGACAACTCCAGTTCCAGTCTGGGAGACGTGGTGACTGGCACCCGCCGCCCCACACCCCCTGCCAGTGGTAAGAGCTGCTGCCATCCCTGGGGTGGGGGGAGCTTCTGGGGGTGGTCTCCCCACTGTCTGGCCCTCTTCTCCCTGTATAGGGGCACCCCAATTCTGAGTCCCCAAAACACATGCAGTAGTACTCCCTCTATGAACAATAGGGTACCGTGCAAGCTGGGCCTGTCTTGTCTCTCCTCTCCCCTTTCTTTGGTAGCTCCATCTCTCTATCTGCCCCCTACCCATCGCCCCTGACCCCATTCATTTCTCCCAACCCTGTTCCATTCACCTCTTCTTCTTTCTTTTCTCCCCATCCCCATCCCTGTGTTCTGTACTGTGTCTCCACGTCCATCTCACTCCTCTTCTCTCACCTCCTTCCTCCCTCTCTTCTGACTCCTGTCCAGGTAATGAAATGACTAACTTAGCCTTTGAACTAGACCCCTTAGAGTTAGAGGAGGAGGAGGCCGAGTTTGGTGAGCAGAGCAGCTCTGCCAAGACTAGTGTTAGCAGTGTCACCACCCCGCCGCCTCATGGCAAACGCATCCCCTTCTTTAAGAAGGTAATTCTTGCTGGGTTCTTAAGAGGGGATGGTCAGGGCCCAGCTTTTTGGCAGAGAGAGGGGGCTGGGGTGGGTGCAGATACTGTGCAGCCTGTCCTGTGCCTCAGAGCTTCCCGTGGATCTGGAGGGGTGTGTGCAATGGGCACATCCCTCTCCACACACACCCCACCCTAGTCCACCCCCAGGGAGGGCTGGTTGTTACCCTTGGAAGGCTGTCCACCCTGAGGAAGCAGGGTCTGGTGGTAATGAATCCTGACCTTTGCCCTCATTACCAATGGAATGGAATATTCCAACGGGTGCCCCCACTCTGGCTTCTGAAGAGGAAAATGGAATGATGTTCCTTCTTTGCCCTTTTCTAATTCCATTGGTGGGCACATGAGGGATCCACTGACTGCTTGGCAAGATAGTCAAGGGAACCCTTAAAATGGACATGTACATGTGCATCGGGGGCCGGAGGTGGGCACCACATTAGGGGCTGCCACTTTCTCCAGTTCTTTTCCAAGACTCAGAAAGGGGGGTCTAATCATTACTGAGTCCCTTGGACTGCCCGTCAGTCCTGCTCCAACCCTGGTCCAGGACTACCTCTGGCTCCCCCTTGGCATGGGGTCCCGTCCCCTCTCTCTGGCTCTGTCTGTCACTAACACGCATGCCCTGTTATCTCTCCTCGTCTGCCCGCTCTCCCACCCTCTCTTGTCCTGGCTCCTTCCTTGCCCTCTGCCCCTGCCTGGGTGCCCTCCCCTCTCTCCTCCCCTCCCCTCTCCTGGCAATCTCTGGACCCAGCCAAACAGAAGCAAAAGTCGGTGAGTATCACAGCTTTCTGTGTCCCCCCTCGCACACCCGGGATGAGCTGGGGGGCCGTCTAACACCCGTTCCCATATCTGCCTCCCATTCCCCACCCTTCCTGGTTCTCCATGGCCATCCCTATCCATCCCTGCCCTGATCCCTACATCTGGGCACTGGGACCAGGGGGAGGAAAGGATGCATGGGGGAAGCTTGGAGGCTGGAAGAGAGGGTCTGATGTCACCTCTACTCTGGGATTTCCCCTCCCTGCTTCCCTCAGACAGAGCATGTGCCCCCTTATGACGTGGTGCCTTCCATGAGGCCCATCATCCTGGTGGGACCGTCGCTCAAGGGCTATGAGGTAGGAACCCAAGAGGGAAGTGGGCCCGGAGAAGCCCAGACCTCCAGAAAGACACCATAGGAATATCTTCAGACTATAGAGAGGTCCCCCAGAAGGGCCCAGATCCCCAGGGTGTCCTCTCCAGAAGGCTATAGACCTTCAGAGAAAAATCACAGAGGAGCCTGACCCATGGAAGACCCATTCAGAAGGGCCCAGTTCCCTGAAGAAATCCCTGGAGAGCCCTCCCAGAGACCCACCTTAAAGGATTTTTGGGGGGCTGGGGTTGTGGCTCAGAGGTAGATCACTTGCCTGCCAAGCGTGAGGTCCTGGGTTCAATCCTCAGCACCACACAAAAATAAAATAAAGATATAAAAAAAAATAAAGGATTTTTGGAATCAGAGACTGCATGGGAGGCCCCTCAGAGTCGGGGAGCCCTCCATAGAGGTCCCTTCATCTCCGAAATTTTAAAAGAAAATAAAAAGTAAGGGTATAAATGCCCAGCAGCTCAATTTCCTGAGCAGGTTCTTTTTGCAGGGTACCAGGGATTGAACTCAGGGGACTCAAAAGCCATATCCCCAGCCCTATTTTGTATTTTATTTAGAGACAGGGTCTCACTGAGTTGCTAGTGTCTAGCAGTTGCTGAAGCTAGCTTTGAACTAGGGATCCTCCTGTCTCAGCCTCCTGAGCCACTGGGATTATAGGCATGTGCCACCTCACCCGCCTCTGAGCAGCTTTAAATGCCTGAATTCTCTTCCCTCCTTCCTCCAAACATCCAACCCCAGGTTACAGACATGATGCAGAAAGCTTTATTTGACTTCTTAAAGCATCGATTTGATGGCAGGTAAGACCCAGAGAACCATCTATCCACACCCATTGTGGCTCTCTGTGCTGGGAGGAGTAGGGTGTCTTGAAGGACAATCTTAGGACTCTTGGACTGAGGGATAGTGGGCAGGTCTACAGTCTGAAGAGTGGGCAAGACATTCTAGCCCACCCTGGCTCCTGACTCCCTCCTCCTCCCCGTCCCCAGGATCTCCATCACTAGGGTGACAGCTGACATTTCCCTGGCCAAGCGCTCAGTCCTCAACAACCCCAGCAAGCACATCATCATTGAGCGCTCCAACACACGCTCCAGCCTGGGTGAGCCGAGCCTGCCTTCCGTACTCCCCTCTTCTGGGCTGCACTAGGGTAGGGTGAGAGGTGGTGGGTGGAAGGACCAGAAGTGTTCCGTCCATCCACTGCTTCCTGGGGGCAGCCTTACATTCCCTCTCCCCATGCCTTGGTGCCCCCAAGCTGAGGTACAGAGTGAGATTGAGCGGATCTTCGAGCTGGCTCGGACTCTTCAGTTGGTGGCTCTGGACGCTGACACTATCAACCACCCAGCTCAGCTCTCCAAGACCTCGTTGGCCCCCATCATTGTTTACATCAAGATCACCTCTCCCAAGGTGGGTGCATGGTTTAAAAGGAGTGTTCTGAAGTTGGGCTGCTTGGATCTCCTCTACTCCTTACTACCGGATGACCTGATTGCTGTGAGCTTTGGTTTCCTTCTCTGTAAGACTCTACTGTATGCATATCATGAAGATGCTGCCCAAGATACATTGCCAAAGGGCCTGGGACAATACACCTCATCATGTGGTAGCTATGACTAATATTATTAGGATCATGTAGGCCAGTCCCCTGTCTATACTTTGGTTGACCTTCTGTGATTGGACCAGAAAACTAAAAGAAATCATTTTGTTTTTTCTTTGTCCCAGTGTCACTCAGCTACTTGACAGTTGTGGGGTCTTTCTTGTCTTCTGAATTCAGGAGCAGTTGACCAGTGAGCCACATCCCCAGCCCTATTTTGTATTTTATTTAGAGACAGGATCTCACTGAGTTGCTTAGTGCCTCGCCATTGCTGAGGCTGGCTTTGAACTCGGGATCCTCCTATCTCAGCCTCCCAAGCCCCTGGGATTACAGGTGTGTGCCACTGTGCCTGGCTTGGTATCAGCTTTTTCCTGCTCTTCTGTCTTTATTCAGACTGGTAGAGAATATTTGTTGGAAAGCTGGTTTACTTTCTTTTTTTTTTTTATGTTTTTAGTTGTAGATGAACACAATACCTTTATTTTATTTATTTATATGTGGTGCTGAGGTTTGAACCCAGTGCTTCACACGTGCTAGGCAAGCATTCTGCCACTGAGCCACAACCCCAGCCACTGGTTTACTTTTTTTGTTGGGTTGTGGCTCCATGAACTTTCCCTTCCAGATGTTAGTAAATATTTAAGAAACATGGAAAAGAGTTTAGGCAAAGGTTTTAAAGTTTGAAGACAGCACGAGGTTCAAATCCTTGTTCTTGTTGGTTTATATACTTATTGTTGGTTTGTTGTTGTTTTTATTAAGTTTGGGATCTGGGGGGAATTATTTAGTCTCTGAGCCTCAATTTCTTCACCTGCAAAATGAGGTTATAATCCCTCTCTTAAGTTTTTATTATATTTGTTGTCTGGGATTGAACTGAGGGCCTGACACATGCAAAGCACACATTGTATCCCTGAGGAACTTTTAGCTTCTCTTGTGTTATTTCTGAGAGGACTGGAGGTACTTGATGTAAAGAGCCCAGCATATACTGTTTGATTCTTGATGGCAGCCAACAGTGGTAACTATTATTGTTCCATGGTAGCTTCTTATGAGCTGAGCACCCTGGGCCAGTTACTTAGCCTTTCTGAGTCCTTAAGTTTCTAATGAGATAAAAGGGATGATGGGATTTAAGTATTTGAAGGAGGGGGAGGTTGAAAGGATCAAATGAGATAATGAATGCAAAACCACTTTGTGACCTAGACAGTAACAAAGGCTTTCATTTTGCCCCACTGAGGTTTAGGGCAGGGACTCAGGAGCCAGATTGCTTGGATTTTCTACCCAGGCTGTCATTTACCAGCACGTGTTCCTTTGGCAAGTCACCTAACATCTCTGTGCCCTAGTTTCCTCATCTGCCACATAAGGAAGTTGAGGCTGGGTCTGTAACTCAATTGTATCGTGCTTGTGTAGCATGCACAAGGCCCTGGGCTTAATTCCCAGTATCCTCCCTCCAGTATTTTATTTTCAAATAATTTCAATTTAACAGAAGTGTTGCAACAATAGCTCAAGGAACTTCTGTTCTTTGAATACCTTTCATTCAAATTCACTAATTTTAAAAAACATTTTTAGTGATACTGGAGATTTAACACAGGTGCACTGTACCACTGAGCTACACTCCCTATCCCTTCTTTATTTTTATTTAGAGACAGGGTCTCATTAAGTTGCTTAAGGCTTCATGTGCATCTCTGTACCCAGCCAAAAATTCACTAAAATTTTAACAGCTCTACTAAGATATGATTCACACCTATAATCCCAGCGGCTTGGGAGGATGAGAGAGGAGGATAGCGAGTTCAAAGCCAGTCTCAGCAATGGCAAGGCACTAAGCAACTCAGTGATACCCTGTCTCTAAATAAAATACAAAATGGGGGCTGGGGATGTGGCTCAAGTGGTAGCGCGCTCGCCTGGCATGCTTGCAGCCTGGGTTCGATCCTCAGCACCACATACAAACAAAGATGTTGTGTCCGCCAAAAACTGAAAAGTAAATATTTAAAAAAAAATGGTGCTAGGGATGTGGCTCAATGGCCAAGTGCCTCTGAATTCAATCCCTGGTACTGCCCTTCTCCCGCAAAAAAGATACAATTCACATTAGCTGGGCATGGTGGTGCATGCCTATAATCCCAGCAATTTGGGAGGCTGATGCAGGAAGATTACAAATTACAAATAGTTGGTTCCGCAACTAGGACTAAATCTGCTGCCCATTGGACATAAAATGCAATTCATAGTTGTCTTTCACCAGTTGACCCAATAATGCCCTTATATAAGGCAACATTTCCCCTAATCCAGGAATTAGGTTGGGATCACCTGTTGCATTTAGTTGTAGGTCTGCTTTCTTTAATATGGAACAATTCTTCAGCCTTTCTTGGGTTTTCATGACACTGGCATTTTGGAGGAAACAGGTCAGCCATTTTGTAAACTGTCCCTCATTTGGAATTTGTTAGATATTTTCTCATAACTAGATTTAAGTTTTTTCTTTTATTATACCTATCATTATTGTTAGGATGACAATAATAATAGCTATCTCAGTGCTGTTGACAGAACTAAATTGATCACATAAAAAGGTTGAGGTACATGCCTGTAGTCCCAACTGTTTGGGAGGCTGAGGCAGGAGGACTGCTTGAGCCACGGCCTGTTCAAGGCCAATCTGGACAATATAGTGAGACCCTGCCTCCTCTACTTAAACAAAAAGCATAGAACAGTGCTGGTACCTAGCAAGCACCCTCCAAAAGATGCCTGCTGTTGCTAACATAGTGCAGGGGAGTGAGCCTGGAGAATGAGGGCTACAGACCAGGTTAGAGGGGTGGGGAACTAGTATCACTACCTTTCATGTAGCTCTCAAGGAGAGGTGGTCATGAGACCCAGAAGAGAGCCTGAACATTGTACAGGGTGGACATAGGGCTGGTAAGGTCATTCCTACAGAGGTGCTCAAGGCTGAGAGTCATGGAACATTTACCATCCTGACACTGACTCCAACCAGAACTTGCCTTTCTCACTTGGTGCATTGCTTGGGCCCCTCTAACTCCTCCTCCTCTTCTCCCCAAACCAGGTACTTCAGAGGCTCATCAAATCCCGAGGGAAGTCTCAGTCCAAACACCTCAATGTCCAAATAGCAGCCTCGGAGAAGCTGGCACAATGTCCCCCTGTAAGTGCTCAGACCTTGGGAGGGGAAGGAATTTGGGTTCACCTGGTTTCCTCTGGCCTGCACTGGAGACAGAGTGGGAACACCTGGGCCAGGTCTTTAGGTACAGACTTGTTTTGGAGGAAGGTGGACTGGACAGGCAGAGTGGGCTGAAGCATCCCTTCTCCATGGGGAACCAAGCCCCCTCTCCCAACTTAGGTTGTCTCTAGAATAAGGGAGTTGGGCTGAGTTGGACTACCAGATCTCTTACAGTTCTGCTAATTTGTACATCTGAGCGTTCTCCTTCCCTTCCTGTACAGCCAGAGGCCTTTTTAACCTTGTCCTTCAACCCCCTTGGCTCCACCCACTGCACCCAGGCCACACCCTCAACCCCTTGGTCACGCCCCCGCTCATCCCAGCCCTGCCCCTAACCCCACCTCCACAGGAAATGTTTGACATCATCCTGGACGAGAACCAATTGGAGGATGCCTGCGAGCATTTGGCTGAGTATTTGGAAGCCTATTGGAAGGCCACGCACCCGCCCAGCAGCACACCACCCAATCCGCTGCTAAACCGCACCATGGCTACCGCAGCCTTGGCAGCCAGCCCTGCCCCCGTCTCCAACCTCCAGGTACAGGTGCTCACCTCCCTCAGGAGAAACCTCAGCTTCTGGGGCGGGCTGGAGGCCTCCCAGCGGGGCGGCGGCGCGGTGCCCCAGCAGCAGCAGCAGCAGGAGCACGCCATGTAGCGGGTGCCCCACCCAGCTTCCCTCCCGCCCTGGAGTGCAGGGAACGTGGGGAAGGAAGGGAAGAGCTTTATTTTGTAAAAAATGTGGTGAGCGGCAGCTTCTGGTGTCTGTGGTTTTTGGTGGGTCTGGGGCTGGCTGGTGCTGCCTCCCTGGGCCTGGTTCCGCAACTAGGACTAAATCTGCTGCCCATTGGACATGAGGCCTGATTGGGCCGCTTATAAGAACTGAAGAAAATATGAGGAAGACTGACCTACTCATTTACTGGACTCCACACCCATTTTAGACCCAACGTGGCAGGGGCCCTTAGACCCAGGGAAACCCATTAGAGCAGGGACCTTTAAATCCAGAGACACTGCCCTAACCCTGGACCCCTAACTGCAGAAAGCCCCTGGGAGCAGCCCAGAATGGAGCATCTTCTATGAGTTGGTGCTGTGCCCTTTACCCTTCTCCCAGTTAAACAGAGTCCGGGAAAGTCTGTCCTGTGGGTGTCCCTTCCTGCCTCTCCTTCTTCCCATGGGAGTCACAGCCCATCTCTGGGACCATTAAGTATACACCATTAAGAATATGATTCTAGGTTAGCATCACAAGAAATCCATGAAGTCATTCTAGACTGCTGCTTTTCAAATTTGTTTTCAGCCACAGCCTCACTGAATCTCAGGGGGAAGCTGAATATATAGATGAGGCATCCTTGTTTAGTTCAGAGGGAACCAGGACCCTGCCTCCCCATCACCTCCCTAGGGATCCTGAAAGCACTTTTATGCTCTCCCCATCCCATCCCACCCCACCCCACATCTTCAGGAAATAGTTTGGAAACTGCTTCTGTAGTCTAATCCCCACCATACTGCAATCAAGAAACTGGGCCACAGAGACAGAATCATTTTGTTTAGGGTCACACAGCTTGAAGTGGTGGTAGGGGAAGGACTTTTAACCTGGGCCTCTTTGTACCTCACCCAACAACCTCTGTGGTGGCAGTGGCCGTCAGCTCACTTTCATGTGGCATCTGGTGATGAGGACATTGGGCCATCTCATGGTCTTCACTGGAGGATGGAGACCTATTAACCTTCCCAGTTCGATGCTTTGAGTCCTTATTGCCGATAGGGAAGGAATCCCATCGACCTTAGAGACTCATCTGTGTAGGGAATGGGAGGAGCAGCGTGGGGTTCTGGAAATCTGTGATTGAGGTCTGATGTGGGCTGAAGAAGCTGGGGTCAGTGAGTTTGAGCTGAAATCACTTACTGTATTTGGAAAAGTGGAGGCATTGACTAACCCAGTCATCCACTGAGTGGCAATACTAATGAGCTGTTAATGATGATTAACCTCAAGGCAGCATTAATAACATGTATTGAGGAAGAGGTGACTAATTGTTCAGGGGCTCCCTTCCATGGTTACCAGGAAAGTTCATGCATGTGAGGTCTGATGAAGCTGGGCATCCTGTCCTAATAGAGGAACAGATGCACCGAGGCCTGTCCACTGGGCTTTAGAGCCATTTTCCTGATCTGGTGCCCCTTTCCCAAAGCCAGCGACCTCCTTCGGCCAGGCTGGGTGTCTTGGTGTCCTCACTAACCTGCCTTGCTTTGTTGTGTTTTTCTCACCCCTGCCTGATCTGCATGGTGTGTGCCGTCTGTCTGCTAACCAGGGACCCTACCTTGCTTCCGGGGACCAGCCACTGGAACGGGCCACCGGGGAGCACGCCAACGTGCACGAGTACCCGGGGGAGCTGGGCCAGCCCCCGGGTCTTTACCCCAGCAGCCACCCACCAGGCCGGGCAGGCACCCTGCGGGCTCTGTCCCGCCAAGACACGTTCGATGCTGACACCCCCGGCAGCCGAAACTCTGCCTACACGGAGCTGGGAGACTCGTGTGTGGACATGGAGACTGACCCCTCAGAGGGGCCAGGGCCTGGAGACCCTGCAGGGGGCGGCACCCCCCCAGCCCGACAGGGCTCCTGGGAGGACGAGGAAGAAGACTATGAGGAGGAGCTCACTGACAACAGGAACCGCGGCCGGAATAAGGCCCGCTACTGCGCAGATGGCGGGGGTCCGGTTCTTGGGCGCAACAAGAATGAGCTGGAGGGCTGGGGGCGAGGCGTCTATATCCGCTGAGAGGACGGGGCTGCCCAGTGGGAGGAAGGGCTCTGAGCCCTGGGGAGGGGAGGGACAGAGGGGCTCATCACCTGAGACGTGTCCTGCCTCCAGGGGGCGCTGTCTCCCTCCATTCAGATGCCTTGGCTCAATGTTTGGGGTTTCTTTGGTGATATCATCCCAGCTCCTGAGAGGCCCTTGAGCCCCAGCTGTAGGCTTACCCCTACCTGCTGTAGATGGATGGGGGATATCCACCTTTCTGAAGTGTCCCCTTTCCCCCATCTTAGGGGGCTCTCCTCCCAGAGAAAAGGTGCACTTCCTTAACTTTCTACTCTGGGTTCTAATTGAAGGTCCTAAATGGGGCGACCCTTCTTTTTCCCAAACTGGTGTATTTGGAGAGTTGGGCGTTTTTCTTGAGAGGGAGGACACAGAATCTTCCCTATGTGGCTCTCTCTCAAGCCCCAGATCCAGGGTCCCTCACCATGCCCACCCCCTGCCCCGGTTTCCTGGCAGCATTGTCGGGTAGGTAAAAGGTATAACATGGAGACCGGTAGCGAGCTCGCCTTGGGGGGAGGGGTTAGGGTGGAAAATGACAGGCTCAGCTGCCCTCTTGGCCTTGGCCATGCAGGGGCTTAGAACCCTAGAGCCCTGAAGAGTGGGTGACCCGACATGCTGCTACCCACCCCACCTCCATGCCTCAGCTCTCACCTACCCCAGGAATGAGCTTTGCCTACGACATCCCCTGCCTGCTGCCATCAGAAGAAGGGGGCCCTCTGCATCTGAGCCCCCTAACTCCATGCCATTGGGTGTGGAGACCATGGAACACTCTGGTCCACCTCATTCTAAACCAAAAATACTGCTCCTTCACCTTCATCCTGAGGTCCCAGGAGAGAGGCCCTGTGGGTTGGTGTCCAGGAAATGACTACCATCCTGGGGTTGCCTGGCCACCTGGGGACCTCAGATCTCCCTTGGGGGGCTTGGCTGCTGCTGCTGCTTCTCTATATTTGCCTCTTGTGATCCTGTCCTTCATTGGTGTCCACTTCCCCCAGGAGAGGCCTTGGTAGCCCCTGGGGCACCCTCTGTCCCCGCACCCCCACAGCCTAGCAGCCCTGCCCCTTCCCAGCATCCCAGCTGGGCCAGAGAGAGCCGATTGTGCCAACGAGGACTGGGCCCTGCCCGGCTGCCCACCTCAGGGATGGGCACCTCAGGCCTGTCTCGCCACCTCCTGTGCCAATGTTGTCGTGCCCCCACGTGGGGTGGGGTGCAGCTTCCACTTACTGGTTAGAAGACACCACTGCCTGATCTTTCCCTCTCCCTGTCTGGTGTCCTGTGCCCCATCTGTCTGTCTACTTGTCTGTACTCTTCTAGGAGAAGTATTTTGCCACATATAAAACCGCCGTCCAGTCCTTTGCGGCCACCTTCCAGCCTGCTTCTTTGTTCCCGCCGCAGGGTTGTCTGGCAGCCTTGCAGCCTCTGCACAGACTGCTGCTGCCAGAGGGGGCGAGCCAAGGGGAGAGGCAGGAAGAAGCTGCCACAGGACAGGGCTTGGCTTGTGGCCTTCTGGAGTATGTGCAAACCTGCCAGGGCTGCATGGCCACTCTTAAGCCCACACCATACCTGTCTCCCCACATGCAGAGCCAGGGGAAATGGGAACCTGGGATGTAGTTAAGTGCAAAATCTTAAAGGTACATGCTTGTTCTCCTTCTGGCCTCACTGCACCCCAGAATCTTGGGGAGGGAGGGCTGAGCTTCTGGCTCCGCAGAGGCGCAGTAATTACTGCCATCACCTATATCCTACCTCATGGAGCACCTGCAAGCTCTCTCACCCTCCTTGTTCTTGTTTTTGAGGCGGTAACCCAAAATGTGTGTGTATGTGTGTGGAAGGCAACAGACACCGGAAGGCCCACAGATGAGTTAGCAGATCAAAGAGGAACTGGCAGACCCAGGTGTCAGGTGGCTGACTGGAGCTCCCCAGAGGGTTGATGGCAAAGTTGATAAGAGCAGGGTCTCTGCTTCTAGCTTGGTACTCTTTCCACCACTTTCCCATGGGATTGATCATTTATTCCTTGTTTATTCACTGGATATACATTTATTAGGCATCTCCTAGGTCCCAGGGGCAAGTTGACGTGAAAGCTGCAGATAATTCCAGTACTGAACATGAGCTGTGTGCTGTGAGAAGCACTGGTGATGAGGGAACCTGGAAAAGGGTCACACTCTCAACCTGGGGAAATCAGGGAAGTCTTCATAGAGGAGGTGAGGCTTGCGTGGAGTCTAGAAGCAAAGTTGGAGGTTAAGCCAGATAGAAAAGTAGGGGGGTGTTCAAGGCAGAGGAACCAGGCACAAGCATGACAAGTTTTTGGCACTTCACTAACAAAGCATGGTGAGGTGGAGGCCAGAGAGGGGTTGGCAGGAGCAGGCCATTTGTTTTTTGCTGGGCATGGTGGTGAACACCTGTAATCCCAGCTACTCAGGCAGGAAGATCACAAGTTCAAGGCTCAGCCTGGGCAACACAGTGAGACCTTATCTAAAAACCGGGGGAAGCACTGGAGATGTAGCTCAGTAGCAGAGAACCCCTGTGTTTAATGCTCTGTACCCAAAAGGTTTATTTTTTGTTCTGAAGCTAGTGCTCAGAAATTGAAGGATTAGTCAGGTGTGGTGGCCTGTGCCTGTAATTCCAGCGGCTCAGGAGGCTGAGACAGGAGGATCCTGAGTTCAAAGCCAGCCTCAGCAACAGGGAGGTGCTAAGCAACTCAGTGAGACCCTGTCTAAATAAAATACAAAAAGGGGCTGGGAATATGGCTCAGTGGTTGAGTGCTCCTGAGTTCAATCTCCAGTCCCCCGCCCAAAGAAAGAAATTAAAGGATTATAAATAGCAATGACAAGATTGCTTTGGTTGGAGCATGAATTAGAGGGCCTCACTTGGAAAGCTGGTCACTAAGGTGGAAATGAGGCTGTGCCTTATACCACAGTGACATCTAGCAGATAGAATCCAGAGCTCTTGAAGAACAAGTAGAGGTAGCCAGTAAGGGAGAGAGTGACAGTGGGTAGTAGTCTTTCCAGACAAAAGAAGGAGGTTAAAAACAGATCAGAGCAGAAGTAATGAGTCTGGCTTTGCATAAAGGGGTTTAAGTTTCCTGTGGGACATTTGAGGGGAGAAGAGAAGACAGCTGGGCACAATGAGCTGAACCTCTGCAGAGAGGTTCAGAGAGACTAAGCGACTAGTCTGTAATTACACAGCTATAGAGCAAAGGAGTCAAATTCACATTTTGATTCCATGGTGCCTGTGACCCCCAAGTCCAGTGCTAATTCCTCTACCCCAGGATGCACTAGCTTCTGCAAGAGTTGGGAGTAGGGAGTTGGGGAGGGGAGGAAGCAGGAGTCTGAGTGTTTCTGTCTCCTCTCATGTACCTTCTGCCTGAAGTTACCTTTGCTTAGAACTTGCAGGCAAGGACTGGAGATACTGAGAAATGGGGAGAAATTCTTGTTTCTTGGTAACCACAAACCCTTAACCAAAGTTGGCTGCTCAGTCAGCACATGTGGTTGTCAACATGTGAGGATTTCAACAGCCATGTCGTCAGCAGGCTCTGCTGCTCTGATTGCCCCCAGGGACTCAGGAAGTGAAGCCTTGGGGACCCTTCCTACCTGGCACCCTTCCTTTACCTGCTTCCCTGGCTAGCTGCTTACATTTTGTGGAGGATTCTGTCCCTAAGTGAGCTGAAGTGGGGTAGGCCACAAATACCAGGTGTGAACTAAGGTTTCCATTGTTGTAAAATAAAGCAAGCTGAGCTGAGGTCACCATGGGCCAGGGTCAAGGGGGTATCCCAGTCTAGTAGGCTAAAGAGACATCTTGTGTTAACTCCAGTAATTGTTTCCTTGAAGAAGGGTGCCCACTTTGCTGTCTCTCAGAGTGTGAGAGTGTGTGTGCACGAGTGTGTTTATCTCCCTCTCCAGACTTGAAGGGTCCATGGAGACCCAGGCTGGAGGATTTGGCTGCTTGGTTGTGTTTGACTCATTTGTGAAATGAACAGATGAATGAGTGAATGGATGAATGCCTCCTAAGAGCCCAGTCCTGGGTCTCCTGAGGCAGGCAGATCTTGTCTGTTTATTGAATGTGCTCCCAGTTTGCAGTGTCACTTTCAATTCTGCAATTGGGTATGTGTGTGTGTCGGGGGAAGGCACTTAAAGGTTCCTTTCTCTCCCAGGAAACAGATGGTAAAATCACTTAAAGCACTGTTGCTTCCCCCAGCACCCTCCTTGGCCCCCACCAGCCCCAGTCCCAGACCCTTCTTTCCCAGGGCTGAAATGAAATCAGCCCAAATGGGCTTGAAGGTCACTTTTCCAGGCTTCTATCTCTCTGGGCACCAAACTGGATGAATCAAAAGTCTTTATGTAGTGAGCTGTTTGCCTCTGCTCTCCACAAACTTTTTGGCCTCCCTCAATCCTGTGCCCATATTCTTTTCTTTTCTTTTTTTTTTATATTGGGGATTGAACTCAGGGATGCTCTACACCCCAGTCCTTTTTTATTTTTTGGTACTGGAGATTGAACCCAGGGGCGCTTAACCACTGAGCCACATTCCTAGACCTTTAAAAAAAAATTTTTTTTTTTAAAGAGAGAGAGAGAGAATTTTTTTAATATTTATTTTTTAGTTCTCTGCGGACATAACATCTTTGTTTGTATGTGGTGCCGAGGATCGAACCCTGGCTGCACGCATGCCAGGCGAGCGCACTACCGCTTGAGCCACATCCCCAGCCCCCATTTTTTTTTTTAAAATGTTGAGACAGGGCCTTGCTAAATTGGTGAGGCTGGCTTTAAACTTGTAATCCTCCTTCCTTAGTCTCCAGAGATACTGGATTATAGGTGTGCTCTACCACATCAGGCCCCACATTCTTTTTTTAATACTCCAAGCGCACATTCTCAGGCTGTAGCTTAACTTGTCCTAAGTCAACCTAATGACAACACATTCCTAACTGTATGCCAGGCACTGAACCAGGTGGGGAGGGGGACAAACACTGGTGAACAAGATAGGAAACCCAGCCTCTAGGGTTCACAGGTGATTGAGAGAAACAGGCCATTCTATGGCCCCAGCGTGGAGAGAGGTTCCATGTGTTGGGAGCTTGAGAATAGGTGGCTTTACGGGAAGACAGCTAGTGAGTTCCAGGCATTTTCCCTTTCTGAATAGGTGTAAGGCATTCATGTGGAGGGAATGCAGGAGGAAGGGCAAAGTGGGAAAGAACTGGACATATAAGGGCAGGGAGCAGTGGATGCAAAACCCGGGAGGTAAAACTGCAAAAGCAGGTGGGGGCTGTTGCTGGAGGATCTTGAATGCCAGGTTAGAAGGCTGATCCAGAGCGAGTGGGCAATAGAGAGCCATTGAAGGCTGTGGGTGGGAATAACAGATGCTGAGCTGTGCTTTTAAAAGGCTAATAGAGCTTCGAGGAGGGTGCTCTGGGAAAGGAGGGGGGGGGCGCAGAAACAGGCCAGTTGAAGGTTTGCTACATCATCAGAGGGAGCCACATTGGGGCTGTGGGGACAGAGGCAGTAAGGTGGAAGGATCAGTAGCTTTGATGTGTTGATTTGCCTTTCCCACTTCTCTTTTTGTTTTCTGGTTTTTTCCAAGTTTGTGCAAAGAAGGAAATTCACAAACAAGAATATCCCCCTTTCTCTCTTGCTTGGACTTCTGGTTCTCTTTAGTCTCATTATTCTCCTCTGCCTGGGAGGCTGAGGCAGGAGGATCACTTGAGCCCAGGAAGACCCTGTCTCAAAAAAAAAAAAAAAAAAAAAAAAAGAAAAGAAAAGAAAAAGAAAACCAAAACCTAGACAAACAAAAATAATTTTTTCTTCTCTGCTGGGTCTTAATGTCTGGGACCCTCTGCAGGGTCTCTGGCTGGGGAATCTTCTTGCTCCATCTTTATCTCCAGACACCCAATCGTGGGATCAGCTGCACAGCATGTGGTATGTCAATGGATTGTAGAAGCCCCAATTTCTCTCTAGATGTTGCCTAGCAGGAGGGACCTGCAGGAGGAAGGGAGACCCTGCCCTTTCCCTGGGGAGTCCACTTTGAGTGGGCCCACAAGACGTTCACTAGCAAAACAACTAGAGAAGACCCAAGGCTGGAATGTTCTCCCAGCTAAGAGAGGACCAGAGAGCCCTCTGTTCTGCTGGTAGGTGCAGAAGTTGGGTCGCCTCGGGTTTTGCTTCAGTCTAGGGTTTTGCTTCAGTCTAGGGTTTTGCTCTAGCGGGTAGAGGGGGAGCTAGGATTGTTTGGTGCCCCGCAGTGCTTAGATTCCCTTGTTTTGCAGCCTAGGAGCAGAACATAGAGAGAACTTCAGTTTTTTTTCAGGGCCAAGAGGAGGGTGCAGTCTGGGACTTCATTGTTCTTTGCACCTCCAAGGCCCTGGACAGGCAGCTCATCATCGCTGTAATGTCCACTGCGCACGCGAGAGATGAGTCCCAGTGTACCCCCAAGTCCCACCTGCGAGGTGGGGTTCCTCGGTCCTCACGGGCTAAGCCTTTCTGGCCCTCCCTCGGGGGCGGGGCTCGAAACCCTTGGGCTAGATTCTTGCCCCCAGGCCGCCGAGTCCTGCACCTACCCACTTAGGGACTTGCCATGGGACAGCTGATCGCCAAGTTGATGGGCATCTTTGGGAATCAGGGTAAGAGGCACATAGGGCATCCCAGCAACCGCTTTGATCCTCTGGTCTCCTGAGGCTCCCTCAATCGGAGGTCGTCTGGGCAGACAGGCTGAGAGATCTCGGACTACTAGAGTCCGCGTGCGTGCTCCTTGCCTGCTCCACGGTCTCCTCTATTCTTCTCCCAGCCGGTTTCTCCCGGGCTCCAAGCTTCCGTGCGTCCCCGGGTGCGCTGCAGAGTTGGGCGAGTCTCCTTCCTCCCCGCTAAACCGCTACGGGGCAGGGCAGGGGGAGCCGCTTTCGGTTTCCTGCAACTACCGCTTGGATCTTTCTCCAGACCCCTCCTCTTGGCATGCCCAGAGCACCCCGGACCCTTCAGGCAATCGCTTCTAGAAATTTGGAGGGAGGTGGGACTCGGTTCTCTTTGTCACTGTCCGGGAGTGGTGCAGGCGTCCTCCCGGCCGGTTGGGAAGTAGAAGTGGTGCGGTGGGCAGAGATCCCTCGGCCAGCTGGGAACACTGGTCTTCCTGGGAGCCCTGTCCTTGGACATCGGGTTTGGCTCTGACTCTGACCTTACCCGGATGCCTCCAGAGCACAAGGTCATCATCGTGGGACTGGACAATGCAGGAAAGACCACCATTCTCTACCAGTTGTAAGTGACTTTTGGGTGGGGAGAGAAAGGGCTGGGCCTCCCACCAGACTGACCGGCATTTGGACCAATAGTTGGAGCCCTTCCTCGAGTTCCCTGGCTCCCCAGTAACCGAGAGCAGTGATGAGGGAAGCTGGTGTGACCCTCCTGGTATAGAGACGGTGGGCCTGGCATTGGGATCCTGCTCTGTATGAGAAGCCCCAGTCCCCATGGTTCCTGCTGTCTGCCCCGGCTGGTGGCAGGTCCCTTTTTTCTCAGTCTTTCACCTTACCTTTAGCTTTGACCTCCAACTTGAAACCCAAAGCCATCAGCTCCAGGAGCGCCAGCCTTGGGTCTGGTTAGGCTTTGCAGTTCCTGCATAAGACTTGTAGCTGAGTCAAAAGCCAAATGTGGGAACTTTCCCAGTGTTCAGTCTGGACAACATCTCTACCGAGATGGAGCCACCAAAGTACTTTATTTACATAGGATAAGTAAATAAATGTAAATGGTTTTTAAAAATTAGAGAAAAAGCCTGTAATCCCAGCAGCTCCGGAGACTGAGGCAGGAGGATTCCAAATTCAAAGCCAGCTTCAACAATTTCGCAAGGCTCTAAGCAACTCAGAAAGACCTGTCTCTAAACATATATGTGTTTTTTGAACCTCTCTCTCTCTATACACACACACACACACACACACACACACACACACACACACACACACGGGTGCTGGGGATGTGGCTCAGTGATTAAGAGCCTCTGGGTTCAATCCCTGGTACAAAAAAAAAAAAAAATCACACAAGAAAAAAATCAAACAGCACAAGAGTGCATGGTGAGAAGTAATTTTCCCTCTCACTGTAGATTCTAGTTTTCCTCCTCCCAGGTGACCACTCTTTCAACTTCCTGGTCACCTTTCAGAGACATCCTTCACTATAAAAATGTGGATGTTTTCTACATATGTTACTTAAACAGGTAGCTCATCTCTGTGATGGCCCTCACTTTTATCTGTCTCATTTAAAAAATGTATTTTTTTTAGTATTAAATAATACCTTTATTTATTTATGGGGATTGAACTCAGGGGCACTCGATCACTGAGCCACATCCTGAGCCCTTTTTTGTATTTATTTAGAGACAGGGTCTCAACTGAGTTGCTTAGCACCTCACTGTTACTGAGGCTGGCTTTGAGCTCATGATCCTCCTGTCTCAGCCTCCTGAGCCGCTGGGATTACAGGCCTGCGCCACCTCTCTGGTTTATCTGTCTCATTTTTCTCAGCCCTTGAGATTCCAAGTGTGGTCCACAGACTGGAAGTGGGAGCATGATCTGGGAGCTTGTTAGAAATGCAAAGTCCTGGGCAGCCCAAACCCACTGGATCAAAACTGCATTTTGACGAGACTCCCAGGTGATTCAACTTTGAATTTAAATTTGAAAAGATGGTTCTAATGTCCCCCCAACCCTAGGGCTAACCCTGGACAACACTGGGGTCTCATTCTGTTTTCATTTCCCCTTGCCCAGGCAGGTGCTTGGCCTACCTGGGTTGGAGTTCTTAGTTAGACTCAGCTGCCCAGGAAGTGGACCAGAGCTGGAGACCAGAGCTGGGAGGGGGCTGGGCTGTGGTCTTAGAACCTTCTTCTACCTCCTCAGTTTGACCAATGAGGTGGTTCACACGTGTCCCACCATTGGCAGCAATGTGGAGGAGATTATTCTTCGGAAGACCCACTTCCTCATGTGGGACATCGGGGGACAGGAGGCTCTGCGTTCCACCTGGAGCACATACTACTCCAACACGGAGGTGAGGAGGTCGCCAGGGCTGGGGGATCTCCAAGACAACTGTGTGATGTTAGCCAGTGCCCCTCTCTTAACCTAGGTTCCCCCTCTGTGAAGTGACCTAATAATGACCTCTCTGAGTCACAGTGAAATTAAATAACACTCAGACAAGAGGGAAGGCATATAGGCCAAACACTTAACCCAGTGCAGTGCCTGTAAAGATTTTTTTTTTTTTTAATCCTGCCTGTCTGCTTCTGGCAGTTTCCAGTCTGATGTACTGGATAGCATGAGCCCTTAGTCTCTGAAGGCCTTGTCACTTGGCAGAAGTAGAACAAGAGACAGAGCTGCCACTCATCAGCTGTGTGGCCAAGGGCAAGATTCCTAACCTCACTGAGGTTACCCTCCTTTGTAAAATGGAGGTAATAACAGCACCAAGCCTACAGCATTGGGGTGAGGCCTAAATGGAGTCCTGAGCACCCAGGGCTTAGCACGGCCTCTGGTACACAATCAGGTTTGCTCTGGATTTCCTCTGTCTGGATAGAAAAGCCAATTAAAATGGGACCAGGTTGTGAGATTGTGAGGCAGCTCGGTTCCTTTTCTATGGAGCTGGCATGTGGGCAGTTCAGAAGCCAGTGGGCAGGAAATACTTTTACAAAGAGGAAGCCAGGTCCTTAAGCCTCCCCTCTGCTGGCCAGTTCGTCATCCTTGTGATTGACAGCACAGACCGGGATCGGCTGCCCACCACTCGGGAGGAGCTGTACAAGATGCTGGCCCATGAGGTAAGCTTCCTGGGGTTCTAGCTGTGTGTCCTCAGGCTAGTCATTCAGCTTCTCTGAGGTCCATTACCTGACATCCTCGTCATTATCCCAGCAGTATGGGGAGGGCTAGTTTATTGAAGATGAAGGATGACAGTGCCCTCAGAACAACTGGTCACAGGAGTCAGAGTTGCTGGTTCAAGGTCTGTCCCCTCTTCTTGCTCATGGATTCCTACCTCCTGAGGTTGTTGTAAGGATTATAGGAGCTGGTTGCAGGCATCCCATGACTTGTCGCTGTCATCAGATGTGGTTGCTACTGTTGGAGTGGGGCCCACCTGGGAGGCTGGGGAGGAGTGGAGAGGACCAGCAGGAGGAGAAGGAGGCTTCTGGCTGACAGGGCTGTGGCTCTTCTTCCCCAGGCACTTCGAGATGCTTCAGTGCTGATCTTTGCCAACAAGCAGGATGTGAAGGACTCCATGACCACCGTGGAGATCTCCCAGTTCCTCACTCTCAGCGCCATCAGAGACCATCCGTGGCATATACAAGGCTGCTGTGCCCTGACTGGGGAAGGGTTAGTGGCTGCCAGACCTGGGTCTGGCCCACCAATGGACAAGTGGTCACCAGAACCCCTCTCTTGTCTTGGTCCTATCAGATTCTGGCTCACAGTTGGTGACTGTGCCAAATCAGATGGAAAGGGGTTGAATTGTTGAAACTGGGTGAGGGGGTAAGCTGTGCATCCCCACTCTCCAGCGCCTTCTAATGGAGAGGTAACCCTCACATAAACACAAGGGCCAGGTGGGTCTGATTTAGGTCTGGTGGTCAGGGATGGCCTCTCCTAGAGATGTGGTTTTTGAGCTGAGACCCAAATGAAAAGAAAGGGACAGTCATGGCAAGACCTAGGGTCCAAAGACCTAGGGGATGGAAGTACCAGGGATTGAACCCAGGGATGCTTAACCACTGAGCCACATCCCCAGCCATTTTTTCTATTTTATTTAGAGACAGGGTCTTGCTAAGTTGCTTAAGGCCTCACTAAGTTGTTGAGGATGGATTTGAATTTTCAATCCTTCTGCCTCAGCCTCCCAAGCGACTGGGATTACAGGCGTGTGCCACCATCTTTGAATTTCTGCAAAGAGTCCATGACACCATTCCATCAACAGATTTGTATCAAATACCTACTTTGTGCCAGTAGTGTTTTGGGTATTGGAGAAATAGCAGAAAACAAAACAGAAACTCCTACCTTCATGGAGCTGCATTCCAGTGGGGGAGACAGACAATAAGCAAAAAAATATGGTTAGTAAGTTAAAAAATGATAAATGTTGTTGAGCACGGTGGCTCACGCCTGTAATCCCAGTGGCTCAGTAGGCTTAGACAGAGGGATCAATGGCGAGTTCAAAGTCAGCCTCAGCAAAGGGGAGGTGCTAAGCAACTCAATGAGACCCTGTCTCTAAATAGAATACAATATAGGGCTAGGGGCAGCTAGGATTGTGGGGGCAGCTAGGATTGTGGCTCAGTGGTAGAGCGGTTGCATGTGTGAGGCACTGGGTTCAATTCTCAGTATTGCACATAAACAAAGAAGGTAAAGGTTCTAAAAGAAAAAAATTTAAAAAGAAATAGGGTTGGGGATATGGCTCAGTTTGATTTGAGTGCCTCTGGGTTCAATCCCAGGTACCAAAAAGATAACCGTTATGTTGGGGAGGGAAAGGGAGATTGGTAGGAATGTTGCAATCTTGGGGGGTGGGGAGGGTACAGGGGTACTTAACTACTGAGTCACATCCCTAGTCCTTTTTATTTTTTATTTGGGTCTCACAAAATTGCTGAGGCTGGTTTTGAATTTATAATCCTCCTACTTCAGTCTCCTAAATTGCTGGGATTACAACTGTGTGCCAGCTCACCCAGCCACAATTTTAATTTTTGAGATGGGGTTCTCATTTTGTTGTGGAGGCTAGCTTTGAGCTCCCGGGTTCAAGCAGTCCTCCTGCCTCAGCCTCCCAAAAATCTGGGGACTATAGGCAAGTGTTACCATGTGTCCCCAGTTGAATGTTGCAGTTTTAGATGAGGTATTCAGGGAGGGGCTGCTGAGAAGGTTGCTCTTGAGCACACACCTGCATTGTGGACTGGGCCACCTAGGGAGGGCTCTACCTTGGGCCTATAGAATTTCCTTTTCTTTCACCTCTCAAGTGGAATGGTAGCAGGCTGGAGACCCAGATGTCTTTTTTTGTTGTTTATTTTATTCTGTGGTGCTGGGAGTTGAACCCAGGGCCTTGGACATGCTGGGTGAGCACTCTACACTGAACTACTCCCAACCTCATAGATATCTTTTTGAAAAAGAGTAGAGTACAGGCAAGCCAATGCAAGGGCATTTCTGGGAGTGTACCTGTCTCTGCTGGATCAGGAGGACCCTCCTCTCCCCCTAGCTCACAGTCAGTTTAATGCAACTAGCATTTCCTAAGTACCCACCATGTCATGCTCTGTGCCAGGTGAGGACTGGGGATGATACAGAGATGGCCAAGGCTCCACCCTTGCTCTGGAGTTGCTTAGTATCACACAGGAAAACTTGCATATGGAGCTTCTTCCTAGGCCTTTGAAGTCACCCTGCCACTTTCCCTAGTGACAGAGCAGGTGGGAGGGGACATGAGAGTCTTACCTGAGTTACTACTAAGGCATCCAGGAAGTTAGATCTCTAGGATGGTTTCTCCAAGAAGCCCTCCCTGACTCCCAGAACCTTCTGTATATCTTCTTAACCTTAGTCTCAGTATGTAGCTATAGGATTATTTGCTGGACCATTTGCTTAGTCTCTATATCCTCTTCTATGCTATAAGCCTCAGAGGGCAGGATGGCTTCTCAAGAGTGACTTCAGCCCCTGGGCACAGTGGGTACTTGATGCATTGCAAGAACTCAAATCAGTTTGTGGATTAAATGAATGGATGTAACTTTGGCTACTCTCTGTTTGCTCTGGGCAGAGGCCTTGGGCTTGATGGCCATCATCTTTATGGGAAATGCTGATCCTTGCCCTGTTTCTCCTCCCGGCAGGCTGCCAGCAGGACTCCAGTGGATGCAGTCTCAGGCCACTGCCAAATGATGTCCCAGCCTGAGGCCAATGAGACATGTTGGGGGTTCTGCATGGTCAACATGGGTGAAAAACTCAAATGCCACTTTACCTTTCTATGATTCTCTGGTGGGAGCAGAGCCAGCTACGGACAGGGAGATTGCCACCATCTACCCAAGCCTTCACTGAGGAGCAGGACTGTAAGTCCTGGATTGATACAGACAGGACAACAGAAAAAACTGCCCCTCACTCCACGGATGCAAGTGTCCTTTTTGGAGACATCAGGGAAGCTGTGATGTGCTGGGGGATTAGAAAGTGGAGCCCTCTCCTTCTCAGCCCTCAACCTGTCTGTAGGAAACACGTGGGAAGTAAGAGGTCCTTGAAATTGCTTCTCATTTCTTAACAATATCCACCCTCTCCAGCTTTCTAGAAAGTCTCTCATTTTTGTCCCATACCCTTTGAGATTCCAGAAGGATGAAGAAGGTGGCTTGGAGGCAGGAGGGTAGGGCCAAAACCTGGGAGGGGAAAGAACTTCCCACTCCTTCTGAGATGCTGACTCTGACTGCAGTTTGGGGGCTGTAAGCCCCCCCAGTGGTATTCCCTTGGCTCTCAGTGTCCATCCAATGTGAATCCCACTTCTCCTAATTGTTCCAGATTCCTACAGGACCTGCTTATTTTGTTTTTGTGTGATGACTTTTTAAATATTGCATTGATATTTTAATAAAGGAGTAATAAATGTCATCAAAAAATGTTCCATCTTATTTCTGCAAAACTCTCAGAAAGGAGGCGGCTCTGGCTAGGAGAATGGCTTCTTGGCTCAGTGATCTATCACCAGGCTGGAAGGCACTAGTACCTGTTAAATCAGGACTGGGAGCTTTTGACTGGGCCTAGGGCCGTGGCTTGGTTTGATTCCGATCCATGGAGAAAAGAAGGAGGGACTCCCAGGTTTGGAAAAGTCCAGGAGTCTTCTCTAGGTAGAGCTGGAGACAGGATAGAGACCAATATTGTCCTTCTATATTCAGGGAGCAGGTCTATTTCCCTTGAAGACCTGGAATGGTCCTGGTGACAAGTAGGTCTTAAACTTGTGATCTTTCCAAGATGTGATTATTGGAGAAAGAACTCAGGAATTTTAGCTGCACTCATTGTATATTTTTATTTTGTGTTCTCCTTAATAAAAGGATAATCTGATTCAGACCAAAAATGTAGAAGAAATCAATCTTGCCACGCCCTTATTCCATACAAATTCATTCTAATGAAAGAGGAGAAGTAAGTGGGGGTATAGCTCAGTGGTAGAGCATTTGACTGCAGATCAAGAGGTCCCCGGTTCAAATCCGGGTGCCCCCTCACCTGTTTATATCTTTTGGGTTTTGTTCCCCCATTCACTTTTGAGGAATTGTGTGACGGACGAGGCAGGAGAGAACTCGAGGCAGGAGAGCAGCAGAACCCCTTGCGGGGGGTGGGGTGGGGGTACGGTTGTTACCCTGTGTTTTGCAAGCAGGTGAGGAAGTAATGGACCTTGCCCGTCGCTTAGACTCTATGTCCAAGGGCGGATTGTAGGGCGGGTGGGGCGAGTTGCTCAGGCCGACCGGGAGGTCATATGGGACAGTCCCCTCACGTGCAGTAGGGCGCCGGCGGCGCACCCCAGTGGCAAGCGACCCCGACGGCTCTCTGTCAGGAAGGTGGCTGGGCTCGATCTGGGGAAAGAAGGCCCGGAGACGCCGCGTGAAAGTGGGAGGGAGAAAGAAACGCCGAGAAGCAGTAGGGAGCTCCTGCGGGAACGGAGAGTGGGGTCCCGGCCCAGAGGAGCGCCCCCGAAATAAGGGCTCTTGAAGGCTCTTGAACATCTTCTCCTGCCTCCTGCACACCCTGTTTCTATTTTTCTTAGACTACCAGTAGGAATCTTTAGCTCAGAGCTTCAGGCAACACACCCTCTGCTTCCATGAAAGTAGTCGGGGTTTTATTCTATTTTTTTTTTTTTTTTTTGGACAAACGTCGGACACTACTTCTTTTTGCGACAGTACGCGACTGCGCCTGCGCAAGACTAGCACTAAGATGCCTCCCGCGCGGGCCAGCCGGCAGAGGGGGTATAGCTCAGTGGTAGAGCATTTGACTGCAGATCAAGAGGTCCCCGGTTCAAATCCGGGTGCCCCCTACCTTTTCTTTTCTAGGTCCATGTTGCTTCAAAACTGCTTCGTGGCTCTTCCACACCTTTTATGTAACTATGTCCTTCGCCACCTGCCTTTGGGGCAGTGAAGGAGCGGTGGTGAACCTCAGGAAGTGGGAGCTTCTAGAGCAGTGGTTTGCTGATGTGGTCCAGGACACAGCCACCGCACCTGGGTGTTCTTAGGAAACGTAGATCCCCGGGCCTCATCTCATACCCGCTGAATTAGAAACTTGGGGCTGGAGTCCAGAACTCCGTTAAGCGCTGCAAGTGACCCTGATGTACGCTCAAGTTCTAGAATCTTAAAGGTTAAAAAAATGTGCACCTCGTTTGCTTCTAATATCTCTTAAGCTGCTGTTTCTGCCTGAGCCAAATCAGAGACCTTATAACACCGACCGCGGGCACTCGAGACCGCTCATGTACGGAGACACCAGGGCCGGACCTGGAAGTTCATCCTGGGATCTCTCACTCCAACCTCGAGGTGGGGACGAGCAGCTAGGGACCCTAGTGTCGCGATCTTAGTAGGCACAGAGCCTGAGCTGGCCGGAAAATGCACGGGAACCACAAAATACTACGTTGCTGCTCCTCGCGTGGCCACTGGAGGGCAGCAGGAAGCCGCAGCTGGAAACAGCAGCTTATTGGATTCCTCCCAGCGTCGGTCAAGTTGGGATTTAAGTTAGACATCACTGGTAGGCAGGCTTACTTCTCCCATTGTAAGCAGCCGAACTGTCTCTTGTCCTGTCCACAGCTGGATCCCTCCTTTTAGGGACTCTTCCTCCATGGAGCTACACGTCCACAGTCTTTCCTCTCTGCAATATTCCTGTTCCTAGACCCCAGCCCTGTAGCAGTCAAGGAGCCCCTTGCCCCTCGCCTACCCGGGCCCCCAGCTCCTTGCCCTCCCCGAAGTAGGTCAGAGGCACCTCCGCGTCCTGACCTGATTCGCTGCTGTCTATTAAACCTCCTAAATTGCGGGTATTTTTATTCTGTCCTGGAAGAAAAAAGAAAAACCTCTCCCCAGAGCCTGATGTGCGGTGGGGGACACTGGCCGGCTCTGGAGCTGGCTTTCAAGATTGACTGACTCTGGCCTCAGGGGCCTCCAGAGCGGCGCGTGCCTCAGTTGCCTTCTTGGGGACAGGGGTCCAGGTTATTTCAGGGTAGGGGTGAGCCAGGCCCCTGCTCTCCAGGGGTGCTGGGCTGGAGGGCAAACCCTGGTGGAAATGGGGTGTGGAGGGGCACGATGGGAGGCCGCGCAGGGGGGAGGCCGGGTTCTTGGCCACCGGGGGAGATGCGCTGGAGTAAAACCTCGGAAACCTACAGACAACGAGGAGCAGCTCAGAAAGTCGCGCTGCCTGGAGGAGGCGGGTGGCAGGAGCCCACGGCCATGGCAAGGGCGCTTCCTGGGGTACCCTCTTGGAACTTCTCTCCTGGCTTTCCCTGGGGGAGCAAGGGAGAGGAAGGGAGGCAGGAGCCAAGTGGGGGTGCAGGACGGCCGAAGGTGCCTAGGGGATCCTCCAGTCCAGGGTCCCCGCCGGTCCCCTCTGCTTTTGCATCACAAGTAGCTTCCGATCCTTGGGGAGTCTGGGAGGCTGAAGGCCGGGGGAGGCTGCGAGGCTGCGTGGCCGAGGAGGTTGGGAGGCTGGGAGGCTCCGGGCGCGGCGCCCCGCCCTCCCCCGCCCCCCGGCTCCGGGTCCCCGGAGGCCGCGGCGCCGCGCTCTGCTCGCCGGCCGCCCGCTCGCGCTCCTGCCGCTCCGGCCTGCGGACCGCGCGCCCCCGCTCGGCCCCCTCCTCGCCAGCCGCCGCCGCGAGCCGGCCGGGGCGGGTCCCGCCACCACCATGCGGGGCGAGCTGTGGTTCCTGGTGCTGGCGCTCAGGGAGGCTGCCCAGGCGCTGAGCCTCCAGCCCGCGGCAGGTAGGACTGGCCCCGGGGGCCGGCGGGCGGCGGGCGACGTCTAGGAGGGGGCACCGTCCGCGGGAGGCCGGGGCTGCGGCTGGGGCAGGTGGACGGGACCCCGCCGGCCCAACACCCGGGCGTGAGGGAGGGCGGGGCGCTGGACAGCGATGCCCGACCTCCGCTGCCCTCCTGGACGACGCCCCAGGGACCCCAGGAGGGGCGACTCTGGGAGGCAGTGAACTGTGGCCCCAAAGGGGACAGTGAGGGAGTTCCGAGGGGCCCCTGTCACTCCGGGCGAGGCTGGCTTCTGCGGAGGGGGCCGACGAGGCTCCTCTCCCTTCTCCGCCTCCTCCGCCTCCTCCCTGCTGACCCCGGCCCGGTAGGCGGTAGGCGGCCGGGCAGGAGCCACCAGCGGGAGAGGACCCAGGGTCTCCCTGGGCAAAGGCAGCGGCGGCCTCACTTCTTTTCTCCTACCTGTTTGGAACCCGTCGAGAGGCGGGGGCCCAGGGAGACTCTACTTGTCTCTCCTCCAACCCCCAGTCTGAAGAGTCCCCCTGTCACTCCCGGGTCGCCTTTGGCTCTCAGCTGCCCTGGTTCTAGATAGGGGCGGGGCTCCTATTTGCACATTCCCTTTCCCCTATACCAGTTTCCCAAATCATTTCTCCCACCTGGAAGTTCTTTCTGAGCTCTACTTTGAATCCCTCCTGTTATAAAGGAGGCCCATCTTTCAACTTATAATTTATGCTCTCCTTTCTCCTCATGCACCCACACTTTCTCTGGGGTTGAGGACAGGGGTCATTTGCAGCCAAGCCCCTTGGCAGAGAAAACCAAGAAGAGATCTGTGCCTCACTGGCTTAGTGATGGAGGGCTATGTCCAGGGGGATGCTGTGTTTTGGTGGCTGTGCCTCAGGACTGCACAAGCATCAGGCACAGAAGTGTCAGTGACAGTATTCTTGACTTCATGGACCCCTTATGTAGCTGACACTGGATTCCTTTAGAGAAGGGTATGATGGAGGTGGCTGGAGGTGATGAGGGGGTGCAGCAGAAGAGAAGCGTCCAGAGGCTGGGGGTGCAGAACCGCACAGGGCACGGCCAGAGATTTAATTTCTAGTCCTATTATGTCACTTGCTGTGTGGCTTTGGGTGAATTACTTTCTCCCTCTGGGCCTATTTCTGCACTTTTAAGTGAGGTTGACAAAATCCTTGACTCTTGGTTGTGGGATTATGAGGGGTCTTTTTTCTCTTTATTCCTCCCTTTTCCTTCTTGGATGTATATAGGTGACATATACATACACACGTATGTATATTATCAACAGGAAGGGATTGGACAGGTTAATTTCTGAGGTCCTTTGCAGCCCCTGCCTGGCACAGTCTTCTGAACTGAGGGTGAGACCATGTTGATAAATTGGATCGGAACCTCTGCCTGGGTTGTGAGGACCATGGAGTTAGTTGGGCGATAGGGGTGGCCACATGCAGGCCTGGCTGAGTACCATCTCTTCAGAATTGGGTTGGAATGGGAGACAATGGGGAGGCCAGGAGGAGGGGCAGCAGAGACTTGAATTACTTCTCTAAGGAGAGGACGCCCTGTCTTCTGGACTTCGACAGATTCAGCTGACAAAGTGCACTTTACTGCAGCAGGAGAGATTAGGGTTAGACCCAAGAAGCTGGAGGGAGCCACTGTTGACTCCCAGTGCAGGAGGCAGGGCCTGTAGAGAGGCAGGGGCTGTCTTTGAGAGATCCTCTCAATGGAGCACTAGTGTCCCCTGCAGGGGCAGCCAGGAGCAGAACCCCAAGGAGACCAGGCAGCCAGCCCCAGGCTCTGGGGTCTCTGGGCTGGTGGGAGCCCTCGCTGTGGCTGCTTTGGTGGAGCCTTGGCACTAGATCTGCCATGACAGCTGCAGCAGGAGAGATCAGTGATCAGAGGTGTAGCCAGGCCACAGGGGAGACCAAGAGGCCAACACAGGCAGACAAGCAGATGGACTGAAAGGAAGATGGCTTTGGGGTACACAGTGTGGCTGTGGGCACTGACGGTCTGGCCTCAGTTGGAACCAGAGGAGCCTACAATAGTGTGGGAGGAACAGGCAGCTGCAGCTGGTGTGCGGGAGGCCAGGCGCAGCACAGCCCCACGACCCCAATGACTTCCTCCTTTCTCTGAGCCTCCTTTCTCTAGAATGGAGGTTGGCCCATGCTGTCCCTAGTAACCTGTTTGGCCATGATCTGCTTCCAGCTTCCTTCCTGCCCACTGGGGACTTCTTTCCCCTACCCACTGGGGACTTTGAGCAAACTAAAGTCAGACTTCCCACCGCAGCCAGCAGCCCCTCCCCCACCCGTGCATCTTCTGTCCTCCCCAGTCCAGCCCCTTCCAGGATGCTGCCCCTCAGCTGTTCCTCAGCAGGGTCTCAATCAGCTCCAGGTCTCAATCCCTCCCCACAGAGGACCTGTGGGTGCTGCGACTGTGTCTGCCTGTTCACTGTGACCTGCCCAGCACCTGGCACAGTGCCAATCTTACAGATGTGGAAACTGAACCTTAGATTTAGTAAATTTGTCCAGTGTCACAGTCAGGGTCGGCCTTGAGTTCGTCTGAATCCCAGCCTTTACTTGCTGACTGCTGTGGTATGACGGTGCAGTGTTCAGTGAGTCCGTGTCCAGGGAAAGGGTCTCCTCCATCCTGTGAACCTCAGGTACTCAGGGCATCTCAGTTGCTGCCTCTCCCATCCCATTGTCCCCGTGTGCTCACGGAGCATGTGTTCTGCCAGGCACCTGGCACCTGTCACAGGTGCTGAGTGTCGTGATGTACCAGGATCCCAGCTGGGATGGTGCATCTGGCAGCTGGGGTGGTGGGGAGAGGTGCCGGGAGAAGAAGTAACATCTTGGAAGACTTGAAGAGAGAACAGGGACTTAGCAGGAGAAAGGCTTATTCATGGAGCAGCATGGTTGAGAAAATGGCCCTGTGGATCCCTGTGGTCAGAGCAGGAGGGCTCCTGCCTGGGGGAGGTAGGGCGTCCAGTGACCCAGTCACAAAAGGCCTCAAATTGGCCCGAGAGACACGGAGAGTAGGATGCACTAGAGGGAACTGTTTGTCCTCTTGACCATTTGTTCTACCTAGAGTGTGGGAGACTGGCTGTAGGGCACAAAGGGTAGAGTCATGGTGGCCTGGGGCTGCAATGGCAAGCTTAGGTGATGGGTGGGCTGAGCGTGGTTTAGCCCAGGTGGTCTAACCTGGTCTCCTGGAGTCAGCCTGAGCCCCGAACCCTGGAGCCAGGTATTGTTAGGGTGTATTGGTGTAGGGACAGTACCCCCAGACCACACCCCTTTGTTCCAGGGGATGTGGTCCCCCAGGGCACCTCCCAAGGTAGATTCAATGGCACCCAGGTGCCAGTCTTGTCCTGGGGCTGCCCTTGCTCTCTGGGGAACAGCCAGGGAGTTGCTGGTCGATTCTTACCAGGTTTCATGTGGTTCTGAGCAGATTCTGGAGCCAGCCTGCCTGCTTCAAATCCTGCCACAGACTGGTTGTGTGACCTTGGAGGATCCTTAGGACCTTTGTGACTTGGTTTCCCCACTTATGAAATGGATCTAAAACTAGTACCTATCTCATGGGGTTGGTGTGGGGATTAAAGGAGTTAATGTGTTCAGAGCCCGTGGATGGTGCTGGGGGAGGAGAAGTCTCTGTTGGCCATGCTCATGATGACTACTGTTATCATAATGTCCCCTTAGACTGTACACTACCTGGGCCACGAGTGAATGAATGGGTGAGGGAACAGCATGTGTCCTAGAAGCTTCCTGACATTGCACACGGTGGGACTCTCACATACATGGGCATGGAATGGGAACCGGGGAGGCAGAAGGTGGGACCAGGCGCACCCAAGGGCCAGGCAGGTTTGCCACACATGTGTGAGCACCTGGCGGGGAAGGACAGGGGTTCAGGCCAGTCTTCGTGGGTGTGTCCACAGGCACGTGGGCCCCTGCTTTGGCTCCTCTCCTGAGTTAAGCCCACTGGGAGGAGGAAGGGAGGCAGATATGGTCTGGCTGGGAGGGGACCCTGGGGCCAGGCCAGAGCAGGACAGGCCCCTGGCTGTCTGGCATGGACCATGTACCCTTAAGCCTGACCTCCAACCCCACTTCCTGTTTTTCTCCTGATGCTCCTGGCAGCCTGGGCCTCGGGCACCTTTGTCATCCTCGTCTAACAATGGGGAAGCTGCAACCTACAGAGGTAAAATGACAAGTCCAAGGTCCCACAGCCTGTGGGAGGAGAGGCACACCCCGAGTCTCCTCCCTGTCCACTCTGCGGGGCTCCCCATCCCTCCCTCTGTCTAGGCCTCAGGCCTCTGCCATCCAGCGCCCTCCCTCTGGTGCAGTCCCAGGTTGGTGACAGCTGCGTGTCTTTGGCAGCCCCCTCTGAGCTGGCCGAGCTCCTCCTCTTGTTCTGTCCATACTCCTTTCTAGTCTGGCTCCTGCCCAGGCCCCAGGGCTGCTTGCAGGAGGACCCGAGGAGCCCGGTTGGCTGTGCAGCCCGGCACAAATAGTTCCTTCTCTGAAACAACTGTGGGCCCCGCCCTCGGGGTCAAATGCTTGGCCCAGGGGAGATGGGCAGCTGCCCTCCGGGCATCTATAGACAGCCCGAGGGCATCCAGGGAAGGGGCCTGGGACTGCCCCTCTCCCCACATTCTCCAGGAGCATCTGGTTGTGATTAGGGAGAGAGAAGTGAGAGGGGCCCGGCAAGGGTCCAGCGAGCACCATCAGCCAAGAATGACTTAATTGGATAAAATGTCTAATGACAAACCAGAGCCCCACAGCAGTGTCCTGGCCCTAGCCCCAGGCCTAGTGTTGGCCAGGCCTGTCTCAAACTCTGCCCTTGCTGCCTCCTGCCTCCTACAGCATCGTGTCCTTGAGAGGGCAGTGATTGAGCACTTACTGTTTGCAAGGCAGTGTTTGAGGAATGTGGAGAGAGTCCCGGGGAGATAGGCCCCTAGTCCTGCCACTGAGAGTTCTGGGAGGTGGAGTGGGTGAGGTAGAGGAGGAGGAGGGCATCTGACCCAGAGAGGGCCTGAGGTTGGATGAAGGTCACATGTGCAGAATGTCCTATCCATCTGTCTGGTAATCTGAGTCTTACCCAAGGTAGGTGTGATAATTGGAATAACAATATGAGGCACAGCTCAGGGGGTACAATTTCTCTGAAATGGGAAAAGATGCTTTTGGTGTCATTTAGGATTAATTTAACAACCTAGAGGGAATTGGAGAGAACGTGGAGTCTTGGAACACACTGCCTGAGCGCGGCCACTTGCTAATCCTGTGCCCCGTGGCTGACGTGTCTAATTGATGGTGACAATCTTTCCTGCTAAACACAAATGAGGCCTCAGAATTCTTCTCAATTAGAGGGCTCCTGGTTGTCACTAATCAGTTGGAGAGGGCATTTGAGGTGAAACCTGTTCCCCGTTCTGGATGGTATCTAAGCCCCTTGTTTGACAGGATAGTGGTTGCCTGGGTGTTTGACGGGAGCGTGAAGCTGAAGACGCAGTTCTCACTGGGGAGAAGGAGGGGTGATTTTGTTTCCTATGAGATGTTTGCAAGGTCGGGAGACATTTTCAGTTGTCGTAGCTTAGGGGCATGGGAAGGTCCTACTGACACCTAGCAGATAGAGGCCAAAGATGCTGCTCAGTACCCTCGAAGTACAGAAAAGGCCCCCCCCACCCCCAAAGAATTATCCAGTCCCACCAACAACTCAAAACAACTCAATTTAAAATGGACAAAGCTGGGCATGGTGGTGCATGCCTGTAATCTCAGCGGCTCTGGAGGCTGAGGCAGGAAGATCCTGAGTTCAAAGCCAGACGCTAAGCAACTCAGGGAGACCCTGTCTCTAAATAAAATAGAAAATAGGGCTGGGATGTGGCTCAGTGGTTGAGTGCCCCTGAGTTCAATCTCCAGTACCCACCTCCCAAAAAAGGGGAAAAGACTAAATAGACATTTCTCCATTTTTCCAAAGAAGATATACAAATAGCCAGTAAGGATATGAAAAGATGCTTAACTTCACTAATCGTTAGAGAAATGGAAATCAAAACTCTACCCATCAGAATGGCTGCTACCACAAACCAAAATCAAAGCAGAGAATAGCAAGACTTGGTGGGGCTGTGGAGAGAATAAAAACTTTGTACGCTTTCGGTGAGAATACAGAACAGCTCAGCAATGGAAAACTGTTGGGGGAGGTTCTCCAAAAATTAAAAATAGAATTATTATCTGATCCAGCAATCCTAATTCTGGGTATATATGCAAAAGAGTTGAAAACAGCATCTCAAAGACGTCTACACACCTATGATCACAGGAGCATTACTCACGATAGCTAAAACATGCGAGCTACCCAACTGTCCATTGACAGAGAATGGAGAGGCAAAATATGGTACATGCATATGCATGGGATATTATTCAGCACTGTAAAAGAAAAATCACCAGGTGTGGTGGCACACACCTGTAATCCCAGTGGCTTGGGAGGCTGAGGCAGGAGGATCAAAAGTTTGAGTCCAGGGGGTTGTAGCTCAGTGGTAGAGTGCTTGCCTAGCATGTATGAGACCCTGGGTTTGATCCCCAGCACCACATAAAACTAAATAAACAAAATAAAGGTATTGTGTCCATCTACAACTAAAAATATTTTTAAAAAAGTTCAAGGCCAGCCTCAGCAATTTAGCAAGACCCTAAGTAATTTAGCAAGAGCCTCTCTCAAAATAAAACATTTTTAAAAGGGCTAGGGATGTAGCTCAGTGGTTAACCACCCCTGGGTTCAATCCCCAGTGTGTGTGTGTGTGTGTGTGTGTGTGTGTGTATTTTTCCTATTACATGCTACAACATGGAAGGAACTAGAAGACATTGTGCTAAGTAAAATAAGCTGAATACAGAAAGACAAATACTCAGGAATCCACTTACATTCTAACACTGAATCTAGGCAGTCAGGTTCTTTATCCCACAAATTTGAGGAATGAATCCACGGATGCGAGCAAAGTAACTGTATTTATTTGTGTAATAGAAAGCCTAGCTCCCAGAGGGGATGGGCAGGAGGTATCTGTTGCCTTGGGGGTTTTTAAAGGTGTGTCTGAGGCCACACTGTAGATGATCAATGGGGTGAGGGATGCAGCATGGACCAATCAAGCTCTCTAAACTCTGAGTTTCATCAGCCAATCAGAAGTGCATAATTTCAATCCTTATTTACATAATTAAGAGGATGGGTCTCGCGTGGTTTTGGAAGGAGAAGGCATTTCGGGTTGGGTGTGCTAGGGGTGAAGGGAGGGGCAAGCAAGGAAGGGCGGCTGGGGTTGCAGCTGTGGGGAACAGGAACAAGCACCCCACCTCAAAAGGAGGCCCTGTGGTTAGGGCTGGCAGGGAGCAGCAGGTCGCAGGTGTCTTTCAGACCCGTGTTCCCTTCCCTCCTGTCGTCCAAAGGCTCTGATCCTATCTGCCTGTGGGAGACCCACCTTCCTGCCTCAACATGAGATACTGGGAGCAGTCAAATAGGAGTGACAGACCGGAGTAGGGGGTTTGCCGGAGACTAGGGACAGAGGAGGAGGGGCCCGGAGTTTCAGTTTTACAAGATGAAAAGCATTATGGGGATGGATAGAAGTGATAGCATACTTACAGTGGTAATTCTTATGTGTATTTCACTATAATTTTAAAAATTAAAAGAAAAAAAAGAATTATCCAGTCCAAGATATCAATAGTACCAAATTTGGGAAACCCTGAACTGGAAGGTCTCTGCTCTCTGGCTTCTAGTCCCCTGGAAGATAGGATTATGTAGCAATTTTGGCAGATAGAATAAGGACCTGGTTTATATTTCAGAGAAGTGGCTCTCACCCTTTTCGCAGAGGTTGTCTTTTCTCTTTTTTTTTTTTTTTCCCCCTTGGTACTGGGGATTGAACCCAGGGGTATTCTACCACTGAACCACTGAGGTATATCCCCCACCCTGTTATTTTTCTCTTTTCAGTCAGGGTCTCACTAAGTTGCAGAGGTGACCTTGAACTTGTGATCCTCCTACCTCAGCCTCCTGAGTCGCTGGGATTATAGGCATATGTCACTATGCCCAGCTTGTTGCAGAGTTCTTTAAGATCAGGACTTCTCTAAATTTCCCCTAATTGTCTAAATTTCACCTGCAGGTCTTAAGAGACCTAATGCCAGGGACACATCAGACCTCTAGGGGAGGACCCAGACATCTGGAGGTTTAAAAACTCCGTAGGCGATTCCAGTGTGAGCTGAGGTGGAGAATAGTCACCGGATGGAGGCAGATCAACTTGGGTTTGAAACTTATCTCAATGTCTAATCACCTGTGTGACCTGCAGCCTCTGAGCCTCTGATTCCTGTCTGCACAATGGAGTGCACTGTATTTACTGTGGAGCATTAATGCGAAGGTTCAGAGCATTGTGTGCACGAGCTGCTTGACATGGAACTGGGCACATGGCTCTCAGGACATGTTGGGTACTCAAGCATCCCCAGAGTCAATGATGGCGTGGCATTGAGGCCTCTGCAGAATCGGGTTGGTCTCCCTCGGATCTGTACCCTGCCCTGCTAACACTCAATTTCCTGCATCTTCCCCAGGTCACGATGAAGGCCGAGGCCCTGGATGGGCTGCCAAGGGGACCACACAGGGCTGGAATCAGAGAGTGCGAGAAAGGCAGGTGTCAGAGCCGAACAGGACCCAGCTGAGCCAGGACTTGGGTGGGGGCACCCTGGCTATCGACACACTGCCGGATAACAGGACCAGGGTGGTGGTGAGTGCTGATGAACGCGGAGTGGGAGAGAAGTGTGGTGGGGTTCTCCAGATGCCCTACGTGCACTGATCTGACAAGCAGACACATCACCGGGATCAGCCCTGGAGATTGGAGTGGAGATGGAGGGGTGGGGGTGGGGTGGGGATGGAAGGAGAGCCCAGATGGGTCCTAACATCCCAGCATCTCAGAGCTTGATAGTCTGCCTACCTCCTCTAGGACCCAGGGAAGTAAATTGACTTGCTCCAGATGCACAGCCTAGTAACAGGGTTCCCGACACAGGATTCTTCCATAACCCAGGGCAGAAAAAGCCCAAGGTGGCATTAATAGTTACATCCCAGCTTTCAGTTCAGGTCCTTCCCACCCCCATTTCTGCCCCATCTACAGATAGTGGGGCCCTCAAAGGTTCATGGCTGCAGAGACACAGTCTGTTCAACCTGAGGGTGGGACACACTGCCGTGGGCTGGGTAGAGAAAGCAATTAGGCTACAGTTCCAGGACAGAACCTGCTGAGGAGGGGCCAGGGAGCAAGCCCTCCTCACAGCTCTCTGGAAGACTAAGCATCTGTTTCCTTCAGCAAATCTAGAATCGCTATTTTCTGGGAATGTGTGTATCAGTGGGTGTGTGTTTGCATGTGTGTCTGAGGGGCTTTGTGTATTATGTACATGATCGTGTGTCTAGTGTTTATGTGTCTATGATAAGTGTGAGGGTGAGAGCATGGGTGTGCCCAGGCAGCGAAGAGGGTAGAGGCTCAGGATGCAGAAAAACTGAAATGAGAAGTTGTGGTGTAAGTCTGTAATCCCAGCAACTCAGGAGACTGAGGCAGGAAGAGCAAAAGTTCAAGGCCAACACTCAGCAATTTAGCAAGGCCCCAAGCAACTTAGCAAGACTCTGTCTCAAAATAAAAAATAAAAAAGGGCTGGGGATGTGGCTCAGTGAGTAAGCATCCCTGATTCAATCCTCAGTACCAATAAATGAATAAATAAATAAATCATCAAGAAGATGCAGTTCTCAGCATATGCTTCTTTATTTTATGTTTTAAAAACAAAATTTTCTTAAAGAAAAACCTGCAGATAGTCAAAAAGTTCAAGTAGGAGGCAGGAGTATCATTTGAGCCCAAGAGTTCAGGGCTGGCCTGGGCAGCACGAGGCCCCTGTTCAAAAGAAAGAAGGAAAACAGTGCTAGAAGCCTAAAACAAACACAGCAGCCCCACCAGCGCCCCCCCCCCCTCGGACCACACTGCCCACCGTCCTCAGCAGGTGCCTTGCCAGCTGTCCTACAGGCGTCCACCTCTGTCTTTGCAAAGTCTTTGCTTGTACTGCCCCTCTTGATAGGTCAGTGTTAGGTCCCTGGGCTGCCTTTCATGGTGGATGAAGATTTGGCTTTCATATTCCCCCATCCCCCAGCATAGATGTGCTCCCTCTCTGAATCTTTTTGTTCAATCCTGTCTTGTTATTATCATTTGAATCCTGTTCACACCTGATCCAAGCAGGGTCATGTCCTTTTCTTGTACAATTTTCATTCTTCCTGGGACCCTGCTATGTCCTGCCCCCTTGGTTTCCCACGCTTACCTCTGGTTCTTCTTATACATTATCCTTTGACTTCAAATATAATTCTCCGTGTGGCCAAACCTGTCAGTTCTTTTTTTTTTCCCCTCCTAGAAACCTCTTTCCTGGCGTCTGTTCCAATCTGGATGAGCTGTTCACTTGCCCCCCAGTTACCATCCCCGGGCCTCCTTCTCTCATTTGTCTCTCTCCTGTGTCAGATTCCCTGTTGGGAATTTCCTTGACCTTGTGTCTTCTCTTTCCTGCTTCACCCCCTTGGCTATTTATTTTCCTAAACTAAACAAAAGAGAGGTTGCACAGGAGGGAAGAAATTCTCTTGAGAACTTGCAGGTCTGAAAATGCCTTATTCTGTGCTCTCGTTTGATCGATGGTTCTACTGAACATAGGCTTCTAGATTAAAAATAATTTTCTGGGGCTGGGGATGTGGCTCAAGCAGTAGTGCACTCGCCTGGCATGTGTGCGGCCTGGGTTCGATCCTCAGCACCACATACCAACAAAGATGTTGTGTCCGCCGAGAACTAAAAAAATAAATAAATATTAAAATTCTCTCTCTCTCTCTTAAAAAAAAATAATTTTCTGTCTCAAGTTTGACAGCATCTCACCATTGTCTTCTTGCTTCTGATGTCACTGTGGAGAGGTTTGGTGTCATTCTTGTTCCTGATCTTTGTATCGACCTTGGGAAACTTTCAGGGTGTCCCCATAACCCCAGTCTTCTGAAAGTGACGGGGCTGCCCACTTTGGCTCTTTCCTTCACCACACTGGACATTGGTGGACTGTTTCAATCTGGAGACTTAACATCCCTCAGTTCTGGAAATTTCTTTTCTGCTTTCTTTCTTTGATAGTTTTTCCCTCCCATCTTCTCTTTTTTTCCTAGACATCAGTTTCTGGATGTCATTCTTGAATGTTCTTCTGTCTTCTATTATCTCCTTTGCATTTTTTGTTGTTGTTTATTGGTTAGTTTGATTGTTATTATTATTGTTTCATGTTCAGGGGATTGTTTTCATCCTTATTTTTATAAAGTATTGTTTTTATTCCCTACATCATAGTTTTAATTTCTTAGAGCTCTATTATTTTCAGATAATTTTCTCTTAAGAAAGCTTCTTGTTCTTATGTCATGGATGAAATATCATCTCTGAGAATATTTAAAAAGTTATGAGTTGGGTTTTTTTCTGTTCTCCGTATTGTTTCTTTTTTTAAAATTTTTTTTAAACAGGGAGAGAGAGAATTTTAATATTTATTTATTTCTTAGTTTTCGGTGGACACCACATCTTTGTTTCTATGTGGTGCTGAGGATCGAACAGGGGCCGCATGCATGCCAGGCAAGTGCGCTACCGCTTGAGCCACATCCCCAGCCCTCCATGTTGTTTCTATTACTGGTTTTTCCTTCTACCTTGGGCTCTCCGTTGGCTTCACATCACAACTGATCCTATCTTTATTTAAAATTTTGATATTGTGCTCATCAAGGTATCATCAGTTTTTGTCAGTAATTTTGATTTTTAAAATATCATATTAAAATGTTTCTTTTCTTGATTCCCCAGCTTTCTGGCACCACCTTGAATATTGCACCTCACTTACCTCACCCCCATACTGGCCCTCGAGGACACATCCCCATTCACTTCCCATTCTGCCCTGTCCTCTAGGTCCTGCAGAACCAAGGAGCAGGTCAGGCATGGTGGAACTCTGAAACCAACAGCCAGGCCAGAAGTGGTCCCTGAGGTGGGGACTTCTGACCTCTCATTCTCTACCCTACAGCTTTGTCGGGTCTTTGGGTAAATTACTGATATCTGTTCAGGGTCAGACAGGATAGTCAGAAGGTCTACGTATGTCTCGTGTACAAAGAGGACCTTCCAGAAGAGAGTCACAGAGACGCAGCTTTCTGGAATGATTCCCCAGTTGGTGTTCAAAAAAGGCAGTGGTTCCTTTAGGAGCCAGTATGGAGTCAATAATGCCAGGGCTTAAAAAACAAAACAACACACATTCTTGGGCTCCACCCTGGACGGAACGGAGCCTGGCAATTTGTTTCTTTGCAAGTTCCCCATATGGGGCTGGAGATGTGGCTCAGTGATAGAGAGCCCTTGCCTAGCATGTGTGAGGCTCTGGGTTCAACCTCTGGCACTGCAAAAAATAAAATAAAATGTTTCCCCTGTCATATATAAATAAAAATTTTTCATTAAGAAAAAAAAAAAGCTTCCCATGTGATTCTGATGATCATCTAAGGATCAGAAAGTTCAATCTGTAAGATTTCAAACCAACTAGTTGGCAGATGGATGGCCAGAACGTGGGGCTTTCTCAAGAGCCATGTGGCTGTACTTGAGCAGGCAACTTTCACCCCTCCAGGGTTTTGTGACCCTCCCGCAGCCACACATCAAGAGTCCACACAGAAGAGCAAGGCCACCTAGAAGACTCTTCCTTGGCCTTTCTCATTGTCCCCTGTTTTGCCTGAGAGATGAAGGATCAGACTTTGAGAGGTAATTTGTCTGGAAGAGAGTTCTGACTCATGTCAGGAAACCTCAAGCCAGATGAAACTACCTGGATAAATACAACCCCTGGCACTTAGGGGTAGAGGTAGTTGGGAGAGAGGCGGTTCAGAAAGTTCCTGAGGGAAGACTTGGGGCTGCTCAGTGCCTGTGGCTGGGGTGATTCAGGGGTATGAAGTGGCTTCCAAGGACAGAGGTGGGCAGCAGCTGCATTAACAGAAACCCATGGAGACCAGGGGGCCAGGACCAGGGCTCTGGGGATCCTGTAGGCTATTTCTTGGCTAGGCCACAGCTGAGGGGCTTGTGTCCCCTTTCAGGCAGTTTTCTAGAAACCAGAGGGGTTCAGGAGGTGGACGAGATGGTGAAGAGACTTGAACCCCTGTCCTAGAAGGAATGGCAGAAAGAACGTGCAGGGCCTGGGGTTGTGGCTCAGTGGTAGAGCGCTCGCCTAGCATGCACGAGGTACTGGGTTCGATCCTCAGCACCACATAAATGTAAAATAAAGATATTGTGTCCACCTAAACTTAAGAATAAATATTAAAAAAAGAAAATGTTTGGGGTACTTAGCTGGCTATAGAGAAGGCTCTAGCAAGATGTGGCTGTTTTCTTCTTTTCTCTCTTTTTCCTCCCTCCCCCCTTCTTTCTTTATTTCATTGAGCCCAGGGCCTTGCCCATGCGAGGCCAGCACTCTACCCCTGAGCTGCACCCCCCGCCCAGTGTGACTGTTTTCTAATGGCTGCAGGGCTGCAACTAGGGCAAAAAAAAAAAAAAAGCATTTTCCTCCATGTCACCGCTAACCTTCTGTGCTGAATTAGCTACTGATTTGTTTGTACTGGTTGTCTTCCCCACTCCCCAACATAAGCACCTCAAGCTGTTCTATCACCATGGTCATTGCCTGGCTCAGGGCAGGTGGTCCTCTAAGGGAACAAAGGAAGGAGGGATTGGACTTCTCCATCCCCAGAGGTCTCCAAAGAGATGGTTGTCGAAGAGAAGAGTGGTCCCTGGGGTGGACTGTTGGACTCTGGCTTCTAAGGACCTCAGCTCTACTGACTCTTGGATTTTTCATCAAGACCATAAGAGAACATTGGTGTTTATATATAAGAAAGTTTGTGTGACTGGATGGCCCTGTGCCAGGGCTCCCAGAGGACCTGCATTCATTCCCTAGTCTGCTATGAGCCCTTAGGCCTTGCCCAGAGCAGTGTTCAACTGAGGATGCTTGTGATCCCCCAGCACAGCCAGTCCTCACCCCCAATCTGGGGAACAGGTACCTTGGCCTCAGTGGAGCCCAGTGAAGGCTTCCAGAGACCTCTGCTCCTCCTGCATCTCTGGGAGCTCAGCCACCCTGTGGCCTAAGGAAATCTGCTTTACATCATGGCTTGGTGGCAAAGGATGGGAAACACAAGGCCAGGGTGTGGGGAGTGAATATCATGACAAGTTCGCCTTGGTCTTTTCCAAAGTTTTCTTGGGTTTCAACAGGAAAACACTTCCACTGACCATCTGTCTCCCAGCTTGGTTTGTGCCGCAGCAACCTGGCTCTAGGTACTTTTGCTCTGGGGTCATCTGAAGGGGCTGCCATTCCCTGTGCCTCATGTGTTAGTCAGTTTTTCATCGCTGTGATAAGATACCTGAGAAAAATAGTTTAGAGGAGCAAAGATTCATTTTGGCTTACAGTTTCAGAGGTTTTAGTCCGTGATTGGCTGGCTTTATTACTCTAGGGCTGTGGTAAGGCAGAACGTCATGGCAAAAGCTGCTTACCTCATGGTAGTCAGGAAGCAGAAGAGAGAGAGAAGAAGGGATTGGGGACACTGCCTTTCACTAGACCCCACCTCCTCCCAGTAATCCATTCAGCTATTATCCATGAACGAGGGTAGAGCCCTTGTGATTCCATCACTTCCCAAAAGCCTCACCTCTGAACACTGCTGCGTTGGGGACCAGGCCTTCAACATATGAGCCTTTGGGGGACATTACAGTTCCAACCCCTAATACCTTCCCTGCAACCACCCAGGGGCACCTCAGAATACCCTCCTGGTTGTGAGCTGCTGTTTTGCCCCTCTGTCCCAGCAACCCCTGCTCGGCCGCTCTGCCCAGCACTCCTGCCTGGCCACCTCCCCACGAAGCTTCTTCCATCTCAGAACCTCTTGCTTTGGAGGCCTGGAGGCGTCCAGGCTGCACCCTATCCTCAGGATAAGCTGGCGGCTCTGAGGACCCTGGTCAGGCCATCTACACCACATCCCAGCAGAAATAGGATTCTTCCCAAGGATTTTCCACCTAGACCAATTTGAGCCTCTGGAAACCCCAGGATTTTTTTTTTAGTAGTTGGGGAAGCCATTGTGAAGTCAGAGACTCTGATGTTCTGAAGTTTATTCCTCAAGAGACTCGCAGAGAAGAAAGGAGGCCTTGGATGAAGTTTCTCTTCCAACCCGGCCATTTCCAAGTCCTATGCCAGGCTTTCTTGGTTCCGTGGTTCACGTCTGGGACCAGGCTTTAGGAGGAACCAAGCTAGAGAACATGCAGATTTCAAAGTGTCCCCCCACTTTCACACTATAATAGAGGAGATTTCCTCCTCCCACCCCAATATTCCCCTGGCCCAGCTTCCAGAAATTCTCTCTTCTCTCTGGCTCAGGCAAAACTTCTGAGCTCCTGCATCCTGATGGCAGGCCCGGAATGCAGAGGGGCCGATGGTGAGGCGGGCACCCTATCATCCAGGACAGTGGGCAGGGAGACAGACAAATAGGCGTGGTGCCTGCTTGGTTTCCGTAAAACTTCCAAAAAAGGCAGTTCCCCGTGGAAGGCCTCCAGGACCCCTCCGAGCACCCCGACTGATTGCAGAGCCTGGGAAGGAGGGCAGACAGGCCCGAAGAGAGCAAGCAATGCTCTCTCATTCCAGTGTGCTCAGGGCAAGGAATGAGGGGGACAAGGACAGGAGACCTCTGGGAATGTGCATGGCAGGAGGAAGGAGGGAAAAGTCACAAGCTGCACTTTGGAGAGACAAGATAAGAGGTTTTGTGAGAAGAAAGGGAGTCCAGCCATCCGGCCTCCAGTGCTGTGGAAACAGCCCGTCAGTCCTGGCCCTGGATCTTGGTCCTGACACATACCAGCTGCGTGGCCTTAGGACTCTCGTGAGCCCTTGCCAGCTCCCAGCTTCCCAAATAGGAGTGGCCAATGCTGATCTCCCGGATTGAGACTCAAGAACAAAATGCTAGGCTCAAGATGGCTCTCAGTCCAGGTGGGTTCCCCCCTCCCCTCCCCCACTCCGCAGCCCTAGGCTATGTCTTCCCTCAGGTCCCTCTTGTTGACTCTTTTCCATTTTCCTTCTTTTCTTTCTCTTTCTTTTCTGTTGAAGTGAGATTTATGTTAAAAAATATATATTTTATTTTGAGACAGAGTCTCTCTATGTTTTCTATCTGGCTTTGAACACATGGGCCCAAGCAATCTTCCTGCCTCAGCCTCCCCAGTGCTGGGATGTTAGCATGCGCCACTGCATCCGGCTTAAAATGAACAAGCTGGTGGTCTTTAATACATTCAAAATGTGCAGACACTTCTTCATCTGGTTCCAAAACATTTTCGTCACCCCAAAAGGAATCCTGGATCCATTAAACAGTTTTCTCCTCCCACATCCTGCCCTGGCAACTGCCAATCTTTATTCTAAGATTTGTCTATCTGAATGTCCATATTTGCCAAAATTCATATGTTGAAGCAGAATTCCCAATATTCAAATAAACATTACCTGTGCATGTGATATATGAATGGAATCATACAATGTATGTCCAGACCTTTTGTGTCTGGTTTCTTTCTCTTAGCATAATATTTTTGAAATTCATCCATTTTATGACTGAATAATATTCCATTGTGTGGCTATGCCATAATTTGTTTATCAGTTCACTTATTGACGGACATTTGGGCTGTTTCCACCTTTGGCTATTGTGAATAGTGCCCAAAAGCATATTCTTTGAGTACAAGTGTGGAGGCTGAAAGTCTAAGAGCAGGTGGCCACATCTGGTGAGGGTGTCATGGTGCTGCATCATAGAAGGGCAGCTGGGAACGGTGGCATGTACGTGTAATCCTTGTGGCTCAGGAGGCTGAGGCAGGAGGTTTGTGAGTTTCAAGCCAGCCTGAGCAACTTTGCAAGGCTCTAAGCAACTCGTTGAGATCCTGTCTCAAAATAAAAAATAAAAGGGGCTGGGGATGTGGCTCAGTGGTTAAGTGCCCCTGGGTTCAATCCCCAGTACATCCCCGCGCCCCCAAAAAGAGAACAGAACAAAACAGAAGGGCCAGCAGCTGTGTGTAAAAGAGAGAAAACAAGAGGGACAGCCTCACTTCAGAAGGCCCTCCTCTGTGTTAATGGATAATTAATAAGAGAAGCATTAATCCCTCCTAAGGACCTAATCACCCCACTCTCAACATTGTCACACTGGGGACCACATTTCAATATGAGTTTCAGAGGCGAGAGAAAAATAATAGCAACAGGTGATGTTCAAGAAGCCCTTCCTGAGTTCCAGCTTTGTTCTACGATTTTACATTTAACCCACACAAATACCTCCTTATTGCCTCTCAATCTAGAACAGAGAGGTGAAGTTGCCTTCCTAAGGTCACATAGCCAATGACTGCCAGAGTCTGTACAAGAACCCAGGTATCTCTGCATTCGGAGTCTCTGCTCTTCACTGTTTCCTTCAAGAACAAAAATGAATGCTGTTTTACTGCACAGTGTACTTTTGTTTGAATTAATTAATTAATTTCTGTGGTGCTGGAGATTGAACCCAGGGGCTCACACAGAGCTACATCCCAATCCTTTTTATTTTTTTCTTTTGAGACAGGATTTTGCTAAATTGCCATGGCTGGCCTTGAACTTGCAATTCTCCCACCTCAGCCTCCCAATTCACTGGGATTGCACATGGAGGCCCTGGGATTACAGGTGTGTGCCACTACGCCTGGCTCACCGCACACTTTTAGATCCATCGGTGCTTGTCAGACTTTACTCTGCGTAAGAGTCCTGGGGATCCTCTTCAGATGCAGATCCTGAGTCAGCAGGTTTGGGGTGGCCCAGAGTCTGCATTTATAACAAGCTTCTGAATAACGCAATGCAGATGGTTCTCAGGCATACTTTGGGTAACAGGGATCTAGAACACATTCTCATTGGTCTTGTAAGGCCTTATGGAACTGTAGTGGCAGGGACCGGGGTGTCCCTCCCCCGCAACCAGACATCTCAGCAGCACTTCCTGGGTTGGACCCAACTCCCTGCAGTACCATCCTGACAAGCCTGGCTGGCCAAGCTCTCCAGCAAGCCCTACAGGACACCCTTGGTCGCTTGCCCCAGCGTCTCCACCTGCCAGTTGGCTGCAGGTGATGGGCTGGTTGTGACAGCTCAGCCAGAGCTCCTGTTCAGAAACGTCTTGAACTCAGCCAAGGTAAATGCAGCCCCGCTGTCAGAAACCAAGTGCCTGGCACGCCTCCAGGCGCAAATAATTGAAGCAGAAGGGACACTGTACCCACAGACAGACGTTTAGATGGAGAGGGAATTGTTTTGAAGAGCAGCCTCCACAATCGAGCTGTTTGCTGGAAAGGTCCAACAAAATCGTTGTAATAGTTTCCACTTACCAAGCGCCTACTGTGGTCCAGGCAGTGGGTTAAGAGCTTTATGTTGATATGTTTCATCTAATCCTCTCCAGAACGCTGCAAGAAGGTTACTGATGAGAGGGCTGAAGCTCGGGGAGGGGCTTATGCTTGGCACCAATTTATGTAATGGAGTCAGTTGTTGAACTTGACTCCACAGCCCATGCACTTGATCCTAGAGCAATGTTTGCACATTGTACGCACAGAAACTGAGGGGATCCCAGAGGTGCTTCATGGGCTGCTGTGGGGTGGAGGGTGGTGGAGAAGGAGGTAGCATAGCAGGCTGGCCCCAGACCTTTCCCCCCAGCTGGCTGTAATTTGATGTGGCTTATGTGCTGAGATGCTCTGAAAGATTAGTTGGAGGAAAGGATTGTACAGACAGAAATGTTTGAAATCCACAATCTGCTGCCTCCTTAAATGAGTGTGGACTGTTGACCACAGCTTCATGTGCTTGTGTTAAATGTGAACTTGCCAAGAGGTCTGGCTTGTGTTGACCTTTCTCTTTTATTATTTATTAATTAATTTATTTATTTTTTGTACCAGGGATTGAACCCAGGGATGCTAAACCACTGAGCCACATCCCCAGCCCTTTTTATTTTTTTATTTTGAGACAGAGCCTTGCTAAGTTACTTAAGTCCTCGCTAAGCTACAGAGGCTGGCTTTGAACTTGTGATCTTCCTGCCTCAGCTTCCTAAGCTGCCGGGATCACAGGTGTGCACCACCATGCTTGTCTGCTGACCCTCTTTTTAAATGAGAGATCATCCCATCAAGTCTACTAGCCAAGGCTTCTAGTAACAGTGCTTACAGCTATAGTAACAGACAGCTCACATGTGGTCATGGGCTGTAGATGGTGGGAATGCATCAGGCAGGGTCATTGACAGGCATAGCCTCACATTTTTTTTTAAGTGCTGGAGATGGAACCCAGGACCTTTCACATGCTAGGCAAGGGCTCTATTTTATTTTATTTTTAATTTAATTTATTTTTTTTAAAGAGAGAGAATTTTTTTTAATATTTATTTTTTAGTTTTCGGCGGACACAACATCTTTGATTGTATGTAGTGCTGAGGATTGAACCCGGGCTGCACGCATGCCAGGCGAGCGCGCTACCGCTTGAGCCACATCCCCAGCCCTCTATTTTATTTTGATACAAGGTCACACTAGGTTGCCTAGACTGGCATAGATCTTGTGATCCTCCTGCCTCAGCCTCCTGAGTAGCTGGGAGTACAGGCGTGCACAGACATACTCTGCACCTACATACTTTTAAGGAGACACACAATATGCATTAAGGTGAACAAGCCCTGGGATTGACTGGCCTGAAGAGACTGAGTAGGGCTTTGTATTAATTAGGATACAAGGTTCTGCTGTTTAACAAATGCCCAATTGACCAGGCACTCAGACACAAAGAAATCTATTCTGCTCTCATGTGTAAGTGTGAGCAGAAGTAAGCAAGGGAGGACATGGCATCTCATGGTGTTGGGGACCCAGTTTCCTCTGCCTCATTGCTCTACTCTCTGCAACATGTGCCTTCCATTTGCGGTCTAGGATGGCTGTTTCAGTTCCCACCATCACATCTGCATCCCATCCAGGCAAGGAGAAGACACTTGGTTCCTATTAAGGGCAATCATTCTGCTCATCTTCCATTGGTCAGATGTCTAGTCACGCAGCCACACCTAGCTGTAAGGAGAGCTGGGAATGTAGTCTGACCTGGGGCCTTGTGCCTAGCTCAACAGTGAGCTTCTGCTACCGAAGGAAGAAGGAGGAACTGGTTATTGGGAGACAATTATTAGTCTCTGCCATGATTGACTTCCTCCATCAATACTTCTGGGGAAGGTGGCAACATGAACAGGGGCCTATGATGGCAATGGGGAAGTGTCCCCATTGGAGGATTCCAAATCATGGGACTCTTTTCCCCAGTGGTCAATCAAGAAGCCATCAGTGATTGACTTGTAAAAGAAAAACACGGTAGTCACAAAGTTGCCTGGAAAAGGCTCCCCCCAAGATTTAGTTCCTCACTTTTCTCTTCCCATCCAGACTCCTCCTGTCTTTAACTGATGGAGGACAGCCTGTGTCCCTTTGGAAGTTCTGAAGAACATAAGTGAAACTGTTCTATTTAAGGGCCCTCTGGTTTCCAGGAGCCATCAGGGGTGTCTCATAGAGAAAGGGTAGAGAAGGTGCAAAGACCTGTCATAGGACAGAGCAGTCAGGCTCCAGGGAACCTGGACATCCACGGGGCTCAGGGCTGCCCTCTCTGCCTTGCCAGGTTCCACCTTGGTTCTCAACTCTTTTTATCCCTTCATCGTGTATTTACTGAAGTCAGAAGCACATAAGGTTTTCTTTGTCCCCTCTGTGGACCAGCGTATTTGGTAGTCAGCTCAAGACAGCAGTGTCAGCTCCTGAGTCTCCACGACCTTTCCAGCTCAGCTTTAAGGCCTCTGGCTTCTTGTTGGCTCAAGTGTATCTTCCCTGGGGAGGAATCTGATTGGTTCAGGATGCACAAGCCACAGATTGTAGGCTTCCAATAGATGGGCTGTCTTTGAATCACGTGATCACCTATGTCCAATCAGCCTGGCTGAGGAAGCGCAGGTTCCTGTGGGAGGGAATGGTGGGTGTGGTCACTCCACCTACCAGTTGGTGGGGAGCATTTGTCCTTGTTGTAAAACATACCTGGCACCAGGACACCATTTAAAGTATGATGTCCACCTGGGAATCTTTGTGAGCAGGGCTTCATACAACACTGATCTCCCAGAAATTCTATACTAAGAGGACTGGTTCCAGAAAGCCCTGGGTGAATGGGGACAGCTTTAATTGCATCACTGATGCTCAGCTCTGAGAAACCTGAACATCGTCTAGTTTCATAAAGAACTTGGACAGAGACAACTGATGCAGGCAGTGGAGGACCTCACCCCCACCTAAGTCTTTTACCTTTTATTCCACAAGCCCAGAGTGGTTGGCAGAATTTTACCTCCCTGGGCATGGGACAGGTTGGAGGACACTGGCCAGATAATCAAGCCCTTGCATAACTTTGCCTCCAGAAAAAAGACTTTCCCAGTCTTTTTTTTTTTTTTATTTTGAGACAGAGGCTCACTAAATTGCTGAGGCTGGCCTTGAACTTGCGATCCTCCTGCCTCTGCCTCCTGAGTCACTGGGATTTCAAGTGTGCACTACCACCCAGCTTGCCCATTGGTAAGGGGCTGATGCATCCCAGCTATGGTGTTCCCAAGGCAGTAGCTTTGAGTCCAGAGGGGACAGGTGACCCAGGCCCAGCCATCCTGAGGTAAACAGGCTTCTTCAGTGTCTAGGGAGCTGTGTACTCCCCCTGGCCTTGCTGTCTATGAACTAGGATATGTGTCTGCCATCATGTGGTTACAAGGGACCAGCCCTAGAAGAAGCCCATGCTGAGAGAGGCAGAGAAGAAAAACTGGCAGAACTTGGCCTTGATGATCCCCAAGCCACATTTCCAATCGACTGTCATCATGACCCTGGTCACCCCTCCTTCCTAACTGAACTGTGATCCCCCAGGTCCTGGAAGATGTGGGTTGGTCACATGCTGGCCCCTCTGGAGGCTTGGTCAGATTGAATGGGGGAAAGGGAATTCTCCCTTTTCAACCTGAACGAGGAGGCAGGCAGGCTGCCTTGGTTTCCACAGGCAGCCCTCTTTGGACCATGGGGCTGTCCCACTCAAGATGGCACCCTGATGACATGAGTCATCCATGTGCCACACCTGCTGCCCCAAACTGGACTCTCAGTCACTTGGTCTAGCTCACTGCCTCTGTGCCAAAGCTGGGTCCAGCCAGGGCTCTTATTCTTTGTGCCTGAAAGCATCTCTCTCCTGGTGTCACTTCCTTGGAGAAGAGCTCACGGAATTGGAGCTGCCCTCCTGTTCAGGGTGTCCCAGCTGTGAGGACACCGTGCGTGTGCTTGGATTCCAAGAGGAGGCAGCTGGTTGCTTCCCAAGTGGCTTTTGTCTCATCTGCCATCAGAGATGGATGAAGGTGCTGTGCTTGCCGTCCCACACTCTGTGTTCTCAACATGGCTGTGGCATCATCGGCTTTGAGACCCTTGTCATTCAGCTCATTTAGCAAGCAGGTCCCAAACCAGGTTTCAAGGTGCGGAGGTGACTGTGCCATGGTCCCTGAGCTCCCTCTCCATAAAGAACCCGCGGGTGTCCTCCCGGTGCGAGATTTTAACCCATGTATGAAAAGTGGCCTAAGTCACCTGCTTAAAGACCTGAGAGACAGTGGACAGGGCAAAGGTCATTGCTTTATGACATTGACTGGTTTCAGTTTTGATCCTGGGCTTTAGTTTCCCCACTTAGAAAATGGGACTAATTTTAGTGCTCACCTCCCACAGCTGCAGGCAGCGGGGACCATAAAATGCCTGGCTCACTGCCACCCCTGGGGCTCCAAAGGCCTGCTTGGCTTCTCCTCGAACCCCCCAACTACCCCCTGGCTTGGTCCTTGACTGTGCCCCGAGTGACCCCTCTCCCAGCCACCCCTCCTTCCAGGATGCAGTTTGCCCTTCACCCCATCACCACGCAGTGTCCCTTGGCCAGTGCTCTAAATAGATACAGCTCCTCGTGGCCCTGTCCTGGAGTGATCAAAGTCACCCTGCGCTGGAAGAGGTGGTCTGGGGGTGTGTTTGGGACCTGAGGCAGATTCTGCATGGTGCTGCAGCCCTCCCCCTGGAAGGCCAGCTCCACCTGGTACCTTTTTGTTTGTTTGGTACTAGCCGTTGAACCCGGGGTGCTTTACCCCTGAGCTATACCCTCCACCCGTTTAATTTTTTTTCTTGAGAAGGGTCTCACTAAGTTGCCTAGGCTGGTCTTGAACTTGCAATCCCCTTGACTCAATCTCTCAAGTAGCCGGGATTACAGGTGTGCACCACCATGCCTGGCTGGCACTTGGTACTTTTTGAATCCTGGAGTAGTCTTGGCCTCATTCTGCCTGGCCTGGTCTTTGGTGATGGAGGCCCTTGGTCTCCTTGGGATCTGCTGACCATTGGAAAGACTCTCAACCTGGGAGTTCGCTGTGGTTTGGATATGATTTGCGGGTGTCCCTGAGGGCTTCATGTGTTGAAAATTTAATCCTCACTGTGAGCTATTAAGAGAGTGGTAACCTAATCCGACTATGAAGGAGCAGGGCCACTAGGAGTTGATTAGGAGTGGAGAAGGCCACCAAGGGGGAGTCCCCATGAATGAATACTGCTGGCTTTTAGAAGAGGGTGAGAGCATAAGGGGCTATGGACACACACACACACACACACACACACACACGTGCACCTACCCCATGTATCTGCCTTGTGATACCCTATGTCACCTTGGTACTCAGCTAGCAAGATGGCCATCATCAGGAGCAGCCTTTCAACTTTGTTCAGACCATGAGCCAAAATAATCCTCTTTTGGTTAAAACTCACCCAGCTGGTGTGTCATTGGCAATAGCAAGTGGACTAAGAGAGGAGGCAGCTCCTTGGATTCTGACTTTTTGAGTCCAAATGGATGCAAACTTGGCATCAGTTAAGAGGTGCCATTGGAGGGCTCCTTGGGAACTGAAAAATGAACCCAAGGACCCCCCAGACATCAGAGCTGGGACACGCAGCACATGGCTTCTCAGCAGAGCAGCAACAACAGGCTGTGGACCAGACCACTTGTCCTCACATGACAGAGGACTCAGAGCAGCGGGTCAGCTAGAGGCATTGCCTTATCCTTTCCCTGTGCGTCTTAGGGGAGGCAGCAAGAGATGAGTCAGCGTCTGTTTGGGCTTCGCTGCTGTAGAGCATGGCATCTGTCCCAGCGTCTGGGTATCTGACGGTTTGGGGAAGCTCCTACCCTTGGAGTCCAGGAAGCAGGATGAGTGCAGCTAGCCCCTCTCCCATCAATGGCGTGCGCAGGCTCCCAGGAGGGAACTGAGTCCAGTTGGCTTCCAGTGTGGGGCCCTGAGCAGCACCTGCTCCCCATCTGCTGCCTCCTGCTGCTTGGTAACCTGAGCCTGTCATTGACCAGAACACCTGGTAGCAGCAATAAAGCAAGCAAATAATGAGCAGCAGGCTTTCCAGGGACCTAGACTTCATGGCCATTCTTTGCTCTGCAAATCCTCCAGCCAAGCACCTGCCCTGTGCTGAAGCACCCTGGGCAAAGACGGGCCCTGTCCTTAATGAACTTCATCTATGGGATAGGCAGACATGGATAGAAAAGCCACGTCAGTCATCACTAGTGTGCAAGACATGAAGGATTAAGATTTTAGATGCTCAGGGTGTGATGGGAGTTACAAAGGATGTAGGGAAGCCCCCGTGAGGAAGTGACCCTGAGCTGAGGCTTGGTAGACGAGGAAGACTCAGCTACTAAATGGGGTTGGGGAAGAGGTTTCAAGGACAGGAGGCACCAAGGCCTTGGGACAGACAAAGGGCTTGGTAATTTCTGGAACTGAGGCCTGGAGCATGGAGAGCAGGGAGCCAGGAGTAGGTGCTGGGCAGGGGCCAGACCACCAGGCATCAGGAAGGATTTGTTTCTGTGTAACAGGCACATCAAGGGACTTAAGCGTCCTTCTAGCATGTCTTCAAAGGCTTTTTTGCTGGTTACATGGCTGCTTGCTACAAAAATCAATTTTCTGTTCGTAGAGAAGAAAAGGGAATGGATGTTGGATAGGCAGTGGCCAGAGTGCCCACAGGGACACGTAGGCTGTGGTAAGGGGCATAACCTTAGATCTGAGTGCAGCTTGGGAGCCACAGAATGTTCTAAGCAGGGGAGTGATGTGCAGTGGGGAAAAACTGCAGGTTTCCCCAACTGAGCCGCAGGAGCACACACAACTGGGCACGTGAATTAGTTCTGTAGGGCTGCCATAGCAAGTTACCCCGAATTTGGTGGCTTAAACAATAGAAATTTATTCTGGAGGGTAGAAGTCAGAAATCAAGGTGTGAGCAAAACCATGCTGCCCCTGAAGGCCACAGGAAACCCTTTCCTTGTCTCTTCCTGGCTTCTGGTGGCTCCTGGCAATCCTCAGCATTCCTTGGTTTGTAATCTGCCATCACATGGCCTTCTTCCCTGTGTCTCTGTAGCTGTGTCCAAATCACCATCTTTTTCTAATTTTTATTTATTTTTTTATAAAGACATCACTTGTTGAATTGAGATCCCACCCCAACCAAGTGTGACTGCATTGTTACTTGATCTTTACTCTATTTCTAAAAATGACCATAGTCAGATTAGGGGCTTAGGACTTGGATATATCTTTTTGGGGAATACAATTTAAATACCCCATGGCGTGCAAGGACTCAAGTGCTACCTAGTTGCTGGCTTCACCTAAATTGAGCCACTGGTTTCCCCTTCACCCAGGCATCATAGAAAAGTAGCCCAGGATTCAGGGAGACAAACTTTACCCAGTTGCTGGACATGGATCCCTCCCTGGCCCCAGTCTCTTCTTCTCTCATAAGAAGGCAAAAAGAAGAGCGTGGGCTTCTGGCACAAGGTCTCAGTTCATGGGGTACATGCTTCTTGAGCACCGAGTATCTGAGAACTTTGAGCCATGGGCACAGAGGTGATCTTACCCTCCCAGTGTGTCAGGGTCTCATAATTAAGGCAGAAAAAGACATTTTTTGGGGGGGAAGGGTAATTGAACCCAAGGGTGCTTTACCACTGAACCACGTCCCCAATTCTTTTTATTTTTTTATTTTGAGACAGGGTCTTGTTAAATTACTGAATTTGGACTTTAACTTGTACTCTGCCTTGCCTCAGCCTCCCAAGTCACTGGGATTACAAGTGTTCACTAACACTCAGCTCACTCATTGGTTTTTCTTCTGTCAATTATGTTTTTGTTTTGTTTTGCTTTGCTTTATTTAGTACCAGGGATTGAACCCAGGGGCACGTTGGCACTTTACCACTGAGCCACATCGTTGGCCCTTTTTACTTTTTTAATTTTGAGATAGGGTTTCACTAAGTTGCTTAGGGCCTCCTAAGTTGCTAAGGCTGGCCTTGAACTTGCAATCCTCCTGCCTCAGTCTCCTGAATCACTAGATTACAGGCATGAGCCACCATGCCCATCAGAAACAGACATTTAAGTGGTTTCTTTAAAATTGTAGGCTAACTGGTGCCCTGTAATAAACTGCTTTTTTTGGTGTGTGTGGTACTGGGCCTCACACATGCTAGGCAAGTTGCTCAATCACTGAGCTACATAAGTTATATAAGTTACTGCCCAATGAGTTACGTTTTTATTTGAACTGGAGGCTAGGGCAGGAGGTGAGCTGTAGCCACAGCTATGACAGTTTTTTTTTTGTCCCAGCTGAATATAAACTGGCTTCAGAGTTGGGGGTTTTCAGACTGTCAGATGCATAGTGTTGTCCAGGGCCCCTGTAAAGTTTTTGCTTTGAGGACAAATATAATAAAAAACTACTCAGCTGCAAATCTCAGGAGGCAGGTTGGGCATCAGCAGACCCACTTTGGTACGCCTGTCTTTGCAGAGGTTGGAGAACACAGACTTGGCAGGTGATTTTTGGTATCTTTTGCTTTGCTTCTTTTTTTTCCCTAAGTATTGTATGATTTTTTAATACCTTTATTTTATTTTTATGTGATGCTGAGGATCGAGCCCAGTGCCTCACGTATGCCAGGCAAGCACTCTACCTCTGAGCCACAACCCTAGCCCTTGCTTTTGGTTGAGGTGGGGCTGCCCACTAGAGATTGATGGGGATGGAAGAGATTGAGCCCTGGAGGGAAGAAGAGGGCTAGGCGGGGGCAGAAGTTGCTGTTTCTTCAGGGAGGCTGTGATCCCTGGCATAAGATGGCTTTGGTGCAGTGGGAAGAGCTGGAGAGCAGTGCATCTTCCTCTGGGCATCTCCTGGAACCCCAGGGTTGGCAGCTGTGGCAGCAATAGGAAGCGGCATTCTGACACGGGCACTTGGCCTCACCCTGGGGTGGTGGCATCAGGAGGGCCTCCTTAGGGGCTTCATGGGTAGAATTCATTAACCCAATAAGTCTGGGCCCATGTGACAATTGAAAATAGCAGACACGATTCACTCCTGATCACCAAAAATGTTGGATGATGATTTGCAAGGGTTGGAGGTCGTCCCTGGGCAGATAAGGTCAGAAGGTCAATAAGAAGTGATGTTTAAGCTGAGCACTAAAGAAACAGGAATCCGCTGAGAGGAGAATACAGGGGCTGTGATTCTTCCTGTGTGGTGGCCTGAGACTGTCAGAGGAGTTCAATCTGTTTAGTGGGTGCCCAGGGGTGCATGGGGGCATGAGAGAAATGAAGCCAGAGAGAAGGGGGGCTGGCTCAGGCTGACACTTCACATGCCAGGCTCAGAGGTTCGCATTTTACCCCAAATACAGTATCTCCCAGGAGCCCCGATAGCTGTGGGCAGAGTGATGTGACTTCAAAAAGCATTTGAGATAAGCTTGATTCCGTTCCAGGTTGGCCGAGGGGTGGGCCATCTAGAGGCAGGAGGAGGAGTGGTGCAGAGGCGGTGGGGACACCCCACTGCACCCCACGTCTCTTTACTCATTTCCCCCAGCCTGCCCGACCCCTGGTGACCAAGTGTGACACTTGACAGAAGAGCAGAGTCTGCCTCCCAGCGGGTGAAGAATGCAGGAGTCCCTGGTTCCTGCTGGACCTGGGGCAAGAGCTGGCTGGGCAGCTGGCAGCTTGGCAGGGATGACGTTGTTTGCTCTGCTGTGTCTGCAGCCACCGCCGCTGGGCAGATTGATTAATGACCCATGGTGCCCAGGGCATCTCTGCGGTGGCTGCCAATGGAACCTGCCCACCGTGCCTCCTGGCCACCTGGCCTCCTATGTAGGTGCTCCTGGGCCAGCTCCAGGAAGTGATGACATTGCTCTGCTCCCTGGATCTTCTACTCTTCTCCAGCCTCCTGTAAACCCTGGCCCCAAATGCTCCCCTGGGGGAGAGACTACAGAGAGGACCCCCCCACACCTCAATCTGCCTCCTTCCATATTTGATCCCCCTCAGGCACACAAGAGAGACTCAAAATTATGACTCAAAGGATTCTGTGCTGCTTCTCTCCTCATTAACAACCCTCTGGTGCTGGGTACAGTGGCCACGCTGTCATCCCAGTGGCTCTAGAGGCTGAGGCAGGAGGATGGCAAGTTAAAGCCAAACTTGACAGCTTAGCCAGGCCCTAAGTAACTTAGGGAAAACCCTGTCAGTGGGGAGCCACAGTGCATTACCATGCCTTCCAGTTTCTGATGCACCGTGGGGACTGTTATCTGGCCAGGTAGTGCGGGACTCGGTCTTTTCCCCTGCTCGGATAGCAAGGGCAGTCTTCTGAGTAGGCACAACCCTGGGGTTGAGCTACACTCACCTATTCTTTTGTAATCTTACCGTTTTGTCCTGTTTGGGATAGAATGTTCAATGGAAACTCCCTTTGTGTGTCCCCTTCTCTTGCTCTGCCTTTGGGTATGGCCTTCCTAGATGTCAGTCAATCTGCTGACAGCAGACATCAACCCCCCCCCCGAAACCTGACCCCTTGCCTCATTTGAATGGCTTCTCCCCAATAAAAGGCTTCAACACATGCTCGTTCTGTTTCTTGGTGGACCCTTAAGGTCAGAGGAGCCGTCCTAGGACCCAAAGAAAAAGGTATCTCTGTGTGATTATTTCCTGCAGCCCAGTGACCCTGAGTGTTTAAGTCGTGAAACACGGCACCTGTCTCTAAATAAAATACAAAAAAAGACTGGGGTGTGGCCCAGTGGTTAAGGGACCTGGTTCAATCCCTGGTACAAATGAAAAACAAAACCTCTCTGGTTACCCTGGCATGGGCTCTGCATCACTCTGCTGGAGGGTCCGAGTCTGGGTGTTCTGTTCACATGTGTCCCACCCCCACCATCAGACTAGAACTCCGCAAGATCAGGTAGCTTCCTCTAGACTGGCACCTTCAGAGATCCAGTGTTTTCCCTTAAATTGGCTGCTCCCCCAGGGCAGGGCCTATGTGTTCCCCGCTATCTGGGCGCTCTCTGAAGATAAGGCTCTTCTTAGGGCTGTTCTGTCTGTTTCTGCCTCATTTCCCTCGAGCTGAACTAGGTCTTGGTTGTACTCTGAAGGCACAGGGTGGGGGACGTGGAGGGAGTTCAGGATGAACCTCGGGTTTGTCTGCAATGGCAGGGCTGGGCACAGGGGCAGCAGGCGTGCTGGGAAGGGGTCGGGGCCAGGTAGTGAGCTGTCTAGGGCCGAGGGGGCTCCAGAGCTCTAAACTAGCCCTCTGGGCCACAGGTCCAGTGCCCTGGGACCGGGTGACTTCTTGTATCCAGCAGACTGAGTGGGGAGGAGCAGAGGGCGTTTCCTGGCCTGCCCGACTCCCCACGCCTCCTGAGGCTTTGTCTTGGGCACCTGCAGGAGGACAACCACAGCTACTATGTGTCCCGTGTCTACGGCCCCAGTGAGCCCCGTAGTCGGGAACTGTGGGTGAACGTGGGTGAGGCCAACCAGAACCAAGTGAAGGTCCACAGGATCCTTTCCAACACCCACCGGCAGGCCTCGGTGAGTGACCAGGGTGCCCGGCGTGTGTGTGTCTGGGTGGGAGGCTGCACTGTGGGGACCTGGGAGTAGGCATGGCAGGGGCCTGAGGTCTGTGATCTGGGGGGGGGGCTTCTTAGGGGATCCCATGAGCTCACCCAGAGTGAGGGTGCCTGCCTTCAGTCCTAAGGGCCTGCCCTGGCCATGTCTGCCCCCCCACTCTGTCCAGACAAGCATGGGGAAGTGTGGGTGCCCAACCCTTGGCCTGTGGCTTGACTCACGCTAACTCTCTCCCGTCCCCTGCAGAGAGTGGTGTTGTCCTTCGATTTCCCTTTCTATGGGCATCCTCTGCGGCAGATCACTATAGCAACTGGAGGTAAGGCGAGCCAGCAGGGCCCTGGGAGGTCCGGACATCTTAGGCTGAAGGCAGGGGTCTCAGTGGAGAGGGGGTTGATAGACAGACTGGAGAGGACGCAGGTTTGCTGTCTTGGGTGCCCCATCTTAGGAGGGAGATCAGGACTGTCAGAGCATCCCCCTCATGCTGCACGTGTGCGTGCGTGTGTGTGTGTGTGTGTGTGTGTCTGTGTGTGTGTGCGTATGTGTGTCCTGCTAGGTCCCTGTGGTCCCTGGGTCTCTGAATCTGAGAGAGAGGAAGAGGAGACCACACTGAAAGCCTGGGTTCCTGGGACCAGGCTCCGTGTTGCTCGCAGGAGCCCATCTGATTCCCACGCACTTCAATTCCGGGTGCCACTTCCCTAGGGATCCGGGGAGGTGGGAGTCACCTCCTGTTCCCATGCTATGTGTCCAGCTGGAGACACAGCGAGAACCTTCTTTGGACTGGGCCTTTTGCTCCACACACACCAGACCCAGAGCCACCAGCTCCGGATGGAATGTAGGGGTCTGAGGCTCTCTTCCAGCCTTGGGGAGAAGACCCCCAGGAGCAGCCCCTGGAGGCCACCTCCGGCAACCCTTCTGTGCCTCTCCCCCCCAGGCTTCATCTTCATGGGCGACGTGATCCACCGGATGCTCACAGCTACCCAGTACGTGGCCCCCCTGATGGCCAACTTCAACCCTGGCTACTCCGACAATTCCACAGTGTCTTACTTTGACAATGGTGAGGGCAGATCTCAGAGTGTAAGTCATCAAGCCCCAGGGATCTCTTGGTCCACCCCCTTTAGAGGAGCCCCAGGCTCAGAGAGGGCAAGGGACTTGCGCACTATCACACAGCCAGACAGCCACCCCACCTTTCTGTGCTAGTTCCTCAAATGAAAGACAGGAACAGAATGCAGCTACTTGCAGAGTCTGGTGAGATGACAAAATCTATGTGTGTGCTCTTAATAGAGGTGAAATAGATGTCAGGGGCCTGGATGCTTCTCACTCTCACCCAGGAGAACAGACATCTCCTGTCCTTTTCATCTCAAGGGGTCAGGATGACAAGAAGGAGGGACCCCGCCTGGGGTTAGAGGTCTGGGGGCTGAAGCAGGACCTCTGGCTCCACAGCCTGGAAGCCGGGCTGATGTCTGGGGGCTGCCCAGCTCTCCACCTTCTCAAGTTTGCTGTGAAGCCCGTCATCCTGAACGGAGCAAACCCCTGGCCAGTTCCACTCTGGCTGTCCAGCCAGGTCTCTGCTCTTCTCCTCAGGGACAGTCTTTGTCGTTCAGTGGGACCACGTCTACCTCCAAGGCCGGGAGGACCGGGGCAGCTTCACCTTCCAGGCCGCTCTGCACCGTGATGGCCGCATTGTCTTCGGCTACAAAGAGGTGAGTGGGCCCCGCTGCAGAGACTGGATCCCAGCCTTCCTCCCCCCAGCAGGTGTTTGTAGGGAGTCCGCAACACACCAGGCATGTGGATGCTAAGAAGCCTGCTGCAGGCCCCACCCGGGCCCTGTCCTTGTGGAGTGGTGGCTGTGTTTGAGAGATAGACAATAATGGCAGGGACAAAGGCCCAATCAACACTGTGACAAGTGCTCCCGAGTAGAGGCGCCTGGTGCCAGCAGAGACTGTCAGGGGGGCTCTTCACCTTGTCAGAGGCCAAAGGAGGCTTCCCCAAGGAAGAGAGACGGGGTCTGCGGGATGAATGGGAGTTAAAGAGCAGAGTGGAGCGTGTTCAGGGGAGAGACGGGCACGTGCAGCGGTCCTGTGGCAGGAGAGATCAGAGCTGGCACTAAGCTCTGGAGGAAGGCAGCGTGGTCGGAGGGGCAAGAGCGGGGCAGGAGGATGCAGGGGAGCAATGAGATATGCTATTTGAAAATAGCCACTCTGGGCTGGGCGCAGTGGCGCATGCCTGTAATCCCAGTGGCTCAGGGGGCTGAGGCAGGAGGATCGCAAGTTCAAAGCCAGTCTCAGCAAAAGTGGACTGCTAAGCAATTCAGTGAGACCCTGTCTCTAAAAAAAAATACAAAATAGGGCTGGGGATGTGGCTCAGTGGTGGGGTCCCTGGTACAGAAAGAAAGGAAGGAAGGAAGGAAGGAAGGAAGGAAGGAAGGAAGGAAGGAAGGAAGGAAGGAAGGAAGGAAGGAAGGAAGGAACAGAATTGGGAGCTGGATTATATGAGGGAGGAAAGAAAAGTCAGGGAGGACAGGAGGCCCCGGCTCTCCGGCTGCACAGAGGTGCTGTTCACTCAGGGAGAGACAGGCTGGAGGTGATGTGGGGAAGACTGGAGTTTGGATGGGAGTTTGGGTTTGAGGTGCTTTTGAGTCCTCCAAAGGTGACGCTGGGCAGGCGGAAGACTCTGGAGCTCAGCGGGAAAGTCAAGGCCGGCCCCAGGGAGCTTGGGGGTAGATAGAGCCTCTTCTCCCCACTGCAGATCCCCATGTCCGTCCTGGAGATCAGCTCCTCCCAGCACCCCGTCAAAGCAGGCCTGTCAGACGCCTTCATGATTGTCAACCCATCCCTGGATGTGCCAGGTGAGTCCCCAGGGATCCAGCAGAGACCCGGGCAGGGTAGGACCCAGCTCAGCTGGAAGCCAGGCCGGTGGGGTTGGCTCTGGGAGGAGTGAAGGATGGCAGAGACTTGGCAGCCAAGGGGAGAAGGGGCACGATGAACCCCAGCGCTTCTCTGGTCACAGCAGAGGAACCATTTTTTCCAACCAAATGTCCAGTGGGAGGCAATGTCTGGTGGAGGGGAAGGAGCCAGAGCCTTCGACTCAGGCATCTGTTGCTTTGGGGAAATCCCCAGAGACACCAGGGGAGGGTTTTTGAGCCTCCCAGAGCACAACCAGAATGGCTTCCGCCCCCGGTGAGTCAAGGGCTCTCAGGAGTTTCAGGAGACATGGGATCCAGCCTCAGCCACACCACAGTGACCTCTGTCCTTTGGTAAACCACATCTCCCCTCTAGTCTCAGTTGTCTCATCTGTAAAATGGGGGAGTAACTAGAGGGGTGCTTCCTCCCGGGTCCTCCTCCTGTGCTGACATCTCCAGGAACCACAGCTCCTTCTCTCCTACTGCAGACCCCCAGCCAGTATCCACAAGGGTCTGATTCACACTCCCCAGGAGGCTGTAGGTGTGTCACCCACTGCTTCATGACCCTGGACCCAGAGACTCTCTGGCCTGGCCTCTTTTGCTGAGCTGTGTGTACCAAAGTCCCACTATGTGACCTGCAGGAACCTAGGCAGGTCTGGGGAGAAGCCATTGCTGTTCTTCTCCCTCCCACTCAATGCCTGATGGGGCTGGGGACATTCTGAGCTCCACCTTGCCATACCAGGCTGGGTGAGGATGAGCCTAGCACCTGCCAAGGCTCCTTCCTGTAGAGGGGCCGGGCACCACATTCTGTGCAACCCAGGGCTTCTAGGAGCAGCGTCCTGGCCCGTCTGTGTTGGCGGAAGCCAATCAAGTCCCCTGAGCTCAGTTGAGACACAGAGGAAGATAGTCCTGCTTGAGGTTCAGCCTGACAGAGCCTCTGCCCCTGAGTCTGCGGGCAAGGACCAGGGCTTTGTTAGAAGTCTTTGTCTAGCACCTTCTATACTCCAGGCTGTCGGCACAGCGTGTCAGCTCAGAGGCAGAAGCCCGGGCTAGAGTCCAACTCTCCACCGGTGTGTGACCCCTGGCAAGTCACTGACCTCTCTGTTTCTTGCTTGATCTGTGTCATCCGGTAGGAGAGTGGCACTTTGCCTCCCACAGTTCCTGTGATGATGAAGGCAGCAGTGCATGGTGTTTGGCTCAGTGTCAGGCATGTGGGGACTGTGGTCCCTTGTTAGAGTGCCTTCCCTGCCGGCCTTCACAATCTGGCAGCACCTGGGATGATAGCAAATGGTGCAGGGGTAAGAGCAGGTGACACTGGTATATCACAGGTCAGAGGCCACAACCACAGCACTTTCATGTGGCTTTTATAATTAGTGGCAAAAAGTCACAGGCCATAGTGACAGCGCTCCCCAAAGTTCCTTCCTGGGCACTTCCCCCTTTGAGACACGTGCCATTTCTACAAACTGTTATTTCTGTTATTTCTGAATGCTTTTCATTATCTTCATTCATAAAATTACACATAACTTGCTTCCTTCATTGATTTTTGAGATAGGGGTCTCCCTGTGTTGCCCAGGTGGGTCTCTAACTCCCGGGCTCAAGCAATATTCTTGCCTCAGCCTTCGAAGTAGCTGGGACCACAGGCAAAATTATATAGTTTTTTCATGAATAAATGTATCTGGTCTAAAATTTAAAAAGATACAAAAAGACACACAGAAAAGGTTAGATGAGAACTCTCTGAACTCCCAGAGCCTGCAGGGGCTGGTCCACACTCCCCTTAGCACCTGCTCTAAAGATTGGTTAGCACCTGGACAGCCAGCTGTTACCGTCTCCATATCACCCTGATTGTAGGAAGTAGCTAATGTGTCTGATAAATTGTCCCAAAATTTGATGGCTTAAAACAATAAATATATTGTCTCGGTTTCTGTGAGTCAAAGCATGATTCATCTGGGTCATCTGCTTCAAGGTCGTGCACAGGCTGCGGTGTTAGCCCAGGTTCCAGTGATGGAGGGGCAGGGGGCGGGAATCAGCTTCCAGGAGCCGGCACATACCATTGGAAAGATGCAGTTCCTCCAGGAGTTCTCTTGGTCCCTTGCCTTGTGACACTCCTCAGGATGGCTCTCGACCTAGCAGCAAGTTTTCACCTGAGCAGGCAAACCAGACAGCAGTAGAGGCAAGCAAGATGTTGAATATTGATCATTTTTTGCCATAGTCTACTGGTCAGAAGCAGGTCACTAGGTCAAGGCCTAATACCAGGAGGTCATTTTAGAGTCTGCCCACCATACTGATTTTAATCCCCAGGCTCAACATTTTACAGCCTCTCATTAATTCTTCCCCACAATAGGGTGAGTGAAGTCTGTACATTTGTGCTATTCTGAATGGGGATACAGATGCTCAGAGAGGTGGATCAACTTGCCTGTGGCCACATAGCTATAAAAGGAAAAATGCCATCCCAGATCTTCAATTTAAATCCTGGACGCCTCCACGGAGGCTTTCTTAATCTGACCTGCCCTCATCCCACTCAGAGGAAGGAATTCTTTCCTTCTTGGCTCTCCCAGATACCCACAGCCCTATGTGCACACCGGCTGTCTCTGGGGACAGTTCTTGGGGTCTGGGCTTTATTTCCTTCCCTTCCTCACCCTGCGTACATGGAGGAATCCAGTGTGGGCAGGCGCTGGTCTGTTTCAACTGTGCCTCCCTTGGGACGCTGTGCAAGGCCATCTCAGGAAGTGTGCGTTGGATCAAGCTGTTGAATGAGGGTGAAGTAGAGGAAGTCAGGTCCCCAGGGATCTGCATCTGAGGCTCTTCTGTGATTCAGGAATAAAAGCCTATTTTAGAGGGAGCCAGGACAGGGTGGGGAGGGCTAGAGGGCAGGGGGGGCAGGGAGGAAGCACAGCCCACCTGAAATAACAGAGGAGTCAGCAGAGGTAGGAGGGAACCCACAGCCTCTGGAGAGGCTGCTGGAGTCTGTGTCCCCGGTGCTGCTGGGCCTACCTGCCAGGTGAAAGCTGGTACCTGACCCCTAGATCCTGCCTGGTGCTTCCTGCCCCCTGTCTCCCCGCCTTCCATCCCCTATTCTTGTGGCTGCTACATCTGGTCATACCACCCTCTGGCTCTCTGTTGCTACAAGATCAAGGCAGAAACCCTTGGAATGGCATTCAGAGCCCTGCGCAGCAGGGCGCAGCATATTGGCACATTTCCAAACCCTCCCTTTACCTGCTATGCTCTTCCCAGGCAGCCCTTGTCCATGTACCCTGCGTTCTCCAAGTATGCCATGGGCTGGCCACATCTTTGTGACACAGTTTCCTTGTAGAAAATATTCTCCACCTAACCCTTTCTACCACTTGACAAACTTTCACCCATCCATTGTCTGACCAGGATGGTGCCTCCTCCACGGGGCAGTTTGGCTTCCCTTTCTGCCCTGCAGGCAATTTTGATATGGAGGGAGTCCTACTGCCCTGCTCAGCTGCCTTCTCCCCACCGTGGGTTGTGAACCCCCAAGCCCAGGGGCTCTCTTGTTAAGGAATGGGTACAGCAGAGACCCTGTCCTCTGCTCTGCTGTGACTCAGTGTGAGAACAGAGCCTGATGCCACTTGTGTTTGGGCGTGTTTTGGAAATTGCATTCCTCTTTTATCTGAGTTTAGTATGGGGAGTGAGCATCGCCTTTAGGGGGTCTGGGAGCTCATAAATTTGTATATGGAACAGTGAGACGCAAGTGGGACACATTCTCATTCGTGTGTTTTTCTGGGATACTCTCTCTGGCCTTCATTGGATTTTTAAGTGGGCCACATAGTGTGTGCAAGGCTCTGGGTTCCGCCCCCAGCACTGCAAAAATAAAAATAAAATGGGCCTCCGTGAAATAAAACGAAACCTCTGTTTTGGGAAATGAAGGTTTTTCTGTGGCGAAGAGGCCAGGTTCCTCTAAGTCTGATATTCCACCCTGCAAGTGGGGAATAAGCTTGGGTTAGGTAGAGCTGCCAATAACAGCGAGCCCCAAGTAAGTACGGCTTGAATGAGATTTTCAGGCAGAGCCCTCTGGTCTGCAGATCCTGTTATCTCCATGGATATTCCACTGTCCAAACCCAGAATGGGTGGCATCTCTGTCTTCATACCCAAGCATGGCTCTTCCCCGCCTGGGGCCATGTGAGGAGTGGGCTTTGGTTCCTCACTAATCAAGACCCACGTGGAGCCCAGGCAGCAGGCCTTTCCCTCCCCGCTGTGCTGAGCAGGTTTGAAGCCTCACAGTCTCCCTCCTGGGGTTGAGAGAAGATGGTGAGAACCACCAGAGTTCTTCTTACCATTACTTTCCTCCATAAACTGTTCGGCATGTTTTGAGCACAGACTGAAAAACAGACTTTGATGAAGACAAAAGCCATGTGCGGTTAGCAGCATCTGTTTGCGGAGGTGCTCAGAACATCGGGGGTGGCCTAGACACCATGCCCAGAGAGACCACCAGAAGTCAGTAGAATTTCCTCTATTCATTGGCTTAAGAAACTCTTTATTTCATGGACTCTATAATAGCAACTTGAGCGTAGCCAATGTCAAAACTGACAGATTCTGAATTAGTGGAATGGGTTAGTGAGGATTTGATTAAGCCAGGGCTCCAAATTGCAGCCTGCCTTTTGGCTGGCCCCAGAATGGCCTTGGATGGCCCCAACATGCTGTTCCACCTCCTTTTCCAGAACTTGCCTTTCCAAGGCAGACTTGAGACCAGATGTGTGTCAGAGGCCTGTGCGATGCCTCCATTCCAGGCTGTCGATGGGGGAGGCGGAGGTCCTGGGCTGGCCAGAGAAGGAGAGGGACCAGCCAAGTGAGGATGCTAGGGGAGAAAAGATCACCAGATCTGGCCCATTTCCTCTTCTCATCTCTCCTGATAAAGGATCCTTCAAAGTGCTCTTCCTTGGAGTTTGTTTGTTTACTGGGGATTGAACCCAGGGGCACTTGACCATTGAGCAACACCCACAGCCCTTTTTTTTAAAAACTTTGAGACAGGGTCTCACTATGGTGCTCAGGGTCTTGCTAAATTGCTGAGGCTGACCTTGAACTTTTGATGCTCCTGCCTCAGCCCCCCCCTCCCCTACCCCTGCCAGTTGCTGGGATTATAGGTAAGTGCCAACACACCTGGCTCCTTGGAGGCTTTTTTAAAAAATGTATTATCTTTTTAAATACCTTTATTTGTCTATTTATTTATTTTATATGGTGCTGAGGATCGAACCCAGAGCCTCACACGTGTGAGGCAAGCGCCCTACGGCGCTGAGCCACAGCCACAGCCACAGCCCCTCCTTGGAGGTTGTTAATCTGCCTGGGGTCCTCTCCCCTCTTGCCCTTTTCTCTGCTGGTCCCTCCTCCTCTGCTCCTGAGTCTGGTCTCTTCTTTCTCTACCCCTTTTCTATTTCGCTTTGATCCCAGGAGGAATCCTCCTACCTTCCCAAAGGTTGGGGTCCCTGCTAGGGCTCAAGCCATGATTATTGAATGACCAATCAGATAAGCAAAGGAATGAATGAATGCAGACTGTGCTGGGACCCCTCATCTTACTTTTTTGGGGGGACAGGGGGTAATCAGGGATTGAATTCAGGGGCACTCGACCACTGAGCCACATCTCCAGCCCTAGTTTGTATTTTATTTAGAGACAGAGTCTCACTAAGTCACTTAGCACCTCATTTTTGCTGAGGCTGGCTTTGAACTCACGATCCTCTTGCTTCAGCCTCCCTAGCTGCTGGGATCACAGGCCTGCGCCACCACACTAGGCTTACATTTTTTTTATACCATGACCTCCTGTTCTGGGGGATTTTGGAGGCTGGACCTTTCAGTGTCCTGGGTTCTTCTGACGGAACCAATGTTCCTGGTAGCTGATATGGAAAAAAAGAAAAAAAAACAGGACACATAAACTTCTCTTTCTGAGCCACGAACATGTCTTGACAGGGCAGCAGCATTTTCCAGGTCTTGAGTGACTGGGAGCAGAGACAAACCAGACCTTCCCAAACTGCCAGAAATGCGGCTCTGGGGCAGCCCCCATGCTGGTTCTGGAAAGCATCCGGGACAATGCAGATGGATGTCATTGTCCTTGGGCAAGCCCCAGATGTTGCTGAAATGATCCAAAGGCAAATAGGCAGGGATATTAAGGATCCTGTTTACAAAGAGTAAAAAATCACCAAAGCCATACCTCAAACCAGTTGGAGCTGGCAGTTGGAGGAAGCCGGTATTTTCAATTGGAGACATTGCCACACACTCAACCGCATCCCCCTCCCTGCCACCACTCATCGGCCGCTGGTCGGGCTGTTTGGTTTTGGAGGACATCTGGCCATCTCTGGCTGCACACTTGCCCGGAGCACATCCCTAATTCTGCCCAGCTCTGCCCCAGTTCCTGGTGGGCGGCTTCCCCAGAGCCCTGCCCTTCCTGGCTGCTGCTCCTGTGTCTCTGTCCTTAAACTCAGCTTCCTTGACAAGTGCAGGTCTCCACATGTGCAGAGTCCCTTTGTCCCTCCCATTCCTCCCTCCCTTCGACCAAGGGTGAGCTCTGCCTTGCATCCTTGCAGGTGGAGACTCCTGAAAGCCAGCTCTGCCCCTTCTTTGGGCTCTAACCGAGGAAGAGGTCTGTCTAGTTTTCTGTGGCAACCTGGGGACAGCTCTTTTGGAAAGACCACAATCTGTGGTGGCGGGGGAGGAAGGGTGTGTTTCCTTAGGGCTGATGCTATACTAGGCTGCTGAGGTTTGCATGACTGTACCCCATTCGTGCAATTCTCAGTCATTTCTTGAGGCTCTGTTAATACAAGGCCTGGTGCCATGGGCAGGGTGCAGAGATAAATACAAGGGGCAGCTCAGAGCCTGGTAGGGAGAGGAGCAGGCAGGAAAGGAGATACTGACCAAGCAGTGTGACAGGTGGCACTGAACATTGCACAGGGAGTGGTGAAGCTCAGAGGAGGGGCCACCCACTGCCCGAAGTCTTCAAGAAGGGGATGGCCATTCTGCTGAGCCTTAAGGCTGAGGGAGGGAGTAAAAGGGAAAAAGGTTGCCAGTGGACTGCAGAGGGCACAGCTAGGCAACCTGGAAGGCAGAAGCGGGAGACCTGGAGTTTCCCATTCAGTTTTTAAATCCCATTGGTGCCTGAAAGGGATGATTTTTCTCAGAAGAAAAGATGGATCCTGGGAGTAGTGGGTGGGGATGGAGCTTCAAAAGCCTGCCTAGAATGTTCTTGTCCTCTATGGAGAGGTTCCCAGTCCACAGGCCCCCTTCTCATAGCAATGGGTCACACAGGTGGTGCCATGTAGCATAGGAGGACTTTGGTGCCTCATTGGACACATGAATTACAAAAAACCTGCCCTCCTCACAAGACTGGGCATTCTCTGTCAAGTCTCACTCTCGCCTGGCAAAGGGTCTTTCTGGTATATATATATATATAAACCTATGTGGGGCTGGAGCTGTGACTCTATGGGAGAGCCCTTGTCTAGCATGTACAAAGCCCTAGGTTTCATCACTAGCACTAGAAAAAAAATCTGTGTGTATCTGCCTGGGTGTGTGTGTGTTTGTATGTGTGTCCATAGAGGGGGCGTGGATGTGCCTGGGGGTGCACATGCATGTCCAGGCTCTGTGTACTTTGCTCCCCTCAACTCATGAGGGGGTCTGACTCCTCTTAGGACCACAGCAGCCCTGTAGATAGCTGGAAGTTGCTGACGATGTCTCTGAGGCTTGCCTCCTTTTCTCTGAGACTGAGGGTTATTTAGGAAGAAAATAAACACACAATCATTCAATTCCTTTGGATGTTGGCTTAATTTCTTACTTTCAAAGACAGATATGTAAATGTTTCTATCTGACTTAGAAACACAAATAGGAACTCTCTAGACACCTCTCTCCCCAACACCATGTTTAGCAGTTCCAAATGGGCAGCTGGAGATCAGCGCTGGTGGAAGTATTTACACCATGGAAATTGGCCAGAGCTACAGTGGGGACTCCTCAGCCCTTCCTCACCTGACCCCAGGCAACAGTTGAACACTCATTTGTAGATGTCTTTGATGATCTTCTGAAGCTGCCTTGGCATGGATACCTGAGTTGTAAGTCTGGTCTCTGAAAAAAAAAAATTATGTGGCCTTGGGCAAGTAATGTCCTTTCCTTGATCTCACCTTCTTCCTTATAAAATGGGGAGACTGGTAACATCTTGTCTGTGAACCCTGGAAAGTCATGAGGGTAAATGAGATGATTCAGATCCTGGTAACTTCCTAATAGGAGCCCCAGGGCGGGCAGTGCCAGGTCTGTCTGGTGTGTCACTGAGTGCTCAGGACCTAGCAGGGTTCCCAGGACAGAACAGGTGCCCATACCTGTGTGCTGAAGGAGTAAATGAATATGGTACACAGTGGTACTGGGCTTTTGTGCAAGCTTTCTCGTTTAATTATCATAGATATTTCCCATTTAAGGCTGTGGATAGGCTTGGTAAATTGAAAAGTATTGTACAAAAATGTGTCAGTCCATGGATTAATGTCTGAATCTCAGCTTCCCCATTTGTGAAATGAATTGCGGGACACTTGACTTCTTAGCTCTCTGTTGACTCTCTGCAATTATTTATTTATTTATTTATTTATCGGTGGGCACAACATCTTTATTTATTTTTATTTTTATATGTGGTGCTGAGGATGGAACCCAGCGCCCTGCGCATGCCAGGCGAGCGCATTACCCCTTGAGCCACATCCCCAGCCCTCTCTGTTGACTCTCAACCTGACGAGTCAGATTCTCTAGAGCTGGACCCTTCTCCTCTCCTATGGAGCCCATACCTGGGTGGGGCTCCCCTGGTGGGCACCTACAAGGCCCCCCTGGACCCCCGTGCCACCCACTCCTTTTAGCCATTTTTCTGAGGAACAACGTGTTCCTGGGTCTGCCGGGCAGGGAAGCGGGAAGAGAAAAGCAGGGGGAGGCTTGGATCTCATCTCAAATCATGTGGCTCTAATTTAGGAGTCCATGGGGGGGAGGGTGCCTCGGGCTGGAGAAGTCATTCTCTGTGGCAGGGAAGGAAGGATGGGGCCAAGGTCCTCCCCCTGCCTCCTGGGGAGGGTTGGTAGGTGGGGGTGGGGGCAGGGAGCCTCTGCGATCAGTCCTCTCTGAGCAGCCCTGGGAGGGGCATGGGAGATTCACCCCAACCCCCAGCACCCCCAAGCCAATTCACCACTTGGGCTGTGATGTTCCCCACTTTTCTTATTGCCTTATTCTCTAGGAGGGAAAAAGCAAGAAACAGCTTCTACTCTGTCATAGGAAGAAAGAAGGGAAACCAGGGAAGAGGTGGTAGTCCCTGGAAGAGAAGCAGCCTGGGCCTCGGGGCCAGCAGAGGGAAATGGAGAGGCCCACAGGACTGGGCATTTGAGGCTGAGAGAGTGAAGGTGGGGGACCAGTTGGTCCTAGTTAGACAAGATGATGGTCAGGCACCTCTGTGGAGGATCTCCAGTCTGTCCACAGCAACCTCCACAGTGGTAGGGGGCTGCAGGGCCCACTAGGGAGTCTCAGACAAGAACCATTCGGGGAGAGAGACAGGGAAGAAAGAGTGGGGGAAGAAGTGAGGCATACTTTCTCTCCATGTTCAAGTTTATAAACTAAACTTTGGTTAGGGAGGAGTTGGAGGGGCTAGGAGGGCCTGAAAGTGCCCTGGAGTCTCAGCTACATGAAAAACAAAGACAATAAAGGAGTTGGGAGCCACATGGTGGTGTACACTTTATAATCCCAGCTACCCAGGGGGCTAAAGCAGGAGGATTGCAAGTTCAAGGCCAGCCTCAACAATTTAGTGAGAACTTGTTTCAAAATAAAATTTCATAAGATCTGGGGATGTAGCTTAATGGTAGAGCACTTAAGCATGCGTGAGGCTTAATCTTCAGTAACACACACACACACACACACACACACACACACACAACACGTTAGGACTGAGAGGAAAGAGGGGCTCATGTATTAAGTGGCTCTTGGGGTCCGAGTGCTTTATTTATATAAGTAGTCTAATTTTCAGGACAACCCCATGTAGAGGAAGACTAGTCCCATTTCTGAATGGGCCTCACAAAGCCTACGTCCCTCATCCAAGGTCACCCAAGTAGTAAAAACAGAGCTATCTGCCTAGTCACAGTAACCCCAACTTCCCCCTTCCTTTGTGACTACTCTCCTGATCCTGGGCTTCTCTTCCTCCCAGTCTCAGTCAGTCCTCCCAACTCCCTTGCCCTTCCTACCCAGCCCAGAGCTGTAACCAACTCATGGATAACAGATGGATTCCCTTAGAAAAGTGGGAATGGGGGCCTGGGGTTGTGGCTCAGTAGTAGCTCAGTAGTAGCTCGTCTGGCATGTGCGAGGCCCTGGGTTCGATCCTCAGCACCACATAAAAATAAATAAATAAAATGGGGGTATTGTGTCCAACTACAACTAAAAAATAAATATTAAAAAAAGAAAGAAAGTAGGAAAGAAAAGTGGGAATGGTCAGTGCCAACATTTCAAGCCCAGGCCTTCTGGCTGCATTCAGAGGGACCTTTGTTTAGTTCCAGGGACCTTTGCTAGCACCAAAGCCAGAGCAGTTTCCTTTTCATTGCTTAGAATGACGTTGTACAGGCTTGAATGTTTCAGGGGCTGAGTGTGCACTGGTACCTTCAGCAGAGCAGTGTGGTGTCCTGGGGAAGGAGTGAACTTTGGCCCCAGACCAAAGAGGGTTCAATCCTGGGATAAACAGGAGGGAGCTATTCCAAGGTTGAGGATAAGTAAGTGATGACATAGAGCTGAGATATTCTGCTAAGCAGTGGGTGCCCCCGGAATCCTTCACACAGGAGGAGGGGTGAGGGATAGGGCACTAGAGGCCTTCCCTTGCATGGTGGCTCTCCTGCTCCCTTGGGAAATTTTCCCCCAAACCATCTAGAGTTGAATGAGAAATATTTCCTTACCGACTCTGGGCTTCTAGTACTAAAAACTCAATCCAAAGTAGCTTAAACAGAAAGGGGAGTGCACTGGGGAATATCAAAGTAGAACAAAGAACTAAGCGAGGAGCTGAACAACTGGGAAAATGGGGGCCAGAGAAGGTTTTGAAACCACACTAGTACTTCCTGTTCCTTTCTATAAAATAACTTTATTCTGTGGCCATGAGACTGGAAACACTGTCATTCATGGGTTGGTTAGTTGAAAAGTCTCAGGGAAGATCTCTGATTGGTTTCATCTCAAATCTGTCACCCAGACCTGAACCAATCACTGTGAGGCAGGGTCATGGAAGACGGCAGCTTCAGTGTGCTGGGCACTGTTCCCCCAAAAGGAATATTGTTTCCAGAAGGAGGAAGGGCGTTGGAAAGACCACACACTCAGTGCCCTTTCTTCTTGTGGGGAAGCTCAGCAGCTGGCTGCCGGCCTTGCAGAGCTAAAGGAAACCAACTCCAAGTCCTGGTTCATGAATGGACATGGTGTGGTCATGAGAAATATCAGCACATAGAAGATTGCCATTTTAAGATAAATATTTTCATCTACAATTCCAGTTTTTTTTTCCTCCAAAAGGTCTTGTGGCAAGTGTCTCTGTCTTTCTACTTCACAGACCAGAAACAGAGGCTCAACTGACTTGCCCAAGGTTAGCTAGCAAGTCAGGAGCAGAACTCCAATCAGAACTTGGGTTGTCTGACTCTGAGGTCCTGAGGGTAGTTTCTGCAGGGATCAAGGTAGGACTTAAACCTGGATCCAGACCCTGAACCTTGCTCAAGCCTCCATCCAGGAGGAGAGAGTGGTCAGCAAGAGACTGTAGCAGAACGCTCACGGTGGGTCAGGTTCGGGACCTGAGGCTCACAGTCTAATGCCCAGAAGGTCTACACAACCTGGTAAGTACAGTGGGAGGAGGACACCTAGCCAGAGTACGGACAGGAAGGAACTGGTCAAGAGGTGCCACTCAGGGAAAGAGGTCCTGAGCCAGATCTGCAAGAGTGAGCTCGACAAGGAGATAGGGTGAGGGAAACATCATGGCTCAGGGAACAGCCCTGTGATGGCAGAGGCATGTGGAAGCAGAGGCTGGCCGTCTCCTCACTCCAGCAGCAGCCCCGCCTCTGTGGTGGTAGTTTAACCTGCATACAACAGAGCCTCTCCTCTCCAGGTCAGCTCCTGGCTCTTGTCTCTCCCAGGTTGGTGGGTTTACTTCCTCCCTCAGTGGCTGCACTGAGCCCTCTGGCTGTGACAGGCTCCTGAGGACAGGCTCTGCCTCTGTTTCAGAGTCTCGGCGAAGGACGATCTTTGAATACCACCGGGTGGAGCTGGACTCCAGCAAGATCACCAGCACGTCGGCCGTGGAGTTCACCCCATTGCCAAGTGAGTGGGGTTTGTTCTCAGGGACAGGGGGCTTTCTGCCATCTTGCAACATGCTTCAGAGTCAACAGACAGGGTTCATAGCCCAGGCCCACTGCTGAGCTCTTGGGGATACAGTCACCTAACTTCTCTGGGCCTCCCTTTCTCACCTGTAACCTGACCCCAACCTCCCTCCCAGAGCTGTGGAAAGGGCTAGAACCAGAAATGGCAGCTCTGACATTTACTGGTAGGTCCCAGGCCTGGGGGGTGGTTTGCCTAATATATGACAGGTATTGTTATTGACATAAAATTGAAACCCCAGAGAGATGTACCCTCTTAGTGCCAAGGAAAAGTAACCCAGAAACTGAACAATTTGTGGTTTGTTATTAAATTTTCCTTGGAGGGAATGGTGCTGGAGTCCATGGGCAGAGGACAGTAAAAAGATTTAGGCAGCAGCCCTCCAAAAACTTACATACAGTTGAAGACACACACCATGACCAAGGCCCCCCTGCCACTGTGGACGCCTCAGGACTGGCTTTGGGTGCTCTTTGGGATGTGGGGACTGAGGCAGGGACTGAGGGTATAGGACAGCACTTCTATTCTTGTGTTTTTAAGAGAGTTTAAGTTCCTCTCCTGTCCCATGGTACCTCCCAGCTTCCTTCTGAAGCCATGGCTGGCCTGCCTTTTGTGAAGTTTCTTGCTTCCCTTTCTCTTCCTCCTCCTTCCTGGGAGTTGGGGGATAGAGAACGAAGAGGAGGAAGAGGAAGGGTTGGTCATGAATGCCAGGCCATTTCTCAGCCTGGGCTCAGCGGGTATCTTCCCCTTGAAAATAGAAAGGACCAGACACCAGGGAGTCTCAGGGCTAAGACACCGTGCAGGTCACAGACTCACCCACCAACCCAGACACCTTCTTTGGAGGCAGAAGCCCAGGGCCTGAGAAACAGGGATTCCTCAGGGACTTGCAAGAACAGACTTCAAGTCCTAAAACTTGGATAAGCTTCATGAGGAATAAGGACATACAGGGCCAGGGCTAAGTGCCTGGGTGAAGCAGTGACCTGGGCTGGGTGCTTAACCACGGAACCACATCCCAAGCCCTTATATATATGTATGTACGGGACAGGGTCTCGACAGGTTGCTTAGGGTCTCACTAAGTTGCCGGGGCTGGCTTTGAACTCACAAATCCTCCTGCCTCAGCCTCTGGAGACTCTGGGATTTTAAGCGTGTGCCACCATGCCTGAAATGCACTTCTGAGACTGTTTAGTTGAGCCACTCCCCCAACTCTAGTGAATTTCGTGAGCATTTAATAGCACACAGGACATCTGAAATGAGATGAGAGACACAGGTCAACAGGTGTTATAACTCCCCACAAGGCTCCCAGAGGGTTTCATCATGGCCAGTGTGGCCAGAGCCTTTAAGGGGCCCCCAGAGTCTCTGAGAATGGCAAGGCCTTGGACTCCTGTGTGGCATGTGGGAGCCCTGCTGGCTTTGCCGGGAGAAAGCTCTTTATCCCTCAGCTTCTCCATTGTGCTTTGGATGCCAAGGACACTTATCCCAGATACTCCCAGGGATGTGGATGGCTTATCTTAAAGCCATCGCACTCCATGGTGGGTCCTTCCTGGCTCCTCTGCTAGGAGACAGTCAAGGAAAGGTACCCTGCGTGAGGCTGGGAGCAGGGGCACGCGGAACCCACCAAGAAACCAAAAGGCTGAGTTCTGGTTCTAGGTTCACACAGACCCTGGCTCAGACTCAGACCTGCCACTTGTAGCTTCATGACTCCAGGCCTCAGTTCCTTCCTATGTAAAATGGGAATAAGAAGAGCAGGTCCCCATGAATTCTACATATCACTCGCGGGGCACTCTAGGTCCCCTGGGTACAGCAGGGAACGAAGCAGGCAGAGAGCACGCGGCCCCACCCCCACCTCGGGGCAGCCCCTGCTTATTTCCTGCTCCTGGTTTTTCACCCACCAAGGTAGACAAAAGGACACAGTGCCACCAACAGCCACCCCTCCCATAGAGCCACTGAAGGTGGATTCACTGGGCCCACACAGCCTCTTTCCTACTCACCAAGGACTGGTTCCCAGCTGCCATCTTGCCAGAACTCCATGGAATGCAAATTGGCTCCCTAATTAATGAGTTGAGGTATCATCCCATGAAACTCACAGAGGAAGAAGTGCATGTAGTGCTTATCGAATGAGAGGTCATTTTTCTGTAGTTGTTTGTCCCTTCTTGCTGCTACCAATGTGATCTGTCAGCTGCTTATAAGATGAGCCCTTGTACTACACACAGCTCTTCTGGGCTTTGTGCCAGTAATTTGCCACTCAGAGGTGGTGTGGCCCCCTGGAGTGGGCAGCATTCAGTTGCAAGTGAAGAACTTAGAGTCCAGCCCCCAAGCCTGGGCTCCCCAGGCCTCTGGCTCCTCTACCTGAGCAGTGCAAGGAGGGGCCCAGGTGCCCTCCAGCAGCCTGCTCTGCTCATTCTTTGCCCTGGGCCAGCCCCAGCTGCCGCTCTCTTCTTGCTACTTCCGCCTCTCCCCTCCGTGCAGCCTGTTAGGGGTTCTGTCTGTCCTGGGACCACTCCTGGGCCATACACACCAGGCTCTGCTACTTGGACTTTTCCTCCCCTCCCTCCCTTCTCATCCTCTGCCCAAAGGCCCTCCCCTCCCTGAGCAGCCCCATCGCCACTCTCCTTCTGCCTTCCTGTCCTGAACTTCTTTTTCCTCAGCCCCTCTCATCACAGAAGCCCTGAGGTAGACTTGTCTATTCATTTGCGGGCATCTGCTCTTTTTCTGCTCACTGCTAGGACTCCATCATCCGGGACTTCTAGCCCCAGTAAACTTTTGTACTGTTAACTGAACCCAGGGCCACTTTGCCACTGAGCCGCATCCCCAACCCTTTTTATTTATTTATTTTTTTATTTTGAGACAGTGTCTCCCTAAGTTGCTGAGGCTGGCCTTGAACTTGTGATCCTCCTGCCTCAGCCTCCCAAGTTGCTGGAATTACAAGGATGCACTGCTGCGCCCAACTTGTAGTTATTTTTGTCTGTGCCTCTGTTTGGGGTCTGTCTGCTCATATGACTGTAAGCCCCAAGAAGGCAGGGACTAGGTCTTACTGTTAAGCCCCCAGCACCAGCTCAGGACCTAACCCCCTGGTCATGGAAGGAGAGAAGGAAGGAAAGGAGTTGGGGCTGGACTGAAGTGAGCTCAAGCTCCTGCTAAGACAGAGACTTTATTGTTCTGGAAGGTTCCAGAACTCAGGAGTTGTGCCCTGTGAAGCTGGTAGAAAGGTCCCGATGCTCAGCGGCCACTGCCTCCTCTCTTGCAGCTTGCCTGCAGCATCGGAGCTGTGACACCTGCATGTCCTCGGACCTGACCTTCAACTGCAGCTGGTGCCATGTCCTGCAGAGGTTTGTGCCCAGCATTATGCGCTGAGTCCCATAAGCAGACTCCAGAGGAGACCAGACGGTGGCAAAGCTCCACTCTTGCCTCGGGCCTCTGGGCCTCTTTGCCAGCAGGAGGTTCTCTCTCTACTCCGCGCCTCCCTGGCCAACAGGACAAGAATGTCTCAGAAGAGAATTTCTCTTGAGGCTTGTGCCTGATCAAGGTGCCTGTGTGGCAGGGTGAGGCCTGGGGTGACACTAAGCTTCCGGAAGACCATTCAGGGATTCCAGCAGCTGTAGCCCCCTCCTTAATCCCAGGAAGCTGTGAGGGTATTGGTTCTAGAGCAGGACTTCTCAAAGAGGAGTACTCAGTTGTGGTCATCCCAGGGTCTCCAAGATCTCCTGTTAAGCATGCAGAATCCTGGAATCTCTGGAGGGGGACCCGGGACCCGGCATTTTAACATAGTGCCTCATCTGCAGACAAGTGTCGGAACTCCCAGCTCAGAGACAGGCAATGACCCACTGCCACTGGATGAGAGCCCTGTGACCCCAAAACACCACCTCAAGATCTTTCTTGGGTTGCAACAGAGTTTCTTGAAAACCAGGGGTATGGACACTGCAGGCATCCACAGAAAGTTGGGGGAGGCTACAACACCATATGCTTGGTTTTGGAAGCACAGAAAATTCTGGGTGAGATTCAGTTTCAGGGCTAAAGTCCTTAAACCCAGTTTATCTTCTACTCCTAGTTCTGAAATCATTTCCTTGCACATTAGATTTAGAATTCAAGCTCTGTTCTCCTGTCCAAGATAAATAAAAGGCAGGAGGGGAAAGAAGGATTCCTGTGGGGACTGAGCTCTCATGAGAGTGGGAAGCCCTAGGAACTCCGGGAGCCTTTAAGGCGATCTTGAAAATTGCAAAATTACAGTCTCTGAGTTCCCGTGCAGCTGTCGTGCAGCTGTCAGCGTTTCCTTTGCTCCTTTCCAACATCCCTGAGCAGAAATAGAAGCCCTGGCCTCCACAGGCAGCCTGCAATGCACAGGGCGGCTCCACTTGCAGGGGAGGGGATGCGCTTATCAGGCCTCCCAGGTGCTCTTCCCACCAGCTGTGCCTTGGTGCACTCACCTGAGTGTGTTTACCCTGTAAAATGGAGCTGTATTATGTGAATCAGGGGGATGTGGGGGTGGGGGAGAGAACACTGTTATTTAAACTCTCCAAATGCCAAACAACATTTTTACAAAGCATCCAAGGGTCTTTGAATGAAGGCAGACATCTGCCTCAGAATTCGGGAAGCTGAACCTGGGTCAATGGGTTGGTTCTTCTGGAACAGGAGGCTTTGCAGAGTCTTCTGCGCACCAAGTCTTTCAGAATCCCCTGGAGAGCTGGCCGGATTCCCTGCCTCTCCCCCCATAACCCATAGAATCTGACCCCTTGGGACCACGGTCCCAGGAGTCTGATTTTTTGGAGTGTTTCATCTTCTGCACTTTCAAAGTGGAGAACCGCTGTCTCTGTGGTGGGGAGACGCTCTGGATGGCCTGAGATGAGCCCTGGGATCCTGGGGCTGGCTGCCACAGCGTGACTCAGCATCCAGCACAAACAGAGCCATGGGAACTGCAAAGTGGGCCAGACGAAAGCAAAACCCTCACATCACCACAGCCCCGTTTAGCGGCTACACCCAGACTCGGGGAGCATGACATGACCAGAGGGTGGCCTGCCTCAGTGGGACTGGCCAGTCAGGGGTGGGGGGAGGGCGGGGCTCTGCGAGTGGACTCTGCCCTACTGGGGTCCTGTCAGCCCCAGAGCAGAGAAGCTCTCTCAGAGGGTGTGAGGTGACAAGGGCCACAAACCACCTATCCCCAGACACCCACGGGCCTGGGCTCACTCCTTGCCAGCTTTTTAGAGCCTTGGCTCCAAATGAGAGCTGACCCTAGTGTCCTAGAGCCAGAGGGCAGGGCTGATAGAGGACCCTGGTTCTCCTCTCCCCTCCCCTTCATCTCCTCTGCTCTCTGTAGCCTCCCAGGGCTTCCCCTCCCCACTCGGGGCTGGATCTGATTTAGACAGTTTCACTTACCATGGAAAAAGTGTCTCTCTATCATCCTAAAGTGGTCCCCAAGGCCCACTGTGGAGTCTAAGGGTGACCTCAGTTCCTGGATTAGCTCAGGAACTGATGGTCATAACCGCTGCCTTCCAACGTCATTGTGAGAGTCCTAAGGAATGGTGCTGGAGGAGCCGTGTCTGGGGCAGCACCTGGCGTTCAAGAGACACTCAGTAAGTGGCCATCTCTCATGCCCCTCTCTGAGTCAGGGTTGACTGGCTCAGGGTTTAGAATGTGATGCTCTTAGACCTGTACTGAAGGCTTAATCCTAGAAAGAATCAGTTAGCCTAGTCTAAAAGAAACTGGTCCCCAGCTTCCAATAACTCCCCTAATCCTCTATCCCCCAAAGCAGTGGTCCTAGAGGGCCTGAGAGAAGGAGCCTGTGGCTGGTGCAGTGCAGCCACCCCTGCTCAAGAGGAGCAGTTTGGATACCTCCAAAAGGAAAGACTAGAGGTCCTCAGAAAACCTCAACTTTGGCCTCGCTGGGTCTTGGACTGATGGGCAGGGGCTGCTGGTGTGGAGTTAACTTGCTGGGAATCTTTCTCTGCCCTCGTGGCTCAGGATGTTATTCTTCCCATGCAGATGTCCCTGAACTCAAGTAAAGCTTGCTGTTTCCCCTGGCACCAAAGAGTGAAGAAGGGCAATTTGAGCCCTTGATGCCGTGGAGAACCTTCTCTGGTTCATCCTTGTATCCCACCCTTTCCCAAGGGAGGCACTCGGTCTCTTCCAGCCCAGCTGAGCTACACAGTGTCCTCTCCAGAGACCCGGGTCAGCCTGTTTCTCACCTCTCCCAGCCTCCAGCAGAATCCTTATTTCTGCCTGTAATGATCACACAGGGAGCGTAGGCCAGCCTCTTCTGATGCCCACCCTCCACCAGCCTCTGCTTCAAAGTTGAGGCCACTGAATACCTGGAACCTGGCAAATGAGCATGAGTTCTTCCAGTTCCAGGAATGCCACGGTAGCAGAGTCAAACAGACTTAAAAGTCATCAGAGGTCATGCGTCCCTGCACACCACACACACACACACACACACACACACACACACATACACACACACATCTGGGCAGCTGCGGCCTTAATCCCCAGAGCTGTTCCTAAGAAAGGTGGAGATGCACAAACATCCTCCCCTCCCTCCTGCACCTGGGGAGCTTGAGCAGGAGTTGAGCCCCTCCTCACTGTCTTCAAGGATGTACTGAATAGGGGACATGAAAGTGGAGGGCTTCTCTTCCGGTCCCCTCACTTCTCTAACTTTTTGACTCCCTTGCAGGTGCTCCAGTGGTTTCGACCGCTATCGTCAGGAATGGCTGGCCTATGGCTGTGCCCAGGAGGTGAGAAGCATGTGTGCGCTGCTGTGACGTGGCCCTGTGCAGGTGAGGGGAAGGAGGTCTGCCAGCAGGCCCCTCCCCAGGGAGCTGTGTTTCAAGGTGTCTTCAGCCCGAGGTGTCTTTTTTCTCTCCTCCAGCTAAGATTTGTTTTCCAGATTGCTCTGAGCCAATTAGACCACTCTGGAAGGTTTTAGAGGGCTCTGTGGGTCCCCAAGACAACTGCTTCTGGGGACTTGGCTTTCAGCAGGCAGCTCCTCGGGAACTCCTCTGGTGCCTGGAGAGGCAGGGCCTCAGTCCCAGCTGGCTCCTCCAGAGGCTGTGCACCTGCCGAGGCTCTAGGCCTCTGGCTTTTGAGGGAGGCAGTCATCCTGGGGGTGTGGAGGGTCGTTCCAGGCACCTCCCACTTAGAATCCTGTACCGGTTCCTTCTCATTACTAGAATTTTCCAGCAATGATTCTGGGTGGGGAGCCTCCTGCTCTCATACCCTGGGCTGATGCAGAGCTCACTGCATCTTTCTTTGCTCCCGTCCTCTTCCTCGTCTTGCAGTGGGAGCGCCTCTCGGTGCTGCCCTACACTTGCTCTTATTTAACTTGACCTTGAAGCTGGAGACCAGTGCCCCCCTTGGTCAGAGGGGAGAGTGTGAGGAGCAGGCCTGCCTCTCACAGCTACAAGGCGCTGGACTCAGCATTTAAACATGAACCCTATAGGTCCACTGCCACATAGGCCTCTTTTATTAGTCCAGGCTCGGGGTAAGCTGTCTTTTTCTGGCCTGAAAAAAAAAAAAAAAATCTGTCCAACCTCCCCTTTCTGACGTTGGCTGTGCTAAATGTCCAGATTTGCTCTATTTATTCAAGATTGGCCTCTCAGCTCCTTCCTTGAGTAAGAATTTGAAGCAGCTGATAAATTGTCCTGTAAGATAAGACACTTGAAGGATAAAGTAAAGGGTTTTTGTTTTTGTTTTTTTTTTTGGTTGTTGCTGTTCATTTTGTTTTCTTTTTTTGAACTGGAGTCTCCCTAGGTTGGCCAGGCTGACCTTGAACTCCTGGGCTCAAGCAAGCCTTCATCTCAGCTTTCCCAAGTGGTCAGACTAAGTGGAAGGTTTAAATGCATCCAGGGCCCAACTCTAGCCAAGCAGCAGTGCGGGGGGGTCTCTCTTCTAGGCAGAGGGCAGCACGTGTGAGGACTTCCAGGATGAGGACCACTACTCAGCCTCCCCTGACAGCTCCTTTGGCCCCTTGGACGGCGACCTCACCACCACTTCCTCCTCCCTCTTCATTGACAGCCTTACCACTGAAGGTAAGGCTGGAGCTGGGGTTGGCTGGCGGGGGACCTGAGAAGAACCATTGCCTGAAGCACCTGCTGGCCCTCACAGGGACCATCTCATGGGACAGACATTGCCCTGCCTTCTTATAAAGGACTAAAGCCCAGAGCGCTTAGCTCACTTGTTGGAGAGCAGCAGAAGCAGGTGTATAACCACTGGGCTATAACCACTGTGCTGACCTGCATCAGAGCGAGGGGTGGAATTCACTGTGGAGAGGGGAGAATTAATGTCCCAGCCCAGGGCCAGGTATTTCTATAAGTCACCTGGGTTAATCTGATAGTAATCCTCACAGGTTCTTGGAGGTCTCATTCTTGCAGCAGGTTTGAACTTAAGCCCCACACTAAGAGGTGAGAGAAAGGTTGTTTGATTTTTCTGTAACTTAACTTTGCTTCTGACTCTCAGACCCCACTTGGCAGGAACTCTTCTGGCCTTGGCCCCTGCTCCAGCAGAGGGTCCAGGTGGCCCCTTGGGTTGGTGACCATTCCATACTGCATATTCAGACCAGGCAGTCCCCAGGCTTCTTTGCCATCTCAAGGCCTCTTGGTTGAAACTGCCAGAGGTCCTGGGTGGTTTCCGGCTCCCTGTCCCCTGGAGGCCCTGTGCAGCCTCCTCCAATCCAGGAGCCTGAGATCTTTCAGTTTCTCCCAAACTCCTCCAGGATTCTTTGCTTATCTCTGAGAAATCCCTCTCTTATCCTTTTCCAATATACCTCTTCTAGATTTGAAAGCCCCTTTCCCTTAAAGAAAGACCGGAGGATTATGAGCTCTTAGCCTCCTCTGAGCCAAACATTTGCTTAGAAGGAATAACAGATAGGGGGAAAGAAGGAAAAAGTTAGTATTTTAAAATATTTAGCCACCATCCTAATTTACCGATAAGGAAATAGGCTTATAAGGGGCAAAGTAGGTGACTCAGGCCCACATGAGGTGCCCTCACCTTTCTAAATATTGCCCGGTGAACTGAAGAACTAAATCAGGGTCTCCTGGCCAGAGTGAAGTCACAGAGGAGAATGAGATATGACAGAAAGAGCTAATATCTTGGGGGGACTGGCCATGTGACGGGTAGGTTGCTACAGTCAGGTACAAATTAATATTTAGTCCTCCTAAACATTCTGGTTGTTGATATTGTTATGTCTCCATTTTATAGAGAGGACATTAAGACTCAGAGAGATAGATGACTTGCCCAGGGCCACCCAGCAGGAAGAGATGGAGTCAGGTCTCATCTGGCTCCAAAAGATGCTCTCCTTCCCCTTGACCCCACTGCCTTTTTCAGTGCTGAAAGAGATGAAAATGGTTGGTAACAATTCAGGGAACAGGGAATAGAGCCAAAGGTGGACACGTGAAGCAGACTCGGGTGGCTTGGTCACCCTGAGGCTGCTGGGAAATAGCAAGGAGCTGGTTGAGACTCAGGTACTAAGAGCTGAGGTGCTGCTGCTTCCGGGGATTAAATGAAAAGGAAGCATAAAGAGACCTGGCCCTTGGGGAGTTAGCAGCCAAGTGCAGGGGTGACCCTCCAGTGAAGGGAAGCTCCACCAGAAGGAAGCAACCCTTGGCCAGTCTCCCTCAGTCCACCCTGTGCTTCGAGGGCACGCTCTGGCTGGCACTGGGCTGGGGGTGCAGACAGCTCCCTCACCTCACTCAGGACTTCACCATCTGGTTGAGCCACAGTGTCAGAGGCTGGAGGGGTGGCAGTGGTGGGCACAGAGAGCCCAGGACACAGCATCTGGGGGCCTGTTCTAAATCCTGACTGGTAATAACTTGAGATTGCAGGGACTGGTGCTCTGTCACTACTGTGGTGGCTGTCCCTCACAGAGGCAGCAGATTCTGTTTGCCCATTTTGTTGTCTGGCTCCTGCCAGACCAGGAACTGGCCTCACTTCTGCTGTGTAACAACAAAAAGCATTATAGTAAGTGAGGACGATTATGGCTCCACGTCCTTCCAGGCCTGGAGGAGGTGGCTAATATTGTCAAGAACTTTGGGGCTGGAGAGGTGGCTCAGGGGCACAGCAGTTGCCTAGCATCCTCAAGGCCCTGTGTTCGATCCCCAGCACCACAAAAATAGAGATCTTTTAATGATGACTGTCCCCCACATGCCTAGCTCTCAAGGCATCTTGACAGAACTGAGGCCAGGTGCCCGCTCGCCGCACATGGGCCACTGTACCCAGCTGGTTTGCTACTCTCAACCGACCAAGTCCTTTTGTTGTTGTTGTTGTTGTTACTGGAGATTGAACTCAGGAGCACTTAACCACTGAGCTACATCCCCAGCCTTATCATTGTAGGGCACTTAAGAGACAGGTGTGGGATAGAGTCTGTTTGGTGCAGTTCATCTTGTGGAACAGTCTGTAATGGGGACATGTTATAAACCAAGGGGATGCAGCTTTCCTGGGGGACGTGCAGAGTCTGAGAGCAGAGAGGACTAGGGGAGAGGAGGCCTGGGGGCTGGACTCCAAGTTCTTCACTTGCAACTCCAGGGGGCCACACCACCTCTGAGTGGCAAATTACAGGCACAAAGCCCAGAAGAGCTGTGTGTAGTACAAGGGCTCATCTTATAAGCAGCTGACAGATCACATTGGTAGCAGCAAGAAGGGACAAACAACTACAGAAAAATGACCTCTCATTCGATAAGCACTACATGCACTTCTTCCTCTGAGTTTCATGGGATGATACCTCAACTCATTAATTAGGGAGCCAATTTGCATTCCATGGAGTTCTGGCAAGATGGCAGCTGGGAGCCAGTCCTTGGTGAGTAGGAAAGAGGCTGTGGTGGGCCCAGTGAATCCACCTTCAGTGGCTCTATGGGAGGGACTGTGACAGGCACCATGTCCTTTTGTCTACCAGAGGTAAGTGTGGACCAGGCTACAATGGATTTTTAATGGTCTATATTCTCATGTTCTTCTGAATCAAGTTATGCCCAGTGATATTTAGGTTATTTTGGTCAGTTTTTATTAGCCAATTCATTGTTGTCAACTTGCAATAACAAAATGCATGTGAAGGGCTGGAGTTGTGGCTCAGTGGCAGAGCCCTTGCCTAGCATGTGTGAGGCACTGGGTTTGATCCTCAGCACCACATAAAAATATAGATACATAAAATAAAGTTGTTTTAAAAAGTAAGTTACTATTTTTAAAAAATAGGTTTGAAATTCTGCTCAAAAAGTTCTTGTTTATTGAAATTCTGGAAGAAAATTCACCTGTAGAAATCTACAATTTATTTTCCTTTCAATTTTGGGGAATTGCTTTTTCCTCTTCTTTTTTTTTTAACTAGGGCCCCACACATGCTAGGCAAGCACCCTACCACTGAGGTACATCCCATCTCTTTTTATTTTATTTTGAGACAGAGTCTTGCTAAGTTGCAGAGTCTGGCTCTGAACTTCTGATCCTCCTTCCTCAGTCTCCCAAGGAGTTGGGATTATAAGCATGGGCCACTGTCCCCAGTTAGTTTGCTACTCTCAACTGACCAAGTTTTTTTATTTTGTTTTGTTTTGTTTTTTGTTACTGGGGATTGAACTCAGAGGCACTCAACCACTGAGCCACATCCCCAGCCCTATTTAGTATTTTATTTAGAGACAGGGTCTCATTGAGTTGTGTAGTGCTTCGCCATTGCTGAGGCTGGCTTTGAACTCATGATCCACCTATCTCAGCCTCCCAAGCTGCTGGGATTACAGGTGTGCGCCATTGTGCTCAGCATCATGTGGATTTTATCTATTTTTGACCCAGAGTCTCAGGCATGCTAGGCACATGCTCTATCACTGCTACATGCCTATCATTGTGAGTCCTCCATTCTCCCACCTGTTATTCCTCAAAGGCAGGGACCATGTCTGTTACTTGCAGTGTCACCAGCACCTATTCCCAGGGTTCAGCCCACAGTAAATGCTCAATAAATATTTGTTGAATGAGTCAATAATTGACAGGAAAGTCATCCCGACTTGCTCTGGCCTTCTACCCTTGCACTGCTGTGAGACTCTAGGCAAGTCACCTCCCCTCTCTGCACTGCAGCTGAACCAAAGCTCCTAAAATCCCATCCAGACCCAGGGAGACAAAGGCATAGTGATTCCACTAATCTTGCTCCTTTGTCTTCTCTCTTTGAAGATGATACCAAGTTGAACCCTTACGCAGGAGATGGTGAGTATAGAACCACCTGCCCTCTTCCCCGTACCCCTGGGTCTGCCCTACCCAAGAGGGTGCACTGGGCCTCTTTTTGTGGCCGAGAGGAGGAGCAAAGCAGCCAATGTGGACGGCCCAGACCTCCTGCTAGGTGGGAAGGCAGGGGGCACTCTGGGCCCAGGCCCCTAGATTGAAGGAACATGTCTACCCAAACATTTCTACCTTAGCCAGATCCTCCAGAGGTTCTTCCTGGCCTCCCACTCTTGAATATTAGCTGCCCTGAAGAGGCGGGAGGGGAAGTCTGAGCCTGGGCAGACATGGCTGGTGGGGCTGGTGGCCATGCCCCCCCCCATGGGCCTCCTAGTCAGCGAGGGGAAGCAATTTCTCTGACATTAAGTTCCCTTGTGGGTTGGCCCACAGCACACAGAAGTTGTCCCATCATAAGCTTTGCAGAGCACCAGAAGGCAGGTTCATCCAGCCTCGGGGATGCCTGGGAGGATGAGCTGGCGGGTGATGGGGCCCTCCTCCCCTGTCCATCGCCCAGGGCCAGCAGGGCTCTGCTGCAGCTGCTGTGAGGGCAGGCGCCCCTTCCTACTGCAGGCTAGAGGTTGTTCTCTGATGCCCTCAGGAGAGGTGGTTAAGGCAGGGCAGTTGGATGCATCTCCCACCAGAGAGGGCGCCATTGCTCCTCTCCAGGCAGCGGGAGGGACAGAGGGAGGCACAGAGGGAATGTTGTGGGTGGAGGGCTGCACCTCCAGTCAACCAAGTCCTGCCTGTGAAGTCACCAGAGTGGCAGGTTGTGGGCTGGTGGCCAGCAGGTCCGGGAGACTGGCTTGTGACCTGTGTTACCTCAACTCTTCCCACCTCTTGGCATGGGGGCGCTAGCCAAGCTCTGCGGTGCCTGGATAGCTTCTCTCCTGAGTTTCCTCAGCTTACCGAGTGACAGAGAGCAGGGGCTAGGAGGACAATGATTTTGAACACGTCCTATTAAAAGCCCTCACCCTCTGTTGCCTCCCATTTCGCCCACTGGTGTGTAAAAAGGGCTCAAGATTTCTGTGGCTGACATAACCACCTGTCTTCTCCGCCTTGTCATCCCTACAGTCCCCAGGTAATGTCAGGGAATCAGGCTGCCTAGAGCTGGCCCTGGACTGGTGTGTCCTTGGGTAAATTGCTAACCTCCATTTCCATTCCCTCAGTCACACAGGAAAGAGTGGGACTGGAGGGGCTCCCAGCTCTCTGGTCCGTGGAAACTTCCTGTCCTCCTTGGGATGCATTCCAAACACTGAGATGTCCTTGGAGAGTGCCTACTGACTGTTAGATCTCAGGGGACCTAGTCCATTCCGTAGAGCTCAACTGTGTGTCCACCATTTCTCCTAAGAGCTGAGGACACAAAGATGAATAAGACCCTGCCCCTGTCCTCCAGAGTGTCTCAATTTGGTCGACAGTGACAAGTAGAAATATCGTCCTTTGCTATCATAATAGTTGATACTTATTGGGTCTTCTAAGATGCTCAACATGTCCTCGGTTATTGACATGACATCTCATTTTAACCCTCACAATAATCCTATTAGGTAGTTATTGTTATTATTACTGTTGTTGTTCTACAGAGGTGATAATGGAGGCACAGAGGTAAATAATTTGCCCAAGGTCACGTAGCTAGTGTGTAGCAGAGGATAGATTTGAACCCAAGCAGCCGAAACCTAGATCCCAAACTCTTAGCCATCACATACCCTTTATGAATTCCTTAAAGGTGGTTGTGTGACACAGATGTTCAAGAGAACTTCCCTTACGATCCTTGTTAAGCATTTGGACAGCTTTTAAGTGGTTTTGGAAAACCTCCCGAGAGGTGCTAAGAACAACGTTAATGCTGTACTCCTCCCAATTCCACCAGCTTCTGTCCCACCTTTCTCATGTTTTTGATAAGTGGACCCAAAGGTCCTGTGGACTTTCATCTTGGGGACTTTTATAGAACCCAAGACTCCATGGCCCAACTTTTCCTGCTCCCCTGCAGCCCCTCCCTGCCCTAATGGTCTCTCCACAGGTCTCCAGGACAACCTGTCCCCAAAGACAAAAGGCCCCCCTGTGCACCTGGGCACCATCGTGGGCATCGTGCTGGCCGTCCTCCTGGTGGCAGCCATCATCCTGGCTGGTATTTACATTAATGGCCACCCCAACTCTAATGCTGCGCTGTTCTTCATCGAGGTCAGTGTAGAATGTGGTCTCGGTTCTGCCGTCCACTCTGTATCAGGGATTCCAAGGCCATTGGGTACCCACCTTTTCCCCTTGCACTTCTCACACATCACCTGCCTGAGAAACCTACACCAGCCCCCTCCTGGCACATCTCTCAGTGGTTGGTTGGTGCCCTTTGTGCCCATCACCCCCAGGGTTCAGCCCCTTGGCTCTCTGTCCGTAGAACAGCCTGTCTGCTTTTGTTTCCCCATTTGTGAAACTAGAAAAGTCCCCAGAGGAAAGATTGAAGGCCAAAAATACCATATAGAGCCCATTTAGCGGCTGGGCAGCCGTTCCCTAATGATTTATGGTGTCTCTTGCCCAAATTGCAGACTTGGGACTTATTTGGAGCCATAATAGAACCAACCTCTTTTGCTGTTGCTTTGGATTTTTTTAGATGACAAATGAAAAGTGGAAATGGTAATGAGGGCTGTGCTCTCTGGGAGTTTTAGTTGAGGATACTGCGGTTCCAAATGTCCCAGAATGCTGAGGGGCCAGCCGAGGGGCCACACGGGAAGGAAGACTCAACCCCCAGCACTCTGAGCCACAGAGTCCAGCAGCTGCTGTCCAGCCCTCCGCTCTAAGCTGGGTTATTAGCTCCCAGAAGATACAGCTCATTTCATAGAATTAGCTGAGTGCTCACAGTGTGTCCATGGTGTTTGCTAGGAGCTGAGGACACAAAGATAATTAAGATACTGTCCTTGCCCTCCGGAAGGCTGCAAGCCGGTGGTACCCTTTGGGAATTCCTTAAAAGTTATCAGAGAGAACTTTCCTTATGCTCCTTATTAAAAAGGATCATTTCAAAGGTTTTCAGAGGGGCACAACCATGGCCCTCTGGCACCTCAGTCTCCTCTGCACAACCTTATTTATGGGTCCTCATCAGTCTTTCTGAAGTCTTAGCGTACCTGGGTATCACCTGGGAACTGCAGATCCCCAGGCCACAGGGACTCTGATGGAGTAGGTCTAAGCTGGGCCCAGGAACCTGCATTTCAGTAAACCCCCCGGTTCCCTCTGATGCAGAATCTGTCATGTCTGGAGGGTTATCTTGGCATTTCCAGAGCCTCCCAGATCACTCCAGTCATCTCTGACCCATAACCCAAAGCTTCAGCAACAGTTGTGTAGACCACACAGTGAGGGATCAAATGTACTTCTTCCAAACACTGGCTCCAGTGGTCAAGGGGTGACAGTGGGGAGCCTTTTGGGGAGAGTGGCCCTGACTATCACCTGGAGCCCAGTGGGCCCCAGCACCCCAGAGTCCTTATAAGAGAGAATTATGGCACTGTCCCTTGGTGGTGGGGTCCCCGTGGAGAGATCATGTCTGCTGACTCTGTTTCTGTCCCCTGAATCCCCTGCAGCGGAGACCTCACCACTGGCCAGCCATGAAGTTCCGCAACCACCCCAACCACTCCACCTACACTGAGGTGGAGCCCTCGGGCCATGAGAAGGAGGGCTTTGTGGAGGCCGAGCAGTGCTGAGGCCAGGCAAGAAAACCCAGGATGGCCAGAAAAGATGAGCTGTGCAAAGAGAAGAAATAACTTTTGCAGGCCTTCTCCAAGCACCTGGGCCCAGAAGAGGAGATGGGTGGCTTGTGGTGCTGGGGCCGCAGTTTAGCCGACAGCCCAGCTAAAGAGGGGGCAGCACAGCAACCACGGGGGGGTTTTAAAGGAACAATCACCTAATCTCATCCTGTTTAATAAGAGGGGTCTCCCCTTGGTTCTCTCAATGATCTACTCTCTAGCTGTCCCAGACCTACCTCCCCACTGGAGGTGGCCTCATGCCCTTCCAGCCTCTTGAGGCTCCTGTGTAGATCACAGGCTCACTAAAAAGCCTGGGGCAGGACTGCTGCGTTCCAGGGCATAGACTCAAGAGCTGGTCCTCCTGGCTCTGGAGGCAGCACACTTAGCCCCAGCTTCTGTGGCTCTGGAAGCCAAAGAAGGGGTTCTCTCCATCTGTGAAGATCTAAGCCCTAGGATATGTCATCATGGGAGAGAAGCCAAACAAGAGGAAAGGAAGAAGGGGCTGGGGCTGGGGCTCAGCAGCAGAGTGCTCGCCTAGTGCATGCGAGGCTCTGGGTTCGATCCTCAGCACCACATAAAAATAAATAGATAAAATAAAGGTATTGTGTCCAACTACAACTAAAAATAATTATTTATAAAAAAAAAAAAAAAAGAGGAAAAAGACGCAGCCGTGGGGAAATTTGCATTTCAGACTTGGCTCCCTTCCCAGGACTTGTGCATCTGAGCAAGTGCAACCTACAGCCAAGCTTTGCGCCCAGGTTCCACCTGGTGGGCTAAGCCCTGGGTAGCCCACGCCCCATGTGGGGCTCCTTTTCCCATCAGTATGTCAGGTGCCCGTTTTACCCACTGGCCTGTACTGCGGTCGATGCCACTAAGTACCTCTAAAGGCAGAGCTTGCTTAGTTCATATTTTTCTTTCTCTGAACTGGATTTCTATAGTCATTAGGGACAAACAGGGGAACTTGAGGATTCCTTGACACCCACCCAGCCAGGGGGATCTTCTGTTGGACACTGTTGAGCAGCAAAGCTGCAGAGCAGGTAAGACAGAGGAAGCCGGCACTGGCATCGGAGGGAGAATTTTCTACCTAAGACCTTGACTTGGAAATGTCCCACCGTCTCCCTTGCTCTGCAAGAAGTTTTGGGGGCAGGGAGTGCAGACTCCCAAACTCAGCCTGGTTTCAGGGACTTCTGTCCCGGGGAGGAGCCAGGGTTGCTTCTGAAGGGCACTGGAAATTAAAATCTAGAGCTCACCCTCATTCTAAGTGGAAAAAAAAAATTAAAAAAGGCAAATAAATGTTAAGTCACAGTATCCAGTTAGTCATGCCCCTTTGTGCTGGTCACTGGGAGGCTGCAAAGAAAGAGTTAGAGCATCTGGCAATTCAGTGTGTGGGGGGTTTTTTTTTGGGGGGGGGGGCGGTGGGTAGGCAGTGCAAATAGCCAGGCGCATGGGAAGCCTTGACGGATGGTTTTCTAGCTGCTTCACGGTTTATCTGCAGTCAGGACTCTAAAGACAAGCAGAGTGGGAAGCCCGCTGGTCCTCTGTCCTGCTTCACCAACCGGAGAAGAAAGGGCTGGGAGAGGGGGTAGGGGAAGAGGAATCTGCACTTGAGAAAGAAAAATGACAATGCAGCAGAGAAGAGTTCTTTGCAAACTTCAGAAGACAGAAGGATGGGTAAAGCTCTCCCAACAGTGACCTGGCATCCAGACCTCCGGCCGTCTTGGCTCAGACTCAGTAGCAAAGCATCTGTGATGGCCGTGCCTAAAATGTCCAGCCGGAAGCTCCTGCTGTGGCCTACGGCAGTGGGCAGCACCATTTGCCTCACTCCCAAACTCCAGCATAGTTTTTCCCGGTGTTCAGTCACCCATTCTGGATTCCTGAAGAGAAAGAATGTTGACAAGGGAAAAAGGACCTGGTGACAGGGAGAACTCTGCCCCTAGCCACTGCCGGTGGAGAAGGGATGCCTTGGCCCTGGCCACAGAAACCTGGCTGACCCCTGGAGTGTTAGTGGCCAGGGCAGTGGAGCTGTTAAAACCAAGGATGAGGATTGGGGCTAGGGTTGGGGCTGGGGCTCAGTTGGCAGAGCGTTTGCCTAGCATGTGTGAGGCACTGGGTTCAATCCTCAGCACCACATAGAAACAAATAAATAAAATAAAGTTATTGTGTCTGTCTACAACTAAAAAAAATATTTAAAAAAAAAAAAAGAACTAAAGATGTGTCACTAAGAGAGGCCTCTGGACAATAATAGCCTCTGGACATTAATGGATTTCTCAAGCCAAAACACTTAGATCAAGACTCCCAAGAAACAGAGCCAAGCACCTCATAGTTGATGCTGGGCCCTGGGTACCCTCGAGGGTCTTAGACAAGATAAGTATTTCTTATACAGACCCAGGCATTGGACCCCAAGCCTTAGAGCAGGTTAATTGGGTAGCAATGGTGAGTGTTTTGCTTCAAGAGTGAGTGACCAGAGGGAGACAAGGGTCTCAAGGTCACTGCTCAGAGTCTGGCTGCCTATCTAACAAGACGAGGGAGTGAGTATCTCAGATACTGTGCACCACCAACCAGATTTCCAGGCCTTTCCACCCCACAGGCATATATACTCTCCAGGGAAAGCAGGTGATTGGCAGGTGCCTCCTGGCGTCTTTGGGGATCCTGAGGGGTCAGAGTCCACGAAAGTCCATCACTAACAGGAAGCTCCGACTCTGTGAAATAGGACCATGAAGTTTTCCATGTTGCTCAGAGATGGAAGGTTTTAGGAAGGCTCTGTTTTGTATCAGAGCCCTCAAGAGAGCTAAAAGAAAAATGGAAATACTAAGAGGAATGCAGAGACCACCAAGTTCAAGAAGACACCCAGAATCAGGCTGTGAGCACAGCCTTCATTCAGCCACTCCTAGATCTGTGGACTTGTCCAGTAAGGGCTGGACAAATACAAGTCACATGAGCCCAGCTGTAAACCCCAGCACCCTCAGCCCATAATCAGGTATCACCCAGCTGGCCCGGCAGGCCCTGGAACACTGGAGGCCGCTTGTTCAGGTCTCAGCCTGAGCCTGAGGTTTAAAAAAAAAAAAAAAATGTCCTCTGGTCACTATGAAGGTTCTTGATGGACCTTTGAAGACAATTTTTTAAAATTTTATGTTTAACTAGAGTTCCCCTGCATCATGTGTACACACACACACATTTTATTTTTAAAAAACATTGGACAAGGCTGCAGCTGTACTCAGACTTTGCTGAGTTTGTTAATTAAAGACAATGGCACAAGCTGCCAGCCAATCACACTGTTTAGATGCAGCATTCACCCCTGAGCTGACCATTCATCTGACCATTCATCTGCAGGGCTAAGACTGTTTCCCAGGTCCCAGAACAGACTCCCTGGCCATGAGAGCCAACACCAAAAGAATTAAGGTCACATCAGTTTTTTTCTCTCAACCTACCTGAATTTTTAGCACATCAAGGAGGACCTGGGGACTAAGGGTACCCTCGCTGCCCTAAAAAGAAAGTATTCACATATTTTGTGTGAATTCTCAATGTTAATTTTTTCAAAGGCAACAATCTTTTACAACCTCCATTGTGTGCAAAATAAAATGCTAAGGATTTGGGGTGCATATACCTTGGTCCTGATGACTGACATTTTCCCAAGGACCTGACCTTGGGAGCATATGAACATCTACCAGACCCCAGTCCATCAGGGGCACTTTTCCCAAACTCCTGCCCCAGCTCCAAGAAACATCTAGGGAAACAACCCTGGCTATTTACTTATTGGGTTTGTAAATCCCTGGAAGTCAACCTCATGCATTTTTAATCTACTATCTAAAGATACAAAATAAATCTGAGTAAGTGGATACTGTCACATTTCTGGATGCTTTGCATTTGAACAACTTTAGCAGCCTCCTTGTGTTTTATTTCTTTGTGTTTTTGCTCACAAAACATAGTTTAGCACACCAAAACAAAGAGAGGAAAAATTCGAACTCCTCACAGCCAAAATCAACGATGCCAAATTTCAAGTTCCAAACAAGCCAATTTATAAATAAATATACTGTGTTTGCCAAATAAAGAGGAATGTGTTGGAAAAGCCAATGGGGACTGGTGGAGAGGTGCTGAGCTACACACGGAGTCAGAAGGTGGGAGCTTGGATCCCAGCCCTGCTCCTGAATAGCTGTATGACATGGGCCAAGCCACCCAACCTCTCTGGGCTTGTTCCACTTCTGTGAAATAAGTCAAGCTAGACTCATTGGTCCCAGGTAGGACCTTAGTAAACCACTCACCTATTTGTTTTCAGTTCACTGAGCAAATTAGACTAAAGCATGGGCCATGGGGCCACATGCCTGTAATCCCAGCAGTTTAGGAGGCTGAGGCAGGAGGATCGTGAGTTCAAAGCCAGCCTCAGCAAAACAAGCAAGGCGCTAAGCAACTAAGTGAGACCTGTCTCTAAATAAAATACAAAATAGGGCTGGAGATGGGGGCTCAGTGGTCGAGCACCTCTGAGTTCAATCCCAATACCAAAAGAAAAAAAAAAAAAGAAATTAGACCAAAGCATCTCATTCTCTTCCATTATCCTGATAAGTTGACCAACTTATTTTAGTTGGTCCAGGACTTTCCTGTTTCTAACACTGAGAGTCCTGCACCCCAGATGGCTCCTCAGGGACACTCAGGGACACTCTCTCCTTGGAACAGCTCTCCCATCCCATTGGCACTTGAGCACTTGCTATTCAGTGTGTCCAGACAGTCTGTGTGAGCAATCTTGGGGTCAGTTGGAAATGTAGGACACAGGACCACCCTCCCCAGACCTGCTGAATCAGAATATGTATGTGAGCAGTCCAGTGTGATCCACACAGGTGCCATCTCAGAAAAAAGTCTATCTACCATATCATAACCTGTTGGAGAGGTACTGTTCCCCTGTTTCCCAAGATGGGGAAACTGAGGATCCGGCAGGTGGTTTACTTATTTATTTATCCATTCAATCCGCATTCATTAAGCATCCATAGAGTGCCAGGTATTACTATTAAGTTGACTTGCTAGCAAGGAACAGAGACAATCCCCAAACCCAGGTCTTCACATTGCTACTTGAGGTTTTTCTCTGTGTACCTCCAGGCAGTGCCAGGACCACAAGGCCACAGTTTAGTATAGAAACAGGTTGTAGGTTTTGACAGAATCCTCCAGGCCTCCAGAGATCCTCAGCAAGATGCATAGCGATGACTTCAGATCCTCACTCTTGGCTCCTGGAACTGTGAGCTTATCTTCTGCTTCTTTGTAAGGCCCCAAGAGTTTGCAAATGTCCTAACTACTGCTGCCTCCTCTTCACTGAGCCCCACTCTAGTGACCCTCTCACCTGAAGAATGAGAAGCACTCAGTGAACATGTCATGATATTTCCCTTCTTGAATGAGGACAGCAGTTTACTCCATCCTTATGGGGCTGGAGGTGCAGTAAGATGGGAGACCCATTATCGAACTGTTAAGACCAGAAAAATTCCTATGGGTGACGATTTCTTTTTCTGATATTCATAGGATATTTTTATATTTGGTCCCTAGAGAGAGCTAAATCATGCTCACCATTTTCTACAAAGCTAAACACACACACAAAAAGACATCTGAATACAGGCCAATAACATTTGATCCGATATTCGCAGAGCCTTGTGAACACACCTCCCCCTCCCGGCTCAGTCTTCCTTCTGTGACTGCTATGTGGTCTGATGGAGTGTCCAAGAAGAGCAAGACTCGCCAAGTTCAGCAAAGCTAAGAAAAGTTGAGAAATCCTTGAAAAACCACAGATCCAAACTTGGCATGCCTATAATCCCAGAGACTCAGGAGGCTCAAGCAGGAGGATTGCAAGTTCAAAGCCAGCCTCAGCAACTTAGCAAGGTCCTGTCTCAAAACAGAAAATAAAAAGGCTGGGGATGTGGCTCACTGATATACAGTGTTCCTGGGTTTACTTCCAAGTATCACACACACAAAAAGCAGCAATATATCCCTGTCATCCAGTGACTCAGGAGGCTGAGGCAGGAGAATTGCAAGTTCAAAGCCAGCCTCAGCAACTTAGTGAGACCCTAAACTTAGTGAGATGCTGTCTTAAAATAAACAATAAAAAGGGTTGGAGATATAGCTCAATGGTAAAGAGGTCCAGAGTTAAAACCTCAGTTTCAAAATTAATTAATTAACTATTTAAATATTTTAGAAAAACAAACTAGAACCAATTTCCCCTCTACTGATTTGGCCTACAGTCCCTTTCATTTAGATACCACTTTTTTTTTTTTTAACTTTATTTTCTTTCTGCAGTGTTGGGACAGAACCCAGAGTCTTGCATGTGCTCAGCAGTCGCTCACCACTGAGCTCCCTCCCACACTAGATCCCATTTGAATTCACAGAGTGCTGCTGCTCTCACCCAACCTTTGCCTGGACTTCCCTCTCCCAAGGAACATTATGGAACTCCAAGGATCCCTCCTCAAGGCCCTGCCTTCACCCCTCTCTGTTACCTGGGGCTCCTCTCCACCAAGCCCAGTGTGACCTGAGAAAAAGCCTCCCAGCCACACTGGCTCTGCCTCCCGCCCTGGAGACAAAGACCTTGGAGGGGCAGCAGCCTAACAGAACTGGGCAGCGGTAAAGCTCCCTTACAGCCAAAGGCCAGGTCCGATTGCTTTTGCCCTCTGAAATCAGTCAGGCAGGGGCAGTGGGAAGTTGCTCCCCAGCCAGTCACACAGGCAACGAGATGGCACCTGGAGGTCAGTCAGCCTTTGGCCCTCAGCATTGGCTCCTGAGGCCAGGGCCTGCCACGCTCCGACCCTCCACACCATGGACCCTTTCTGTCAAGGGCCCTGGTCCCTTTCTCCATGGAAGCCTCACTTCCCAGCCAGGAAGGGGAATTAGTGGGGAATAGGTGGCACTGTCTCTGCTTCTAGAAGTTCTGGATCTCTGAGCCTTAGGGATGGGTGGCCCTCAGTGCACTAGACTCAGCCTTCTAGGAACCAAGTCTTTGGGGTATTGCTCCCCTCCTTTGGGCCACACAGCTTAAAAACTGGGACCTGCTGTTTTTCAGTCTTACAGAATGCCATTCCTGTCCAATCTCCCAGTTTGGTAGTTTTACCCAGGGAAAACCCAAGTCCGGTGAAGGCCAAGGAAGTGGGAGAGGGAGGCTGTGGCTCAGTGCTAGAGTAGCAGGGGCAAGGCCCTGGGGTCCACCCCCAGCCCTGCCAAAAAAAAAAAGTAGGACAAGTGGGAGAACCCTGATGGCTGGCTGGTATCTAGGGTACAGTGAATACATGGACTCTGAGGCCATCAGGCCCTAGCTGAATCCGGTTGCATCGCACACTGCACAACGTCCTTGCCCCACTTTCAGCATTAGTTCAGTGGAAGTGATGGAAATGACAACACCTTCCTCATCAGGCTTTCCTGAAGGTCAAACCTTCCTCTGCTCAGCAAACACTCCAAAGCCTTGGTGGTGTCTTTGTTTCTTTTTTTTTATTATTATTATTTTATACTTTTTTAGACAGGCCTCTCTGTGCTGCCCAGGCTGGACTCCAACACCTGGACTGAAACGATCCTCCCATCCTCCCTCTCCGCCTCCTGGGCTGGGAATAGCCAGAACTAGAAGTGCTAACACTCCTGGACTTTGTCACTTGTTCTGGTGCCTCCTGCTGCCTTCATGTATGACAGTTCCTTCCTCCAGAAGAAGGCGCTCTGCAGACTGAGACTGTGAGCATCTTCCTCTCAGAAACCCCCTGCTAACCCAGGGAAGGGACAGACGCCTCCATCCCTGCCAGGGCCAGCTCTCACTGCTCTGAAGGAAACAGATACTTAAACATCTAGTCACCATTCAGGCTTAGCTTTCTATATTTATCTTCAAAACACTAGCTCATTCTTGGTTCTTTAGGGAAAAAAGGATCCCAGAAGAGGCATTGCAGAATTCATCCTGCAGAAATCAAAAGCCTGGAAACTTCCCAAACCACTCATTTTAGAGAAGGGACTTAGTGTCCAGGCCTCAGGGTTCTTTCTTTTTGCAATACTGAAGACGGAACCCAGGGGTTGTCTCTACCCTGAGCTGCACCCTCAGTTCTTATTCTGTCTTTTTTCTTTTTTGTTGTTTTGTTTTGTTTTGGTATTGGGGACTAAATCTGGGGATGCTTTACCACTGACTATATCCCAGTCCTTTTTAATTTTTGAGACAGGGTACTACTAAGTCACTAAGTTGCTGAGGGTCTAAGTTACTGAGACTGGCCTTGAATTTGCAGACCTCCTGCCTCAGCCTCTTTTATTTTCTTTCAAAGGCACAGAAGGCCAAGGTAAGCGCAGACATGGCTTTCTTGCAGGCTGTTTGGAGGGGCCATGGATTAGGAGGCCCCTAGAGGGCAGGGTAAGGCCTGGCACGGGGCTGAGAAGCCTCTAACCCTTAGGTCAAAGGAGTTTAAGAATTCTCATTTCTCCCTTGGCCCCTCTCGTTCATGAGAAAAGAAGGCTGACAGTCCCCAGACCCAGGATAACGGAATATTAGACACATTCAGAGGCCTCAAGGCTGAGTCTGCCGGTTTTCTGGTTATTTGGCAAAAAATGCACAAACTCCCAGTCCTCAGCATCCAAATACATGACTCACAGGCAGCTCTCTGTACAAAGAAAGGGCACAAAGTGAGGACACGCAGAGCAAAGTGCCAAAGGCACTGCGAGTACTTCTAGAACAAGTTCCTCCTGGCCCCGTTCTCACCATCCAGAGCCTTGGTTTCTGGGGAAATCACCTGCTGCCATACAAACACAGGAGGAGAGCTGGAGGCCCAGGGCCTGAGTCCGTGCCTTCAGATCAAGCACCAAAGGCTACCAAGGAGCTCCTCATTCCTTCCTTTATGGTGACTTAGCACACAGGCCCTTGAGGAAGCGATTCTTCCTTTGAGAACTCTGAGAAGCAGGAAAGCTCCCCCAGGCCCCTTCAAGGCTCCTCCCAGTCCTCCAGCTTAGAGCTGATGGTTAATGAAAATACCCACCACGGCAGTTCCTGTTACTCCCATCTTAGTTTCTTCTTTTCAAGCAGCTACATGGATGTGACAAGGAGCAATTACTAGAACCTGCCTGAATGCAGGTCTCTCTCGCTAGTTATCTCCCACACTCTCTTAAAGCCAAGCTCCTGGAGGCTGGGGTTGGGGCTCAGTGGTAGATCACTTGCCTAGCACATGTGGGGCACAGGGTTCGATTCTCAGTACCACATAAAAATAAATGAAATAATATTGTGTCCATCTACAATTAAAAAACAAAACAAATCAGCTCCTTATCAGTTTGACGTGCGTTCCACCAACTCATAATACAAGGCTTCCTTCTACAGGGCTTTACAGCTTTCAAAACACCTCCACACCTTCACCTCTCAAAGGCAGGACAAGCAGAGCTCATGTCCAGGTGGAGCCATCAGAACAGTCACTGCTGTTCTTCTCCAGTCCAGGTGCAAGCATGGCGGTGCAAATTTAATCATGCTTTATATGGATCTTAGTTGTCCCAGCTCTTCCTCAATAAAGTATCTCATCTGGTTATCACAGCGCTCCTTTGAGGTTGCTAGGATGGGAATTGCCATCCCTTTTGTGTGTGGAAGAGGAGAGTGAACCCAGAGCCTCCCATAGGCTAGGTAAGCACTCCATCACTGAGCTACACCACCAGACCTTTTTGAGACAGAGTATTAATAGGTTGTCCTATTAATTGGCCTGGAACTTACAAGTCTCCTGCTTCAACCTCCCAGATCACTGGGATTACAGGCATGTGTCACCACGCCTGGACCCTAGCATCCCATTTTTGAGGTTAAAGGAACTGAAGATCAGCACCCTAAACAATTTTCCCCAGTCCCACTACCTCTTGCACCTAGCCCTCATGAGAACCTCTACTCTGCCCATCACTAATAATAGAACAAGGAACTAACTTTGGCCTATTGTCTTGGGTCCAGGCAGTGCCAAGCACCTCCTATGCATTCTACACCAGAAGGTAAAAGGGAAGTAATTATCTCACTGCTGGATTCCCAAAGGTGTCGATTAAAACACCATTCTTGGGCACTTATGCTAGGCCCAGGGAAGTTTTGGAAAGACAAAAAACAAGAAGTAGTTGCCTTTATGGTGCTTACAGTAGAATCAGCAAGATAAAACAGAGGACAGTACAATCTAATGCATATTTGTGGCCTAAATTGGCGAGCAGACTAAACTCTCAGAGTTACAGTGACAAAGCAGAATCACAAAGCAGAGCTAGGATGGAGGATTTAGAGCTGCCTTGGTCAGTGTGACAAACACTAGCTACATGTGACTGTGGAGCTCCTGAAAGGTGGTCAGTCTGGACGTGCTGAAGTACAAGACATGCAACAGATTTTTAAAATTTAGTGAGAGCCAGAGTGAGAGAGAGACTGAGATTATAGTCACGTCTCATTTATAATTTTGATATTTGATGTTGAAATGACAATGCTTTGAATGTGTTAGATTAGGTAAATTATTAAAATTCATTTTATTTTTACTTTTTAAAGATGACTACTAGAAAATTTTAAATTATATATAAAACATTTCTTTTGAATACTGCTAGTTTCAAATAATGACCGGTCGTTAAACATTAAGTGACTTGCCCAATGTCATCTAGCTGGCTAAGTGTGGAACCAGGACTTGAACCCTGGGCCTGTGATCACTTGGAGTTAGTGCTCTACCCTCATAAGAACCGTAGAGGTAAAGAGGCTTTGGAAGGCAGAGGAGGCAATGATGTCTGATCTTCGCTCTGCCATATCCCTGGAAGATAGCCAGTCAGTTCTGCTTGAATATCTCCATCAATGGGGAGTTCATTATCTTTTAAAATAGCAGTTTCCACTGTTGGCCAGCTGCTTACTAGATTTTTCCATCAAATGAGGAGAAATCTGTTCATTCTAAGATCTACTCTTGAGTTCAAGATCCTCCCAGAGGGGAAGGCCCACTGTGCTGGGTGAAAGGATGGGCTGGCTTGCCCTGGTCTCTGGGGAAAGTGTCCAGGCCCATGTCCAGCAAGTTCTGCACGACTTCCTGGGGAAGGGACCCCTAATGTGCCCCACACCCCACTCCTCCCACCTCCACCTCCCAGCACTTCCTGCAGACTGGCCCAGGTCAATCCTGCCTGTTCCTTGTGCACTGCTTCTATCCTGTGGCTTTGGGGCCACAGCTGCAGCAAATGCCTGAATTGCCATTCATGCTAAGGCCTCCCACGGCTGAAAGGATAATTATCTGCCTGCTGAGCTGACAGGTTCCCATCTGGTGAGAGCTAAATGCTGTGTCTTTAGAAAAGATACCAGAAAAGGCAAGCTCCTGGCCTGGCTTTGACAGATTCCCTCAGCTACTCTAAGAGGGAAAAAAAATTGCTGAGGAGGGTGTGGGGGAGGTAGAAAGAAGGCCTAGAAAGGAAAAGAAGATGAATCTGGGATGCTAATGAATTCCCTGTGATCTCACTCACTCTTCTTCCAGCACTTGCTCCTCTGCAACAATTGGTAGGGCTGCCTTACCAGCTGGAGCCTGAAAATATGCCCAGGTAGACAGAACCCTGTGTCCTAGGATAGCCTCGGCCACGCAGGCTCCTTGCTAAGGGGTGGGTGGCCAGGACAGACAACAGGAGGGATCTGCCATTGAGGGATTTCCAGGATTTGCTTATACTCCAAGGGTCTAGTTTCCTGCTCTGCCCTCCCCACCTCGAGCACAGCCTTGCAATGACAACAGAACCTTGAACCCAGGAACAATTACAGCCCAGACAAGTGGCATCTCCAAATCCTACCATTGCCCCTTCCCTCCTCTTACCTCCATTTCCCCATCAAAAATAATAAAATATCCTCCAAGAGTTTTAATAAAGAGCCTTAAGTTTGTAATCTGACCCTCTGTTTTATTTCATCTACCCAAAGTGTGGCAGGCCCTGTAACTGGTCAAGACTGCAGGCCGGTCACCCACTCACTGGTCACCATGATAGCAAGCTGATCCTAAGAGTTGGTATAACCAGCATGATCAGGCTAGGTAAAGTCACAGCCGCATTATTGACTGCCAACCATATCCAGGCCTGGCCCTGAGGACTTTATACACTGCAACGAAGTAGTGAGCCAGGAATTATTAAAGTTTAAACTAGTTACATAACAAGGTCATCCAGACCAAAAAAAAAAAAAAAGAGGGAATTCAAATCCTGCTCTAAAATCTGTACTTGAAAAAATAAAACAAAACTTTTAATATGGAAAATTTCAATCATACACACAAGTACCACCAGCTAGCACCATGAATTGCCATGTATCTAAAGCCAAGTTACAGTAATCACCAACTTAGGGCTGTTCTTGTCCCCTCTCCACCCCTACCAGTTCTCCCTTATCGGGTCATCATGACACACGTTAGGCATGGTGTCATTTCATCTGTGAATAGTTCAGTATGTATCTCTAAGAGATAAGGATGCTCTTAAATCTCTCAAAATTATGACTCTAGGTGAAAGATTACCAAGAAAATATCTTGTTGTTCTTTGAGATAGAAACATTACAAGATTTATAGCACCTCCAAAGGGAATAAAGCATTTCCCTGACTTGCTGTAGCATTTTAGCACACTGTGGAGAGGGCATAGTCATTGTCTGCTAAGTCCAGGAACGCCCATCTGGGAGCCCCACATTGCCAGGCCCTGTCCCTGGGTGCATAGAACTACCCCCTTCTGCATATTATTCTGTGTAACACCAACCTACCCCAAGTGACACCAACCAATCCAGAAAGGAAACCTGCTGTAAGACCTCATCTAGCCAATTCTTTCCGGTTGAGCTTGCTCAGGAAGAACTTGTTACATTGTTGGCTGTCATGTGTTGTAAACCACCCTGTGAGTCACCCTAGACAGCACCAAGTCTGGGCCATGGTTCCTGCCATGTATCCCTCTGTCCCGGAAGGAGTCTCACTGCATTCAAGTCCACAAATGCTGATAATCTCTCTCTGGTTGCAGGGCTTTGGTCTCTGTCCTAAGGAACTTGGGAGTCAGGTTGAGGAGAAAAAAACAAAATATAATTGTCCCTTGATGCAGAATTGGTTCTAGAATCCTGACAGATACCAAAATCTGAGGATGCCAAGGTCCCTTAAATAAGATGGTGCAGTATTTGAATATAACTTAGGCATATCCTCCCAAATACTTTAAGTCATTTCTAGGTGATTTATGATACCGAATACAATGCAAATGTTATGTAAATAGTTGTCATATTAGCTGGGCACAATGTTGCATGCCTGTACTCCCAGCGACTTGGGAGGCTGAGGCAGGAGGATGGTGAGTTCAAAGCCAGTCTCAGCAAAAGCGAGGCGCTTAGCAACTCAGTGAGACCTGCCTCTAAATAAAATACAAAATAGGGCTGGGGATGTGGCTCAGTGGTAGAGTGCCCCTGGGTTCACCCGCCCCCTGAAATAGTTGTCATATTAAGTTGTTAGGGAATGATGACAAGAAACAAAAGTTTGCATATGTCAGTATAGACAATTTTTTTCTAATATTTTCTGACTGTGGTTGGTTAAATCGTGGATGTGGAAGCTGTGAAAGTGGATCTGCAAGACAACATACCAACTGGCACAGCAGAAGTAAATATAGCACATCATGGGAGGCAGCAGCAGCACTGTGGGCCGGGGATCAGGAGCACACTGGAGGGGGCGCAGGGGAGAATGTTTTCCAGAACCCTCTGCAGTTTTCTCTACTTGGCCATGTCCAGCAGACCTATGTCCCTGCACTGGGTTCTATTCAACAGTTCCTGCTCACAGAGACACTGGTGACAACTTCATGGAGGGTGGCTAGCTTTGGTCCCATCTGTGTTCTTCCATGAGTCTTAGATGCCCCGTGACTGCTCTGAGCTGTCTGACCCTTTCTATGGGACTGGGAGCCTTGCTGCTGGTGAAGACGGCTCTTGAAGTCCACTTGCTAACTGTGCACTGCTGGGGGTGGTGTTGAGTCTCTGTGTCTCCTGCAGAGAGTTTGCTCATTGAATCAGGGAATGACAGGGGGAAAAATTTCAGAGGAAAGAGTTATACTTACTGATATAACTGGATCCATGGTTAGGCTCTGACAGGCAGTGGTGGTGGGGAGAGAATTATCAGAAGAAAGTCTCAGGGGCAAGAGCAAAATGGTTTCAGAGAACAGCAAGCAAAGCATGGGCTTTGGTGGAGAGGAAGAGAGGAGAGGCTTGGAGGTGGTCCTGGAAAAGCTGGCTGGGGCATTATGTGAGGGCCTGTGCAAACACGCAGAGGACTTACACAGTAGCAGAGAGTCAAGAAAGGGGCCTGGTGGCATTGTCACTGGGCCTCAGAAATGTTCATGTGGCACAGCAGATAACATGAATTGGGAGTGAGGGAAAGACCAGGGGACCTGCTAAGGCCCCCCCGATGCATTCTATGGTCACTGTCATTGCCAGGGTAGGCTCTCAACAACTTAGGCATGGGCCTGCAGCACATTTGTTTCTTATTTTCCCAGTGCCTTGTACATAGTAGGTGCTCAATAAATGTTCACTGGGGGAGAGAGAGAATAAATAAAGCCAAAATCTGCAAAAGCTGTGGAGGTGGTTTAGGGAGAGGTAACAAAGCCCTTCTGCAGGGAGGGGGGATGTCAAGGTGGAGAGCCACAGGAATTTCAATGAGCGGATACAGGACTTGGCAAGTGACTGATGTGGGAGGAGAACAAGAACTAGGCAAATCCATGACTGGAGAATGACGGGGCCATTAATAGAAACAACACACACAGGAGCAGAAGTGGGTGCGTGGGGAAAGGCGGTAAGAGGATGCTTTTCTCTTTGGACAGGGCCACCAAAAGTAACTGTCCAGCCAGTAGCTGGACACACGGGGTCACAGCTCCGGAGGGAGTGGGGTACTAGCCAGAACAGCCAGGGAGGCTTGTGCAAAGAGGTTCTAGTGGCAACCAAGGGAGTGGGTGAGATCACTAAGTAGGGAGAGAAAAAACTAGAGAGCCAGGGACAGAGCCTTGGGAACGCCAGCTGTTATGGGAAGAGAGGGTAACTGCTGGGGAGGGAAAAGGAAAACCCAGCCAGCTCAGGGTCGGGACAGCCAAGCAGGGGCATTTCAAGCAGGGAAGGCGATGCCCCAGCGTCCAGTGAGCGAGCCAGGGGAAGCGCCTGGGACCCAGCAGCAGTGGGGGAGACCTCATAAGGCCCCTGACTGAGGCTGTGCAGAGCGGAGGGCGGGGTCCAGATTGAGCGGATGAACACAGAGGTGGGTGGTGAGAGCTGAGGCAGCCAACTCTTGGAAGGGCTCTGGCAGCCACAGGGAGAAGAGAGGAGGCCGCTGCTCCCCAGGGAAGTGGGCCGGAGGAAGACCTGCTTTTAGAACGGGGAGAGAAGGGATTTGTGGGCAGAAGAGAAAGAAGCAGGGAGGTAGAACCGCAAGGAGACAGAGGGCGTTTGGTGGGACAGAGAGGACCCCAGAGATGCAGGAAACCGAGAGCACTTGTTTTTACTAAAGCACGCAAATCGAAGCAGCCCTTAAAAGTGGTAAAAATAATGTCCTTCACATTTGAAAAGCAGTGAATTATGATCTACACAGCATTTTATCTCCTTTATTTCATAATCCTTATAAAGGTCATATTATCTCTACTAAAATGTAAGAAGGTTAAATAGCTTACCCAAGATCACACAGCATATCTATAGAGCAACTTGGGGTCAGAGTCAGTCGAGATGCTTGTGGCCTGGCACAATGGCGCACACCTATAATCCCAGAGCTCGGGAGGTTGAAGCAGGAGAATTGCAAGTTCAAAGTTAGCCTCAGCAATTTAGCAAGTCCTAAGCAATTCAGCGAGACCTTGTCTCTAATTAAAATATAAAAAAAGGCCTGGGGATGTGGCTCAATGGTTAAGATCCATGGATTCAATCCCCTGTACCTCCCCACAAAAATAAAAGAAGGAAAGAAAAAAAATAATCCTTTGGCGCAGGCACTGTGTTAGGTGCCAAACATCCTTAAGAGAACTGGAAGTTGTTGCTGCCCTCAAGGAGCCTGCAATTCCACTCGACTGACAAATACGTTCCAAGACATAAATGTGTTCGGATGACTTGCAAATAATGTGCAAAAATTCAGACCAGGAAAGAGAGAGGATGCAGGGGAGGCTTTCAAGAGAAAGTGATGTTTGAGCAGAGTTTGGAAGGACAAACAGGAAAGAGGTGACTGAGAGGTGGGTGGCAAGAAGAAGACATTCCCAACCCAGGAGATGAGTGTGCAAGAGTCTGGGCCTTTAGAACAGTGAGCAATTCACTGTGCTTGAACACTTGGTTGGGTGCAGGAGAGGCAGGGGCCATGATGGGGATGGCAGTAAAATGGCACAGTACCATGAACAATTATAAATTTCCCCCTGTATTAAATCAGCGAAAAGTTTTAAGCAAGAAAAAGAGATCAGCTTTCCACTCTAGGACAATCTCTCTGGAGGTTCCTTGCAGGCAGTGTGGAGAGTGGATTAGAGGAGAATATTATGGGAGGTGGAGAAGCCTCTGAAAATGCAAATATGGTGACCTAGGCAAGAAAGGATGAGGGCCTGAACTGAGGCAGTGGCCTTGTAAGGCAATGGAGAATGGATGGATGGATGGATGGATGGATGGATGGATGGATAGATAGAGGTTTGGTCTGATTCCCAGGTATGGCTTAAACAGAAACAGCAAGAGAAGTAGATATTGGTGGAGGTGGGGAGATGGGAAGAAAAAAAGTTCAGAACACACTGGGTTGAGAAGCCTGTGGGGCACCCAGGGGGAGGAGTCCAGCAGGCAGTTGGATATGGAGGTCTGGAGCTCATGGGAGAGGCTGAGCTGCAGAAGTATCTCTGTGCGTAGTCATCATGAAGTAGTGTCTGGAGCACTGGTAGCTGTGAGTGTTAGGAGGGAGAGCAGCAAAGGGTCTCATACAGCCCTGAGAAGCGTGGCGTTTAAGGAGTAAGTGAAAGAAAAGAGATCCTAGGGCTGCGGTTGTGGTCTGTGGTGGAGCACTTGCCTAGCATGGGTGAGGCACAGGGTTCGATCCTTAGCACCATATATAAATAAATAAATAAATAAATTAGGGTATTGTGTCCATCTACATCTAAAACTATATATACTAAAAGAGATCTAAGAGGAGAGAGAGAGAGAGAGAGAGAGAGAGAGAAGAGGTAGGAGAAGGAAATTTTTAAAAGGAGAAAGGGATGTCCTATTGGACATGGAGATTGAGGGAGTCTTATGAGAAGATGCTACTGAGAAAGAGACAAGGAAAATTCCATCTACGTTTGCTTTCAAGGGAGGAGAGATGGCTTCCCCCAGGCCTTAGGAAACAGAAGAAGAGAAAGGCCTTTTTGAGCTGAAAAATGGAAGGAGTGGGGTGGAGTCTCCTGTCCTCTCTGCTATGTTTTATTGACTCTTGCTGCAATAATCAGTGCATTCACAGAAAATAAAGCATGATATTTGACCAAATGTGGAGAGTCAGATGCTCAAAATGTTTCTATTATGTGCTTCAAAACCAGACAGGCTGGAAATGGAGGCCATCCAATGTGATCATGCTGTCCTTAAAAATGTTCCTTTGATAAACATTAAACTGTTGTGTTTACCAGAAATGTTAACAAGGAAAATAAACAATAGGACCATTTAGGAGTATTTCAAAATCAAAGCTTAAGCCATAGAGAAAACAACAGGAGGAAAAAAAAAAAAAAAACCAGAACTTCTGAACACTATAGACCTCAGCTGCCCTTGAAGTCTTTTTCTCCGCCTACCATTACATAATTCTTCATCAGCCAAAGATATCATTTTCACATGTTAAAATTCACTGCGTATGTGTCATACTTAAAGGACAGGATATCGAAAGAGAAGAATAATATAAGGAAATGTAAAAAGGTTTGGAAGCCTATGCAGATATAGGCCTGAGAATTTTCTAAAGAAACTTTAAGGATATTATTGAAAAATAAAGTGAGCTGACTGCCATTTCAGACAGTATAATTGACCCAGGCATCCTAACTAACCCTTCTGCTGCAAACAACTAAAAATTATGGGTAAAATACTGAAAGCATCTTCTTCTAAATAAATGAATTTAAAAAAAAAAGAATATTCAACCAAAACCAAGTGTCAGTAGGAACCAGAAAGACAAATGGAGCAATGGGCAAACCAGTTAGTTTTCAGGTTTCAAGGACCTTAAAAACCTCCAAAGACAGGAGATTAAGTCAGGATTTGCTCAAGATGGAGATTCTGAGTGACACCCTCCCATACAGATAAGACCACAAAGCTACCTTACTGTTAGATTCAAATAAATAAATCTAACCTCTCTACTTGGAGGGTCTGCAACCAAAATGAACTGCCTTGATTCTTTTTTTTTTTTTAAGAGAGAGTGAGAGAGGAGAGAGAGAGAAACTTTTTAATATTTATTTTTTAGTTTTCGGCGGACACAACATCTTTGTTGGTATGTGGTGCTGAGGATCGAACCTGGGCCACATGCATGCCAGGCGAGCGCACTACCGCTTGAGCCACATCCCCAGCCCCCCAGATAAAGTTTTAAAAAATAAGCTGGGCACTGTACGGTATACCTATAATCTCAATAACTCAGGAGGCTGAGGCAAGGAAGATTGCAAGATCGAGGCCAGTCTCAGCAATTTAATGAGATCCTGTCTCAAAATAAAAAATAAAAATGACTGGGATGTAGCTCAGTGGCAAAGTGCCCCTGAGTAAAATCCCAAGTACCAAAATTATATGTATATATAAAAAAGTTCACAGTCAAAAATCATAAAACCCAGGGCTGGGGATGTAGCTCAGTGGCACAGTGTTTGCCTAGCATGCACAGGGTCCTGGATTCAATCCCCAGAACTGAAAGAAAAAAAGAGAGAAAGAAACTGGATGTGGTGGCACTTGTCTACAATCCCAGAGGCCTGGAAGGCTGAGGCAGGAAGATCATAAGTTCAAAGCCAGCCTCAGCAACTTGGCAAGGCCCTAAGCAACTTAGCAAGACCCTGTCTCTAAATAAAAAATAAAAAATGGCTGAGGATGTGGCTCAGTGGCTAAGCACCCCTGGCCTGGGTTCAATACCCAGTACTAAAAAAGGTGTCCTTACAACAAGGAATTCAGGGCCAACCCAGGCAACATAGTGAGACCCTGGAGAGAGAGAGAGAGAGAGAGAGAGAGAGAGAGAGAGAGAGAGAGAGAGAGAGAGAGATCCTTTATTAAGAGAGTAAATACAAAGTACCCAGAAATAGATCTAACACAAGATGTGCTAGACCTCTATGGGGAGAAATTATAAAACTTGATTAAAAGATATTTAAAATACTAAAATAAATTAGAGGTCTATGCTATGTTCACAGACTTGAAGACTCTAGTTTATAAAAGTGTCAGTTCTCCCAAAATTGATCTATAGACTCAATATAATCCCAGTCAAAATCCCCATGGAATTTGTGAAAATTTTGACAAGCTTATTTTTTATTTAAAAATTTTTTTAGTTGTAGATGGGCACAATATCTTTATTTATTTACTTATTTGTTTTTATGTGGTCCTGAGGATCAAACCTAGGGTCTCACACCTGCGAGGCAAGTGCTCTACCACTTAGCTACAGCCCCAGCCCCTCAACAAGCTTATTTTAAAACGTAATGAAAGTACAATCCACTAGGAACAGCCAAGGTGAAATAAGATCTGGACTTCCTTTCCAGATCTGCCTCCTTAAGAACTGACAGTGATTTAGGTGGTATCATAGTGGAGCAAGGACAGAAAAATAGAACAATGAAAAGAATAGAGAGCCCAGAAACACACACCTGCCTACACAGCCCCGCGCTGTCCAACAGAGGGAGTCAGGGGGAGAGATGGGACTGTGTCATAAATAGCACTAGGACTTTGAGTATCTATACAGAAAAGTAAAATAAAATTGGAGTGCTACTTTTCACCATTTAGTACCAGGTGAATCAGAGGCCCAAATGTGAAAGATCAAACTACCATATAAGGTATTTTTAAGATAATAATAAAAGAATATATTTATGACCTCAGAGTTGGGGAGGATTTCTTTAAAAAGAGGCAAAAAAGCACAAACCACTGGTTCTCAACCAGGGGCAACTCCCCACATCCACCAGGGGACATTTGACTTTATCTAGAGGTATTTTTGATTGTCAAAAGTTTGGCAGACAATCCCCAAAACCAAAGGCTGAATGTTCTCTTGGATAAGTGGATGCTAATCCATAATTGGGGCCGGGGGTGTGGGGAGAATGGAGGAACTTTGATTGGGCAAAGGGGAGGGAGGGGAGGAGACAGGCTTGGGGGCAGGAAAGATGGTGGAATGAGATGGACACCATTACCCCAGGTACACATATGACTGAACATATGGTGCGACTCTAAATCATGTAAAATCAGAGAAATGAAAAGTTGTGCTCCATTTTTATACAATGAATTGAAATGCATTCTGCTGTCATGTATAAAAATTTTAAAAAAACACTTGGGCAGAGATATGATATTGCAATCTATTGGATAGAGACCATGGATGCTGCTAAACATCCCAAAATGCACAGGACCCTCATATACAATACACACACACACACACACACACACACCAAAGAATTATCCAGCACAAAATGTCAATAGTACCAAGATGGTTCCACTACATTAACATTAAAGAACATCTATTCATCAAAAGGTTCCATTAAGAGACAAAAAGGGCTGGGCACTGTGGTGCATACCTGTAATCCCAGCAGCTCTGGAGGCTGAGGCATGAGGATCCAGAGTCCAGAGCCTTATAGTAAGCCTGTAAGCAACTTAGTGAGGCTCTGTCTTAAAATGCAACATAAAAAGGGTTGGGGGGGTGGGCTGAGTTGTGGCTCAGTGGGTAGAGCAGTTGCCTAGCATGTGTAAGGCACTGGGTTCAATTCTCAGCACTGTATATAAATAACAACTTTAAAATTTTTTTTTAAAAAGGGCTGGGGATGTGGCTCAGTGGTTGAGTGCCCCTGAGTTCAATCTCAGGTGAGCTCCCCTTGGGGCGGCGGGGGGGGGGGGGACACTATCAGCCAGGCATGGTGGCACACACCAATAATTCCAACAATTTGGGCTACTGAGGCAGGAAGATTGCTAGTTTGAGGCCAGCCTGGACAACCTAGTGAGACCCTGACCCTAAATAAAATACAAAATAGAGCTGGAATGTGGCTCAGGGGTCGAATACCCCTAAGTTCAATCTGCAGTACCTCAAAAAATAAATACATAACATAATAAGGGCTGGGGATGTAGCTCAGTGGTAGAGCCCCTGGGTTTAATCCCCAGTGCTGCAAAAGGGAAAAACAAACAAAAAACAGAAGATATCAAATGTTGGTGAGGATGTGAAGAAATTGGAGCCCTGGTGCAAGACTGGTGGAAATGTAAAATGGTACAGCCAGCTTAGGAATTTTTCAAAAAATTAAATGGAATAACCATATGATTCAGAAATTCCATGAAGTGACAGTAGGGACTCAAACACTCATGGTCTTAGAAGCATTCTTCACAGTGACCAAGGAAGAAGCAACCCAAGTTTTCACTGATAGATGAAATAACAAACTGTGGCATATACTTTGGATAGAATACTAGTCAGTCTTTCAAAGGAAGGAAATTTTATCATATATTACAACATGGATGGACCTTGAACACAAGTGAAATAAGCCAGTCACAAAGGGATATATATAAACCATTTATGTGTGTGTGTGTGAGATAGATAGAGAGAGAAAGAGAGATATTGATTTCACTTATTGATTCCAAGAGCCAACAAAATCACAGGGACAGAAAGTAGAATGGTGGTTGCCAGAACTGGAGACAGGGGAGAATGGGAAGTAACAGTTTAATGGGTATGGGATCTCCTTTAGGAAAGATGAAAAAGTTCCAGTGACAGGTGGTGATGATAGTTGTACAACAATGTGAATGGACTTAGTGGCATAGAACCGTGTGTTTAAAAATGTTTCAAATAGTGAATTTTAGGTCATGTATATTTTGCCAAGATAAAAAACGGTCAGTATAAAATCCCAGATAATAGTCATCTCTGGGATGTAGAAAGGAGATGCAGTTGAAGAGACACACATGGGCTTCTCGGGAACAGTGGTATTTTCTTTCTAGGCTGGCAACAGATTCACCTGTGTTCATTTCGTTATTCTCTTTTAAACTACACATATGTTTTTCACGTATGATTTTGTAGACTGTTATATATCTATTAAAATTTTAAGCACATGTGTACATGTGAATATTAGGAATACTAACACATGTGGTAAAACTATCATTCGTGAAAAACAAAGGATTTATAAGCACAAATTAGCCTTTATCTTCAGTGCTGTGGATGGAACCAGGGTCTCGTGCCCACCAGGCAAGCTTAGTCATCCCCAATCCAAGATTCTTTATTTTTATGTATATTTTGTAAATATTCTTTTTATATATTCAATATTTAATAAATGTATTTTAAAAATAAAGTCCTATCTATGTAGCTTTTTAAGCTTGGGCTTTATTTGTATCTCGAGCACAGTGCCAAACACTGAGGCCATCAGCCTGGTTGGACTCGCCTGATCTTTCCTGTGTTTGTGGTGCCATATGTTGACCAGAACGACCTGAAAACATACTCGGGATATGATGAGCTGACAACATAATAACTGTAATTCTTCTTGATGAAAGGGGTTAAAAGGTAACATTAATATTTTGCAGAGCCCCCCCCACCCAGTACCTGGAAACATACAAACTGGGTCCTTCTGTCTCCTGGCTACATTCAGACCATTCACTTCCTCTTCCTTTTCTCCAACATTAACAAATAAATAACACATAAAGTACAACCACATAAAATAGCCTATCACATTTGACAAGGAAAATGTTTCTAAGCTAAAAGAATCAAGTAGCTCTACTGTTCTATCAGAAAGTGTTATCATGGGGGTCCACAGTGCTGTTTGACTGGGCCCTTATAGTCACAAAAGGCCTAAAATTTAAATCTTTGGGAGTAGGGTTGTAACTCAGTGAAACAACACACCTGCCTAGCATTGTGAGACCCTGGGTTCAATCCCCTAGAAACACCAAAAAATAAATAAATAAATAAATAAATAAATTTTATATATTGTGTGTGTGTGTGTGTGTGTGTGTATTCATCAAATGAGATTACAATACAATCACAAAGACATGTGAACAAAAGTAAATGAATGAAGACATTTGTTACACAGCTTTAAGCATATATCCCCACATTGGACCACACACTTCCTACTGTGTCCAGTGAATTAATATCTGGTAAATCCTATCACTGCTCGGTGACTGGCACAATTAAATTACAATGCATTTCTTGGTTTGTAATTCTAATTTTAAAATGTAAATATTTTACCACAAATTTTATAACACTGCTTTGGTGTTTCTTTATTTTGTAATTAATCAGGAGCTTTTTTGTTGTTGTTGTTGTTTTGTTTGGGGTTTTTGTTTGTTTTTAAATTATGGTTGGCAGAGTTAGCAAACAAATACAGGACACCCAGGTAAATTTTAATTTCAGGCAAATCACAAATACATTTGTGGGATGAGTTGTCCCATGTAAAACTTGGGACATACATGAAAAAAGTATTCCTGATTTATCTGAAATTAAAATTTAACTGAGTGTCCTGTATCTTATCTGGTAGCCCTATTATAAATGAAAGTACCCAATCTCAGCTTTTGTGTGGGCCCTGGAGTTCATGAAAAGAGAATTAAGGTTTATGGACTGTCTACTATGTATGAGTTGAATGCATTTCAAGCACAATCTCATTTAAACCTTGCAACAACCCTCTCAGGTACACACGATTGCTCCATTTTACAAAAGAATGAAACACTTGAATTTATTCAAGGTGAAATACTGGGCTTTGTTTGGATGAGGAGTCACATTCAAATTTGCTTCCCAAATCTGTGTTCTTTCTCTGTGGATTTCCCATTAGAAGGCTTTCAAATGGGCTTTTTGTTTGTTTGTTTGTTTTAATAGAAAAGGGAGAAAAATTCTGAAAAATACTCTAAAGGCTCTTCTATCATAACAATATTTTTTCATGTCTAATTAAATACTCGTGTTGAGAGTAATATAATTATAAATGAAACTTACACAGCCTGACATGTTTCAAGGAATTTATTTCAATGAAGAGTTTGAGAAAATCAGGTAATCTCTTTGGAGCTCAGTTTCTTGTCTATGAACTGTGAGTGTTTTGTGTCAGCTAAGTGGTTTCCAGTTTTATACCTTTAGGATCCCCATACCTCATTTGGGGAAGAAAAAAAAGGTACTAAATCTTATATAGCTCTCTTCTCCCACCTGCTGGAAATACTGCAGCACATACTCTGATAGAAAATGAGCTCTATCATTACTCCAGTCCATTTGATTCCATGACTTGTTTACTTAGTAATTTCAGCCAATTAATGAGAATTGTAGTTTTCTGGGGTTTCCAAGTTTCAGCGCTTTCAATTTGTAACACATTCCAAATGAGTCAATACTGAACTTTGACCATCTGGAAATTAATATTTTAGCAATATCTCCCACATGGGGAGTATTTTTCATACTCATCTAGTGTTTTGCAGTGACTCTCTTTGCCAAATCTGACCCACATAAAATTTGTTTTAATGGTTGTCTTTAGGTTTGCATTCAGGAGTTTTGATAAAAAGTATTTAATAGCCCAATGGCATTTCTTGAAGAAATAGATAAAGCAATCATGAAATTCATATGGAAAAATAAAAGACCCAGAATAGCAAAAGCAATTTTAAGCAGGAAGTGTGAATCAGGCAGTATAGCGATACCAGATTTCAAACTATATTACAGAGCAATAGTGACAAAAACAGCATGGTACTGGTACCAAAACAGGCGAGTGGACCAATGGTATAGAATAGAGGACACAGAGACTAATCCACAAAGTTACAACTATCTTATATTTGATAAAGGGGCTAAAAGCATGCAATGGAGGAAGGATAGCATCTTCAACAAATGGTGTTGGGAAAACTGGAAATCCATATGCAAAAAAATGAAACTGAATCCCTTCCTCTCGCCATGCACAAAAGTTAACTCTAAATGGATCAAGGAGCTTGATATCAAATCAGAGACTCTGTGTCTGATAGAAGAAAAAGTTGGCTTCGATCTACATATTGTGGGGTCGGGCTCCAAATTCCTTAATAGGACACCCATAGCACAAGAGTTAATAACAAGAATCAACAAATGGGACTTACTTAAACTAAAAAGTTTTTTCTCAGCAAGAGAAACAATAAGAGAGGTAAATAGGGAGCCTACATCCTGGGAACAAATTTTTACTCCTCACACTTCAGATAGAGCCCTAATATCCAGAGTATACAAAGAACTCAAAAAATTAGACAATAAGATAACAAATAACCCAATCAACAAATGGGCCAAGGATCTGAACAGACACTTCTCAGAGGAGGACATACAATCAATCAACAAGTACATGAAAAAATGCTCACCATCTCTAGCAGGCAGAGAAATGCAAATCAAAACCACCCTAAGATACCATCACACTCCAGTAAGATTGGCAGCCACTATGAAGTCAAACAACAACAAGTGCTGGCGAGGATGTGGAGAAAAGGGTACTCTTGTACATTGCTGGTGGGACTGCAAATTGGTGCGGCCAATTTGGAAAGCAGTTTGGAGATTCCTGGGAAAGCTGGGAATGGAATTTGACCCAGCTATTGTCCTTCTCGGACTATTCCCTGAAGACCTTAAAAGAGCATGCTACAGGGATGCTGCCATATTGATGTTGATAGCAGCACAATTCACAATAGCTAGACTGTGGAACCAACCCAGATGCCCTTCAATAGATGAATGGATAAAAAAAATGTGGCATCTATACACAATGGAGTACTATGCAGCAATAAAAAATGACAAAATCATAGAATTTGCAGGGAAATGGATGGCACTAGAGCAGATTATGCTTAGTGAAGCTAGTCAATCCCTAAAAAACAAATACCAAATGTCTTCTTTGATATAATGAGAGCAACTATGAACAGAGCAAGGAGAAAGAACAGGAAGAAAAGACTAACATTAAACAGAGTCATGAGATGGGAGGGAAAGGAAGAGTAAAGGGAAATTGCATGGAAATGAAGGGAGACCCTCATTGCTATACAAAATTACATATAAGAGGTTGTGAGGGGAATGGGAAAATAAACAAGGAGAGTAATGAATTACAGTAGATGGGGTAGAGAGAGAAGATGGGAGGGGAGGGGAGGGGGGATAGTAGAGGATAGGAAAGGTAGCAGAATACAACAGTTACTAATATGGCATTATGTAAAATTGTGGATGTGTAACCGACGTGATTGTGCAATCTGCATTTGGGGTAAAATTGGGAGTTCATAACCCACTTCAATCTAATGTATGAAATATGATATGTCAAGAGCTTTGTAATGTTGTGAACAACCTATAAAAAAAATAAAAAATTAAAAAAAAATTCAAATAAAAAAAAAGTATTTAATAGAATAGAAAATATTTTTGTTTAAATTATCTTTTACAGATTTCAGAAACACTCATTTCTTGAGGTTTAAGGAGACAAGTGACCATGCTCACTTACACACTGTGCCCCATAAAAATGGCCTCCCCCCAAATAGCCCCCCCACTAGAGTGGTACCCTTGTTACAGTCGAGGAACCCACATTGACGCATCATGAATACCCAAAGTGCATAGTTCATACAGGGTTCACTCTTGGTGGGTTTGGTGTACATTCTATGGGTTTTGGAAAACATAATGACCTGTGTCCACCATTATAACATCAGAGTGTCTTCCACTGCCCTAAAAATTCTGTATTCCACCTATTCATCCCTCTCTCCCCATACAACCCCTGATCTTTCAAGAGTCTCCATAGTTTTTCCCTTTCTAAAATGGCATATAGTTAAAAATCATATAGCACTCAGCTTTTTCAGATTGGCTTCTTTCAGTTAGTAATACCCATTGAAGTTTCCCCCATGTCTTTTCATAGCTTGATAGCTTGTTTCTTTTTAATGCTGAGTAATATTCCCTGGTCTGGATGCACCAGAGTTTATCCAGTTTATTTATCCTTGGTGGTCTTCAAGTTTTGGCGTTTATGAATTAAGCTGCTATAAACATCTATGTGCAGGTTTTTGTGTAGACATAAGTTTTCAGTTCATTTGGGTAAATACCAAGGAACATGAAGACTGGATCATATGGTAAGAGTATATTTAGTTTTGTAAGAAATTGCAAAACTGTCTTCCGAAATGTCTATACCATTTTGCATTTCCACAGCAACAAATGAGTTCCTGTCATTCCATATCCTTGCCAGGATTTGATGTTGTCAGTGTTTTGGATTTTGGACATTCTAACCTGATAGGGGTATAATGGTATCTCATTGTAGTTTAAATCTTCGATTTCCTAACGACATATGATGTTGATCATCTTTTCATATGCTTATTATTTGCCATCTGTATATCTTCCTTGCTGAGGTGTCTGTGCAGATCTTTTGCCCATTATTTAATCAGAGTGTTCACTTTCTTCTTGAATTTTAAGAGTTCTTTTGAATAACAGTTCTTTATTAGATATATCAGCTGCAAATATTTTCTCCCCAGTCTGTGGCTTGTTGCTGTGTGTGTGTGTGTGTGTGTGTGTGTGTATATATATATATATATGTATATATATATATATATATATATATATATATATATACATATATATATTAAAAAAATGTGTGTGTGTGCCAGGGATTGAACCCAGGGATGCTGAACCACTGAGCCATATCCTTAGCCCTTTTTAATTTTTTGAGACAGGGTTCCTTAGGAGAAGCTAAATTGCTGGAGCTGGTTTTGAACTTGCAATCCTCCTGCCCCAGTCTCCTGAGCCACTGGGATTACGGATGTACATCATCAGTGTGTCTAGCTAATATTTTACTAGTAGGTATACTCCTCGATTTACTATGGTACACAGTGGTGTCCTCAAGATTCATCCATGTTGCAGCATATATCAGAGTTTTCTTTCTTTTCAAGGCTGAATAATATTCCACTGTAAAGATGTACTATATTTTGTTTACCTCTTCATTTGTTGATGAGCATGAGTGGCTTCCATTTTTTAGCTACTACAAATAATATTGGTATGAACTTGGGTGTACAACTAACTGTTAGAGTTCCTATTTTCCCTTCTTTAGGGTATATACATTGAAGTGAAACTGCTGGATTATATGGTCTTTCTTTCTTTTCTTTTCTTTTCTTTCTGGAATTACCACATTGTTTTCCACAGTGTTTGTACCATTTTACATTTTCACCAACTGTGCACAAGGGTTCTAATTTCTCCATATCCTTATCATAATACACTTGTTATTTTCTGGTTTTGCCTTTTTTTAAAATGATAGCCATTAAATTATATAGTCTTAAAACTAAAATAAACTTTCAAAATTTTATCCTAAGAATATACACAGTGCTCATTTTAGGCCTTATTTAAATAGGAAAAAAAAATCTAATTTAAATAGGAAACAATCTAATGATGCAGAACCGATTAAACAACAAACACAACGTAACCAGGGACCTTGTGCATGCTAAGCATACGCTCTACCACTGAGCAACATCCTCAGCCTCCATGATGTGACTTTAAAATGGGTCCTGGAGGAATATGTAGAAAGGAAGAAAGTGGGGCGCCCCCCCCCCAGGGTTGTGGCTCAGTGGTAGAGCGCTTGCCCAGCACGTGCGAGGCCCTGGGTACAATTTTCAGCACCACACAAAAATAAATAAATAAAATAAAATAAAGGTATTGTTTCCAACTACAACTAAAAAATAAATATTAAAAAAATAAAACTTAAAAAAAAAAGAAAGGAGGATAGTAGCTACTTTTTTCTTTCTTTCTTTTTCTTTTTTTTAGTTGTAGATGGACACAATGCCTTTATTTTTATGTGGGGCTAAGGATTGAACCCAGTGCCTCACATGTGCCAGGCAAGTACTCTACCACTGAGCCACAACTCCAGCCCTAGGAAGTTGTTTTTGATGGATGTCTCAGCACAAAGAGGTAGGGATAAGGCTGAGACACCCATCCACACCCTGCTGGAGTGGCAGGTTTGTTTCCTGGGAAAGCAATAAAAGTTAGGCAGTTGGGTGTGGTGGCACATGCCTGTAATCCCAATGACCTGGAAGGCTGAGGCAGAAGGTTTGCAAGTTTGAGGTCAGCCTCAGCAACTTAGCAAAAGCATCAATAATTTAACAAGACCCTATCTCAAAATAAAAAGAACTGAGGGTGTATTCATTGGTAAAGCTAAAGCCCCCTGGTGTCAATCCCCAGTAGCAAAAAGAGAAAAAATATAATATATGTTAGTCTGTGTTGAGTACTTGGCTAGCTGAAAATAGGTATGGATCAGTATAACAAATTAATGAATAGTCGACTAGGGGCAAAGTCAATGATAGAGGACAATGGAGAAATGGCAGAGGGATTTGAGTCTTATGTGGGTAGCAAGGCAGTCATTGTAGGTTCTTGAGTTAGGAATGACCAGGGATGAAAGGAAAGTGACCACAACACTCAGAGCAACCAAAAGATCTTTATTGCAGCAATGCAACAAAGAGAAAAGAAGGAAGGAAGGAGAGAGAAAGAGAGAAAAAGAAGAGAAGAGATGAACAGGGAGAGAGCAAGAGCAAGAGACAGAGAGCGCGTGCAAGAAAGATAAAGAGAGCAAGAGAGAGAGAGAGCAAGAGAGAAAGAGCAAGAGAAAGAGAGCAAGAGAGAGGGGGGCCTGGCAGGAGGGAGTTTTTATAGCCCAAATCTAATGGGGCCTCTGGGTCTGCAAGCTGCCTTGTTGGCCCAAGGGGGGTTGAGTGCTCAGCCTTGAGCGGGACTTGACACAAACAGGTGATAAAGGACCAGATAGAGGGGGGTTTGAGTGCGTGGGCTATCTTGCAGCCAACATCTGTTCAGCCTGTCCTGCAGACAACACAGTTCAGCCTGCTCTGTACCCAACAAGGGGGATCTGCAGTATACTTCTCCTAAAGTGGATTGCCAAAGTCAGTGTGTATCTGTGAAATGGGTTAAGGCCTCAACACACCCAGACATAAAATCTTTAAATAACAAAGTAGCTAAGTTGTCAGGAAATGCCTCCAGAGTCCACTCAAGCATAAGTGAAATCCACTTTTCAAGAGTGGACATAACGTTGCTGGGTGTAGTGACACATACCTGTAATCCCAGGGGCTCAGGAGGCTGAGACAGGAGGATCTCGAGTTCAAAGCCAGCCTCAGCAATTTAATGAAGCCCTAAGCTACTTAGTGAGACCCTGTCTCTAAATAAAATTCAAAAAAGGGCCAAGGATGTGACTCTGTGATAAAGCACTCCTGAGTTCAATCCCTGATACAAAAAAAAAAAAAGAAAAAGAAAAAAAGGGCTGAGGATATAGCTCAGTTGGAAGAGTGCTTTCCTTTTATGCACAAGGCCCTAGGTTAAGTTCCCAGCACCAAAAAAAAAAAAAAAAAAAAAAAGAATGGATATATACAAAAGAAGCCAGTCCATTTAATTAATGACCTTTTGACATCACAAGCTCAAAATCCCCCACACAGACTATAACCTTCCCTAAAAAGAAACACGCAGCCTGTGAGGAGGCATACTGACCATCTATCTGTGTACTTACAAAACAACCCTAAAACTTTCCCTTCCTGATATCCACTCAATAAGCAGCTTCTGCCGTCTCCCTTCCTGTCACTTCACTTGATACCAACTAATACGGGGAGGAGGCAGATCTGAGCTTAGAACTCCATGCAATAAAATTTTCTTTTTGCAAAAACCTAGTATCGGGGGTGCTGGGGTTGTGGCTCAACGGTAGAATGCTCGCCTAGCATGCATGAGGCACTGGGTTCAATTCTCAGCACCACATTAAAACCAAAATAACTTGTCTACCTAATACTAAAACTATATATATATATATATATATATATAACTAAAACTATATATATATTTAATATTTAATATATTAATATATATATTAAACCTAGTATTGATGCATTCTACTGTCATGTATAACTAATTCAAACAAATAAACAAACAAAAAAACTCGTATTGGCTTCTATGTGCCCAGGCAGCAGGTCCTTGCCAGTATCCCCTGAGGTGCTCATCTAGCAGACACTTCACTAAGCTTTGCAGGACTTAGCACAGGTAACCTCTTTCTATTCTTGAAGTACCCTCTTTGAGGGTTCTGTGATTCCATAATCTCCTGATTTTCTCTCACTTACTTCAGTAGATACTGGTTTTTAATCTCTATTGAGAACTTGTCCTCCTTTTTCCAATCTCTGAATGTTGATACCCCTTCAATGCAGAAAATTTTTAAATTATGTCCCGGGCTCAGAGATTTTCCTCTAACTTCTGGGTTTGTGCATTCAATTGCTTCCTTAACAGCTCCACTTGCATGTCTCAACATCATCTCAAATTCACCATCAGCAAAATTAAATTCTTTGTGTATATGTGAATGCGGAGGTACTAGAGACTGAAACCAAAGGTGCTCTATTACTAAACTATATCCCCAGCACCACCAACACCCACTTTTTTAAAAATATATTTTGAGAGGTTCTCACTAACTTGCCAATGCTGGCCCTGAACATGTAATCCTCCTGCTTCAGCCTCCGGAGTCACTGGATATAAAATTCAACATTTAATTCTCCACCAGATAAACTCCCCACTTGTGAGTATCAGTAAGTGGGATCAACTATTATTCACTTATTAAAGTCAGAAGTCTGCAAATCATCCCTATATCCTTTTTTCTTCCCTCTGCCCTCATAATCCAATTCATCAGCAAGTTATCAGCATATGCTCAAAGTGTATCTTGAGTCCATCTCTCCAGGTCCTGCAAAAACACCTAACAGATATCGCCTTCAACTCTTCCAACTTCATCTAAAACTTCATTCATTTTCCACATAAATGCTAAAACTATCTTCTAATGGTGTAAAATAAGATCATATCACTCTTTGTTTAAAACTTCAATGCCTTTTCGTAGTACTTTGGATAACTCTAAATTCTTACCATTCAGAATCTTTGTATCCATTAAGCACTCCTGGCCCACTGCCTAGCAGCTAAGACCTTGTAAACAAGATCTGCAAATGTATTTGAGACAGGAGAAAAAAAGGGGGGGTGGAGGCTTAAAAAGATACAACATTGGGCTGGGAATATAGCTCAGTAGAGTACTTACCTTATGTACACAAGGACCTGGGTTCAATCCCCAGGACCAGAGGAAAAATAAGATGATACAATGTCAAAGTTGATTAATGTTTGTAACAGAGTATCAGTTATTTCTAAGTTTTAACATCAACCTTTATACAGTTGATGTATTTTTTTGTTTACATATTTTATTTTTATTTGTTGGCTATAGTGTAGAATTGTCCCCCAGAGTAAAAGAATCTTTCCCACTGTTCCCTCTAACCTCAGACCCTTCTGCATTAGTTCTCAAATTAAATGTCACCTACTCAAAGGAATTTTCATAACCAGTCCATCTAAAGGAGCTCCCTCTCTATGCACATCTGTTAATTCTCTGTTGCCTTATTTCTCTATAGCACCACTCTCACCATCTGTACATACCTTATTTGTCTGTTTATTCTATCTTCCCCATCAGACTAATAAACTCCATTAAGGCAGGAAACTTATGTGTCTTGTTTTCTGTTGTGTCCTTAGGGTCTACTCCACTGCCTGGCCCAGCGCAAGCTTCAATAAATAGTTACTGACTCTATAAATAAATGAATGAGAATTTAATCTTCAAGGGAAGAGAGCCAAACTAGGAAGATCTGTCTCGGGCTCCATTCTAGAGTGCCTTAGAGACATTCATCTTCCTTTGATCCTAGGTAGACAGGCAAACAGGTTTGTTTGTTTTAATTGGGCATGGTAGCCTGTAATACCAGCGACTTGGAAGGCGGAGGCATACTGGTCAACCTAGCGAAATTCTGAAGATAAAAAATAAAGAAGGCTGGGAATGCGACTAAATGGTACAACACTTGCCTGGCCTGGGTGAGGTCCTGAGTTCCAGAAGGACAAAAAAAAATAAAATAAAATTTGGACGTGTTTTTCCAACAAAAGTTTTGTTGAAAGACCTTGTAACATATTTGGGGTGAGAGAGGAGGGAATAAAAATAAATAAACAAATGGCTCAAAAGTAAGTGCAGGGAAATAAAAATGGAGAAGGGTGGGTGGCTGGCCAGGACTTGCTCTTGGTTTGCACCCTCCCCTCCCCCAGAGGGTAACGGCTCCAGCCCTTCGGTCTTCAGGGAGAACCCAAGAGTGGCCTGGGCTGGGGCTCCAGGTACCTTTCCCTCAGTAATTATTCATGAGGCAGAGCATCATGGGAGTCCTTCTTACTATTCATGAGGGGGCGGGGCCTCCCTCCCGCGGGGACTCCTGGGAGGGATCTCAGTTATTCATGAGGAAGGGGGCAGGCACTACAGAGCCCACTTTCCTTGCTATTCATGAGGGGGCGGGCCTTCCCTCCCGCTGGGGCTCCTGGGAGGATTCTAAAATGTTCTTGAGGCCACGGGGGCGCCTAGGAGGCGGGAACGCTGCTCCGGAGCCGACGGGAGTCGGTCCCTCGGTCTTCCCCGCGGGAAAGCCCTGAGGAGATATTTTCTTTTTAAACATTACGAAATTTGAGGATGGTGGGACAAAGCGACTAACTCCCACTTTCCTGTGATTCCTTGGCCGGAAAAGTGTCGAAATCTGTGGTAAAAAGGGGTTTTCTCCCCAGTACTTTCTTGTGGAAATAGTTTCATCTTTTCATGGACCGAAGGGGGTAAAAGGTGCATCACCATGTGATTGGAGTTGGCCACTTTCTCTGTTAAGGTCACCCCAGTTTGCCTCTTTGGAGATGTTTTGGGCTAATATGCGAGCATCCGGGATGGGTCTCTTCACAGGTTTGGTTATGTTAAATCCCCAGGGTTTGCTGTTTGATGTTTATTATATGGCGGGGGCGGGGGGGGGGGGAGGTTTCCCCAATAGACTTTCAAAACCCTCCCACAGAGTCAAAATTACTGGGATGGAACAGGGGCATTGAAATACCATCTAAGCACCATAAGCACCATTTTGGTCTGTGAATCTCTTTTCTCTGGAGGGTGAGAAGAAACCAGAAAAAAAATTTGGAATGATAGCTTTAGGAATTTCAAAAAAAGCCTGCGTATCCCCCCCCAATAAATAAATAAATAAATAAAAATAAAAAAAATCCAGGTATGAGAGGAAAATAAGGAATTGTAAGAGTCTTCAATTTCAAAATAATTGGGGCCCCTTTTTTATCCTTAGTGGTTGACACACCAAAGTACCCAGGGGGTAAGTGCGTCCTTGAAAAGCCCCACAAGCACCACCCGAGTCTCACTTAATACAATTGCCCAAACAGGACAAATCTTGGGTCAGATTTATATTTTATTACAACGAAAATGCTTTCAAATGCCTACTGTGAAAAGTTCAAAACAATCTTGTGCATTAAATAAGTTAGGGCTCTTCCACTTGGTGGAATTACATGCAGCCATTAAAATCTGTAGAAGTGTATTTATTGTCTTGGAAAAAGAATTCATTGAAAAAAGCAAGAGTACAAAGTAGTGTGAATAGTTATCCCACTTTTTGGTTATAAATAAATGTGTATATGTATGTTTTGTGTGTATATATGGACATACATATATGTACAAAATTCCAGAATTATGTAAATACCAAGTGTTTATAAGTGGATTTAATTGTTAAAAACCTGTATTTTGGGCTGGGGTTGTGGCTCAGCTGTAGGGCGCTCACCTAGCACGTGTGAGAGACAGTGGGTTTGATCTTCAGCACCATATAAAAAATAAATAAATGAAATAAAAGTGTCATATTCATCTGCAACTTTAAAAAATATTAAAAACCCTATATTTTGTCAATGTTTTGACAGGTTACTTGTATAGTTTTTAATGACTATTTTAAAACATCTACTAATTTAATGTTCACTGAATGCTGAAGCAAAGCCTTATGGTATAGTTGTAAAGGAGTTCAGATTATGCTTTTTACTTAGCACTAAATATGCTGGGTTCTCAAATATATACCTAGTTTTTTGTTTCTTTTTCTTTCTTTGTTTCTTTCTTTCTTTCTCTCTCTCTTTTTTTTTTTTTTTTTTTTTTTTTTTTGGTGTGTGTGTGTGTAGTTGTAGATAGACAGCATGCCTTTATTTTATTTTTATGCAGTGCTAAGGATTGAACCCAGTGCCTCACACATTCTAGGCAGACAATCTGCCATTGAGCTACAACCCCAGCCCCTGTATAACTAGTTTTGAATTGATATTAGATGAAATGTAACCTTTTAAGATGGTTAAGTAACAATGTGATTTTAGCGACTTTATACAGAAAGTAGAAAGTGCATTTTGGTCGGACATGTTTGTAACTCTTTGATGAAATACCTTATTGTTACTTTAGAAACAATGAGTCTTAGATTGCTAAATTCTAGTTTTATCTCTCTCTATATATATGAACCAATGGACTGGGGATGTGGTTTAGTGGTAGAGTGCTTGCCTAGCAAGCATAAGGCTCTTGGCAAAAAGTTAAGAAAGAAAGAAAAGTGGACCCAAGGGAAGAATTATTATTATTCATCTATTCATCCTAGCTTTACTAGTTTTACAAAACATTAATTTCATTGTTTATGTATATATTTTACTGCACATAATTAATAATAGCATTACCACCTATTTAATCTGTTAGAGCTAGTACATTAATTTTGTTTATTTTTTTTCTTTTTTGTTTTGTTTTTGACTAGTACATTTAAATAATTCTAAACTTAGAGTCTCTTTTTTGTTTGTTTTTATTGTTTTTAACAAAAGAACATGTCAGTACTTATTTCCAAATTTCTTAAGTGTTACTACAAAATTTTAAAGCTACATTAATGCTTTATTTTTTTTAATATTTTTTTTAATGTGGTACTGAGGATCGAACCCAGTGCCTCACACATGCTAGGCAAGTGCTCTTACACTGAGCTACAGCCCTAATGCTTCAATTTTTTAGAATATAAAGATTGTAAAAGGAAAGTACAGATTGATGGATGTTATGGGATTTTTGTTTGTTTGTTTTTGTTTATATGGTGCTGGGGAGTAAGCCTAGGACTTCACACATGCTAGGCAAGTGCTTACCACTGAGCTATACCACCATCCCTGATAGATATTAAATGTATCTTATGATTTATTTTATTTTTTAAAAATTGGTTAATTAATTTATTTTACAGTAGAATGCATTTTGACATATTGTATATAAATGGAGCATAACTTCTCATTCCTCTGGCTGTATATGGTGTCTTATGATTTTTTTATTAATTTTTAAATATTTTTTCTTTCTTTTTCCCTTTTTTTTTTCCTGTCATAATATTCTTTCTTATGTATATCAATTGACTGGGGATATAGCTCAGTTGATAGAGTGCTTGCCTTGCATGCACAAGGCCCTAGATTCAATCCCTAGCACCACAAAAAGAAAAGGAAAAAAAAAAGATATATCAAAACTCATACTGATTGAGGTAACTCATACTTGTAATCCCAGTTACTCAGGTGATAGCAGGAGGATCTCAAATTCAAGGCTCACTTAGCAACTTATCAAGTTGCTACTCAAAAATAAAAAGGAGGGCTATGGTTGTGGCTCAGTGGTGAAGTGCTATGCCTTGCACATGTGAGGCACTGGGTTAGATCCTCAGCACCACTTAAAAATAAATAAACAAAATAAAGATATTTTTTCCATGTATAAAGAAAAAATATTATAAATAAATAAAAAGAATGGGACCTAGCTCAGAGGTAGAATACTTCTGGAAATTCCCCATACTGGGGGGGAAAAAGACATTAAGTCTTTTATACATTTTTTCTCTTTTGCAATTTTCTTTTCTTTTAAAGACATGCATTTTTTCATACTAATATTCTTTATCTAGAATATTTGATCAAGAGGTAAATGGTTTACTTTTTTTTTCAAACTATGCTAAATACACTCTATGGTAAAAACTCCATAAATTAGACAGCATAATAAAATTTGTGTAAATGTAAAAAGATAGCTATTGCCTATCAAAACGTGGAACCTTTCATTTAAAAAAACAACAGATCTGAGGATGTGGCTCAATGGTCCAGCACTTGCCTAGCATGCACCAGGACCTGGATTCCATCCCCAGCAATGGAAAACAACAATAACAAAAAAAAAAAAAAAAAAAAAAACCTCTTCATTGTCTTAACTTCCTTTCTTCTTTGTCTCTTGTACTTTGTTTTTCTAACCAGGATAAATTCATGAGATAAGAAAAAGATGGCATCTAGAATAAATACCAGTTTTACTTTGATTCCCAATCAGAAATATAGACGTAGTAATCGTCGATCCAGCTATTTTTCCAACACCCTTGATTCAGATTCTCAGCCCTTATCAACGCTTGGAAATTTTAAAGCCTTGCCATTGGAAATATTCCAAATAATCCTAAGATATTTGTCAGGTGAGGATTGGTTACTATGAGTAGACTACCTAAAACACTAGAATATTTTAATTTTTCCTAAGAATTAGTTTATCATCTCAGGCTCTGCTAAAATGTTAATAGCATTCATATTAAGTTTGTTTTCAAAATTTAATCAGTGTTAGGTCCTTAGGGATAGAATGAGAAAGCTCAGTGCTCAAACTCTTTAAAGCATACCTCTAACTTAATAATGTAGTAGGTTGATTGTTATATCTCAACAAGTTTATAATCATTGAGAATTGGATTTAAAACAATTTTAAGATATTTCCTTGTAGGTTTATTATTTTTATTATTTAGTTAAGTTATAAGTTAATAGACTGAACTGAGTGATGTTATTGTATTTAAGCCATTTATACATAAATATATATATATATTTCTTTTGGTAGTGAAGGATGTCAGCATGCTAAGTATGGTGTCTAAAACAGTCAGCCAGCACATTATTAATTATATTTCGACTGCATCAGGAAGCAAAAGACTTTTACTACAGGACTTTCATAACCTTGAGCTGCCTGGTAGGAAACAAGACTCTGCTATACTGGAACACTACAGATCTCTAGGTAATTTAAGAAATGAAAATTGCAACAAGTAAAGAATTAAACAATAAGATGATTTTATTATATACTTCTATAAGACTAGTGGGATATGGAATATTTCCTAAAATGTACCTAGTAATATGGTGTTTTTAACTCTTCAATATAAGGACTTTCCTTTAACAGTCCCTTACATTTATGTTTAAAGATAAGAAAATGCACTTTAATGTAAAGTGTCAGTCCTTGTGATTTCATGTGGATACAATATCACCTATGCTTATTGTGTAGATGGTTTACCAGTTTAGGAACTTGATATGTTTTCTATGCTTTACTTCCTGAGGATCCTTACACCTCTTTTCCATTTCTATTATAATATACTCCTTAAAAATATAAATGTAAGCACATCATTTTGAGAGGTCGCTTATTCTCTTAATCAGAACTATGTTTTCTTTTTCCTTTTTAAGCACTCTGCACATTTACTAATAAATCATTATTCTATAATGAAACTGATCTTGTCAAAGGAAGTTGTATATAGTCTTTCTTCTCTTGATATCTAATCATTTAAAAAAAAATTTAGTTATAGATGGGCACAATACCTTTATTAATACCTTTATTTCTATTTATTTTTATGTGGTGCTAAGGATCGAACCCAGTGCCTAACACATGCTAGGCAAGTGCTCTACCACTGAGCTACCACCCCAGTCCATATAACCATTTTTATATTTTACCCCATTCATTTATTTCATGCTCCCTAGAGTGCTAAAATAAAATCCTAATTCTGACTTGACTACTGATACCTATTTAACTACAAAACTACGTTAGAATCAACAAAAGCATGGCGATGTTGAGATTTAAATAAAGGCATAATAATAATAATAAGTTGAGCAAATGTTGCCTTTTAGTAGTCCAAGGATGCCTACTTTAAGATAATAAAAGAAGACTATATAGGTATGTAAATACATCAAAGTATATTTGATGAGTATATTTAATAAGACCAAATGAAAGGTATACAATATGAATACAATATTGTTGGTTTCAGTATTTATGACTCAGTTTAGTAAATCCTGTAACTGAATAACGGCAATTACGTTTTGCCTCTTATCATTGTAAATATATGTATATTTTTTCAAACATTATTAGTTGAATAATAGAGCTTGTCCTGGGGCTGGGGATGTGGCTCAAGCGGTAGCCCGCTTGCCTGGCATGTGTGTGGCCCGGGTTCGATCCTCAGCACCACATACAAACAAAGATGTTGTGTCCCTTGAAAACTAAAACATAAATGTCAATCTTTCTCTTAAAAAAAAAAAAAAATTAGAGCTTGTCCTTTGGTTTCAGTCAGAATTTGTTTTTTCGGATCAAGTCTCAGTTGTTTAAGCAAATGAGCAAAGTATTAAGACAATTGCATGAGAATTATATGGGCCTAGGGATGTAGCTCAGTAATAAGTGCTTACATAGTATGGATAAGACCCTGGCTTCCATCCTGAGCACAGCAAAAAAGAAAAAGAAAATTATATGGATCATTGCTCTTAAAAATACAAATATGTATTGTTTTGCGGGGGTAGGTATTGGGAATTTAATCCAGCATTTTATCACTGTGCTAAGTTGTTTAGGGCCTTGCAAAATTGCTAAGGCTAGCCTTGAACTGGTGATCCTCCTGCCTCAGCCTCAGTCACTGGAATTATAGGATGGGCTACTGCACCCAGTTTGTATTGATCATAATAGGGTTTTTTTTTTTCTAGAGAGAGAGAGAATTTTTTAATATTTATATTTTAGTTTTCGGTGGACACAACATCTTTATTTTTATGTGGTGCTGAGGATCGAACCCAGCACCCCATGCATGCCAGGTGAGCGCACTACCACTTGAGCCACATTCCCCAGCCCCTAGTTGTTTTTTTAATGGTTTCATTCATATAATGTTTCAGGCTTCCATTTAATTTTGATGCAGATACCTAGTTTATGATTGATTCTTTAGGTAAATGTTTGATGTACACACCATTTTCTCACATTTCCTTCCTATCTGATCTGTTCTTATTTTCAGACATTAAAATAACATTTTCAGAATCCTGTACTTTTGAAAATTATAAACTTTTTAAATAGTCCTTTCTTTTTTATTAATTTATTTTCAGTTATAGATAGACACAATACCTTTATTTTATTGATTTATTTTTATGTGGTGCTGAAGATCAAACCCAGTGCCTCTTACATGCAAGACAAGCACTCTACTACTGAGCTACAACCCCAGACCTGAAGATTATAAATTTTAATTTGCTTTTTTTTTTCCACACAAAGCAGAGCAAGGTTGCCAATGTGGAAAAAACATTACATATGACTAGTTTAATGGGAAAAACTTAGAGAAGTTGGTCTTGAAACAATATAGCAGAGAACCTGTGGTTTACAAAAAATCATCCAATAATGGGTTTTATGGTAAATTACAACCCATAAAAATAGGAGTTTTACCTGGGCATAGTGGGCACACATGTAATCCCAGCCACCTAGGAGGCTGAGTCAGGAGGATTGTGAGTTCAAAGCTAGCCTCAGCAAAAAGCGAGGCACTAAGCAACTCTGTGAGACTATGTCTCTAAACAAAATACAAAAAATAGGGCTGGGGATGTGGCTCAGTGATCAAGTGCCCCGGTTTAAAAAAAAAAAAAAAAAAAAAGGAGTTTTACATTAGAAAAGGCAACCAGCATACAATTAGAACTTACAATTTCTCTGCTATGATATTGCATGAGACCAAATGCTAAAAAGGGGAAAGGAAAAGATCTCAACCAAAATAAAACTCTGAAAATGTCTTTTTTGTATACAAAAATGAGGCTAGGAGCTGGGGGTATAAATTGCTTTGCAAGTGCGTGGCTCTGTGTTCAGTCCCTGGCACTGGGGAAAAAAGGGCATGTATATTTAAAACTCAGTTCTGCTCATATGTTACCCAAACACAGCAACTTCCAAAAATAAATTAGATTCCTATAGATTCTTCAGAATTATATAATTATTATATTATGGAAAATAGTAAATGCAGAGGAGATAAAATTTGAAGAAAGTTAAAAAAAATTGAAGAAAGTAATGAAATTTAGGTATATATTTTTCTACCATGTATCTTATTTTTCAGTTTGAGGACATTTGACCTCACAAGAATGTTAACAGTATCTTGCCATTTTAGGAAAAAAGAATACTTAGGCAAAATAAATCATATACTTCATGTCACTGTAGTTCAAGTCACATCTTACTGAGGGAAATTGAAGGTTTTTTTTTTCCTTTTCTTTTTTTAAATGTCTGATCACAAAATCTTACACATTCCTAACATGTAAACTCCATAAAAGGATATCTTTGAAAGAAGAGATAGATATTTAATACAAATGGATACTTTCTGTGAGCAAAAATGACTTCTAACCTTTGAAATTTTAAGTATTTATGACTTTAAATTTTTGTATTTGGAAAAAAGAACCAAATCTCTTTTCCCATTCTTTTCATGTTTATATTAACAATTCTTAAAATATTTTCCTTTGTGAATGGGAAGTTAATTTCAAGAGAGATTGGAATCTGTTTTCTATGGAATAAAAACAAAGTTTTCCTAATGTATATTTATTTCTTATTATTGTATCTTTGTTGTGAATTTCACAACTTTTTTTTTCAGTACTGGGATTGAACCCAGGGGTGCTCTACCACTGAGTCACATCCCCAGCCCATTTTGTTTGTTTCCTTTTGAGACAGGGTCTTGCTAAGTTGCTGAGGCTGGCCTCAAACTTGTGATACTCCTACCTCAGCCTCAAAAATAGCTGAGATTACAGGCATGCACCACTACGCCCAACAAATTTTACAACTTTTTGCAGGATGTTTTGCCAAGGCCTCCTAGATGGACATCAGTATAAATGTTTTGTGCCCTTCCTCCCCAGTGTTCCTGTAAAACTTGTTTCCTAGTTCACTGTGATATGCTATACTTGACTTTCAGGAAAACATTGTACTATAGTATTGATATGCTTAAATTAATTGCATTGTTGTCATTTTTTTCTTGTGTCTCTTTACTTTCTCAGGTCTACTATTTAAAAGATGCACATTGCTGCTACCCACCAAGGAAAGATTAAAGTACATTCACAAGATACTCTCAGAAGTAAGATCATACTTCTGAATTAGTTCATAGTCTTAATTTCTAGTAAAAATATTTTATTACTAATGTTTTATACTCCTTTTAAATCTATAGTTAATAACAACTCATGAATTAGTACTAAAAATTTGATCAGTGACAATCTAATAGTCTACCAGAGTATAAATAAAGTATAATATAGTCATCCCCTTATCCATAATTTCAGTTAATGTGGTGCACACATAATCCCAGACCTGCAGTCTGAGAGTATTAGATAGCAAATTCCAGAAGTAAACAATTCATAACTTTTACATCATGAACCATTCTGAGGAGAATGATGAAAACTCTTGTCAGTATGATCTATCCCACTTGGGTTGTAAATCATGCCTTTGTCCAGTGTAGCCATGCTATATATATTATCACCCATTAAGCACTTAAGAGTTGTCTAGATTATCATATGTACTGTTATGGTATCACAATGCTTGTATTCAAATAATTTTTTCACTTAGTAATGGCCCCCAAAGTGCAGGAGTAATGATGTTGGCAGTTTCATTATGGTACATTATTATAATTGTTGTATTTGTTATTTTTGCTGGTTTTTTTTACTATGCCTAATTTATAAATTAAACATTATCATGGGTATTTATATATAGAATAAAACAGTGTAGTATGAAGCATTTTTACCTCACATAGGATTTCTGAGGAAGTTTTAAAGTGATAGTTTTTTTAAATAAATTAATTTCTGATGTTGCATCTTATTTTTAAAATATGCAAAAAACAGGGAAGTATTTTTAATATATAATATGACAAACCTCTTATGATAATAAACTTGGAAATGTACATCAATGCATTTGGGCATAATCTCTATACAGGACTTTTGAATTTTACAATACAATCCAAACATACATTCTGATGGTTCAGTTATGTGCTCAATAAGATGCAAACTATTCTCATGCTCTGACTATTTTCCATGAAGTATTTACATTGAGTTCTGGTCTGTATTATTGCAGCAGAATCCCAAATGGTCTTTCTGCCATATATTTCATCACTCCCGAAACTGTTCTGTGTACCAATTCAAGGTTGTGATTGTTTGTTCTTTTTTTTTTTTTCCCTAAAGCATCGTATTCATCAAGATAACTTTTTTGTTTGAAAATCTTTCAGTGAGTCAGGCATGGTGGTACATGCCTGTAATCTCAGTAACTTGGAGGATGAGATAGGAGATTGCAAGTTCTAGGCCAGCCTCAGTAATTTAGTGAGACCCTGTCTCAGAACAAAAAATAAAAAGGACTGGGAATATAACTGTAGTACGGTGTTCTTGGGTTCATCCTCAGTACCTCCACCAAAAAAAAAAAAAAAAAAAATCTTTCAGTAGCTATTCAATTTAGGCTTCTCCCACCAATACAACCTTTCTTTCTCTAATTGAATCTAATTAAATTGGTCAGATCTTTCTTATCAAATAAACATTGTTTCTTCTACCTCCATACAATTTTGTCTTTTACCATTACTTTCCATTTATTTATATCTGAGCCCTGCTTTAAGACATTGCTTATTTTACATGTGTCTTTCATAAGCTTTTTTGATCATTACTAAACTATCTTTTCCTTCTTTTCATATTGTCCAATGTAGTATTTATTCAGTCATTTAAACATTTATACATAGTCTAACCTGAATTATAGTAATTTCACACGTGTATATCTTATTCTTCTAAATAAATTGTGAGCTCCTTGAGGGAAGAGACTGTTTCATACTTCCTTTGTAACTAACACAGTGCTCATCAGAATATGTACTGAAAAAAAACTTGCTTATTGCTGTTATATTTGAATGTTAAATCATTGTACAGATCCAATGAAAAAAAGAATTAATAATTGTTCTCTTTACAGGTTTCCTGTTTAAAATTCAATGGCTGTGCAGCTCCTATGCAATGTTTAGGATTACCATGTTATGGCATGTTTTTACAGGTACATTTTTTAATGAAAGAAGAAATGGAATGCTTTCTTGAACTGTTAACAAGTAGAGCATGGAATCTGTCCTTTCATCGGTTAATAGAATTTACAATAATCTTAAAGAGAGCAAAATAAAACTGAAAAGATTTGAGAATGTATTAATCTTTTTTAATAGATATTTATTAGAAGTAGTTGGACACAATACCTTAATTTTGTTTATTTATTTTTATGTGGTGCTGAGGATTGAACCCAGGACCTTGCACGTGCTAGACAAGTGTTCTACCGCTGAGCCACAATCCCAGCCCAAGAGTGTATTAATCTTATAGTGTGTTTCCATCTCAGATTTTCTTCTTAAGTTTCTAAGTAGTGACAAATGTTTAACATTCACTTACTCTATAACAATGTCCTCTAGGTGTCTAGCCAATTGTTAAAAAAAAAAAAAAGAAAGAAATATCATAGGGTAGTATGTATGTGCATGTGTTTATGCTTATAGTAAATTTAAACTCTTGGACTAGTTATTTAAGTTGTGGTTTTAGAAATCAGCTGTAGAGCTGGGTGTGGTGGTGCACATATGTAATCCCAGCAGCTTGGGAGGCTGAAGCAGGAGGATCACAAGTTCAAAACCAGCCTCAGCAATTTAGCAAGGCACTAAGCAACTTAGCAAGACCCTGTCTCAGTTGAAAATTTTTAAAAGGCTGGCGATGTGGCTCCGTGGTTAAGTGTGTCTGAGTTCAATCCCTGGTACCCCTCCCAAAAAAATTATAAAATTTCAAGAACATTTTTTACTAATCTTTTATTATAAGCAAAGATAAAAATAATAAGTAGTATTAATTAAGCCCTTACAATGTTCCAGACACTGTTATAAACAGTTTACATGTATTATTTGATTTAAAACTAACAACAACCTTAAGAAGTAGGCACTGCACCCAAGAGAATCTGGTGCTGTATCCTGTCCTGCCAGCCACCAACTCATACACATCCAGATTCCAGGGCCTCCTACTAGCCTTCTTCCAAGTTAGAGTGTTCTTTTTTATTCAGAAATTTTGGTCTTTTGGTTTTTTTGGAATAGGTAGCATAAATTCAAAAGGTATATACAGTAAAAAGCTTGTCAAAAGGTATAAAATATATACAGTAAAAAGCTTGTCCCCCATAAGGTCTGTCCCAAGTTTATTGATTTCCCTTCATCAAAAGTAATCACTGTTACCAGTTTCCTTCCTTCCAGAGATGATGATGATGATGATGATGATGATAATGATTAATGCTAGGGACTGAAGATTAATTTTTAAACTACTGAAATCCAATTAGTTTAAGAAGAATTTATGTGATTAGTTAACCTTTTGAAATCTAATTATAGTTTTATACAGCTTGAATCTCCTTTTCATATATGTCTATGCCTTTTAGTATACTCAGAGATACAAATAAAAGTTTTTTTTGGTTGTTCAAATCCAAAAATCATAAAAAATGCTCAAAATTGTCATATTTAAATCACTATCATTTGTAAGCATTCTCATAAATGACCGCTAGGGGAAGCCAAAGGGTTCTACCGTAATCTTAAGACCAAGACAATATAACTGAGTCAAGTGTCTAAAGCTGTGTTCTAGGGTTTCAGCCATTATTTTCCATTTAAGAGTTCTCTGAAAAGATACTTCCTTTCCAACCGAAAAGAAACTGGATTTTACAGCAATTTTGGTTTAGATTATATAAATTTCTCACTGATTTGAATAGCTCCATAGTGAATAAAAATTATAGATCATCTTAATCGTGTTAAAATCACTTATGCTCATAAGGGGCAGTGACTTGTGTTTTGATTTAGTCGTCTGAACACATGCAATGTTTCCTTTATTTTATTTTCTTCAGACCTTAACAGCAGGTTGGGATGAACTTGAGTGCCATCGTGTCTATAACTTCTTATGTGAGTTGACTAATCTCTCCCGCAAGATGCAGACTGTTGTCTGTAGCAAACCAGGTAAAGAACTACAATTTACAGATGATGTTATACAGAAATTAAGGTGGAAAAAAAAGAAGAGTTCAGAAGTGTTTAAAAATAAATTATGGAGCCAGGTACAGTGGTGCACATCTGTAATTCCAATGACACTGAAGACTAAGGCAGGAGAACTGCAAGTTTAAGGCTCGCCTCAGCAATTTAATGAGGCCCTAAGAAACTTAGTAAGACCCTATCTCAAAATAAAACAATAAAAATGGCTGGAGATACAGCTCAGTGGTAAAGTACCCCTGGGTTCAATGCCTAGTACCATTATATATTAATTAATTAATTAATTAATTAACTTTTGGATCCAGGCCTGGGGTACACACCTATAATCCCAACAATTTGGGGGGCTGAGGCAGGAGGATTGCAAATTCAAGATTATCCTGGGAAACTTAGTGAGACCTTGTCTAAAATTTTAAAAAAAGAAGGGCTGAGGATGTAGCTCAGTGGTAGGGCACTCCTGGGTTCAGTCCCCAGTACTAATGAATACATATTTATATACATACACTCATACACAGTAAAAGGAGAAATAAATCTAAGAAAGTGATCAACATCACATGAAATATTGATGCAAATAGCAGTATGTGATTGGGGAAAGAGAAGTCCTCAGAGGTGATCAACTGAATTAACATTTTATTCCTTAAATTGTGTGGTAGGTACAAAGTAGTTCATTCTAGTGTTCTTGAAACTTTTCTAGCTTGGTGTGATGGTGCATGCCTATAATCCCAGAAGTTTGGGAGGCTGAGGCAAGAGGATTGCAAGATTAAGGCCAGCCTCAGCAATTTAGTGAGTCCCTAAGCAACTCAGCAAGACCCTGTCTCTAAATAAAATATTAAAAAGCTGGGGTGGGATGAGGCTGTAGCTCAGTGGCAGAGCATTTGCCAAGCATATGTGAGACACTGGGTTCAATCCTCAGCATCACATAAAAATAAACAAATAAAATAAAGGCATGCTGTCCATCTACAACTACCAAAAAAAAGAGGGGTCTGGGGATGTGGCTCATGGTTAAATGTCTGGGTTCAATCCCTGGTACCAAAAAAAAAAAAAAAAAAAGAATGATTATTGCAGCATTATTTGTAACCATGAAATCCTCTGAACAACCTAAAAGCCTATCATGAGGATGGAAAAAAATGAATTGTGCTGTATTCACACGATTAAAGCCATTAATTATTTAAAATGAATAATTAGAGCCATATATATTAATATGCATAATTTTAAAACATAATTTGAGAAAAAAGATTACCAAATGATATCTTAACTATTATATCATTTATATACACACATACATAAAAATGTAGAAAAACATAGTTGGGAGGTATGATGATTAATTCTGGTTTTCAACTTAGCTAGATCATGGTACCCACATATTTTTTAAAATTTTTAAAATTTAGTTGTAGATAGATATAATACCTTTATTTTGTTTATTTTAAGTAGTTCTGAGGATCGAACCCAGTGCTTCACACATGCTAGGCAAGTACTCTACCACTGAGCCCATAACCCAAGCCCGTACTCACATATTTGGTTAAACATTATTATAGGATTTTCTGTGAACATATTTTTAGATGAGCTGGACATTTAAATCAGTAAACTTTAAATAAAGCATATTTCCCTCCATAAGGTGGGGGGACACCATCCAATTAGTTGAAAGCCTTTATAGGAAAAGATCTTCCGATGCAAGGAATCCTACCACAAGACTGCCTTTGGACCCCTAGTGCAACTCTTCCCTGGGTCTTTAGCATGCCAATCTACCCTGCAGATTTCAAACTTGCCAACCTCTATAGTCATAAATCAATTCTTTAAAGAAAATCAACTTCATATTTTCTCTCTCCCTCTATTTCTCCCTCTCCTGCCCCACATACTTGCATAGTTTATGTATATGATGTCCCTCTTGTTGGTTGTTTCTCTGGAAAACCCTAACAGGGCAAAAAACAAATTCAAGATGGGTAATTACTTACTTCTAGGGAAAAAGAGGAAGGGCATTGAATCTCTAACATCTGTAATATTTTATTTATTTTAAAATATCTGAAGCAAATAGAAAAAAGAAAATTTTGGCAAAGCTTGGTGATTTGTACACAGTGTTATAGTACCTCTGCTTTTCTAGCAGCTTGAAATATTTTACTGTAAAACAAATTATGAATCAAAAAGGCAGATTTAAGGGGCTGGGGATGTGGCTCAAGTGGTAGCGCACTCACCTGGCATGCGTGCGGCCCGGGTTCGATCCTCAGTACCACATACAAACAAAGATGTTGTGTCCGCCGAAAACTAAAAAAAAATAAATATTAAAAAATTCTCTCTCTCTCTCTCTCTCTTTTTTTTTAAAAAAAAAAGGCAGATTTAAAAGTGATGAATTGGGGCTGGAGTTGTGGCTCAGTGATAAAGCACTTGCCTGGCATGTGTGAGGCCCTGGGTTCAATACTCAGCACTGCATATAAATAAATAAATAAAAGTAAAGATACATTTACAATTTAAATAATATTTTTTAAAAGTCCAATGAATCGGGGCTGGGGATGTGGCTCAAGCAGTAGCGCACTCGCCTGGCATGCGTGCGGCCTGGGTTCGATCCTCAGCACCACTACAAAGATGTTGTGTCTGCCAAAAACTAAAAAATAAATATTAAAATTCTCTCTCTCTCTCCCTCTCTCACACCTCTCTATTTAAAAAAAAAAAAGTCCAATGAATCAATAATAAAATTAATTTATCATGTTCTTCTCTGGTCAAAACCCCTCATTAGCTCTTTGATGTTTTCAAAATAAAATCCATATTATTTATACTAGTCCTCACATTTTGTTCCCAGCCTACTTTTTCAAAGTTATTGTCCACTGCACTTTATATCAGTTTGACCTAGGCATATTGCTTTCTCTACTCACTGTGTTTCAGATACCTTTTACACAATTCTATCTCACTACCTTTTATTCATTCTGTCTCATTTTCCTGAAATACCATCTCTCCTTCTCATCCTTTAAGAATCAGTACTTAAATTGGGCACAGTGGCACATACATATAATCCCAACTTGGGAGGCTAAGGCAGGAAGATTGCAAATTAAAGTCCATATGAGCACTTAGCATGACCCTGTCTCAATGTAAAAAAAAAAATAAAAAAGACTAGGGATGTAACTCAATGGTAGAGAACCCCTGAATTCAATCTCCAGGATTCCCAATAAATAAAATAGAGTCTGTTCACCTGACTCCTTCTAAGATTCAGTTCACCTGACAGCCTCCCGCCCAGCATTTTGTGATCTCTGAAGGCCTATAGTAATCTCTCTCCTCTAAACTTGTAACTTACATTTGACTTAACACATCAGGAGGTACTTATGTATTGTCTTAGATTATTAGACTTTTTGCTGTGTTTCAGATCTAGTCTAGAGCCTCCTGAATGCTAGGCAAATATTCTGTCAATGAGCTACATCTCCAACCCTAGACTTTCTATTTACACTTGTCTTATCTCCAAGTAAGTAAAATATAAATGATGTAAAATGTAAAATGGTATAACTTCTGAAAACACTTTGGCTGCCCCTCAAAAAACTAAACATAAAATTACTATATGACCCAGCAATTCCACTCCTAGATATATATGTAATGAAACTGAGAGCAGGCACTTAGACAAATACTTGTATGCTAATGTTCATTTCATAATTTTTCATAATAGCCAAAAGGTAAAAACAACCCCAAAACCCAAGTGTCTATCAATAGACAAATAAACAAAATGTGAGTATGCTACAACATAGATGAACTTTTTTTTTTTCTCACAAAGCTTCATTCTCAGCTTTCATCCAAAATAGATAAACTGAAAACATTATACTAAGTAAAAGAGGTCAGGAACAAAGAGATAAATATTATATGAATCTACTTACATGAGATACTTAGAACAGGCAAATACACAGAGACAAAAAGTAGATTAGCGATTACCAGGAACTGGGGAAATGGAGGAACTGGAAGTTATTGCTTAACGGCTGCAGAGTTTGTATTTGGAATGATGAAAAAGTTTTGGACGTAGACAATGTTTATGGTTGAACAAAATTGTTAATGGAATTAATGCCCCTGGATTGTACACTTAAAAATGATTTAAGGTGCTGGTATTGTGGGGTAGAGCACTCACCTAGCACTGGCGGGACCCGAGTTCGATCCTCAGCACCACATAAAAATAAAGGCATTGTGTTGTGTCCATCTATACCTAAAAATAAATAAATAATTAAAAAACAATTAAAAAGGTTTAAAAAGCCAGGAACAGTGGCACACATCTGTAATGCCAGCAACTAGAGACGATGGAACAGGATGATCACAAGTTCAAGACTAGCCTCAAAAACTTAATGAAGCCATAAACAATTCAACAAGACTGTCTCAAAAAAAAAAAAATTGGTGATGTATCTCAGTGGTAAAGTATCCCTGATACCATAAATAAATAAATAAAATGGCAAATTTTATAAATACCACAGTTTTTTTAAAATTAATAACACCATTTTAAAAGCCATTAATTTGTACACTTCATTTTAGTTTTGGGTGCTCAAGATTGAACCAGAGCTTCATGCATGCTAAGCACATGCTCCACCATTGAACTATACCCCCAGCCCCAATTGTACAGTTTATTTATTTGGTACCAGTGGAGATTGAACCTAACACCTCATACGTATTAGGCAAACACTATACCACTGAGCCAAATCTCTAGCCCCAAAACTGTACACTTTAAATAACAGAATGTATGGTATATGAATTATATTTCAATAAACAAGAGGAAAAGAAACAATGAGGCGAGGAGAGTGGCACACACTCTCCTCTATTCCAACTACTTGGGAGCCAAGGCAGGAAGATTTTAAGTTCAAGGCCAGCCTCAGCAATTTATTAAGACCCTGTCTCAAAAAATAAAAGCACTGGGGATATAGCTCAGGGTAAAGTGCCCCTGGGTATCCCCAGGACCAAAAAAAAAAAAGAACAAAATAAAGAGAAAATAAATCAAGAAGATAAGGGTAAGAAGAAAGTCAAACTACAAAGTTAGGGCATCTTAACAGATAACAAGCTGGGGTTGTAGCTCAATGGCAGAGCGCTTTCCTAGCATGTGTAATGTACTAGGTTTGATCCTCAGCACCATATAACATAAAAGTAAACAAATAAAATAAAGATATTTTGTCCATCTGCAACTGAAAAAAAAACAACCAGATAATCTATTGGTAATTCTTGTTTAGAAACCCAGTTTATGTGGCGCATGTTTGTAATCCCAGCAGTTTAGAACACTGAGGCAGGAGGATTGTGAGTTCAAAAAAAAACCTCAGCAAAAGTGAGGCACGAAGCAACTCAGTGGGACCCTGTCTCTTAAATTCAAAATAGTGGTCGAGTGTCTCTGAGTTCAATCCCCAGTATCAAAAAAAAAGAAACCCAGTTTATGATCACTGGTCACTATGACCCACAATGGTTAATGTGTTGCAGTGATCACGACCCAATATGCAATCCACCTTTCTAGAAAAATGGTTTATAATTCTTTTGCTTTATAGGAAGTGCCCGAAAATTAGAATTAAGGATCAGACTATTCTGTAGAAATGTCCTCCTTGATCATTGGACACATCGAAGTGATTCTGCTTTTTGGTTGACACGAATATTAAAACCATGGCCAATGGTGAATCAGGCAAGATTACTGTATATCATCTTTGGGCCAACATCTTCTCAGGATGGTGAGCACTGATTTTTCAGAATGTATGTTATATAACTGATTAATTGCTTTTGCTTTGTGAAGCCAATCTTTTTTACCTGTTCAATTCCACCACTCCTAATGATTAAACTATTTTATGATTTCATAGATGAATATACTACATTAATTTGTGCTTAGCTTAAGCATCAAGACAGAAATTGTTCTGCTGAAGAACATTAACAAATGTATTTTTATCGTCCCTGGGTTTATGTGAAATAGCTGTTTTCCAGTTTTAAACATTATCTTAACTCAAGGTTATGTTTGCTGCTGGAGTGTCTAATAATACTACTAAGAAGCAAAGTAGTGGCAGAATTGATGCTTATTTAATTTCAGGTACATAATATGACTTGCAAGATTTTTGCCTAAATTTTTCTTGGAGTAATATTAAAATTATCATGCATTTATTTAGTCCACATTGACTTATATCAGGAGGAAACTAAAATATGTTGAGAAGCAGCAGGGAGTTAATCTGAGATTAAAATTTTGTTATGTGTACTCCACAAAGAAAACTGGTCATAAATATAATAAAAAATTTAATTACTGTTTTGTTATATATGTTTAAAAGATTCTCAAATATACCATGTTCTTTTGAGGAAGAATATCAGTGGGTTTTGTTTTATTTCAGTAAATTGCTTATTCCAATTTCTGTAATGAGGTAACATCATCTTTGAACTAAAAGCACTATTCTGCTGATGAAACTACCTTTACTTTATCTGACTATCTTGTTGCTGTGTTTCATCACATTAGTAAGAAACATTCAAATTTATATTATTATCAGAATTGGCCTTTTATTATGAAAGTATCATATAAATGATGGGATCTCATTAGGCAATCCACTTTCCTTTTTAAACAATCCATGAAATCTGTATCACAAAACCAATTATTCTATCATAGCCTAGTTTCTGTTTCAATTCAGGACAGGTGGTTTGGCAGAAAATGATAGAAGGACCTACAGATGAATCCAGTCTGAAAGGTTTGGCTGATGCCATTAAATTACTGTATGATACAGGCACCAAAGAGTGGACAGCAGATGATGTTATCAGTCTTGTAGATGAACTGTCAGGTACAAATATTCATTTACTAATATACAGTAATATTATGACTGTATTAAGTACAGTAATAGAAATGTAGTGTTAGAATATTATTATAAGGGCTGGGGATATGGCTCAAGCAGTAGCGCGCTCACCTGGCATGCCGCCTGCGGCCCAGGTTCGATCCTCAGCACCACATACAAACAAAGATGTTGTGTCCGCTGAAAACTAAAAAATAAATACAACCAAGGAGGCTGAGGTAAGAGAATCGTAGGTCTGTGGTGAGCTTCAGAAACTTAATCAGACCCTATCTCAAAATAAAATAAAAACGGGGCCTGGGACTGTAGCTCAATGGTAGAGTGCTTGCCTAGCATGTGTGAGGCACTGGGTTTTATTCTCACTGTACATATAAATAAATTAAATAAAGGTCCATTGACAACTAAAAATAATAAAATAAAAAGAGCTGGGGGTGTGGCTTAGTGGTAGAGTATCCCTGGGTTCAATCCCCAGTACTGGAAAAAAAAATTGTAAGGAAAATTCTACAGGTAACAAATTCAATCCTTATTAGAAACCACTGATTGCTCTAAAATACTTGAAGAGTTTTGCATAATGTTTGAAAAGAATACATTTAATAAATTTTCCTTCAATTGCCAATTTTATAAATATATTATTATTTGAAGGATTTATATTTTAATTATCTCTCTTATTCCCATTTTGTGAGTTCTTAGGAACATCTTTCTAGGTTATGTAAGAAGAAAACCCTCTCCTACTGGTATAGGAGAGGTGAAAATAATTTTTCTCATTCCTGCATAATGTTTTAGATGTTAAAGTTTACTAGGATTCTTCCTTATATAAGATTAGTTCACTTTGCCTCTCATATATGTAGGATAATTACTTTGACTACATTACTTCTACGTTTGTACAAGCTACCATGGCTTGGCAATAATCTCTGCTCTGGTTGAATGCTATAATTGAAAAACTTAAACATTTTTTCCTATGTGTTTCCCTTGGTACTAATTGTATTTCCAATAAGGCAATGTAATATTGCATGTATTTAAAGATGTTTAATATAGCTATTGTGTAATTTCTCATTAAATAACCATTCTTCCTCTAATAAAAGTGGTTCCTCGGGAGTGGCTTCTAGAGAATAATGCACGTCTCCTAATCCTAAGTGGAAACAACATCTGTTTCACTTTCATGGCTAGTAAAGCTGTGAATGGACGGGCCATTGAACTGGCAAGGCTCATTGTCTTTTTGGCTTTGGTAAGTAAAAAATAAGTTTTTCTCTAGCAAGTTGTTTAACATTATAAATTGATTTACCAGAGCGGCTGAGGATGTAGTTTAATGGTGGAGCACTTGCTAGCATACTTAAAGAGTTCCTGGGTTTGATTCCTGGCACTACAAAAATGGAAAAAAAAAAAAAAAAAAAGATAAAATAAAGCCAGACTTAGTGGCACATGCCTGCAATCCCAGCTACTGGGGAGGCTGAGACAGCAGGATCAAAAGTTTGAAGCCATCCTTGGTGACCCTGTCTCAAAATAAAATGAAAAGTTCTGGGGATGTAGTTTAGTAGTAGATTGCTTGCCTAGCATTCACTAAGATCCTGGGTTCAATCTACATACAACAGATCAATAAATAAATTAATTCTTACTTTTCAGTTTTACCTAGGAACATGTAGTCTTTAAATATGTATCTTTTAAATCATGTAGAAATAGCCAGGCACAGTGGCCCATGCCTATAATCCCAGCAATTTGAGGCAGGAGAACCTCAAGTGTGAGGCCAGCCTAGGCAATTTAGCAAAGCCCTAAAGCAATTTAGCAAGAACTCGTCTCAATTAAAAAATAAAAAAGGGGCTGGGGATGTGGCTCAAGCGGTAGCGCGCTTGTCTAACATGCGTGCAGCCCGGGTTCGATCGAGGTTCGATCCTCAGCACCACATACCAACAAAGATGTTGTGTCCGCCAAGAACTAAGAAATAAATATTAAAAATTCTCTCTCTCTCTCTCTCCTCTCTCACTCTCTCTTAAAAAAAAATTCTCTCTCTCTCTCCTCTCTCACTCTCTCTTAAAAAAATAAAAAAGGTTTTTTTTTTGGGGGGGGTGGATGGGGTTGTGGCTCAGCAGTGTTTACCTAGCACGTGTGAGGCACTGGCTTCCATCCTCAACACCACATGAAAAAATAAATAAATAAAATAAAGATATTTTGTCATCTACAACTAAAAAATAAAAATAAATAAAGAGTTGGGGATGTAATTCAGTAATAATGCACTTCTGAGTTCAGTCCCAGTACCAAACAAACAAACAAATAAGTGTTCTTTAGGACTCTCAAGATGGAAAATTGATACCACAGTGATTTGCCTACTGAAATTCTCTATTGTCTTCATTATATTCCCTGCAAATAAAGCCATGCCTTTTTTTAAAAAAAACCCATGGTGCCAACAATCAACTCCAGCACCTCATACATGCCAGGCAAGGATCTATCACTGAGCTGTATCCCCAGCTTCAAACCATGTTTTTATAGCTTATCTTTGTATCTCCAGTTCTTTTTTTTCTTTTTCTTTTCTTTCTTTCTTTTTTCTTTTTCTTTTTTCTTTTCTTTTTTTTAGGTGTAGATGGACATAACACAATGCCTTTTTTAATTTTTATGTGGTCCTGAGGATTAAACCTGGGTCCCGCCCATGCTAGGGGAGTCCTCTACCACTGAGCCACAATCCCAGCCCCTCTAGTTCTTAGTGGTATTCTATAAATGCTTACAGAATGATTGAATGAGCAGAAGTCTTATATTTTATTATATAAAAACTATTTTCAACATTAATTCTTGTATTAGTGAATAGTATTCTGATAATCTTGAACCAGGCTTTTATTTATTTCATATTTTATTTCCACTAAAATTGCACCATTTGAAAGCAAAGAGTATTAACGATACAAGCATTTCCTTTTTATAAAATCAATGGGGTATCATGTAATACATTATGTTAAATCATACTATCATTGTCAGTACCATTTTCAAATTCTTTCTTCACATGAAGATTTACAATAATATTTTTATGTCTAAATCAGGTGTGTGAGAAAGAACTATACTGCATGGATTGGGCAGTTAAAATGATGCAAAAAGTCTGCAAAGTCTTTAGCACTCTGGTGGAAAGAAATAACTTCCTGCAGAGTGTGGCAAATGCATTTGCCTGTGTTACAATGGAAATGCTGCAGTCAATCATGTCTGGTAAGTAGGAGTGAGTAAAAGTCTCTACTTAAGACAGAACTATTTCTGTGTAGACCATTATTTCTAAACTAACAATATAAGGACCAGACATTTTATTGTTCATTTGTGAGATATTTTTAGTTCCTAGCTTTTTTTAAAATTTTTTTTGTAGTTGTAGATGGACAGGATGCCTTTATTTTGTTTATTTTTATGTGGTACTGAGGATTCAGCCCAGTGCCTCATGCAAGCTAGGCAGGCGCTCTACCGCTGAGCCACAACCCCAACCCTAGTTCCTAGCTTTTGTCACTTCAAAAATCTGCTAATGGTTTCAATAGAGAACATGAAGTTGAAGAGTCTGCTCTGAAAGGAACCAAATTTCAATTATGCTACACAACAAAAATTTTAATTTGCTCATTTACCAACTATCATTATCCTCATAATATCTCATGTTTGTATAGTTTTTGATAATATCATTTTATATTTTATTAGGTGGCCAACATGATAATTAATCCTCTTTTACAGATAAGAAAAATAAGGCTTTGAGAAATAACCTGACTTGCACAGGTCATAAAGTTAGAAATAATAAAGCATGGACCAGCATTCTTTTCCTCTGATTTCTAATCCAGTGTTCTTATATAATTATATTATTTAAGTGATTAATGTCCGACTTACTAAAGGTCAATAACAGAAAGTCTTTTCTTTAAATATTATTAGGAACAATTGGAACATCTTATATTTCTAAATCATATTTTTAAATTTTTAACTGACATTTTCTTTTCCCTACTGTCTGTTCCTGTGTATGACATATAGGAGATCGTGATGAAGACGACAGAGGCTTTTTGAATTTGTTCCATCTTGTACATGCTCAGGCTAACTTCCATAAGGAGGTCTTATATTTGACCATGAATACACTCTCTCCCTAAATACTCAGAAAACCTTGCATTTAGAGAATACATCGCTGAATTAACACTTAGAAGAATACTACTTTTCCACACCTGAAGAATAGCATCTATGGGGCTTTTTATCATCTAAGGAACCTAGGAATTCAAAAGCTGCATAGGATTTTAGCAGCAATTGCTCACACGATTATTAATATAAAAACAACAGGCAAACCCAAGAATATGCTGTGATTTCTCTGGAAAATAAGCTCTGCCTCAGACTCCAAGTTTTGTTAAATTCAACACCAAACCAAAATAGAAGGTTAACTGTCAGTCCATTCTGTTTGTGTGGATCTTTGAAAAAAGAGAAAATTCTGTTTTATAGTTAGAACAGACCCAAATTCACTAAACAATAGTATCTGTTCACTTTGCTTAGGTTGTGTAGATACAGCCTAGAATGTTTTGTGAAGATTTGCAATATGGTATTTTAGAATGTGCAGAATATAAATCACATTCCTTATTACCTCTTGGCATGTGATTACAAAGAATAATATATTTCATTCATATTTTATATGGAGTAACAGATAAAGAACAAAAGAAGTATGTTGTGTATATATATATATATATATATATACATTATATATTATATACGTACAGGCATACCATATACATATATATTTCCTTCTTTAAAACAATGACACAAAAGGTCCATAAATAGAGTAAGGTATATATTATAATTATACAACCAAATCATCTTATACTTTTCTGGGGATTAGAATGAAATGTTACAAAGAAGAGAAACTATATAATGAAAGAAAGTAGCTATTCTGCTGCTAGAACAATCTTCACAAATAATTTGCCCTTCTTTCTAAGCTTTCTTCCATATCTCAAAAAATGGGATTTGGACTGGGAGTGTAGCTCAATAGTAGAATACTCACCTAGCAGGTACAAGGCTCTGGGTTTTATCTCTAGCACTAGCAAAAAAACACACACAAACAGGAGCCCTCCTGGATCTCCCATTTCCTCTTTATGTGCTCTCCCCCTCTTACCCCGTGTCAAGTACATGCTAGGCAAGCACCAGTACTATTGAGCTATACCACTGAGCCCCTGACCACCTAACTTCTTGACAGCCTCCTTCCAACTGGATTTCACAGAGGCTAGCTTTCTTTTCCCAAGACTTTGACTTAACTTACCTCTGGAGCTGATGGGGGAAGAAACACTAGGAAATATGGGAATTATCTGCAGAAGAGGGATGGAAATTGTGGAAAATTCTCAAATTTTGGCAAAAAGGGCTCAGTGAGGGCTGGGGTTGTGGCTCAGTGGTAGAGTGCTTGACTAGCATGTGTGAGACACTGGGTTCAATTCTCAGCACCACAAATAAATGAATAAAGTAAAGGTCCACTGACAATTTAAAAATTATTTTTAAAAAGGGGGCTCAGTGAAAGATTTGATAGGACTGATGAGTGAACATTGTGGAGAACATGAAAATTGTGATAATAAGATTTTATTGTACTTCAGTAGCAAAAGCAATTACCTTCAGTTTTGAAGGGTCACTTTCCTTTTATTGTCTAATTATAATCCCCATTGGTGGCAGGAATTTTTTTTCTCTAGATTTGTCATTTACAGATTTGTGCAAAAGCAAAGTTCTTGCTTTTATCCTGGTTTTGTTTTCTTTTTCTAAATTGAAGAATTCATCCAAAACTAGCTGGGTGTGGTGGCACATGCCAGTAATCCCAGGGATTCAGGAAGCAGAGGCAGGGAGATTGCAAGTTGGAGGCCAATTTAGGGAGACCCTGTCTCAAAATAAAAAATAAAAAGGGCTGAGAATGTAGCTCAGTGGTAGTGACAAGTACCAGAGAACAAAGTAACATCTTAGTTACATTTTTCTTCCCCACCACATGTTTCCATACCTACTTTGAAAAACCTAATAGATTTGTTTATCAAAACACTGATGATTCCAAGCTAGGATTATTGGGGAGGAAAATAAAGAAAAAGTAAAAGTTAATATAGGAGATATTTTTAAGATTTCACTAAGTAGTTACTAAATTTCATTTTTTTTTTAGAGAATGAAGTTTTGCATTATGAAGTGTCCTTGAATTCCTTAAATTATCTAAGTTTACAAAAGAAGCAAGGTTTAATTTAAAATACCTTTGAACTATATTTGGAATCTCATTACACTCTTGAACCACCATGACTCGCTGCTGCAAATTCATTTAAATTCACATTATTTTATTACTCTGAATAATTGTGAGATTATTCTCTCCTCCCCCCTAAAAAATATTTTGGAACATAAGAAATTTGATGTATTCTTTGGATGCTACAGACAAATGGTATCATTTTATTACCACTAAAATGTAGCTAACAAATTCTTCATTTAATTATTAATAGAGACAGTCAGGCATGGTGTTCCATGTTTGTAATCCCAGAGATTTGGGAGGCTGAGGAAGGAGAATCTCAGGCTGAAGAATAGCCTTAGCAACTCTCTTCTCTCTCCTCTTAGAATAGCCTTAGTGAGACCCTGTCTCAAAATAAATTAAAAGGACTGGGGATGTGACTCAGTATGGTAAAGTGCCCCAGTATCAAATAAATAAATATTAATAGATGCAACATTTGTGACCAAATTTGCAGTTTATACAATTCACTGGTCCAGTTTTTTGCTGAATATATTTGTCATCAGGAATAACAGGTAATATCAGGTTTTAAAGTGGGAGGTTAACTTGCAAAAGCACGTATTATTCTCATTAGTGCTGATATTGTGATGGTGTAGAAGTCACATTGCCCCCCCCAAAATGGAGTATTTGCAAAAAAAAAAAAAAAATTCTAACACATTAAGAGACTGTCTATTTCTAACTCTATAACCAGTGTAATACACAACTATGTCAACTATTAACTGGTCAGATCATTTAACCCATGTCTTTTTCTAAATCAGAAGATTGGCTTAAATTAGAAGACCCAGTCCACAGCACTTTTTTTTTCTTTTTATAGTGATTTCCTCAGTTTCCTTTGACTTTGATTCATAGGATGATTTTTCCTAGAAGCAAGCTCAAGCTCATTATATTTATCTTTATTATTGTTTCTCAGACACAAATCATTACCACCATAACAGTACTAATAACAAACTAATGGTGTTACTTTTCTTGGAAACCAATTGGAAGTTTATATCTTATGATAAATACTTTATGCCGTGTGAAACTATAGGACATCTATCTTTAACACGTTTGGATGATTCCTTCTGCCCCTCAACTTCATCCTATTCGCAATGTGGGCATTAAGTGACCACACTTGGGAAGAGGTTCAAGTGTTCAAGAAGCCCAGTATTGCTTATCAGACTGTTCTCCAAGCACAAACAATAGGCACCTGTCTCACATTTCTCATCCTATGTTGATTCAACATGCTTACAGTTCTTTGGTTAATAACAAAGATTTTATTGCCAGGATAATTGTTCACTTTCAGAGATTAAAGCAAGTATGAGGTGCCAAGCAAAATGTGCAACTGGAAGAACCATCTTATATCAATAAAAAACAAACATTAACCTCTTTGTGTGATTTTTACTAAAGGGTCAACCTCTTTATATGAATAGTACTCAATTGTATGATGACAGATTTTTATGTTGATAAATATTGGGAGGTAAAAATGCTACAAAAGCCTCTGGTTACTTGACACCTTACTAGCTATATGACTTCTGTAGCAATTCCACTACCAGGTAGCTGGGAAACCTGTAAGAAATAAGGACATGCATGCACACTCCTTGGTTTATTGTGGCCTCACTAAATAGGAAAGATGACCTGAAAGATAGCTGTATTGGACACAGGGTACGAGAAAAAAGTGCCAAAGGACTAAGAACACTTTTTTTTCTCATCAAGAAAACAAATATAATTCCAGAAAATATGTCAAGTAACAGGACTTTTCAGAACAACAACAACAAAAGCCAACTGTTTAGGCTCTGAAAGGATATTTAATTAAAAAAAATTAACACTGGTAGACATTCAAAGATCACTGCTTTCTTAAAGGTACATAAAATAGAAAATATGCATTGTTATTTCAAAAACATTGTATGTGTGGCAAAATGTCTGACATCTAAAGATTTAATACTTGCTAAATTTTATTTAATTTGTTATTTATTTGTATTAATAAAATTAAGTTAAAATTAGAAACATTTCCAACTTGTTCAGTTTGTCATTATGCAAGTCACTGGGTTTCTTGTGCGGAAGCTTACTTTCATTTAAGCTATTAATTAGAGCTCTACTATGATAAAAAAACGAATTGTCTTTTTTTTTTTTTTTTGGACAGTATTGGGAAGACACTGAGGATTGCACCCGCTAGGCATACACACACTCTACTACTGAGTTATGCTCCATAACCCTAATGAATTGTCTTAATATACATCAATGTTTTTAAAAACTATTTATTTTTTAGTTGTAGTTGGACCCAATACCTTTATTTTATTTATTATATGTGGTGTTGAGGATCAAACACAGGGCCTAGCATGTGCTAGGCGAGCACTCTACTGCTGAGCCACAACCCCAGCCCAACAATATACAGCAATGTTAAAGAAACTATATATTGATGTGCATACTTATGCTTAAGAGTATAGCATATAAAAATTAAGTAATCTTATTTGTTAGCAACTACTCATAAATTGAGCAGTAATCTCTTAAGTAAAACTATATTCTACACTGTTCTGCTGTTTGGTGATCAAATCCCCAAACAATTAGTATTCCAGTTGCTGCTAAACTAAAAATGCTACAGTTACCATAATTTAACAATAGTTCCAAAAAACAAAGTATGTAACTAAGTATTGTGGATTACCTGCAATTCCCCTATAAACACTATAAGATCTTATATAGTGTTTTCTAAGAACAAATTAGTTCTTAGATATTTCTCCATTTATTTGCTTTAGTACTTTTTAAATATATTTTTTTAGTTGTCAATGTACTTTATTTTATTTTTTTATATGCAGTGTTGAGAATCAAACCTAGTGCCTCGTACACGGTAGGCAAGTGCTGTACACTGAACTGCCTTAGCATTTTGATTTTATACTGGAAGATATGTCAATGGCTTTTTCTGTTTTCTCTTTATATGTGACTTTGGTCTTATTTTTTTGTTTAAAGTAGATGAAAATAAAAATGACTTAGAAGAGGCTCTTCTAGGCTTAGCAAATAGAGTGTTTTTAAATTTAGAATATCATCTTTAATCCAGTGTATATTTTTTAAAAAAATTTTTAGTAGTTAATGAACCTTTTATTTATTTATATGCATTACTGAGAATCAAACCCAGTGCCTTGTACATGCTAGGCAAGCACTCCACCAGTGAGATACAACCCTAGCCCCAAAATATTTGGAGTATGATAAAGCCAAAACATAATCTATAACAGATAATTTTCCACATCAACTATGCTTAAGTACTTTACTAAGGGAAAACCCTACTACTTTTTAGTAATTTAAAATTAAAATGATATTTTAAGGGTTTTTGAAGTCTGAATAATGCTAAATTTTTAAAAAGCAAGACAATTTTCTGAAACTTAGTAAATTATGCCAATTTTAAGCTCAGAAAGTTTGGGTTTGATTTCATACACTCAAAATAATGAGTTGTAGGTGGTTCTAACCTTGTAACATTTATCTTTCCTTTAACTTTTTTTTTTTTTTCTGGTACCAGGGATTGAACTCAAGGGCAGTAGACCACTGAGCCACATCCCCAGCCCTATTTTGTATTTTATTTAGAGAAAGGGTCTCACTGAGTTACTTAGTGCCTTGCTTTTGCTGGCTTTGAACTCAAGATCCTCCTGCCTCAGCCTCCTGAGTCGCTGGGATTACAGGCGTGCACCACCATGCCCGACATCTTTCCTTTAACTTAAAAAAAAAATCCTTTACTAAGAGAAATTACTTTCTCTTGGTAATCCTTTCTCTTGAAATATGTCACTTTTCCATACAAGCTTCTTATTTTCATACAAAAAGAGGGTATTAGTGTAATGATTTGTTATGCTTTGAATTTGGAATGACCCCCAAAGACTCATGTTGAAGTCTTGGTCCCCAGTGCAGTAATATTCAGAGATGGGGCCTTGTTGAAGGGAATGAGTCCTTGGGGATGTATCTTGCCCCCAGCCCTTTCCCTTCTCTGCTTCCTGGCCACCATGAGGTGAGTAGGTTTGCTTCTACATACCCTTTTACCTTGATGTACTTCCTTACTACTCTCCCAGAAACAATGGAGCCAGCTGACCGTGGACTGGAGCTTCTGAAACTGTGAGCCAAAATGATCTTTCCTCTTTTAGGATTTTCTCAATAATTTTGTCACAGCAATGAGAAGCTGACTAACACATGTTTCTTAGCCTTATGTGACACTAACTTTTTCCTTAGTAATTTACATTATTCAGAGATGTTTTTACTATATTTGACATGAGCCAAATGTAATCCTCATTTTACTGGACATGATTACCCTATAATATAGGTTTGTAAAATTTATACAAAACTTTATATAACAGAAAGTATTTTTTCAATGTTTTAATATTTAGGATGCCAGGATGAAAATAGTTTAAAGGTAAAAAAAAAAATTATACTCAGCGAATAGGGAGGCTGAAGCAGGAGGATACCTTCAGGCCAGAAATTCCAGACCAGATTGGGTAACATAGTGAGATCCCCCATCATAAAAAACATTTTTTAAAGAAATTTATCAAAGCAATACAATAAAACTACATCTATGTTACAAGCTGGCGTGTTATAGCAAGAATATATAGGCACAAAGTTATAAAATTTATTTTTTTCTTTTTTTGCAATACTGGGGATAAAGTCATAAAACTTTTTCCAATATTTCTTTCTTTCTGTACTAGGGAATGAATGCAGGGATGCTTAACCACTGAGCCACATCCCCAACTCCCCCTTTTTTAATATTTACTTTTTAGTTGTAGTTTGACACAATACTTTTATTTTATTTTATTTATTTATTTTTTATGTGGTGCTGAGGATTGAACTCAGGGCCTCACATGTGCTAGGTGAACACTCTACCACTGAGCCACTACCCTAGCACCCCAAGCCCTTTTTTGTGTTTTATTTAGAGACAGGGTCTCACTGAGTTGCTTAGGGCCTCGCCATTGCTGAGACCGGCTTTGAACTCAAAATCCTCCTGTCTCAGCCTCCCAAGCCACTGGGATTACAGGCGTGTGTCACCACACCCAGCTCAACTTGTATTTATTTCTTAAAACTATGCTATTTCACAAGTAATAGAAAAGATGGGTAAGCTTTCTGTCCTTAAGTAAGCATCTAATACCAGATTTATATATAACTGGTGTATGACTAAAACTAGCTTTTTATCCCCCACTGAATTTATTTGTTTGAATTTTATATGGATACAGACTGAAGAACCTTGATCTTATAAAAGACTTCAGAGTAAGCTTCGTTAGATACTATACTATGAAGACTTAACCATCATAATTAACTGTGTACTTTGGATTCCTCCAAAATACTGGCATTTCCTAGGTAAGGATGTATAGTTGCTATCTGGGCTTGAAGTAGAAAATTACAATTTGAAATACATGTTTATGCCAAGGAGTCAGAGGAATATTCTAGTGGGAAATGTCCAGGACCCCACTGACAGTCATCCCTGAATTTATCAATATTCAGAGAGAACCATGCTTCTTTTTTTTAAATATTTATTTTTTTTTAGGTGTAGATGGACACAACACAATGCCTTTATTTTTATGTGGTACTGAGGATTGAACCTGGGTCCCGCCAGTGCTAGGCAGAACGCTCTACAGCTGAGCCACAATCCCAGCCCCTAGAACCACGCTTCTTGTATTAGCGTATCTATCAATTACTCATCTTTTTGTTACATACTGCCATATAGAATTATACTTTTTAATATTTTTTAAAAACAGCTTAGGAAAATTATTAAATATATATATAATTGGAGTAAATAAATACTGCCGGGCTGGGGATGTGGCTCAAGCGGTAGCACGCTCGCCTGTCATGCGTGCATCCCGGGTTCGATCCTCAGCACCACATACTAACAAAGATGTTGTATCCGCCGATAACTAAAAAATAAATATTAAAATTCTGTCTCTTTCAAAAAATAAAAAATAAAAATAAATACTGCCATTTCCTCTAAAAAATGTGCCTGTTGGTGCAAAAAAAAAAATTTACTTTTCCAATTGAATTGCCATTATAAAATGTCATATTGGGCAAGATGCAATGGCATATGTCTGTAATCCCAGCAATTTGGGATTGAACTTGCAGGAGGATTGCAAGTTCAAGGTCAGCCTGGGCAATTTAGCAAGACTTTAAGCAACTTAGCAAGATCCTGTCTCAAAATAAAAAAGACCTTTGGGATGTAGCTCAATGGTAAAGCACCCCTGGGTTCAATACCCAGTACTAAAAAAATGTCATATTAGAGAGAGTGAGTAGAAAGGGATTGCTGATAAATTACTGTTTTTCTATGAAAATTCTGTTCTCACTAAGGTAGTTTCCAATAACAATACCTCTTAGAAGAATTCTACAATTTTAAAATAGGAAGGCATATTATCAATTTTCTAGTCTAACTCTTTCATCTGACAGAATAAACTAAAGCCCTAGAGTTTAAATGAAATATTGAAGGTCAGATAATTTGTTGACAAGATAACAGTGTTTTCTTCTTGTTCAGAACTTTATTTTGTTTATTTATTATTTATTTAAATAATAAATATTTATTGATTATTTATTATTTATTTAAAAAAATTTATAGTACTGAGGATTGAACCCAGAGATACTCTACCACATACTACTTTCCCAGCCCCTTTTTATTTTGAGACGGAGTCTTGCTAAATTGCTGAGGCTGGCCTTGAATTTACAATCCTCATGCCTTAGCCTCCCAAGGCCCTGAGATTATAGGTGTGTGTCACCATACTTGGCATTATTATTTTTTAAGAGGTGGGAGTCTTCCTTTGTTGCTCAGGCTGGCCCTGAACTCTTGGGCTCAAGCAATTCTCTTGCCTCAGCCTCCAGAACAGCTGAGATTATTGGAGTCACACGCAACTTTGTCCAGGATTTAAAATGCAAGTTTTCCATTTTAATTGTAACATACAGTGTTTCAATTTTATTTCTTTTAAAAACATAGCAATTGAACACAATATTATTACAAAAACTATTAATATTTCTCCTTTATTTTTAAGATAGAAAGGAAAATCAAATGTAGAACAATTATGTTGGACTTTTCAAAGAATAGACACTACAGATTGGGGAACCAATTCTATCTTAATGCCAAAATGAGTAAATGAGCTTACTCAATCCTAATTGAACAGGGAAATATGTTGACAGTTTCCTTTTTTTTTTCCCCCAAAAAAGGAACATTCAACAATCAAAAACAAAACCACTCACTTTTGGGTAAGAGACTTTCCTAAATAAGGTAAGTACAGCCATTTTGTTTCAATAATTTATAATCAGGAATAAAGAATAAAAACTTTCTATCCATTTCAATTTTTTTTTTTTAAAGAGAGAGTGAGAAAGGAGAGAGAGAAAGAGAGAATTTTTAACATTTATTTATTTATTTTTTTAGTTCTCGGTGGACACAACATCTTTGTTGGTATGTGGTGCTGAGGATCGAACCCGGGCCGCACGCATGCCAGGCGAGCGCGCTACCGCTTGAGCCACATCCCCAGCCCCATTTCAATTTTTAATTAAAAAACTAGGGGCTCAGATGGCATGAGATAGGGAAGAAATAATAAATCTTAAAAACTCAAATGACAAATTTCTTCTGGCCAGAGAGTGAGACAAGGGAAACCACACAACCCCAGATTGTGAAATCTGTAAAAACACTGATAAGACAGGCAACTTGAACTTGCTCTTGAACTTAAAAGGGAACGCCTGTTTGTGGTGAAAGGAAAGAAGGTATTTCAGCTTCATGTACAGTAGCATTTAGACCTAAGGAAAGGCTACCCAGATGGATTTTTGAGCAGTTTTCCACTTTAATGAGTCTACATTTCAACTTTCTGTATTCTCACCACGCTCTCTCTACAGCTCAAACGCATACAGCATCTGCCAGCCATGCCCATGAATTCCTGATGTCCCAGTGAGTGCCTCTGCCTCTGCCTTTGCCTCACAAAGCCCCTTTTTTGCCAGGGGTTAACCATGTCCGGAAGGCTCTGGAAGAAGTCTGCTGGGCAGCAGGGCTGCTGTTGTTGATAAGAGGCCTCTTGTTGGACTGGAGACAGGAGCTGTGGGAAATCAGAAACAAAAAGGCTCAGATGGGAACAGCAGCAAAGGTCTCAACCACTGGTCAGACCAGGAAAAGGATTTGGAGTTCCTCCCTCCTCCCTGCCAGATTCCACAGCTGGGAAAAATGGACAACCCCCCTCCACAAACCCCACCCCAAGTAAATCCATTTGTTACCTTATCATCAAGTAAGAACGAGTCATCAATGAATTAATTAATACAATTATGCCAGTATGGTTGTAAACTACTCTGCTGGCACATAGAATCGTTTTACCTTTAATTGCCTGGATAAAACGTACAACTTGGCTGCGCATCTAACTTGAAGAGGAAATTAGGAAAGGATAGTTCCTCCCTGCCATTCACGTCACTCCAGCCCATCCTATTTTAAAATCCTGTGCATTCTGGGTTTATTTTTAATTTCAAAAAACACATTTTAAATTAGGCTCTAAAGAAAGAAGCTTGTGTTTCTTATTCTTTTCAGAGCAGTCCAAGAAATGCTGCATCCGTGCATCTGAGAAATAAATAGGAAAACAAGCTCTCTTTTCATTTCATTTTTGAATCAATACCCAAAATAATGACCAGAAGCAAAAATCCACCGGTGCGTCAGCAAGCAGGATGCTCGGCCCTTCAGCTCCATTCTTCCCCTCTGAGCTGTTCTCCAGCAGGCTCCCGGCAGCAAATCCGGCCACTAGAGCAGATAGATAATGTAGGACAGAATGACCAAGCCTATGATGGCAAAGAACATCAGGATGAAAATATCCAGCATTGTGCAGTCCTAGGCCAAAAAGGCCTCTAGGTTCTGTGAAATGTGAGCTGTGAGCGCCAAGGTTGCGATCCGTGCAGAGAAATGGCTCCTCTTCCCTTGTTCCTGTCCCTTCCCCCTCCTGGGAACCTGAGACTAAGGGATGCTGTGGCTCCATCAGCAGTTTACACCCCCCCACACACACACACACCACAGTCAACCAATCACAAAGCCCGGGGGGGGGGGGTGGCGGGGGTGACCAGGGAACTGCTAGAATTAGACCAGGCAGAACTGAAGAGGCTCACTTTCTTCCCAGGAACCCAGACCCACTTTGTACAGAAATGCTAACTGCATTTAGATACATGTTATCTCTATGGAGTTTACCTGCTGGAGAGCCTGGAGGGGATAGGAACTTTCTCCAGATCACCTGAGAATGGATTCTCCTGCTTCCTTTTTTCCTCTCACATTTCTGGCACATTATCTCAGAAAAAACAATGGCTAGCAATGGGTGGTCCACTGACAAGTTCAGAAGGTCACCACAATGTGGATGGGACATGACAGTGGTCTCATGTGAGTCTCAGATGGCATCCCTAGGGATGGAGCTAGCTTCTGAGTCCTACACTGTGGCAGATACTGCACTGCAAGGTGTAATTTCAACCTGCTTCAAGTCTTTTATGCATGGCTGGAGCTTCCCTGATGTTGAATAATCTAGTAGCAGCAGGAGTGAGACTCACACCAGGCTCACAGACTACAGAGTCCACACTCTCCACCCCAGACTGGTTGCTACTGGTTTGGGCAGTCCTTCGACCCTGACTGCTCATCCCCATTTGTGGTGCATTTTATTCACATGGCTCCATTTATAGGATGAACACGGGTCTCTCCATCTATCCCTTCACTCCTGTGCCATTGTCACCGCTTTGTTTTCTCTTCAAAGCTCAACATGGTGTTATCCACAGAGAGGACACTGAAAAATTCTTAGGCTCATCCCTACGTAATAAGTGTCTAGAAAAGCAAATTCAAGTCATTTCTTCTGAAGAAAAAAGGATTAATGTATTATTGTTGTTGTTATTGTTTATTTTGGTACTGGAGATTGATCTCAGGGGTATTTGACCACTGAACCACATCCCCAGCCCTATTTTGTATTTTATTTAGAAACAGGGTCTCACTGAGTTGCTCAGCACCTTGCTTTTGCTGAGGCTGGCTTTAAACTCAAAATCTTCCTGTCTCAGCCAGTTATGACTTTTGTTGCTTTATGCCTTTTTATAACTTGATTTCCTATTAAAGTGTCCCTGGGATATCTCTGAGGCCTACTCTCCAATTTTTCAAAAAGTTTGGGGGTTAAGACATTGGTAACCCCCCTCAGGAACTTAGGCTGCTTCCAAAAGGGGGTCTATTCCCATCTGGGGATGGATCTAGAAACTCCTCCTTGGAGGAGTTTGGCCCATTCCCAGGAGGCAGAGCACAGAGCCTCTGTGAGGATGAAAACAGCAGTGATGCCCTCCAAAGCCTACAGCCTCCTTCATTCACTCTGAAGGTAAAACTTCTGGGGGAAGAACCAGGGGAGGGGGCACTGCAGCTCTGCAGAGGGATCCAGCCAACAAACCAGACTTCCCAACTCATTTCCTCCTACTGGGAACGTATTAGGAAGCTACCTCATTTAGGGATGAGTATTAGTATTGCCTTTAATTATAGCTCATGGGGCAGGGGCACAGTGTTCACCACCAGAGGCTGTGTGAGACCCAGCATCCCATCCAAGTAGTTACTTCCTTTACAGGCTCTAAGGAAGATCAAAGGAGAACATGCTAAAAATCACTTTCCTATGGCTCTGAGAAGAGGGCCTTGAGATGCTAGGCCTCCTTAGTTTTATCCCAAGTCTTGTACCACCATGGGACAACCTCTGTCGTTTTACTCTTCAAACCATGCTGAGGTCTTACCACCTCCTAGAACTGCTCCAGGGCTCATTTGTTAGTTCAGTATTTGTTGAGCAGCTCCATGCGGGACCCTGGACTGGTACCAGGGATTGAAAGATGAATTTGACCCATTATCTGCCCGGAGGGGCACTGGCTGGTGGGGAGACAGTCATCACTAAGGAAGCTGGACAGTATGAGGAGGAAACCAAGAGCTCAGCCTGTGTCACCACGTCAGGTAGAGAGGGATGAGTGGAAAAGAGAGAGGGATGAGTGGAAAAGCCAGGAGTAGGCTGGGAAGAAGGAAATTCTCCACAGCAGGAAGCAGATGCCAGAGCCTGGGTGGGTAGCAAACTGCCCCTTGGCTTCCAGATAGTCCTTCTCTCCCTACGGGCCAGCAGGAATCCCAGAGGGCACAGGGGCCAATGGCCCCAAGAACATAGGACACACACACCAGCACCTCAGAGCCAAAGACGAAACCAAATCCGCAGGTAAAAATTATACTTTTATTTGAGTCACCAGGAGAAAGTTTCACTTGTGGTTCAAGTCAAATGTTCAGAATCACAACAGGCCAGAAAGATTTGATCCCAAGCACAAGCCCATGAGGGAGGGGACCAAATAGACCCAAAAGACAACAACCCCATATAAAAAGATGAGTGAGTGGTTTCACACACACGCACGCATACACACACACATACAAACAGATGAAATGCTTGGACAGGCGAATTTCACAGGGTCACTTGTTTCTTTTTAAATATGGGTTTGTGGGGTGGTGTTTTGTTTTTTTCCAGCTATTAAAAAAAGGCCCAAAAGTGCATGTGTGAAGGGAAAAAGGCAGAAATGAAGCAATAAAGGAGTTTTCCCTGGAGGGATGGGGTGGGGGAGGCAGGAAGCACTGTTGGAAGAATCCACACTTCCCATTGTGGGCTTTTGGGCACAGTAGGATTGGTCCACAAAACTGATGTTCCCAGGTATTATCTTTCCTGGGTTAGACTGGCTACAAGACCTCTGTGAAGGTCAAAGATCAGGGGCTCAGCGCAGCCCTTGGGGTTCTGTGCTCTTCTAAGGGTGGAAGGTTCTGGGAAGGAACATAGGCTCTAGCTACTCTGGGTCCCCTCAGCACCAGTGTGAGAGTGCCTCCTCTCTCTGGGGGTGTGTGAGAAAGCATCCCCTATTTTTAGGACTTCAGATGGGAATAGGAGCTGGCTTGACTTGTTTTGGAAGTCCAGCTAAGTGAAATAGGCTGCTGGCTCCTCTTGAGGGAGGTGGCACCCCCTCCCAACCACAGTCCCCGCAACAGGATGTGTTCCTGACCTCTGGTCCCCAGATCCACATTGTGCTTTGAAATCAAGAAAAAAGAGTGGATCAGCACCACCCCCAAGGCTGCTCCCCAATATTCTTCCTGTCCAGATTGTCCCCAAATCGCCCAAGAGGACACTCCACCTGCCCTTACTTAAAATGAGACAGAAAGGAAAAGGAACAGGTCAGGCAGGGGCTCCTTCCAGCTGCTTGTCAACCTCTGATCTGGACTACATGTTCCCAAATCAAATGTGAGCCACTGACAGGACACTGATGCAGACCTGATTGCTTAATAGGCTACCATCCTGGGGTCCTCGCCCTCACCTGCAGGGCTCAAGCGTGCAATGGGGCAAGATGCCACCTGAGGGGCTGGGGGTGTGGCTCAGTGGTAGAGCACTTGCCTAGCATTTAAGAAACCCTGGGTTCCATCCTAGCCCTGGGGAGGGGGGAGTCAGCTGCAGGGCCTGATCAGACTAAGGGTGACAATGTAGGGAGGGGGAGACACACAGGGAGGTGACAAGAAAACCCAGAGATGAACAAAGCCAGGGGAGGGGTATCCTGGCCCTCACCCAGAGAAGGAACTTTGATGTAGCACCGTCTTGCCCTTCCTCCTCCCAGAGCCTGTGCTTCCAGTTTTAGAGCCCTGGGACCCTCTGTTGCTTCCAGTAGACACAGGGGGAGGCTTGAGGGGAGACTGAGGCACCACAGTGAGTGACCAAGAACCTTCTGGTGCCCTACTCAGCAGCTCCAGGCACAGGGAGAGAAGAGGCCCACACCAAGTCTTCCCCTTTCTCAACCCAGCAGACAACAGGCCCAGCAGCAGCCCCCAACTCCACAACCACCCACACCATTGCTCTTCACCCTGAAAAGGGGGCATGGAGTCTCCTCATTCAGATAGGAGGAAGGAGGGCTTCCACCCCAGAGAGAACCCAAAGAGCTTCTCTCCACCAGGGCCCTCCCTCTCACTGTCGGTTTAAGGAAAACATCAGGGGCAGAGGGCTCTGCCCCCCCCCCTCTCTCTCACACACACACACACACACACACACGCAAACACACACATATACCTTGCACACAAGCCCAGACACCAGCAGACATACACCTGGTTCCTCCTGTCACCCTTACATTTTCCTGTTACAGTCATCTGCACACACGCTCTCTTGGGTCCCAGCAAGCCAAGCTGTGGAGACAGAGCTGGCTTTGCACAGCTCCAGGCCCACTTGGCACAGAGCAGGACAGGGGAGGCTATGGGGGCCCCAGACCTCTACCCATGAGGAGGGAAGAGCATGGCTAACCCAGAGCCCAGGGGAGGTCTCCCCGCCCTCAGCACAGCTTCCAGCCTGGGAGGCAAAGGAGTCCCTGGAGAATGGGGGTGGAAGTGGGGTAAAAGGGAATGCCCTGCTCCCCTCCTTCCTGCGGCTGCCCCTAAAGCTAAGAAAGGCAAGAGCTTCACCTAAGCTGTGCTTCCTGGGGGCTCTTGGTCTGCCTGCCCCCCCAGGTGTGGGGGTCACAGTGCAGGGAGTACATGGGGAGGCAGAGGGGAGGGAGGGAGGTCCCTTGGTGAGTTAGCAGCCCCCACATTGAGAGAGGGGTAAAGCCCCCATCCTGGTCCCATACACAGCAGAGCCCCACCCCACCCCAGGGATGTATAGAGTCCTGCCTGGGGGTCCTGGGCATGTGGGGCTCACCTGGCACTGGAATGTCTGGGTGTGTGAGGAGCTGGGCAGGGGGCGTCCAAGGGGTCAGAGAGAGGGGAGGCTAAGCCGGGGGCCACAGAGGTCTCTGGTTCCAGCCCGCCCAGCCCGTGGGCCTTGCCCTCCCCGAGAGTGGCCATGCCTGTTCCATCCAGAGAGTAACCAGGAAGTCAGACAAGGGGAAACCTGCCAGAGGAAGGAGCCCATGAAAGTGGCAGAGCAAGGCTTCAGTTGGCAAAAAAAAAAAAAAAAAAGCTGGAGGAGGGATGGGAATAAACAAGCCATCGCAGATCTTAAGAAACAGAGACACTGAAGGGTGGATGGGTCACGTCCCGGGACGGATGCGATGTCATGGAATGCACTGAAGACTGGGTGGGGAGGGCACTGCGGGGCTCAGATGGCCTCCACGTAGTTGGCCGGCAGCATCCCCGTGTCGCCGGTGCGCTCCACGGTCCCATACATCCAGCCGTCGTCGATCTGCTGCACGTTGACGATGGTGTCCCCATCCTGGAAGGAGACCTCGTCCTCGTCGGCGGCGCTGTAGTCGTACACCGCACGGTACCGCTTCTGGGGGTGGGGGTGCACAGTCAGCCCGGCCAGGCCAGCGGGCTCTCGCCCCCGTTTCTTTCTTTTTTGCTGGGACTAGAACCCAGGGCCTCGCAAATGCCCGGGGAGCGCTCCACCCTGAGCTTGTTCCTGACAGCTGTACCTCCAAGTGACTCTCCAGGACTCCTGAGCACACCCAAGAAAGCAGTCACCCAACAGATGGAGGACCTGGGCTGTGATCTGCCATCATTTTTCTTGTGTCCTACTTTCTGAAAGTTCCCTCCCACCAGCCTTTTTTTTTTTTTTTTTTTTTTAGGGGCTGGGGTTGTGGCTCAGCAACAGAGCGCTCATCTCCCATGTGCGAGACCCTGGGTTCGATCCTCAACACCACATAAAAAAATAAATAAGTAAAATAAAGGTATTGTGTCCAATTACAACTAAAAAATAAATATTAAAAAAAATTTTCTAACGTGGTGCTGAGGATCGAACCCGAGCCCCAGGCCAGTGCTCTAATGCTAAGCCACGACCCCAGCCCCTGAGTTCCTGCCCTTTATGGATGTACTTGGCACTGACTAAAGGCCAGGCACTGGGCAAGCTGGGGATACATTCACCCACCTCGCCTCCCCCACCAGGGATGCAGGAAGATCTCAAAGGCAAGATGTGAAGATTGTGTTTAAAATTTTGACCATAAATTAAAAATAAAATAAAACGTGACGATGGCTATTCACTACTATTTGGATTATTATAAGCACCAATGGTTTCCTTTTGATGCCATGACTAGACTGGTTTTACTCCCAAGTTGGGGACAAAAACCTTTCCTTGAGGGAAAAATCTTGAGTGGTCATGAAATGTGTATCATGTGTGTATCACGCTCCACCTTCCAAACCTCAGTCACAACCTGTGTAAACCCCTTCATAGATGATCCCTGACGTGACATCTATCGGTGGTAGATGGCCATCTAAATTCCTTGGTTCTCACTATACCCTGTCCAGGGGCTTCAAAAAACAAAGTTTGAAATCTATAACCCAGAAGGATTAGAGGCCACACCCCTCACAAAGTGAGGTGGACTCTTATCACTAACTCTACCTCTATCTCAGGCCAAAGTTGCTGCCACCTAAGATCGTGTCCTGCAACTGCCTCCCAACTTGCCTCTCTGCTTCACCCTCAGTGCTCGACTGCTGACTTCCCATATAGGCACCACCATGATCTTTTAAGAGCATTATGTCAGGCCAGGCCTGGTGGCAGGTGCCTATAGTCCCAGATCCTTGGGAGGCTGAGGCAGGAGGACTGCTTGAGTCCAGGAGTTTGTGGCCAGCAAGACCTTGTCTCAAAAAGTAAAAAAGGGTAGCTGGGGGTGGTGATGCACCTCTATAATCCCAGTGGCTTGGGAGGCTGAGGCAGGAGGATCACAAGTTCAAAGTCAGCCTCGGCAATTTAGAAGACCCTATCTCAAAATAAAGGACTGGAGATGTGGCTCATTCAACTCCTAGAACTAAAAGTAAAAAGGACAAGCAAACCCCGTCAGTCTGCACAGACTGCCAGTCACCAAGGCCCTCCTGTGGCCTACGAGTACCTCTAGGTCTGTCCTCACCTACCCTCCTCCGTCTCTAGTCGCCTCAGCCCTCCTGATGGCCCTTGAAATGTGTACCAGGCTCCACCTTCCAAACGTCCTTGAACTTCATAGGGCGTTCCTACCTTGGGAACTTTGCACTTGCTGTTCTCCCTGTGCCATTCACCCCTCCACTTTATTGAGGACTTTGCTCAAATGTCACTTTTTTATTTTTAGTTGTAGATGGACACAATACCTTTATTTTGTTTATTTAGTTTTTTTATGTGGTGCTGGGGATCAAACCCAGTGCCTCGTGCATGCTAGGCAAGTGCTCAACCACTGAGCCACAACCCCAGCCCTCAAATGTCAGATCTTGACCCTGCTGCTCCCTGTCCCTTACCCAACTGTCTATCTTCATAGCATATGCCAGACAGTGATCTGGCCTGACATTATTTACCTACTTAATGATTGCTTTCTTGCTGGAATATAAGCTCCTAGAGGGTGGGAAGGTGGTGGAATCACTCATGTCCTGTATCTGAAGGACTGGCTGGTCATCTGAAACCTTATCCTTCAGATGACCTCTAACCCAATCCCCCATGGCAATAAACACATCCTTGCGTATGTCCAGGACAAGAGGCTCCTGGAAGTCACTTGTCTCAGGCTATTTTATTTCTCGGCGTATCTGTCTTTCTCACTTTGATATAATCTGCTTTGAATTCCCAGGCACTCAGAGCACGGGGTCACTCAGAGGTGGACCACAGGTGTGCTATGCAGCAGGACTTACAGGTGAGCCTCGTCCTCTCTAAGGACTGGTTAGCGGGGCCTGCCCACCTTTCTACCTGTGCTTATTTGTTTATTCAGCAAAAAGGATGAGCTCTGCTCTGGGCCTGACTCAGAATAAGTGGATCAAAGGACACACCCTGCCTACATGGGAACACAGAGAACTTACTAAACAGAGAACTCTTAAATTTGGAAAAAGTGCTCTGAAGGAAACCAGTGGGGCATACAATGTCATGGAGACCCACCTGTCATGGGATGGTGTGACAGAGCCCTTAGAGCCCTTAGAGGCAGGGATTAGCTGAGCAGAAGGACGTGGAAGGATCAACCCATGAGAAGCAGGGCCCAGGTCTGGAAGGCCCCAAGCAGAAAGGTGCTTTGTGTGCACCCACGGAGCCAGAGCAGGGAAATGGCCAGGACAAGAGGAGTGACTTGGCTGACACACTAGGGCCAGGACCCAGGGCCCCAATCAGTCAGACCTGGCCCCGTCCACCGCACTTCCTCTCAGTAAGGCTGAGACCCCTGCTTCCTACACAGGGTCAGAGGTCAGGAGAAGCCATGGCCTATGTCCAGGAGGCCTTCCCAGGGGCGCCAGTCCCTCTGGGGGGGTCTGTCCACCTAGTCAGGGCTACTCACCCCGCCCCCGCCTGGGGCGCTGCGCTGTATGGAGACTGGGGCTGCAGGCTCCTTGTAGCCACCGTAGGCTGGGGTGGCCTGCTGCTGCTGGGGCTGCTGGTAGACTGGAAAGTGGGAGAGAGGACTCTCAGAAAGTAATCTGCGAGACCCAGCCCTTCCCAGGTCCCCTCGTGGGGCCAATGTCACCGCCCCATCCCCAACCCCGCTCGCCCCCACCCCTCAGCTGCTCTGCCTGTGGAGGGATTCCCCAGCAGGGTCTGTGTGTCCTCTCAAGCTGGGGGCTGCCCTCCTGATCCCTGGCCCAGCTCAGGCCTGACCCCAGCGCCGTGGGTGGGACCTGGGGTTTGTGTCTGTGTGTGCGCAAACGGCTCTCCTTCAGCCCCCTCCTGGCTCTTGGGCCTGGCTGCACAGGCCCACACCCACCAGGGGCGCTGGTCGGGACGTGGTGAGGTGGCTGCTGCTGCTCCTGAGGCCGCCGGTAGCTGCTGCTGTCCTGGGCGTCCCTGCGCTCTGGCTCCAGGCCCTCACCCCCACTGGGGCCCATGCGGCTCTTCTCAAACTCCTCATGGTACTTTATCTGCAAGGGGCAGAGGCACCAGGTGAGCGCTCCTGCAGCAGGGAGCTAGCCAAGGATCCTGCTGCCACAGACCCTGAGAGGAGAGCGGAGCGCAGGCACGAGCCAGTGGTCCCAGTTGTTTGGGAGACTAAGGCAGCAGGATCACCTGAGCCCAGGAGTTCAAGGCCAGCCTGGGCAACATAGTGAGACCCCATCTCAACAAAGATCCTGGGCTGGGAGGCTCCCTGAGGACTCCAGGCAGGCAGAGCACATCTCCATGCATTTGGACACACCTGTAAAATGGGTCACTGGTGTCTATCTTAGAAGCTGGAGATGTAAGAACAGGGCCGTGGAAGTGACAGCATCAGAAAAATGTGAACGGTTATTTGTATGTGCCTGGGGCAGGGACTGGGCCTTCCCTGCTTCCATCCTGGTCAACAATAGCAGCCAACTCTATTTATTGAGCTCTTACTACGTGCCAGGCACTGTGCTAGGTATTCTATGTCACAGGCTACTCTTCATCTGATCAGCACCTCACAGGAGTCTGTTGATCCCTTCCTGCCAAAAGGCTTCAACAGGAGACTGCTGCTGTTCACGTGGTTTTATTTCACTCCTTTATTTAGTTGTACTGGGGCCTCCACACTCTAGGCAAGTGCTCAGCCATGATCTCCAGCTTCACACAGACTTTTTTTTTTTTAACACAATCCTCTCAAACTATGTGTAATTTATCAATGACACAAAAATATCACTTTTCAATATGGAAAGTGCAATGTAAAACACACCCAAAACACGAACGGCAAAAGCAGGAGATGCAGAAGCAGCAGACCCAGGAGCACTCGGGTTTTCTGGCCCCTCAAGAGACACTCACCCACTCTGGAGACCCCAAAGGGAGAAGCTCGACCAAGGGGAGGTGTCGAGACCCAGACTTTGAGCGCTCTGTGAGAGCTGGGCTGGCCTCAGGGTGGGGAGAAAGTGGGACAGAGAGTGACAGGTCGAACAGCCCACCCCCACTCCCCAGGGGAAACTCAGAAAGCAGGGAAAGCAGGACAGAGGGACAGCCAGAGAGAGGCACAAGCCCTGTCCCAGGGAGTCCTGGGCCCCGAATTCCCTGCAGGCCTTGGGCACCTGACTGGAGGCCGGCCCTCACTTCCTGCTCACCAGGACCCTGTCCTGCCTCTTCCTGTTCCTGGGAATGGTGGGAGTGGGGGAACAGGGCAAAGAGTCAGGCAAAGCCTGTTTCCTGGAGCAGAAGGGAAGGGCCCGAGGTCCTGTCCAGGCCTGCCCCATGCTGACGCAGTCCAGGGCCCCCTTTGGCCAGGCTTTCTCTGCTGGCTCCTCTCGCCCTTGGCCTTAGTTGAGTCGAGGGCAAGAGCTGACACTTGGCAGGGCAGACCCCAGAGCCAGGGCCCGCTGGAGACCCCTGGGCCACTTCTACTGGCTAAAGAACTGTTACCTACTGCAGGCTGCGCCAGGAAGGCGTGCGGGAGGGATCTGGTCTGGAGGCAGAAAGCAGCTCATTTAGGAGTTTGGGTCAGAACCAGCCCTTCCTTTCCCTGTCCCCTCCCTTCATGGCAAAGGAGGGAGCCACACCCAATCGGCAAAGCAAGCCAAGCCCTGCCCAATGCAGACGCCACCTGTTCCCATCCATACCAACAACCTGCACGTCTGCAAGCTCTGCAGAGTTCACAAAAGCTCTTTGTATATTACCTTCCCTGACCCTGACAATGATCACCCTAAAAAATAAGCTGGACACAGATACTTTAGTTTCCATTTTACAGAAGAGGAAAATGAGGCTCAGAGACACATGACTTCCAGAGAGGGTGACACGAGGACAAAATCCTAGGCAGGCAGACTCTTCCCTGGTAACAGGCACAGGAGCAGGGTGACCACATACTGCCTGCCCCTAGTTCCAGCTCCCGTCTACTGTCCAGGAACCAAATATGAAGGCTACTGCTTTCAGCAGGGCGTGATCCCGGCAACTTGGGAGTTCAAGGCCAGCCTGGGCAATTTAGCAAGATCCTGTTTCAAAATAAAAAAGGCTGAGGACATAGTTCCATGTCACAGCACCCTGGGTTCATCCCCCATAAAAAAAAAAAAAAGAAAGAAAGAAAGAAAAGAAAACAGAATACCCCTTTTCATTTTCAAAAGGGGTGATAATCATAGGGCCACCCTAACTTGGAGGGGACTCCAGGCGTGCAGATCAGGAGAGATAGCACAGAGGAAGCCTCTTCCTCCACCTCCCTCCACAGCAAATGAGGAACCTGTGTCCTTGCTTTGCTGGCCACCGGATGGGTGTTAAGCGCATCCAAGCACCGCAAGGTGGGAGCACATCCCGAGGCGAGGACCCTCCAGAGTCGTCCAGGAGGCTGGCAGATCCCTGCTCCCAGCTCAGCACATTCCTGATTTTCTTAGAGACCTGACTGAGGGTCGCCAGAGCCCAGGACCACCAGCAGAGCCCCGGGGCAAGCTGTCCTGGGCACCCCTGGAGGAGGCCAGCTCCAACTGTGCCGGGAGGCCCAAGTGCACATGGTGCTGAGCCCTGGGCCCCTGCTGGCCAGGACTTCAGGGAGACTAGGTAGGGTCCCCTCCAAAGCCCTGCCAGCTGATGTTCCGTTTTCTGAAGCCCCTGCTTCCTGATTGTGGTGGAAAGAACGAAAGCGTGACTCCCCACACGTTCCTCCCCACATGATTCTTCACCATGGCTGAGCGGGAGCACGGCGGCTCTGAGCGGAATAACCAACTCACCAGCCAAGGTCTCTCTTTAAAAATAACAACGCCTCTCACCCGCCGAGGTCCTGTTTTGTGCCCTTATAGGCACCACCCCCTTCCCTTCCTCAGCCAGACCAAGAAGAATATATCATTATCACCCCCATTTACAGATGGGGAAACCAAGGCTGAAGAGGACGATGAAGTCAGCCTCCAGCTCGGACTTGAGAGTCTTAGTTCTCAAGCACCACCCCATTACAGACACAGTATTTTACTTTTAAAACACATAAACCTGGGGCTGGGGATGTGGCTCAAGCAGTAGCGTGCTCGCCTGGCATGCGTGTGGCCCGGGTTCGATCCTCAGCACCACATACCAACAAAGATGTTGTGTCCGCTGAGAACTAAAAAATAAATATTAAAAAAAATTCTCTCTCTCTCTTTGAAAGAAAAAAAAAAAAACAAACACATAAACCTGGACTCAACTTCATCAGTAGTCAGGGAAATGCAAGTTCAAATATAACAAGACACACTCAAAACGTCTAAAATGGAAAAGCCTGAGGATATGGGACAAGAAAACTCAACTCTGCTTGTGGGAAAATGGTAACTCAGCACAACCACCTGGAAAATAGCTCAGCATCACATGGAAAGCTGAAGGGACATACACTCTGAGACTAGCAATCTCACTCCACAGAAGCACCAGAAGAGAGGATGTCCACTGGACTTAGAAACAATCCAAGTGTCCATCAAGAACAGAATCAATAATATGCTGTATGATCACCCAATGGAATACTATGCAGCAACAAAAAAGTGATGAACTAGGACTACATGCAAACATGTAGATAAAACTTCAAACCCAGTGTTGTGCAAAAGAACCAAGATATACATATAACACACACATACCATACTGTATGTTCAAAATTAGAAAAGCCAGGGCTGGGGTTGTAGCTCAGTGGTAGAGTGCTTGCCTCTCAAGTGTGAGGCACTGGGTTTGATCCTCAGCACCACATAAAAAATAAACAAAATAAAGATATAAAAAAAATAGGAAAAGCCAAATAACAGTATGTAAACATATGCATATACTATAGTTATACATTAAAAACTATAGAGAAAAAGAAAGTATATTAAAATCAAATTAACAGGCTGGGGAACTAGCTCAGTTGGTAGAGTGTTTGCCTCATATGCACAAAGCCCTGGGTTCAATCCTCAGCAACACACACACACAAAATCAAATTAGCAAGGCATGGTGATGCATGTCTGTAATCCCAGCAGCTCAGGAGGCTGAGGCAGGAGGATCTCAGCAATAGCGAGACACTATGCAACTCAGTGAGACCCTGTCTCTAAATAATAATACAAAATAGTGCTGAAGATGTGGCTCAGTGGGCGAATGCCCCAGAGTTCAATCCCCAAAAATTCAAATTAGAGGATTACCCAGCAAGCCTGCTCTGAACCATTTGACTCTGGGAATGAAACTTGACTACTGATTAGCCAAACTCTGAAGACTGACACTAACTTACTGAACACAAAATGCTAATTCTTTTTTGGCTAACAGAAATGCAGAGAAATCTGCCTGTAGCCAAGATAACTTCAAAGTTGATGGTTTTATCGTCCTGTCGGACATTGACCAGGTGCAGCTCGAGATACACTCTCCAGCCCCTTGCCATCTGCCACCTGTGTTGTCCACCCAGAATCTCCAGCTAGTTAATATTTAACTAGGCTGAGGCAGATGCTTGCTACACTCTGGTCCTTAACACTCTAAAATTATTTGGGCAGAGGCCTGGAAATGGAATGCTCTGTTTCTTGGTTTGCATCAGGAGAAAGCAGGTGTTTGGGGGCTGGAGTTATAGCTCAGGGGTAGGAGGCCTGCCTAGCACGCATGAGGCCCTGGGTTCAATTCTCAGCATGTGTGTATGTGTGCGTGCAAGTGAACACACACCCAAAGTATTTACTTACATACACAGTAAGTATTTACTGTGTTGCTATGCTGTTAGTTTTAAAAAAAGAGAAACTGAAAGTAACCAAAGTGTATATAGAGAATCAATATGTAAGTAAACATGTCAGTGAATAAAAGCAGAGGCTTCCATAAGGGGCTCCAGTAACAAGTTTCCGGGGGTTTTAGGTGCAGTAAGCCCGTGGAGCTCAGGCCACTGCAATGCAATGCTCAGCACTGGGCCGGCCCTCTTAGCCCTCTAGATTCCTTTAATGAGGACAGAATTACCACAGATGCATCACTTACTGGCATCTCTCCTGGTAACAGGGCTGAGGTTACAGCTCAATGGTAGAGCTCTCACTTTGCATGAACAAGTCCCTGGGTTCCATCCCCAGCACCACCAAAAAAAACCCCAAAAAACAAAAACCCTCATACCTTCTTAGCATTAGATAATGGCCAATTTCAGCCAAACTCTGCTCTACTTTCCTTGTTTAGTATAAAAAGCAGACAAGTCTGCCTTTGAAGTATTATTATCAACATTTGTCCTTGACATCTTCCTCACAATCAGCTTTCAAGGTAGGGCCAATTATTCCAGCATTAACAGATGAGGAAACTGAGCAACCCGCCCAGTGGTGGAATGGCAAAAGCGGGATTCCAGCCCTTGGGTTCTCCCTCCCCAGTACCTTGCCTCTTTGTGTGTGTGTTTTTTTTTTTTTTGTACCAGGGATTGAACTCAGGGGCACTCAACCACTGAGCCACATCCCCAGCCCTGTTTTGTATTTTATTTAGAGACAGGGTCTCACTGAGTTGCTTAGCATTTCGCCATTGCTGAGACTGGCTTTGAACTCATGATCCTCCTGTCTCAGCCTCCCCGAGCTGCTGGGATGACAGGCGTGAGCCACCAAGCCTGGCGCCTCGTTGTGGTTCTAAGGACAAATGCACACAGCCAAAGCAATAGTTCCCCAGACCAGACACTTGTTTCCACAATGCTCTGGCTTGGGACTGGGATGTAGCTCAGTGGTGGAGCACTTGCCTACCAAGAGCAAGGGGCCTGGGTTCCATTCCCAGCACTAAAAAAAAATCAAAACAAAACAAAACCTCATGCTGGTAAAACCGGTAGCTGCAGAACGAACATGACTCTAGTAGGATAAGTCTTCATCTCTTTGCAAGATGGCCTGACCTTCAGAAACAATAAGGTCATCTGAAGCTAATCTGGGAAGGGACAGGTCACAGACAGGAAAGCTATTTTGGAAACAAAAGGTGTGGCTCTGAACACCATCTTTCCCAAAATTCCTCTGGGGGTTGGCACAAGATAGTAGTGGTTCTGAGTAAGGTTTAAATTTCTCTTGAGGTTTTAGGCCAAGTCAGTTCTGGCATCCTCTGATTAGGGGGTGGTGAAGCTTACTTTATCATTTTAAATGACAGCTCTCAATTTTAGCAGGCCATGTTCAGTGGCGCACACCTGTTATCCCAGCAACTCAGGAGGCTGAGGCTGGAGGATCACAAGTTCAAAGCCAGCCTGAGTAATTTAGTGAGACCCTGACTCTAAACAAAAAATACAAAGGGATGGGATGTGGCTCAGAGATAAAGCACCTACGGGTTCAATCCCCAGTACCAAAACATAAAAATGAAACTTCAGAGAGCACCACTATAACCCAAGGAAATGTGTCTAAAAACTGATTCCTGGGATCCAGAGAGGAGGAGGCCGGGCAAGGAGGCCAAGAGTCTGCATTTTCACTAAATGCCCGGATGCTCATAGTTGAGACACACACTTGACAGTCTTTAATTGCATTCACTAAAACCAAGAATCTTTACAGCCTTGTGGTTACACTTCAGAGATTCTAGCTAAAACTGCAAAAGCAACCACCAGGTCAGGTCACCTCCCCCACCTCAGAGCAGAGGACAATCAGCTAATTGCAGCCCCTGGTTGCTGATAAGATGGTTATCTCCTAGTGTGGATGTCTGGGCCACGGCGAGTTTTTGTTACTAGGACACCTCAGACATTAACACCTACAGTAATGGGGGCAGGCCGGCAGGTAGAATAGGCTGGGTGTGGAATATTCTGGAAGCCTTCCAGATAGGGTGGCAGGGACAAATGGGCCTGTTTGTCTCCTCTCCTCCAAAACGCACAGTGAAGCACAGTGAAGCACAGTGAAGCGATGAATGAAAGGTGCTGTGGGGCTGGGATTGCAGGCTGGGAGCAAGCAACAGAGGTCTGGGGAGGAAGCTCAGCAGCAGAGTGTTTGCGGAGGCCTTGGTGTGATCCCCAGAACCATAAATACACAGATAAATAAATACACAAAATTAAACACAGGGCCCCCCACAATGAAAAGCCCCAGGAGACCAGCTCTGTGAACTGTCCAGGTCGTCCCACTACCCAAGGCCATGTCCACCTTCCCCACTTTGCACACTGAGGGCTCTGAGCTCTAAGACAACAGAACCTTGTCACCCTTTGGAGGACCTAGGCCAGAAGGGAGGCTCCAGGGAAGGTGCCAGCACTAGCATAGACAGGGGTACGTAATGGCCCACCTGTCCCCAACATGGCCATGTTCAGAGAGAGGCCCCTGGGAAGTACTGGATCATGAATGCTCCACCTCATGGATGGATCAATCCATGGATGGAGTCATAGCTAAATGGACTCCTGGGAGGTGACCCTGCAGGAGGTGGGGCCTAACGGAAGGGAACAGGTCTTTGGGGGCATGCTCTTGGGGACCACATCTTATTCTGGCCCCATTCTTCTCCTCTCTCTGCTTCATCACAAGCCAAGCAGTTCTGCTTCACCACACAGTCCCCACCGTGATGTTCTGGCCCACTACAAGCCCACAGCGAGGGGCCAGGATCTCATCGGAAACCGAGAGTCAAAATAAATCCTTCTTCCTTTAAGTTGATTTTTCTCAGGTATTTTGTCACAGTACCGGAAAGCTGATCTTAATACAGGGCAACTGTGGGAGCAAAGAAGGGTGGGAGCCCTCTAAGCCGTGCCCTCTCTAGCCAAAGGGAAACACTCCATTTCCTCAGCACACCAATTTCAAACTGTAGGTCAATGATTTTGTTGTGAGACTCATTTAGTAAGTCTCCACTCAGCATCTTTACAAAATAAAGGGACAGAAAATATCTGAATGAGCCCTCCATATAGTAAAATACTCATTCATGAAAGTTTTTTCCTCTTTTGTTTTTTTTTTCCTTTGCAGTACTAAGGATCGAACACAGGGTGTTCCACCACTGAGCTGTATCTCCAGCTTTTCTTATTTTGAGCCAGAGTCTTGCTAAGTTTCTCAGGCTGGCCCCAAACTTGTGATCCTTCTGCCTTCATGACATGAAGAACTACAAAGTCTTTTCTATGTTGCAGTGCTGGGGACCTAACCCAGGGCTTTGTGTGTGCCAGGCAGGTGTTCTACCACTGCACCCCAACCCTGTTCATGGAAGTTTTGTTTTGTTTTTGGTACTAGGGATTCAACCCAGGGGCACTCAACCACTGAGCCACACCCCCAACCCTTTTTAAAAATTTTTATTTAGAGACAGGGCCTCAGTAAATTGCTGAGGCTGGCTCTGAACTCATGATCCTCCTGCCTCAGCCTCCCAAGCTGCTGGGATTACAGGCGTGCACCACCACGCCCGGCTTCATGGAAGTTTTCATTATGTTTCCTTGCTAAAAAAAAAAAAAAATGCATGCCTGGTTAGTGGATCCAGATGTAAAATATATTTCTTATCATACGTGGAACTCAGAGTTTGAAAGCCACTGTCTTGGGCGTGGCTGGCTTTGTTAGCTGCCCTGTGCTGGAAATCCGCTTGACCCATGGCTATAGCCCTCTCCAAGTACTGCCCAGCCAACTTCCAGAAGGAGTGCCCTGCCAAGGAGGCCCGATGGGAGGATGAGGCGGGCTGTGGAGCCCAGAGGGTGGGTGCTGGGTGGGCCATCTGAAACTGGGGCCCTTCCCCAGTCCCTCAGCCCACAGTCACACAGACAACTGGTCAACAGAAGACAACGGCCAGCCTAATCCTTCATTTACAGAACCTCGGACCCTGGGCTGGCTGGGCATGCCCTTCGGCTCGGGGCACCGCAGGGCCCTGTGCACGGGCTTCTGCTTCTGTAGTTGTGGTTCAGAGCAGCACCCGATTCTCCACAAGCCCCAAATAAGGTCCCCCACGAGCCCAGAGCTGCTGCTGGTCTGTGGCTCTGTCAGGAAGGAAACTGAGGCCTATTCTCTGGCCCCAGGTGCTAGAAGGGCACACGATGTGGGGATCGTAGATCCACTGCCTGCTCTCCACACCCACCTGTGCTGCAGCCAGGCCCCAGTGACCAGCCCAAGCCCAGGAGGGCCCAGGCTGGGGCTGCGGGACCAGTGGGCGAAGCTGGCTGGGGTTTTTACACAGGAAGGAAGAACAAGCCGAGGTGGGAGGAGGCGAGGGAGGGCGGAAATGACTGCAATGTCAGCACCCAGAGACAGACAGGAGGAGGCCAGGCCTCCCTGCCCCCACCCCCAGTTTTGACCTTTGTGCTAAGACAAAGCCTCAGGTCTTCACCCTGACACCCACCATACCCAGAAAAGAGAAGACAGCTCAGGGTGGGAGAGGACGCGTCCCCCATCATCGTTCCTACAAAAGGGCACCTCTTCGAGGAGGAAACACTGTGTGGGCCCAGTGTGGCAACAGGGGGTCTGGGGCACATAGAGCAAAGGCACCTGGGAAGCCCACCCCTGCCCTGCCCTCTGCGAGGCAGCCACCAGCCAGACCTGCCGGGGAGGAGCCATGCAGGGAGCTGGTCCCATTCATGTCAGCCAGGCTGGGCGGGAGGGGACAAGGAAGGGCAACAGGCAGCGTGGGCCCGAGGGGGGGGGGCAGGCTCACGTTGCTGATCTGGTCCTGGGTCTTCTTGATTCTCTGGAGTTCGGGTGTGTCTGCCACCACGCTGAAGCCTTTGCCCTTGTTCTTCTCAAACTCCTCCTTGTAGCGCACCTGGGGACCAGCGAGACAAAGAGGGACTAGGGTCAGGCAGGGGAGCAGAGAGCGCCCAGCTGGAGGCCCCCCGTGAAACAGCACCATCAGGAGATAGAGACGGGGCCCAGAGAAGGATCCCAGCCAGAAATGCCTGGTGCTGAGCAGACGCCTTGGCTAGCAAGCGACAATAACCCGCTGACATTTCCCCGGCACGTTCTGAGATGGGCACCGTGCTAAGTGCCTCACATAAACTCTCTCATTTAAGTCCTGACCACATATATACTATTAGCCCCATTTTACAGATAAGGAAACTGAGCCATCAAAAGGCACCTCGGCAGCCATCTGTTCCCCTGCCTGAGGTCATACAGCTTAGCAGCAAAGATCTAGTCACCAGGCCTCACCTGTCTGCCTTCTAACCCTCTCTAGCAGCCCCTCCTACCCGAAGCTATAGAAAGCTTTTTTTTTTTTTTTTCATATTGGGATTAAACCCAGGGACACTTTACCACTGAGTTACATCCCCAGCTTTTTTTTTTTTTTCAATTTTGAAACTGGGTCACACTAAGTTGTTTGGAGCTTAGCTGAACTGCGGAGGTTGGCCTCGAACTTACGATCCTCCTGCTTCAGCCTCCTGAGTCACTGGGCTGACAGGTGTTGCCACTGTGCCTAGCAGAAAGAAGGTTCTCGCTTGCGCTCCTAGGACTGCCCACCCTAACCTAGCCAGGAGGTAGCCCTACCCACCAAGAGCCAGGGGTAGTTTTGAAGTGACTGAGTGAGTGAGGGCCGTGCCAAAGGACAAAGCTAGTGCCTAGAAGGGAGGGTAATGAGACAGCTAGAGGGGAGGCCGCATCGATCAAACTTTCTGGGGAAGAATCCAACCACCCTCTGTTGCTTTCCTTTTGTGAGAATTCTACGGAAAAGTCAAGTACTACAGGAACTCAAGACAGACATTACAAAGGACTCCCAAGCTAGGCATGGTGCTATGTGCCTTTAGTCCCAGTTACTCAGGAGGCTGAGGCAGGAGGATCACTTGAGCCCAGGAGACCAAGACCTACCTGGGTTGTTACCCCGTACCAAAAAAAGAACAGAAAAGAAGCAAGAAAGCAAGCAGAACTTCTCTGAAACTAAAGAAATTGAAATATGAGGAACAGCTTGTCCTCCCTGGGGGCTTTGAAGAGCAAAACTGAGGCTGGGAAATACTCGTGGGACAGGGAATGTTCCCCTTGGCTTCCAGAGACTCCCTGTCCACCTCGGCAGCCATCTGTTCCAGACCCTGCCAGCTGCCTGGATTCCCTCCACGGGGGCCGCACTGTCCTGAGACAGGTCAGCCCAGGACATGAGGCCCAGGACTGTGGGAGTTTCCAGAATGACAAGCCCAAGCAGCTCCCAGGCTTGGAGTCACCGACTGCCATAGCAGTGAGCTGCTACTCGTGACATGTGACCAGTCCCCACCCTCCTCTTCGTAGCCCCACGAGCCAGAGGTCCTGGTTTGGGGTTCTTCTTCCTCCTTTGTTCTGAGGCAGATCAAAATGAAAGGCATAGCCAGGCACAGTGGCTCCACCTGGGAGGCTGAAGCAGGAGGATCCCAAGTTCAAGGCCAGCCTCAGCAATTTAGTGGGGCCCTAAGCAACATAGCAAGACCCTGTCTCTAAATAAACTACAAAAAAAGGCTGCAGATGTGGCTCAGTGCCCCTGGGCTCAATCCCAGTACCAAGGAAAAAAAAAAAGAAAGAAAGAAAGGCCAAGGGGTGGGACGCGGTTCCCATCAGACCAGAACTTATTGCAGGGAGCTATGGCCTTCCCACCCAGAACCTGTCCAACATCAGCTCTTCCGGGAGAACCTGGGTCTTCACAGTGGGGGACCCCTGAAGAAGGAGGACATCAGAGAACGGAAGGAACCTGAAGACAGAAAAATGTAGCTCTAGACGGGGAAGCCCTGAATCTAAGGCCTCTGATCTCATTTCCCGCCTCATGTGTAAAAAGAGCCATTAGAGGAATGGGTTAAAACGTGGGGTAGGGCCTTCCCATCAGACTGCGCTGGTACTGACAGGCTCAGAATTCCTTCTGCTAAGTGATCTCGGGACAATGACTTAACCTCCCAAGCCTCGGTTTCCACATCTGTATAATGGTGACAAATCGTTCCAATCACTGGGACAGCGGCTCCACGGACCAGTGAGGGCGACTGAAAGTGCTTTGTCCACCCTGTCCTTCCTCTGTTTCCTGCCTTTGCAAGGGTCAGGCCCCTAATCCAGGGGAATAATCACCATGGTGACACTGCAATGACATCAGCTGGTTCCCAGGCTCAGAAACTGCTCCGTTCCTTACTGGGGAAGGATAATTCATGACTCTCCTAACACAGGAGGCCAGGCTGGCGGAGGGGTGGGGCTGGGGGAGCAGGGCTGAGAAGGGGGGGGTCTGGGCTCAGAGCCGCTTTGCTGCAGGTCCCTACATAGGCTAATTCCCTTCTCTAGGCTTCCTGGATGGCTAGTCTCTAAAAGCCTCCCTCTCGGAAGTCTGTGACCATTTTTAAGCACCTTCAGGCCCCAACTAGAGAAACGATGTGGGCAAGATTCTCTTGAGGGGCCTTGGCCTTTTGGTGATGGAGGGAGTGGCAGAGGTGGGGCCGGGAGCATGAGGAGGCCCAGGCTCCCTCCTGGCCCACTCAGGAGGCTTGCTCTGGGTCTGGAGTGACTCACCAGGATGTTAAGAGGTCCCCGGAGGGCAGAAAAGGGACCTGCCCAGGGTCACTGAACCCAGCTGTCATGGGGTCAGAGTGCAACTCAACACTTTGGGCCAGATGACTCCATCCCTGGTTGATGACTGCGCCCGGACCTGGAAACTCCCATGGACCAGCTGGGGCTGGTGCCCAAGGCTCCTGGTGCCCACACACCACCACCTATGAAATCCTACCCTTTGGATGTAGGTTCTTAGTTATTCTCCTTGGATCTACCTTACGCATCACTCAACCCAGACAACAGCAGTACAAATCAGTGTTTGCTGAATGAATGATGAATGGATCGAACAGAGGCTTCATCTCTAAATAAACCAGCAACGTATTTGGCAAAACAAAAAAACAAAACTGCTTAATGATCCAAAATAAGAAGATCGTGGCTTTAAAAAGTGGGAACCCTGCCCCAGAGTACAGTGTGGGACTCTCACTGCACACTCCGCCCTCCTTGGTGGCATTCCCCATAACACCATGAAGGTGACAATGACAGGGAAAATGAAGAAACACTCTCTCCTCACCTTTCTCAGACCCCAGGGATGCCTCCAGCCCAGCCCCACCCAACACGGCTGCCTCCCTCAGCTCAGGGGGGCGGGCAGCGGATGAGGAAGGTGGGGTCGGGGACCACTGCCAGCTCCACAGGACCACTCAGAGGGTCACTTCTGGATAGTTCTGTGGTTACCTCCCCCGCTGGGGAGGCTATAGGTGTCCCAGACACCCAAAGTGCCACTTTCAGGACCAATATAGACAAAAACAAGTTGAAATAGCATGGGCAGCTTCCCAGAGACAGGGCTGAGGCCCAGGGAGGCCGGCCCAGGAAGGGACCCTGGGAAGACACTGGCTGACACCCTGATGGGGTGGGGCAGAGCAGGCATTGGAGGCTCCCACTTCCCTTCCTGCCAGCCACAGGCAGCTGTAGCCAGCCCTGCCCCCACGGATGGACGGACGGACTCCACAGGACTGTCACCAACCCCGGCCTGGCTGGCTCAGCCCATCCAAGCCTCAGGGCAGCCTCAGAGCGTCAGGCCCAGCCCCTAGCTTCTAGGAAAATGCATTTCTGTCCCCATTTTACTGGTGAAGGGGAGGAAAACGCCTTTAGACCACAGAGCTTGTGGGTGGTGGGAAGAGAAAAGGTCGCTACCTCTCACACTGCCTACCCTACCCCTCAAGACCCCAACAAGCCCTCAGTGCAAAGCCCCAGTTCCCCTGCCTCACACCTGGGGCATAAATGGAGGGGGAGGGGGAGGCTCCGCTCAAACCTGTTTCCCTCCTGCCCACCTGCCCCACTCCAAGCCTCCCTAAGTGCCTCTGTGAGACCACCAAGGGGCCAAAGCTGCTTGGGCAGAGCCCAGGAATCTGCATTCCATCAAGCCCCCCCTACTACCCTTGCGGGCTGGCAACCTGGGGCTACATGTCACAGCAGTCAGTCCTGCAGAACTGATAAGAACAAAGCACGCCGGGGCCAGACCAGCTTGGCTCAAAATCTGCCTGACACTGGACTCTGGGCAAGTGATATGGCCCCCCTGCAGCTCGGGGTCCCCGCCTGGACAATGGGACGAAGTGCCCCTCCTTTGTCCCATGAAATGAGGTCAAGTGCACAGCCTGGCCCTCAGTGGACACCTAAGGAAAGAGTGGCCATTCTCCAGATTTCCCCATCCTGCTGGGGACTCAGGAGGGGAGCCACAGGGCAGGCCCCTGGAGCAGAGGGCATGCATGGAGCAGGAGGACTCCAACCCCTGTGCAGGGTGCTAGCCTCCCCGGCGAGGTGCAGAGCAGCCCTGACCACAGCAAGCCCTGCCCAGCTGCTCACCCCTCCTGGAGGATATCCTGTCCTAGACCTGCCCCTCAGGGATCAACTTCCAGGGGCAAGAAGAACGGCAACCCAGCCCTGGTGGGACTGAGGCTGAAGAGTTTGAATTTCCCCTCCTGAGAGTGGGGGATGTGTGGAGTGTGTCCCCTTTACCTGTGCCCCTATGCAAAGGCTCCCCCATCCCTGAACCTGCCTCTCCTCCCAGCACTGCTCCCTCTAGGCCCCTGTGATGCCCCTCTGCCTCTGGTCCGAGTGGCTTTCCAAGGGTTGGGGCGCCTGGGCAGGCATCAGGGCCTGGTGAGGGTCTGGCCCAGACAGCAGTGTTTCTGCCCCTGGCCCTCCTCAGCTGGCAGGGTACATCAGTCCCTGGCATTTATAGCTCTCCTGCCACAGCTGGGGTGGGATGGCAGATGTGAACTGCTGCTAAGGAACAAACCAGCTATCCCACTTGTTCCCCTCCACTGTGAGTCTCAAGACTGACCAGGGTTGCACATGGTCAAGGGACTAAACAAGGAGTAAAAAGACCAGAGGCCAAATCCTGGAATCCTACTACTGTGTGTGTCAACAGGCAAAGCCCTGTGGCACTCAGCCTCCGTTCCTATCTGCAACATGGAGGTAACAGTACCCTTCCTAAGACAGGTGAGGTAACTCAAAGCACCTGCTAAGCTACCAAAGCTCTCAGCAGTGTCAGGGACTAAGATGGAGACGGCTTTCACAGAGTGCAGAGAAAACTGGAAAGACCAAACTGTGCTCAAAGCCACAGCCTCTATTTCCTCTTCCACACAGTGAGGTGCCCCTTTGACTGTGCAGGGTGGCTGTTGTGAGCATTAAATGGGCTAATATGCTTTGGGCACTGAGCACTCAAGACTTTAGTGCTAATGCTGTTATTAGCACCCACTACCTGCTTGAGCTTAGCAAGTCCCTGAATGTCTCAAAGCCTCAGTGCCTCATCTATAGGATGGGAAAAACAGCATTCTCCTCACAGGGTTGCAGGGAGGAACTGGAGAACAGGTAAGGAAAGCCCTATCCGGTGTGGTCCTCCCTGATAGAAGCCAAGGAGGTCACATGAAGATCTGGCAGCAGGCCAAGCACGGTGGGCAAGGGGAACAGTTTCCCAGAGGGGGCGGGCTCCAGGGTGGTGGCAGGAGGCAGAGTGGCCCAGAGTCCAGCCTACGGAACCTCCTGGACAACACCCGCTCCCCAGCTACTCGGGAGGCTAGGACAGAAGGATCCTAAGTTTGATGCGAGCCTGGATTGTGTCTTAAAATAAAAACTGGACACTAGAAAGAGCAGTGGGGGTGGGTATCTCAGGGGTCAAGTGCTTGTCTAGCATGCACAAGGTCCTGGGTTCAACCCTGGGTTACAGTCCACTCCTGAGGAGCCAGGTACCAGCCTCCTCTGTGACCCAGGTGGGACTTCCCTGGGCACTCTGCACACTTGGTAAATCCCCTTACTTCTCCCTCTGTGTATTCTCCCATTTAATCCTTTAATCCTCACTGAAGCCCTGCCCTGCCTACCACAGGCCACCCTTGTTCTAGGCAGGGTCTCAGGGCTCCAATCCCCTTGCTTTTAGCTCCGTGTCCCCTGAAGAGGGCGTTCTCCCAGGGCCAGGAAGCGTCTACTTCCCTACAGGAGGGCGGGGGCCTCCCCACACAGCTCAGGCAAGTCAGGCCTAAGGGGACAAAGGAGGACAGGCCCCTTCACACCTCCAAGGAGACAAAGAAGGGATGTGGACGTCATTGCAGGACAGACCATGTAACCTCAGACCCAACCCTTCCTCTATGGTGGGCACGAATGGAGAGGGGGCAAGGGGAACAGTTTCCCAGAGGGGGCGGGCTCCAGGGGCCCTGAAGCACAGTGGGGACGCCCACACCTCTCCAGCCACTCAGGTAGGAAGGCAGCTCCCCGCCCTCTGATGAAACCAGGAAGTACCAGTAGCTGGCGGCCTGGGGGCAGGGAGTCTCAAGAGCTAGGATTTCAGCACCTTGTCCCTGCTGAGTAACCACAGGGGAAGGAACCCTTGCTAAACCAGGCTTATGACAACTTTCCCCACCAGCTGCCCCGCAGGCTGGCCCCTCACCTGACTCTGGAGCTCGCTCTGTTGCTTGAGGCGGAGGTTTTCCGGAGTGTCGGCCACCATGGTGAAGGACTGCTTGGGGTAGTGTCTGCAGACAGAAAAAGCAGAGTCGGCATCACTCAGGGAAGGATAGGAACCCGGAATAGAGGCTCCATCTGATTCCTGGGTAGTCCCTGCCCCAGCCCCAGCAGCAGTTCAACAGTGTCCCCTGCCATCACTGAGAGGCTGACTGCACTGAGAAGAAAGGGATCTCCAAAGAGGTGTCCTTAGGGCACTGTTGGGCAACTGAATTGGGGATAGGTGAGAAGACCAGGAGGAGGCCAGAAAGGAGGTCACAGCCACCCTGGGACTTTGACAGACTGGACAGCTCAGTCCAGAGAGGTTACACAATGTGGCCAAGGCTCATACGAAGTGGTCAGATCCCTCAACGTGCTAAACTCCATTGTCCCATTTCCATACATGGGACAGATCATGGTCCTGGCCCCCAGAAAGAGCTGGTTTGGAGTTGGTGGCAGGAGGCAGGGTGGCCCAGACACCCCCATCCCACAGAGGAGGAAATAGCAAGCTGGCTCCAGACCCTTGCCACTCAGCGACCTCCATGGCCTGCATAAGGTCCTGGGTTATCAATCCTGGCGCACTAGGTGACCTTATTAATCAGTATTAACTTATTAATCACATGGCTAAATGGTCTTTCTCTGCTACTTCACAAGGGGAGGGAAATTGGGGTCTTTTATTCATTGATTTATTCCAAGCTCCCAGAATCATAGTCGGAGCTCAATAAATGCTTGTGGAATAAACAAGTATCCTACCAGGCGTTGAAGCTCAGCCAGCACCAGAACTTGTTCTCCTGTATCCTCCTGGGTCGCTGCAAGGTCCCCCAAGGTCATTGTGGTGGGTGTGCTGTATGTGCACTGGTATGTGAAACGACTAGAGGTCCCAACCATTTCAGAAGCTAGTGAGTGGTTTCTCCATGCAGGAACACAAGATCTAGCCATTTTTAGCTGTGGATGACCACATTCACCAGAACTGTGACCACCGCAGATTCCCTGACTCACAGGCTGTCCCAAGGTAAGAAAAAGATGGCTTTGCCGGGCATGGTGACACACTCCTATAATCCCAGTGACTTGGGAGGCCGAGGCAGGAGAACCTCAAGTTCAAGGCTAGCCCCAACAACTTTGCAATACCCAACAACTTAGTAAGACCTCATCTCAAAATTTAAAAAAAAAATAAAAAGGTCTAGGAATATAGCTCGGTAGTAAAGTACACCTGGGTTCAATCTCTAGGACCAAAAAATAAAAGGGGGGGGGGGGAGAGATGGATGGCCTCCAAGAATCTCCTCCCAGGCATGTCCTTAACTAGCCGACATGCCCAACAGCTAGCTATGAGCTGCCACCCGCCCACGCTCTCAAACCTGGCTTGTTCTCCAGCCACTCACACCACCCTGAGCCACCCAAGAGCTACTAAGCACATGACCTCCCTCCCTCTTGTCCACCACCTGTGAAAGGCAGGACTCGGGGTAGAAAACTCAGTGAAGAAAGGAGCAACTAGAAAAGGCACAGCTCTGAGCTCTGGTCCTGCCCCTGGTGCACTGGGTGACCGTGGCAAGCCCTCCCCCCCCCCAGGCTACTCAGTGTTACAGGCCTAGGTGATACTATCTGTGCTCTGCCCAGGTCCACCCAGCTTGAAGCTCCAGCACAGGGAGGAAGCAGGAGGAGAAAAGCAAACACAGGTGCCTGCAGCTGCCAACAGAGACGGCCTGTGGGCGAACACAGGTCTGAGGCAGGCCCAACCCCCGGCTTGGCCCAGCTCCAGGCAGCCAGGCCACCCACAGCTCAGGAGCCCATTCAGAATTCCTGAGCAGTTCCAAGGCAGGGAGGATCAAGTGGGAGTCTATTCCTAGAGACTAGAGGGAAAGGAACAGAAGGGATGGAAGTACTATCTCTGGGGGGCCTCAGAGATGACCCTCCCCCCACATGGGGGGTGGGGGACATTCTGAAGGTATCATGGGCTGGGGGCCGTGGTGAGGAGAGCACTTTTGTCTCTGAATAGAGGAGCCAGGAGATGAGGGGGATACCTCTAGGCAGCTCTGGCCCAGATGTGAAGGGTGGATTCTGAGAACAAGTAGCATTAATGGGGGCAGGAAGGAAGCAGGCTGGGGGTCTGTGGGAACCAATCTGAAAACCCTGGGGTTTCCCATTTGCCTGAACATATAGGGTGAAAGCAGAGGGCCAGCTCCAGTGGCACAAAGACAGCCAGACACATGCATCTGACATGTCCCACCCTCTCCCCGATTCTGCAGCTCCGACACCCACTACTGCTTCCGCCTCCCACGCAGTGAACACACAGATGTGCCCTCTGCGGCAATGGCGTCTCCTGGACACCAAGGACACTAGTCCACAGTGGCAGCTGCCACCTCCTCTACCCACACTGCATCCCTCCTCACCCTACACCCCACCAAAAGGTCTCAGGAGCCCCTCTCATATACAGCAAGGGCCTCAGATGAGTTGGTGGGTACCAGAGCTCAGGCCTCAGAGTCGGAATACTAATCCCATCAAAGACGCCTGGGAGGAGAGGGTCCGCCTGGGTTGACTTAATTTGGCAGAGATGGGGAAGGATTTTAATCCTGCATCAGATTACCTAGACTCAAGAGGAGCTCCAGAGCCTTCAACCTCCTGTCCCAGCCCCAGGAGCCCAACCCCAGGCAGAGGAAGGGACAGGCACTGGGAGGGCTGAGTCCGGCCCCCATTGTACCCGGACCTGCCTGGGTCACCCCGCTCCTCCCAGCAGCTGCCAGCCCTGGTGAGACAACCCTGCCTTCCGCTTCCCCTGCTCACTGCGCTTCAGGTTCCCATGGCAACCTCATCCTCAGCTCCAGGCAGGAGGGGAGCGGAGAGAGGTCTACGAGCATGGGGGCAGGGGAAGAGACAGACTGCAGGGTGTCCTCGACCCAGGAGAATTCCCGAGGGCAAAACCTGGAGACTGTGTGTACAGGGGATCCTTGCAGACAAGTCAGGTGAGGAAGGGGGTGGCCCTGGTTTGTCTCTAGAGGGAGGGCTTAAAAACCACCAGCGCCATGCCCCTCCCCACATGCCCCTCCCCCACAGGACCAGCTCTGACTAGGGCTCAACTGCTTTGACCTCTTTCCATAAACAATTGCTGGGAATGCTACCTTCTCCCTCCCCAGCATCCTCAGGTAGAACTCCACCTCCCACTGCCCTCAGATCCCACTGGGAAGGGAGGTGTGTGGGTACTTGGGCAGTTCAGGTGCCAACGTGGGTTCTAAGACAGAACCGGGCCGCCCATCCCAGCTGGAACCCAGCCCCACAACAGACTGGGCCATGGTGAGGAACGGAGGGGCAGGGTGAGGGGGGCCTTGGCACAGAGCTGAGGCCAGAGCACAGCTGTTCATTGTCCCTTTCTGAGCCAGCCTGGGCAGGTCCCTTTTTTTCTTTATTGGTATTGGGGATTGAATCCAGGGGCACTCAACCACAATCTACCCCCCTATCCTTTTTTATTTTTTGAGACAGGGTCTCACTAAATTGCTCAGGCTCGCCTCATATGTATGATCCTCCTGCCTCAGCTTCCTGAGTCACTGGACCACAGACTTCAAGCTACCATGTCCACTTGGGGGGGGCTTCTTCATCATTCCCAGCAGGGGCCCTCTGCTGATGCTTCTCCACACTCCTCTTGCGCTCAGCAGTTCTTGAGAAGGCAGCCTGATAGGACAAAAGGCTGAGGAACCCAGGAAGGAACTTGGCATCCATGAGGGCAAAACCGGGAAAAGCCTCTATTGGCAAAGAAGAGCTATGGGCAGCTATGGACTTCAAAGAATCCACAGGCACATGAAGCCGCTTTTCTATACGCTGTGTCTGTGCATTCTCTCCTGAAGCTCACCACAAAGCTTTAGGCTAGAAAAGGTAGTTGTCATGTGCCCATTTTATGGATGGAAAAACAGAGATTCACTGTCAAGAACCAGAGACTTGTCCTTGCCTCTCCCACACATTCTCCCAGTCCCACGGCGGCCCAGCCAACTAAAGGCAGGTCTGAAGCAACCTCTGTCCCAGACCCCTGAGGACCTGAGTCACCTTCCTTTTCCCAAGGAAGCGAGGGCAGGGAGAGTGCTGAGAAGCTGCAAGATTTACAGGCTTCCAGGGGACAGGAAGGTGGCAGCCTCTCTCACCAGCCCCACCATTAGCCATGCTCCAGAGGTAGAACAAGGACAGACCAGAGATCCCAAGAGCCTAGCTCCCTCTTTCTTGTGAAACCTCCCTTCCAGGCTTGGACCCCTTCAAAACCCACAGCTTTGTGTTCAAGGAGGAACAAAGATACATCAACAAAGCAACAAGGAGCTTTTGGTTTTACCAAAAGAAGAAGAAGAAGGAAAAAAAAAAAAAAAAAAAACCAGCCCAACATCCTGCCTCTGGTTAGAGCTGCTGATTCCAAAAACCCCTGCTGGGAACACTGCCCACAGACAGGCAGGGAGGGCTCTCACTAACCCAGTTTCTCCCCAGCCCCCCAAGCCTAAGTAGCCCAACTGGTGGGGTTAGGAAGCAACAAGGAGTCATTGTTTGACCAGTGGGAAAAAATGAGCAGTCAAAAAGATCAAGGGTAGACTAGAAGAAGAACTTACCAGCCCTCCGGGATTACAGACAAAAATGAATAAGAAGAAAGCAAAGCCTGCACCTGCCACTGTTGGCTAAACTTAAAGAGAAATGATTGAGGTGAAAAAGACATGGAAATGATGGAGCTCAGTTTTTTCATCTGTAAAAATGGGGGTGTTGAAAGCAAAGTGACCCCCAAGCTTCCTTAAGGTCTGATATCAGAGTTCAGGGATTTGGGCATCGAGGTGAGGGAGCTGCCTGAAGGCTGTGTCTGGCCACCTTGGTTGCCCATTTGGACTCGCCTCCTCCACCCCAACACACACCACACATGCCCCTCCCACGCCAGTGCTGCCTTTGGCTCCCTGAGACACCTGACCCAATTTTCCCAGCAAAGCAGAGAATTCTGGGGAGGCAGGAAAGCCTCAGGCCCCAGGCCTGGGTTTACCCAACACTGCTCACCCTTTAAAAGCTGCTGGGATTAGAGAGAATTTGCTAGAATTTAAACACTGACCTTGCCCTACTCCTGCCCAAGGCCTGAGGAAAGGGCAGCAGCATAGTCCCTGGTTTCCCAGAATCAGGGACATCTCCACCCCCCCAGCTCCTCACAACACAGATAAAATAAACTAAAGGATAAACCCCGGGAGTCTGCAGCCTGTGAAGGGACAGGTGCAACTGAGTGCCCCTTGCCCTCCCCAGGCCATGCACAGCCCTTACTGGACACCCCAAATGCTGGTTCTCCAGACCTAAAGCCCAGCCTCTGCTCTGCAGGTCCCCAAGGAAGAGGGAACAGGCAGTTTCTCTGCATCCACACCCCCAGCCTGGTTTCAAAATCATTTGCATGGAGACAAAGAAGCAGGTTTGTATGGAGCCAGGGTATTGGAAAATCCAGTTTGCAAAACAAATAATCAAGGGTATAAATATTTCCCTAACCAAAAGAGCAGACTCGCCCCACCCACCTAGAAGACTCAAAAAAGGGTTCGATGAACAGTTCCTGGGCTACCTTACAAAAGCTGGAGTGTGGCCTCGACCTTGCCACAGAGATGCCAGTGTGGCTGCTGCCCAGATGTGAGAAGCAGATACAGCCTGCTCACTCAGCGCCCAGTGTGTATGTGTCTGGGGGTGCCCCAAGCACCCAAGTTACCGGGCACCTGGGTAACTGCACATACATGGGAGCCACGGTACCGGGCAGCTGCCCAAGAGCTCTGGCCTGTGTCCATGCCCTTGCCTCTCCCCAAAACCAGCCTAACACAAGGAGGGAAAGAGAAGCAGCCTCTGTGCTGCTTACAAGTCACTGTCCAGAACTTCAATCTTGGTCTTGAGAGTCCTCACAGAAGGACAGACAAATGAGACAGCTCGCTTCTGTCTTGATGCCCTGCCCCCGCCCCCAATGGGTCAGGGACAGGCCCAATATTGAGACCTCCCTGTCAACCACACTCACACCCTGGCTCACTGGGTGGGCCCAGCTACCTGGCAAAATGCCAAGAGACACCACCTGCCCTTTTGGGTCCTACATGGGGCTTAGCCCAGCAGGGCGTGGGGTGTTTCACAGAAGGAAGCTGAGCCAAGCTAAGCTGTGGTCCACAAAGTCCAGCCAGCACAGGAATGGAGAAGCTACCCTCAGAAACCCCAGGATGCAGAAATCTGATGAATGTCACTGAAGGATGGGGCCAAAGGCAGGCAGGTTTAGGGTCTAGCATCCTTGGGTAGGAATTTTAACTATGGAGAAACAGAGGCTCCCGGGTGCAGAGGATGGACTCCCACATAGGGCTTGCTGGCCCAGATGTGGCTGAGGCTGAGGAGAGGGAGCATCTGAGTTTTGGGCAAGGTGCTACTTCAGCAGGAACAAGCACAGCTGGGTTACACATCTGCCACGCCTCCCCTCTCATCCAGGGTCCTTCCCAGCCAACACCTAACTGGTCCAGGGGTCAAAGGTTAACTACATGCAAAGCTAGGACTGTAAAGGCTAGAAAGGGGAGGGGAGGGGAACAACCCCTCTTTGGCTGGTTGCCAGGAGAGAGAGAAGAGAACTTCTACCTTTTAGGGAGGAAGGCTACATCTTCTGCCTCTCCCAGCACCCCCAACCCCTGCAGGAACCCCCAAACCCACTTGCTGCTAGCCTCCCCAGAAGACTGGGAGAAAAGTAAACCAGACCTTTGACACTAAGCTAAGAAAATGCAGAGAAAATAAGGTCAAGCCTTTGATTTCTTTCTCCAACTTCCAAAGCTCACTGAGTTTTAAGCTGCTGGAATATAGAAGAGATGTGAAGCATCGGCACCTGCTACTGAACTTATGCCCAGGAGTGGAGGCCTCGAAGCTGCCCCCAAAAAAGGCTCCGGAGTCCAGCCGGAAGTGGTCCAGCAGCCAGCAGCCAAGGAGTTAAGTGCCCTGGCTTTTCTGAACCCCACCCCACTCCCCAAAGGAGGGAGGAAGTGGCAGAGAATCAGGGCTTGTGTGAGCCCTTAAGAATTTGAAGAATGTCCCATTTCCCTTGGGGCTGGGAGGGGATGGTGGGGGTTAGAGGAACAGAAGTCAGAAGAGAGGGGCAGCTGCAGGAGGAGCCAGCATGGAGCTGTGGCCCTTCCAAGGCTCCTGCCCTTCAGGGAGAGCTGATGCTTAGATGCCCCTTGGGCTTGACATTTTTTCAGAAATTGGTTTCCTAACAACTGGCCCAGGTTGACACAGAGAATCAGGTAAGAAATAAATGTCCAATGAATGTGCAAAACCCCAAAGAGACAGGCAGTGTGGTATTAGGAGGGGACTGGGAATGTGCTAGAAGGGAGACAGTCCCTCCAAGGGGTTTAAGCTCCCAATCAACCCTTTTTAGACAAGTTCCAAATTTCCCTTCCTGGGTGAACTTCAGCTGCAAAGAGCCTCCTGACTGAGAATTTAAAACCAGAAGTCTAAAACGCCCATGAATTTAGACATGTAATGAAGTATGTGTGATTTTTTTTTCCTGCTTAAAAAAATTTAAAAACCAAAACTGGACTAAAATGAGATCTTACATTTATAGAATACTGATCTTTCCACCCACTTGCAGGCAATATGACCTTCTGAAGCTCCCATGTGCCATGGACCTGACACTGAGTTTGCACTTGCTACTTAAGAGGTCACCTTGACAATGGAGGGTTGGGGCACTGTGCAGCTGCTTGAGATGGACCAGGCAGTGTTCCTCCCAGGTGAGAGACAACTGCCTCTCAACTTCCACCTCTGCCTCCAGCAGGCAAATTAATTACATTCAGAAAAGCAGTGTCCAAGGGTCTACCAGGCTAGGCTGGGAAGAGATCTGCCTAGGCCAGGCCATACCCTGCTTCTCGTCCCCACTTCTCAGAAACAAACTCTAGGGCTGGGAGCCACGGTCAACAGAGTATAAAAGGGACACCAGGGCTGGGGATATAGCTCAGTTGATAGGGTGCCTGCCTCCAATGCACAAGGCCCTGGGTTCAATCTCCAGCACCATAAAAAAAAAAGGAGGGGGGACACTGATAAAAGGAGCCCCCAAAAGCCTATTAAGTGCTCAGATGAGAGAAGAAGCCTGTCAGTTACTGGGCAGGTCACTTAATCGCTAGATCCTTCGTTTTAAAAATAAAATTTTTATGTTAATTTACTTATTTGTTAAGAGATAAGAGCTCACTATGTTGCTCAGGCGGCCTCAAACTCCTGGGTTCAAGTAATCTCCTGCCTTATCCACCAAGTGACTGGAAACCCAGGTGCTTGCCACCACGCCCAACTGGATCCCTATCTTGCAGCAGGGTACAATGGGAAAAGCATGTTTGTTTTACTGCCCAGAACTGGATATGAACTAACCTCTAAGTAGCCTCTAAGGAACCTCTAAGTAGCACACTTGTCATCCTAGCTATTCAGGAGACTGAGGCAGGAGGATTGCCAAGTTCAAGGTTAGCCTCAGCAACTTAACAAGACATCCTCTTAAAATCTAAAAATAAAGGGCTAGGGGTGTAAATCAGTGGTAGAGCACCCCTGTGTTAAAACCCCAGTACCACCAAAAAATAAAAATTAAAAAAAAAAAAATAAGAGGAAGAACCCTTGCCTCACCATCTGTTGCGAGGATACAATGTGATCACAATGTATCGGGCCAGGTATGAAAGGGCTGGCAATGTCACCTGGTAGTTGTCAGAAGGGAAGGAAGAACCCAAGGGGGAGTGAAGCGCCCACCCAGTCCCTGCCCCCTGCAAGACTCACGCGTTGCAGTAGGGCTTCTTCTCATAGCCCTTGTAGTTCTTCATGTTCAGTGTCATCTTGCAGGTCTCGCAATGGAAGCATGCTTTATGCCAGAACTGGGGGAGACAGAGGGAGGACACCCATCAGATACCAGGACTGTGGGCAGGGGGCTTGGAAGGCAGGGAGACTCAGGGACTCTCCATCCCAGGGAATGTCCTAAGCCCACAGCTGTGGAGAACTTGGAATCACCCCTGGTGGGCTGGGGGCATCTCAGGTCACAGGTTCTGGTAGCTGATGACACTCCCTTCTCCACCCCACCCTCTACCAGGCAGCCACTGGGGTTCTGCAGGAGGGCAAGCCTGAAGGTGAGGGTGACAGCAGCCCCCAAAAGCCTCAGAAGGTCAGTTCTATCTCCCAGACCACTCCTCCTGCTCTAGAGCTAGAAAGGCCTCATTGCTTATGCAAAGTGGCACTTGGGTTGCTAAGCAGCAGCTCTGAACAGGAAGGGGCAGCTCCTCTAGCTTCACAAGGCCTGGAGATGGGCCCACCCCCACCCCCCCAAGAGCCCATGCACACAGGCCGAGAGCCCTTATACTCTTAGCTCCCATATACATGTGCACCCCCCCCGCCCCCCACAGACACCCTCCCTGTGATGCTCCAGCTCTGGTGTATCCCACTTCTGTGGGTCTCCTCCCCATGAGAAGAGCCCCAGGCTCTAGGGAGTACACCCACACCCCGTCTACCCTCCCTCATCCTTCTCCCACCCAGCTGGAGAACAGGTAGGGGAGCACCCAGCAGCTAGTCTCCCACTGAAGCACTCAAGTCTTGGAGGTGAACTCCCCAAAGCAGATATCAAGGCTCCACCTGTAAGTTATATGACCTTGGGCAGCGCCCTGCACCTCAGAGTCATTTCTGTGTCTGTAGAATGCATATAAAAACACCTATCCATCCTGGTACTGTTAAGGTTTAATGAGAAATTATCTGCAAAACCCTTAGCACAGCATTGAGTCTCCTCAGGACTCAATGTTGGATGCTGGGCACAGCAGGGATGAACCTCTTTGGAGGTTTGGGGACGAAGGCAGGCTACTACTGTGCCCAAACACAGCTCCAATGCATGTGTGTGCAAATGAGCGGAAAAAAAACCCAGAGGCCTGGAACTGAGCCACCAGGACTAATTCAGGGTGGCTGATGGAGGAGACCGAGTAGAAAGCAATAAAGGAAGTGACCGCATCCCTGAGAAGTGGTACTATACTGGCAAACCCATGCAAACGAGATGCACCTTAACCCTGGCAGCCCAGGATGTGGCCCCAGGATCAGCACTAACCAGGGCTTTAGCTATTAAGACCCCAGAATCCAGGCTGTCTGGATGACCCGGCTGGCCTGTCCCTGCCCCAATTCCTAGCAGTCAAAGGAGACATTCCTGACCCTCAAAGGAGGAGTCCAGAAGCCAAGGAGGGGCCAAGGGACTTCAAAAGTGCGCTGTGCCCAGTCACAGAGCTGACAGAGCTCCCTGGCTGTCCATCAAGGGATTTCCCTGCAAGGCAAGCTTTTCAAAAGATGCTTTTAAGACACCTGGAGGAGGGGACAGAAGAAAGGAAAGCTGAGAAGCTGGGATTCAATCTCCCCTACCATGGCGCACTTTAACCAGAGATAATTTCAGGGGGTAACCCCACCCTCTAATGGGGTACTTTCCCTATCAAGAAGATCCAAAGGAAAAGTCTAATGATGGAATATTAAGCAAATGATAGGAGAACCACTCTCTGGGAAGAAGGCCAGTTGCATTCTGGAAGTAAAGGGATGACTGGCCTGAGCCCACCCCCAACCCCAACCAAAGCTTATCTCAGAACCCCTCTCCCATGCCACCCCCCCTCTCCACCAACAGCATCTTCCATTCTCTCCAAAGTGCATACCAACACACACAGAAAACTAAAACTGGGTGGTCTCTGCCTCCATAAGCCCCCAAAGTGAGAGCCCCACTGTCTTTCCCAATAACTGCAAGGCATTGGCAGAGTGCCCCAGCACTGTCACCACCCAGTCTGCTGGCCTCTGCCTGGTAGGCAGCACATGCCCCTGCCTGGGCCCCGGCCTCCCCCACCCCCACAGGGGCCTGCCAGGAAAAACATTCTCCGGAATCCAGACCATGACCCACTTTCACACACACATACACGCAGGAATACACACTGTCCTGAGGCTGGGGACCTCCAAGGCTGTCTCCTGAATGACGCAGGGGAGACAAGGGAAAAGAGACAGACACCCCTACTCTAGCAGATGGCGAAGCCCCTACCCTGAAGCCAAGCCCTATTGGGAAGCAGGAGAGAGTAGAGCACCAGGCTGGAGGTACAGGACCAATAACCCCCAATCCAGAGTTCCCCCAAATCCCTCCAGGCCATGACGGGGAGGAAGAGGACTCCTGTACAAGAGACAGCTCATTCCCACCAGCAGTCCTGCCCACCCCATGCCCCTACTCCCACAAAGACCTCTTGCTCTCAGCTAGATAATCAGAGGCTGGGGCAGGCCATCACCTGTCCCCTTATAGAAGGCTTAGAAGCAGTAATGGAAACCAGAATGGACTGCATACCTGCAGGACAGTTACTGAGCTTGGTCTCCATATCTGCAAAGTGGAGCTGAAAATATTCTCCCTGAGGCACCGTGGCAGGGAATGAGGTTTGCCAGGGTCCACTTCACAAGATGCCTAGTACCCTCGCTGCTGCATGTCACTCCTCTCCCTCTTCTTGGAAGAGGGCCATAGATTCAAGAAAATCCAGCAGCTCCTGCCACTGTGTCCTCTTTGGAGAACAGGAAATGGCCAGACACTCAACTCCTGGGAGCCAGGCCTGGGCTGAGCACAAAAATCCAAAGAGGAAAGAAACCCTCAGGCTGGGGATGTGGCTCAAGTGGAGCTCGCCTGGCATGTGTGGCCCGGGTTCGATCCTCAGCACCACATACAAACAAAGATGTTGTGTCCACCAAAAACTAAAAAATAAATATTAAAAATTCTCTCTCTCTCTCTCTCTTTAAAAAAAATTAAAAAAAAAAAAAAGAAAGAAAGAAACCCCATCCTGTCTCAATGGGGTCAGTGGCCCTATCTGCCTCCTGACTCTGCCCCAGAAGCCCTGTCCCAAAGCAAGACATTCTTGCTAGCAAAGACTTCAGGGAAGCAATCCCGGCACTCGGGGGAGCAAAGTGCACCTCAAGGCAGCTACTTTCATGCAGCCAACTGCGGCAAAGTCCACGGTGTCCCTGTTCACAGAAACCAGGCAGCCCTTGACCAAACTCTGGCGCCAAGAAGCCACTCTGCCAGATCCCAGGACACAGGAGGGCCACCTCTGCAACCTCCTCTACAGAAACCCACTCTACAGAAAGGCAAACAGAGACTGGTGGGCACAGAAGCCCTGCAAGGATCCCTCTCAGTTGGGCTACCTGGGCCAGCCCAGTCCTTCCAAGGCTCTGGAAGTGGGTGTGGAGAGCTCCAGGTCACTGCGCCTACACCTGACACCTTGCCTTTTGAACTCCAGGCTGCCTGGGGTGGAATGACTCAGGGTTGGAGTATGAGATCTTCTCCTCCTTTCCTGTTGCCCAGGGTTATAGTTTTTCCTCTCCACCAAGGGCAGCATCAGCAGTACCCTGTCCAGGTTACCAACCCAGGCTAATGGCTTAAAGGTGTGTATCTTTCCTGAATCTCCACCAATATTATTATTATTCCTTATACCCCAGTTGCCCCACCCCCATCCCACAAGATCCCAGATCTGTAGGTGGAAGTGGGGGATTAGGGAGGGCTATGACTCATCTTTGGCACTAATAAGAGTGCGTAAATAAAAAATACTTTTTGCATGGGCTGGGGTTGTGGCTAGGTGGTAGAGTGCTTGCCTAGCATGTATGAGGCACTGTATTCAATTCTCAGTATGACAGATAAATAAATGAATAAAATAAAGGTCTATCAACATCTAAAAAAATTTTTTTAAATAAATACTTTTTGCAAATACACCAGCAGAAAGAACTTTGGATGTGAATTCCAACTTTGGCTAAAAGCAAAGGGGCAAGTCACATCAACTATCCGAGCCTCTGTTTATAGATTCATTATTCCCAGGAACAATCACTGATGTCTGGCGAGGCAGCTACATATTCTGAGCCCAGAACACTACAGTGAGCAGGAGCTATTATGAATGAATGATTGCAAGGTGATCATGGGGTATTCTAAGCTTTGGCTAGGAAACTGAAACAAGGACTTTTGCCTCTTCAAGGGTGGAGGGAGAGCTCTGATAACCAGCGGCAGGGAGCCCACCCTAAAGGGGGATTCCAGAGGAAGTGGCAGCAGATCAATTCTCTAACCTTCCTGAATGTCTCCACCTGTTTTCAGAAGCCAGGGGAAGCGAGCCAGTCATGGGAGAGGGACATAACAAGATACTTGACAATACAGGTACCCAGATATAAAGTAGGTATACAAAGTAGGTGTTCAATAAATATTTGTTGAATGAATGAGCAAATGAGGTCACCCTGTTTCTCCCCCAGTTCTAATCCCAGAAATCCTCTGGGGAAACAAATCCCGACCTCCTTCCTCAAACACTGTCATAAGCAATACATGTTTATCCAGCATGCAGAGCACCCTGGGTAATGCAGGTTGGGGGCAGGGTGGCCTTCTCCTTGAGCCTTACCCACCTATGCCTTTGGCAGATAAAAGACTTAACACCAAGGACACAGCTTGTGCTTTAGCCATTTGGTGTGCTACATGTCACCAGAGACTGTAGTGAACCAGGCCAATCTAAGTTGACTGACCATTATTGGGAATGGGAAGCGTTCGGTAGCTGGTTAGTAACAATGCCTGTGGGACTGAACATTTCTTACTCCCAAGTCTCAGCCCAGTATTATCCAGGTGCTTGAAGGAAGCTGGTTCTCCAGGTACCTTTTCTTACTGGAGGGGGTAGGGAAGAATAAGCCTGAATATTTCAGGCCTCTGACTCAGTGCAGGAGGAAAGGAGGACAAGGTCTTTCCAGAGCTACTTCCTTTAGGGACAGTTCTCAAAACAGGGAGGAATCACCCCATCCTACTTTCCACAGCAACCCCCTCCAGAACATCCTCTTCCAGCTGAGACTCAAGAACTACTAGGGAGGGTCCCTTGCAGTATCCCTGCCTCCTCCCCTGACACACAGCACGAAAGGACGTTTTATATTTCTGGTACTGGGGATTGAGCTCAGGAGTACTCTAACACTCTAACACTAAGTAATATCTCCAATCATTTTTATTTTTTATTTCGAGGCAGGGTCTTCCTAAGATGTCCAGACTGACCTTGAATTTGCAATCTCCTGCCTTAGTCTCCTGAGTACTTGGGATTATAGGCATGTGTTACTGCAAGGGGCACTGATGGTCTTTATAAGGCAAGTGAGTGTAGGACTAGACAGAAAAGGTAGGGAGGGGACTGTTATGGTGGCCAGCACTTGTAATCAGCCTATAATCCTAGCTATTTGCAAGGCTGAGACAGGAGGATCACAAATTCAAGGCCAGCCTTAGCAACTTAAGGAAACCCTGTCTCAAAATACAAAATAAAGGGGTTGGGGTTGTGGCTCAGTGGTAGAGCACTTGCCTTAGCATGTGTGAGGCACTGGGTTAGATTCTCAGCACCACATATAAATAAATAAAGGTCCACCAACAACTAATAAAGTATTTTTTTAAAAAATACAAAATAAAAAGGGCTGAGGATGTAGCTTCTACTTACTGCAGTGTTCTGGGCTCACTGGCAAAGCATCCCTATGTTCAATTCCAGTATCATGTGGGGGGAAAACGCTCCTTCCAGAAACTAGTGAACTACCCACCTCCAAGGTTACAACATAGTCATACTCACACACCCTATAAGGCCCAGAGCCATTCATTAAGCTGGTGGGAGCAGACCTAGAACCAAGACCAAGTCTTCCAACTTCCAGGCTAGCAATCCTTTCATCCTATATTGCCTCTGAAGGTGAGCACTGTCTCCTCCCAATTCATCACTGTGGACAGGAAGAGGAGCCCAGAAAACTGCAGATGCAGGAGCCAAAATCCCTGCCATCAGGGAGGTCAAAATCCATGTGTAAGGTCAGATAAGTTGTCAAGGGAATGTTTCCCCATCTAGAAGCTCCAGGCTCATGTCCTGCCTTCCAGAGACTGACTCAATTATCCAGCAGATCTACACCTTCTCTCTTGCCCACAATATCCTCTCCTCCTGCCAGTCAAGCACTGAAGGGGTAAGGAAACAGCAGCAGTCCTCTAAGTCCCTTCCCTACAAGAGCAAGTTCAAATGTGTTTCAGAATCTCTAACCCCACCTCTTCATCCTGACTCAGGGGCCAAAGGTCACTGAGGAATGGCAACCCCAAGGGGGCAAGGAGAGACAAACTATCCAATGAACTAACCTTTCCCAAACAACCTGCACCTTTCTTGTATGCAGTTCCCCCCACCCCACTCCTGCCAGTTAGGATAGAAAAGAGGAACTATTTAGACTTGGAGCCACCTTGGGATGGTGGGTGCAAAGCACAAGGAGGAGGGGACCAAAACTGAGACCTTTCTTCCAGACCACGGAGGGGACTCAAGGAAGGGCAGGCTTACCATAGGATCTTAAGAGCTTAACAAGAGGGCAGGATCCTACCCCAAACTGTGCTGGAAACACCCAGTTCTGCTCTCCACCCCCCTCTAAAAGTATAATGGCAACCAGATGAACGAGTCCAGCTTGGGCGGGGGGTGGGGGGGGAGGGGGACGCCTAAGGGCCCCAGGGACAGCGAATTTCCAGAAGGCCACCCTCTCCTCCCCCCCCAAACACCTCCCCCTTTTCTCGGCTTCCCCAGAACTCAACCAACCCCACCCTCCATTGGAGAAACCTGCTTTGAAAAGTTAGCTCTTTGTTCTACAAGCCGATCTTCAGACAGAGCACAATTTCAGGAGATCTCTTCGAAGAGTCCCCCACCCACCCTACCCTAGCACCGACCCCGCCCGGTTCGGGCTGCACTGCCCAGCATCAGGAGTTGGCTTGTAATTCGAGGTGGGGGCTGGGAAGATGTGAAGGAGGACTGGCTGGTCCCTTAACCACAGAACCACCAAGGGGGGGCTCCAGGTCGTTCCAAAAAGGGGTTCTCGAGGCAGGGCTCGGGTCCTCACCCGAAGCCCCCTTCCCAGAGGCGACCTTCGCCAGGCGATCGTCCGCGCTGGGGGCCTCCAGGCCAGGAAGCCGGGCCGGGGGTGGCCAGAGCAGCAGGTTTCGCCGGCCCCCGGCCGCCGCCCCGCCCCCGCCGCCCCCTCCCCCCCCAGCGCCCCGCGCTTCCGCGTACTTGGCGCTCGGCGCGGCGGGGAGAGGGAGCGGCCGTCTGCTCTCACTCTCCTGGCCCTGGGGGGCGGGACTGCACCTCTAACCTTCCCCGCACACACACACCCCGGGCCTGGCTTTCTTGTGTTGTCCCAGCCCCTGGTCACAGAGACCACCCTTCTCCAGCAGTGGCTGCCCGCCTTGTCCTGGATCTCCCAGCTCCCAGACCCCAAGGGGTCCGTCCCCACACCCAATGACACCGCCCACCCTCCTTCCCTTCCCCAGGGATCGCGGGGATGAGGCGGCAAGACCCAGCCCCTCTCTCCTCCCCCTCCTCCGATCGTAGCTCGGGGTTGCCTAGACGCGTCTCCGAGTCCCGGAACTCACCTTATCCAGACAGTTCACCTTCTCCGTGGGGTACACGATCTTGCCGCACCGGGCACAGTTGGGGTTCATGGCTCCGGAAAAGACTGGGGCGGGGATGCCCGAGCTCAAGCACGTTCTCTCCCCCGGCGGGCTGGCGGGAGGCGGCCGCGGCTGCACTATACTAGCGGCGGCGACGGCGGCTGGAGCTGGGGAACTGGCCTCCGCCTCCGCCCTCCTTCCCCTAATAAACACAGCGGGGAGGAGGGGCTGCACCGGGGCGGGGACGCGCCTCGGGCGCGGACAGGGGCGCGCGCGACGAGGCGCGCTCCCCGGGCGACGTGGGGCTGCGCGGGGGCGGGTTCCGGGGCGGGCTGTGGGACCCGGGTGCCAGAGCCCCAGCTCTCCCAGGCAGACCGTGCGCTTTGCCCAGGACCTTTCCCGCGCTGGAGGCGGTGTCGAGCCAGGCTGGCAGCAAATCTGGAGTGCCCAGGCTCCGAGGGACTGGCGCACCCCTTCCACCCGTCGAGGGCGGGGTTGGAACACTCCTGAACGCCCAAGCAGATTCTCCAGATTCAGGGACTTTCCTTCCTATCAGTGGGTGAACCTGCAGCCTGAACCGGAACCCCGCTTCCCCGCCCCCGCAGTTAGCTCCCTTCCCGCCCACGTCCTTTCCCACATTTGTGGGGCGGAACCTGTCCTTTGCCACTAGACTCAGAGCCTCGGGATCGAGGCTAAATCTTCGTCTCCGCGCTTCTGCGGTGCAGCTTTCCCAGGGTTCCTCGGATTCAGGCACCTTCTGCTTTCAACTTGGCCCCTTTCCTCCTTAATCCGTCTCTCCTTACTCTTAGTTCGTACCTGTGTAGCAGCTGCAACACTGTTTTAGCACCCAAAAGAGCCACCTCCAACCACGGGAGCGGCACGGGGGTATAGCTCAGTGGTAGAGCATTTGACTGCAGATCAAGAGGTCCCTGGTTCAAATCCGGGTGCCCCCTTGGTGTGTTTTTCTCCTCTGTGTAAGGAGCATAATTCCTTTTCTCATTCTCAATTCACATTTTAACGTTGTATCCTAGGTTATAAAAAAACAAAAACGGGGGCGGGGTGAGTCCCTTCCTCGTTTTCCAACCTTAGCAGAAAGCTTTCTGTTTTGCTTTGTGTCCACCGGAAGGTGGTGGTGTGGGTTGAGTGCACTATCGGATACAAAAGATGCACGTCCCCATACTGGCAACAGAGGTGGGATTTCTGCTGCCACCACCACAGGTGTATCAGGCACTTCAGGACGCTGGGTTCGGGGTACAGGATGACTACTCCAAGTTGTCGTTCGTGTCCGATGGGGGTAGGGGTGGGTCAAAGAGGGAAACCCGCAGGCACAACCCTTTCCAACTTCAACTTTTTCCTTTTTTCTTCTTTATTTTATATTATTATTTTTATTGTTTATTTTGTTCGACTTCAATACCATTGGACATGACATGTTGTGTTCACCCTTCCCTATTGCTCATGACAGAGACTGAAGACATTTCAGGAACAGTAAAATAACCAATACATGCCTATCAGTTTACTTTAATGTACAAAAATTAAGTTACCCCGTTGCAAACCATAGAAATGAATGCACACAGCAAAATTATCCTGAGGGCTTGATTCTTAGAGCTGCAATGGGACCCAGAGAATTAGCTTTTCCAGTAATTTCCCAGGTGATGCTGGTGATACTTGTTCCCTGAACACACTTTGAGGAATAGTGGAATGATACTACCGGTTATCTAGTTTCAAATTCTAAAGATGTGAACAGATATCTGCTGGCTGTGTGCCCATGTCATTGTGTGGTTGGAGAAAAATGATAAGTTTGAGGGAGAATCCCTTCCACTAGGTTTTGCCCCAAAAAAGGAAAAAATAAAGGAGACAAGCAGAGGCATGTTGCTTGAGTCAGGGGGAAACTGTGATATTTTAAACCCGGAATCTGATTGTGTCATCCCTAGGGACCTAGGGAAATACTTGGGCACATTTTTCCCCCAGTTCCCATTACAGCGAGCTGCTGGGCTGGACAAGGAGATAAGTAAGAGCCATGGTGCAAAACCCAGGCTGCAGAAATAGCTAACCAGCATTTCTCCCCTTTCCCAGACACCAACCCCTGAACATGGCACCTGTAGATTATCAAGCCAAGGCCCTGCCTTTGTGCTAATATAAAGAAGGGAAGTTACTCACTTTTAACCTGTCATCTCTGTACTATGACCCCTTAAACTTGGCCAGAATATAAGCTTTCTGAACATGGATTCATCCTTAGTCTTTTCAACCAGGGTATGAACTAGGCAAAATAATACTGCTCTGACCCTAACATGCCTTTTTTAATTTTTTAAAACCCCAAATCAAATTATAATTAACAATAATGAGTGGATTAGTGAACAATTTCTAAGATGATAATAACTCAGTGCCTTGCCTCTACCTATTGAGGGTGCAGGTGGGCTTTTTATCACATAGTCAGGGTGGAAAACTCAAACCTACTAAAGCTACCTCTGTGTTGCTGCTAGTTCTTGGAAGCCAGGAACCAGGGGGGAAAATTATGCTAGTGGAAGAGTCAAAGGACATTTTTTCAGAAGTTTTGGATCCAGAAATCCCCTAGTGACTGGTTATCTGAGTCACCTTTGAAAAATAGTAAAGTACTGGCAAGGGGGCACCCGGATTTGAACCGGGGACCTCTTGATCTGCAGTCAAATGCTCTACCACTGAGCTATACCCCCTCTGCTGGCAAGTGCCTGTGAATTCTTTTTACTTGGACTATCAAATTTTCATGCTGAAAGTCATTTATCTATTCAAAATTAAGACATTTTTGCTAAATGACATTGAATTTACCAATAAGAGAGGCACAAATGAAAAAAAAAAAACATGTTTGAAAACATGTAAATGTAGGTTTTTTCTGAGCTCAGATCTTTGTTCATAACACCACTCATTTCTTTCCCCTCACAAGTCAGAGAATAACCTCTTGGAAAACTGGAGAGGGAAACTTTTCCCATGGTCTCTCTAAAAGGAGTACAAATAATAACTAAAAAGACACCTCCACTGAGGCCTTCTGTGTGTACAAGCTGTTGGTTCCCCATTTTTTTTTTTTTTTTTTTTGTTAATGGAGCACTCACTGTACAGAACAAACTTTCAACAGAGAGATACGGAGTTTCTAACTCACTAAGTTTACAATCTACTGGGGACAGACTGGAAATAAATGCACAAGTGAATAAACAAGGAAATAGAGCAGTGATAAAGGAAATTATTGAAATAAATACCAAAATGTAATTAAGGAGGTACTGGTGGTTATTTCAAGTTGGACAGCCATGGAAGGCTTTTTTCTCCCCTTTTCTTTAGGAGTGAACCCAGTCCTTAGGCACACATGCTAGGGAAGGACTTTTACCAATAAACTACATTCCTAGCCCCATGGAATCCTTTTTTTTTTTTTTAATATATATATTTTTAGTTATACATGAATGCAATATCTTTATTTTGTTTATTTATTTTTAGATGGTGCTGAGGATCAAACCTAGTGCCTCACACATGTGAGCACTCTACCACTGAGCCACAACCCCAGCCCCACAGAAGGCCTTTTTGAGCAGATAAATTGGCAGTTCAAACCTGAATGACATGTAGAAAGCAGCCATTTGGCAATCTATGGGGGAAAGTTACTGAAGGTGGAGGAAATGGCTACTACAACATCCCTGAGGCTTGAGGAAGTTGGACCTCCGGAGAGCAATTCGAGAGAGCTCGAGAAATAGCCAGGGGTGAGTGACCCAGGTTTGTATTTCCAGCAGCTCAGAAGACTGAGGCAAGAGGATCACAAGATCCTGGGCCAGCCCCAGAAATTTAGCAAGATCCTGTCTCAAAATAAGCACATCACAGAGGAACTGAGTGGTAGAGCAAATCTGATCACCTCATGGCCAGAAGCACAAGAGAGAGGAACAAGCTCCGGTCTCACTATCCCTATCCCCTTTATGGGCACATCCCCAGTGACCCAAAAACATCCCAGTAGGTCTTACTACCTCTTGATAGTACCACTCTGGGAAGAAACTGTTAACATATGGGCCTTTGGGGGGACTTTTAAGATCCATATTATAGCAATATCAATTATTTGGAAGCTAATTTTTAATGTTGTCTTTTTTTTCTGTTTTCACTGTTGGAGATCCACCAAACCTCTTGTGACTGTGAGGTTAAGAAACCCAACATCGGGCTGGGGATGTGGCTCAAGCGGTAGCGCGCTCGCCTAGCATGCGTGCGGCCCGGGTTCGATCCTCAGCAGCACCACATACCAACAAAGATGTTGTGTCCGCCGAGAACTAAGAAAAATAAATAAATAAATAAATGTTAAAACTCTCTCTCTCTCTCTCTCTCTGTCCCCCTCTCTCACTCTCTCTTTAAAAAAAAAAAAAAAAAAAAAAAAAAAAAAAAAAAAAAAAAAAAAAAAAAAAGAAACCCAACATCTGCAGAGTAGACTGACAGGATAGAGACCCAGGGAAGAGCTGCTGGGGATATACCTCTGTAATAAAGCATCCCTGGGTTCAATTCCTAGTACCAACAACAACAAAGAGAGAGAGACAGAGAGACAGAAACACTCAAGTTTGTGTAGGCCTTGTTGGTCAAATAAGTTTGGATTTTTTATGAAATGACAGTGTAGCTCAGTGGTAGAATGCTTGCTTAGCATGCACTGGAGACCCTGGATTCACTCCTTAGTATTGGGAGAAAAAAAAGAGTAGATCTCATGTTAGGTGTTCTTACCACATTAAAATAGAGATAGTGGGTAGACATTGAGACACCAGTTAGGAATCTATTGCAATAATGCAGGTGAAAGATGGTGACAAGGTCTTAGACTTTGGTGTATGAGTTTCCTGTTGCTGTAACAAATCACCACAATTTATTTGCTTAGCACAGCACAGATTTATTATCTTACAGTTCTGGAGGTGAAAATTTAAAAATTAGGGTTGGGGATATAGTTCAGTGGTAGAGCATGTGGCTAGTAAGCACAAGTCCCTGGCTTTGATTCCCACTACCACCAAAAAAATTATATTCCAAAATCAATTTCACTGGGCTAAAAATCAGAACATTATCATGTCTCCATTACTTCTGGAAGCTCTAAGTCCCTTGACACTTCCAGCTTCTAGAGGCTGCTACATTTGTTGGTTCCTAGCCCATTCCTCAATGGCATCAACCAGCAGCATGGCATCCTCTCCCCCTGTGCCATCCTTACACCTCTCTGACTGACCTTCTTGCTTCCTCCTTATAAGGACCACTGTAATTATTTTGAGCTCACCTGGATAATCCAGGGTAATCTCCTCATCTCAAGATCTTTGATTCAGGGCTGGGGATGTGGCTCAAGCGGTAGCGCGCTTACCTGGCCAGGCTTCAGTCCTCAGCACCACATACAAACAAAGATGTTGTGTCCGCCGAAAACTAAAAGATAAATATTAAAATTCTCTCTCTCTTTAAAAAAAAAAATCTTTGATTTAATCACATCTACAAGTCACACATTCACAAGTGGGTTCATAAGGTATTTGAGATAGGGACATATTTGGAGGGCTGTTATTTATTCTACCATAATTTGGAACAGCAGAGATGGAAAAATATACAGGCATGCAGATTGCTCCTGGCAAGACAGCCGTATCATTTACTGTAGGTGGATGGCTCATGAAGAATGAGAGAAAGAATCAAGAATGATCGGTATTTTTTTATCTTTTACTATCTAGGGTAGTCATGTGTTTTCCTCAAATTAAAATGTTTTAAAGGGGGAAAAGTAGCCAGATGAATGAGAAATTGTGCTCCATTTGTGTGCAATGTGTCAAAACGCATTCTACTGTTATTTATAACTAATTAGAACAAATTTTGAAATTTTTTAAAAAGAGGGAGAAGGATAAATGTAGGGAAAAAAATCAAGAGTTTTTTTTTTTTTTTTTAAAGGAGAAGATGTAGCTCAGTGGTAGTGTCACCAGAGGAGGACTCAGGAATTTCCAGAGAGGGGGAATCTCAACTCAGGACTAGTGGGGTTCTTGACATACATTATAGAACTAATTTTAATACTCTGTTGTGCTGGGCATGGTGGTACATGCCTGTAATCCCAGTGGCTGGGGAGGCTGAGGCAGGAGAATCACGAGTTCAAAGGCCAGCCTCAGCGATTTAGTGAAGCCCTAAGCAACTCAGTGAGACCCTGTCTCTAATTAAAAATAAATAAATTTTTAAAAAAGGTTGGGGGTGTGGCACAGTGGTTAGGTGCCCCTGAATTCAATCCCCAGTACCAAAGAAAAACAAACAAACAAAAAAGAAAGTGTTGGGTCAGTCAGAGATGGACAGAGATTTATTTAGGAAAGCAGAGACAAGGAATGTCAAGGAAGAATTCAGTCTATCACAAGAGTGAGATGCAATTTGGGGGCTGGGACTCTTCTTTTAAAGGAAACTTGATGCCAGGTATGGTGGCTGTAATTTCAGTTGCTCAGGATGCTGAGGCAAGAGTATTACAAGTTTGAGGTCAGCCTGGGACAACTTAGTAAGGACCTAAGTAACTTAGTGAGAACCTGTCTCAAAATAAAAAATAGCTTAGTGATAGAAAATCCCTGGGTTTGGGCTGGGGATGTGGTTCAGCAGTAGAACGCTCACTCGCCTAGCACATGCGAGGCCTTGGATTCCATCCTCAGAACCACATAAAAATAAATAAATAAAGATATTCTATCCAACCAAAAAATAAATATTAAAAAAAGAAAAGAAAGGAAAAAAAAAAAAAAGAAAATCCCTGGTTCAAGCCCCAATACTGCAAATAAATGAAAAAAGAAAACTTGGTTGGGTATGGGAAGGCATGTGGGAATATCAGTCTGGTGGTCTGTTCTCAGAATCTTTAGGCTGATATGGTCTCCATTATCTGCTGTAGATAATGTTGGAAAGATTTTTAAATATATTATGTCTGCTTTGCTTGATCTTTTTATTTTGTGGGCTAATTATCAGTACAGAAAGGTAATTTTCATAAGTGAATGAATTGATGGGAACTCTAAGATTTACTGATTTCCCAGAAATTTGGGCATGACATGCCTGGGAGAAGAATGAACTTGAGGAATGACAGGCATGGAAAGGTATGCACAATTTCAAGTCAAAATTGTATTTCCTGCAGGGCATGGTCATGCACAGCCTGTAATCTCAGCAACTCAGGAGGCTGAGGCAGGAGGATCACAAATTCCAGGCTGACCTCAGCAACTCTGCAAGGCCCTAAGCAATTTAGCAAGAACCTGTCTCAAAATAAAAATATATTTTTTAAAGGGTCTGGGGATGGGCTGGGGATGTGGCTCAAGCGGTAGCGTGCTCACCTGGCATGTGTGCAGTCCAGCACCACATGCAAACAAAGATGTTGTGTCTGCCGAACAACTAAAAAATAAATATTAAAATTCTCTCTCTCTTAAAAAAAAAAAAAAGGAGTCTGGGGATGTAGCTCAGTGGTGAAGCATCCCTGAGTTAAATACCTAGTACTAAAAAATACAAATAAAAAATAGATAAAATTGCATTTTTTTGTTCTTCCTTTTGCCTCTTTTCTACTCCCCCCCACCCCCCCGCATCTTACCCTAGTAGTATGTGATGTCCTGGATTAAATCACAAGCACCAGAAAAACAGTTTGTTTTTAAAGTTCTTTTACAGAAAGTAATAAAGCACAGCCCCTGATCTTTATAGATTCCACACGCTAGTATCACAGTTACCTTTATTTTCTTGCAGTGCTAGGACTGAGCGGAGGACTTCCCACAAAGTGAGGCAAATACACTACCATTGAGCTACACCTTTGGCCAAGGTACCTAGTAGACATTTAAGAGAAGAGGAATATGCAGCTGGAGCTCCAGGTAACCAGTGTTTATGGGAAAGTTTCAGGTTGAAAGTAAAAATTGGGGGGTTGTCAGTGGATTGATTATACTTTCGGAAAGAGGTAGTTATCTCAGATGTTTTGGAATTGGTTCAAACTAGCATGGGAAAAAACAGTGGCTAAAATTTCAGGAAATTTTAAAAGTTTGATTTCAATTTGGTAACTTGAAATCAGCAGGGGTGTATATGCACCACTGGAATTGGCAAACACTAAGACTCAGGTCCCCCAGAGTCAGTTGGTAGGCATTTATCAGCACACTACTGTTTCCTCCAAAAAGAGGCAAGCTGTTCAGCTGAATGAGAGAGGAGGAGAGAGAAAATGTGGGGAGTTTGTGACAGGAGAACGTTCATGAGATGATCATTTAGGAGCGTGAAAAAGTGAACATATTTGAGCAGTGGGTCAGGAATGCTAAGCAGAGTCTGTTTGAGATTGGTGGAGTGACATAAACTTGTGTGCTTTTCTTCTACAAACGTCATCTGCTCGGGTAGGTGCGATATTGATGCAATCCATTGGTTGAATTTAATTAGGTTGTGGGTTGGTAGGGGAGTACAACCTGAGGCTTACAGTGAACCAGTCACAATGCCCAGTACTTTGGGGAATGCAAAAAAGAATGCAAAAAGATGCCTTCCTCAAGAGACACACTGTGTACTCAGCAACTCAGGAGGCTGAGGCAGGAGGATTGCAAGTTCAAAGCCAGTCTCAGCAATGTAGCAAGACTCTGTCTCAAAATAAAAAAATAAAAAGGGCTAAAAGGGCTAATGAAATATATGGCTCAGTGATTTAGTGCCCCTAGGTTCAATCTCTGGAATAATAATAATAATAATAATAATAAGAAGAAGAAGAAGAAGAAGAAGAAGAAGAAGAAAATAAAAGAAATACACCGTTTGGTTGGAGAAATAAAGATACATATGCCAAGCAAACAAGCACTCAAGCCCATCATGGTGGCACATGCCTATAATCTTGGCAATTTTGGAGGCTGAGGCAGGGGGATGAAGGGTTCAAAGTCAGCTTCAGCAATTTATTGATGTCTTAAGTAGCTTAAAGGCCAGGGATGTGACTCCAAGTTTAAACACTCCTGGATTCAATCCTTAGTACCAAAAGAAAAGAAAAGAAAACACCCAAAAGTTAAAAAAAAAAAATGCAGAAAGCAGAACTTCTTAGACAAGTAGTTGATAATGAGAGAAATTAGAGTAGCTCAATGGTAGAGTGCCTGCCTCCCTAGCCTGCTGGAGAAACTAAGTTGTAGAAATCAGGGGTGCTGTACCACTGAGTTAAATCCCCAGTCCTCTTTTTATTTTATTTTGAGACAGTGTCTCTTTAAGCTGCTAGAGCTACCCTTGAACTTGAAATCCTCCTGCCTCAGCCTCTTAAGTAGCTTGGGATCACAGGTGTGTACCACCATCAGGCCAAAGTCATAGACTTCTTAAAAACTGAAGTGAGAAAGAAGAAATGGGCAATCACCATTGCAAAGAATTAAGAAATTTCCTATCTTGAATAAAATTTGATGTTTGAAGGAGCCAGCGGAGGGAGCTTGATGAAAAATGCTGTAGAGAATGGAGAAAATGGGGACAAGTCTGCCTGGGAGCAGAGAGGGTCTAGGAAGGACAGGGAAACGCTCCCTCTTGTGAGCACAGCATTGGGCTGGGTATTCAATACAGTTGAGGCTGCAGGCAGGGAGGAGAGAAATTAGACTTGAAGAATCCTCAGAAGTCGGAGGTAGAAAAAACAGTAGTGATGGAAGAGAGGCATCCTATCACATGTACCCATGGGACTTTCAAACCTTCAAGCCTGAATAGGATTCAACTTTCTCCTCTTTGGCTTGGGTCAGGCTTGCCTTTGCAATCTTCTCTTGGTTCTTTGGTATCACCCCAGAAAACCTAACAGAGTGTATCATAGATACTAAAATATCTTATTCACTGGAGGCAACAGCTGGTTAGTAAACACTGCATTTAAGATATAAGCTCCTCCTTTGCAGCAAAGGGGGTATAGCTCAGGGGTAGAGCATTTGACTGCAGATCAAGAGGTCCCTGGTTCAAATCCGGGTGCCCCCTAGTACCTTCACTTTTAAAATTGAAGGCAAGACCAAGAATATACTTCATATTCTAGTAGTCAGAAAAACATTGGGACATTAATTACATATGTGATAGCACCTTCCTCTGAATCAGTGGTTTGTGGATTATGCCATGAAGACCCTCAGGTCTCTGTGAGATCCTTTCAGTGCAGAAAAAGTGGGTTATTCTCACATTAAGAGTAACATGACTTACCTGTTATTCTCTTTAGTCCATGAGAAAACAAAGTAACTTCCCAGAGGCTACATGATATACATCACAATACATTAGATGTTGAAATAAGGAAAAATAAAAACAACAACAAAAACCCTGTTTCTCATTAAGCCAGATGTTACAGGGATTTAATAAATAAATAAATAAGACAAAGCCACTCTTGTTACTGTATCATTTGTCTTTGGGAAAATACAATTACTTGGGCTGGGGATGTGGCTCAAGTGGTAGCGCAGTCGCCTGGCATGCTTGCAGCCAGGGTTCGATCCTCAGCACCACATACAGACAAAGATGCTGTGTCCGCCAAGTACTGAAAAATAAATATTAAAGTTCTCTCTCCCTCTTTCTCACTCTCTCTCACTCTTTCTTTAAAAAAAAATGTACAGATTCATGAGCTCTCTCATAAATTAACCAAATTAAAATCTTAAAAAAAAGAAAAAAAAGAAAAGAAAATTACTTTTCATTTTTAAAGTGTTTAAAGTGTTATTTAAAAGCAGGACAAGGTGATACACAACTGTAATTCCAGCAATTTAGGAGGCTGAGGCAGGAGATTTGCAAAATCCTTTTCTCTGCACTGAAATCCACTTTTTTCTTCACTAAAAGGGTCTCACAGTCATCCGATGGTCTCCATACCGGAATTCACCAGCCATTGATTCAGAGGATACTCTTCTCAATATTATCACATTGTAGCTATTTTTCTTTCCCTGTCTAGGTAATTTAGCAAGACCTTGTCTCAAAATAAAGTAAGAAGGGCTTGGGATATAGCTCAGTGGTAGAGCACTTGCCTAGCCTTCACTGAGGCCCTTGGTTTTTAATCCCCAGTACTGCAAACAAACAAACAAAAAACTTTTTCCTAAAAAAAGAAACTAGAATAGTTTGGGGGTATGGCTGAGTGGTGTGCTTACTTAGCATGTACAAGGCCCTGAGCCTAATCCATAGATTTAATATCTAGTAACAGGGCTGGAGTAATGGCTCAGTGGTACAGTGCTTGCCTAGGATGTGTGAGGCACTGGGTTCAAACCTCAGCACCACATAAAAATAAACAAACAAAATAAAGGCATTGTGTCCATGTTTAACAGTAATAAAAAAAGTTAAAAAAAATCTAATAACAGACACATATTTAAAGAGGTTTCTTTTTCTTTCTTTCTTTTTTTTTTTTTTGGTAATGGGTATTGAACCCAGGGGCACTCAACCACTGAGCCACATGCCACATCCCCAGCCCTCTTTGTTTTTTATTTTGAGATAGGATCTTGCCAAAATGCTTAGGGCCTTGCTAAATTGCCAAGGCTGACCTCAAACTTGCAATTCTCCTGCCTCAGCCTCCCGAATTGCTGGGATTACAGGCATGTGCCACCACACCTGGCTGCAGGTAAAAATTTTTTAAAAATGAAAAAATGAAAAAAAAAAGTTCCTCCATAGTCTTCCCCATCTTGGTTGAGTGTCATCTTCCAAATGCTCAAAACTGAGGTCTTGAAAAGATTTCATTTGGAGAGGAGTGCATCCTGGAGATTTAACCCAGAGGGGCTATATCCCCACCTTTTTTTTTAGTTGTCAATGGACCTTTATGTCACTTATTTATATGTGGTACTAAGAATCAAACCCAGTACCTCACACATACTAGGCAAATACTCTACCACTGAGCCATAACACCAACTCTGTTCTTTTTTTTTTCTTTTAATTTTGAGACCTCAAAATTTTTAAAATTTTGCCTCCCCACCTCCTAATCACTCACTCTGCTCTTTTTTCAGGTCTCACTAAGTTTCTTAGGGCCTCACTAAATTGCTGAAGCTGGCCTTGATTTCACAATCCTCCTGTGCTGCTGGGAGTGCAGGTGTGCACCACTATGCCCAACTCTTGAAAACATCTTGATTCTTTAACAGTCCATATTTTGTTGCCTCTGCATCCAAAACACATCCACAGTTGGACTACATTACATTGCCTCTACTGATACTACTGTAATCCAAGCCAACATCCTTTCTCTCTGGGGCCATAGCTCCCTAAGAGGTCTCCTATGTTCTGAGGTATAGTTAGATCCTGTCCCTCTTCTGCTTAAAATCAGGCAATAGTTTCCCATTTCACTCAGGAAGTGCCACAATTTGACACTGGTGTACAAAGCGGCACATGATTCGTTTCTAGATTATTTATTTATTTATTTATTTTTATCAGAGATTGCACTCAGGGGTGCTTAACCACTGAGCCACATCCCCAGCCCTTTTTTGTATTTTATTTAGAGACAGGGTCTCACTGAGTTGCTTAAAGCCTCACTAAATTGCTGAGGTTGGCTTTGAACTCATGATCCTCCTGCCTTAGGCTACTGAGCCCTGCTCTAGGATTTTTTTTTTTTTTTTCAAAAATGCTCTATTAGGGCTGGGGATGTGGCTCAAGCGGTAGCGTGCCCGCCTGGCATGCGTGCAGCCCGGGTTCGATCCTCAGCACCACATACCAACAAAGATGTTGTGTCCGCTGAGAACTAAAAAATAAATATTGAAAATTCTCTCTCTCTCCTCTCTCTCACTCTCTCTTAAAAAGAAATGCTTTATTATTTTTTATTTATTTCATTACTACTGACCTTTTCTTCTACTATTCTTCTGTCACTCACCTCCCCAGTCACACCAGGCTTCCCCATTGGTTCTCATAAGATTCTCATAAGATTCACTCCTGCCTTCTGGCTTTTCATTGGCCTTTGGTTCTGTCTGAACCTCCCTTCAGATAGGTAACTCTCCTCGCCTTCAAGTCTGCTCTAATGTCAACTTCAATGAAACCTGCCCTGACCTATATTTGATTTTTGTAATTTGCCTCCCTACCTCCTGATCACTCAGTCTGCTCTTTTTTCATAATACTTGTCTCCATCTAACACATATTACATACAGAAATTTTAAAATGATTATTTATTGGGCTAGAGTTAGGGTTTTGCATCTAATATCTATTTGACTAGGATTAGGATTTTCTGCCTCCACCTCCACCCTGTCAGAATGAAATCTCCGTAAAGGCAAGAATGTTGGTCTAGAGAACATTGAATTTTTTAGAATTCCACATGAATCATGTGAAATAGGTCTTGACTTCCTCATTTCTAGATAAATCATTGTATTTAAGATTTTTTAAAAGCCCTTCAATAGTCAATAGATGAATTGATACAAAAGAAAACATGGCATATATACACAATGGAATATTACTCAGCAATAAAAGAGAATAAAATCATGGCATTTGCAGGTAAATGGATGGAGTTAAAGAAGATAATGCTAAGAGAAGTTAGCCAATATCAAAAAGCCAAATGCTGAATGTTTTCATTGCTATAAGGATGCTGATTCATAGGGCATAAGGAGAGGGAGCATGGGAGGAATAGAGGAACTCTAAATAGGACAGAGGGGTGGGAGGGAAAGCGAGAGGGCATGGGGTTAGAAATGATGGTGGAATGTGATGAACATTATTATCCAATGTACATGTATGAAGACACAAATTGGTGTGAATATACTTTGTGTACAACCAGATATATGAAAAATTGTGCTCTATATGTGTAATAAGAAGTGTAATGCATTCCGCTGTCATATATAAATTTTAAAAAGCAAGAAAAAAGAAAAAAAAAGATTAAAAAAAAAAAAGGAAGAAGAAAAATTTTGGTCTACTATGTTCCCTAATGTAATCTGATGTATGCCCTGGCCTGAATCTGGCATAAATTAAGCGTTCAATAAACATCTGAATGAATGAATGTATCCATGGAAGAAAAAAAAAGAAAACTGGAGGTTGAAGTTGTGAAAAGATATAGTTAATAAAGCAATACATGTAAAAATAGTATGATACCAAATACACTGAGACCCAATGATCTGTATGTAGTGTGTTAGTAGCACATCTCAATTGTACTACATCCCAGTGAAACCTTTTGGAGCTTGTTCTTGCTCCACCCTCAGCCCTCTCCATTCCTGGGTTATCCCTACATGACACAAACTGCTTTAATTTCTTCTTCTTCTTTTTTGGGGTTACCGGGGATTGAACCCAGGGGTGCTTAACCACTGAGCCACATCGCCAGCCCTTTTTAATATTTTATTTAGAGATAGGGTCTCGCTGAGTTGCTTTAAGGCCTAGGTTAAATTGCTGAGGCTGACTTTTGAACTTGGCGATCCTCCAGCTTCAGCCTCCCGGAGCTGCTGGGATTACATGAGTGCACCACCGCGCCCAGCGCTTTAATTACTTTTGAATCCTTACTGTCCAGAAAAGTTCTCGGTATACACGAAGTGCTCAAAAGCTGAGTAAGCTAACAAATCTACGTGGCCGTGTCCCCAGCTACTTTCGAACTCCTAGACCGGATACCGGGTTTCACTGGCTCCTGCACACCTCAACCTCACCGCTGCCCACCTGTCAGCTAAAATTGCGGAACTGATTACGTAATCAGGCAGCGCCGGAGGGAAGAAGCTGGTTTAACTAGCCCTCACTTCCCAGGGCGGGGATGGGCGGGGCTTCGAGTTCATATCCCAGTGTCCTTTGTGTCTACTTCCTTTCGGTCCTTTTCCGGCGTCCAAGATGTCGAAGCGAGGTGAGTTTTGGACTTTAAGACATCCTATTCCATCCGTCTCGAGATGGCTGCTGGCCTTTCCGGGAGCGGCAGCCTTGGACAGCGAGGGCACTTTGCTCTCCTCCCGGCCAGGGAGAAAGAGGCGGTGCGCCGCGAGAGCGCTGGAAGAGTCCTCTAAGTGGCCGGAGGCGGGGGGAGCTGGATCGTTCAGCTGGCGGGATCCGGACATGATTCTAAACCGAACCCGGTGGATTCGCTCTGCGAACTGAGCTGAAGTAGTGGGGTGACAGTAGACCCGGGCTTAGGCGACCTGTGCAGTTCCCCGCCTTGCCGGAGGAACGGCGTGTTGAGAAAGGTGGAGCGAGGATTGGGTCGTCCAGGCCCCTTGGTCTCGACCTAAAGATGGTAATGGTGAGGAATCGGGCATGTTCCGTGAGAACCGGGTAGCACGTGGGGAGGGCATAAGTGGAAGGAATCCCAGGTGAGAGAAAGTGTCAAGGGAACTTCGAAACACGTCTACACGGGGACCATTTGTCCTGCTTCCCTTTTTATCCATAGGACGTGGTGGATCCTCCGGTGCGAAATTCCGGATTTCCTTGGGTCTTCCGGTAGGAGCCGTGATCAATTGTGCTGACAACACAGGTGAGGCCTTTGCCTGCGTCCCCGCTACACTCCCCCTTTTAAAAGCACTCACTGGGTCTTTTGATAATGACCCATTGAGCCGTCAAGAAGGGGCAGAATAAAACACCGCTTTTGGGTGAAGTGGCAGCGTGTTGTGTTGTTTTGCTTCAATCGGTGGTGTGACAATTATTCTCCGTTCCACTTTGGGAGCGTGCAGGGAGAATCTTTGGAAATACTTGAATTTTATATGGGTGGTTGTGCCCAATGGGCCCTCAAAATTTTGGCTTTTTGTTTATATCCTTTCGTAGGAGCCAAAAATTTGTATATCATCTCTGTAAAGGGAATCAAGGGACGGCTGAACAGACTTCCTGCTGCTGGCGTGGGTGACATGGTGATGGCCACGGTCAAGAAGGGCAAACCAGAGCTCAGAAAAAAGGGTGAGTAGATGTGGAGACTTACCTCTTTGTGGATAGTTGAAGTTCTTCACTTAACTGGAAAATGGAAAATTTGTTTTATATTTTATATTCCGAAGGCCTCTAAATGCGTACTTTCCTTTCAGATACAGTTCTCGTCACTTTCCTACTTAAGATGTTTAATTTTAATTTTTTTTTTAGTTGTAGACAAACACAATAAATATCTTTATTATATCGTGCTGAGGCTTGAACCCAGGGCCTCACACATGTTAGGCGAGCACTCTATCACTGAGCCACAACCCCAGCCCCTAATGGGAATAATGGGACTAACATTTTTCCAGGTGGTTGTGAGTTGCTGAGCATCTGTTACTATTACCAGCACTAGGTGAAAACAAAATTTCAGCTATGCTTTACAGCCTGCTGCTTGAGTTGATTACTTGATCGTGGCCTGCTCTCCAAAATCTTTCCGCAAGGTGTAGGAATTAAAAGGACAAACCTCAGAGCGCTTTCCACTTATGCTGTCTTGCTGTAGAACTTCTGATGGTCAGTGCACTTTCTTTCAGTTGTGAACTTTCTTTCTGTGTCACCTTAAGTCTGTCTGTATTCTGGATATCTTGCTCTTCCAGAGAAGTCCTGGCCATCCCTTGGTATCTGGTACAAATGTGCTGTGGTGGGTAATGGTAACATTTTATAGTTATTTCTTGTGCACCTGCATCCATTCCTCCATAACCTCCAGTAGATCTGGTGGAGGATACTGGGGATTGAACCCAGGGGCTCTTTACCACTGAGTTATATTCCCTGGCCCTTTTTATTTTGAGTCAGGCTCTCACTGAGTTGCTGAGGCTGACCTTGAAGTTGGCAATCCTTGTGCCTTGGCCTACAAAGTTGCCTGGATTACAGGTGTGCACTGCCATGCCCAGCTAGATTTTGTGTGTGTGTGTGTGTTGCTGAGGATTGAACCCTTATGCATGCAAGGCAAGCACTTTACCAACTGAGCTATATCCCCCAATTTTTTTTTTTTTTTTAATAACTGTGAATGGGGCTGGGGATGTGGCTCAAGCAGTAGCGCGCTCGCCTGGCATGCATGCAGCCCGGGTTCAATCCTCAGCACCACATACAAACAAAGATGTTGTGTCCACCGAAAACTAAAAAAAAATATATATATATATATATTAAAAATTCTCTCTCTTAAAAATATTAATTTAAAAAAAAGAACTGTAAATACCGCTTGGCCATGGTAGCACTCAGGTTGTGATTAAGTGTTGATTAATTTGGGGGGACAAAGATGCATCTGCTAGGGCATTTTACTCTCCTCAGAACACTTCCTGGGTCTGACTGGTGGCCTGGGGAGCTGTCAGAGAAGAGCAGAGCATACAGCCCTTACTGGTTGGGTGAGAAGGCATCTATTCCTATTACTAGGTGAACACAAAATTTCAGCTATGCTCTAAAGCTTGCTGCTTGAGTTGATTCCTTGATCATGGCCTGCAGTAGGATATAATGTTGGTCTCAAATCAGTGAGGGGACAAACCAGAGATGAGCACATAATGGTTTTTAACAATAATTGTGAATTTATAATTCTGTCAATGTCTTCATTGACTATACACAATAGGTACAAAAATATAGAAATGGAGGGCTGGACTGGAAATCCAACTTCTTCAGTTTCTGGTCTTATTAAATGGTTTATAAGCAAAAGAGGCTCTTAATAAATAAATATTAATTTATCTTTGTCTGGTACTTGGCCTCAAAATACAGAATCTGTCTCATATTTTCAGTGTTTCTGATTGATTGTGGTACTAGAGATTGAATTCAGGGCCTAATGCCTGCTAGGCAAATGCTGCACCACTGATCTTCATCCCTAGTCCTAATTGTTCCTTTTTTTTTTTTTTTTAAATGAACTCTGGAATATTAAATAATTTTAGGGACTGAACCCAGGACCTGATATATGCTAGGCCTTAGTGTGTGTAGGTGGGTTTTGTTTTTGTACTGAGGATTGAATCCATGGTGCTTAACCACTGTGTAACATACCCTTTTTCTCTCTCTTTTTTTTTTTAATCATTCTTTTTGAGATAGTTTCCCTACATTGTTGAGGCCTAGAACTTGAGAGTCTCCTGAGTCACAGTTTATAGGCATGTGGCAGCCTAAGTGCTGGGGATAGAGCTCAATGGTAGTACACTTCCCTAGCATGTATGAGGCCCTGGGTTACATCCCTAGAACTGGAAAAAAAAAAAACACACACACACACACACACACATACATATACATAAAATCTCACATATATCACCTACAGTTGAATAGATAGAAGTCATAGGGTAGAGTTTAGTCAGGATTCTGGATATACTTAGTATGTTTAAGGAGTTTGTGCACATGCACACTGGCAGTTGTAGGTTTTCTTTGGGATTATTGGGACTTAAATGAGTTTATATTTGTAAAAGCTGATACATGGTAAGTATATCTTTATTGCTGGGCACATTAGTAAATGACTAATACCAGCAATTCAGGGGGAGGCGCTGAAAATAAGCCAGGCAGGGTGGTACATGCCTGTAATCCCAATAACTCACAAAGCTAAGATAGAAGGATGGCAAAATTGAGGCCCTGTCTCAAATGAAAAGAATTGGGGATGTAGCTGAGTAGTCAAGTACTCCTGGGTTCTGTCCTTGAGTTCTTGGAAGCAATTTTTAGATCAAGGTATATATACATTTAAATTTATTTTGGGGAGACACCACTGGAGTAGAATATTGTTTGATAAGGGTCCAATTGCTTGGACTTAAACTATATGTGTGTTGTCCCTGATACTTTTGATTGGGATCTAAATAGTAAACACGGGTTAGGTAAAGTATAGATAGTGCTTAACAAGTTTGTTACTATTTATCCCCCCAAAAGAGTACAAATTTAATGTTTCAAGAAAATGCTGGCAGTTTAAAAGGGTGATTGTGTATGTTCTGTCTCTTGCCCTTGCTTTTAGGAAATGGAACGCTGATAATGGGTGATACCTTCTGCCTTGAGACATACATGGCTTCTGTGCTGGCACTGGGATTTGACAGGTTAATGACTGCTGTTCTTTCTCTCCCTTAGTGCATCCAGCAGTGGTAATTCGACAACGAAAGTCATACCGGAGAAAAGATGGTGTGTTTCTTTATTTTGAAGATAATGCAGGGGTCATAGTAAACAATAAAGGCGAGATGAAAGGTAAGAAAACACTCCATGACATTCTGTAGATACCTGAGGGTGGGATGCTGGGGGATTTAACACTGGTCTAGGCATACAGGCAAGGGACCCTCTGTCTCACCTGTTTTGTCTTTTTTTTTTCCCAATGCAGGTTCTGCCATCACGGGACCAGTTGCAAAGGAGTGTGCAGACTTGTGGCCCAGGATTGCTTCCAATGCGGGCAGCATTGCATGATTCTCCAGTGTGTTTGTAAAAATAATAATACCCATTAAACAGTGCTTTCTCTCACTGCTTGCTTGCCTGTTTATTTCTTTGCTTTTCTTGTCACCTTGTAAGAAGAAATTGTTAAATTCAAACTCCTGGCATGTGTGAAGATACAGTCCTTGCTCTCTGTGTCCTTGTTGAACTTCTGGCACATTTCCAGTTGCTGTTATTTCCTATTTTGTTTTTGAACCCAGGGACACGACTATCACTGAGCTATATATCCAGCTCTTTTCAGTGTCAACTTTGAGACCAGATACCAAGTTGCCTAGGCTGTCCTTGAACTTGCTATCTTCTTGCCTCCCAAGTCATTTTAGATTATAGGCTGTTGGCATCACACTTGGCTTAATGTTTTTATGGACTACTTGATTGTAGTTGTCCCATGTATGGTTTTATTCAGTTTTTGAGGTGCTGGGGGTTCAAACCCAAGGCTTTAGCACACTAGGAGCCTGATTTACTTCTGAGCTTCAGTACTCCTGACCCACCATATATTCTGCCGCCACTAGGGATTGAACCCTGTGGTGTTTGTTCTGCAGAGCTAATTACCTGTCCTTTTTTAAGACAGGTCCTTGAGCCAGGCTGGTGCATTCCTGTAATCCCAGTGGTTATGTAGGCTAAGGCAAGAAGATATCAAATTTAAAGCCAGCCTCAGCAATTTAGTGAAGCCTAAAGCAACTTAGCAAGAGGACCCTCTCAAGAGTGTGGATGGTGGCTTTAATTTTTTGAGGCAGGATCTCCCTAAGTTCCTAAGTTGAGTTTCACAATCCTCCTGCCTCAGCCTCCTGTGTTTCTGGATTGCAGGCAACACCTTGCCTGTACCACTCTTTCAAAGTGACCTTTTTCTAATGTGAAAATGGTACGGTGACGCATGCCTGTAATCCCAGCAGTTGAAGAGGCTATGGTAGTAGGATTGTAGGTTCAATGCCAGCCTCAGAAATGTAGCAGAGCCTTAAGCAATTACTAAGACCCTGTCTTGACAATTTTAAAAAGGCTGGGAATGTGGCTCTGGTTAAGCTCCCTGGGTTCAACGCTTTGTACCAGAAACAAAACCCAGTAAATCCATCTTGTGTGTTTTCATCCACCAAATGAGGTTAGTTAGCACCCTATGGGGCTGGTGTAAGGAGCAAAGAAGTTTGTTGAAGATGCTTTGATGTATGAGGGTTGGTGTGATTGGGGGGGGAATTGGGGTTATTAAAAAAAGTATTACCACCTGTAGTCATAACAACCAAATTTTTTTTTTTTATATATCCTATAAGGTGAAAAAATATGTCAATGTGTCCACATTGTTGTTTTGTCTTTTTTGTACCCAGAGCGGTGCTTTACTACTGAGCTATACCCCCAAGCCTTTTATTTTTTGAGCCTGTCTTCACTAAGTTTCTCAGGGCCTCATTGAATTGCTGAGACTGGCTCAGAACTTGAGATCTCTTGCCTCAGCCTCTGAAATCCTTGGGATTACAGGTATGAACCACAGGCCTATTGCCATTTTAAGAGAATGAATAAGAATAATAGGGGCTGGGGATGTGGCTCAAGCAGTAGCGTGCTCGCCTGGCATGCGTACGGCCCGGGTTCGATCCTCAGCACCACATACCAACAAAGATGTTGTGTCCGCCGAGAACTAAAAAATAAATATTAAAAATTCTCTCTCTCTCTCACACTCTTTCTCCTCTCTCTCTTTAAAAAAAAATAATAATAATTGGGGCCTGATTGGGTGGCCCATGCCTATAATCTCAGCAATTCTGAAGGATGAGGCAGGAGGATTGCAAATTTGAGGCCTCCCTTTGCTATTTGGCAAGACCTTGTCTCAAAACAACTGGGGATAGAGCCCAGCCGGAAAAGCAACTCTGGATTCAATTCTCCCTACCAAAAAAAGTAATTGGGGGTGCCAAGTGGATTAGCCTGAGGTCAGGAGACAGGAATTGTGGTCTGGCTATGGATTTGGAAAAGCTTTCTAAGCTTCAATTTGTTCCTCTGTAAAAATGAGAGTTGTGGGCTGGGGATGTGGCTCAAGCGGTAGCGCACTCGCCTGGCATGCATGCGGCCCGGGTTCGATCCTCAGCACCACATACAAATATGTTGTGTCCGCCGAAAACTAAAAAATAAATATTAAAAATATTCTCTTTCTCACTCTCTCTTAAAAAAAAAAATGAGAGTTGTAAGTAGATAGATGGCTTTCTGAACACTTCTGGTCTGTTATGGGTACAAGCTTTGCAAGAGACCTCAGCTGGGGAAATAGTATGTTAATAAAGTTTGGAAGTAGAGAACCTACCTACACTTAAAGCTTAGGGAGCTAGTACTCTTAAACCTCCCAAATCCAAGCAATATTCTCCCCACTTCTGTGTCCATCTCCTTACATAATCCATCCTAGGGCTATGCAAGCAACTCTCCCCACTGCTCAAGGACCTACACTGTCAACGCAGGGTGAGGGGGACAATAGGGTTTGTGTCGCAGGGGTAGTCCTTGACGCCACGTAACAATGCGCAGGGCAACCCCCATCAAGGGCCCTCATCTCCACCAGAAAGACCCTCAAGAATCCACGGAGGTTGGCATGGCTCACTTTTGCGAGTGTCCTCTGCGATTGGAGAAGGGCTTTATTTTGGATGGGGTAGCCGTGAGCACCGTGTCCCGTGCCTATGGCTACACTAGGCCCAAACTCTGGTCGGCTATTCCGCCCTACAATGCACAGCAGGACTACCACACTCGCCGGTACTTTCAGAGCCACGTGGTTCCGCCCATTTTGCGGAAAACTCAACAGGTACGAGGACTTCTTGGAGGAGCCCTTGATTTCAGCCCACGTGGCGCACTGACTTTCCAGATTAGCACCTCGGCAAATCAGGGAGTCTTACTGCAGCGCGCTCAGCCCAGAGTCGGCCTCCGCTTCCACCCCTGGGCCTGTGCTAGCCAAGTAGTCCGAGAAGTGGACGAGGGGAAGGCAGGTACTGAGCTGCGAGCTCGCCGCAGGATGGTCTCATTTCAGGTGTCTGACTAGGGGCTAGGCCTTTCAAAGTCTTCCTCTCCTCAGTGAGTCCATTTTCTCTTTTGTGACTCCACAGGCCCATCCTTTAGAGTGACCTCAGGTTGCAAATCCTCTCAAACCGCAAAAAACCCTTGTGACCTGTGAGCAAGACAAAGGGAACAGTCTTGACTGGTGGGCGAGGAGGCTGTGGTCCTGGGGTCACAGTTGTAGGGATGGGACTCACTCTCCTGACCTTTGCGCAGAAGGAGAGGAACACTTCACCCCCACCCCGTGCATTCTGAGGACTTGGTGCCTCCCCAAGTCTACCAAATCAGCAGTGATTTCCAGGGACAAAAGATTCTTAGGCAGCGGGCTGATAGTTCCATTTTTTTTCCCCAACACTGTAATTTTGAGGTGGGTGGGGCGGGGCTCCTCACTCACTATGTTGCCTGCTGAGCATGTTTAATGTGTAAGGTATTCTTTAATCATCAAAACCACCATTTGTATGCCGGGTGTGATAACACACACCTATAATCCTAGTGGCTATCGATGCTCAAGCTGGAGAAGGATCACAAGTTCAAAACCAGCTTCAGCAACTGAGAGAGGTCCTAAGTAACTCTTACTAGGTCCTAGTGAAATCCTGTCTCAAAGATTGAAAGGACTGGGGATGTACCTCAGTGGTAAATTGCCCCTGGCTTAAATCCCCAATACCCCCAAATAAGCTAAAACCCCCCACCATTTGTGGTTGGCATTATTTTTATTTAAAAGATAATATGTATCAAGTCTTTGTTATGCCAGGCTATTTACTTTAACTAAATAACTTAAATTTCATAGCAACCCTCCTTTTAGTGATAAGAAAACTGAGGGTCCTAATGAAAAAGCTGCATAATTGACCCAGGGTCACAGCTTGCTAGAGTTGGAATCCAGTGTATGGCAGCACACACTGAGCCCTGCAAGCTGTTGCACAGCTTATTAACTATATTTAATCTGTCTCCAGTTACCTCGGGCTCTAACCTCTTCCCCAACAAGTCCCAGGGAGTTTGCACTGTGTACTTCTAGACATGGTTTCTGACAGTCTTCTATATTTTCTTCCTCATTTTCAGGATCATGGCGGTACAGGAAGGGATGGCTGGATAGTAGATTATTTCCACATTTTTGGGCAAGGACAGAGATATCTCAACAGAAGAAACTGGGCAGGGGCAGGCAAGTGCCATCTCACTGTCCAGTCTCACATGATCCCACTAAGGAAGAATAGTATGCTTCTCACAATTTAGAGAAAGAAACCAGGCTGCAGGGAACCCCAGGAACTGCATCCTCCCAGGTTTTCTTCTCCTATGTGAGCACTTCCTCTATACCAGGTGCCTTTTTCCCTCATACTATCCCCAGGTTACTGCTGGGGAAACAGGTATGTTGCATGAAAATGATTTGCTGAGAAGGGCTGAGCTGGATTTGAACTTCCTCTCTGTCCACCCAAATGCCCAAGTCCCCCAGATGACTCCCTGAGCAGACTGTGTCTCATTGTCCAGGCTTAATTTAGCAGCAATGGGAAGACCTAAGAGATTTTTCTGGCAGTGTGCACCCTACCTCCACCCCTACTCCACCATCTTTTGGCCTCATGCTGCTCACGTGATCCTTTGCAACATTTGGCTAAATTGACTTCATTCATTTTTCTCCATATGGGTCAGAGGCAAGGATTAAAAATTCTCGCATCTCTGGGGAGCGAGGCAAGTTCAGCTAAGCTGAGAAGTTTCTGGCACTTCCTGTCCCAATACATATAGTCATGATCTCTTCCTATCAGTATTCCCGATGTAGGGCTTGATTTCTAGAAAGCTGCTGCCACCTGGACTTCACCAGTCCTTGTCTTTTCAATCAAGAGGATCAGGACCCTTGAGAAGTGAGCATTTAGCTCCAGGCATGGGGAGTGTAGTGACTATGGGCACCCCTTTCAGCCTGTGGGAATGGGGAAAATGAGAGGGTGTTGCATGCTGGCTCAGCCTCTATCTCTGCCCGAAGGGCATTCCATCCAACAGGTGACCGGGCATGACCACTACAATGTCGATTTGAAGCCAACCACGGGGTTCAACGGTAGGTTTGGCTACCGCCGTAACACCCCATCCCTCCGTCATCACACATCCGTGTTTGGGGAGATCACTCAATTCCCTCTCTTCTGACAACATTGCTTCCTTATTACAGCCATTGGCCTGAATTTCTAAGAAAGTTGTTTATATGAATTCTCAATGATATTTTATATTAAAATTTATTTGTGTCTCCAAGTGTGTAGTTTCTCCCCTATTGTCAGGGACAAGTGAGCTTTTCTACCCTCAGTTTCTCTACCTCTGGAGAGAAGAGGAGCCAGGGCTTCTCGGGTCTACACCCTAGCACTCCATGCCAGTGAGGGGCCTCAGTTCTCATTTGTTCGCATGATCCGAAGGAACTACATTAGGTTTGTTTTGGAATAACCCAGGTGTCTTGCACATGCTAGACCAGTACTCTGCTACTGAGCTACCCACCTGCATCCTGGGAACTTCACTCTTAACCTTCAATGAAACACTTCCCCGGTATCAGTAGCACTCTAAAGTCAGAAACTAGGTACTATTTCTATGAAAAACAGAGATGGCAATGAGTCTGAAGGGATTGGTCTTTGGTTGCCCTGAGAAGGATTTTCTGATATGTCAAATCATTACATTCCAGAAAACAGATTTTGCCAGGCATGGTAGTATATGCTAGTAATTCTAGCAACTTGGGAGGCTGAGGAAAGAGAACTGAAAATTCAGCAGCTTAGTAAAGCCCTAAACAACTTAGCCAGACCCTATCTCAAAGAATAAAAAGGGCTGAGGATATAGCTCAGAGGTTAGTGCCCCTGGGTTCAATCCCCACTTACCAAAATAAAACAAAACAAAAGCAAAACAAAGCCAGATCTCCTTTCTACTCTCAATTCATCTAAAGGCAGGGCAAACAAGGGGAGAATATAGAGCTTTTTATTTATTTAGTACTGGGGATTGGACTCAGGTGCGTTTACCACTAAGCTACACCCCCTAGTCCTGTTTATTTTTATTCCGAGATGGGGTCTCACTGTTTGTTGAGGCTGACCTACAAACTTGAGATCCTCCTGCCTCAGCCTCCTGCTCAGCTTCTCGAATCACTGGGATTACAAGTGTGGGCCACAGGGCCTGGCTGTTGTTCTTGGTTGATTTTTAATCCAAGGATTCTGACAGAGTTTCCAGAATGCTTTGCTTATGCTCTGTCACTTTCCTTTTCAGCTAGTTTGTAGGATGTCAGTTTTAAAGGTCTCCACCCAGTTTACTGGCATTCATCAGTCAAAGCAGATGATGGATTCTAAGAAGGTGAGGCTTCAGAACACAAAGCTTGCCAGAGTTCTAGCATTGGTGGAACCCCATTGTACTGAGTCACCATAAGTGGATAAGGAAAGAGAATTATGGGGGCTGGGGATGTGGCTCAAGCCATACTGCGCTCTCCTGGCATGCACGGGACACTGGGTTCGATCCTCAGCACCACATACAAATAAAATAAAGATGTTGTGTCCACCGAAAAAAACCAAAAAAATAAAATTATGGTAGGGTGTGGTGATATAGCTGAGGGGTAGAGCACTTGAGTGGAGATGAAGAGGTCCCTGATTCAAGTCCGGGTGCCCCCTTCCTTCTCTAGTATTTGATATCTATAATTGAGACTAAGAGCCCATTCTTGTCCTGAGATATTTGTTTTTTCCATTTTCCAAGGGACTGCTAAGAGGAAGTCCTCAGAAACTCCCACCTTGGGCTTCAATTAAGACAAAGACTCCAAGGAAATTCTAAATCTCAGATTAGGGCTGACACTGCTTGCAGGGGTGAATGCCTATAATCCTGACAGCTGCGGAGACTGGAAGCAGGAGGAGTGAGTTCAAAGCCAGACTCAGCAGTTTAGTGAGCCCCTCTCACAAAACATAAAAAAGCTGGGGATGTGGCTCAGTTGTTGAGCACCCCTGGGTTCAATCCCAGGGCTGACATCTGTGAACACAATTTGTCAATATGAGTGACAGATAAAAGGCAAAGATGTACGAGTAACATATTTTTGAAAGCTTAGTGCATGCAAAGCTGCTGCAAATTAAAAGATGAAAGAAGGTTCCTGTTCTCAGGGGGCCTTCAGTCTGGCAGAAGCTGACTCATTCATATCAGTCAGAGGATGAGTACTTGTTTATAGTTATATAAAAATAAATAAAATTGTTCTATTTCTCCTTCTTTGGTACTAGGGATTGAACCCAAGGGATGCTTGACCACTGAGCTACATCTCCAATTCCTTTTATTTTTTATTTAAAGATAAGGTGTCTGTAATTTGCCCAGGCTGGTCTCAAACTTGTGATCTTCCTGCCTTAGCCTCCCAAGTAGCTGGGATCACAAGTGTGTGCCACTGTTTCTGGTTTATGGTAGAAAATTCAAAGAAAAAAATATATGGGAGGTAAAAAGTTTTGAGTCCTTGCATGTCTGAAAATACTTTATGTTGCCTTTGAGCACATAAGAGACAGTTTATCTTAGAACTGATTTATCATTGAAAAATGTTTAAGGGGGGCTGGGGATGTGGCTCAAGCGGTAGCGTGATCCCCTGGCATGCATGCGGCCCAGGTTTGATCCTCAGCACCACATACAAACAAAGTTGTTGTGTCCGCCGAAAACTAAAAAAAAATAATAAATATTAAAAAAAAAATGTTTAAGGAATTTACGAATTTCCATTGTCTTCTGGTTTCTGTTAATTAGACTTAATGTCATTCATATTCCCATGTGTGATCCATTTCTGTCTTAGGATTTTTGTTCTCTTTTTTTTTTTTTATTTTTTCAGTTGTTGGCAGACCTTTATTTATTTATATGCGGTGCTGAGAATTGAACCCAGGGCTTCATACATGCCAGGCAAGCACTCTACCACTGAGCCACAACCCCACCCTGCAGGATTTTTGTTCCTGATGTTCTGAAAATTTTCAGAAATGTTCATGGTGATCCTTTCCAATATAGACATTAAAATTCTATTTTGAAAAGTTTTGGACTGAAGGTATAGCTCAGTGGTAATGTGCTTGTCTAGCATGCATGAGGCCTTGAGTTTAATCCCTAGTACCCTTTATGCAGAAAAGAAGTTTTCTTGTGTCTTTGATAATTATTTTTCCATTATTTGCTCATTTGGGGACTCACATTTTCTCTCCTGTTCACTTGTGTTTTTGCTGTTCTTTATGTTTCCTGTGAACTTTTTTCTTTTTTTTTTTAAAGAGAGAGTGAGAGAGGAGAGAGAGAGAGAATTTTTTAATATTTATTTTTTAGTTCTCGGCGGACACAACATCTTTTTGTAGGTATGTGGTGCTGAGGATCAAACCCGGGTCGCACGCATGCCAGGCAAGCACGCTACCGCTTGAGCCACATCCCCAGCCTGCCATTTTCTATTTTATTTTATTTTATTTTGGTGGTCCTGGGGATTGAGCCCAGTGGTGCTGTACCACACAGCTACATCCCCAGCTTTTTAAATTTTTATTTTGAAACAGGGTCTTGGCTAAGTTGCTGAGGCTGACCTCAAACTTATGATCCTCCTGTCTCAGCCACCAGAGTTGCTGGGGTTATATGTGTGCCTCAGCCTGCTCCTTATAGGTGTAGTTCCTTGGTTGTCACTTAAGACCTCTCCTCTTTTCTCTATAATTCTTTTATTTTTTTTATAATTTTTTTTAAAGAGAGGAGAGAGAGAGAGAGAGAGAGAGAGAGAGAGAGAGAGAATTTTTTTTTAATATTTATTTTTTAGTTTTCGGTGGACACAACATCTTTGCTTGTATGTGGTGCTGAGGATCGAACCGGACTGCACACACGCCAGGCGAGCGCTACCGCTTGAGCCACATCCCCAGCCCCTCCTGTCAACTTTCAACTTTTTCTTTTTTAAAAAATTTCTAAAAGATATTTGTTTATATTATAGACCTAAGAGGTTTTTCTCACTTTTATTTTATTTATATGTGGTGCGGAGGCTCGAGCCTAGGGCCCCACTTTGAGCCTAGGGCCCCATGTGAGCTAGGCGAGCTCTCTACCACTGATCCCCTCTCCCAACTTTTTCATTGGTTCTTTTAGTTCTCTCATGTGTTGCAATCGCTCTTTTGCCTACCTGCCTTTCTTTCTTGTACTGGGAATTTAAGCCAGGGGTGTTCTATCACTGAGCTACACCCCCAACCCTTTTTTTATATTTATTTTGAGACAGGGTTCACTAAAATGCTGAGGCTGGCCTTGAATTTGAAATCCACCTACTGAGTAACTGGGATTACAGGCATATACACTACCATGTCCCAGTTGTTCCTGTTCTCACATTCTGTTTCATTCATTATATTCTTTAACTCTTTTTTAAAAAAAAAAAAAAAAAAGAGAGAATTTCAATATTTTTCAGTTTTCGGCGGACACAACATCTTTCTTTTTTTTTTTTAAAGAGAGAGTGAGAGAGAGAGAGAGAGAGAGAGAGAGAGAGAGAGAGAGAGAGAGAGAGAGAGAGAATTTTTAATATTTATTTTTTAGTTCTCGGCGGACACAACATCTTTCTTTGTATGTAGTGCTGAGGATCAAACCCGGGCCACAGGCATGCCAGGCAAGCGCGCTACAGCTTGAGCCACATCCCCAGCCCTTCTTTAACTCTTATTTAATTAAAATTATGATTGCTGCTGGGCGTGGTGGTGCAAGTCTGTAATCCCTGTGACTAGAGAGGTTGAAGCAGGAGAATCGCCACGTTCAATATTAGTTTAGCAATTTAGTGAGGCCCGAAGCAACTTAATGAGATCCTTTCTCAAAAAATAAAAAAGGCTGGGGATGTAGCTATTGGTAAAGCCCCTCTGGGTTCAACCCAGTAGCAAATAAATGAACAAACAAATGGCTAGGATCGTAGCTCATTGGTAGAGCTCTAGTCTAGTTTGTGGGAGACCCTGGCTTCAATCTCCAGTATAAACAAACAAACAAACAAACTGCACTTCATGGTTAATTCTCCTGCCTCAGCCTCCTGAGTCACTGGGATTACAGGTGTGAGACACTGTGCCCAGTCAGGGAGTTGTTTTAATTTCCCTTTCCTTCCCTCCCTCAGCTATGGGGAAGGCACTTCCTTACAATATTCAGAAAGCCAGAACAGACAGATCATCAGTGAATCAAGGACAGGCGGGCAGGCGGGTGGGGTGTGTGTGTGTGTGTGTGTGTGTGTGTGTGTGTGTGTGTGTATGTGTGTCTTAATTCTGTTTTGAAGCATTTCACTATAGGGCAGCTAGTCCCTGCACTAATTTGATGTTTCCCCCAGCAATCCCCCCCTCTATTTCTTCTTAAATCCAATTGACATCAATTTTAGGGCTTTGTAGAAATTGGATTTGTGGGGTGAGGATAAAGATCAGTGGTAGAGTGCTTGCCTAACATGTGCAAGGCCCTGGGTTTCATCCCTATCACCACAAATGTTGGATTTCTGAAATGTCTTTATGTCCCTTCCTTTGCCACTTAATAAACATTGCTTTCCTGGATGGGTCACAGGTACATTCCTGGGGGTACTGCAGCTTCACATCTTGTATGTCAGTTTGCCCCAAGTGTTGGGGATAGGTACTTAAGGAATTTGCAAGTTGACTATAGCTATCAAACAGGCCATGAAAAACTCTGAACTTGAAAGTGAAAAAAATGTTTTCATTTTTCAAGTCTCTCTCATTCCTGAATTAACTTAAGGAAAAGATTTTATTTGGTGCCAGTTCCTTAACATTTTAGAATCTCCCCTTTCTCAATCAAAGGAGCTTATGTAAATATCTAGCCAGTGTTTAATAATATTATATTTACTTTTACATTCTTTTTATGGCAAGTGATGTGACTTTTTTTTTGCTGGGGGTACCAGGTATTGAACTCAGGGGCATTTGACCATTGAGCCACATCCCCAGTCCATTTTTTTGTATTTTATTTAGAGACAAGGTTTCACTGAGTTGTTTAGTGCCTCACTTTTTGCTGAGGCTGGCTTTGAATTCATGATCCTCCTTTCTCAGACTCCTGAGCCACTGGGATTATAGGCATGTGCCACCATGCCTGGCATGATACCAATTTTAATACAGCCTTATTGATCTAATTCATGTATCATGTAATTGGTCCATCAAAAGTATAGATTTCAAGTCTCCGGGTATAGCTCAATGTAGAGCATTTGCCTAGCAAGGCCTTGGGTTCAATCTCCAGTCCCACAAACAAAAGTGTAGAAATTAGTGTTTTTTAAAAAGTATATTATGGGGCTGGGGATGTGGCTCAAGCAGTAGCGTGCTCGCCTGGCATGCGTGTGGCCTGGGTTTGATCCTCAGCACCACATACCAACAAAGATGTTGTGTTCGCCGAGAACTAAAAAAAAATATATATATATATATTTTTTTAAAGAGAGATTGAGAGAGGAGAGAGAGAGAGAGAGAATTTTTAATATTTATTTTTTAGTTCTAAAAATATATATATATATTTTTTAAAGAGAGAGTGAGAGAGGAGAGAGAGAGAGAGAGAATTTTTAATATTTATTTTTTAGTTCTCGGCGGACACAACATCTTTGTTGGTATGTGGTGCTGAGGATCGAACCCGGGCCGCACGCATGCCAGGCGAGCACGCTACCGCTTGAGCCACATCCCCAGCCCAAAAAAAAATATTAAAAATTCTCTCTCTCTCTCTCACTCTCCTCTCTCACTCTCTCTTTAAAAAAAAAAAAAAGTATATTCTGGGGCTGGGGTTGTGGCTCAGTGGTAGAGCGCTCGCCTAGCATGTGTGGGGCCCTGGGTTCAATCCTCAGCACCACATATAAATAAATAAAATAAAGGTAAAAAAAATATATTCAAAGTTGCACAACCATCTAAAACAATTTTAGAACATTTTAATCACCCCCAAACCAAACTCCATACCCATTAGCAGTAACTCCCCATTTCCTTCCAATGGACTCATCCCTAGGCAACCAGTGTTCTTTATTGATTTGCCTATTCTGTTTATATTCAGACATTTCATACACATGGAATCATAAAACATGTCATCTTTTGTGGTTGGCTTTTTTTACTTACCATGCTGCTTATTTAATATTATTATTATTTTTTGTGGTACTGGGGATTGCCACTGAGCTACATCCACAGCCCTCTTTATTCTTTATTTTGAGACTGATCTCACAAAGTTTCTGAGATTGGCTTTGAACTTGTGATCCTCCTGCCACATCTTCCTTAGTCACTGGGATTACAGGTGTGCTCCACTTCACCTTTCTCCAAACTGTTTTTAAGGCTCATCCATATTGCAGCATGTGGCAGGACTTTATTCCTTTTTATGGACAAATAATAATCCATTGTATAGATACATTTTATTATTCATTTATCAGCTGCTGCACATTTTTTGGCCATCATGAATAATACTGCTGTGAAATTAATGTACAAATTTTGTTACATATGTGCTAAATAAGTATAAAACAATTACAAGATCTAATAAATGAATTTCACAATGTTGTAAAACACAAGATTAATCTAAAAATTGAGTCTTATATGCCAGCAGGAAACAATTTATAAACTAAAAAATATTCCATTTAAAATAGCATCATATAGCATCATAAAAATAAAATATTTAGGAAAAACTTAATGAAGTTGTGCAAAACTTCTAAAGTTACAAAAAAAATGAAGAATATCTAAATAAATGGGATAATGTGTCATCTTCAAATTGTGAAGACTTATTAATGATAGAGAAGCCAACTCTCAAATTCATAGATTCAGCACAAAACCATGAAAATCTTAGCAGGCTTTTAAATTGGCAAGCTAACATTTCCATGGAAATACAAGACAGACTATTCAAAATCATCTTAACAGAAAGGGACAAAAATAGAAGGACTTAATACTACCTGCTCTCCTTACTTTCTATAAAGCTAAACTAGTAGGTGGGGAGAAAAAAGTCTTCAAAGAACTGAGCTGGAGCTGGAGGTGTGGTTCAGCGCTAGAGCACCCTGGGTTCAATCCCCAGCACCAAAAAGGAACGAAAAAGTCACGCGGGAATAACTGTGTTTGCATATGGGAAAAGTGAATCTCACCATACACAAAAGTTAATTTGAGAAAGATTATAAACCATGAAGCTATTAAGAAGAAAACAACAGATTATCTTTCAGAAGCTGGAAGCTGGAACTGCCCCAGCTGTTTTTTTTTTTGGAAGGCTTTTTCTCCCCATTGAATTGTTTTGGTGGCTTTTTGAAAATCAAATGGTCACCTAAGTGTAGATCTGTTTCTAGGCCCTCTATTCTCCTCCAATGATCTACCTGTCAATCCTTATGCCAGCACTATTTGTCTTGATTAGTATAGCTTTACAGAAAATATGGAAGGCAGGCAGTAAGTCCATAGAAGAGAAACAAAAAGCAATAGGCATAAAGGAAAATATTGATAAATTATACTTCACCAAAATTTCAAATATCTGCTTATTAAAAGACACTGTTAAGAAATTAATAAGCAAGCCACAGATTAGGAGAAACTATTTGCAAAATATGTATCTGACGAAGAACTAGGGTTCAGAATATGTAAACACCTCTTATAATTCAAAAGTAAAAACCCACTTAAGGAAATGGGGAAGCTGGCCGACTTTTTAAAGGTTTGGCTCACGGAAGCTGATGGAACTTGATGGTTTCTATCGATCTCCGTAAGATAAACCTGGAGTGAGGTTGGCCGGGAGTGAAGTTTTGAAGAGCGCGGGATCCACAGTCAGTCGACAGACTGGGGTGTGGGGCTGGGCGCGGGGGAGGTCCAGCCTGGGGGATGCAGGCTGGACCAGCCAGGACCCTGGTACGCTACCATGGCCACAAGCCGTACCGGAGGCCGGCCGCAAGCTGTAACTGCACTCAGAAGCGGTATCGGGACCTCAGGCGAAGTGCTGAGCCGAGGTAGCCAAAAGGAGACCACAGAAGATATGACAATGAATCCTGAAACTTTGAGGAAACGGCACGATAGGCCACCGTCACGTAGCGCGACAGCTAGGATTAAACGTCATGACTCTGCGACGTCGACGCGGCAATAAGACGCCACTCCCGGAAGTGTCCTCGACCGGGCGATGAAATTGGCCGCCAGTGCCGGTCAGGGCCAGGTTAGGAGAGGTCGTCCCTGAACTCTTCCCCTACGTTTCTTCTTGATCTTCCCTGAATCTTCCACATCCACGTAGCGAGAAGACGTCTCTGTCATCATGGGAGGTGGAGACCTGGTGAGTGGAGGGAGCCCGGAGCCCGACTGGCGCTGGGTTCGGAAATTGGCAGGGAGTGGGGTGGGGGCGGAGAGGGTAACTGTGGCGACGAAGCCTCGCAGTGGGGGAGGAGGGGGCGGTAACCCTGGAGAGGGGAGGCATCTTTAGGACCTTGGAGTGAAGCGTTCGAGGTGTGTCGCGAATGGGGCTGGTGATGTTTGTGTGCTCGTTGATGGGGGCTCTCTGGGCTGGAAATTCTGGATAGGCTGGGAAGAGGGAGAGATGTTTAGGAAAGAAGGCAGATATTGAGGAATGGCACACAGATTTGTTTGTATATCTTGTCTTGGGACATAGCTCCTCTTCTTACTTAGGAGTTCAGAGGCCTGCCCTGGGCTGTAGTGTGAGTAATTTGTGCCTGCTTCTCCCTGTTCGTTAGCCAGGCCTTTTGAAGGAGAGCCATTTTAAGCCTGAAGGAATCTTCATGTCCACTTTTCTTTCATGTCTCTATCATTGCTCATTCTGATCTGTAGTTACAGAGCTTTGGTTGGATTCATAGCACTTATGTAAGTTAAGTGGCAGTTTCTCCTAAGTTGTGTCGTTGATTTGCAAGGGACTGAAGCCTTAAATAGGGCAAAGGTATCCAGAAGGGCACAGTGCAAGATTAGGAAAGTACCAACCTCCTGAAAGTGGAGCTAATTGAATCAGCAAATAGGTCAGCTTAGGTACCTCTTCAGTAGCCCTAGTATTTTTCAAATGTTCTCAATTAGACTGAGTTCCAGGACTCCATCAAGCTTCCTGTGAAAATTTAGTGTATTCTTCAGGTAACTGAAGGAAAGCTCTAAGCCAGTGTTTCTTAATCTCAGAGCTCTTGACAGTTTGGGCTAGGTAATTCTTTGTAGATGGGGGAGCAGAGGGGACTTGGATTGCACTGTGAATTGTAGGATGTTTAATAGCATCTCTGACCTCTAGCTGCTAGATGCCAAAAGCACCGTCTTCCCTTCATGTGACAACTAGAAATGTTTCCAGACAATTCCACCCATCCCTTGAGGGTGGGGCGCACATATGGTTGAAGCAGGGAGGAAAGGGATAACTAGTAGGGTAAGTGGGGGAGATGAGGAAGGAAGGATGGATGGATGGACTGAACAAAGGAAAGACTGAAGAAAGGAAGGAATGACCTGACACAGGGGAAAGGCACTTAAGGAAGGAAAGAGAAAAGCAAAAAATAAGGGAGCTCTCATTGATTGCACATTTTCTACCTGCCAGGTATTTTGTGTACATTTTATCTTTGTAACTGGTCTTCAGTCTTGGCCCTCTGTGGTCCACATTTCACATGATAGCGGGTTATGCCTCTTTCCTGCATATAACTAAGTGTTTCCTGCCATTAACAGGATAAACTCTAATCTCTTCACATGGCTTGTAAAGCCCTTAATCTTCTGTTTTTTTTTTTTTGTTTGTTTTGTTTTGTTTTAAGAACTGGAGATTGAACCCCAGGGGCATTTTACCACTGAGCCATATACCTAGCCCTTTTTATTTTTTATTTTGAGACAGGATCTCACTAAGTTGCTTAGGGCCTCTTTGGGTCGCTGAGGCTGACCTTGAACTTTGACAATTCTCCTTCCTTAGCCTCCCGAGTTGCTGGGATTATAGGTGTATACCACTGTACCTATTGATCTGCTTCTTAGTTGACTTCATCTTGTACCCCTTCTCCATCAGTTTGCATTCCACCTCTAGCTACACTGAATTATTTGTGCTGTGTTCTTTCTCACCACTGGGGCTGTAGTTGCTGAGTGCTGTTTCTTCTGTTTGAAAACCTGCCCTCCTGCCAGGCACAGTGGCACATGCCTATAATCCCATTGGTTAGGGAAGCTGAGGCAGGAGAATCACAAGTTCAAAGCCAGCCTCAGCAATTTAGTGAGGCTCTAAGCAAATTAGTGAGACCCTGTCTCAGAATATAATCTAAAAGGGGCTGGGGATATTGCTCAGTGGTTAAACATCCCTGGGTTCAATCACCAGTACCAAAAAAACAAAAAACAAAACAAAAACAAAAAAAAATCTGCCCTCCTATTGCCTACTTCCCACTCCATCAGGCTAATTTATTTATTTATTTTTAATCGGCGGACACAACATCTTTGTTGATATGTGGTGCTGAGGATCGAACCCGGGCCGCACGCATGCCAGACGAGCGCACTACCGCTTGAGCCACATCCCCAGCCCTTGGAGAAACTTCTGATGGGCAGTGTTAGCTAGGGGAATAGCTGATGGAGAGAAGAAAGAGAAGTAACATTCTTTGAGGATAAAGGATTTTAGTTTTTTTTTTTCTTTTCTTTTTCTTTTTTGTGGTGCTGGGGATTGAACCCAGGGCCTTATGCATGCAAGGCAAGCACTCTACCAACTGAGCCATATCCCTGATGCCTCTTTGAGGGTAAAGGAGAAGATCAGAACCAAGGGGAGTTTCCTGGGAAGGAACATTGAAGGAAGTCCTAGGTAGGTTATAAAGTAAGTTTAGGGATTTGGGTTGTAAAAGAACTGAAGAAAAGGAATGTTGTGGGGCTGGGGATGTGGCTCAAGCGGTAGCGCGCTCGCCTGGCATGCGTGCGGCCCGGGTTCGATCCTCAGCACCACATACAAACAAAGATATTGTGTCCGCCGAAAACTAAAAAAATAAATATTAAAAAAAAAAAATCTCTCAAAAAAAAAAAAAAAGAATGTTGTATTCCTAAGAAGGAATGCTTAATGCCAGTGAGTTCTGTTGCCTTTCTAAATACATACCATCCTCCCTCCCTCCCTGCCCCATTCCTCCTGTCTTGCCATCACCAATTCCCATTTTAGGGATGGCCAGTGAAAGTACAAGATTAAAACGTTTGAAGGGAACTCAGGAGGGGCCAGGTCCATTCTGCACAACTTTATGTACTGTTAGAAATCTGGTATGTGCTCAAAAGCTACTGGGCAGCCGGGAGTGGTGGCTCACATCAGTAATCCCAGCAACTTAGGAGGCTGAAGCAGGAGGATGGTGAGTTCAAAGCCAGCTTCAGCAACTTCCAGGTGTTAAGCAACTCAGTGAGACCGTGTCTCTAAATAAAATGCAAAATAGGCCTGGGCATGTGGCTTAGTGGTCAAGTGCCCCTGAATTCAATCCTCGGTACTCCCCGCCCCCCCCAAAAATGCTGCTAGGCAAAGCAAACTTTACTTCTTCAGAAGGGTATGCTACCAGAAAGAATCTGGCAAACAAGCACTTTGGGTAGGAAGTCTGCCCAGGTTTTTATCCCTAATGCAGCACTGCCCCTTACTCTGATAATAGGAGTTCGGGGTTACTGTGTGTGTGATTGACTGATTTAAAATTGGGAAGTGCAGGGGCTGGAGATGTGGCTCAAGCCGTAGCGTGCTCACCTGGCATGTGTGCGGCCCGGGTTCAATCCTCAGCACCACATACAACGATGTTGACTCCGCCCAAAACTAACTAAATAAATATTTAAAAAAAAAATTGGGAAGTGCAAGGGGAAGGCATATAGTTATGTTTGGATTACCTACTCAACTACCTACAGGCATTATGATTGGAAGACTGAGGACAAAGGGAGATATATTGGGGGGGGGCTCTAAATGGCTACATTGCAACCTCATAGTTTTGTGACTTAAAAAGAGCTCCACAAAATAACTACACACTATGCAATTTAAGTTTTAAATTACAGCAAACACATTTTTGTTAACTCAGACTATAGGTTTAACTTTGTTTTTTTTTTTTTTTTTTGATACTGAGGATTGAACCCAGGGGCACTCAACCACTGAGTCACATCCCCAGCCCTAATTTTTTTTTTTTTTTGTATTTTATTTAGACACAGGGTCTCACTGAGTTGCTAAATACCTCACTTTTGCTGAGGCTGGCTTTAAACTCAGGATCCTCCTGCCTCGGCCTCTCAATCCACTAGGGTTATATAGGTTTAACTTTGACAGAAAAGAGAACATTAATCTTACAGTACTTAAACACCCTCTCCATGTGAGAAATTATTGGATGTAAATCTTGTCATTGCAAAATATATCTTCTTCCCCACTGTTTTGTTTTTTTTTGGGGGGGGGTGTTGGGGATGGAACCCAGGACCTCATGTATGTAGGCAAGTACTCTACTATTCTACCATTGAGCTATAACCCCCGGCTGAATTATTTTCTCCCTACTTCCATTCACCACAGAATTTGAAGAAAAGCTGGCACCCACAGACCCTTCGCAATGTGGAGAAAGTGTGGAAGGCCGAGCAGAAGCATGAGGCAGAGCGGAAGAAGATTGAGGAACTGCAGCGGGAACTGCGAGAAGAGAGGGCCCGGGAAGAGATGCAGCGCTATGCTGAGGATGTTGGGGCTGTCAAGTAAGTGAGGAGTTGGGTGTCCTGATGTACAGAAAATTGCAGGACTGACTGCAGATGCCTAATCCAGATGTTGCATGATGGCTTAATGATTAAGTGTATAGGTTTTGGAGTGGGATTGACCTGGATTCTAAGGTTGGCTGTGCCTTGCTGTGAAATCGGGAGCCTTGGTTACTTTAGTAGAACCAGTTCTTAAGGCTTATTGAAGATCAAATGAGATTACATATTTAGTACTTAGTGTAGGCCACATTCCTGGTAGACTGTTGACAAATAAGCATGGCTGAGGATGGTTGTCTTTTCCTTGTTTCTATTTTTTTTTTTTAAAGAGAGAGAATTTTTTTTTTAATATTTATTTTTTAGTTTTTTGGTGGGCACAACATCTTTGTTTGTACGTGGTACTGAGGATCAAACCAGGGCCGCACGCATGCCAGGCAAACGCGCTACCGCTTGAGCCACATCCCCAGCCCTCCTTGTTTCTTGTTATGTGTCCACATCTCAGTCCTGCCTTTGTGTGAGCTCTTTTTATTGGGGCGATGAGGTCCCATGGGAGGAGGTAGATGGTGTGTCTGTCAATCAAACCTGTGTGGTTGTGGACAGTCCTACTGGATCAGTCAGTCAGTTTCTTATATAGTACATGCTAGGAATAACAGATATCATAAAAGGAAATGGGAGTAAATTTATGTTTTGAGACAGTAAAAAGCATAAAACCTGCTATTCATTCCTAAATCAGGATGACATTAAAAATATCGATAGAATAAAGTGAGTAATCTGTACTGACATTCCCCTTGTTCATGTCTTCATGGACAAAGTTTTCAGGGTAGTCGGTGGCTCACTTCTGTTATTGGATATGTGGGCTTTTCCTTAATAATCATGATAGGTTTGTGACATTAATGATTGTATGCATATGGTACCAGGTGCAGTGGTGCATACCAGGGGCTTGGGTGGCTGAGACAGGATTACAAATTCAGGGCCAGCCTTAGCAATTTAATGAGGCCGGAAGCAACTTAGTGAGATCCTGTCTTGAAATAAAATTTTAAAAGGCTGAGATGCGGCTCAGTGGTAAAGTGGCTCTGGGTTCAGTCCCCAATACTAAAAACAATAACAATAACAAAAAACAAAATAACATTGATTATAAGTTTCATATGTATATGAAACTTAGTTTCAGTTTATGGAAATGCTGTGATGGAACTGTAGCAGGAAAATAGATTGGGGAAAAAGCTTTTCTGATTTTTTTTTTTGGTTGGTTTTATTTTATTTGGAATTGAACCCAGAGGTACCACTGTGCTCATCTTATTCAGCTCCTGATATTTTTTGATCCCCGCCCTTGTGTCCTTCAACATTATAAAAACAAAGGTCAGCATGTGGGTCCCTTCCCTCTTTTTTTGGTCTTTAATGAAGATATATTTAGATAATCTTCTTACCCATTTGGCTTATTTGTATAGTTTTTGCACAGTTTCATACTTTTAATGTAGCCAGTAAAACATCTTTTCTATTTAACAATTCACTTCTGTGGTTCAGGTAATCTTTTCCATGTATGAAATGCATCTCAGAATGAAGAAAACCTTTAATACTTAATGTGGATCTCAAAATTCCTCTCTAAAATAGAGTGTTTCTTTAATATTTACTGATAATATTGGAAAATTACATTTCCTAAACAATGGTCTATAATGGTGTTTCTCAACCCTTGCACTTTAGAATGGGCTTGGAAGATTAAATAAAGATGGGATGAGGGGCTGGGGTTGTGGCTCATTGGTAGAGCACTTGCCTTGCAAGTGTGAGGCACTGGGTTCAATCCTCAGCGCCACATAAAATAAAAAAATAAAGGTATTGTATCCCTCTACACACACACACACACATACACACACACACACACACACACACACACATATATATAAGAATGATAGGTTTGTGACATTGATGATTGTATGCATATGATACCAGGTGCAGTGGTGCATACCAGGGGGGCTTGGGAGGCTGAGACAGGAGGATTAAAAATTTAGGGCCATGTGTATGTATGTGTGTGTGTGTATATATAAATAAATAAAGCTGGGTTGAGTTCCACCTAAGTCTTTTCCCTTTTGGAAAATAGGGGTTGTGTGAGGCAGGGCAACTATGTGTTTTAAAAGGCCCCCTGGCACAGTACACTGGCACATGTCTATAATCTTAGCAATTTGGGAGGCTGAGACAGGAGGATCACGAGTTCAAGGCCAGCCTTTGCAACTTAGCAAGATACTGTCTGAAAATAAAAATATGAAAAAGGGCTGGGGATGTAGCTCAGTGGTAAAGTGCCCCTGGATTTAATCCCCAGTATCAAAAGTAAATAAATAAATGGTCCCCTATTGTTGTACAGCTTTGATTGAGAATTGGATCTGTGTCCTTAATGATAGCAACAACAGCAGAAACTTTGTTTTCAAATGCTTTGCCCCCCAAATCTTTCCTTATTTAAAAACTCATAATAACAGTTTGACAACAGTAACTGATTACATTTTAGAGATGAGGATATAAGTTATCCAGCTAATTTCTAGTAGAACCAGATGCCAAGCTCTGTGCCCCTGGATTCCAACTCTACATGTTGTCTTCCTAGGGCTTGAGTAAGGCTGATATGAATTGAGTCCTTTTGAGATTAGGTGGAGCCAGGCAGTTACTACTACTTTATATAAGTATCTGCCTTCATTTTTCATATCCTTTCTTCTATATTTGGCCCAGTTGCCTTTCCCCTAGAAGCTCTTGAATTTTATCTGCAGTCTCCTCTTCTTCTTCTTTTTTTTTTTTTGAGTACTGGGGATTGAACCCAGGGGTGTTTAACCACTGAGCTACATCCCCAGCCCTTTTTTATGTTTTATTTAGAGACAGGGTCTCACTGAGTTGCTTAGGGCCTCACTAAGTAGCTGAGGTTGGCCTTGAACTTGCAATCCTCCTGCCTCAGCCTCCCAAGCCAGGTATGCACCACTCCACCCAGCTCCTCTTACCTTTCTTTCTTTTTTTTTTTTTTTTTAAATATTTATTTATTTATTTTAGTTCTCAGCGGACACAACATCTTTGTTTGTATGTGGTGCTGAGGACCGAACCCGGGCCGCACGCATGCCAGGCGAGCGCGCTACCGCTGAGCCACATCCCCAGCCCTCTTTCTTTCTTTTTTAATATTTATTTTTTAGTTCTCGGCAGACACAACATCTTTGTTGGTATGTGGTGCTGAGGATCTAACCCGGGTTGCACGCATGCCAGGCGAGCGCGCTACCGCTTGAGCCACATCCCCAGCCCCTTTCTGTCTTTTTTAAATATCTTTATTTTTTAGTTGTAAATGGGCAGTGCCTTTATTTATTTATTTTTATGTGGTGCTGAGGCTCGAACCCAGTGCCTCACACATGCTAGGCGAGTGCTCTACCACTGAGCCACAGTCCCAGCCTTCCTCTTATCCCCCCCCCTTACCTTTCTTTTCTTTTCTTTTTTTAAGAGAGAGAGAGAGAGAGAGAGAGAGAGAGAGAGAGATTTTTTTTTAATATTTATTTTTTAGTTTTCGGCAAACACAACATCTTTGTATGTGGTGCTGAGGATCGAATCCGGGCCGCATGCATGCCAGGCGAGTGCGCTACCGCTTGAGCCACATCCCCAGCCCCCCTCTTACCTTTCTTAATTTCCCTTCTCCTTTCTTCCCTTACATAGCTCCTTGCTCTCACCCTGTACTGCCCATGCTCCCTGATTCCCTCTATCTGAGCTCTTTCGTTCCTCTAGTACCAATATATGCTTCATGCTGATGACCCTTAAACTTATCCCACACAGACTCTGTGTCATTGTATATTCAGCTGCCTAACAGGTAGTTCTACTTTTTGACCCAGAAGTACAAGAGTCACCTCAACACATACTTAGCTCTCATCAGCCCCATTTGGTGATTTATAGACCTATGGGCCTTACCAGTAGCCAGTGAATCTACTTCATCCTTCTGGCCTTTTCATCTTTCTGACACATAGGAGATATTTTTACAGATTAATACATGAGTCTTTATTCCCAACTCCTCCTCCTGTTAGTGTCAGGTACACACAGGCAAACTTCTAATTATCTTTGACATGTATTTTAACTGCTCCCTCATCCCCTCCACTGGCTATGGTTTGTGGTTGTCCTGGCTTCTCAGGGGGCTGAGAGAAGGAGGATTCCTTGAGCCCAGGAGTTTAGGGTCAACCTTGGCAATATATCAGGACACTGTTTCTTGAGGACATTTAAAAAAAATTTTTTTTTTTTTTGATACCAGGGATTGAGCCCATAGGTGCTTTACCACTGAGCCACATCTCCTGCCCTTTTTATTTTTATTTTGAGACAAGGACTAATTTGCTTAGAACCTTGCTCAATTGCCTTGAACATGGCGATCCTTCTTCCTCAGCCTCCCAAGTTGAGTGCCACCACACCTGGCTTTCTTTCTTTCTTTCTTTTTTTTTTTTTTAAGTATTTTTTTAGTTGTCAATGGACCTTTATTTTATTATTTGTATGTGGTTCTAAGTATCAAACACAGGGCCTCACATATGGAAGGCAAACGCTCCACCACTGAGACACAACCCCAGCCCCCTGGCTTTCTTTCTTTCTTGAGCCCAGGGGTGCTTTACCACTGAGCTATATTCCCAGCTCTTTTTATTTATTTATTAATTTATTTAGTTGTAGTTGGACATAATACTTTTATTTTATTTATTTTTATGTGGTGCTGAGGATCAAACCCTGCACTTTGCATGTGCTAGGCAAGCGCTCTAGCGCTGAGCCACAACCCCAGCCCATTTATGTTTTATTTTAAGGTGGGGGCTTCTAAGTTGCTGAGGGCCTTGCTAAGTTGGCTGAGGCTGGTCTTGAACTTGGGATCTCCTGTCTTAACCTCCTGAGTTGGGATTACAGGCATGTACCACCCTGCTGGGTTTCACTATGTCCTTAATTTCTGTCAAAAAGTACTTCCTAGCTCAAGGTTCATTGACTATGAAATTGTCAGACGTTGAATCCATGATTGTTGGGCATCTGTCTAGGAGACATAGCCATAGTCCCAGCCATTTAGGAGTTTAAAACTTGGTGGGAGAGAGAAACACATACATAAATAACACAAAGAACAACCAGCATTTATTGATACTTACTTTGTGCCATGACTCTGCTGAGTGACTTAAAAATCCATTAACTGGGCAAGGGATGTAGTTCAGTGGTAGAGTACCTGGCTAGCATACACAATGTCCTGGGTTCAATTCTCAGTACCATAAAAACAACAACAACAACAAAAATCTAAAAATCCATTGACTTGACTTAATTCCCAGCAACCCTGTGAGGTAGATAGTATTATATCCCCATTTGATAGGTGAGGACACCAAGGCTCAGAGGACTTACTTGGCTATAGGGCCAGGATTCAGGTCCATGTTGCTTGACTCCAGAACTTATCTTCTTTTTGTTTATTTATTTTTTCTGAGACAGGGTCTCACTACGTTGCCCAGTGGTTTTGAACTCTAGGACTTAAGCCATCCTCCTACTTTGGCCTTCCTAGTAGGTGGGATTATAGAACTTGTACTCATAATTGTCATGCTATATTCCCTATCAGGAAATGAGCCTCTGAGAATATTCTAGTTACCATTGACCTTCCTGCTCAGACCTCCTTATGATGTGATATGGTCTGCCCTATACAATCAGTTCTTTTCCTCTCAGACCCAGGAGTTTTCTATTGTTTGGATTATAGAAAACACAAAACTAGGCAGGGGCTTGGAGTTGTGGCTCAGCGATAGAGAGCTTGCCTCTCACATTCGATGCTCTGGGTTTGATCCTCAGCACCACATAAAAATAAATAAATAAAATAAAGGTTATTGTGTTCAACTACAGCTAAAAATAAATAAATATTAAAAAAAAAACTACACAGGAAAATTCCCAAGGAAATGATGTTCATGTTTCATTGTTATTAACCTTTTGGCCCTTTATCTTCTAAGCATTTATGGTATTTTCTTGTAATTTTATTAAACATTTATTTTGATCACAACTGCAATAAAAATATAAATAAATAAATGTAATATCTTCAGATACCTCCCACTTCCCATGCTATTTTAAATAAAAAAATTGTTTAATGTTTCTTTATAGATTACTTGATCATAGTTGTCCCGCCTATAATTTTATTTATTTATTATTTTTTTGAGGTGCTGGGGATCAAACCTAGGGCTTTGCACATGTTAAGTGCTCTGCCCCTGAGCTACTGGTGACCCTAGCTCAACAGTATGTTTCCCTGCTCCAGTATTGGATCCAGTGGTGCTTTAATATTACTACTTCCTAACCGCCCCTGTCTTCCCCAGACAAGGTCTTGCTAAGTTGCCCAGGTTGACCTCAGATTTACAGTCCTCCTGCTTCAGCCTCCCTAGTATCTGGGATTATAGGTGTCTTACCTCACCCAGTGCCATATACAATTTAAAACAGACTATAACTTGTTCTAAAATTCTTCTTGAATTGGTATCTGGTCCATTTTGTACTGTCAGTTTGGCTCTTGTAAGACACCACTTGTGATGAAATTCCAGGGATCTTCTTTCCCTCTAACTTGGAACATGACTTCCCAAACTGCAAAGCTCCCTCCTTTCCAGGAGCCCTGATATATCCAGGGCCTTGTATATGCAGGGCAAGCACTCTACCAACTGAGCTGTATCCCCAGCCCTCTGGAGCCCTGGTTTTAATAGTTGTCAGCCTCCTTCCTGTCTCTGATTTATTTACATGAGAGATTTAGGAAACCCTTTGTTTACATGAAAGACACCACTACCTGTGGTATTTCTTTTAAAGTCCCACTATAGTCTTCCGTTATCCACCAGGGTGCAGCTCTCCCTTGTGCTCCTAACTTCAGTGGTGTGAGCAATGCCAGGCAAACTGCATGGAACCTGACCCATGACCACAATCATTTCTTTTCTTTTTTTTTTTTTTTTAAGTCAATCTTCTCACAGCGGAGTCAGGGAAGGAGACTGAAGTCTAATTATTCTGTGCAAAGCTTTCCTCCTTTTGCATTCTATTTTTTTTTTTAAAGAGAGAGTGAGAGAGGAGAGAGAGAGAGAATTTTTAATATTTTATTTTTTATTTCTCGGCGGACACAACATCTTTGCTGGTTTGTGGTGCTGAGGATCGAACCCGGGTTGCATGCATGCCAGGCGAGCGCGCTACTGCTTGAGCCACATCTCCAGCTCACAATCATTTCTTTTTTTTTTTTTTTTTTTAAATATTTATTTTTTGGCGGACACAACATCTTTGTTTGTATGTGGTGCTGAGGATCGAACCCGGGCCGCACGCATGCCAGGCGAGCGCGCTACCGCTTGAGCCACATCCCCAGCCCCTCACAATCATTTCTTAATTATAGACTATAATGTTTCTCCAACCAGTGCTTTTATTTTTTTTACTAATTTTTTTTGTAGTTGTAGATGGAGAGCATGCCTTTACTTTATTTATTTATTTTTATGTGGTGCTGAGGATTGAACCCAGTGCCTCACGTATGCTAGGCAAGCGCTCTACCACTGAACCCCACCCCTAGCCCCATCAAACCAATGCTTTTATCTTTTTTTTATTTTTTTATTTTTTAAGAGAGAGTGAGAGAGGGGAGAGAGAGAGGAGAGAGAGAGAGAGAATTTTTAATATTATTTTTAGTTCTCAGCGGACACAACATCTTTGTTGGTATGTGGTGCTAAGGATCGAACTCGGGCCACACGCATGCCAGGCGAGCGCGCTACTGCTTGAGCCACATCCCCAGCCCCAAACCAATGCTTTTAATAGGAAAACATTTTTCTAAAGTGTTGTGTTGGTTTATTCTTATTAAAAATGTCCGTAGGAGTGGCAGGGAAAGAGTGGCAGAGCACATGCCTAGTATGGGCAAGGCCCTGGGTTTGATCCTTGGCGCTGAAAAAAAAAGTCCAAACATGCAAGTAAGAAGATATCCTCCCAGTTATTATGTAACCTCAAAACAAACAAATACACAAATTAAAGTCATATTCAAAGCACTTTGAGCATTTTGAGTTTAATGCTACAAATAATACTGTTTGGATGAAATGAATTGGCTGTGAGCTGGTGTTGGCTGCTTCTATACACCTTTACTATTTGTGATATGAGGGTCCATTTTCTCACCTTGTTTCTCCCTAGAATCACAGGGAAATATTTGCTTGACATGATACTATGACATCATTTGTGCCCTGTGCCATGCTCTACCTTTGGCTTAAAAACATCATTTATGTATTAGGTTATTTTTGATCTTATTATCTCCTTAAACATGTAGTGTTATTTACTGGTTCTAATGTGTCAGACACCAAAACAAAATAAATACGTGTGATTATGTGATCACTGACATTATTTTTGGTGATAAGACAATGATATAGAATGAGCCTATTAATTGTTTTAGATTATCTTTTGAAATTATGCTTTAAGTATATGAAAATGATTTCTCCACTTAATTGTAAGCTCCACAAGGGCAGGCACCATTTCACCATGCTTGCCATGTGGTAAGCACCTATAGATTGAGTCCTGCTCTCATTGGGTTTTCTGTGCAGGTTTGCAGGAATCTACATTTCCTTTGAATTGTATATATTGTTTTCTTCAACCAGGAAAAAAGAAGAAAAGTTGGACTGGATGTACCAGGGTCCTGGTGGGATGGTGAATCGTGATGAGTACCTGCTCGGGCGCCCCATTGACAAATATGTTTTTGAGAAGATGGAGGAGAAGGAGGGGGGATGTTCTTCTGAGACAGGACTCCTTCCGGGCTCTATTTTTGCTCCGTCTGGTGCCAATTCCCTGCTTGACATGGCCAGCAAGATCCGGGAGGACCCACTCTTCATCATCAGGTGCTGCTGAGGGTCTGGAAGGGGGTTTGTTACAGGATGCTTGGAGACCCTGCAAAGGCAGTGGGTTGCTGGCTTTGCAGTTGGTTTTCCCTTGACTTTTATCTGTCAAGTAAAAGGATTTGTCTCCATTTGCGCTTCCTGATGTTGGGAAGGAGGCTCCATTAACATTGTCAGTTCTTGGCTGTACGGGAAGGTATTGGCAAATGTACCAAACCAGACCAGATTTATTCATTTGTTCCTTAAACAAAAATAGGAGGTTGAAGCAAGGTGACAAAGATTGGCAACTTCTTGGAAAACTGGGGATCTGTGTGAAGTTGGCTAAGTGGGTGAATAGGCCTTCTTATCTTCCACTTCTTTTTTGCGAGGTGGGCAGCAGCACCCTTTAAAAAGAAACTTCAGATGGGTGAGGCCCAGGTTCGATCCTCAGTACCACATACAAACGAAGATGTTGTGTCTGCCGAAAACTAAAATGTAATATTTTTTAAAATATTAAAAAAAAACAAACACACATTACAGATCAGGGCTGAGAATACAGCTTAGTCAGTAGAGTGCTTATTTAAAAAAAAAAAAAAAGAAAAAGAAACTTCAGAATTTTGAAACCCCAATGTGTGACAGATAAAAGTAGAGCTACTTTTTGGGTGTTAAATGAGACCATACTATACATATTTATTTTGGTTTAGTTTGCATTATTTTCTTTTAAAGTGTGTAAGAATAAACATTGAAAAATATTTATTTTTATTTAAAAGTTTTTCTTTTGCAAATTTTCTTTAAAGTTATTTATCTATTAAAGATATTGTATGTGTTACAAATGTTTTGTCCCATATTGTTAGCTTCCTAATTTATTATCGTAAAATATAGGTAATAATTTACCTTTTTAGCCACTTTTTAAAAAAAATATTTATTTTTTAGGTGTAGATGGACACAACACAATGCCTTTATTTTTATGTGGTGCTGAGGATCGAACCCAGGTCCCACCTGTGCTAGGCGAGTGCTCTACCGCTGAGCCACAATCCCAGCCCCTGTTTTGTTTTTATTGGTCGATTTATATTATCATTTTTAATGTCTCTGTTGAATGGTTCTGCCATGACTTATTTTGTTAATATTCTATCATTGAATCCCTAACTTGTTTCCAAATTTTCATTGTTATAAAATGAAAACTTCATAGCGACCTTCCCTGATTTTTCCTTATAGTAACAAATTCTTTCTCTCTCTCTTTTTTTGTACCAGGGATTGAACCCAGGGGCGCTTAACCACTGAGCGACATACCCAGTGCTTTTTTGTATTTTATTTAGAGATAGGGTCTCATTGAGTTGCTTAGAATCTTGCTAAGTTACTGAAGCTGGCTTTAAACTTGCAGTCCTCCTGCTTCAGCCTCCTGAGCCACTGGGAGTACAGGTGTGCATCACTGGGTCCAGCTAGTAGCAAATTCTTGAATTTGAAAATACAATTCTAGAATTTCTGAAATGAAAGAGTATGAGCTGACCAGGCATGGTGGTGCACACCTGTAATCCCAGCTACTAGGGATGCCAAAGCAAGAGGATCACAAGTTTGAGGCTATCCTGGGCAATTTAGTGAGATCTGTCTGAATATAATAAGAAGGGTTAGGGATATAGCTCAGTGGTAGAGCATTGGGTTCAACTCAGTACTACCAAAAAAAAAAAAAGTTTGTGTTGATTGTGATAAGTGTTGTCAAATAATCCTTCAGGAAGGTTGATCAATTTACCCTCCTATTGAGAGTATATGAGAGTAAAATTTCTTAAAAGAAGAATCAGGGTGGGCATGGTGGCACACGCCTGTATCCCAGTGGCTTGGGAGTCAGAGACAGGAGGATTGTGAGTTCAAAGCCAGCCTCAGCAACAGCAAGGCGCCAAGCAACTCAGTGAGACCCTGTCTCTAAATAAAAGTACAAAATAGGGCTCAGATATGGCTGGCTCAGAGGTTGAGTGCCCCTGAGTTCAAGCCCCAGTACCTCCCCTACCAAAAAAAGAGGAATCAGTGCATTGACTTTATTTTCCAGGTGATTATTATGATAAAAGATGGAGGTCTTTGAAATGTTGCAACCAATCAATATATAAGGTGACACCCATTTACTTGACCAGGTGGGAAGCCTTGAGTATGATGCCCAATGAGAAAAAATTTTAACTTACTGTCTTGCATGGCAGTGTCCCATAGTAGACTTTCCCCACAATATACAGTCTCTTATGCAGATTTGGGGGAGATTTTTGGCTTCCATGCCATCCTGTAGATTTCAACAAAGCATTTCTTACAATGGTGGTTATATAGAATTTGGAGAGGAGAATGATTTAATCTTCCTTCTAAGAGAAATAATAATGATTTTTATAATGTCTTCCATTTAGGAAGAAAGAGGAGGAGAAAAAAAGAGAGGTATTGAACAATCCTGTTAAAATGAAGAAAATCAAAGAATTGGTAAGTCATGCATCAAATAAGCATAAAGTAGCCTTTAGGTACTTTTTGTTTTGTTTTGGTATGGGGGATTGAACCCAGGGGATTGAACCACTGAACTATATCTCAACCCTTTTTTAAAATTTTATTTGAGACAGGGTCTCTCTAAGTTGCTGAGGCTGGCTTTGAACTTGTGATCCTCCTGCCTCAGCCTCCCAAGTTGTTGGTATTATGGGAATATGTACCATCACATCCAGCTGTCTTTTAGCTACTTAATATAAGATCTTCCCTCTGTTTCTTCCTACCAGGGAAAACAGAATGATGTTTAAGACTTTTCTTTTAGACACCATCTCTTGGTGATATTTATGCAATCTTAATAAGTTTAAGTAAGCTCAATTTCCTTTTTTCTCTTCTGGTTGGAAAAAGCACCCCTGTACTCACATATTTTCAGGAAAAGAGGGGTGTAGGCCATGCCTATGGAATCAGGTATGTAGTATGCACAGGGGATTGGAGTGTCCTCTGTTATGGCTCACCATTCACATAATGTATGGTTACTCTTTGAGCAGTTGGTAATTTTTGCAGTCTCTGATTACTTCCAAAGGAGATAGAGTTTCTTTGAGTGGAAAGAATGGAAACTCCTAGGTAGTGGTTCTGGTGATGTTTAAAACACAGATTCCTAGCACACTCACCAGAGGTTCTGTTTGAGAATCTAGGGTGCATTGTGTACAACCAGGTTTGTTGACACGGAGCTCCTGAGAATGCCCTGGACCCCTATAGAGGCATGGCATCAGTTTGTACATGAACCAGTCCCCTCAGAAGGGACTGATAAAGGTTTCAATAACCTTGAAAGTTTATGTTCTGGACACTTTTTAGTTGCAAATGAGTTTGGAAAAAAAGGAGAAGAAGAAAAAGAAGGAGAAGAAAAAGAAGCACAAGAAACACAAACACAGAAGCTCGAGTAGTGATCGCTCCAGCATGGACGACGAGCCCAGCCGGGGGAGGTGAGCGAGTCAGGCATCCTCCAGCACTGACTCACTTGCCCATTCATTCTTTCATTCCACAACAGGAACTGGAAACTGCCCCGCACTGGGGTTTCAGTGGTGAACACTTGGACGTAGGCTTTGTGCCAGTTTGTTTTCTAGCATTAGAATTCCCTGGAGATGCTATATGTGGGTGGGTCTCCTGGTGTGCTACTGGAGAGACACCCCTAAGAGAACTGATCACAGATCTTAGGTCGACTTCCTGGCATGACTGTTTCATCTTAGCTGAGTCCTCAGGACTGCCATGGGATTCACATAGGGTTTTTTTTTTTTTTTTTTTAATGGATGAATGGGCCTATGACTGCCCCTTCTGTGTCTTTCCATCTTCCCTGTGGGAATAGTCAGCTCTGCTCCTGCTGACTCACCATGAGTCTCTGGAATAGAAACATGAGGTGAGAGGAGAATGTGTTTAGGCATTGGGGCTGAGAAGCTCGGCCCACGGTTTTTCACAGGGAAAGCTTAACTGTGCTGATGCATCTTCCAGCAAAGATAGTCCAAATAGAGAAACATACTGCCAAGTAATAGCTGGGAAGTGGGGAAGGTCACACTGGAACCAGGACGCATGTTTCAGCATGAGAGATTTGAAGTGGACCTGTATGCATTTTCTTTTTCAATGAATATGTATTTTTTAATCTCTTAGATCTCAAAAGAAGATGGCAAATTCCTTTCCTGCTTTGTCTAAAGTCCCTGGATATGGCTTACAGGTAGGGATGTGGGCTTCTCAAAGGGAGTGACAGTGGGACTGTGACATGTGCCACCTTGACTACTGCAGATAGCAGGGAAATTGGACAGTGGAGGCTGGGGTTGCTGGGGAACAGGCCCACTTCTTATCCCTGAGCTTCTTACATGCCTGAGCGTTCTCTAAGCAAACAGAATCACTTTAGATATTCTGCCTATCTCTCTGCAGTCAACATGAAATATATACATTTTAAGTGTAGAGGTTAATGGCTTTTTACCTGTGGACATCCCTTCGTGTTTTTAACTTTTGATGCTGCCCTCCCTGCTGTCTCTTACTCTTCCTTAGGCTCTAGTGAAGACCTAAGCCAATTTAAGTGGTGGGGTGGGTACTTTCTCTTAGGAGGTTTTTTTTTGGTGTGGGGTGGCGGGTGGTGGCGGTCCTGGGGATTGAACCTAGGGCTGCTCTACCACTGAACTACATCCCCAGCCCTTTTTATTTTGAGACCAGGGCATGCTAAGTTGCCGAGGCTGACCTCAAACTTACAATCTTTCTGCTTCAGCGTCTTGAGTTGCCAGGATTACAGGCATGTGCCACCATACCTGGCTGTTTTAAGGGATCCTGAGATAACTGTTCAAATATTTTATGCTTTTCTGTAATTATTGTGATTCCTTACAAAATTGATTATTTTATTTTTAATTTTTTTTGGTCCTGGGGATTAAACCAAGGGAGTGTTTAGGCGTTTAACCACTAAGTGACATCCGCAGCCCTTATATTTTATTTTGAGACAGGGTCTCACTAAGTTGCTCAGAGCCTTGCTAAATTGCCTAGGTTAACTTTGCACTTGCGATCCTCCTGCTTCAGCTTCCTAAGTTGCTGGGATTTCAGGCATGCGCCTCCGCGCCCAGATGATTTTATTCTTTTCCTTGTTTTATTGCATTGCCTTTTGAACTACTGGATTTTCCTATGAATAGCTTTTTTTTTCACGCCCCCCCTCTTCCTTCTCTTAATGTTACAGGTCAGGGACTCTGACCGTAACCAGGGACAACAGGGTACTCTGATGGCTGGGCAGAAGGGAGCGTATGGGATGAAGAACCGTTCCCGGTCTAGAAGCTCCTCGAACTCACCCCTTAGAAATACCGGCAGGAAGAGCAATAGGGAAGCAGGGTCCCGGGACAAGAGGTCTCGATCCCTAGGCAGAAGGTCACGGTCCCCAAGGCCCAGCAAACTGTGAGTGTGGAAATTCATTGTGGTATAAACTGTGACTGCAGGGGCCTGGTCACAGTGGTATTTTCTTTTGGTGATGTCCACCCATCAGCTTTCCTAAATGTCTTTGCTTTATTACTTCCTTCATATTATTTTTTAAACTTTAATGTAAGCTTTCAGTCCCTACAACCACACATTTATAGGAATATATTATACTGGTACAATATCCTCTCTCTCATCTTTCTTATGGACTGGTTTTAAGATGGCTAGCTCTTTTTTTTTCATTATTTGAAGAATAATCTCTGGAAAATAATCTCTGTGTCCATTACAGGCACAACTCTAAGGCAAACAGGAGAGAGAGGGACCAGACTAAGAGCCCATCACCTAAAAAGGAGGTCTATCAGAGGCGGCATGCTTCTGGATATACCAGGTAAGTTATGAGGGCAGTAGATTAACTTCATATTCTGCAGGCCCTAACCTAGGAGTGGCCCACAGCAGGGCAAGTGGGTAATCTATATGACCTGTTTGCCACACCAACTCTTATTTATCTGGGCAGCTTTTAATAGTCTTCCCCCACTCTCTCATACCTTGTTAGACACATTGAAAGGACAAAGTCAATAGTGTTGATCTAATAAAAACTTTAAGTGAGAGTCTTTCATCATATATTGGTCTGGCAGTACTCATAGAGGTTTTCACCTAGAAATCTATTTTTTAGTTGTCAATGGATCTTTTCTTTCTTTCTTCCTTCCTTCCTTCCTTCCTTCCTTCCTTCCTTCCTTCCTTCCTCCCTTCCTCCCTCCCTCCCTCCCTCCCTCCGAGGATTGAACCCAAGGTCTCACGCATGCCAGGCAAACACTGTACCATTGAGCCACAACTCCAGCCTCACCTAGAAGCCTTTTTAAATATTTTGGCTTTATTACTTTTCTTTTCTTCCTTTTTATTTTTTAATAACACGGTTATTTTATTTATTTTTTATGTGGTGCTGAAGATTGAACCTACAGCCTCGTGTGTGCTAGATGTGCACTCTACTGCTGAGCCACAACCCCAGCCTGGCTTTTTTACTTTTCATACTGGGGATTAAACCCAGGGCATTTTACCTCTGAGTATCTTCCCAGTCTTTTTTTTTTTTTTTTTGGTACTAGGGATTGAACTCAGGGGCACTCAAACACTGAGCCACATCCCCAGCCCTATTTTGTATTTTATTTAGAGACAGGGTCTAACTGAGTTGTTTAGCACCTCACTTTTGCTGAGGCTGGCTTTGAACTTGCGAGTGGAATTATAGGCGTGCACCAATGTGCCTGGCTTTTTGAGACAGGGTCTTGTTAAGTTGCCAAGGCTGGCCTTGAGCTTGCAAGAGGTCTTTATGTTATTTGATTGTTCCTTGTTTCTCTTTTTTACTTTGAAGTGCTGGGCATATAACCCAGAACCTTGTGCATGCTAGACAAGAGCTCTACCATCCACCTCTGATTGTCTCATTTTAAAAACCTCCTAGCCTCACTAAATGCTGTAATATATTTTATCTGAGTGAGATTTTATTTTATTTTTTTTTTGCAGTACTTGAATTGAACTCAGGGCCTCACTCAGGCTAGGCAAGTGCTGTACCATGAGCTATATCCCCAGCTCGAGTGAGATTTTAATTATTTGATTTTTTGGGGTATTAGGGATTGAACTTGGGGACATTCAAACATGGAGCGACATCCCCTGCCCTATTTTGTATTTTTAAAATTTAGAAACAGAGTCTCACCAAGTTGCTTAGCATCTCACTTTTGCTGAGGCTGGCTTTGAACTCTCAATCTTCCTGCCTCAGCCTCCCAAGCTACTGAGATAATAGGCATGTGCCACCACACCTGGCTTTGAGTGAGATTTTTAAAAGTTTTGTTTTTGCTTTGTCTTCTCCTAATTTCCCTTTTCTGTTTGTTTTGGTGTCTGTCATTCATTTTTTTGAGGCTTTCCTGAACTATCTGGTGATATTTCACTTTGCATTCATATTTAAGAGTGAGGTATAAAAAAACTGAAACACTGTACCTACAGGGGTTTGTCTATTGGTAGGTGATTGGGTAGAGTTGAACTGTTTTTTCATCTGGGACTCTCAGCTGTCAGTAACTTTGATTCTTTTGTTAGGGACTGGTAAATTTCTCCAGGAAAAAAAAAAATCCTCTAGTTGCCTGATCCTGGCTGTTGGCATTCTGAAAGAGGCACAGATCCCATCAGGACTGGGAGTCTCAGTGTGGAGCATGTGGGCTTCACTTCATCCTCTTTGCAGTATGGTGGCCTTGCCAACTTTCTGTGCTGTGCCTGATGCTTCTGAATCTTTTTTTTCCTGTATGGTTCAGTTTCTCCAGAGGGTAAACCACAGGGTCTCCTATAGATGTTTGGCAGAGTAATCTCCAGCTTCAAGTTTTGCTTGGGAATCCAGGGATATCTCAGTTGCCTCTGGCAAGCCTTTTTTGCAGGGGGTTGGGGGTACCAGGGCTTGAACACAGGGGTGCTTTACTACTGAGCTATATCCCCAACCATTTTTATTTATTTATTTATTTATTTATTTTGAGACAGGGTCTCACTAGGTTGTTTATAGCCTCGCTAAATTGCTGAGGCTGGCTTTGAACTTTCAATCCTCCTGCCTCAGTCTCCCAAGATGCTGAGATTATAGGTGTGCGCCACCATGTCCAACTGCCAAGATTGTGAGATTCTAAAAGTGTTTAAAATTTGGGTGAAAACACCTGACCAAGATGTTAAGAGGAGCCAATGCTTGCCTGTAATCTCAGTGACTTGGGACAATCCTAAATTCAAGGCCAGACTTGGCAACTTAGACCCAGTCAAAAAATAATAAAGGACTAAAGTTGTAGCTCAGTGGTAGAGCACCTTTGAGTTCAATCCCCAGTACCTCTGCACCACACTATGTTAATAGGAGGGAAACTCATGCTGGACATGGCACTGCTCTGGCCATTTCCTTGGAGAAAGCCATGGAAAGCTTGGGTCCTGCTGACCTTTATCTCCCTGTGCTGCTTCTGGGATTTTTGCTAGGAGTGAGGTAGAATTGATGGGATGGTTTTTGTGTTCAACAGAAAACTCTCAGCAGAGGAACTGGAACGAAAACGGCAGGAGATGATGGAAAATGCTAAGTGGAGGGAAGAGGAGAGGCTGAACATCCTCAAAAGGCACGCTAGGGAGGACGAACGGGAACGGAGGCTGGAGAAGCTAGACTCCCGGGATGGGAAGTTCATCCAGTGAGTACATTTCTTCCTGCCTGGGGCTCCATGGGATTGTTCTCAAGGAGAGAGTCTTAACAGAGGGGTTCAGTGTATTCCAGGTGTCACTGTGTCTGCAGGGAGAATATGGAGCTCAGCTTTAGGACCACCTTTTTTTTACCATTCGTAGCTTCTAGCCAGATAGTGGGAGGTTTTGATTTGGAAGAGGGAGAAGTGAATTAGTATTTTCTCTAAATCTCTGAAATTCTTTGGCATTTCTTATTTATTTATTTATTTATTTTGTTGAAGGACCTTTTATTTTATTCATTTATTTATATGTGGTGCTGAGAATCAAACCCAGTGCCTCACACATGCTAGGCAAGTGCTCTACCGCTGAGCCATGACCCTGGCCCTGCATTTCTTTTAAATAAGAATTAATGGCTCAGAAAGTCTTTTTTCCCAATGAGACTTTGACTTATTTTCAAAAGCAGATGAATTTTCTCTTATGGACATTTAAAAAATTTGGTTCCAGATGGATTAACTTGAAAATTTTCTATGTGGGCTTAAGAGAGCTTGTTTCTACAATTGCTTTAAGACTAGCAACCTGTTTCTTCTAATTCTGCCAGACCTGACCAATTGACAAATGTTTTTAATTTCCATTCCCCTGTCTTCTCTTCCTAGCCGCATGAAGCTAGAGAGTGCATCTACTTCCTCCCTGGAGGATCGGGTGAAACGGAATATCCACTCTCTACAGAGAACCTCAGTGGCTCTGGAGAAGAACTTTATGAAAAGATGAAAACCATTCTTTTTCTTATTGGTTTTCCTGAATTTTTCAGGGAGGCTGCTAACCCCTTAAAAATTCTCTTTATAAGAGTTCAGTGACTTCTTCCACAGATTTCAAACCACCACTGTTCAAAGTGACCCTCGTCCATCAATTCCTGAAATACTTTGCTTCCTTTGTGAATCAGTGTGACCTGATTATGAGATCCTAAGTAGCTTTTGCAGTATGCAGAGTGGGTTTTGACTCTGTTTTAATGGGCAGGCACCGAGCCATACCATTGGGAATATTCATCTTACTCTGGAAGGCAGCCTGCTGGGTTTGTGATGCTCATGACACCTCTTTCCTCACACTTGTGTGAATAGACCTATTTCACTGCCTCAGGATAGATCATACCATTCTGATCTCTCTCCAGAGCCACTTGGATAGATTGTGCTAACTGGGATACATGAATTTATTTGATCTAGTAAATAATATAACAGAATGATGTCAGATTAGGGAACAGCCAAGAGAGTGACAAAGGACCTGGAAGAGAATACAAAAAGCTCTAAGTGAACTGTTAACTATTTGGTTTGTAAAAGTATAATGTGTATATGTACAAATGTATATTTTTTTACATGCTTTTAAAAAAAAGTTTAGCTTTGTGAGAGTATCTTGTTTGCTAAGTGATTTTATTATGTAATATAGTACAGCCACATTGAACCTTGTGAGTGGCGCAGTAAGGTAGGTCAGCTTATTTTTCTCTGAATAGGGCACATTTAGGAGAAGCCTGGGGTTATCGATAGAATCTAGGCTATCTATCTGATCTCCCTGCTCCCCTGTGTGAGCAGTGCAGCACTATAGGCAAGTTTTTAGGAGTCAGGACCACATTGCTATTATGTTCCCTGCTCCTAAAAGAAAATAAAATGGAAGCTGTTTATTACATGGCTTCTTTTTTTATCATGTACAATGCTAGATTTTCAGGGGTTGTTTCCTACTATTTTGTAGCTATTAAAAAAAAAAAAAGTTCCCCCAAACAAAAACAAACTCAAGTGGCCACTTCCCTGTTTTAACTGCTTTTCCCTTTATTCCTTCACCAGAAGCCCTCATTTAACAGGGATTTCCTAGACAATTTTTTGCTGAACTTTTTTTGTTTTTGTAAGTGAACATGATATCTTTATTTCATTTTTATGCGAACCCAGTGCCTCACAAGTGCTAGGAAAGCGTTCTCTACCACTGAGCTACAACCCGCAGTCCCTCCTAGGCACTTCTGAGTCACAAGTTAGCTGAGCTATTTCTTTGTTCTTCTAACTTCTAATTCTGGTTAAAATGTATTTGGATTTTTATTTTTGAGCACTTATGATGCTAGACACTAATGCTTTAAAAAAGTTTTGCCCAGAGAGAATTTAACATACTTTTGTTATTCATTAATCACCTCATTCTACTGCCCTATGCTACAGTTAATTATGGTTTTTATTACTTGGTAATAAAGGTTACATTTATTTTTGTAACTGTCAAGAGTAGCCACGTGGATCACCGAGTTTTCTTACTCCTGTTATAGAAAGAATGTTGACCTGTGGTTTGTGTTGAATATATAGAGATCCTTGTCTTATGTAACAGAACGTGGGCCGTTTACTTAGATTTCACGAACTAAGCCAGAAAATAAGACGATTATTAGGGTATGTGTCTGAGGTGCCCACAGGTTCTTAACTTGACCCTTGGGGCGCAGGAGAACTGCAGGCAGGTGGGTGGGCGCGGGGCCCATTCATAAACCCAGGGTTCCAAGCTGCCCTCTCATTGGCCCTGGGGGAAAGGGGCGTGCCCCACGGGTGGAGTGCGCCCTGGGCCTTGGGGAGTGGGAAAATCCACGCTTGGGTGGAGCGAGGGGGCGTTCCTTGGTTTTCCAGGCTGGACTTCCTTTTCCCCTTGCTGTGTTCCTCCTCGCTCCCCCGGGGTGGGGATGGTATGTCCCACCCTCCTCGCATTCCCGCCCCTCCTCCTTTCCCAAAGCAGAGGCGTCGCCGCCATCTTGGCACCTGAGGTTGAGGGAACGATCCAAGCCCGGGCTTTTGAAGGGGGGATTAGGACAGGGAGTTCCTCCCGCGGTACACAGTGAGACCTGCCCATCCCTCCTCCTCTCCCTGCTCCGGCCCGGGGTTCTGAGGCTTGCGGAGGACGGCGGGATTTCTGTCAGGCCCGGGGAGGAGGGGCGGCCGCTGCCTCCCCGGGACGGGCGGTACCACCCGGGTGGGGAGGAGACGGCCTGGTGACGACGGGGCGGTGGCACCGCCTGGGGGCGGGGGGCGGGAGCGGCCAGCTCCCTGGGGCGGGACGGGGAGGGCGGGGCGTGGGGCGGACGGAACCAACGGGGTGGGGTGGGGAGGTAACGGGACGGGCGCGACCATGGCGCGGTGAGGCAGCGGGGGTGGGGATCGGTCCGGGGGAGGCCTGGGGCCGCTGGCTTGTGCGCTGTCTTCGCCGCCCCCCCTTTTGCCGCCGCCGCCGCCCCGGGCATGTCGTCCAACTGCACTAGCACCACGGCGGTGGCGGTGGCGCCGCTCAGCGCCAGCAAGACCAAGACCAAGAAGAAGCATTTCGTGTGCCAGAAAGTGAAGCTATTCCGGGCCAGCGAACCGATCCTCAGCGTCTTGATGTGGGGGGTGAACCACACGGTAACCAGCTCCCCCGCTTGTCCCCTTGCCCCTAGCCCTCGCCCTGCGGGCCCTGAGGGTGACGCCTGCAGCGCCTGGCCAAGCCACTTGCACGCACCCCCGCCCACCCTTGCTTGCAGTCCGGCCGCGGTGCGCTCCCCGAACGCCACGCGAGGCCTGGTGTCTCCGCGGTGTGCGGTCGCGGTCTTCCCTCCAGCCCCTCTGGCTTCCTGCGTCCGTGTGCTCGTTTCGGGCTACCCCTGGAGCTCAGAGGGAAGGCCTGGCTGCAGCGGAATCCCTTTGGTCCCCTCTGACTCGCTTCTCATCTCACCCTGTTAGTTACATGTGTATTCCTCCTTGCCCCTCGTAGCTGGCTGCAAGATCATTGTCCCGTTGACAGGGCAAGTGGCACTGGCCTGCGTGAATATTCCTCTGTGTATAGTCGTTTGGTTGGGGTGGCTGCTCAAAGTTTCCCATCCTCCAGGCCCTACTATGGAAATCTCCCTGGATTTGGTTTTTTCTTGAACGAGATGTATCGACTGGAGAAGCACAGGTTCTTTGGAGTACAGACACGGTACTAGGGTCCTTCTGGAAGAGGGAGGAGAGTAAATGTAACAGTCTTGAGAGTAGTAGAGGCCTGATTATAAGGACTATTCATAATTTAAATAATGTGTCTTCCCTGTTCTGTGGTGTTCATTTCAAAGACTGACTTTTCTACTTTATGGTTCTCAAGGATGTACTAATGGTGACTGTTGTCCATCAGCTTTGGATCTTGGGGTGTTTTGAGATTGTCCATCAGCTCTGCCAGGAAGTTGGATCTGGATACAGAATTTGAGCTGGGAGACTTTTTTAGAGCTGTTTGTTTAGGGTCTGTCTTCTCTTCTAGACACTTGCTCTTTGCCTTCTGACCATTTCTTTGTGAGTTCCTACACTGGGAATGAGTAGGGGAAGTAAAAAGACCTGAAGCACCACCTTTGCCAGCTATAAGTTTGGAATGAGGAAAATGAAGCTTTGGGTTTTCTGTGGACTTCAATTCTTTAGATTCCCTGGTTTTTCTGAACTCTTGAAATTAGACCAAATGATGACCAGGGATCCAAGACTTTGCTTTGCTTTGGTAGAGGAGCTAGATGTGGCTTTGGCTGGAGGTTGATGAACCATGGTTTTTTGTGATACATCTGATATAGAAAAGCACATGTTATATGTGAGGTTTTAGTTGGTCATGGGTAAATTGCCTTTCATTGTCATTACTGGGATTAGTGAGGGTCCTGGCAGGGTAGTGAGTACACTGGTTTAATGTTCAGACCTCTAGGAGCCGCTTTGGGCCAACAATCCAGCAGAATTTGCTCCTCCTGCTTCCTGCTGCCACCAGGGTCATCTGGCAACATTTTGTGGGAAACTGAGTCATCAAAATGTGAACCCTGTGTCCCTTTCTGGAAGTCATTCCTTGATTTTATTCTCTATCCTGCATCTCATAGAAAGCGTTATGTCTCTGTAGAGAACTGGGAGAAGCCTAAGTTTGAAATAGTTGGAAGGAACTTGGGTCCTGTGTGAAAGAGTAGCTTGCCTGTGATTACAGCAAGAGATGGTGTTCATTGTCCAGCACCACAGGGCTCTGTTTTCTTTGCCTCCTGTTCCCTTTCTTCACATCCCAGGATAGATGGGAGCTATAGTCTTGCTAGAAAATCTGAATATGTGCTCTGGGGTGTGTGCTTGTGCATGCCGTTTCCTGAGGGTGGTGCTTTGTCTGCTACTAGATAGCAAGTCTGCCCAGGCAATGAGATGAAAGCCTTTGAATGGCAGATGGACATGGTATTCACCTTCTTCTTTGCCAACTTTAAAACAGTTTGATGCTGGATGTAGTGGCACATGCTTGTGATCCCAGCAATTCAGAAGGCTGAGACAGGAGGATAGCAAGTTGGAGGCCAGCCTGGGCAACTAATACTGGCCTCTCGTATTTTGAGATACGAGACCGTATCTCAACAATTAAAAAAATAAAGGGTTGGAAGTGTAACTCAATGATAAAAGTGCAGTTAAGAAAGTTTGAGGAGCTAGCTGGAAAGGCATTGACTTTTAAGCAAGAGCCATGCATCTAAATATGAATGAGTATACCTGGGTGGGATTGATATAGAGCACCACTACCCTGGACAGGTAAGCTTTAGAGGTGAGTTAGTCTCTTGTTTTATTGCTTCATTCTAATCTACAAGAAGATGTAGTAATTTAGTGTCACCATCTGGGAAGTGGAGACACATGCCCAGAAGAATATAAAATCTTGCAATTCTCTTGGGGATCAGGGCCACTTGGTTTTGGTGGATCAAGCCTTTCTTGGAGGTTCCCTTCCTTCAGAAGCCTGATGTCACAACTTTTTTCCATCTGAGTTTTCAGATATCCTCTCTTCTTTGATTCCTTACCATTTAAGCATCTAGTATACTGGTGTATAGTAAATCAAATATTAAGGATGGATGTCATTTCTTCTGCTTTTTTTTTTTTTTTTTTTTTTGGTGCTGGGGATTTAACCCAGAGATACTTCTACTGAACCACAGCCCCAGCCCTTTTTATTTTGAGACAGGGTCTTGTCAAGTTGCTTAAGTCTTCACTATATTTCTGAGTCTGTCTTTAAATTTGCGATCCTCCTACCTCAGCCTCCTGAGTTGCTAGGATTATAGGTGTGTGGCACTGTACCTGACTGGTTATGTCTTTATTTAAAGCAAAAGCCAGTTATCTTCTCATGAGACAGTTGGTTTAATTCTAGGTGGAAAAAGAAAGGTCTTTGAACTCAGTGTTTTTTTTTATTGTTTTTAATATTTATTTTTTAGTTTTTGGTGGACACAGCATTTTTATTTTATGTGGTGCTGAGGATCGAACCCAGCGCCCTGCGCATACCAGGCAAGTGCGTTACCGCTTGAGCCACATCCCCAGCCCTGAACTCAGTATTTTTAAAGGAGCTCTTCTCATGGACAAGAGATGCAGCCCCTGGACTTTGTGTAGGAAGACTGTAGTGAAAACAAGGTGAAAATTCAGAAGACTTTGGACCTGTCAGGGGAGAACTAGTAAAGAGAGAAACCCAGTTTTAGTGGATGAAATAATGGTTCAGAGGGTCTGGAATTAGGGAAGAAATATCTGGGAAGAAGTATGGAGACCAGGAAGGCTGATGTGATCTAATGCTTTTGGGCTTTTTAGGAACCAGATATGGGTGTAACTTTACCAATATGATCAGAGGAGTAGGAGCAGTTTCTGGTACCCATTTGAGAAACTGCAAGATTTTTCTCTAGAGCAGCTACACCAGTGTATATTTCTACCAATAGTATATGAGGGTTCTAATTCCTTCACATCCTTGTCAACACTTGTTATTGTCTTTTTTTAGTATAGACATTCTGGTGAGTGTGAAACTATCTCATTGTGATTTTAATTTGCATTTCCCTGATAACAATGATGTTAAGCATCTTTTTTTTTTTTTTAAAGAGAGAGTGAGAGAGGAGAGAGAGAGAGAGAGAGAGAGAGAGAGAGAGAGAGAGAGAGAGAGAGAGAATTTTTAATATTTATTTTTTAGTTCTTGGCGGACACAGCACCTTTGTCTGTATGTGGTGCTGAGGATCAAACCCCGGCCGCACGCATGTCAGGAGAGCGCGCTACCGCTTGAGCCACATCCCCAGCCCCAAGCATCTTGTGTGCTTCTTTGGAGAATGTCTATTAATCCTTTGCCCATTTAAAAAAGTTTTTTTTGTATAAATTCTTAAATTGGGTTGTCACATTTTATTGAGTTGTGAGAGTATGTATTCTAGATATAAATCCTTTATCAGATGAATGATTTACAAATTTTTCTCCCATTCACTCTGGGTTTTTTAATTTTCTTCATGGTATCCTTTGAAGCTTATGTTTTAACTTTGATAAAGTCTAGTTTATATATTTTTCTTTTGTTGCCTATACTTTTAGTATCATGTCTTCGGCTTTGTCTAACCAAAGTTGTAAAGACTACTCCTGTATTTCCTTCTAAAAGTTTTATAGTTTTAAAAAAAAAATTACCGTGATCAAAACACTTAACATGAAACCTACCCTCTTAACAGTTTTTAAGGGTATAATATATTATTGTTTATCATAGGTACAATGTTGTACAACAGATCTCTAGAGTTTATTCATCTTGCTTGATTGAAACTTTTTTTTTTTTTTTTTTTGCGGTGCTGAGGATTGACTCTAGGGACATGTGCATGTGAGGCAAGTGCTCTCCCAACTGAGCTATATCCACTATGCCCATTAATTACCCAATTCTCCTTCTTCCCAACCCCTAGCAATCACCATTCCACTCTTTGTTTTTATGAATTTGATGATTTTAAATAACTTATTAAGGGAAATTATACAGTGTTTGTCTTTCTGAGACTGTTTTCATTTAGTATAACGTCCTCAAAATTATCCATGTTGTTGCATATTGCAGAATTTCCCTTTTCAAGGCTAAATATTATTCCATTTTATGTACTTCCCACATTTTCTTATTCATCTACCCATGAATTTAGGTCATTCCTCATCCTGGTTCTTATGAATAGTGCTGTTTGTGTGTGTGTGTGTGTGTGTGTGTGTGTGTGTGTGTACACATACACTAGGGGTTTTTGGTGGTTTTGTCTTTTTTTTGGTGGGTTTGTTTGCTTTAGTTTGGCTTTTAGTTCTGGGAATTTACCATTGAACTACATCTCCAGCCCCCCTTTTTATTTTTATTTTTTTGGGGGTACTGGGGATTGAACTCAGGGGCACTCGACCACTGAGCCACATCCCCAATCCTATTTTGTATTTTATTTAGAGACAGGTTCTCACTGAGTTGCTTAATGCCTCGCAGTTGCTGCGGCTGGCTTTGAACTCATGATCCTCCTCCTGCCTCAGCCTCCTGAGCAGCAGGGATTACAGAAATATGCCATGAGCCGGGTCTTTATTTTTTATTTTAAGACAGGGTCTCACTAAGTTGCATAGGACCTTGCTAAGTTGCCCCAGCTGATCTTGAATTTGCCATCCTTTTGTCTCAGCCTCCCAAGTCACTGGGATTACAGGCATATGCCATTTGGCTGGCTAGTTTTAGCTTTTAAATCTAGATCATAATGCATTTGGTGTTCATTTTTATTATTGTGTATGGAACAGAGTCATTCTTATATCTGCTCAATTTTTCTCCTACATCCCATAACCATTCTGTCCACACTTTTTCTCTGCTTAATGCAGACCCAGAACCTTCTTTCCTTACTTTTTTTTCTTTTCCTGCTGCTTTAGAGATCTTCAGTAAATATTCTTGCTTTGGTCAGGCCTTTGGGTAAATTTGCCCTTCAGCAGGTGTTCCCTTCTTGCAGAGAATAGGGGGACTCGAACAGGAGAAGAAAAACCAAGATGTAAAAAGGAATAAACCCAGGGGTGGAGTTATTGGCTCCCTGAGCTTTCTGTTCTTTTTCTTTTCTTCCCTGTAGTTCCAGATCTTGCTTGGACTTCCTTGGTCCTAGGAGTGTGTTAGCTAGCACGTTGTGTTTTCTATGGTGGCAGGTAACAGATAAGCCATTCGTGGCCGGCCTATTGCTGAACTGCTGTCAAAGCGCTGGGACATGTCAGGAAGCCAGTGTGGCTAACCCATCCCTCCTAGGTAACAATTCCTATGAAGGTCATACCCAGGGAAGTGGGGGCTTCTGGAGTCAGAAATTCAGTGGATTAGAAGTTGTGACTGGATTTTTTTTTTTTTTTTTTTGTACCAGGGATTAAACCTGAGGTGCTTTACCACTGAGCTACGTTCTCAGTTCTTTTTATTTTGAGACAAGGTCTTGCTAGGTTGCTGAGTCTGGCTTTGAACTTGTGATCTTCCTGCCTCAGTCTCCCCAACATGCCTAGCTGGTGACTGAATTTTTATCTCCAGTAGGATCAGCACAGAGTGAATGCTCTGTTTCTAAGTTCTTTCTTTTTTCTTTATTTTTAAATTATTTTTTGTAGTTGTAGATGGACAGAATACCTTTATTTTATTTGTTTATTTTTATGTGGTGCTGAGGATTGAACCCGGTGCCTCATGCAAGCTAAAGCCCCAGCCCTCTCAAGTTCTTTCTTTTTTTTTTTTTTTAAAGAGAGAGGAGAGGAGAGAGAGAGAGAGAATTTTTAATATTTATTTTTTAGTTCTTGGCGGACACATCTTTGTTGGTATGTGGTGCTGAGGATCGAACCTGGGCCGCACGCATGCCAGGCGAACGCGCTACCGCTTGAGCCACATCCCCAGCCCTCAAGTTCTTTCTTATTCAGTTTGTTTAGCTTTCTCATTATTTATGCTGAGAGTTTATGGACTTGATATGTGGATAATCCAAAAACTACTTATGTGACATGACATACAACAGACTTACCTTCCTAATGTGTTGTACTGAGCCTGATACTTGGATGAGTTTGCATTCCACAATGTACCCCTGTTGCTGCTGAAGGTGAAGAAGATTGGCCTAGGAATGTGCAGAAATAGTAAAGCAAAGCCACATCCTCCTAACATATTGCATTAGGCAGGACCTTCTATGCTTCAAAACTTGTAGTTGCTCCCTTTGTCAACTAATTTTTTTCTTCTCTCCCTGGCATTTGAAACTTCACAGTCTCTGGGACTGGGATTGTGGCTCAGTGGTAGAGCACTTGCTTAGCACGTGCGGGGCCCTGGGTTTGATCCTCAGCACCACATATAAATCAATAAAATAAAAATATTATCTCCAACTACAACTAAAAAATAAATATATATATAAAAAAAAGTAAGAAATAAACCTCACAATCTGGTCATAGCTTCAGTAGCTGATGTTAACCTTCTTTCCTGTCCTCCAGACTATGAGCCTCTGGCATAGACACTCTAGCCTTGCTGTCTCTGTTCTCCATTTATCCTAGTGCTAGCCATTCTTCAGTCCCCACCTCTGTCCTCCTCTTCTGTCCATCCATTCTTCTACTTAATAACTACTACGATGTACTAGTCATTTTCTATGAACATAAACATGCATAAGATAGAGTCTTGCTGGACACAGCGGCTCAGGCCCATAATCCCAGTGGCTCAGGAGTCTGAGTCAGGAGGATTGCAAGTTCAAAGCCAGCCTCTGACTTAGCCCCTAAGCAACTTAGCAAGACCCTGTCTCTAAATAAGATATATTTAAAAAGGGCTTGGGAATGTGGTTCAGTTTCTAAGTGCCCCTTCAATCCCTGGTACCCCTCCCCTCAAAAAAAAGTCTCTTCTAGGGACTCACAGCCTAGTAGAGAAAACAAACATATAAAACAAAATTATTACCTAAGTGATTGTGATATTTAGGACGTAAAGAAAGCACAGAGGAATGAGTAATTAATTCAACCTAGGGGAGATAGGGAACCTCTCAAACAGGAACTGTCATTGAGCTAGATCTTAGCTGATTCTGTTGACTTTTATCCTTTCTATTCTTAGGTCTGCAGTCTATCATCTGAACAATTGTATTAAATAAATGGTCTGTAAATGGTCTTACTGCTTCTTTGCCTTTTGCAGTTCTTACTTGGTTTTCATTCCTTTCTGTGTTTCCCAACTTGCGAATCCCCAGACATAACTTGAGAGGGCTTCCCATTGCTGCATAATCAAGTCTAAATCTATCACGTAGTAGGCAAGCCTAAGTTCAAATCTAGGCTCTGCCGGTTATTAGTGGTATGCTTTGGAGCAGTCATATTTTTCTTTTCTTTTTGCTAGCTTCATTTTTATTTCCTATAAAGTGGGCATAATGCTTTTTCCTTGAGACAAGGAATGGAAAACACAGCCTTAGGCAAGGTGGCCATCTGTAAGCAGGATTGCACAGCATGGTATAAAGAGCCCAGACAGACAGACCTGGCATCAGACAGACCTGGGTTCAAATCCTGTTTCTTCACATAGTGCTTGTGTGTTTGATCTTCTCTTGCAACATCAGATTAATAATATGTGGCTACTAGTGTAAGAAATCATAGCACAGAATAGAAAAAAAAAATATATATATATATAAATTTTTTTTGTGGTGCAGGAGATTGAACCCAGGGTGTTGTACATGCGAGGCAAGCACCCTACCAACTGAGCTGTATTTCCAGCCCTAGAATATATATTGTGTATATGTGATTTATAATGATAGAAAGAACCAACCTCTCATAGGCATTTGACCAATGGAAACAGCTATCATTTATTAATATTTGTAATGTGCTAGGTGGTTCACATATTTTCCGGTTATCCCCCTGCTCTTCTTACCACCTCTGACCTGTGTTGCTGCCCTCTGTTTACCCAAATGCCCCTGCATAATGTACTCGCCGTTCTTAAAATGGCAGTATATTTCATAACTCTAAGGCTTGGTTTTCACTGTTCCCATGGCCTAGGATTCCTTTCCTGTCTTTTTTTTTTGTGTGTGTGTGTAGGAACTATGATATTAGGCCTTTCTCAAATTTATTTCTCCATAGTTTCCTTTAACAATCAGTTCCCTCATTCCTACTCCTGGGTAGAAGCAATCCTTTCTGTTTTTCTTTTATTTTACTTCTCTGTCTTTTCCTTGCATTGCTGGGGATCAAACCCAGGGCTCTCACATGTTGCAGTTAAATAGCTACACCCCTACCCCAGAATCAATCATTTCTTAATCTATTTTTTCCATCTCCTAGGCAATCATAGCACATGTCAGATTGTATTAGTTACTGTTGTCTGTCTTCACAGCCAAACAGAGGACATCTTTTGTTTTTTGTCTCTCCAGTTTCTAAGACAGTGCTTGGATGTCATAAATTGAGTAGAAGTTTGACATCGTCTAAGCCAGATCAGAAAAGGTGTTGAATGCCAGTTTAAAACTTTACACTGAGGTTGATGAGGAGCCATGGAAGATTTTTAAGCAGGCGTATAACATGATCTTGTAGATTTTTCCAGTTTTGAGTGCTCTTGGCAATACTGGGAAAGACCTAGGTGTCTGTTTGTAGCCTGATGTGTGAGGGCCAGGGGGTCTGATCCTCTGATCATATTAACCTTATCCTCCTCTGTGTCCCGTGTTCTTCTTAAGATTGTTTACTGCTTTGACTCATTTCCTTGATTAGAGCATAAGCCTCATAGTTCTTTAATGTACATAACCCTTTCTCCTTGGCACCCCTCCTCACACACACACATCATCCACAGAATGAAGCATATAGTAGCTTTTTCAATAACTCCTGTTCATATGAAATTGAATTGAACTCTGAGGATATAAAATTTAACACAACTAAGAAATGAAAAGTGAAAAATATACAGTGATTTGGGAGGCAGGAGCAACTTAGGGAGGCTTTAAACAATTTAGCCAGACCCTTTCTCAAATAAAAAATAATAATAATTTTCAAAAAGGTCTGGGGATGTAGTTTAGTGGTTTAGTGTCCCTGGTTTTAATCCCTGGTACAAGAATAAAAGTATAACTAATCCCTAGAGTGAATAATCTACATGTGGCCCATTGGAAAAAAAGGGATAAGTCTGTATAGTTGAGGTTCATGGGTTGTCCACCAATATATTATTTGAATTTAAAAATTCCTATTATTAGACTTATAATCAAGAGTAAAAATGAGCTGGGTATAGTGGCACACGATTGTAATCCCAGCAACTCCCAAGGCTGAGGCAAAAGGATTACAAGTTCTTGGCCAGCCTGGGTAACTCAGCAAGACCCTGGCTCAAAATAATAAGTAAAAAGAGCTGAGGCTATAGCTCAATGGTGAAGTGCCTCTGGGTTCAATCTCCAGTACTGCCCCTCCAAAAAAGAAAAAAATTTTACACAGAGAAATAATGAATAGAGAGATAATAAATAATTAATAGGTCCTGTGAGACTAATTCACCCTGGCTAAGGAACAGTTGACCTCTCTCAAAAGTGTTTTAGTCATTTCTGGTTCTCCTAGCATCAACCCCTGACTTTGGTACTAAATTTGGATCTTGGACTAACCAGAATCAATTTGTAGCAGATTCTGTAATGTTTTGGTGTGAAGCCATACTGTGAGCCAGTGGGACAAGCTAGAAAAGGTGAATTGCTTAAGAACCTGGAATCTCTTTTTCTCTTTTTCCCCTTTAACTCTCAGAGTCAGGCTTGATATACCAGGAAAAAGGAAGTGGTACCACCATCATGAATTGTTTCTGTTGGCAGAAAAATAAGGAAGTGGAATGGTTTTCTCTGTAGGCACAGATTTGACAGTCAAGCTCTGTCATGATCACCTCAGGAATGAGCTGGCATGGTTGTTTTATTTGACTGTTGGGAGGGCTTAATGATAAAGGTCATTACAGATTGGGATGTTGGAAAATTTTTTTAATATTTATTTTTTAGTTATAGTTGGAAATAATACCTTTATTTTATTTACTTTTATGCGGTGCTGAGGATCGAACCCAGGGCCTTGCACATGCCAGGCCAGTGCTCTACTGCTGAGCCCCAGCCCCAGCCCAGGATGTTGGAAAATTTTAAATCACTTTTATTGATGAAAACTTTACATACAATAAAATACACACATTTTTAAAGTGTACAATTTACAGATTTTTGACAAAATAATAAAAGTATAACTAATCCCTAGAGTGATTAATCTTATAACCATCACTCCAAACAACACATGATCATTTCTTTTTTTTTTTAATATTTATTTCTTAGTTGTAGTTGGGCACAATATCTTTATTTTATTTATTTATTTTAATGTGGTGCTGAGGATCGAACCCAGAGCCTCTCACGTGCTAGGCGAGTGCTCTACCACTGAGCCACAGCCACAGCCCACATGGATCTTTTCTATCACCTTATACTTCTCATGTCCTTTTACACTTGACAACCTCCAACCTACCCAGACAGCCTCTTAGGTGATTTTTTCCTGTAGATTCCTGTTCTGGAGTTTCATGTAAATGGGATCACACTCATTGTCTGGGTCAGTCAAATTTGCCAGCAGTTTGTTGTCTCCACCATACCCTCAACTTATATTTCTATCCACTGTTCTTTCTTTGTATACATATACTCCTCCACCTTCCTCAACTTCCCAAAGAGTGAACTGGCTTTTTTTAAACCAACTCTGAGAAGATATGGTTCCCCAGACTGCATTAACTTGAACTTTCTATATCCTCTGATATTTCTAAATAAAAAAAAAGTTTGAAAAAAAGGTCAGCAAATTAAATGCCATTTTCCCCATTTATGCTCCTGGAGGAGTCCTAATGACTGTAGGTTATTCCCTCCCTGCCACATCATTGAGATAATAGGATTTGCAAGAAAAGTATCTGGGAGACACAAGGCTGTGCCCCCCAACCCCCAATCCATTAAGTCAGGACTAAGGTTTCCTCTATAAATTCTGAATGCATTAATGGCAACTGGGTTGAGAGTCAAATGTCAAATACTCTTTAGTGATGGAAGAGGACATCTGTGGCTAATTAGACCACTAATAGGCTAAATGGGATGGGGAAGAGCAGGATCTGCCCACTCAGCTCTGTACCAATGGGAAGCCAACTCTCTGAAGGGGGATGAAAGACACTGAGAAGGTTTGTATACAGTAGGGACAAGGGATCCTAATCCATCTCCCCAAGTTCAGCATAAGCAAGCCATTACATAGGGAACTGGCCCTGCTTTTTGCTAAAGGGAACCAGTGGTGAGATGTCTACCTCTTTTGTTCCCTTTAAGTTTAACCCTTTACTTTGGAGACACAAAGTTACACACCTATACAAACCCACCCATGTTTTTTCCTGCTTTGAATAGCCCACAATTTGCATGAGGATGTTCAAAGGCTTTAATTAATATGCACCTAGATTGGAGGACATTTATTCATTGATCCATGTATTGCATTTGACAAATACTGAGTAACTGCCATGTTTTAATTTGTGGTGCCAAGGACTGCATAGCCCCCAAAGATCAATAACAGTATTGCTTAGCTGAAATCTAACAGGCCCATGAAGTTTATTAATTACATTAACTACAATATGTAATGTCTGTGAGATGGCCAAAGGAAGCATATATACAATGCTTCAGGAATTCCAAGTAGGGAAAGAGTATTTATTTATGGTCTGGAGTACTGTGGAAAGCTTCATGAAGGAGGTATCTTTTGAGCTGTACCTTATTAGAGGGAGAATTCCAACAGGTGGACATAAGGTTGGGAACTTGAGAAGGGCAGAAATAAAGACAAGGAAGGAATCTGTAGACGGATGGTAGCATTCCACATGATAACATATTATCTCAAGGACCTCCCTCTTCTTTTGCTTTACAGATCAATGAGCTGAGCAATGTCCCTGTCCCTGTCATGCTAATGCCAGATGACTTCAAAGCCTACAGCAAGATCAAGGTGGATAATCATCTCTTCAATAAGTAAGTTGCTTACTTAGTGGGCTCAAGTTTTATGAGCATTTTTTTCCTTCAAACCTCTGTGGCCTCATGCATGGTGGGCCACGCCAGCACCTGGCAGAGTATAATAGTGCATCTGTCTCAGAGTTGATAAGCTGGCTGGGAAAATTCATTTGTAATGACATTTTCTCTCCATGGCATTCTCTGGTCAATGCATTTCTTTATCTGCCACCTCCAGTGTCTCTTGGGATGTGTGGCTAGGTCCTGGGTGATTCATGGAGGGCTAGCTCTGGAGAGATGAGCGATTTGGGAGCTGGGGTATCTAGTATGTGGCTTCAGTAGTGCCCCTATCTTGATCTTAGTCTGAGGCAGGATCCATCCAGGCATTTTCCTGGCCTGTAGTGAGCCAAGAGCTTTTCTCCCTGACTGGTGTGTAAACAGGCTAAGCATAGTGCTCAAGGGCACTACCCAAAGTAACTCTTCCTATTTTTGTCCCTTGTAGCTTCTTGGAATATCACCAGTGTCTGAAGGTTGTCTCAGACATTGTTGGAGACCCTTCAGTAGCCATCTCACCTGGTATAGTTGGGAGCCTGCTCTAAGCCCTATTGAGGCCTTGTTTTTTCGTCCTACTGTTTCTCCAGGGACCCTTTGCTATTTACTATGTTCCTTTCTTGGTGTCCATCCTGGTTCTACTCTCCTTTGTCCTAAAGCCTTTACCACATTACCAGGTAGGCTGTCACCCCACTATTCCCAGACTGTTAGCTCAGAGGAAAAGCTTGATTTCAGAATATCCCTTAGTGGCCTCTCTTTCTTTGCCATCGTTAATAATAACATCTTGTTCTAGAAGCCATCTGTCTTTATAGCTGCCACCTGCTAAGTGGCCACCTAAGGAAGAGAAGCAGATCTCCACTCAGGTAGAAAAAGAGGTGATTCTGATCCAGAAGCCCAGGGCTCCAGAGGTGGCAGAGTACAACCAGCCATTTCAGGATCCAGTCCTCTGATCAGTCTAAGGAGTGGAAAGGATATAGATTGGTGTCAGAAGTCAGCAAACATGGCTTTAAAAGATGGGATCCCAGTTAACTGAGTGGGGATCTCTTCATACCTCACTTTTTCCTACATCCCAGTAGAAGCCCAGGGCAGGATGTCTTGAATACCCATTCAGGATGTTTCAGTAGGAACATCCCCAGAGGAGAGAGGCCCTTGGTGAGAGGGGTCTTTCCCTATAGACTGATATTGCCTCACAGCAGAAGTTCACATGCTGTGACCTGCGGTAGCACTTACAGTGCCTGTGAGGTACGCCCTACACACAGTCTCACTTCACAGGGCTAGTTTTTTTTTTTTTTTCTCCTTTAAATTTTATTGAAGGACACATACAGAAAAGTACACAAGCCATAAGTATATGACTATATTAATATTTACAAAGTGAATAGAGACGTAACTTTTTTTGTTGTTTTGAGACAGGGTTTTGCAAAGTTTGCTTCAAACTATTCATCCTCCTGCCTCAGCTTCCCAAGTAGCTGGGGTTATAGGTGTGTACCACTGGGCCTGGCTTAGGTCTAAAAATTTCAAGTTTATACATGCTTAGAATCACCAGCAGTGTTTATTAAAAATGCAGATTTCCAGACTTACCTCCAGAGTTCCTAGGACCTAGAAATCAGCATTTAAGTATGAAAGATTGTTTAGGTTGGGGCAGTCTGTGGGCCACAATTTGAGGAGTTCTGATGTCAGAATGAAGCTGAGTGATGCTCTACTTTCCCTAGGGAGAACCTCCCCAGCCGCTTTAAGTTTAAGGAGTACTGCCCGATGGTGTTCCGAAATCTCCGTGAGAGGTTTGGGATTGATGATCAGGATTACCAGGTATGGGCTGTCTAGTAAAACCTTGAAGGTTTGGGAATGGAGTGGGGTCAGGAAGCCACAGGACAAATAGAGGAAAAAGATCAGCCGTCCTTGTGTCCCCTCTGTCACATCTTATTCTAGTTCATGCAGTCTTTCCCAGGACTGCTGGGCTCTTGGAGGGACAGGGGCTTTAGTTGTGCTTCTGAGGAGCCTCAGCTCACGTTCCTGTCCCTGGGAGGGTGAATAGTGGGAGGGAGAGGGATGTGTGGAAGCTGCTTCATTTCAGTCTGACATTCCCAGTCTAGGCTGAAGAACCCTCTCTTCGTAGTTTGACTTAAGAGAGAGAATTGTTGCCAGCGAGAGATGAGGCCTCTTAAAGCAGATAAGACAGATTAGAAAAGGAAGACTTCAAGGGTAGTGTAACCTCTTCCCAGGTATGAGTGTCACCTCTTAAACTTGTCCCCTATCCTGATGGTGGGAGTGGGGTAGGCATATCAGGGCAACTGACCCTTTCAGGGGGTGATACTGTCTTAGAAGCCTGTTGAGAGGAATCAGTCCCCAAATCAGAACATGATAGTCTGACTCAGAGTCCATTCAGTCTGGCTTCAGTCCCTTCTATACCTTGCCCTTCTCTTTGGACCTTCTTCCCCTAACAGATAGCCTAGAGGTAAAGGTGGGAGAATTTTTCACTTCACCTTATAGTTTTCAAAACATAGCTGACTTTCAATCATTTGTGGTGGAAAAAGGGGATGTACAAGCACAGTAAAATCTAAAATGGATGCCTACTCAATCCCAGTAAGCCTTTCACAGAGTTCACAGGAGCAGAGTGGGCCTCAGGCACAAATGTCCCTCCCTGCCTTCACTCTGAGGGCCTGCTATAGACACAATATCCTGACTAGGAGGCTGGGGGTATGTGAAAGGAGGAGGAGATCTCAGGGCTTTGAGCACCCAGGAATGTCCACATCTAAGAAGTACTGTGGGGTCCCTCCATTCGCCTCTGCTAGGATCAGACCCTGAACTAAATCATGACCTGTCTGGAGCCTGAGGTTTTCTAAAAACTTCTTGCCATTGTTGGAGCCCCAAATTGCTGGGACGCCTTCTTTCTCCTGGACTATCTCACCACATTATCCCATGTCTGCATTCTGCCTCTAAAAGCCTGATGGGCACATGACTGCTCAAGACTGAAATGAGGGCAGCAGGGCTGACATTCTGGGCAGGGCCTCTGCTCATGGGCTACCAGTGATTTAATGGGAAGAAGCTGCCTGGACCTAAGGCAGGCGGAGCTGCACCTCCACTTGGGCTCACAGCTGCAAGTCTAATTGGCAGAGGCACAGGCATGAAGAGAGGTCACTCATTCATGCAGCCTGTTCAGCATTTCTGGGTTGGGGATGTCCTATTTCTGGGGAGCTCCTTTAATTTAGCACCTTTTCCAAGGAACATAGAGAGCCCATCAACCCTTCAGACTTAGTTTCCTCCATGAAGATGGCGCTTATCCCCCCATGTCTTTTTAATGTTTTTTATAGTAGATGGACACGATACCTTTATTTTATTTTTATGTGGTACTGAGGATCAAACCCACACGTCTCACACATGCTAGGCAAGTGCTCTACCAACTGAGCTATAATCCCAGCCCCTCATATGGTTTTTTGAGGAGTCATTGGGTGACAGTAGAAAGTAGAGTCCTCAGTAAGAGATGGGGCAGGGATCTGGAAAGGAGGTACTTCTATGAGTGGATCTCCATGTTCTTGGGAACAACTGGGGTCTCCCCTCAGCCTTGTCTCCCAGGGGTCTGCTGTGTGAACACATGGCTTTTGGTCAACTCACATTGTCCCCCATCTCTCTTGCTCTCTGATCCTAGTGGGGACTTGAGATTGAGTAGGGGCAGAGCCAGAAAGTCTCCCAGAACTGCCTTCCAGTCATTCACAAAAGAGCAGGAAGCTGAGATGAGGGGGCAGGTTGATGACCAGAAGTTGAGGATCAGCCTCCCATTTTGGGAAGGGTTTTTGAGCTTCAGGGTTAATACAGGGAAAAGAGGTGACTGTGTCCATTGTGTCCTTATGCTAGGCCCGTTGCGTTTTTCCTAAGCTTGGTCTTTGTCACTCAAGAGATTGGAGAAATCTACTTGATCTGCCTCCTAGTATTTCAGTTGAGGAAACTCAGGGTGAAATATGGCTCACCTAAGGTAATATGGTTTATAGGGTCAGGATTAGAATCAGCCCCCTCAAATCTGAGGCTGTTTTAGTTTGTAGGTTAGCTCTCTAGGATCAAGATGAAATGACACTTCATAGTCAGTCCTCTTCCTATTCTAGTCTAAGATCAGGGGCAGATTGTAAGGGTCAATTTATCATTGTAGAGGAAGATTTTAGGAAGGGTTATGAATACCTCAAGAACAAATAGGTGGATAAGGTCGCATCTGGGAACCCTCTGTTGTAGTGTTTTTGACATTTGAACAATCCAGCCCATCAGAGAAGATTCAGAATCAAAGTCAGAGTCCTAGGACTATAGTGTAGCTTGCCTAGCATGTGAAAGGCTCTGGGTTCATCTCCAGTACTGCAGAAAGAAAGAAGAAGAAGAAGAAGAAAAGAATCTTTATGCCTTTTTCCAAAACCAGCTGCTTTTGTCTTGGGCTCTCAGAACTCAGTGACACGCAGTGCCCCCATCAACAGTGACAGCCAGGGCCGGTGTGGTACACGTTTCCTTACCACCTATGACCGACGCTTTGTCATCAAGACTGTGTCAAGTGAGGATGTGGCTGAGATGCACAACATCTTAAAGAAATACCACCAGGTATGGTGAGTCCCAAGCCTGGGCAGTAGAGAATGGGTTAGAAGAAGGAGAGGGGGACCCCTGGTGGGCTTCTCATGAACCCAGGCCATGTCCTCTCTAGTAATGGCAAATGCTTCCTGATAACCAAGCAGTAGCTTCTCCCTGTTTCTGTGAGGTGAAATGCCTATTTTATTTTTTATGGTGCTGGGAATTGAACTCAGGGCTTCCTGCATGCCAGGCAAAGGCTTTAACAAACACTGAGCCACAGCCCATGAAAAGGAGCCACAAAGGCATGTTGCTGACTCAGTCCCGGTTAAACAGCTTTTTGTTGTCTGAGTTGGAGAGTTTTCATCCTGTGACATCTGCCTTGCTTCTTCTGAAAAAGGTGGGGCAGCAGGGTTGATTCCTTCCCATTTCATCTTTCCACTCCTCTGGAACCTGCCCAGAGAGAAAGCAGGGAGTATTGTGGTGCCATGTGGGTGCCTGTCCTAAGCCTGCCTGGGCCTTTTCTCTGTGACACCAGAGGAGTGGTGAAGGGAACTCTGGTCTTTGGGGGGTTTCAGCAATGAGAGCTTTGGGTGGGACCACTCTGTTCTCCCAGACATTGGGTCCCATCCCTACCTCTGCAGCTCCTCTCTGCCCTTTGGCCTTCCTACGTTAGGCTGACAGAGGAGAGCAAGGCCTGGATCCATGATTGTCCTACTGTGGAATCCTATTGCAAACAAAATCTTAGGTGGCGGGCTGGGGATATAACAAAGTTGGTAGAGAGAGTGCTTGCCTTACATGCAAAAGGCCCTGGCTTCGATCCCCAGCACCACCAAAAAAAATCTTAGGTTGTCTCCTGGAGGGACTCTGCACTGCCTGCTCAACTAACCCCACTCTGCCATGCCAGGTGGATATGGGGTGGCTGTCGCTTGTTGTAAGTCTGAGCAACCCCTATTATTTCACAGAACTCACTTGAAAAAAACCACTAGTCTAGAAGTAGAATCCGGGGAGCTGGGGAACATTTTAGCTTGGTAGAGCCCCATTCATGCTCGGCACCTTCGTGTTCCTTAACCTTCCCTGTCTTCCTGCTTCCCATTCTAGTTCATAGTGGAGTGTCATGGTAACACCCTTCTGCCACAGTTCCTGGGCATGTACCGCCTGACTGTGGACGGCGTGGAAACCTACATGGTGGTCACGAGGAATGTGTTTAGCCATCGTCTCACTGTACACCGCAAGTATGACCTCAAGGTAAAGGGCTCTGTGTTTCCCAGCAGTGTGGCCATCTTATGTCTGAGGCTGTGAGAGGCCATTGCTCTGACTTCTGCCTGGTTGGGAAAGCTAGAGCACATGCATTGGCATGACAAGTGACTCGGGAGTTGATGTGCCTGCTTCTTACAGACCATTCTTACTTGAAGTCCAGAATGCAGTGACAAATGTACCATATGTACATAACAATAGATATTCTTCAACATCTGTATGTGAGTTGTGCACACCCAGGGTAGCAGAGTAGGGACAGGCCATGCTGATGCTCATACTCTGACATCTGTCCAGGCCCTGTGGAGTGACAGTGCAAGTACATTTCTAAGCTTTGAGAAGGATGCACTTGGGGCTGTGAACCAGGGTGCTCCACTGTTCTTGAACCAGGCTTCCTGACTTCTGTCACCTCATACTGCTGTCCCCTCCCTCTGCTGCAGCCACACTGATTTTCTTTGCATCCCTGCAGTGCCTATGCTCCTTCCCATCCCAGGATTCTACATATACTGGCTGAATAGGTTCCCTCTCAGCAGCCCTGCCCTTCTCCCACCTTAGGGCTGCCTCCTTAGCTTCAATTCACATGCTGCTGCTTCCAGCAAGTAGGCCCTAGCCACTGCTCCTCCCCATTCCAGGAGCATCCCCTGCATTACATGCTCTCATAGTGTCAGAGTGTCTCCTCCCCATACCACTTAGCACCATTATAATGAATTGATGAATTGTGTACTCACTGTTTAATGTCCATGTCCCCTGTTAGACTGAAAGTTCTGTAACTGTAGTCAGAGCTCTGTAAGTGGGCTGAGTAAGTGGACAAGTTGCTGCCTGCTGGCCCCTCTAGGGTACTAACCAGCCTATTTCCATTCACCTGCCAGCTCTCCCCAAACTCTAGTGCATGTTTGTCTGCTCAAAGGAGTTTGCCTCTGCTGAACTTCTCCTGATGGCTCTTATCCTTTCAGGGTTCTACTGTTGCCAGAGAAGCAAGTGACAAAGAGAAGGTATGCTGGCGCTGAGCAAGTGTGGAAGGGTTGCTTGGAATCAGAAACACCTTCTGTTGGCCATCTTGTCCTTCCCCCTCCACAGCCCCTAGCCTGGTTCCCAGACATGCAGCTGTCACCAGTACATTTCTGTTACTAAGCACCTGCTTGACCTTGGTATAGGCCTCAGTCTCCAGCCTTTTACTTCTGCTCTCTCTGGGTTCTTTATGGTCTTGCCGGGATGGAGACGGTTTACATGTTATAGTTCAGCAAGAGTCATTCTGAGCTCTGGCATAGTCCAGGTTCAGCATGAAAGGATCCTTTGGTCAGTCCTCATTGTCTGACATATGGCACATATTTGCCATTCCTGCCTATCCAAAGCCTGGGCCTGTAGGCTCCGGTGCTGCTAATGAGCAAACTGTGCATCTTGTGTTAAAAAGAAACCCCTTCCCTTTTCACACACTACTCTCAGCAGAACAGCTCGTTCTCCCTGGGGCAAGTGAGTGAGCCCACCTAACCTAATGCTGCTGTTGCTCTCCAGGCCAAGGACTTGCCAACATTCAAAGATAATGACTTCCTCAATGAAGGACAGAAGCTGCATGTGGGGGAAGAGAGTAAAAAGAACTTCCTGGAGAAACTGAAGCGGGATGTTGAGGTACTTCCTAAAAGCCTTGTCTTCACCATGACTAGACAGGGTCCCTCATTTACTCAGAATAGGAGCCTGTTCAGCCCTCAGAAAAATAGAATTTACCCCTTTCCAGGAGTTCAGACAAAAGAAAGGTGGTGATGTGAGCAGTGTAGGCAAATGTTTGCACCTAACGGTTGTGCCTGTGGACAATTATTGGAAACCCACCGTTTGTGCTGTGAAATGTTGGGAATGCTTTTTCCTGTCTCTCTCTGTCCCCATCTTCAAACTCACCTTCTGGTGGTGTCTTCATAGTAGAAAGGGCATCTAGCATTAGAACAGTGGAAACCAGCTGTTAAGATACACCACCATCAGGGTTGTGGCTCAGCAGTAGAGCATTCGCCTGGCACACATGAGGCACTGGGTTTGATCCTCATCGCCACATGAAAAAAAAAAAAGAAAATAAAAATCTATGGGCTGGGGATGTGGCTCAAGTGGTAGCATGCTCGCCTGGCATGCGTGCGGCCCGGGTTCGATCCTCAGCACCACATACAGAAAGATGCTGTGTCCGCCAAATGCTGAAAAAAAATAAACATTAAAGTTCTCTCTCTCTCTCTCCCTCTTTCTCACTCTCTCTCACTCTTAAAAAAAAAAGAAAAGAAAAGAAAAATCTATTTCATAAACAACTGAAAAAAAAATGATCCATCAACCAGATCCAAGAGTAGTGTAGTGGTACACACCTATAATCCCAGTGACTCAGGAGGCTGAGGCAGCAAGAGGATCACAAGTTCAAGGGCAACCTTGGCAATTAAGTGAGACTCTATTTGTTGTTATAGCTCAGTACTAGAACATCTCTGGGTTCAGTCCCCCTAGTCCTACCCCCCGCTCCCCAACACACACACACAAAGAGGCTCTCTCTGGTTCTGATTCCCTACCTCCCCAGCTACTCCTAATTGTAATAGGACTTCCAGTGGAGGAATTCCTCCAGTGGAGCCACGTGCTCAAAACTGATTCTGTTGTCTGGACCACAATAACACATAGTGCCTCCTCTGTGGATTTTTTTGTTTTGTTGTTGTTGTTTGTGGAGCTGGGGATCAGACCCAGGGCCTTGAACATGCTAAGCAAGTGCTTTACCACTGAGCTATATTCCCGTCTTTTGGTGGATGCTTGGTGTAATAGAATCTTCCAGATAATTTCCCTTTTATTGCTTTTTTTCCCTTTTTTTTTTAAGAGAGAGAGAGAGAATTTTTTATTATTTATTCTTTAGTTTACAGTGGACACAACATCTTTATTTGTATGTGGTGCTGAGGATCGAACCCAGGCCGCACGCATAACAGGCGAGCGCGCTACCGCTTGAGTCACATCTCTAGCCCTTATTGCTTTATTTTGAGATAGGGTCTCACTAAGACCCTTATCTTAGTTGCTCTAAACTTTATTTTATTTTGTTTTATTTTTTTGTACTGGGGATTGAACCCAGGGGAGCTTAACCACTGGGCCACCTCCTCAGTCTCTTTTTTATTTTATTTAGAGACAGGGTCTCGCTAAGTTGCCTTGAACTTTCGATTCTCCTGCCTCAGCCTCTCAAGCTGATGGGATTACAGGTGTGTGCCACTGCACCTGGCTGGTTATAAACTTTGTAAAAGTTAAAGGTGCATACTTGTGGGGCTGGGGATGTGGCTCAAGCGGTAGCGCGCTCGCCTGGCATGCGTGCGGCCCGGGTTCGATCCTCAGCAACATATACAAACAAAGATGTTGTGTCCGCCGAGAACTAAAAACTAGATATTAAAAAAAAATTCTCTCTCTCTCTCTCTCTCTCTCTCTCTCTCTCTCTCCCCTCTCTCACTCTCTCTTTAAAAAAAAAAATGTGCGTACTTGTCATCCTAGTGATATGGGAGGCTTGGGCAGAAGGATCATAAGTTCAAGGCCAAACTCAGCATGTAGTGATAATCTGCCTTACAATTAAAAACAACAACAACAAAAATGTCTGAAGATGTCACTTAGTGGTAGAACACCCCTGAATTCAATCCCCAGTACCCACCAAAACAAAACAAAAACAAACAATCAAACCTTTTTTTATTGTCATAAAACACTCATAGGGGCTGGGGTTGTGGCTCAGTGGTAGACTGTAGTATGCATGAGGCACTGGATTTAATCCTCAGCACCACATAAATATAAAATAAAGATATTGTGTCAACCTAAAACTAAAAAATAAATATTTAAAAAAAAAAAACACTTATAGATAGTCCCTTGCTTATGGTGGTTTTCGTATTGGTGCAAAAGTGAAATGCACTCAGGAGAAACCATGTTTTGATTTTTGGCCTTTGCTCTTTTCCTGGGCTAGCAGTGTGCAATAGGTTACTCTCTTGTTTTGCTGGGCAGCAGTAGTGAGCTCAGATTTCCACACAGTCATGCTGTATGAGCATAAACAGCTGATAGTTTGTAGTGTATTATATAGTATTTAATAAATTACATGAGCTCTTCTGACACTTAATATAACCTTTGTGTTAAATGATTAAGTCACACTTAATTGCTGATGTAAGTGTTCTGGGCATGTTTGAGGTAGGTGAGGCTAAGATATAATGTCTAGTAGGTTAGCTGTATTAAATGTACTTTTGACGTAGATATTTTTAACCTGTGATGGGTTTCCTGGAATATTATTCCATTGTAATTAAGGAGCATCTGTATAATAATACTTATCATTTTAATTGTTTTTAAGTGTATAGCTTATTGACATCAAGCATACTGACGTTGCTCTGCAAACATTTCCACCATTTCATCTTCCCCAGCTGAAACTGTATCCCCATTAAACACTGACTCCCAATTCTCTCCTTCCTCAAGCCACTGGGAAACAGCATTCTCCTTTCTGTCTCTATGAAATCGATTACTTAAGAACTTCATATAAGTAGAATCATACAATATTTGTCCTTTCGTGACTGCCTTATTTCATTTAGCATAATGTCTTCAAGGTTCATCCATGTTGTAGCATGTATCTGAACTTCTTTTTTTAAGGCTAAATAATATTCAGCTGTGTTATATACCACATTTTGTTTATCCATTCATCTGTTGGTGGACACTTGGTGTATTAGGGTCTTCCAGAGAAGCAATCAGTGAGATTTATAAAAAAGATCTCTTTATAAAAAGACATTTATTATGAGGAATAGGCCCATGTGAAGATGGCAGCTGACAAGATTTATAGTTGGCAAGCTGATTATAACCAGGAGATGGGTGAGAATGGTGGTTGGCTCTGTCATTCTTATGTGGCGTTTCCTTTTCTTTCTCTCCACTTTTACCTTGAGTTCAAAAGCCATGAGGAAGTCGGGCAGGGGTTCCTCTTGCTCATGGGAAGAGTCTGTAAGCCTTTTTATTCTATTCAGACCTTTACCTGATTGGATGAAGTGTGAAAGTCTACACTGGATAGAGCAATCTGCTTTATGCAGTTTACTGATCCAAATGTTAATGTCATCCAGAAACATGCTCACAGACTCTCCAAAATTAATGCTTTGACCAAATGTCCAGTCCAGGATACTGGGTACACAAGTTGACACAAAACTGCCCATCATGCTGGGCATGTTGGCACATGCCTGTAATTCCAGCGGCTTGGTAGGCTGAGACTTGAAGATCTTAAATTCAAGGCCAGCCTCAGTAATTTATTGAGAACTTGTCTCAATATTTAAAAAGGGCTGGCGATATAGCTCAGTAAATTGCCCCTGAGTTGAATCTCCAGTACCTATCCCCCAAAAGAAAACTGGCCAGCATACTTAGATTGGTTCAACCTTGTAGCTATTGTGAATAATGCTACTGTGAATATGTGTGTAATAACCTTTTTGCTAGAAGCTTTTCCTTACCCTCATATGTTTGTTTCTTCATTCTGTCTTTTATGCTCTGATAACTCAGTTTGTTCTGAGTCTTTTTTCCTCTTTCCTGGTTCTAATATGAATTTAAGGCAGTTTACTCAGCTAATTTGTTTTCAGTGCATGTTGCTCTGTGATTATTCTTTGGTGGTTGGGGGTGGTGTTCATGGATTCTGTCCTTCTTGGAACCCTTGCTCCTCCTTTCCCTAGTCTTGAGAAGACCTTGTCCAGGGGTGCTGTGGTCATTCCACCTATTGATCTTCTACTAAGGAGATTCTGCTGATCTCCCAGCCTTGGGACTTCTTGTGCTTTGGGTTGTGTTCCAGACTGTGCTTGGAGTCATTCTAGTTCTCTGAAGGTGCTCCTCCTAGACCCCTAGCACAGTGGTTGGTCTGACAGTTTCCTGGTGCTGCAGGCTGTTTGTAACCATGGCACAGTACCTGGCACATGTCTGATGGTGACTAGACTCTCATTCTTGGCTGATTTGGAATGCCGGCTGGCCAGTTCCATCCGGTGTTATTCCCACAAGCTTTGTTATTCTCAAGCTATGAAATCCTAAACGAAGAACTGAAGACACCATCCTGCTCACAGCACTCATCATGCACATGAGGAAACTGAGATGTGGCAAGGGGAGGCCTATGGTACCAGGGGCGGGTCCAGGATTCTCCCCAAGCTCCACACAGCCAGGCCTGCCTGCAGGAAATGGGTGAGAATGGTGGTTGGCTCTGTCATTCTTATGTGGTGTTTCTTTTTCTTTCTCTCCATTTTTACCTTGACTGGTAAAGAAGCCAAATTATATAGTTTTTCAAACTTTGCCTGTTACCCCCAGTTAGAAGTACCTTTTATTGTAGCCAACAAAGTACACACACATACAACTGGAGCACCAGCTGCTCTTTTTTTTCCTCTTTCTGTATTTTTTTATTGGTTCTTTATAGTTGTGCATAATGATGGAATTTGTTGTTATATATTCATATGTGGACACACTGTAACAACATAATTTGGCCAGTGTCACTTTCTAGCACTTCCCTGCTCCCTCCCTTCCTTCTACTCCCTGGTCCCTTTCCTCTAACTGATCTCCCTTTGATTTTCATGAGATTCCCACCCCCATCTCCACCCCCACCCCCGCATTTTCTTTTCCTCTCTAACTTCCATGAGAGAAAACATACAATCCTTGACTTTTGAGGAGTTTGGTTTATTTGGCTTAACATATGGTCTGTGGTTCTATCTATTTTCCTGCAAATAACATAAATTTCATTTTTCTTTACAACTGAATGAAACTCCATTGTGTATATATACCACATTTTCTTTATCCATTCACCCATTAATGGACAAATACACTGGTTCCAGAGTTTGGCTATTGAGAATTGAGTTGCTCTAAACATGGGTATGTATCGATCACTACAGTATGAAGACTTTGATCCCTTAGGATACATTCCAAGGAGTGGTATAGCCAAGACTTATGGTGGTCCCATGCCTACTCTTGAGGAACCTCCATACTTTTCCGTAGTGGTTGTACTAATTTATTTATTTATTTATTTATTTATTTTTTAAAGAGAGAGTGAGAGAGGAGAGAGAGAGAGAGAGAGAGAGAGAGAATTTTTTTTTTAATATTTATTTTTTAGTTCTTGGCGGACACAACATCTTTGTTGGTATGTGGTGCTGAGGATCGAACCCGGGTCGCACGCTTGCCAGGCAAGCACGCTACCGCTTGAGCCACATCCCCAGCCCGGTTGTACTAATTTATGATACCACCAACAGTGGAAAAGTATTCCTTTTTCTCCACATCATCTCTAGCATTTATTATTGTTTGTATTCTTATGACTGTCACTCTAACTGGTGTGAAATGAAATCTACTGTAGTTTTTTTTCTTTTTTCTTTTTTTTTTAAAGAGAGAGTGAGAGAGGAGAAAGAGAGAGAATTTTAATATTTATGTTTTAGTTCTCGGCGGACACAACATCTTTGTTGGTATGTGGTGCTGAGGGTCGAACCCCGGGCCGCACGCATGCCAGGCGAGAGTGCTACCGCTTGAGCCACATCCCCAGCCCCTCTACTGTAGTTTTGATTTGCATTTCTCTAATTCCTAATGTTGTTAAATATTTTTTCATATATTTGTTGCCATATGTATTTCCTCTTTTGAAAGTGTTTGTTTATTTTTTCCTTTTATTAGTTAGGTTATTTGGGTTTTGGTGTTAAATTTTTCACTTTTTTATATGTTCTAGATATTACTCCTCTGACATAAGAGTAGCTAGCAAAATTTTTCTTCAGTTTTTCTCTACTTCTTTCCTCTCTTTACAGTCCTAATTATTTGCTGTGCAGAAGCTTTTTAATTTGATGCCATCCCATTTGTTAACTTGTTAACTATTGGTGTTATTTCCTGATCTTTGTGGTCCCACTGTCTATTTTTTTTTTTTTTTTTTGTACCGGGGATTGAACCTAGAAGCACTTAACCTCTGAGCCACATCCCCAGCCCTTTATTATATTCTATTTAGAGACAAGGTCTCACTGAGTTGCTTAGGGCCTCACTAAGCTGCTGAGGCTGGCTTTGAATTCATGATCCTCCTGCCTCAGCCTTCTGAGCTGCTGGGATTACAGGCATGTGTCACTGTGCCTCACACTATCTACTCTTATTTCATGTTATGCAGGCTGATACACACACACACACACATACACACACACATATATATTTAGTTGTAGATGGTTACAATACCTTTGTTTTATTTATTTATTTTATGTGGTGCCGAGGATCGAATCCTGTGCCTCACACCAAGTGTACTACTACTGACCCACAACTGCAGTTGCACACTGATATTTTTATTCTGTTTTATCTTATTTAATAATTTTTGGTGGGATACTGGGGATTGAACCCAGGGGCACTCGACCACTGAGCCACATCCCCAGCCCTATTTTGTATTTTATTTAGAGACAGGGTCTCACTGCCTTGCTTTTGCTGAGGCTGGCTTTGAACTCATAATCCTCCTGCCTCAGCCTCCCAAGCCACTGGGATTACAGGTGTGTGCCACTGCACCCGGCTTATTTCATAATTTTTTTAAAAAAATATTTTCTTAGTTGTCAATGGACCTTTATTTTATTTATTATTATGTGGTGCTGAGAATCGAACCCAGTGCCTCATACATGCTAGGCAAGTGCTCTACCACTGAGCCCCAACCCCAGCCCCTTATTTTATAATTTTTAAAAAGTCCTAGTTCCAGCCCACTACATTGGGTTCATAATGGGTTGAGACTCGTAATGAGACCTGCACTTGAGAGACTCTGCGGTGTTTCATCTGCCTCTCTAGCCTCTTTCATAGTTTAGCACACTGTTATTTTTTTCAACTCATGGCCTCAGTGGGTCCCAAACCATCTGGACTACTGCTTCATTCTGCAGCCTTAGTGCCTTTCCTCAAGGAAGCCCTCTAGCCCCTGCTGTCAGTTTCCACACCTCTTTGCCCCTGTGGGGTAGCCATCCCTGTTAAACTTGAGCTCACCAGGGCAGAGTCAGTGTCTGTTTCATAACTGTGTGTAGAATTGAGTTGAAAGAAACCCTTTTTCCCCCTTTCCAGATGCCATTGGGATGGCCTATGTAACACCTTCCATCTTTCTGTCCCTCCCTAGTTCCTGGCCCAGCTGAAGATCATGGACTACAGCCTGCTGGTAGGCATCCATGATGTGGACCGGGCTGAGCAGGAGGAGATGGAGGTGGAGGAGCGGGCAGAGGACGAGGAATGTGAGAACGACGGGGTGGGCAGCAACCTGCTCTGCTCCTATGGCACACCTCCGGATAGCCCTGGCAACCTCCTCAGCTTTCCCCGGTTCTTTGGTCCTGGGGAGTTCGACCCCTCTGTTGATGTCTATGCCATGAAAAGCCACGAAAGTAAGTAGGAGCCTATGCTGGCCTGCCCGCTTTCCCCTCTAGGGCAAGACGTCTGGGCACTGGTGGTGGATATCCATCCTTCACCTCATTAACTTGAGGCCGACTTTGGCCTCTTTCTGCTTGAAGACTTCTTTAGCCGTCACCCACAGGAATTTGGGTCTTAGGGCTCTATTTGTCAGGCCTGCCTTCCCCTCTGCACTGGTCCTGAGTGACCGAGGCATGCCCTGCTCTGGCCATAGGATGGACAGACCTTAAGCATACTGAGTACAGCCAGGACATGAGACATGTGAACCACTTCCTGAGGTGGCCTGCTCAGTCTGGGGGGCTGGTATTCATCTCTGATGCTAAGTAAGAGGTCCCTATGGGGTGGCTGTGAGGATCAAATAAGATTAGAATGTGAAAGCTTCTGAGAAGGACCCATTGGTCTCTTCGTCAAAGTGATAGGGATAATGTGAACCTCAATTGAAGGATCATGGGTGTGCCTTAGAGGCTCTTGGCTCTTCTCCCTACCACTTCTTCCTCCTCTCCTGCTTCTACTCACGTTTCAGGTGCCCCCAAAAAGGAGGTCTATTTCATGGCCATCATTGACATCCTCACCCCATATGATGCTAAGAAGAAAGCTGCACACGCTGCCAAAACAGTGAAGCATGGGGTGAGTGCTCTCTTTCTTCCTCCAGGGCCAGCCCAGTGGGATACATCTGTACTCACCCTTGGACCCCCAGGAGGAGACCTTGGGCCTTCTGCTCTAGAAAGTGCTCTTCCACCCCATTCCTTCCCAGCACAGAGCTCCCTTGCCTTGTGTCCCCTGCCCATCCATACCCCACCCCCACCTGCCAGTCTGGGTAATAAACACAACTTGTTTTTTCTCCAGTTCTCTGGCCCTTTGGGCCCTGAGCCCGCCAGCTTCTTTCCCTGGGGGCTGCTGGGCATGTTGTGCATCTTGTTGAATGGCCAGGAATAGCTTTGTTTACATGCCCACACTGCTCCCCATTGGCCTGTTTCCTCATAGCTTGAAGCTACTGTTCTCCACACAGGGCCCCCCACAGAGAACCAGGCCTTCTCTGCCACCTCCCCAGTGCCTTTTTTCTACTTCACTGCAGACCTGAGTGTGTAAATTAGGGGAGTGGAGCCAGGGACATGACACTTTGAACTGTTTCCTGAGGTGGCCTGCCCAGTCTGGGGGGTGGTATTCATCTCTGATGCTAGTAAGAGGTCTGAAGACCTGGCTCCTCCCAAATGCAGCCTCCTGGTTAAGGGCAAGGAACTGACCTGAATGGGCCTCTTGTGTGTTACAGGCAGGGGCCGAGATCTCGACTGTGAACCCTGAGCAGTACTCCAAACGCTTCAACGAGTTCATGTCCAACATCCTGACGTAGTTTTCTTCTGCCTTCAGCCAGAGCCAGAGAGCTGGATATGGGATCGGGGATTGGAGAGGGAGAGGATATATTGGGGCTAGATGGGAGGGTAGGGAACAGAGTGGGGGGCCTGGAAGGCTTTAGTATTGAGACTGTAGCCTGTGACACTGAGAGCAGATTTAGCTAGGGAAGAGGGGGATGTGCTGTGTATGCACATGCTCACAGGATATAACCTCACCTTCTGCTTACCCTTGATTTTTTTTCCCCATTTGACCCAGGTTACAAAGGTGTTCCTTTGGTATCTTGTGACTTGGTGGGTTTATTTGGGCTTTGTTTCTGAAATTTCATTGCTCACCTTGGCCACCTTCCCATCCCTGCCCGGCTCTCAGTTTCCTTCAATTAAAGAGGCACCTGGTAGGCCCAGCACAGAGGTCTGCTCCGAGCAGGGTGCACTGACACCAGCAAGGAGAAGAGGTCAGACACCTCGCCCTGCTGCATTTGATCTTACTTGGATTAACTTTTTAATTTTATAGAGTATTGTGCATAATTTCTTCTACCTTTCTACCTTGGATCCAAGTGAAATGTTACGTTTTTACTCCTCTGTACTATCCTCCAGTGCTGTCCTCCCAAAGGAGCACTGCAGGCCAATGCCTGACATCTTGGATCAGAGTTGGAGACCTCCAAGGGGAACAGGTCCATCCTCATGGGATGGTAATGGGTGAGGGAGCTGCTGGGCTCTTGGACAGCTGGTTCTCAGAGAACCCTGTGGTCATCATCCAAGTCCCAGGCTCGCTTGGTCCCTGGAGTTGAGATATTCTGTCAAGCTTGCTTCATTGGCTCAAGAGGACCTAGAAAGCACCTTTGGATATAACAGAACTCTCATGTTTAAATGGGAACTTCCTTTGGGAAGACCCCCAAAACTGATGTATGTCAAATAAGGTCTTGTGAGCCTCATCTGTTCCTTCCTACTGACCTCCAGGCACTCTCACCTGTGGTTGGCTTGTCACCGAGGACAGAGCTCCGAGAACCTGGGTGCTCTTTGCAGAGACACCTCTTTAAGCCTCAGGCCCACCATGTAGATGTCTGGCTCTCTGTACTCATGGTTTTTCACCTGGACGGTTATAGCAAGCAAGGTGCCCACAACAAGGAGTATGGCATCCGAAACTGAGGTTGCTTCTGAGTCACTTGAGGATGTGACTCAGGAAATCCAACTTGAAAACCTGAGTGGGGTTTGACCCAGCCCCAGCATTGGGGCTGTTTTTCTTTTATTGCCTCTCTCTAAACCTGTGGCCCACAAGACTCTGGAAGAAGTGGCATCCTGCAGCTTCCTTCAGGATTTCCATCCAGTCTCACAGCCTGCCTCCCAGGCCCTCAGAAGTGAGCCACACCTGTTTTGTTACCATCAGCAGCTGGTCCGCCAGGAGGGAAAATGGCTCCATTGTTCCATGTTGGGGGTGGTACATTCCTATATCATCCCACCCCCTCACCAATAATTGGGAACTTGGGATGAAAGATGGTAAAATTTGTAGATAACCTCAAAGATGTGAAGTTGGTTTGTGAATAATTTTAAATGAATAGGTGGTTTCCTGTGGCTTCCTCCAAAATGGCCAAGCTCGGCTTCTGGAGCAGAAACCAATGCTGTGTGTGTCTTGCCCACAGCATTCAGGTCAGGAAGGAATGGAGGCAGCATTCTTGGGCCTCATTGGGGCCGCCCCCTTCTGGAAGGGCAGAGCTAGCTCTGAACAATTAGAGCAGGGCCATGAAGTGACTCGGGAAACACTTGGAACCATGTGGCTCTGGGAGAAAACAATTTTGACTTAGGAAAGGGATTATGTAGGAATAATGTTTGGACTTGATTTCCCCACCTCATAATCAAGTGTGAAATTTTGGATCTGTTCCCAGTTAGGCCCAGCATCTCCACAGCTTGGAAAGCTGTCTTCCAGCAGCCTCCATAGCCTCGGGCCCCGCCAGCTTTTCTGCATTGGGTCTGCTGATCATGTTGCCATAATGTGTATCAGAAAGTGTCACACAATCTTATCAGTTAAAGCAACTACCAGGTATCTAACTTGTTTAACATTGAGTTTTTGTGGGTTTTTTAAAAAAAATTATATATATATACATTATATATATATATATTGTTTACATTTTGAGAGGTAGCATTCTGTTTCAAATGCTTTTTGTTTTCCTGACAGTATTGTTGATTGGGTCGAAACATTTGAGCTGTGGTTTGGTGGATTTTAGATTTTTTTTTTTAAAGGTCATTCGCTGTGCTATCTTCAAAACCTTGGGTTTGGCCCTCTAATTCCTTTGGCATTCAGATGTTTAAAACTTATTTATCTTGGTTTATACAAGTTTTCTTTCTCTTTTTTTGTAATGATAAAGATGTTGTTTGGCTTGCAGTCTGAAAATGAATTGATCCAGTGTTCATTCGCTTCCCAAGTCCTGCCATTCCCTTTGTGGGCGGTAGGAGGCGTCTCAGGGGAAGGGACTATTCCCAACCTACCTCCCCCAGGCCATGCAGAGAAGCTGAACAGTCTTATGGCACCCCAGAATAATTTGGGGACTCCTGGAAACAAAGGTATAGGAATAAGGCTGAATGGTGAGGCCTGGGTGAGATAAGGGCAGGGTTCCTTTCCATTCCCTCATTCTCCCCTTTACTGGGTAACATCTATTCAACTTCTCTGTCTCTGTCCCTCTTCTGAAATGTCACAGCCGAGCAATCATCTCCCAGTCATCACCAACAACAGCATGGTGGGGGGGTACTTAGAAAGATGTGAGGGGTGCTTAGAAAACTACACTGGCAGAACCCCCAGACGAAAGCTTGGCCTTGTGTCCTTGTTCATTAACCACGGGGTCTTTCCTCCAGGACACTTGCCTTCTCTGAGGCTGGTGGCGTTGCAGGGCATCCGGGAAGCCAGCATTTCTAGGAGCAGAGTTCCAGAAGCAGTGCTCCGTCCTCATCTAGCTCAGGGGTCACTGGTCTGTGGCTTACCCATGAGTGGCCCCTGTGGCTGTTCTCAGTGGCACTCAAGTTTCCACTACAGGCAGCTTTTCCTCCTTCCCCCACTCCCTCCTTCACAACTCTCCCTGTGCTCTAGGCCTGAGCAGCTCTTGGTAATGCTCAGGGTGTGAGACAGAGACTTGAGACTCCTGCCCCAGAGATGTCCCCCCTTCACAGTCTGCCCAGCCAATTCTGGGGCTTTCTTCATAGCCAGTCCCACCCCCTATTATCTTTTTTACCAAATCAAGTCTGGAGAGAAAAATATTAGCACTCTCTAGCATTTGAATGTGGGGGGCTAGAAGGACTGTGTGTTAACCCTCAGAGCTCTGGCCTTAGACCTGTGGTCCCCTCACGTCTAGAGACCTCACTTAATGGCAGTAATGTAGGAAGCGGGGTCCTCAAAGGGAAGCACATTCAAACAGCTACCCCCAAATTGACCTGCCGTCTGCAAGAGGCAGTGATATGACACTAGGCCTCCTTTGATAAATGCCACTTATGAAGAGTAGCCCTTATGGAGAAGGGAAAGGAGACTCAGCTGTTCTTAGCAGGTTATGCTGAGATCCCAGGAAAGAGGCTGGGGAAGAAATTTTTAGAACACTTGGACTTACAGCCATTTTGTGACGAGGTAGGGGCGGCAGGCCTGAGGAAGGCCCTGTGCTGCTCAGCACACCACAACATCAGGTCAGATCATTGTAAACAAAAAATATGAAGTTTGGAGTCACCTTTTAGGGAAGCCGGATAAACTACCACCCCACCATGGGTGAGACTTTTCAGCTTCCCACTGCAAGTTCATTTTTTTAAATAGGAATTTTCCACCCCCTGTGCTTGTCTAATGTCCACTCGAAACAGTTCGAGACCCCGTTACTGTTTTAAAATGCATGCATGTTAAGATGAATCTCCAACCCAAGGAAAAAATAAAACTCAAAAAGCTTTGTGTACATCTGGTACGTGTGAGTCCTTTGGGAATGTCTTCCGCCACATATACTCCCCTCCTCCCCCCGAATTAAAGTTTTGGTCCCAGTTTTAGGGGCTGCTTGGGCAAAATCAGTGTATGGCTTGAGTCTGAAGAAAGAATGTGGTCAGTGACATTCCACTTATAGATACAACTAATAAGCAATGTTAATTAAGCAGGGTCTGGTGGTGCACACCTATAATCCCAACAACTCTGGAGGCAGAGGCAAGAGGATTGCAAATTTGAGGCCAACCTTTGCAATTTAGTGAGGCCTAAGCAGTGTAGCAAGACCCTCTCAAAAAATGAAAAGATTGGGGATGTAGCTCAATGGTAAAGTGCCTCTATATTCACTACCTAGTACCAAAACAAAACAACAAAAAAAGGCAATGTTAAGGGCACAGCACCAGAGCTGGGGCTGTAGCTCAGTGGCAGAGCGCTTGCCTAGCACGTATGAGGTACTGGGTTCCATCCTCAGCACCACATAAATAAAGATATTGTGTCATCTACAAAAAAAAAGCACAGCGCCAGTGCAGGCTGCCTGCCTACTGTCATTGCCACACACCAAACTGGAGGACTGAATCACTGCCCCCTCCCTCACTTTTCCAGCTGGGGAGGAGGGCCACTGGCTAGCAGCCCTGTTCTACTGGCTGGCTGTGCGGCTGACTGAATGAACATGGAACCTCTGTACCTCAGGTTCTCCTCCTGGATACTTTTTAGCTTAAAATCTAGTGGTTCTCAAAGTGTGGACCAATATTATCAGCACCTGAAAGTCAACTGTAAATTCTCAGGTCTCATCCCAGATCTTATGAATCAGAAACAAAGAAAGAAAAGAAAAAGCCAGGTGTGGTGGTGTGCACCTACAGTCCCAGCGCTCGACACTTGCTCAGGAGTTCGGACCAGCATGGGATGTAGCTCAGAGGTAGAGCGCTAGTGGGCAGGCACAAGACCCTGGGTCTGCTTCCCAGCACCACAAAAAGAAAAAACGAACTTGTTTCCCTCTCCTCCTTCCCGTAATAACAGATCAACTTTAATTTCAGCACCTGAATTGTTTTAAAAATCCACAGAAAACTATCTATATGCCAGGCATGGTGGCAACACCTGCAATCCCAGCGGCTCAGGAGGCTGAGGCAGGAGGATCGTGAGTTCAAAGCCAGCCTCAGCAAAAGCAAAGTGCTAAACAGCTCAGTGAGACCATGTCTCTAAATAAAATAAAAAATGAGGCTGAGGATTGGCTCAGTGGTCGAGTGTCCCTGAGTTTAATCCTCAGTATCAAAAAATAATAATAATCAGAAACCTTCTACAATTATAGTAGTAGTTAATTACAAATTTTACAATTAATACTTGATATTAACAATCAATATTTAGCAGGAGATATTGAGCGTGATTTTTCAGTCTCATCCAGTTGTATTCTATTGGAAAGGTTTTTAAGTAGGGATAAAAGTGGCCAAAGAGATACTACCAGTATCAGACCAGCAAGTAAAAGTTCTCCCACAGTTTCTATCCCCGCCCCCTTTTTTGGCATTTAAAAGTGAACAGTGAGAAATACTATATATTTACATGTACACAATGTATACTGTGAAAGCATATTTGTGTACTTGTGTATTGTGTAAAAATACTTGTTAACTAGTTTGATAAGTAATATATAAAAGTATGTAGCAGAAACATTCATCATCTCTGACTGTGAAAGATCAATTTTATGTTTTAGATTACACCAAACAAAGCTTTAGTTTTTTCCACATCCCTTAACCAGAAATACTTGTAAAGGAAGGAAGATTCCACCCTTAGCATGGCTGTGAAAGGAGTTAAATTAAGAAAACAAATATACATTGACATGCCTAAGTCCAGAATGAGTTCAAATATTTGGCCACATAGAATACTATCATCTTCAAGAACAGTAGTAATAGCTGGGTGCTGTGGTGCACACCTGTGATCCCAGTGGCTCCAGAGGCTGAGACAGGAGGATTGTGAGTTCAAAGCCAGCCTCAGCAAAAGCAAGTTGCTAAACAACTCAGTGAGACCCTGTCTCTAAATAAAATACAAAATGGGGCTGGGGATGTGTGACCCAGTGGTCAAGTGCCCCCGAGTTCAATCCCCAGTACAAAAAAAAAAAAGTAATAACAGGCTTGATAAGCAGTTTTTAATACAAAAGGCATTTTGGTATTTTAGCCACTGGAAAACAAAAGCTATAGCACCAAGAAAGTTCTGAGATAGCTCACTTTTGAGATTCCATTTAGTGTATTTAAGGTTAATTAGAGTTGACATCAACATTTTTAAAGACAGGCAAAAATTCACATTAAAACAAACAAATCCTCCCTATGCTTCTATTTAGAGTAGGTAATATGATTCCAAGAATTAAAAATTATTTCACAACCTATGACTTCAGCTTGGCAAACAGATTCCAAACTGATTCATCCCTATTAAAATGTAAGCTCTTAAAAAAAAAAAAGAATGTATCCCTGAATAAGTAGACATGTATTTTAAAAGAATCAGACAATCTTTGAAGCAGCCTTGTGTTTCCTTTAAATTGGTCTGGAAAGAACCATTATATTAGCTTCATAGAAAGGATTAACTGGCTTCTTGGTCTAAGGTTAACACGGTGATCATCTGTTTAAGGATAGAAACAGATTTGGGCTGGGGATGTGGCTCAAGCTGTAGTGAGCTCGCCTGGCATGTGCGCAGCACTGGGTTCGATCCTCAGCACCACATACAAATAAAGATGTTGTGTCCGCTGAAAACTAAAAAATAAATATTAAAAAATTCTCTTAAAAAAAAAAAAAAGGTACCAACATTATGTAAACCTGTAAGGAAAGGAGGAGGAGATGAGGGCTTCCCCTGGCAGTTGGGAGCTAAAACTCAAGGGATTCTCAGAAAAATGACATGATGGCAGCAGTTCTTGTTTCTTCTGAGTTAATTCTAGTGAGGGAAGGCATTATTTTCTTTCTTTTTTGGTACTGGGGATTGAATTCAACCCCTGAGCCACATCCCCAGCCCTTTATCTATCGATATATATACATTTAGTTGTAGACGGACATAACACCTTTATTGTATTTTTTATCTTTATATGGTGCCAGAGATCAAACCCACTGCCTCACACATGCTAGGCAAGCGCTCTACCACTGAGCCACAACCCAAGCCCCTCTTGGCCCTATTTTTTTTTTTTTTTTTTTTTTTTTAGAGATAGGGTCTCACTGAGTTGCTTAGTGCCTCATGGTTGCTGAGGCTGGCTTTGAATCCGTGATTCTCCTGTCTCGGCCTCCCCAGCCACTGGGATTACAGCATGCACCACTGCATCCAGCAGGGAAGACATTCTTGCTCTTGAAATTTCCTTATACCCTGGATAAGTTCATGGAAATCTTGATATACATTCATCCTAATCTTTGCTGATGTTCCATTTTTGTTACTTTAGTGGCCATGCTACTTGCTGTCCTTCGGTGTTACTTGTCTTTGATGATCTAGGTCAGCTTTATTACCAATTAAAAATCATTGGATCCCTGTGTGGTGGTGCTGGCCTGTAATTCCAGCCACTCGGGAGGCTGAGGCAAGAGGATTGCAGATTCAAGGCCAGCCTCAGCAATTTTGTGAGGCCCTATGCAACTTGGTGAAACATGTCTCAAAAGAAAAAATAAAACGGACTCAGTGGTAAAGCACCCAGGGTTCAATATCCAGTATCAAAAGAAAAAAAAAATCATTGGAAATGCCTCATGATCCTTTACTGAGATTTCTTCACAACTGTCTCTGCCTGGGTGCAATGGCACATGCCTATAGTCCCAGGGGCTTAGGAGGGAGGAGGATTGTGAGTTCAAAACCAGCCTTAGCAAAAGTGAGGCACACTCAGACCCTGTCTCTAAATAAAATACAAAATAGGGCTGTCCGGGCGGGGTACTAGTGATATAGCTCAGTTGGTAGAGTGCTTGCCTTGCATGCACAAGGCCCTGGGTTCAACCCCAAAGGATGTGGCTCAGTGGTCGAGTGCCCTGAGTTCCATCCCCAGTACAAAAACAAGACAAAACCCCCCTGCCTCTATCTATGACTGAAAAGACCTGCAGGAAGCCCTTAAGAGCCCTTGTGTACTATTTTCCCATGGCTCCACTCTTCTTGTCCAGCTGTGTCCAAAATCTCTAGCAGGGATTTTGCTGCCAGTGATGTGTGTCGCAGTGCCCAGTGCCCGTGGGAGGCATTCTGGGGTGGCTGTTTGGGATCCACTGTGCTAAACAAATGTCCCTTTGTTTTCTAAGGCATCTACTACAGCTTGCAAGCTGGGTTCAGGGTTTCTTAGAAGACAGATAATTGACCCTAAAAAGTCAATTAAGTCAGCACCTCAAGGGATGAGATCCAGTGTGTTTTGTGAACTCCCCGGGTTGTTCTAAAAGTGACGTAGAAAACCTCTTGTGGGGGCTAGAGTTGTGGCTCAGTGGTAGGGTGCTCGCCTTGCACGTGCGAGACCCTGGGTTTGATCCTCAGCACCACATACAAAAATAAACAAGTGAAATAAAGGTGTTATGTCCAACTACAACTAAAAAATAAATATTAAAAAAAAAAGGGCTGGGGATGTGGCTCAAGCCGTAGCGCGCTTGCCTGGCATCCGTGTGGCCTGGGTTCGATCCTCAGCACCACATACAAAGAAAGATGTTGTGTCCGCTGAAAACTAAAAAAAAACAAAAACAAAAACACAAACCTCTTGTGGGTACTTGGCTGAATTTCTATCTTAAACATTTTTTATAAAAGATTGAGGATCACAGTTGGAGGCTGGCCTCAGCAACTTAATGAGACCATGTCTCATAAAATAAGAGTACTTGGCAATGTGTAGAGCACCCTGGGTTCCATCCTCAGTACCTTAAAAAATAAAATAAATAAAGTAGCCTTGGACAAGTTCTCTATCTGCCCTTTATCTCTAAATAACTAATTGCAACTGCTCTGGCTCATTATGATGATTAAATTCTAGAAGGTGAAAGCAATTTATTCAAGGCCAAGCCCAGAGCAAGCATTCCACAGTGACTTGTAGATTATTCTCCCTGATGGATCAGTGGAGCAGCACACATATCAAAAGGAAAACCTGAGCCCAGTCTGAGCTCAGTGGGGAGCACCTGCTTATTAGCATGTGCAAGGAACTGGGTTCCACCCCACCACACCCATCCCTAAGAAAAAGAAAGAAAAATCTGAGGACCAAGCTAAACCTTAGTAGCTCTTTGTACCTGCCTAGTTGGGGACAGAGAGTCGTGGGGAAGCACCAAAGACAAGCAGTAATGAAAGAAAGGCTATTTTATTTTTTTTAAAAAAAGGAAAGAAAGAGAAAAACTGGATTCTGTGAACAGGGTCAGTCCATTCGGGCCTTCAGTGTCCTGGTGGTGATCTTGTCCTTCTCACTGCAGAGGGAGAAAATGACAGAAGACATGTATACCCACCTAACTGGTAGCTACGCCTCCTGCCCCAGCCTCAACACTGGGCTCTGGGCAAGGAGAGCTGAGGGCCACTTACTGCCCCCAGGAACTGTCCAGCAAGCCTCAGCTGGTGTCAGCCTGTGGTGAGAAGCAGGAGGATGAGAGGGGAACTGGGAAGACTCCACAGGAGAATCACCTAGGGGAGCTTCTCCCAGAAAATGGTGGACTGAGATGGCCTCCAAAGAACAAAAGGCACTCCTGAGCTGGGCGCACACTATAATCCCAGCTACCTGGGAGGCTGAAGCAGGAGGATCTCAGGTTTGGGGTCACCCTCAGCAACTTAGAGAGGCCCTATCTCAAAATAAATTTTTAAAAAGGAGCTGGGGTAGGGCACTTGTCTAGCCTGTGCAAGGCCCTGGATTTACTCCACACTATAGAGGGGGGGGAAAAAAAGGTCCCTCAGGCCTAGAGATCCCCTTGATCTCATCCCAGTGAACCAAGAGAACCTTAGGGTGGTAAATTCTGTACTCGAAGGAAGCTAGCAGGCTACCCCAAGAGGAAAAGGGTCTGAACGCTGACTGGACTGCAGAAAGCAGCTGGAAGCACACTTTCTACTTTAGACAATGAGGTTCTGGTCACAGTCCCAAAGAGGGGTGTGTGTGTGGCAGTTAGAGAGCTGGAAAATGGTTCCCCAGAGCTCAGCACATCCCATGGTTCTGGGCTCTGGACTTGTGGGGGTCAGGAGAAAGAATGGGGAGCTGCCCAGATGTTCAATTTGCAGTAGCTTTGCGGTGGCTTCTGCCCACATAGCTCTCTGAGATCTTAGGGTTACCATTAGGGAAAAATATGAGCAGAGGAGGCAGCTCAGGGTCATGGAGCCCTACCTGGCAGAGGCCAGGGGAGGTGGCATGGAAGCACTGACTTCTGCTCTGTCCTGCCACAAGCCCAGGCTTTTTTCTCTTCACGCCTGCCCAGCTGGCTGGGAAGATGGAGTGCTCGTGGGGCAGCAGACAGACAGGTATCTGCAAAGTGTCCAGACTTCTCCCAACATGTACTCACATGATGTGGACAATGACTCCCATGCCTGACACCGCGTCCCGGTCCACAGCATTCAGCATGGCTTGGGAGATGGTTTCAAACAGGTGTTCTGGATCCTGTGGCAGAGCAGAGCCCTTTCCTTTTAGTTTGGCTCCTTTACTTTCTTTTTTTCTAGCCTCAAGGTCCCAGTTCTGGCTTCTGCCATGCTTGAAGTGAGGCTATTCCCTGGATGTGGGAAGCCTCAACTCCTTCCTTGGCAGGGAGCAGCACTATGTAAAGATGTCACACTCTGAATTTCCTCCAGAGGCCAGCAGCGTGACCTGAGCAAGTAACGTGTCCCTTCACTGAACCTCAACTCCTCTTCTATAAAATGCGGAAAACAATCTCCACTTGGCTCTGATGTGCTTTCTCAGCTGCTGGATGAACTCTCCCCCTGGATGTCCCATAGGCACCTCAGAATTCAACCTGTCCAACCATGTCCACCCTCTCCACCCCAAAACGGCTCCTCCTCCCACACTCAGCCTGGCCAAGCTAGGGGGAGACTCAGCCTCTTCAGTGACTGCCTCCTCTCCTGCTTCCTTCCCAGAAGTCCCCCGGACTGGCTGCCCTTCTGCCCCCACTGCCACCATCTTTGCTCAGGACCTCAGTGCCTCCTGTAGAAGACAATAACCTGTCACATCCAGTTCCTTACAGTGGGGGGGAAATGTTTTAAATTCCTTTGGGTGGTTTGAGGCCCTTAGAAGTCTCATTCCAATCTCCTCCCACCCCATCTCAACCCGCATTCCGCCCCCATGGCCACCCTGAGCTCTGCCTGTACCTTGCCCAGGCCTGTCCTCCTGCCACCAGGTCCTTTCCATCCTCCTCTTCCCAGCACACTGCATTTTAACAGGTATCTGGGTGTCTGTCAAGCTTTGGTAGGTGACAGTAAGCCCTTCAAGTCACACTGAATCCAGGTCCAAGCCTAGAGGGCTGGCACACAATGACAATAGCTACCCCTTCCAAGAGGCAGTATCCTGAGCTCTCTTCATGAGATTTCCTAAAACCACACCTAAGTCAGTCTCTGTCAGTACCCTCTTTCCCAGCTGAGGTGAAATAACAGAATCAAGAACAATAACCAGGGGCTGGGAGTGTAGCTCAGGGTCGCACACTTGTCTAGCATGTGTGAGGCACCGGGTTCAATTCTTAGCACCGCACACAAACAGTAAATAAAAATAAAGATCCATCAACAACTAAAAATACATTAAAAACAAAATAAAACAATAGCTAAGTGGTAGATGGACCCAGGTTTCCAACCCAGACAGCCTGGGTCCAAACCCATTCTGTCAGCTGCCATTAATGCTGCACTGTGTTAAATATTCGTTTGATAATGGAAATGAGAACCCAGTGAATCCAACTCAAGGCTGTGGTAAACAGCTGACCTGGGCCTCCTAACAGGGGTGCTCTCCTCCAGAGTCTGCTGGCCCCGGAGGATGATGCTCCTGGAAACCCTCCCAAGGAGCAATAGCTGTAGTCTACCCTCGGGCACTCCATTCTCCCCACGACTTGCCACACAACCACATTTTGTTCCTGATGGCCACGGGTAGCTACCCCAGAGCCCAGCTCCCCTCTCTGCCACCAACTCACCATATTGGGCTCCCAGAGGGACTCGCACATCCCGTACATTTGTTCAGCGCAGGTGCCACTAACTACAAAGTCATCAGTCACCATGGGGCAGCCAATGAGGTCTAGAGAGCAAATGAAGGGCTTAAAGGTCTTCGGGTCCAACCCAGCGATAACTGGCTCTGTGTAGTAGGGGCCAAACCTGTAGGACCAGGACCAGAGAGAGAAACCAGGGCTCAGGAGTACTCACTTTTATGTGCAGGCCTATTCAGACAGACAAGGCTCTGGTCCAGCCCTGGGAGGAAAACTCAGGACCTGCTGGGGAAGATCTTCTGCCCGTGGTCAGCTCTGCCTAAGCCTCTCCTAGTAGCTGGAAATGCTTGAAGACCTCATCATTACCACCATCAACTCGTGATCCTCCTATTCCAGCGTCCCGAGTTGCTGGGATGGCTACAGTGCCTGGCTTCATCTTCTTTTCTCTGACACTTCCCTTCACATCCATCTTACCCTGGCCCTCACTTCCTCTTCCCTTCTTTGGGAATTCAGCCTTCTTCCCTATTCTAACCCAAAGTTCTATCATTATTCAATTCTTTAAACATTAATATCTCTATTCCTTTAGAAAAAGAATTTGAGGCTGTTTATTGAAAAAAATAAAACAAATCAAGGATAAGTCATTCAGACTGAACATAGTATTGCTCTGAGCCACCTGGCAAGGCAAGGCAAAGAGGGAGATTCAGTGAGCTGGGTTATTTCTCACTGTCTGCAAAAGGAAATGGCAGCTTATTGGAAATTTTTTCTAGATCTCAAACTCTGAGCATAATCAATTTGTTGGGCACAGTTGTACATGACTATAATCCTAGCAACTCTGGAGGCTGAAGTAGAAGGACCCAAGTATATAGCCTCAGCAACCTAGCGAGACCCTCAGCAACTTAGCAAGACCCTGTCTCATATTAAAAAATAAAAAGGGCTAGGGATATGGAACAATGGTAAAGCATCCCTGGGTTTAATTATCCCCAGTACAAAACAAACAACAACAACAACAACAACAACAAAAAAAAAATTGAGAAAAAAATCAGTCTTACTTTTTTTTGGGGGGTGGGTGGATGAGTGGGGGGCCTTATTAAATTGCCTCAAACTAGTGAGCCTCTGGCCTCAGCCTCCCAAGTACCTGGGATTACAGGTGTGTACCACCAGGCCCAGCAAATCTTAGGGATATATATATTTTTAAACTCAGGGGCCCTCTACCAAGGCACCTCATCCCCAGCCCTTTCCATGGTTTGAAACAGTGTCTCACTAATTGCTGAGGCTGACCTCAAACTTGGGGTCCTCCTGCCTCAGCTTCCTTAGTCACTGGGATTACAGGTGTATGCTAACACACATGGTGTCTAGTTTTTTTTTTTTTCCCCCCAGGACTTACATTTTGCTAAATTTTACTCTATATTTAATTGATACATAATAATCGTATATATTTATGGGGTACAGTGTGATGGTTTAGATACATATATACATTGTATAATAATAAATTCACTGTGTTTAACATCTCTATCACTTCAAAGATTTGTCATTTCTTTTGGTGAGAACATTCAGAATCCTCTCTTCTAGTTCTTTGGAAATCTACACTACACTGCCGTTAACTATCATAGTGTCTAACTTTTATTTTTCCCTTTGCAGTGCTGGATGGAACCCAGAGCCTTAATCTTAGGGATCTTTACATATAAAATATTTTTTAACTAATGGACAATATTCTCAATAGAAACAGTAAGTATAAAAGTATTATCCTTGTGTCTCATTGACTTGTAGTAATTTCTAAGAGCATGACCTTCAGTAATAGCTCTATGAAAAATATTTTAGGACTGGGGGTAGAGCTCAGTGGTAAAGCACTTACCTAGCATGTGGGAGGCCCTGGATTCAATCCCCAGCACAGAAAAATAATAATTAAAATTGGTAAAGCAGAAAAAACAAAGGGGTATGTGTGCGTGTGTGTAACATGCTTTAATCCAATTTCTCAAAAAGACCCCCTGGGTAACAATTTCTGTAAAAAGTTGAAATTTTTATATTTTCCTCTCAATAAATGAAAAAAAAAAAATCCTGGATTATCTGGATAATGAACTTAAAACCAAGGACAGTCATGGAGCTCAGGGTTTATGTTTGGGGTCAGGATCATGCTTTGCCAAAGTAAAGTAAGTCAGTTTTAACTTTTACTGCAGTCTTTTCACAGAGGGGCCTGGGGTCATGAAAAATGTTTTTCTTTAGGAGGCCCAGTACATGCTACAGCATGCAGATCACTTCTCCACCTATTCTGATTTAAAAAAAAAAATTTCACTTGGGCTGGGGAATGAAGCTCTGAGCTATAGCAACTAAGAATTCAGATTTTTCATGTGAGTCTCACTGTATTTTTATTCTTTTTAAGAAGCACAAGCCATTAAATATACAGCTAGATGTAAGTGAATTTTTATAATTTTATAAGACTTGCCCCCTTCCTAATATAAGTCAATCTAAAAATTTTTCTGTTGCTGGATGTGGTGGTACATGTCTGTAATTCCAGCTACACGGGAGGCTGAGGCAAGAGGACTGGAAGTTCAAGGCCAGCCTCAGCTATTTGGCAAGATCTTGTCTCAAAATAAAAAAAGAAAGACTGGAGATATATATAGCTCAGTGGTAGAGCACCTGCCTAGCATGCATGAGGCCCAGGGTTCAACCCCTAACACTGAAATAAAATAAACAAAAACAACAACAGAAACAAAAACAACTTAGGGTTTTATTTTTGTTTTGTTTGTTTGTTTGTTTGTTTGTTTGTGTTTTGGTATGTTGGATCCCACTGAGCCACATCCCCAGTCTTTTTTATAAAAATTTTTTATTTTGGAGACAGGATCTCACTAATTTGTTCAGGGCCTTGCTAAGTTGTTGAGACTGACCTCAAATATGGGAATCCTCCTGCTTCAGCCTCCTGAGTCACTAGAATTATAGGTGTGATCACCACACCTGGTTTCTGTAATGAGTTTTCCTCACAAAAACTAATACTAATAATGAGAAATGGGAGGACAAGGAGGACTGCCTGTCCCTCCATTCAACATGCCTACTTGGCCAATCAAGGGCTGTACTTCCACTCACCGTTTCTCATATAAGAGGTTAGCCACCATGCTCATAAGGGTATAAGGCTTAATCTGCCGACCTTCCTTCAACTCATACAGGTTCAGCCGGAACTTGAGGCGTTGAGCACTACAGTGGGAGGAGAAAAAAGTAAGTGAGTCATTGCTGGATGTCCCCTTGAGTCTACCCTGTGGTAGTCAGGAGGAACTCAAGGAGACATACAACCTCTTTCTGACCAAGGGATGCTGCAAAGTCTTAAATGTACTCAGAAGCAACAGCTTTGTGCTGATGGACAGGAAGGTATCCAAGAAAGAAGGCCACACTTCCCCTAGGGCCATCTCAGAGTCCGCCAATGCCATGCCTGGTTTCTGTAACGAGTTGGAGGCACAGCAATGCTTCCAACAAAGACTTAGAGACAACTTTAGTTCCATCTTACAGGTGAGGAAACTGAGGTCTAGTGAAGTAACTGTTGCCCACAAACAAGCAAAGTCAGTGAGAAAATCTCCCAAAGAAAAAGAAGCAGCGTGAGAAGAGAGCAAGGCTGCTGGGAGCCTGCACACTGACAGGAACCTGAGCTGTGGTTCTCTGACTCCAACAGGAGAAAAGGGTGAGACGGGTTAGAGCTCAGGAAATTCTGTGTTCTTGAGACATAGGGGGCTTTAAGGGAAATGAGAGAGAATATTTTCTGACAAACGTCCACCCTATCCATGAATGAGTCTTTCAGCCTTTTAGGACTGAAGTCCAGAGCTGCTGCTCCTTAGACCACCAGTTTCCTGCAGCCCCTGCCACCTGTGACCTCATATTCCCGCATGGAATATTTTCCCAGTGCTTTTCCTCTTTTCTTCTCTGACATCTCTTCCTCCGCCACTGCTAAAATAAGATTCAGTTCTCAAATTGCAGCCTATTCTTTTTCCCCTCCACATGCTTTGTCTCTCCAGAATCTTCTCCCATGGATTTAACACATCACCAGGGCCTCTCCTGCACTCAGCTGGTAACTTTAAAACCCTAATTGCTTGCAAGATATTTCTGAATGGCTTGCCTTGTCCTTAAAATTGGTGTCAAACTCAAAGTCATCATCTTTTCCCCAAAATTAGTCTTCCCAGCTCCTATATTTTAGTTAACATGCTCAAAAATAAGAATCATTTTTGGATCTTAACTGTGTTGCTTACGTGCCGGATACTAATCTAGATTTTAGTACAGTTGTCCCTTGATATCCATTAGGGACTGGTTCCAGGAAACGTCCCCCCCATACCAAAATATGGTGGTGTAACAGGTGTCATGGCACTCACCTGTGATCTCAGCCACTCAGGAGGCTGAAGCAGAAGGATTGAAAGGTCAAGACCAGCTTCAGCAACTTATTGAGACCATGTCTCAAAATAAAAAATAAAAAGGACTGGGGATATGGCTCAGTGGTAAAGCAACTCTGGGTTCCATTCCCAGTAACAGAAAAGGCAAAGCCCCAGATCCTTCCATTGTTTTTTTACACCACCTTCTTAGGACCATAATCTTCACACTTGGACCATCACAAAATTGACTTGGCTTCTCTTCCAAACTCTCCCTTGTCATACAAATAACCACTGTCAACTAGCTAACTTACAGGTGAGGAAATATGCACCAACCCATCATGGGTTGACTATCTCTGTATACCTGCTTTGTTTGCCAACCTAGACATGAAGTTCTTTAGGAACTGGGCAGACACCACCACTCTGACCTTAAAGAGACCTTCACTGGGCTGGGAGGTGGTGCACACCTATAATCCCAGACTCAGTAGGCTGAGGCAGGGGGATTGCAAGTACCAGGCCAGCCTCAACAAACTAAGTAAGACCCTGTCTCAAACATAAATAAATAAAAAGGGCTGGGAATGTAGCTCAGTAGTAAAGCTCCTAGCTTCAACCCCCTATTGCTCCCCACCCCACCCCCCACACAAAGAGATCTGCACCGGGATTCTGGCTGATACCCATTAACTTGCATATTGGACAAGACACTCTGAGATTCTCGGATTGTTCATCTGCAAAGTGGGACAGCAACCTGGTAATATCTGAGATTAAATGAGTCCATGCACAGTAAGGTGCCTTCCAGAGCCCCACAGAGTAAATGCTGGTCTATGTTGTTCAGGACATCTGTACCGCTGGGGTATCGGAAAAGCCTCAAACTCATTGATGGTGTTTGGCAGTCGACCAACATCCAGGTTGGTCCAAGAAAGTTCTGGGTGTGGGCAGAAACCCCTGACACTTACACCGTCTGGACATCTGTGGCGAGCCCCGCCAGGCCAATGTATAGCCGGTCACCCATAGGAAAGATCTTCTGGAAGTCCGTCGTCACCATCTGCGCTTGGATCCCGAAGCGCCTGTCTGCAGCGATGGCCACACAGTTCTTCCCCTTCATGGCCATGACGGCCCCTCCATTATAGGACATAATAGACTGGGGAAGACAAAGTGGAGGGCCTCAGCGCGAGGAGCCAAAGGCTGCCATAGCCCCCAGCCCAGCCCCCGATCTGAATGCTCCTGTGCTCCCTGTCCTCCAGACTGGAGGCTCCTGGACGCCCAGAACTCCAGCTCTTTAGATGGGCCCTGTGCGACAGCTAAAAGCCCCACTCAACCCCTAGGTCCTCCCCGCGGGGTCCGCTTCCTTCGAATTGAAGCTGCTTCCTTCCATCAACCCGGAGATAGCCTCTCCGTTCCTAAGCCTGATCTTACCCCTCCCGGCTTCTCAATTCCTACTCCATGTCCTTTTTCCTCACCCCCCTTTCTCACCATGATTGCGGTATACTAGGACCCCCGATCGCCGCTACAATTCCAGTAAACCGGTCCTGGCTTTCTGTACGCCAACACTCTTGCTGTTTCCTTTCCATTGGTTGATAGACCAAGTCCTTCTGGCAACTTGGGATTTCTATTGGCTATTCCATCCGTCAATCATCTTCACAGGTTTGGTTGAGAGGCCAAAACCGGGGCGGGGAAAGCAGAAAGTGAAAAGTCACTGTGAGTACGGAAGCGACCTGCGTCGGGTGCATGCTGGGATATCGGCGGACCCCAATTCAGCCTTAGAGACTAGAGAAGGGGCGGGGCCGGCACGCACGTGGGCTGGGAAAGCAGTGCTGGAGACCTGCACCCCGAGCTGCCGGGCTTTCGTGGATCACGCTGTATAAGTTACTTGACCTCACTTTATTTCTCTGCCCCAGAAATCACAGAAAAGCTACTTGTACCTGGGCACTTTGCGAGCTTTCTATATTCTCTGTCTTTGAACAGTGCGTGGTGTATGGAAGACTCCCATTAAGCCCTAGTTATAAAAATGCGAGAGGGAGGGGAGCACGTCGCGGGTATTCTGCAGCTACAGGGGTTCAGCTTCAAAGGGAGTTTTGGAGAGCAGAGGTGGATCTACTTTTTGGGACCTCTTCGACGGGTCATCAGTGTAGCCCTAAGTCTCAGGTCACCCTAAAAAGGACCTCTCCACATGTAAGTACAACTCGAGATTGGTCAGTGCCGATCTCTAGCAGACAGACCTCTAGAAATCGGAGAGAAGCGACCACGTTCTGCGCCTTACCCTACCAAGCCCTATCGCCCTTCCTCACGGACAGGACCTTTTCTTTTCTCCCAGGATCTGCTTTCCTTCGCTGAATTTCAAAGCTCTTATTACGGTTCCTGCGCCATTCCAGGCTCCTTCCCATTGACTCGGCTCTCTGCTACCCCAACAGTTATCGCAGTCTCTGTGGCGCAATCGGTTAGCGCGTTCGGCTGTTAACCGAAAGGTTGGTGGTTCGAGCCCACCCAGGGACGCAGTCTTTTTCTCTGTTGGGATTCTTTTTTCATTTTTTAATAATCACACCCTCCTAAAAGCCAAATTTTGTATTGAAATGAAAAGGCAAAAAAAAAAAAAAAAAAAAAAGAAGAGGCAACGTTTGTTTCTGCGACTAATCAGAGGACTGAAAAATTTGTTGTAAAGGACGGAATAATTTCTCTCGCTCTTCTCCATCATTGCCTTCCCACCTCTATGCTCAAACTGGATTGCAGGAAAGCAGACCGAGGCTTTTGTATCACGAAAACAAAAAGGCGGTTTGTTTTATGATGCATTTTTTTTCCATCGGATTAAGAATGAATTTGCAATGGAGACAGTTTTCCATTGTCTCCATCAGTGGATGGTACAAACCCTAAATACTATGTCTGGAAGGGAGGACTGTGAAGATAGAGAAGGAAGGGCAGAGACAAGCTGAGGGATGAGGAGAAAGGCGCCAGAAGGGGAACATAGTTAGGATTAACAGAGAGACAGAAAGAAGGGACATGACAGAGACATAGGATGAGTGGGGAAGCCCCCAAGAAAATGGAGAGAGGGAAAAGACAATCGTTTAATATGACATTATGAGAAGCACAGAAAAAAGAAGAAGTGGAAAAGAAAGAAAAAATAAGATGCTAGAGATACAGAAGTGGGGAGGAAAATAGGGAAATAGAAGTAGAGACTGGCAAAGAACATTATTTCTTGGGAAAGAAAAGGTGTGGACACATATACTCATAAAAGATCTAGAGGAACTGCTCTCTCCTATCTTTGGCATTTATTTTTATTTTTTTTTTGGGGGGGGGTACCAGGGATTGAACTAAGGGACATTCAACCACTGAGCAACATCCGCAGCCCAATCTTGTATTTTATTAGAGACAGGGTCTCACTGAGTTGCTTAGTGCCTTTCCATAGTTGAGGCTGGCTTTGAACTTGCAATCCTGCTGTCTCAGCTTCCCAAACTGCTGGGATTACCAGTCTGCCCACTGTACCCAACCTATCATCAGCATTTTAAAAGGGATCTTATTCTGGAACTAGCTCTTAGCATATGCTGGAAATAATCACCTAAATTTCTTGGGTTCCTGCCCTTTGGGAGCTGCTAGTCTGTGAGTGACACAGTGACTCTTGTTCTGAATTATCAACTAGAGGACCACATGAGATACAAATAAAATTGAGGGGATGCATAAGGCTTTTTATGTCTGCAGAAGTGCATTCCAGAGAGCAGGTCAGAGCCTTGGTCTCCATGGAAAAATAGCAAGGGAATCTTTTCAATCAGTTCTCTTGAGACTTCTGGCTCACAGGAAACTTCTTTTGGACATCCTCTCCCTCTCCATTGTTTATCAACCCTTAGATGTTCACACATTCACAGGGACAAGCCTGGATAGACACCTGGTGCTGAAGGAGCTAATGGGACAGACTGTGTCCCTCTTAGTTTGCCCTCACCTGCCCTGTAAGTGCATGGTATGCCAAAGTCCATCTCATCTGCCAATGCCTAAGTGCAGTACTTGACCTTGACACAGGACAGGTGCTTCCTTGTCAGTTAATAGAACAAAGAGTGGAAAATCAGAGAACTTAAAGATGTGGCCCATGGGTTGGGCCAGAAGTTTGCCTGATAAGTCAGAAAAGGCCAGGGTGTGCATGGAAACAATTGAATTGGAGTTTAGTGGAGACTTTAACAATGTTCCTCTCCAGCAGTTTACTCTGACTTGCACTTAATAACTGAGGAATGAGTGAATGAAACCCCCCCCCTGCCCCCGCCAAAACACACACACACACACACACACACTCCTTGGGGGCAGCCCTGTGGAATTAATGGGCCGCTTTGGGGACGTGGAGGAACATCAGTCGTCTTTCCAATTTAGCTGCTACTCCCTCGAGGAGCAGCTCCTGGGTGCTGGTGTGGATCGCGGGTGGGACCAAGATCTCTGCGAAGCCCCTGTGTTTCTCTTGCTTCTAGCAAAGAATGGAGAACTGGGAGTCCCTGCTGCGCACCTCTCCGTCACACAGCGAGTGGATGCCATCGCTGGAGAGTTCAGGAGGCAGACGCCATACTTGACCCCCGGACAGCCGGTGAACCCACGCGTCTTCTCGTGCAGGATCTGGGAACAGCAGGTACTGGATCCTCCAGGGGTCTCTCCCGCGGCTTCTAGGACCAAGGACTCTAGGCGGAAATTCCTCCCGCCCTTCCTCCTCACTCCCATTTGTCCAATGTGGGCTGAAGACCGAGGCTCGGTTCATTTGGCGGCCAATGTCCACAGGGTTCTTGGTTGCCAATCTGGATGAAAGCGTTCAGGTTGGGGTCGGGGGTGCCCAGCTTCGGGATTGCTTTGGCTGCAAGTACGGAAGGAAGGAGCTGGAGGCAAGAGCTCCGAAGCTCAGCCAAGATACGTCTCCTAACTCCAGCCAACCCCCTGTCAGGACGCTTAATGACGTTTTTGGCCGGATAATCGAGCTCTTTGGACGGACAGTCATGGTGGCCATCTCTAATAAATCGTGAATAACGAATAAGCCAATAGACTGTTCTCTAATGAGGCCCACGGTCGTCGCCATAACGCAGAATCGATTCGCTTCCTTGGCGCCAGGTCCCCGTTCTCCCGGCTTTTCCAAGCCTCCTTCCCTGAGCCGGAGCATCTGGGGACCCGATAGCGAGCGCTGGCCGGAGCCGAGAGCTACGGTCGGAGTGGGCTGGCACCGATCTCCTACGCGCTGGTCGCTCCCGCCGAGGCGACAGGGGAGGCGCACAGCCACGCCAAGCGCAGAGCGCAAGGAGAAAAATGCGGGAATCAGCGCAAGGCAGGGAAAAAGCGCGGGCCCACTTTCCAGCCCCGGCGCCTGGTTTTCTAGTCCGTTCTGACTCTCGAATTCGGCCGATTATTGTGTCCCAGGCCGGACGCCTGAGTTCCAGTCTGAGCTGGTCTCCTCCCTCGGTTGTTTTATTCTTCACGACGCTGCGCCCTCCTGGGCCACAGCAATCGAGCCCCCCGCAGTGAGACCTGCCGGCAGGTTGCCCCTGAGCCCAGGACCCTGTACGGGGATCCGTGTGAAGCCCACCGGCTGGGACCGGGTGACCTGTCGCCCAGAGGGGCGTCGGGAGTGGGGAAGACACACTTGCTCACAGAGATACAGTTAGTAATTTTAAGGGAGTGTCAGCTGGAGTGAATGGAAACCACTAGGACCTATGGCTGGAGGCGCTGCGAGCCACATTTCCGCCGGGTCCTCATTTCACCATTTTCCCGGCGCCCCAGCTAGGTGGGGATCGCAGGGTCAGTGGGGGGAGCACGAATTTGGGGGACGAAGGGATTAACTACAGAGTAACAAAACAGGGTTTATCCTCTAGGTCCAGGGGGATGTTTGGGAAAGAGGGGTCCCGCCCGGGTTTGGGGGGCCGGGCACCGCCCGAGGAGCAGCCGCGCAAGCCTCTCCCGCTCCTCTTCCCAGCTCGGCAAACACCCTGAAGGAATGAGGTCACGTGGGTGAGTGGTGGGCGGGACCTACTCTTGTCTGGAGGAAAAAAGCCATTTTGTCTCCCCCCCAACTCCGGTCCTTCCCCTCCCCCTCTGTCCCCTCCCCTCCCCTCTCTCCCTCCTACCCCAAGCTGCTCTCACAAACTCCTTTCTTAGCGTAGGTTTCTCCCCTCCCGCCGCCCGAGCGAGCGACACGGCTGCTGCCCCCTCCCCTCCCTCCCTTCCCTTCCCTCCCATCCCCCCCTCCCCGAGACCCACCGGACCCCGAACCCAGGTAAGCGGACGCGGACTCCCGGCTTCCTTCCCTTCTCCTGCCCTATAACCGTCTGGGGATGGGAATAGGGGCCGGTCCATCCTTCCCCGCAAGCCCCACGGGAGAGGGAGCCATGAACCCGGCCTACTGGTGTCCCCCCTCCCACCCCGCCAGCCCCTGTCCAAGCTCGCTCCGTCCGCCTTTCTTTCTCCCTTTTTTCTGTCCCCTTTTCCCTTTCCTCCTTTCCAAGATGGCCGAAGTGGATTCCCCCTCTAACGATCTGGCATCTCCCTCGACCACCACCTCTTTGTGCAGCAGCCCCCTGGTAGACCTGCTCCCGAGGTAGCGAGGGGGAGGGTCCCGGACAGCTAGGAGGGCTTTAGGGGGTACGCGCTGGGATGGATCTTGGTCCTCCTGGTCTCCCCCGGAACCAGAGCCTTTCCTGGTTTTAGCCAGTCTACTCGTTTGGGTCTGGGCAGGGGTCGCCTCTCCGGAGGGCAGTGGGGCATCATGGACGCGTGAGGATTTCAGGCCGAGAAGAAGGGGACACGGTTTTCGGATCGGATCGCTGTGAGGCCGGGGGAGGGCGCCCTTCTCTGCCGGGGTCTTGGTCCTCTTGGGCACCTCCTACCCGGGTCCCTTCCCGGGTCCCGGTGCAGGGCGCCCCGCCCCCTCTCTGAACCACCTCAGCAGAGCTTTCCACTAACACCTCTTCTGGGCTCCCGCCTAAAGTTTGACCCTAGGGAAGGAGGAAGAGGTCGCTCAGTCCCTGGGGTCCCTGATCCTTTGACCCCAGCTCCTGGGGAAGCCCGCGCAGAGCGACTAGAATGAAAATGGGGGGACATTTATCACGCTTATTTCCCTTTGCCAACTGGAGCATGAAGGATTTGGAAAATTGGCCCCTCTTGCACTGGAGAAGCCACGGTCCTTTTCCTCCCCAGACCCTCCTCCTACTGCTAGGACTGGGACCCTGAGCTTGTAGACACCCGGTGCCTCTTGCCTCCACGGAGTGCCTCGGCATACCATCCCTTCCTCTCTCTCCTGCACTCCGTCCATCTGCCCAGAATTGTTCCGATTGGCTTGAGGGGGAAGGAGGCATGGAGTTGGGAGCGAATTTGCCTCTAAATATTGTAGAAGTATTCCCCCTTATTTTCTGGGGGGTGTTTTGTCCCTCAGAGCCCCATCTCCCCCATACTGCCTCAGTCTCTCCAGCGCTCACGTCGCTGGGGGAGGGGCGCTCCTGGTTACTCCCACTGTCTGTTGCCTCCTGCTGTGGGCCTCTAGCAGTTTGTGCTGTTCCTGAAACTCTGATTTTTCTCCTCCCATCCCCTTCACTCTGCTCCAAGATGTTATTACTTGGAGAAGGAGTATAAAGCCAGCTCTGTTGTAGCCTTTCAGTGGGGAGGTTTTCCCAGGGGTTTCCTGGTTTGATGTTGGGGCTTAAAGCCTTAGAACTAACTGTATTTGGAATTAGGCAGGAAACAGACTTCAGGATCCAGACCTTGTGTAATTGTGTAGAGCTTAAGTTGAAGTCTTAGGAGATGTGCAGGAAAGGGACTTTGCTGCCCCTGGCCTCCCCTGAGAGATCTTGGTTGATGGAACAGTTGCCATGGGAATGGAGAGAGCCTGAACAGGAAGAGGTTACATCTTTGTGCAGGTCAGATGCCCGCAGCAGCTCTCCAGCCTCTGGCCCTGGAGCTGGGTTGGGAGCTGAATTGCCTTTGTTGCTAGAACACTTATAATTTACAGTGGCAGGATAAGGGATGCACAAAAGGTTAGTGTGGGTGTGCAGCTTTGGTTTCAGGCAGGGACGTCAGGGTAGTGGGCTTCTGGATGGGATGGGATTGATGGGGATGACTTGTATATCTGGCAAGTATAGGCCAGGTTGAGTCTGGCTGTATGTGTGATGGGGTGTGTCTGGCCTGGTGGGTCTGGCCAAGTGTCTGTCTAGAGTGTGTGTGTGTGTGTGTGTGTGTGTGTGTGTGTGTGGTTTCCAGCCTATCTAACCTTGTGTGTTGTAAGTGTAAGAGATGGAGGGGGTGTGTCTGGCTCTCTGTGTATATATCTGACAATGTGTTGCTTTGTGCGTGTATTTTGGGGTTTTGTCTTTGTTTGATCTTAGGGAACTCAAAGGTGGTAAAGGAAGGGAGAGAGGGAGGGTAGATAGAATAAGCCCAGCTTTAGGAAGCTGGAGGCTGGAGGTCTTTTTCCAAGGTAGTGGGGTGCAGCAGGGAGATAAAGGAGCAGAGCTCTGTGCTATTGCCAAGGGTCAGGGAAAGTTGAGAAATTCAGTGTCCCAGGGCAGAACCGCAGGGCCCCAAACAAATACACAGTTGGATTTACACAGTTGGGCCCACGAGGCTGGGAGAGGAATGGCTTCTTTAGATGAGCAGGGAGCCCCACTGAGAGCCAGTGTGTACAGAGTACTGGCGCAGGAGGCAGGCAGATTTCTTGTCCAGGACTGCTACTGGTTTGCTGTGTGACCTTAGACAAGTCACTTCACTCTGAGTTTCTTCATCTTCTTCAAATGAGAGGATTAGACAAGATACTTTCTAAGATACCTTCCATCTTTGCTAGTCACATCTGGATGTGACCTTAAATGACTTTTCCCAAGACCAGGAGACAATAGTGAAGTAGTCAGGCTGATCTCATTTAGAGGAGAGGAAGGGCAAAGAGTACTGCAGCTGCCATCCCAGGAGCAGCAGGGACCTCTGGGTTATCAGAAGCCAGCTTCTTCTGCAGAAGGGACATGAAGAAACTAGCAGGGAGAGGACTGATTGTGGGCCAGCTTCCACAGTGGACTGTGAAAATGGAGAGGTGTAGGGACTGTTAGGAGGCTTTGAGGAAAGACACTGCCAGGCTTGAATGGCACGGGTTCGGATTGGGTGCTGTGTGCCCATCGTCACCTCCAGGACAAGGAACTGGGGCCTCTTAAGGAGCACACCCTTGCAAAGACAGAAGTTAACAAAGGACCTGGCTAGGGGAAGGGTGTGTTGGGGTGTCAGTGAGCAGGTCCACTGGGGGAACAGAGTTGGGATTGGCTGTTAAAGCCCCCCCCCCCAGCTCCATTTCCTAATATCTCTGTCCCCCTTCATCTGTCTCCCACTTTCATCTTCAGGCTCTTCCCCTACAGTGATGACAGCTGGACGTCACCCTCTTCCCTCACTCTGCTGCCCATAGAACACCACCATTTGTATCTGGGGAGGAACTGAGTGTCAGGAACGTGGGGCCCAGTCCTGGGGCGGGGGTGATGGGGAGGGGATTCTCTGTGGAAACGGAGCTCCTGTTTACAGTTGCTCTTGGCACCTGCTGGCAGGGCCCTGCAGGTAACCATGGCAATCAGGTGAGGAGCCAATCAGTGCTTCTCCCCACCCCCAGCCCCAGAGGTGGCATTCTGAGGCCCTGGGGATGGGGGTGGCAAGAGGAGCATTTCACTCTGTAAGCACCTCAGTTCTTTCTCTCACTTTTCTCTTGGTCCAGAAAGGGGCCTGGAGGACAGTCTTGGTCTGAATTCTCACTAACCACCGGATGGAGATGGTGAGGGGTGTGGCTGTGTAGCGTATGGCTTTTGTTGTCTTGTTTCTTTTTGAGACAGGATCTCACTTAATTGCGCACGGGCTAAGTTGCTGAGGCTGGCCTTGAACTTGCAGTCCTCCTGCATCAGCCTCTTGAGCTTCTGGGACTACAGGCATGCACCACTGTGCCTGGCTACTCCTACTTCTTAAGAGCAAGTGTCTGTTTCAGAAACACAGCAAGTGTGTGAATGAGGGGCTAAAGCAGTGTGTAGAGCCTACCTGTTTGTAGGTGTATGCAGGTGTGGGTGAGAAAGAGAAAGATGGGAGCAGGATTAACTCTGGCTGTTTGGACCCCCAGCATGATTGAGTCCTACTGTGTTTAGTTTCTGGCTGTGCATGCACACATATGTTGATACATCTGGACACCGACATACACAGGACAAGCAGTCCACCAAGTACCTTTGGAGGCCCAGATGGCACGTACACATAGGATAGATGTTACACATGCTCAGAGAAACAGCCACTTGGAGTTTGTTCTCTCCTCTGGATGGTTGTAATAATATTTGGGCATCTTGCCAGGTACAGGGTTACTATGGAAACAGCTAAACAGTGGAGTAGCCAGCAGCCTTCTGCGTAATTATGAAGGGGACCCATGTAGGGAGGGCTGGCTGAGGCCACCCTATGTGGAGTGGAAACCCTTTTCCTTCCTTAGGCTGGGTCTGTAGGCCCCAAGGTCCTTTGGGCCAGCTCTGAGGCCAGCTTGTTCCTTTCTGTCTGCTCTGTACCTTGGTGTCTCTCCCCTGACATGTGGCCTTTGTGTCCTTCCATCTCTTTTGGTCTCTGGCCAGGTGCCCTGGGCCTCTGGTGGCTGTTTGGGTCCTAGCCAGACTCATCCTAGGGTCTCTATAGAAACTGCTGATCCTGGCTGTGAATGTCTTGTCCTAGAAAACTCAGTGTGGTGGCTTTAAAAGAAATCTTTCTGGAAAAGAGAAATGGGTGTGAGCCTATTGTAAAGGAGCTGCTAGGGCTTGGCCACCCTCCCACGCCCCACCCTTGGGCTTGCACTCTGGGAAAGAGGAGGACAGGAAGGGGCCCAGCCCTTCTAGGAGCAGGTTTGGTTTATGTACTGAGAAAGTGTGGCAGCCAGTCCAGAGCCAGCCCTGGACTGACCTCCAGGCCCTGCCAGGGAGCTAAGGGCAGATAACTTTCTGCCCAGCTTTGACAGGCATGTAGGAGAACCTGTGGACAGGCAGCAGAGATGTCTCCAGGGTGGGAGATGGTGGAGTGGCTGTGGCCACACGGGGAAATTCCTGCGTATGCATGAAAGGGTGGATCGAGAATACGAATGTATCCATGTGTACAGTGGCTTATTGGTTGGGTCCAGTGGGAGGGATTCCTGTGCTGGGGACAGTAGCAATCTTGCCCAGGCTCTTTAACTGCTGTCACCTGTAGAGTCCAGGGTTGGACCTGGGGTTAGGCTGGACCCCTTTCCCAACTTGGGGCATGGCGGGACTATCCTCAGTGTTCCCGGTCTGAGTACCAGGCCTGGAAGCCAAACGGTCAGCGTAGAGGGAATTTCCAGGGAGCTGCCTATATCAGGTGACTTTGGGCAGGGGGTGCTCTGGAGCCTAATTTAGCCACACAGCCAGGACCAGTGATAGGTGCCACCACCAAATAGGGCAGCCTATGCTGTGGTGTTTCCAGGGCAGGCTTCCTGGAGAGGAGCAGAGAGGCCTTGCAGTGGGTGGAGGGATAGAGAGATGGGAATAATTTATTCTTCCCTTCTTACATTCATTGAAGTTCAGGGAAATGGCTTATTTACCTGAGTTTCCTCATAGCTCCTAGTACTCTGTATGTTTGACCACTTGAGTGGATATGGATCAGAATCAGGAAGATTTTTTTTTAATTATTTTTTTGCAGTGCTGGGATTAAACCCAGGGTACTTTACCACTGAGCCACATCCCCCAGGTCCCCTTCCCCCTTTTTTTTAAAGACAGCGTCTCTAAATTGCCCAGGCTGACCTCAGACTTATGATCCTCCTGCCTCAGCCATTGGGATTACAGGTGTGTGCCACTGCACCTGGCGGGATTGGAGAGATTTTTAAAACCCCTGCTCAGGCTGTGGTATAGGTCAGTGGTAGAGCTGTTAACTAGAATGTGCAATGCCCTAACTTCAATCCCTAGCACTGCAAAATTAAAAATGAGGAATAAAAGTAAAAACCCTGCTGTCTTCCATTTTCCTGACTCCACACATCTTCTGAGGAGTTGAGTAGTACTTCTTATGATTTAACTTTAATCTTTCCTGCTGCTTCTAAGATGGAGCATGACCTTGTTGCTCAAGGTCACATGAATCTCCTGAGCCCCTAGGTACCCAGTGAACACTCAGAGGACAAGAGAGAACCAGCCACATGAACACACCCAGTCCCACCTTGAAGGCAAAGAGGGGCTTGGGTTCTGGGAGAGCTGTTAGAGAGGGGGTGTTGGATCTCGGGTTTCTGATTCATTTTCCATTTTCCAGAGTGAAGCTCCCAAGCCCCCCCAGTCCCCCCAGCCCCAGACCTGGCATCATGCATCGGACCACACGGATCAAAATCACGGAGCTGAACCCTCACCTCATGTGTGCCCTCTGTGGGGGATACTTCATTGATGCAACCACTATTGTGGAGTGCTTGCATTCCTGTGAGTTGGGTGCAGGGTGGGCAGCCTCTGGGCCCAGGTCGGGGGGCGCTGTAGGGAAGATGGACAATAAGCTCCTGCCCTGGAGAGCTGACGCCCATGTGCCTACTGGGAAGCCCTAGGTCATGGACAAGCCTGGGAGGGATAACTTGGGGCAGGGGTTGTCTCGTCCCAGAAGTTCATTTCAGGAACTGGCATCTGGAATCTCAGGTCTCTTGAATCTGTGTGGCTGAAATTTCATACTCTCAAGGTGCAGGTGTCCCTCGTTTGCACGTGGTCTTGGTTGCAAGAGGTCAAATGCTTAGGAGGGCTCTTAACAGGCTGACTCTTGTTTTGTACTCCATCAGGGGGCCTAGAACTTGAAGCTCACTTTTAAATATTTAGTTAGTTAGTTAGTTGTAGTTGAACACAACATCTTTATTTATGATTTTGTGGTGCTGAGCCTCGCACGTTCGAGGTGAGCGCTCTACCGCTGAGCCACAACCCCAGCCCCCATTGAAGCTCACTTTATATGTTGTGTAGGACACCAACCTGTCTCATACACAAACACACAAGACCTATCCTTTCCCAAGGATGGACAAGGGAAAGTACATAACATGTATTACCATGCCCGGCCTCTGAACAGCACTGAACTGCTGGGACAAGGTGGAGAAGAGAAGATGCCTGAATCTGAGCAGAGGGAATGGGGACTGGTCCTGGGGTAGGAAAGGGGCGCTGACTGTCCTCTCTCTGTCCATACCCCCCAAGTCTGCAAAACTTGCATCGTGCGTTACCTGGAGACCAACAAATACTGCCCCATGTGTGATGTGCAGGTCCATAAAACCCGACCGCTGCTGAGTATCAGGTGGGCCTGGCATTGCTCCCCCTGCCACTACCCAGCTGCTAGGTCAGCCTACCTCTGTCCCCTCATCCTCTTTGCCTCCTGCAGCCAGGGCAGCTGGTCAGGAGAAGTAGGGCCTGGACTCTGTCCCTCCCTTCCCTCTTGGTTACTCCTAGCTTATAGGCTAAGAAATACTAGGAAGTCCGAGGCCTGGGCACTGGGTGTAGGGAAGGGTTGGAAGAGGGTCCCAGGCTGGGGATAGTAGGATGATGTGACTATTGATAGTCCCTGAACTTTTTTCCCCAGATCTGACAAAACCCTCCAAGACATAGTCTACAAATTGGTCCCTGGGCTTTTCAAAGGTATTTGTGTCCCCTTCTCCCCTCCCCCCTCTCCTGTCATCTCCTAGTCTCCTGCACTCTTACCTTGCTTCTTCCTCCTTCCAGATGAGATGAAACGGCGTCGAGATTTCTATGCAGCGTACCCCCTGACAGAGGGTGAGTGTGCGCATGCCTATTCCTGGGCCTGTGCCAGGAGGTAGGGTTGCCTACCCCCATGTATCCTCCGACAGGGCACCCCACTCCCCTGCTGAGAGGGTGGCCGGGCTCACCTGACTGAGCTTTGTGACCCTCTGTCCCTGGTGAGCCTCCTCCCCCCTACCTCCCACTCACCCCCCAAGCTCTTTCTGCAGTCCCTAATGGCTCCAATGAGGACCGCGGTGAGGTCTTGGAGCAGGAGAAGGGGGCGCTGAGTGATGACGAGATTGTCAGCCTCTCCATCGAGTTCTACGAAGGTGTCAGGCAAGTCCAGTCCAGGCCTGGGCTGGCCCCATCTGCTGGGAGCCCTCAATGTGTGTGCGGTGAGGGATCCTGTCTGCTCCAGGGTCGCTCTAGCTTTCTTCTTTCTCCTTCTCCAGGGACCGGGAGGAGAAGAAGGGCCCCCTGGAGAATGGGGATGGGGACAAGGAGAAGGTGAATGCTGGGGCCTGCCCAGGAGTGGGCTGTGGGCTGTGAGGCAGTGCCTGGGGGGCCCCCTCACAGGCATCTCTCCCCAGCAGACAGGGGTGCGCTTCCTGCGATGCCCAGCAGCCATGACCGTCATGCACCTTGCCAAGTTCCTTCGCAACAAGATGGATGTACCCAGCAAGTACAAGGTGAGTCTTGGGCCTTCTCAAAACAGGAGCGTCTTTGTGAGAGGGTCTGACAGTCTGAACCCCAACTATTGCTCAGGGCTGGCTAGGCATCATTGGGGGCTGGTGTGACTGTGTAACAGCCTATGGAGAAGGGTGGTTGAACCCAAGATTAGGGTGGCATAGTATGTGTCTGTTGAAGTCATTGTACAGAGGTGCCTGGGGTGAGGGTGTATGTGCACTCACACTTACACACTCAGAATTGTGGAAGGAGGTGTACAGGTAAAAATATAGGGCCAGCTGGCTGTGGGAGGGCCAGCTCTAGGACAGGGCCTCCCAGACTTGTATGTGTACATGATGGCCAGGAGATCTTGTTGAAAGGCAGGTTCTGGTGCATTCAGTTCTACATTTCTAGTGGGCTTTTAAGTGCTGCCAATGTGGAAAGTAAACGGACCACCAGAACTGCGCTGTGAGTAGCAAGGCTCAGACGGTGAATCCTAAACTCTGCTGTACCTAATCCTGTATCTATAGTGAGCCACCTCCGGATTCACCTGTTAGGTCAGCATCTCCAGGGCTGGGATACAGGATTTGATGTTTTTTTTTAAGCTCCCCTGGCCAGTCCATTGTGCATCCAAGGGTGACAGCCAGTGGCCAGGAGTTCCTTCCAGCCTTATTAGGTCTTCGGGGACGCCTGCTGGAGAGGAGGGGACTGACAGCTATGAGGATGGCTGGGGCTGAGCAGCAACTTTTCTGGATCCCATCCCACCTGTGGTCAGGTGTTACGTGGGGACAGATCTGATGGGGAAGTCAAATCCACATAACAGCCCTCAAAAGTAGTGAAGGCCACCTACAATCCACCCTCCACGTTGCCCCACCTCCCAGCTCCTGCACCTGGCCAGGCTCACAGTATCCATCCCTTCCCTCCCCAGGTGGAGGTTCTTTATGAGGACGAGCCCCTAAAGGAATACTACACCCTCATGGATATCGCCTACATCTACCCCTGGCGACGGGTGAGCTGGGCAGGGTGCAGGGTGGAGGCAGGCATTAGTTTGTGTCCACAGTGACCACTCGGGCTATCCTCTTCAATCCTCCCTTGTGCCCATCCCTTGTCTTGGGAGCTGGGTGTGTCTGGGGTTGTCTGTCATACCAGGTCAGCCTCTGGCCCTCTCTTGCTGATTAAACTCCCACACTCAGGAGAAAGGGCTCTTCTGGCCCATTGTGTGCTAATTTGGGGTCAGAAATAGGTGGCTGCCAGGAGCAAATATTGCTTTCTGTATTCTATTTCCTGTCTCTTCTTTTTCTTTCCAAGCCCCCCTCTCTCTGGGTCTTTGTGTGTCCCTCTGTCTCTGCCTCTTGCTTTGTTCGTCTCCTCTGCTCTGCTGGTCTCCCCTCTGAAAGGCCCATACCTTCTCTTTGTTCTTGTGTGGGCACTTTGGGGTGGGGCTGGTGGCTCCCTAGTTAGCCTTTCTCCTGATACCCTCTGTCCCTGCCTTTCACCATATCCCTCTCACCACAGAATGGCCCTCTCCCTCTAAAGTACCGTGTTCAGCCAGCCTGCAAGCGACTCACCTTGCCCACAGTGCCCACTCCTTCAGAGGGCACCAACACCAGCGGGGCATCCGAGTGTGAGTCAGTCAGCGACAAGGCTCCTAGCCCTGCCACCCTGCCGGCCACTTCCTCCTCCCTACCCAGCCCTGCCACTCCCTCCCATGGCTCTCCCAGCTCCCACGGCCCCCCAGCCACCCACCCTACCTCCCCCACTCCCCCTTCGACAGCCAGTGGGGCCACCACAGCTGCCAACGGGGGTGCCTCGAACTGCCTGCAGACACCATCCTCCACCAGCAGGGGGCGGAAGATGACTGTCAACGGAGCTCCTGTGCCCCCTTTAACTTGAGGAAAGGGGTCCTTTCCCTCCTTTGCAGCCACCTCTCCCTCCTTTCACTTTTTCTGGGCCTTTTTTCCACCTCTTCTACTTCACCCAGCTCCTCCCACCGTAGAAGTGGGAGGTGGGTTTTATAAATAAATCTATATATATATATGTACATAGGAAAGACCAAATATACATACTTATTTTCTATGGACCAACCAGATTAATTTAAATGCCACGGGGCGGTGGGGAGAACTGTGTGTGTGTGTGTGTGTGTGTGTGTGTGTGTGTGTGTGTGTTTCATTTTTAGGGGGTCTTGTGTAGTTTGCTCTGCTCTTTGGGGGTTGCCTGGAGGTGAACTCAAGGGGCCACTGGAAGTTGGGTAAAGCCCTACTCCATTTCTCCCTGTTGCCCAAGGCAGATGGGGTGTTGAGGGACCCCACCAGCCCCCAAAGCTTTAGACACAGCTCTATCTGGCCCGGTATGGGGTCCACCATGTTTCTCTACCCATCTTGGCTGCTGTCCTGCCCCTGCCCAGCCCCCCATTGCTGAATGTCCAGAGATTTTTGAAGACAGTGCCTTTTACAAGTGCAGTTTGTCCCCTGGATCTGAGGAGCAAGTGGGCAGCGAGAAGGCATCTCCCTCACCTCCTCATGCAGTGGAAATCTTGTGCAAAGACTAGATAGCTCGGCCCTTTTTCCCTGTGTGTGTGGCCTTTGCATCATTTATCTTGTGGAAGAGAAGATTCAGGCATGGGGGATCCCAGCCCTGGAAAGTCCATGTGTGGCTTTAGCAACATAAACTGCTTCGCCCCTTCCTGCCCCTACCCTGGCCCAGGACCCTTACTTTCAAGACTGGTGGTGAAGCCTCACTTGGAGACCCAGAACAAAGGGGCAGGGATGAGGTTAACTTCAGACAAGCACAGACCCCAGGTTCTGCCAAAGGCAAATAGTCCTCCAGCCCCCCTCCTCACCCCCAGCTGAGGCCAAGTCAGGACAGTGACAGAGGCATCTAGAAGCACAACTCTGAGAGGTCAAAAGAGCGCCCCCTGAGGGGCAGGCCCCAGCAGACCCTGCCCACCTGGTTTTCCTCCAATGTACATAGATCTGGGAGGAGGCCAGACTGTCACAAGGAGGTGTATGGGGTTGGGAGCCCCCATGGCTTTGTCTGTACCTTGTCCTGTTTGAGGTCCTGTGACTGTACCCTCCTCTTGCACTGGGACATTTGTATTTCTTGGCTTTGTAATAAATGCTGCATCTTCCCTGGAGCCTGTAGTTCTTTGGGGAAGGGGACATGGGATAGGATGGGTGGCTCTCCTGGCCTTACCATGCTTACGTGGAATTAATCTGAGGTGCCCCCCTGTAGCCTGCCAGGCAGCCTCAGCTCCCACACAAGTTAAAATGTGATACAGGACAGTGCCTGTCCTCACCTCAGTGACCACAGAACACCACTCCAGGGAGTCATGCTTATTTAATGCCACCTTCTCCACCAGCAGACCCTGAACCAGGGACCCCCTCCCAATTGCTGTGACTGAAGACCTTGGGTTGTGGGGAATAAGCCAGCTGTGGGTACTGGGGCCCTCGGATGGTTCCTTCTTGGGCTTGGCACTCAGTTTCTTTCCCCACAAAGGGGGTGCCTGTCAGTGTCCTGGAATCAAGTAGCCACCCCCTCAGAGTGGGGAGCCTACTTCTGCCTTCTGCACCTGCTCACTCCTGTGGGTGCCATCACAGTATGGGGGCCTCTGGGTGGCCTTGCAGGTACAGAGGGCCACCGTTCGGGTCTCCTGGGCCTTGAACTTGAGTGGGGATAAGCCGGTTCGTTGAAAGAAGTGGGAGCCATCACAGAAAGGCTGGTGGAGGGGAAAAAAAGAGTCATAAGACCTGAGCCCCCCTGCGGAGGCCAGGCAGAGCTAGCCCAGTAGTTAGGGTTCAGGCTCCAGAACAGCTTCACTGATAAGAGTAGGTCTGTCATAAGGAAATAAAAACAAATGGTCATTATGTCCTTTGCCCATAGTAAATTCAGTATTTACAGCATGCTGGGTGTGGTGGCCAGCCTCAGCAACTTAGTGAGACCCTGTCTCGAAATTAAAAAAACTTCTCTATACTGGAGAAGCGCTTCACAGTGCTTTAATACAGCAAGAGCAGTTTGTTTTGGCTCCAGTAAACAATCAGGCATGTTAGGGAGGAAGGGATGCCCCAGGGTACCTGCCTGCCTGGTGCAGAAATAGGAATATCCCAGAACCCCTCTGAGCAGACTGAGTAATGGAAACTGAGGCCCAAAGAGGGGACTCACTTTGTTAGTCCAGAACTGGAGCCAAGGCCTCTTGACCTTGGGACTAGGGTAGGATAAGAGCAAAGAAAAAAGTGAGCGAATAAAAATCAGCAACCTATCTCAAAGGGCATGGGCAGAGGCACATGTGCCAATCCACCCACACAGGCCACATTCCTCTGGCTGGCAAGCCCTTGGCATTGTTCCACCTCACAAATACCTGCTTAAAGGCCACAGCATATCAGTGGTAAAGTGGTTCTCAGGACCCTGGGTTGCTGACATTACCAACATGGCTTTGAGGAACAGTTATAAGTTCTGCACCGGAGGAAGGAAAGGGACCGAGGTCAAGAATATGGGTCAGATTCCTCCAGGAATGAAAGGCTCCTGGGCAGGAGAAGAGAGGATGCGAACAAGCCACAGGCTAAGAAGAAGGCAGGCTGTGGCAAGCAACTAGGAAAGTCACAGCTGCAGCAAAAGGGGAGGGTGTTCTGAAAAAGAGGAGCAGGAGTAACAGGGGAAGGCTGGGTTTAAGGCAGAAAAGACAGGGCAGAATCTTCCCATGTGGGGATCCAAAGCTTGGGAAACTGCCCGGGAAGGAGAGGGCGGAAGTAGAGCTGGAGTCCAGATATGTGCCCAGAGGAAGGACACAGGATTGGGACACTTGGACTACAGTGCTCTGGCTGTGTGCTAAGCTATTGTTGACAGCTTCATTTCAAGGGGAGCATGCAGACCAGCCAGCTCCAGGCCACTCGCTACTGCACTGGGAGCTACTGTTGCCCCTCAACCCCCCTGTTCTTCAGGTATATGCAGGAAGAGGAGGAGCACGTGAAAGCTTTCAGAAGACACTGTATTATCCCCTGCCAGAGGTGGCATGTGGGTGGGAAGGGTGGCAGGAGTCTCACCTGCTTCTTGCTGCGGCCACAAACACACCACCTGTAGGTTTTTCCAGCCACCAGATTCACCTTGATAGGTGTCTTTAGGGCCACCACAGACTTGGCTGGGGTTTTAGGGAACCATCGGTCCTGTGTTCAGGGAAGAAGATTGGGACGGGAGTGTGGGGGGGGATCAGCTCAAGCCCTGGAAGCACAGTGTCCAATTTCCTGCTTGCCCTGGTGTATGGCAGGCTTCTGGGAGGCTAAGGTCCATAACTTCCAGAAAGAAGGGATTTCAATGCCATGCATGCATTCCAGTTTTACCTCAAATCCTGGCTCCCACTTAAGTGCTGGCCCCAGGGCCAGGATCTTGGGGCGCTTGGTTCCCACCCTGTGCTATCTGATCCACCCCACCTCTTCTAGAGCCAGTGGACAACAGGAAAAAAGTGCTGGAAGATGGGAGCAGGCCGTCCCTTCCTGGTTCCATTCCCTGGTCCCATTCCCTGGTCTCTGCCCTGAAGGTCTCTGGAACTAGGGAGGAGGAGGACGCTAGGGATACTCACCAGCCAGGAGGAGATGTCCCGCCTCTGGTACAGGCAGAAAAGATGTGGAAACAAAAATAAAAATCAGTGGAGAGGAGAGGTCGAAGGAAGCCGTGTGGGAGTGAAGACCGGATAGGCCAAAGGGGCATGGGAGAAACAAGAGGGAAAGAAAATGGGGTCACAGGAGAAGGAGCCTTGCGGGGTAGGTCCCGCACTTTGGCACTCTTTTGGGTGGACTGCGGAGGAAGGCGCTCAGTGAAGGGCTGCAAAGCACAGGGCGGCCTGGGGACTCGGGACCCTTCGCTGAGAAGCGGAGCTTGGGAAAGGGCAGGGCCTGGCCTGGGCTCCGGGGACACTGGGCCCGGCGGCCCGAGGTCTAGGCGGAAGCGAGCGCGGAGCGAGGGCTGCTCACCCAGGTGCGGAGCGCCACCGGTCGTATCATTCCTCCCACGTCGCGTAAGGCTGCCGCTCTGGCCGCGCTGACTCCGCCCCGTCCGGGTCACCTTCCTTCTCTGCTCCGCCCCCGGCCTGCCCGGCAACGCCGCAGCCCGGAAGACACCACCCAGCTGCGTGCGGGTGGAGCTGGGCCCCGCGGCCCGAAGTTCGGCAGGTGCCCGCCCACTCCCCCGCCCTCGCAGCTGCCCTGGGGTGCGCCCCGACCTCCCCCGCACTCCTGGGGTAGGGCGCATCTGCGGATGCGGTGCGCAGAGAGCGCCCCAGACCAGCCGGACTTCTTCGCGGGGCCGAAGACTCTAAGGCAGTTTCCAAAAGCATAAAGTGGGGACACCACATCACCCAGCCAGCTTGTTAAACACAGTCCCGCTGCCGGGCCCTGTAGGTTACATGGGCTGTTATCTGCATTTGTGTATACACCGGGCATCCAAATTCTGAAAGTGTCACTGACCATACCCCCGCCCTCCTCCTTGCAGGCCCCCACAATTGGCACCCCACTCCCCTTTCCCTTCTATAAAGCCAGAAGCAGGGTCTCTTTGAAGAAATTTTTTTTTTTGTAAAACATTCTTTTATTAAAAGAACAAGTGCTGTTTACGAACTGCCCTTCGTACAAATAACATCCGTTATACAAAGATACAAGATCCGGGTTATGCACAATTCCAGGCTTGGAGGTGGCACGGGGAGCATTGCCTTTGGGCTGAGGATACAAAGGAGGTTTTAGAAAGAATGAAAAAGGAGCCCCTGGGTTTGCAATTTGTGGCTTCCCCTCCCTGCTCCCCTAGGAAGGGTCAGCTACATGGAAACAGGCTGGGATGGAAGGGGTGGGAGAGCCAGGGTTTGGATCTCCAGTCCCACTACCCAAGTCCCAAGTTGGGCTGGAGAAAGTGAACAAAGGAGAGCGAGGGCACCCTTTAGCCCCTTTTAGTAGATCAAGACCAACTGGTCTGAGGGAGCTGGACATGCTTTTAATCTGAGTAGATGTGGCTGGGAGGGAGCCAGGGCAGTTCAGCCCCATCTTCCTCCAAATTCCCAGTTGAAGTTACCTCCATCCCTCTAGGCACCTCTCCCCAGGAAAATAAATTGGGATAAAGGAGAACTGGGAACAAGCTACCTACCCCTCACTCTGGCCCACTCCACACCAAGGAAGTGCTGGAAGCTGGCAGGAGCCTGTGTTTGAAAACCTGTCAGCATTTCCAGTTTGGGAAAGGGAAGTGTGAAGGTTACTCCTTGGAAGCGGTCCCACCCGAGGCTCTCCTCATTTGTCTAGGCCCTTCCCATTAGTTCTGGAGTTAGAACTTCTCCAGGTCTCAGCATAAGAAAGGGCAAGGCTCCTTGATCAGCCTCAAGGTCAGGGCACTTGGAGGAAGCAGTGGACCCAGGAGCCTGAGGGAAAAACCTCACAAACAGGAAAAAAAAAATTTTTTTTTTTTTAAAGGCAACCCTTAAAGTGTCATTGTCTATGGAAAGGATCCATCAGCTCTGAACTAGGACTGTCAGTGCTACACAGATACCTTCCCACCCTGGGCACAGCCCTGCACACCATATAGGGACACTGAGCCAGAGAGGCCATGCAGTGGGGCAGGGAAGCTGAGGACAAGGAGGCCAGGTCCTGAAGCTAGTCCTGGCTCTACACTGAACACCTGCCCCTCCTAGACTTGGAACTATCACCTGTGAAGCCAGGAGTCAACTCCAATGACTCTAAAGACAGGTCCCTTCCAGCTCCAACATCCACCAGCTGTGACCCCTTGGCTGGCACTGGCTCAGCATGCACACCCACTCATGTCTCTTTGCTGAGGGTGGCAACACACAAAGCTCCACTCATGCATTTTCAAACTCCACTTCTGCTCTACAAACCACATCCTTCCTAACCCCTAAACTGAAGGCTCCACAAATCTGCATCTCCTCCCACGTCCATCCATTCTCAAAGAATAGACTGAGGCTGGAAGAGGGTGAGGTCATCGTGGCCATCCTCTTGCACTGGTACGCTGCTCCCCATGAGGCTCTTCAGAGCTTCCTATCATGCCTGGTCAGAAGGAAGTGCTGCCACCAGTCTCATGGGGCAGGGGTGTGGAGGTGGACAGCAGCACCAGTCCATGACCAGGGAAGCTCTTCTTCAAATCTAACCCAACTACCTGTTGCAACATTCCAGCCCGGGGAATATGAACTTGGGAAAACTGGAGAACAGATTTGTGGAGGTGAAGGAAGTGGGGCTGGGGAAGGCAGAGTGGTGTGCAGGAAGTGTCTAGGTTCCAGTGCACTAAGTCATTTGGACCTCACTTCCACACAGTGATCTTGGTGTGGATGTCCTTCCCTTCCATCAGAATAGAAATAGACTTTAGCTCTGAGAGCCAGCCTTCAGCCAGGGCATGGATGTGAATGGGTGACTCTCCTAAGAATCTCTTAAGGTTACTTTGTTTTTTAGTGGCTTGGGGCAGGGAGTTAAAGAGCTTAATAGATTAAGATGAATAAAATGCTGAATTCTATCATGTCTTTCTAACTGATATTTAGCATTAATAAAAAGTGAGTATTTCTGAGGTCATCACAACTGCCCCCATCCCCCCCACCCCCAAGCCCTTGCAAGTGCCTAAGAAATTGCCTCTGAAGAATTCCCACCCACCCCATCATTAGCTCCCTAACATCTTACAAAGTCTTATCAACAGGAATATTAATATTATTTTCCATATCAGAAAAAAAAACAGTTGAGCAGCACAGGCAAAAATATATCTGCACTACGTTTCTGTCATTGCCAAAAATATACACATCTTCTTTTCTTTATTTAAAAAAACCAACAAAAAAATCCCAACAACAACAAAAACCCAAACAGAAACACACACACAAAAATGCACACATGCAAAGAGACCAACAGGACTTGAGCTTCAGGGAAAGCTGGAAATGCCAAAGGACCAACAGCTCCACCCCAGTGCAAGTGAGACAGGGACACGGGTCTCCAGTCTTCCAGGGGCCCACTCAGCCTTTGCTGCCAAAGGCCCTGGGCAGATGGGGACTGCTTTACGGTGAGAACTGCCCACAACACCCCAGGGAAATAGCTGGTGGGTGAGGAGACAGCTGTTAGGTCAGCTTCAGTGGCTCCCCTAGTTGGTGGGGGTGGGGTGGAGTGTGCGAGGGCAGGCTGGCTAATTCTGGGAGGGAGACTTTTACTGAAAGAAGCGGCACTTCACCTCCCTTGTTCCCTCTCCCAATCCCTGGGGTCCCCCTTATGTTAGGGAAAATGGACCAAACTACCAGTAGGGGAAGGGGGCCCAGGGGGCCCTGAGACCAAGTGGGGTCTGGAGGAGGGAAGGCAGGATATTACCCTGATTCAAAACCCCTAGCCCCCAGTTACTCTCCAAAACTGGAGTACTTTTCTGGTTTTTTGTTAACCATTCATGCCCCTGAAAGGGGCCAGAGTTGGTGAGGGGGGAGGGTACAAACAAGAGCTGGGAGCTCCCCCCTCTGGTGCTAACCACTGCGCCTGTTTCTGCCCTTGTGGCCCCAGGTCCAGGGGAAGACAGACAAACAGACAGAAACACACACACACACATACACATACACATGCATACACAGACACACTCACACTGTTGAGTCAGCCAGCTCCATCTCCCCACCCTCCGCACTCCTCAAGCCAATAGTGCAAACAAGGGGCAGGGCACCAAGGACGGTGAGGGCCTCCCTATGCCCCACTAGTGGGGTCACAAGAGGTGCAAGAGGCCTGGCCTGGGTTTGATGCTGTCTTGCCCTTCCTCACTCCCCCTACATCTGTGGGCTTTTACAAGCTCAGCTTGTGACCCTTAGTAAGGGAGAGGGACAGTGAGAAACAGTCAAAGGGATCCCTTCTGCCATTTACCCAGATTGGGAAGAAACTGCAGGTCAAGTGGGGCCAGCCCTTCTTCCATGAAGACTTCCATGCAGGGATAAGCCTAGGTCTACCCTCCACTGCTCCCCTTTCAAGTGCTGATCTGTTTTATGTGGTGGGTCCAACCAACCCCCCACTTATGTCATGGCCCACTTTGCTCTCTGGGGGACCTCAAAACATTTGCTGAGGGTGGGGGCTCCTAGGCAGGCTTAGAGCCTGTCCTCCCTCTGAGCTTCTCACAAAGCAGACAGTGCAGACAGGGGGTGGGGATGCAGATGAAAGGGGCTCCCCTCCCAATCTCAGTCCTTGCACCAGGAGCCCCCAACACTCCCTGGGCCTCAGCACAGGCTCTGGGTCGGGGTTCTTCCAGTGTCTGGGCCCAGATGCCTGCTCCAGGATAGGACCCCTTAAGCCAGGATCTGTCCCCTCCATTTAGGGGTCAGGAGGGGTACAGGTAGATTTAGCCTTTTTCCTGGTTGGCTGAGGCTCCTTTGTCAGCGGTCTGGAAAGAGAGGAAGGGAGGCTGGGGATTTTGGAGTTGTCTGGCCTTAAAGCCTACCTAGGACCAGCTTCCTGGGACAAGAAAGCTGCCCCAAGTGCTGAAAGGAAGGCCGTCAGAAGGGTCCTGCCTGGGCTCTGGCAGGTGCAGGGGTGGGGGAGTTGTGAGCACATATGCCAGCAAGACTGGCTTCCTGGGCTCGGGTTGTGTCCCCTCAGAAGGAGAAGAGCCTCTTTTTCAATGGCCCTCCTAGAGGGGCACCTTCCTCTAACTGGTCACTCAGAAAGGAAATGGCATTTCCTAATTGGTCTTCCAGAGGAAGGCTGCTTTCTAACTGATCCTTTTACTATTAGCCCTTGCTCAGAGTGGACCCTTCTTGGCTCTGCAGGAGGGCACCCATGTGGAGCAGAGGCCCTGGATCTGGAGCAGGGCACCTGTCTAACCTGGGGATTGCTGACATTCCCCTGCTGATGCATATGGTGATGTATATTCTGATGGTCCATCTCTGCCCATCCCTCAGAAGGGAGACAGGAAGGTTTGGACCCCTTACTCACCCCTCCTTTGGGGCAACTGCCACTGTTGTCCGTCCCCGACAAGCTGAGGAAAGGGTTGGTCTGGGCAGTGAGGACTGGAGGTCCGCCTGCAGCTGCGACTGCTGCAGCTGCAGCCGCTGCCGCCATGAGACTGGTGTTGTTGCTGAGTGAGGGGGCCACAAGGGCTCCAGCGGGCAGCAGAGGTGGGGCAGATGCTGCAGGCAGCAGGCCAGGGGTGCCCGCTGACAGCAGTGGTGTGGAGCTTCCTGCCAACAGGCTGGCCATGGGAAGTTGGGAGCCCCCAGCCATCTGCAGCCTCTGCAGCTCCCGCTTCTGCTGGATCTGTTGAATCATCTGGTAGACAACTGTCTGGTGCTCCTGCAAGGAGGTCAGGCTGCTTATGGCCAAGGTCCCCGCTGTCTCTCCTTGCTGCCTGCCTGGGTCCTGGGCTCTATCCGTATCACCAGAACCATGAGGCAGGAGACAGGGGAGATGGTCAAGGTTCTGTCTCTAACTTCCTACTCTGGGCCTAACTCTTCCCATTTGGATAAGAAAATGGTTGCACAGCCTCAGTGTCCATAAGCCAGGCACTGTGGACCAAGTGCAGAACAAATATCTCTGGACCAGCCCTCTCAATCAGTTCCTCAGTTACTATGATAACCACAAATGCTCCCAGGAGTGGTATCACCCCAAGGCAAGAAACAATAAATGAGGTCAACAGTTTTCAACTCCTCTTTTTTGTTTTAAAAAATTGATCGTTTTGTTTTGAATAGGCAAAGCATTCTTAGTATTCCAAAACTAAAATAATTGTATAAACATTAAGAAATGTTGCTTCTGGGCGGGGGCTGTAGTTCAGTGGCAGAGTGTTTGCTTAGCACATGAGGCACTGGGTTTGATCTTTAACACCACAAAAAAAAAAAAAAAAAGGCATGCTGTCTATCTACAACACCAAAAACGCAAGTAAAATAAATAAAAAGAAACATTGCTTTAAAGAATTTTAAAAAAACCTTATCCTATTCCCTCTATCTTTCCAACGTTTCTTTATATGAAAATATTTTTTTTTCCCATTTTCTCAACTCCAGCATTCTTACTGTGATTTATTTAGGTACTTTGATGCTGGGAGGGAGCCCAAGGCCTCGGTGCTAAGCATGTGCTCTACCACTGGGCCACACCCCCAGCCCAACTTCCTCATTTTTAAAAGTGAAACTCCTGCCTCCAAACCAAACTGGCAGAACCCAACATGAGATACACCCAAAAGAACCTGCTCTGGCTGACAGTGTCCCCTGCTCAGTCACCTTTCCACTAAGATCCTGTAGTTCCCTCCCCCTAAAGATCCTTGGGGCTGAGATCAGAATGCTATTGTTACTCAATCTGCCGCCCTTTACTGGGACATGATCTGGGGCCATGGCAGCATCCCTTTCCCAATGCCTGGTGACCTTGAGAATACTCTTGTCCCCTTGCCCCTCACCAGTACCACAGGCTCAATATCCACTCAGCCTGAAGCCCCCCCCTCCACTGCTGCCCTCCCTGGGTTGATCCAGGTCCTCTGAGATCTGGGAAAAGGGGAAGCACAGGTCTGCTGAGGAGCCAGGGAAGGGAGGAACATTACCGGGGTGAGCTGTGGGGAGGCGAGGAGCTGCTGGAGCTGCTGGAGCTGCTGCTCTTGCTGCTGAAGGAGGTGTCTTTGCTGCTCGGACAGGCTGAAGCAGGGGACACAGGGACCATGGGGAAGGTGCAAGGAAGCATTCCTCCCCACCCCTACAAGCTCCCAGACTCCCTCAGACCCAGGTGAGGAGAGGCAGGGAGGTGCAGGTTTAGAGAACTAAGTTCAGAGGGTGAGGGGAGAGGGACACTGTAAGACTGAAGGACTGCCCCAGAGGGAAGACCTAGAGTGGCTGATGGGTGAGAAAGATTCTTGGTCCTGGGCCACTTACACCCAGAGTCACTCAGAGATGACAGTCTAAGGAGTCCCTAGAGACCAAGAGATGACAAAGACTATATACCCTTTGGGGGATTTGGGTGTTATGGGGGAATCCCTCCCAGAGCCAGCCTCCCCACTCCCTTCCCCAGGGCTGAACTCTCCCTCACCTGTTGAGACAACCTGGCAGCTGCAGCGTGGGGGCCCCACCAGCCTGGCTCAAGCCCGTAGGGTTGGGAGCAGCAGCCCCATTCAACCCCCCCAGGAGCCCATTGAGAGGCAGGCCCCCACTGCCTGCGAGCCCCCCCAACAGTCCTTCAGCCATGGGCATGGCCCCCAGCCCTGCTGCCCCAGATGCCCGGCCCAACCCATTCTGTGGCTGTGGCGGGAGTGGGGCAGGGGCCCCAGGCAGGGCCAAGGGCAGAGTGGCAGGGCTCTGCTGAAGCAGGGGCAGCGGTGGGGGCGTGCTGTGGAAGGACAGCGACGAGCTGCTGCGGCTTGGGCAGCCTGAGTGTGGGTCCTGGGGAGGGAGGGGGAAGGCAGTGGTCAGAGGGCAGAGGGCCAGCATGAACCTTCTGGCCCCCAGCCCAGCACCCACCAGCATTCTCACAGAGTACAGCCACCCCACCTCACCCCAAGAACTCTGGCCCAAGATACAAGGCCCAAGGATAAAAGCTATGAATCCAGTCTTCATAATTCATGTTTACTGACCATTTCCTGGGGGCCTGGCACCCCTTATCATGCTTGCTGAATAATGAACAATAGTAATGATAGTGACCTTCAGCGAACCATATCTAAAGGCTAGTGCTTGATCTTTGCTACCTTGCTATTCCCATTATATGAATGAAGCCACTGACTGTTAGGTTAAGTAATTCTGCAGGAGAGTGCTATAGCTGGACAAAGAGGCTCAGGTTCAAATCTATATCTGAAATGCAATGGCTTGGGTGGCCTTGGGTTCAACTTTAGTTTACTTACTTATTACCAGCAGATAACAGTAGCACTGACTCCATAGGACTATTATGAAGACTAAATAGACCAATGCTTTAAAATTTTCAAGGCATGACAGAGGGCAAGTATACAATTAATGTTGGTTATTTTTATGATTATGACTGCCCAAGTCACACAGTCAGTAAGTGGCAGAGAATAAGAACCCAGTTTGTTGATTCCAATAATAACCACAATATAACAATAGCAACTGCTATTCCAACCACCACCAATTAAGTAGGGATTATTTTGTGTGAGGCACTATAATAAACTCTTCAAACACTTTTCAAAGGCCTTCCCTAACCACTTTATATCCAAGAATCCCTCCCCTATTCTTTCTTACAGCCCTCAATTTACTTCCATCTTAGCACTTCTCCTGGTTTGTAATTATTTATTGTTTTCTTGGATTTGTCCTATCTTCAGGATGATTGTGTAGGTTTTGCTCATTGATTGCTAAGCAAGTGCCTGGCACTAAGTAGGCGCCTCATAAATATTACTTGTTAAAGGAATGAATGAACCAATCGATTAACTGCTCAGCAAATCACTTCACTCCCCAGCCTCCAATAGGGGCAGGGTAGAGATGTGACCGGGAGGACATTGAGTCTCCACCAGCCCCACTCCTCCCTGACCCCTCCTCATGGTACCCACCTCGGAGGATGTGGACAGCGAGTTGTCCAAGCCAAGACTGTTCTTCCCTGGAGGGCTCTTGCTGGTGCTCAAGGAGTCACTGCTGCCGGCTGAAGGAGGAAGGGCAGTCAGGGACTGAAGTGGGGTCGCCCCACTTGGAACCACCAGGCAAGGACCTCCACTCCCGGGTTGGGCTGGACGCCCTTACCTTGGGGAGGCAGGCCATAGGGTCCAGGGACAGGGCCGTTGGCGGCAGGCAAGGCTGCAGGCAGGGCGGGGAAGGGCACAGAGAGCTGCACGTTGAGAATCTGCAGCCGCTCCTTCTTGGCCGTCAGGCTCAGGATCTGCTCCTGCAGCCGCTGGTTTTCCTTCTGCAGCGCGTGCAGCGCCTTCAGCATTTCCACGACTGCGGAGAGGGCGAGGGAGCCTGAGGCCCGGCGCTGGGTGGGCGGGGGCGAGGCGGAGCCTGGGGCGGGGCTGGGGCGGGGCCGGAGACCTCCAGGAGGCTGCGCCAGCCTAGCGAGCAACACAGGTGAGCTCGGAGGAGAGACTGGGGATCAGAGCTGTGAGCGCCAGGGCGGGACCTGATACCCACAAGACAGGACGAGGAGCTAGAGGAAGTTGGAGTTTGGGAAGGTCTGGGCCAGGAGGCCGCGAGGGTCAAAGGCCGCACGCAAAGGAGGCGGGGCCGGGACTGACTAGGGTTACAGGTGAGGCCTGGGGTTGGCCGTAAGTCAAGGCGGGGCGGGGCCTAGAGGTGGAACCCTAAAGAAGTTGGGGCCCTCGGAGAGAAAGGTGAGGCGGGAGCCCTCGGGCAGGTCTCTCAGCCCCGCGCCGCCCCTCCTCACTGTTGACGCCGGCCTCCCCGTCGCCCTGCTTCTCCAGCAGCTGCTCCATATTAGTCGTTCCCGGGGCTGCAGGGTCTAGCTGGACGCCCCCGCAAGGTGCGGACGCTGTTTGATCGAAGAGTGCAGGGAGGCTGCTGATGGGGGACCTGGGGTCGTAAGAGAAACTGGGTTCAGGCTTACCTCGTGCCCTTACTTCAGGCTCCCCCTCCCCCCTCAGGACTTCCACTTGGCCCTTCGGTTCCCGCCCTCTCCCCTGTCAGTCCCTCCGCCCTCCCTCCAGCGCCCCTCCTTCCCGCTCCCATCCGCCTCCTCCCAAGTCGCCGCCCCCTCCCTCACATGGAAGACAGACTCTCCTGCGGGGAGGTCCCCCGACACCGGAAGCTGCAGTCCTCCAGGTCTGGCTCTTGGAAGGAGAAGGGAGGGGAGGAATCAGCGAAGAAGGGGAGCCGTCAGCCTCTGGGTCCCCGCCCAGGAAAGTGGGTACAGGATTTGGAACGTCATTTAAGACCCCTTTCCCCAGGATCCCCAATCCCAGACTGGCAGTTCAAGTTGCTAAGACGCTGAGAGTCCCGGCTTGGAAACCCTGTCTTGTAGGAGGTTCTCTTCCCCTTTCTCTAGGGCTCCTGCTGCCTACTTCCAGATCCACCTCCCAATTTCTTTCCAGTGAGCTTTGGAGTTACAGACATTTGCAACCTAGGTTGAATTTGAACCCAACACTACTTTTTGGGTGGCCTTGGGCTCCAAACTAACCTCTTTGAAGTGATTGTTAATTAGGATTAAAATAAGAAATGTGAAAAAAATAAGAAGTGTTTGGCTGGAGTGGTTTAGCTGGCATTATTATAATTAGCCTTGTATGACATCCCCAAACACATAGACCCCACCCCATGACAGGAATCATCAGACCCAGGGCCATGTGCACATTAGGTAAGTGTTCTATCACTGAACACAATCCCTAGCCCTTGGGTTTTGTTTGTTTTTTTTTTTTTTTGGTACTGAGAATTGAACCCAGAGGTGCTCTACCATTAAGTTACATCCTGTCCTTTTTATTTTTTTGAGACAGGATGTCTGCCAAGTTGCCTAGGCTGGCCTTGCAATCCTTCTGCCTCAGTCTACAGAGTTGCAGGGAGTACAAGCATCCACCACCATGCCTGGCTTGGATGACTTACTATGAACTCTGAATTTAAAAGACAAAACTTTGTTGCATCACAGAATCCTGCTTTGGATCTTGGAAATAATAATCACTCTACTCTGTTGGGTCTAAAAAAATGTATCAACTTTGGCCCCTTTAAGGATTAACTTAACAGGCCACCTAGAGATAAGCCCCATCCTCTAGGCTGACCGGTGGTGTCTCTGCACCAATCATCTTTCTGGCGCTGGGCTGACTCTCCAGGGAGCCCTGGGAGCTTGCAGCTGGGCCCCTTAACTCCTCAAAGCTGGGAAAGCAGGGAGCCCAGCTGTTGGGGCCTCCTAACTGCCAATCCCAAGCAGCACCAAGAAGCAGGGAAGAACAAGGCGTCAGTGTAAGAGCACTGAGCTTGGAGTCAGGAGCTCCGTCTTTGCACTCTGGCTCTGTCATTCCCTATCCTCCCCACCATGAGCATCATTTCTCTGCCTTTTTCTTTTGTGAGATGGAATGGTAATTCTGCCTTGCCTTGCCCCTTCACTTGTGTGAAGTTTTTTGTTTTGTTTTCTGCAGAGTGAGCAGTGGCAGAGGGAGGGGGCAGCCAGCAAGCCTTCACATCCTTTTTGGGTTCACATTCCCTCAGGCCTTTGGGAAGAAAAAGGAACAGTTTGAGACTCATTTACCTGTATGGCTGCTCTCAGCTGGGGTGAGAAGGGGGTTAACAGCGCCCATAGAGGTTCCAAAGATGTGGGCAGAAGGGAGGCTGAAGGTAGAGCCAGCTAGAGAAAACACCTGAGGGAAGGAGGGAAAATCCAGCAGGGTGGTTATTTTTGGATCTAGGGCACAATTGTGTGCTGGGGTGGTGGGGGATGAGGCATACTGGGAGGAAAGAAGATCAGAGAGAGGGGAAGTTCTGGTGGCAATCAAGCCCAACTTCTTGAATTCCCACTAGGGCTGGGTCCTGGCAGTCTGTCCCCAACCTACCCAGGGAAGGAGCCAGGAGTAAGGCCTCACCTGAGTGGTGGAGATGGAAGCAGAGGAGGAGGTGAGGGTGCTGGTGAATGGGGAGCGGCTGAGGCGGGGCAGGGCTGAGGTCCCTGGGGGCCCCAGCAAGCTGGAGGAGAGGGGTGTACTGCAGACAGCCCGCAGCATCCCACCACCATGGGAGATGGGGTCCTTATTACTGGTGTAGATGCCTAAAGAGACACAAAGGAAAGGCTACGGTTACCTTCCACCCCAGACTGCTCTTCAGTCAAGTGGCTGGAAGAGGTCTCTCTAGACAGTACATTCCCAGGATTTGGCCACACACTCCAGTCTAACCCTCCTGTGTGGTGCTTGCTATGACACCTTACCAGGCTGCCCTGCCCAGGTCTGGGCAATGCTAAGCCTTCTAATTCCCTCCCAAAATGTGAGCCCTACTGGGGCAATCTACCCCAATCTCTCCCACTATAACCATAGAGAAGACAGGTATAGTGGTATAGGGGAGTGTCTTAGAGGTGACTATCATCTCTATCTTTTATCTCTGTTCTTTGGAGCAGTTTTTATCATATTTCTTCTAATTACATCTTTATGCCTCTGTCCCCTCACAAGACTGGCTCAGCCCTGAGATACTCTCTGTCGCCAGGGGTCACACTAACCTGCCCCCAGCAGTGGGGATTCGAGGCTCAGGCTGGGCAAATTCCCGGAAGGCCCAAAGGTGCGGGAGGCCAGACCCCCCAGGCCAGAGCTGACCAGGGAGCCTCCGGAGAAGGGTGAGGCAGCAGTGGCGGTAAAGCCAGCCAGCTGGGCACCAGGTAAGGAGGGGGTAGCCAGGCCCCCAGCACCCTCCTTGTTCCGGCTGCCCTTGGGACGGCCTGGCCCGTGTCGGCTCCTCTTGCTGGCTTTGTGCTTCTTCTCCTTCAGGCCTGTCTCAGGGGTTTCCTCAGCAGGTGCAGGGGTAGCGTTCAATGTGGGCATCCGCTTGTGGGTGCCTGCTGAGGTGCTGGACCCCGAAATGTGGGGAGATTTATAGTCCCCAGGGGAGGGGGCCCGGGCTCGGCCTGAGCTGGAGGTGGTGGTGGAGAAGCGCATGATGGGCCCAAAGCCAGAGAAGACCACTTTCTGCTCAAAGAGGTCAGCCTTGGGGGGTTCAGGAGCTGAAGGTGAGGGAGGGGCTGACGGGGTAGGGGCTGTGGGTTTGGAGTACTTGTCATCCTCTGACTGCTCCAGTTTGGGGAATGTGGAGAAGTCAGGGGAGCTCTGCAGGGATGAACCTGTGAGCAGAGGGAAAGGGAGTTATGGCTGGATTGCAGCTCCCCTCTCCCTCCCGCTCCACATGCACCTCACACTGTGAGGAGAGCTCTGACTGGGGAATGGGGAAAGCCTGGCTACTTGGCAGAGCTCGGCCCATCTCTGTGTTCTGAGATGAGCGTCCCCACCCTCCAGCCTCCCCTCCTCGGGAGGGGAGGAACTCCCACTCCAATGACCTCACTGGATACCCGCAGTTTTTAGGAAATAACACGAATATTGGTGCTTTAAAAAATGGCCCCTTGCAGCACAAGTGTGGGGGATAGTGAGTATTGTGGGGTTGGAGGGCAGCCTTCCCCTAAGGAAGGGAAGCAGAGCTCCATTTCTATAGGGAAGGTGAGAGGGGTGGATGGCTGGATGAGGAGTCACTGGGTAGGGGTCCACTACCACCAGTTTCTAAAACTATACCAGTACAAAGGCCTTCGCTAGAAAAGTGTGGGGCAAGAAGCTGTCCCCACTCCTAGCCTGCTCCAGGACATCACACTCACCTGCAGGCTGGAAGGGCCCCCCAGAGGAGGAAGAGGAGGAGGAGGAAGAGGAGGTGGAGGTAAAACTGCTCACACCCTTCCCACTGCTCAGCTTCTTCCCCTTATGACTCAGACTATGGCTGGAAGACTTTTTCCCCTTTGAGTCCCTGCTGCTCTCGGAGGTCTCCTGCGTGCTGGCCTCATGGTGGGAAGAGGAAGCTGAGGAAGAAACCTGAGGGAGGGGAGGAGAGAGGAAGACTCAATGCTAGCCGCCCAGTTGGGCTCACCCTGACTTGGGAGTGAGGCAGGAGGGACAGGTCCTAAGCTCAGCTGAGAGATCCCAGAGTCAACCTCAGGAAGGACTTCAAGGTACCCCTGAACCAGGGAGAGGGGAGGCAGCTGTGGAATTCCCAGGAGATAGAGGAGAGCACTGTGACCTCAAGAAGGTTTCTGTCCTTCACTTCAGGCAGGAAGACTGGGCAAAGGAGAGAACTGATTTGTGGTTACACTGGCCAGCTCAACTGAAGGTTCACTCATGCAAATACTTTGGGGCCTGAGAGGACTTGCCCAGGCTTGGAAGTGGCATAGGCAGGGAAGAGGTCAAGGAGATTAGACCTCTCTGGACCCAGCCTTAGGTGCTCCAGTTGCTATTACTCCCTCCCTGTCCCCCACAAGTCAGTCACCTGGTTTTTGCCCCATTCTCTTGACAATTTCATGTTCTTACAAGACAACTTGAGGTTGCAGACAGAACCCTCTCCCTGAGAGCCTATCCTCACTCTTCACAGGAAACTGCTCTTCCTTCAAACTCCAGCTCAGAAGCTCCTACTTCTATGAAATCTCCCTAACACACAGGTGGAACAAGTCACTCTGCTTCCTTTATTTCCAGGGCACTGTGTGCCCACATTCACATGTCAACAGTTGCCATTTTGCACTGAGATGGCTATCCAATGTCTGAGGCTCCAGTAACCTCAGAGGGCAGCAGGATGGCAACCGGAGGAGCGTGGGCCCCGGAGTAGGGGAGGGGTGAGCCTGGCAGGCTCTGCCCTTTACTGCCACGTTATGTCATTCGGTCTCTCAACCTCGCTGAGCTCTAGTGCCCTCACAGGGTAAATTATGCATACTTGGAGAGTTATGAGGGACTCCATGCCAGAGACATGATGGGGGTCAATAAATGACCGTGGCAGCTGCTATTAATATCCAGCACAGACAGTGCTATGTGATGGGTAAGAGCATGGGCCTCCACACCAGACTTCCTGGGTTCAAAACCTGACTCTGACACTTAACTCACTGTGTGTTTTTAGGCAAGTTACCTACATCTTTGGACTATTTGAGGATTAAATTAAATGAAGCACTTCCATGTATCCCTTCTATCTCTCAGTTCTAGAAGAGTACCTGGCATGTCTGAGTTCATGTTCTGTATTATTGCTGGGGAAGGCACTTTTCCTCCCAGACAGAGACCAGGTACACTTAGTAAACAGTGCTAAATGAACAAATGCTAGAGGGAGAATTGATGGGAAAATGAGAGCCACCCTGCACTGCTCCTCCCTGGGTGGAGCCCTGGTCTCTGTCTTCTTTGTTCTTTTCAGCAGCTGGAGTTCTGAAGGGAGCCAGATGTGGTTCTGAGAGTAAGGGAAGAGAGGGGCTGGGGGGAAGGGGAAATGAAATGTTGGGGCGGGTAGAGGGGGATGGGCAAAAATCTCTGGCATGTCCAAGGGACACCCAGTTACTGAAGGAACTCCCCAGATCTTTCCACCTGCCTGCAGGCCCCTGGAAAGGTCAGAGGGTATGAATGACAAGCTTTTCCAGGTGAGCACTGGGAAGCAGGAGGGGAGAGGGTTACTGGGGCAGTTACTACAGCAACATCACCCTGGAAACCTGATACCTAAGCCTCCTGCTAAGATGCCCAGAGCTCTGCCAACCATCTGAGGTAGGGTGGAGATGACTGGCAATAATGGGACAGGAGGAAGCAGTTTCTCCAGACCCCCAGGGTTCTCCTTTCCTGGGAAGGGCAGGTTGGAGGGAGAGCGAGGAGGGCTGTTCTGGCTTGGATTAGCAACTCCCTGGCTTAGAGTAGGATCTGCCTGTTGCTTATCCAGATGTTGTCCATTTCTGGAGACAGGCCTGAATACCACACCCCTGCTGGGAAGGGTGGGACGAATGAGGATCTCAGGGTGCTCTCCTGGGGCCTGCCTTCCTTGTCCCCACAGTCGGTGCTTTCAGCCCTTCTAACCTGCATGGAGTGGGATCTGGGTGAAGCAAAAGGTTTTGGGTGCCCTTCCAATGGTAGAGGGGCCCTCTGCCTATCTCTGGAGGGGTGGGTCCCAGAATTTGTAGAATGGACCTGAGTGTTGTACTCTGATTCTCTGTATATAAGAGCCCAGTGCTGAGGCCCTCTTTCTGGACTGAAGCAGACATGAATCCAACCTCACCCTCATGGTTGGTCAGTACTTGGGGAGCAGGAGTTCAGGTCCCTTCTAGTCTAGAAGTGGAAGTGGAGGGATGGGATTTTAGGGAGGGGAATTATGTTAACCAGAAATTAGGAGAAGGTACCCAGGCAGGTCCCTGGCTCACCCTGAGTCCTCACATTTGCCCTCCCACTCACTGCCATCCAAGAGCAGCACACCATCCCTGCTGAATGTGGGGAGCAGTACCTTGTCAGCAGTGGGGACCACAGGCGGGGCGAGGATGCTGGGAGGGGACTCAGGCCGCTTCTTGTGCTTCTGTTTAAGGCGTTCTTTGTCCTTTCGACTCTGGGGAGGGAAAAGTAACCAGATATTGATGCTGGGGAATCACCTGGGGGAGGATAAACATGACTTGTGTATGTGGGGAACAGATCTCCTCTCAAGGATGGGACTTATTGGGAGTCAACTCCCCCTTTGGAGGAATAGGGCATTCTGGATGGACAGGAGTGACTTGAGCAAGGTCCTCTAAGTGCTTGGAGCCCCTCCCCCTCAAGCTCCCTGCCTGCTAAAAATAGCTTGTCCCATTATCACGCCAGTGACACAGAGCACCATGTACATATAAAAGCATGCTCATGCAAGGGTGTCTACCAGGGACACAGAGCTGTGCAGAGGGACGGGTGCCCTGTAATATATGGCATGAGGGGACACAGGCATGGGTACTTACTAACTGGGCTAGCACACGGCTAGACTGTGGAAATGTGCAGGGCCACATGCCTGGGGCTTTGGGGTCACAGTCATGTCATGGGAAGGACAAGGAAGAATCATACAAACACAAAAAGCACAAGGAAGCCAGGTCCCATCTTGGTCTCTCTGGCCCTCACGTTTTACTTCCTCAGCCCCCTCAGTGGCCTCAGAGGAAGGAAGGGAGCAGGATCCAAGAACTGGGGACACCTGTGGTAGCTTCTGGAAAGAGGCATGTGTTTGTGAATGTGTGTGGTGAAACAGTGGAGGGGAAGACTTCACCTTCTTCTGGCCCCTCTCGTGGTGAGCAGGGTGCTTCTCCTGCTGGGTGGATGGTGAGGCTGACCGGCTTCTCCTGCCAGAGATGAAGCCACTGCTGCCTCCCCCTGTGCCACCTCCACTGCCACCACCACCGCTGCCGCCACCTCCTCCTCCTCCTCCTCCTCCTCCTGCTCCTCCTCCTCCTCCTGCTCCTGCTCCTGCTCCTGCTCCTGCTCCTGCTCCTCCTCCTCCTCCACTGATGTGCCTGGATGTCTTCTGGGGGAGAAAATTGAGAATAACTGTCAAACTCTCCTTTTACTAGCTTAGGAAAAGGTTCTTGAAGGTCACATGTTCCAGGGCCAGTCCCATCTGCTCTGTCATCAATAAGAGGACCTGGTGTCCTCCGTGCTACTCTGTTCAGTCTGGAAATCCTAGAACTTTCCCGGCTGGCTCATCCAACATATAGATTCAACAACTGAGATTCCAAAAAGGCAGGGATTCCCTGGCTGGGCCTGGTGGAGGTGGCCTGGGGCCCAGAACATAGGACCTCATGCTTTCTACCCAGCTCCTTCCTGGCACCCTCTCATCCTGTCTTGGACAAACTGAGCCCCAGGCCACTTCTATTCCCCCCCCCCAGTAGAAGCTGTGCAGGGACCCTTGTGGGAAACCTCTGCTCCCCTGCACTCCACATCCCATCCTCCCCTCCTTGTACTTCATTCCAGCCATCGCCTCTCCTCCCTTGCTCCTAGCCCTTCCCCTCCACCAAACACAGGGTTTGCTCCTGTGCAAGGGATATGCTGCTTTAATCTTTAAAATATCAACAGCAAAACCCAAACTAGCTGGAGTGGTGGCGCAGGAGGATCAAGAGTTCAAAGCCAGTCTCAGTAAAGGCAAGGCATTAAGAAACTCAATGAGACCCTATCTCTAAATAAAATACAAAATAGGGCTGGGGATGTGGCTCAGTGGTTGAGTATCCCTGAGTTCAATCCCAGGTATGCATTCCCCCAAAATAACAAAACCCAAACAACATTCATGTTGCCTCTCCTTACAGCCAGGGGTGCCTTTCCCTCCCTTCCCTACTAATGCACTCTCATTTGCCTGGTCCCAGGCTTGCAGCTGCTCCCTCTAAAGTCACGAATTACCTCCCAATGGCCAAATCCTAGGGCTAACTTCAGGCCTCACCAGTCCTGCTCGACGCTCCCCAGCACTAGGCATGGATCCTATCCTGCCAAACTCTGTACCCTCCCCTGTGGCTCCCTTCACACCTTGGTCTACTCTTCCCATGGATAACTTGGAAATTCTAGCCCCAGCCTTATAAACCCAGGCTGTCTCTACTATCTTGCTGGGGGTCTGACAGCCAGCAAACTTGAATGTCTCCACTTAACACCTCTGCAAACCAAACCAACCTACCTTGTCCTACGTCATCATTAAACTCTGAAAACAAGGTGACCATATAATTTATGTCCCAAATAAGGACATTTCTAGAAATGAACAAGGGTAGCTATTAATCATTATACTAGAACACAGGCATAAACCAAAACTGGCTGGAGCAAACCAGGACACACACTCACCCTACAAAGGCCAGATGAATCCCATCTTCAAGGTACCCCCAGGTGCCTCTAGCTACTGAATGTCTAGAGCCTGGATCCTGTTTCAACCTTACTTCCTACTTCTCAGCCACCCCCACATTTAGGGGAGTCTACCTAGAATGGCTCTAGCTTCTAGGTTCATCCCTCCATCCCCCCTCCTCGCAGCTGTCTCCCTGCCTCCAGCTTTGGCCCTTCCAATCCAGCTTCATGGTAGCTGCCAGGGTAATCTTCCTAAAAAACAAATCTGATCATGTTACTCTCCACTTACAAGCTTTCCAAGCCTGTGGCCTGGGGGGAGGAGTGGCCCAAGCAGCAGCCTGGCTCTGCAGACACCTCACAGCTTCTGGAACATGCAAATCTCTCCACAGACATGCAATAGTACCCTTCCAGCCTGGGCAGAAGCAGACTCAGCTCTCATCTCCTGCTCTGGTCCCATCCAGCACTCTGTTCTGCTGCTCATGCATGCTCTGTCTCATCTCAGACCTCTGTCCACACCAGGCCCTCTGCCTGGGCCTCATTTCTTCCTGTGCTTGTTTGACAGGTTCTCGAGGAGCTTTTAGATCAGACTACCTGTTCTGAAATCTATCCACCAGCTATGAGGTAAGTTACATGACTTTGGGGAGCCTTGGTTTATGCATCTGTGAAATAGAGACGGTACAGCATGCCTAGTACTTAGAGATGTTGGGAGGACCACAAAAAATATCCCATGTGGAGAACTTGGTACAGAGGCTCAGGCACAGTAGATATTCACTCCCACACAATCAGTGGCTCTTATTTTTATTTCTAGATCCACTCAGCTTAAAAGCTCCCTTGTCTTTGAAGCCACCCAGGCGGATAGGCAAGGTTTGAGCACTGTCTTCTAGGATGGACTACTTGGTTCAGCTCTGGTTCATACCCCTTCAACTGTAAATTATTCCCCAATCAAAAGAGGAGCTCCTCAAAGGCAGAGACTGGGTTCTTTCCACCTCCCAGCACCAGGCAGGGGCCTGGCCCAGAGCCCACACCCTCTAAACCTCCACTGACAGACCAACTCGTGTGCTGGCAGACCAGATGGGACTCACCATCTTGCTGAAGTGATATTTGCAGTAGCCACAGTATTTGACATTGTCGACCTCCAGCACTTCTTCCTCACACAGCAGGCCTGCCATTTGGGCACTAACCGAGGGAGGTCAGGTGAGAAGGGAGTGGCCACAGACCAAAGCAGCCACCTCCTCTTCCCTTCCTAGACCCCTACTTAAGAGAAGCCAAGACTATCCGAGGAAGCCACTGCCACCATCACCCAAGAAACAGAAGCTAGGATGAGCCCACTGGGCAGCCACCCATGTAAACCTCAGAGAAGGGGTTGGGAACAGGGATCTTACCAGGTGACATGGAAAGCTTGTCGACATCCATGACGATTACAGGTCATACAGGCTCCTGAGGCTGCCTTGCTCTCCCGGCCCTGCTCCTCGCAGATGTAACACGTCTGTAGGACACAGCACACTCGTCCTGTCTTCCACAGAGCCCCTGTCCTGCAAGCTGAGGGATCCTTTGGCCTCCCTTTAATTCCATCCTCTCCTCACCATCCCATATTAATGCTAACATCTTCCTGCAGTGATGCAGATCTTCTATAACCTAGACTGTCCAAGAAAGTAGCCTGCAGTCACATGGAATACTAAAAGTATGGCTAGTGTGACTGAGGACTTGAATCCTAAATCCTATATAATTTTAATTTTGCAAAGCCACATGTAGCTAGTGGTTATATTGGAAAGGCCTGTCCTTGGTGAGCTGTGAAAGGCTGCTGACTATCTATCTTGCTCCCTGGTGAGCCTATTCCCACCTCTGAGCCTCTGCATATGCAATCTGTAACTGGAACCTAAGACCCCAACATTCTCAAAGCTGACTGTCTCATGCTTTGGTTTCCACCTAAATGTCTTCTTCATTGACCACATTATCTAAAGTAAGCACCCCACTAGGTACTCTTTATTTAAATTCCTTTTTTATTTTCTTCACAGCACTTATCACAAATTACATTTACTTTATTTGCCTGTTTATTGATTTCTACAGTCTTCCCACACAAGAGCATGAACTCCATTGGCAGACAGCACATCTGTCTTGATCAACACAGAATACTGTTTGCCCAGTACCTTACATCAGGTCTATCACATAGTAGGCAGTCAATAAAATGTGTCCCAGTAATGAATGAATGAACTACTAGCTAAAAACTCCCCTCTGACAGTGCTACTTCACTGAGTTCCAGAGCATGAGTGTGTGTCTAACAGTGGTAGGTACCTACCCACCTTCAAGTTCCCTGAAAGTGTTCATTGGACAGAATCAAGCTACACCAGAATAAGAAAGCATTGTAGGGACAGAAGTATGGGTGGCCAGGGAAGGGACAGTATGGGGCACAGTAGGACTGCTGACCTTATTGAAGCGATCATGAGGCACATACTGCAGCACGATGGGCTCCATGGTGAGCACATTGGCAAACTGCACCTCGGGGATGTAGAGGGCACATACCACGTGGGCCCAGCCTGGGAGAGTGTAGGGGCCAGCCTCAGGGGGATGGTGAGCCTAACACCCCATCCCTCCCATCCCCAGGCTGCAGACTGTCCCCTTTTTCAGAGTCTTCCCATCTGATTCCAGTGCCAGCCAGGGAAAGGAAACCCAGCCTCCACCCCACCCACTCTTGCCTTCCCAGACCTGTTCTGGGGGACTTGCTGACCTCAGGGGTTCAGGGCCCCCCCTCACCTCCATTGTCAGTCCTCTTCAATGCCCCGTCTTTGTGTGGGCACAGCTCACACCTCTGCCAATGCAAGGGGCACAGGGAGTTGGGGGATCTGCTGAGCCAGGCCCTCCCTGAACACATTCAAAGGACCCCAAGATGAAATGATAAGATCCACTGTGGGGTGGTGTAGAGGAAAGAAGTTTGGCCACTAGCTGATAACTGTTGAAGACTGAGTGATGATGGGGACCTGGGGTCTATTATTGAATTCTCCCAACTTTTGTAGCCTTGGAAACTTTTCAAAATAAAAAGTTCAAACAAACAAAAGTCTCCATGCTTGAGGTGGGGCGCAGTGAGGGATGAGCTGAGGGAGAGATGGGGTTGGTGATAGGTATGCAGGAAACAGGAAGTCCTGCATGACAGAACTAAGTCCCACCCTAGCCTCAGCCTCAGAGTCCCTAAACTCAACCAGAGAAGATGCTCAGGTGTGTGCAAAGGGGGAGGGGAGCCAGGAGGAGGAGGCTGGAACTCACCACCCTGGCTGCTCGCTCCTGAGATTCACATTTTCGGCAGAACCAGGGTCCAGTTGGCACCTGGACGATGCCATAGCAAGCTAGAGGTGGGGGAGGAGTCATTGAGGAAAGCTGTCAGCCAGCGGCTTTTCCCCAGGGGGAAGGGAGTGTGACTCCGAAGAACCAGAGCTAGTTCCAGCAGGGGGGGCTGCTCCCCCTGTCTGGGGGTCACTCTCTAAACAGCAGAGCCACAAGGAATGCCCAACAGCACAAGGCCAGCCTTTGATCACACAACCAAGCATTACAAACAGGGGCGGGAAGTCTTGAGTCCTTGACCTTAAACTTCTGAAAGATCCTCCCCACCCCACGCCTTTTCTGGACTCATTTCCCAGCTCCAGTCCCGGACTAGTCCCCAGGCATCAGTAACAAGAAACAGTCGCGATAGTCAAACACGTTTTGTTGTTATGGGGGGGGGACTTCTTAAAGGGCCAGTAAGGGACCAAGCAGGGAAGTCGGGGGTCCAGGAACCTCATCTTCAGCTTCTAACTATCACAGGTACAGGTCAAAAGTCAAGGCTAAGGGCAGGTGCAGTGCAGGTAAAGGAGAAGAGAGTGGCGGGAACTGCCGGCAGCCACAGTACTAAGGGTTGTCCCAGGAAGTGGGGGCCCAGCTGGCTGTGCCAGACAGGCGGGAGATGCCAGCCTGCGCCCTCGGCAAGATTCCTCAAGGAGTTAACTCCGAACCATGTGCTGCTGGGGGAAACTCCAAACCTCCCTTCTCCATTCCGGCCCCCTGCACAACCGCTCTCCTATCTTCAGCTCTTCCCCGGAGGATTTTAGGAGTCCCTTCTCCCCTGGGACCCTTCTCGTCCCTTCCCAATTCCGCTCCTCCCAGTATCCGGAAGCGAGGGGGGATGACCCCCCCTTGACCTCTTCCTCTCTGAGCCCCGGACCAAAATAACAGGGCGGGAGGGGACACCTCGCAGGTAAACATTCCCCCGGCAGCCCCGACAAGGGCGGCGCGGGGCGCAGGGAGTTCACTCGTTGCTCCCTGGACTCTCCCCAAACTCCCTCAACTTGGGGTGGGGGGCGCGGGACTGGAACAATAGGCAAGAAAACAATGCCTGACCCGGTCCTGGAGGACCGGGCGGGGGGGAGTCCCCACGCCTCCCTTCCCTTCAGGTGGGGTGGGGGAGGGGCGCGCGAGCCCCGGGAGGGCTCCGGAGGGCGCGGCCGGGGGCGCCCTGAGCGCGCCGCCCCCGGGGTCCCGCCGCCCCCCCGCGGGCTACCCCCGTACCTTGGTGGACGGCCACGCTGCACGCGTGCCCATCGCAGTAGACCAGCGGGTTCTCGGCCCAGCCCCTCTCGTCCGAACATACGCAGCAGCCTCCTACCATCTCCTTCATACTCCCATGAGCTCCCTCCGGGGCTGGGGCGGGGGGCCGGCCGGCGGGGGTCGGGGGTCAGGGGGGGAGGGAGGGAGCGGGGGGCCGCGCGCCTCCTCGCCCCCTCCTCCGCCGCCGCCGCTTCTTTTCTTTGCCTCCTCCTTCCTCCTCCTCGGCGTCCTCCTCCTCCTCCTCGCTCGCTCTGTCTGGCCGCCCCCCCCGCCGTGCTCTCGCCCTCATGCCCCGACGGCCCCCCCCCAACAATGAGACTCGCGCGCCGGGCTCGCCCCCTCCGCGCCGCTCGCCCGGCTACCACGGCTGCCCGGCCGCCGCGCAGCCAGGGCCCGGCGGGGGAGGCGCCGAGTGGCACATCGCGGGTGCCCGCCCGCCCCGCGCCGCCCGCTCACGCGCCGCCCCCCCGGCCCCCCTGCCCCGCCGCGGCAGCCATGGCCGCGCGCCTCCGCTCACTCGCTCGCTCGCTCCCGGCCCGCCCGCCGCCCGCCGCCGGGTAAAGTCTTAGGTTCAGGGAACAAAGCCTGGCTTGGTAGGGAGCTTTTCGCTCCTTCGCTCCGCGCTTCTTTTCCTTCTTTCTTTTTCGTTTTTTGGCTCTCGGTTGTCGCTCCCGAGCCCTCCCTCTGCCTGCCTCCCATCTCGCGCGGGGGTGTCCGATTCCCAACCCGCTACGCCCGGGTCTCAATCTCTGCGTCACTTCTTCAACCTCAGGGAAATTTGGAGGTGAAGACCAGGGACGCGGAAAGGAATTGGAGCGACGCGGGGCTGCTCGCTTCTAAGTGTTTGGGGGGTCTCTTTGGACGGTAGCGCACGGGCCCTTTCCTCCGAGGCCACTCTGGAGGGTAGACATTCTTTCACGTGCAGACACTTATTCATTAAACAAATATTTATTGAACGCTTAGTATGTGCCAGCCGCCAGGAGAGTAGCGAACAAAATAGATATCCCTGCCCTCGAGGAGCTTTTCGTTGTCACGGACACACGCGCGCACACTGGGACCCAGACCTCCAAGGCGCACAGAGGCACGCGCAGCTTCATCCAGGCACACCACCTGACCCTCCCGGAGACCCAAGCCCAGCTCCAGTTCCGCTGGCTTGCCGGAGAGACCCACGCGCGCTAGAGACCGCAACCACGGAGGTGGTCACGAACAAGTTACCCTTGACCGCTAAGCACGCACACCAACACAATGGCACGCACACAGCTCCCTCCAAAGGGCTAAAGTCCCCCACACTGGGTCTCGGGTCAGAAGTGAGGGGACATTAGCCGGAAGATTTCTTCCCCAAGACTAGTGTGGGGAAAGGGGACGAGATCTGACTCCCACACATTTCCTAAAGGGGGGTCGGCGCCCGTGGGGACTAAAGGTCACCCACCCCCACAGCGGGAGGTGGGGTGGTGGAGGGGAGGAGGCAGCCCTGGGGGCTTCAGCGACACTTCAAAGACTTCGCGGCCGGGAATGCTTCCTGAGGGGGAGGGGTCGAGAGAGGGAAGAGGGGAAGGCCGGCCAGGGGATTGGGGATGGAGTAGGCCGCCCCCCTTCAGCGCACTGCCCCCCTGGCAGACTCTTCCGCCGGGTCCGCCTCCTTTTCACCAGCACCTGTTCAACCGGAACATCAAGGGGCCGGGGCCGCTGCTCCCCCCTCCGCGTCTCTTTAGTACCTTTCATCCGGGCCAAGGGGGGGAGCGAATCCCCGCCCAGGAGGGGAGGGCTTGCCGGGGGAGAACTTGTCCTTGACCTGGTCGGTGGCGTCAGGGATTTACTCCCTTAATCCTGGCCAGGCGGGAGTTTGGGGAGATCCGGGAAGCTGAGTTCCAGGCTGCAGCCCCCAACCCCTGCTCGCTCCAGCGTGGACACGGGGAATCCCGGAGGGCTGCCGGGACGAAGAGCCGTCTACCTTTTCGGCGGCTTCGGTGCCTGAGGGAAGGAGCCGAGAGCCTGGGTATTATCCAACGCCTGTCCGAGGGGCCGGGATCCCAGCCAGGATGTTTGCACTCCAGTTTCTTGGTCAGTTTTGTGAACTTCGCTCATACGAAAAGTCAAACAAGACGCAGAGGAGAAACCTTATTTAGGAGTTTCTAACGAATTATCTTTACTAGCAAGAATAAAATTGCAAGAAAAACGCGAAAATGCCAGTGTTAACCATGCGCCAGTTTCAGAATAATTTGCTTTCGGGATTCACCACTGCCATGGTAGTCACATTCGGGTTTCGCCAAACTGGAGTCATTTGAAGACTCATTGGTCCCTGCGCCCAGGGATGGGCGACCTGGGGACAGGGGCCGGGAGGCCTTTTTGTCCTGGATCAGCTCGGTGCCCGGTGTGCCCCTGAAGCTTGTGGGATGGACGGCTGACGACACTTGCACGTTTAGTGTTTTAGGAATATTGTTTCGTTTAATCCTTTAGGATGGGCTTTAATGGCTCCACTTTATGGACGGAGCAACTAAGGTCTCCACGTTTTAAAATGACTTGCTCAACAACACACAGCCTGAAAGCAGCCCAGCAGCCAGGATTCGAACCCACTCTGTCCTCGGCCAGGGCTGGGGCTCCAGCATCACGTATTGTGCCTGTGCAGAGCGGGGGTGGGTGGGGGGCGGTGGTGCCCAATTCTCCTCTATGTGCGCATCCACCACGGTTTCCCTCCGAGGTCGGGGGTAGGCCGGCGCCCCCCGGGCGGGCTACATTCGCCGCAGGTACTCGAGGCTGAGCTGTCAAGCTCATTCTTCAGTTGCCAACATTTATTTTCCTGAGTACCCACTATGCGCCGACTCACGAATATGGGGCAAGAGCAAGACTAGGAAAAGTGGTTTCTAGTTCACTGTGCTATTTGGGGTGTGAGCGATCACGATTTGAGGTGTCACGCAGATCCTGGCTGTGCGGTTTTCGGCGAGTGACTTCATCTCTCCTACTCTTAGCCTGTCTCTCTGAAAGTGGAGTATTGATAACCTCTGGCAAAGGCTGTAGGGAAAACTGAACGAAAATCTCTGCAAAGCGCTAGGACACACAGTAGGTGCTCAGTTCCTGAAGATCTCCGCCCCGCCCCGCAGAGCTAAGCTGGCCAGAGCAGCGCGTTCGCGTTCCCGCTTCCCGCCCCGCGCGTCCCGCGGCAAAGGGACTGGGGCAGAGACGACCAAACAGAAAATTATTTCCGCCCGCTCGGCCCGCCCCGCCCCGCCCCGCCCGTCCCCGGAGCCAGAAGGGGATTGTGGGGCCGCCGCGGCCGCCGCCGGAGCCGAGCGGGGCGGAAGCGCGCGTCGCGCTGCTGCTCGGGCCCGACCGCGCCGGCCCCCGCACCTCCCTGCCGGGGCTGCAGGCTGAGGTCGGGGTGGTCCTGGGGCGGAGGCGCCTGCTGCCGGTCGCGTTTCCGCGAAGTCTGGCTCGCTGGTTCCCGGAACCGAGCGGGGAAGGCCCGAGTGTGTTGCGGTTTCGCTTCTTCTAGCCAGCCTGGCGTTTGGTTTCGCCGGTCCCGGGGGCCGGGGGTGCGACCTCTCCTCTGGGCCATTAGACAGCCCCAGGCTCGAAGAAGAGACTGCGCCGGCGCCCGCGGGTTTGCGTTTCCTTTGCGTTTCGTTTTCTGCCCTCACAGTGAAGCTTCTGACCTTGGGGGCGTTGGGAGAGGTTAAGTTCCTTTCCCGAGGTACTCCAGCCATTGAGAGGCTTCAGGTGGTTGGGTGGGAAGGCCTGGCGTGACCTGGAGGAACCGCTAGCCGGGAAGGTCGCTCTACTATCAGACAGACCTAGGTTCCAGTCCTAGCCCTGTCACTTACTGATTATGACCTACCCTAATGCCTTATCAAAGACCCTCAGTTTCCCCATCTGAGGCTATTAGAACCAATCAGTGATGACATGGCCACCTTGAAGGTGATTTCCCCTTAAAGGTTATGACTGGTGACGGTCCAGTCCATCTAGTAGGCCTGGTCTGCTTGCATGGGTGACGTAGAGGTTTTTTCCTAAGTTAAACCCCCCAGTTCATGGTAGATAAAGGCTGATCTAAAGAGGAACTAGTGGGAGTGAGGGGATTCCCCAGGCATTAGGAGGTCCATAGTCATGATTACTGTAGTGACTCTGCACATGTGGGGTTTCTGGCTTTTCACAGATTCCTCAACAGGAAGAACACCATACTTGGTTTCAAATCCTGCCTCTGCCATTAGCTAGCAGCCTTGGTTTGCCAAACTGTAAAGTGGGGGCCATTGGATACCCTTCTCCAATCTATAGGACTATGGCAACTCCTGCCAGGGTCCCAGCAGGTGCTTTAATAGTTTCCAGTGAGGCCCAGTAGTTCCCTTGATCTTGTTAAAGCATCAGGGACTTCTAGGGAGTTAGGTTGGGCAGGAGAGGAAGAAGGGCAAGAGAGGAGATAGCCATCTACCTAAACTTCAAAGCTCCCAGCAATCCGATCTTGAGAAAAGCAGTTACCTTCTCTGATATTTGATTGGGTGACAAAATCTTGAAAGCCCTCTTGGAGTTAACATTCTGTAGGTTGATGACTGTGCTCCTGGGGAACTTTCTAGGGTGGGGGGACAGGAAGGGGGACAGATGACTAGTGTGCATTTGCCTTGCCGTGTTCCTCTTTTTCTACCAGTTCTTCCTGACAGCTAATCTTCTTTCCTCTTGTTATAATTAACCATCAGGACAGAAGTTGAAAAAGTTATATTACTCTGTCTTTTAGTAATTACTTCACTGGACTGACCATGCAAGATACACAGATAACACCCAGGCTAGTGAGGGTATCAGACATAGAGAAATAACTAAGATGGTAAGGGCTATGAACAGTGCCCACACGGTCAGGGAGTGGAGTAACTGTGTTTGTGGGATCAGGAAAGGCTTGAGCTAGGACCCAGTGGGTGACAAGGGTTTACTGGCAGATGTGGGGAAGAAGAACATCCGGTGGAGGAGAACAGCATAGTCAAAGGCACAGGGGCAGGAACCATAAAGTTAGTGTGCTGGAGTTTTGTATTGTGGTAACCACATGGCAGTCTGTGTGGCAGGAGAAAGGATGGGGGAATGGCAGGAAGGTGACAGTGAGGGGCCTTGAATGTCTTGCCAAGGAGTTTGGGCTTAATCCTTAGGGAAATGGGGAGCTGTGGGACTTTTAAGTAAAGGGTGCATGGTCCTACTAACACATGGGTTGTCAAATGAGGGGTTGGATAGGGTTGGGAGATGATAGGACAGCAATTCTCAAACCTTTCAAGTCCTTGGCGGTCTGGTTCAAATGCAGATTCTAATCCTGTAGGTCTGGGGTGGGGTCTGAGAACCATTATTTTTAAAAAGCCCCCACATGAGACTGTGTGGCTGATCCAAAGAGGGCATGGGGTTAGCCTCTTAGGGTTCATGTGCAAGATGAGGGCTCAACTCTGGTGGCAGCAGGTGAAAGGAAGTTTGGGTGTGAGGATATTAAGAAGGTGGCATATAGCTGGTGCATGGCGTACTGTGTAATCCCAGCAGCTCAGGAGCTGAGGCAGGAGGATCACGAGTTCAAAGCCAGCCTCAGCAAATAGGGCTAGGGATGTTGCTCAGTGGTCAAGTGCCCCTGAGTTTAAAACACGGTACTCCCCCCCCAAAAAAAAGGTAGGGAGCTGCAGATATAGCTCAGTTGGTAGAGTGCTTGCCTTGCATGCACAAGGCCCTGCGTTCAATCCCCAGCACCAAAAGAAGAAGAAGAAGAAGAAGGTGGGATGTGCCCACCACAAAGTTTGGCATGTACCTATAATCTCATAGACTCTGGAGGCTGAGGCAGGAGAATTGCAAATTCAAGGCTAGCCTTAGAGGTTTAGCAAGGCCTTAAGCAATTTAAGGAGACCCTGTCTCAAAATAAAAAATAAAAAAGGCTGAGGGTGTGGCTCAGTTGTAAAGGGTTCCTGGGTTCAATCCCCAGAAACAAGAGAGAGAGAGGAAAAAAGAGGGATGTTGTCTCCCCCCCCTTCCAATGCTGGGCCTCATGCATGCCAGGCAAGCATTCCCTCAACCCTTGAGCCACATCCTCAGCCCAAGAAGGTGGGATGTTAGGAATGGGACTGGGCCTGCTTGGCAAGGCAACACCAAGAGAATGAGTGACTCCCAGGGGTGCAGTCAAGGGGATTTGATGATTGGTTCTCACCTATGCACTCAGAACCTAGGGTTGTGGGGGGAGCTAGTTATGGAGCCACTTTGGATATGCTGACATTGGCCACATGTGGCAGCTGAGGTGGTAATGCTCTGGAGACAGTGACTTTCTGGCTCAGCAGACTGTGTGGGCTCCAAACCAAGAGTGAGGGCCAGCAGGTTGTCCTGGGAAGCAGGGATGTGGTCATGGAAATCAAGAGAGGGGCATTAGGACATAGGCAGCCAGGTGCCTTGAAGCCCTCCTATAATCCCAGTGCTCTGTAGGCTGAAGCAGGAGGATCACGTGGTCAAAGCAGCCTTAGCAACTCAGCTAGGCCCTCAGCAACTTAGCAAGACCCAGTCTCAAAGTAAAAAAAAAAAAGGTAGGGGGTGGGGATGGGATTGTGGCTCAGTGGTTAAGCACCTCTGGTTTTAAAAAAAGGAAGTAGCAGCGGGGTCACATGCCATCAAGAGGTCAAGGGGAGGGAAGTGTTCTATAAAGGAGGAAGCCTAGTGACCTCAGCCTGGAAAGTTTCTGGCAGTGGCAAGTGGATCCTGACAAATTAGGAGGTGAGAAAGAAAGAAAAGGTGGGAAGCAGCCCTAGGGCAGTGGGAGAACCAAGAGGCAAGGATGAACACCAGGGATAAGAGCAGTTGTGGGGGACAGCAGAGTCCTTGCCTGCTGAAAGGCACACCATGCTGTGAGGTGTATTCCATGGGCGTGGCAGGTCCAGAGGGAGCCCTGAGGAAGGAACTCTAGACTCTGCCTGGAACATTAGGTAAGGCTTCCTGGAGGAGGCAGTGTCAACTTCGACATGAGGGTGACCAGAATTTGCTGGATAACTGGTGGAGAGAGAGTCTAGCAGGCTGAGACCAAGACATGAGGCCAGCATGAGAGCCCCACCAAGGTCAGGGGGTGCACATGCCCAGTGTGAGGAAGGGGAGGTGAGAACAGACAGGAGGGAAGGGATCAGGGCGTCTCACACCTGGCTCAGACTTGACCCAAGGAAGATGAGGTCCTTTGGAAGATACTGAGCAGATGCTTATGTTGTGAAGTTCACCATGGCTGCCCAGAGTTGGTGCCCAGGGGGGTTAAGGCAAAAGGCAGAGTGACTTGAAATTATGTTTTATGTAAATTAGTGCTAGAATGTAAGTTCCATAGGGTTTTATGTGTTGTATTCAAGCACCTGGGTCAGCATCTAGCACATAGTAGGTATTCAGATAATTTTTGTCAGGTAAATGAGTGACTGATTGAATATCTCTGAGAGTGAGGAATAAGCTCTGTACTTCTGGGAGTGTTGATAGGGATGGAGAGAGAATCCATAGTGGGTAAAGTCAAGAGAAGAGGATAATTGATGGTAGTGAGAGAGTTGGAGGTTCTTTTTGTGTGTGTGTGTGGTTCTAGGGATTGAACCCAGGACTTTGTGCACGCAAGGCAAGTACTCTACCAACTGAGCCCTAGAGTTGGAGGTTGAGTCCTGGGTGTGGATCTTAACTGGAATCCTGAAGCAGCCATTGGCAGAGAGTTGATTAATTCAGGTTGGGGCTTACTGAGTTTGTGCTGTAGTGGATTGACCTTGAAGAGGACCCTGTGTGTGTGTGGTGTGTGTGTGTGTAGCATTAGAAATTGTAAAATGACTTTGAGATGTGTGTCATATTCTATCTACCTCTTCTCACATATCCTTGATACTCTGAAAAAAATAGCTGAGGATATCTTTGAACACTGTCAGCAATAGATGGTAAATGAAGCCCTGAGATGGGTGAGATCATGCTGAGAGGCTCGGCAGGTGCAGGGAACACAAGGCCAAGGCCAATGGCCCAGGGATCCTGGCACTGAAGAGGGGAAGAGGGAGGGAAACCAAGCAAGGAGCATGAAGAAGGAGCATCGAGAGATGGAGGAAGAACCCAGAGAAACTAGGGTCCTGGGAACCCCAGAGGAAAAGGAAGAAGGAGGGAGTGGCCCCACAGGGCAGGCGGCTCAGCTGACAGATGCAGCTGCATTGTGGCGGCAGGGTGCACAGTCCATCCCAGAGGGGACAGCGGGCGGAGGTGGGGGGTGGGGGGGTGGCAGGGAGGTCAAAGGAAGCATGGCATGCATTTTTAGTGGGGACAGTCTCAGGCTGTGGACCACAGGGGGCAGTCTGCTTCCCCAGAGGGAAGGATGGATGCAGAATGTGTGTGTGTGTGTGTGTGTGTGTGTGTGTGTGTGTGTGTCTTTTCTGCTTGATGGTCTGTATTTTCTGTTTTTAAAAAACCACTTCTCTAAGCCAGGCGCAGTGGCACACTCCTTGTTTTATCAGCCTGTTCACTGCTGTGACCAAAATACCTGACAAGAACAATTAGAGGAGGAAAAGTTGATTTGGGGACTCATGGTTTCAGAAGTCTTAGACCACAGATGGTCAACTCCATTATTTGGGGCTTAAGGTGAGGCAGAAGATCATGGTAGAAGAATGTGGCAGAGGAAAGCAGTTCAGGACATGGCCACCGGGAAGCAGAGAGAGATTCTACTCACCAGATACAAAATATATATCCCAAAGGCATGTCCCCAGTGACCTACCTCCAGCCACATCCCACCTACCTGCAATCTCTACCCAGATAATCCCTACTAGGGGATTAATTCACTGGTTAGGTTAAACCTGTCATAACCCAATCATTTCACCTTTCATTGTCTTACATCTGAGCTTTTGGGGAACACCTCATATCTAAACCATAACACACCTGTAATCCCAGCAATTCTGGAGGCTAAGGCAGGAAGACTAAGAGTTCAAGGTCAGCCTCAGCAATTTAGTGAGATTCTGTCTCAAAATAAAAAATAAAAAGGGCTGATGATGTAGCTGAATGGTAAAGGGCCCCTGCATTCAATTCCCAGTACTAAAAAAATACTGTTTTTTTTACTTATTTTATTTTGGTACTGGGGATTGAACTCAAGGGCTCTCTACCACTGAGCCACATCCCCCCCCCTTATTATTTTTTATTTTGAGATAAGGTCTTGCTAAGTTACTGAGGCTGGCCATATTCTTGTGATCCTCCTGCCTCGGTCTCCCAAGTTGCTGAGGTGAGAGGTGTGAGTCACCACACCTGGCTAATTCTCTGTTTTTTAATATTGACTTTATTATGGTATAATTTATACACAGTAAAATACACTTTATTTTATATTTGTGTGTGTGTGTGTGTGTGTGTGTGTGTGTGTGTGTGTGTGTGAGGTGCTGGCAATGAACCCAGGGCCTCTCCCATGCTAGGTAAATGTTCTAGCACTGAGCTATACCACCCCCTCCTTGAAATGCACACATTTTAAGCATATAGGTAGTAACTTTTAACAAATTATACAGCCATGTAACCACCACCCTGATAGAAATATAGAGCACTTCCATCTGTCTGGAAAATTCCTTTATATCCCATTGCAACTAGTTACTCAGCCCCAGATGGTATTGATCTGATTTCTCTTACCGCACAATAGGTGAGATTTCTGGTCCTAGAACTTCATAAGAATATATGATATATGCTCTTCTGTGTTTGACATCTCTTGCTCAGCCATGTAATTTCTCTTTAAAACAGGAAACAAAACCATGGCTGAGATGGGGACTCCATAGGAGGGCAGTGGAGGGAAACCCACAGGGTTGTGGGATAAGAGGGACCAGGCAGGACAGAGACAGCAAATGAACAGTGTCCTTGATTTTGGCCTTTAGCAGAAGCAGAATACAGCCAGGTGGATTTGGGATCAAGGATAAGGCTGAGCTCAAAGGGCTGAGGATCCCAAGATACAGCAAACCTTGGTCATGGCAAGGCCAGGCTGGGCCCTGTACCCCTCAGTGCTGTGGAGATAAGGAGGCCAGGACCCAGAGGTGGACACGGAGAGTCTTCAGGATGAAGATCGGAGTTGGGATTCAAAATCCTCCCACACTGCAGTCACGGTTGGCTGTCTCCTCTGGTGGAATGTCTCTGGAAACTTCCCTGTGTTCTCTGACTCTGGCCCAGGCCTTCAGTGCCTTGATCCTGACCCTCTGCTTTTCTAGCCAAGCCTCAGCTGGGATCCATCTCCTCTCCCTCTCATGGAGCCTGTGGTTCTGATGTGCAGCCTCTTCTCTTGCTCTTCCCCTCAGCCTGCAGATAGGCCAACATCCCCCTTGGTGTGGTCCCCCAGACCTCATCTGTCCCATCCCTTTCTTGCTTTTTTAACCACATGCACAGTTCAGCCTCCGACTCTACCTCACTTCTGTGAAATTGTTCCAGAAGTCACCAGTAACCCCCTGTCAGGGACATGTTCTAGAGGATGTGGCTGTCCAGTGGCCCCTGTCATATTTTAGGAGAATGAACCATTGGATTAGATCTCTCCTTTTTTTCTGTGATATGGAGATTGAATCCAGGAGTGCTCCACCACTGACCTACATCCTCAACTCTTTTGAATTTTTCTAATATTTTGAGATGGTGTCTCACTAAGTTGCTGAGGCTGGTCTTGAACTTGCCATCCTCTTATCTCAGCCTCCTAGGTAGCTGGGATTATAGGTGTGAACCACCATGCCTGCTGCCCTAGATCTCCATCTACTCATTCTTCCCCCTTTCACCCCACACCAGCTGCTTCACAACCTTCTCCATCTCACTTGATGGCAATTTGATCTCACCAGTTGATCTGACTGAAAACCTTGGATTCATTCCTGCTTCCCCTCCCAAATTCACTCAAGTCAGTGTATCCTGTCAACTCTGCCTTCAAGATATGTACAGATTAGATGGCTCCCACCATCTCTACCTTTGTTTTTGCTGCTGGATTACTGTGATAGCCTCCTAGCTGCCCTCCCTGCCTCTGTCCATCAATCCCCACACCATGGCTACTCTGATCCTCTTCCACTGTGAAATGATCAGGTCCCCCATGTCCACCGAGGTTCAAAGTCCTCCAGGGGTTCCATTGTATTCACAGGGAAGCCCAAGTCCTTACAGGGCCTACAAGGTCCTGCTTCAAACCAGGGCTCCTCCATTCCCCATCCACGAGGCTGTAGACACCTGGCTTCCTGGCAGTTCCCCACCATACACCTGCCTTCTTGATTAGGCTCTCTTGGTCCAGCCTATTTAAAAGTGCACCCTGCCCCCACTCCCACGTGTTCCATCTTCCTTATACTTTTTCTTTGTCCTTAATTTTCCACAGTATTCATGTATGTATCTCTTTTTATTATTCTTACCTGGCACCTGTAACTGCCATGAAATCAAGGATCTTTATGGATTTTATTGCTGTTCAAGGGCCTAGGACTGTGCCTGGCACATAGTAGGTTCTCAATAAATGTTTACAGAAAGGACTTAAGGAATTCTGAGCCCATCCTCTGAACACATGCCCAAAAGGTGGGCATGTGACACAAGCTGGGCTCATCTAATGCCTCTGGGCTCTGCTGTCTTGATGGGGTCGGGGAGCATATTCTTTTTTTTTTTCTTTCTTTTTTTTGGTACTGGGGATTGAACCCAGGGGTGCCTTACCACTGGGCCACATCCCTTGCTCACATCTTATTTTGAGACATGGTCTCACTAAGTTGCTGAGGTTGGCCTTGAACTTGTGATCCTCCTGCCCCAGCCTTCCAAATTGCTGGGATTATAGACATGGGCTTGTGCGCAGCCTGGCTGGGAGTCACTCTTTTTTTAAAAATTGTTTATTTATTTATTTTAGTTTTCAGCAGACACAACATCTTTGTTTGTATGTGGTGCTGAGATCGAACCCGGGCCTCAGGCATGCCAGGCGAGCACACTACCGCTTGAGCCACATCCCCAGCCCCTGGGAGTCACTCATGAGTGACTCGTCCTGTGCCTATTCCTGTCCTTTTTGCTTCTTGCCCCCCCCCCCCCCGGGCTGCAGGTCTAGGTGATTTCTCTCATATCTCTGCTTTTGCTACGAATCCAGGGTCTTCTGAGTCTCAGAACCACTCAGGCTGGTCACTCCTCAATCACTGCCCACCCTGGACTCTCCATGGCCCTTGTCCCCAGGATGCTTGTTTCCCCTGCAGACTTGCTCCCCTTCCCTCACAGCCTTCCTTGCTCACATTTCTCCTCTGCCCTGTGAGGGTCCTCTCTCCCTGCCCATCCCTCAGGGGCCTCTTCTGGGTCTTCATAGCTTTTCCTGGAAGAGTTTCTCCATACCTGACCCCTTGGCCTTGACCTGGATGCCTGTGACCTGGTCCTGACTGCTCTTCAGTTCCAGACCCCTTTTCCCAGGTCTCTACAGGCCACAGCCCTGAGTCCACCACTGACTGTGAACCTCCCCCTTCCCCTTCCTCTTGTTGGTCCCACCTGTCTTCATGGCCTCCCAAGACAAAAACCACGGGGTCCTTCCCAACTCTTCTCACTCCTCCTAACTAGCCACTAAGTCCCACAGAATCTCCCTTGTCCCTGCTTCAATCTGAAAGTGGCCCTGCTTTCCCTAAGCACAACCCTCATTCAGCCCAATCATTATTGTCACAGACCTCTGCAGCTGTCTCCCATTGTCCTTGTCACCGCCTCCTCCAAGCAGCAACTTAAACTGACCTCTGGATCACATTTCCTTTGAGCATTGAATGTGCAGGCCCCAGGACCCCCTCCTCAGGCAGCTCAGAGAATTCACGGGCCCCTGACTTAAATGTCTGGCCCACTTCAGCCAGAGAGAGAGAAGTACAGTCCAGGTTCACACTTACCCTTTCACACTCACAGAACGCAGGCCTCCTCAGAATGAATGGGAGAGTGTCCTTGCTTTGAATGAAACGCCAATGAGGGACAACTTAAGCTAATTATCAAGTCATGCCGGAAGCCAAATTATAGACATTGTCATGTTATAAACACCATTTCTCCAGAGAGCCGCTTGAAGACATCTGGGCAGCTGGGAGGGAGCCGAGCTCATTATCTTCCCCTCCAACTGACTCTGTCTTGTCCCACCCAAGATGTGGGGGAAACTTTGGCCTGAGCCAGGAATCTGCTCCCCGCCCCTGCTTCCGCCCCCCAAAGCTAACAGGCTATAGGTATAAGGATTCTCCCTCAAATACCTATCCAATCCTTGGCCAGTACCTGCCATGTGAGGACTTTACCATCTGTGGCTGCAGCCTTGGGTGAATGACTGAACAAGTCAGAGCCTCTGTTTTATGGAAAAACTGGATTCTTCTGTTTTTTGGGGGGTGAAGGTACTGGGGATTGAACTCAGGGGCACTTGACCACAGAGCCACATCCCCAGTACTACTTTGTATTTTATTTAGAGACAGTGGAGATTTAGCTGAGATGGAGTGTGCCAAATAAGCCTAGTGAGGAGTTCAAACTAGCAAGTGCTGGTCCCCATCCCCTTCTCACTCCCCCTCCTTAATTTCTCCCCTTGCCAAGTCTGATCCAACCACTTCCATCGCTTCAAAATGGTCCATAACTCTGCATCCTACAAGACAAAGTCCAATTTTCCTATCAAACCTTCTGCGGGGCTGGGGCTATGACAGCACTTGCCTAGCATGTATGAAGCACTGGATTTGATCCTCGGCACCACATAGAAATAAACAAATAAGGGCTGGGGATGTGGCTCAGTGGTAGAGCACTTGCCTGGCATGTATAAGGCACAGGGTTCGATTCTCAGCACCACATATAAATAAATAAAGATCCATTGACAACTAAAAAATATTTTTAAAAAAGAAATAAATAAAATAAAGGCATGCTGTCCATCTACAACTACAAAAAAGTTTAAAAAAAAAAAAGCCTTCTGCCTTTTGAGTTCTAGTTCCTGCCCATCCTCCTTCCTGTGGTTCAGCTACACTAGCCTCCTTTATACATTTCTTTAAAGCACAGTCATGCCAAAGACTGTGAAAGAAGAAAGTGCAACTTCTTGATGGAGGGATTGGCTGTCACCTGTGGGACTCGGGCATTAAAGACACCCTGAGGTCATCATAGTGCAAGATGCAGTGGGAGCATTGCGTATGAAGTGTTTACAGTGTTCTTGTCCATAGTGAACTTCAATCTAATGAAGCCCGAAGCTCGAAGTTTCAGTTTACAGGACAAACAACATCCCACAGAAGCAATCAGAGAAATCTGGAAGGTGGGACATGATGTCTGTAATTTACTTAAAATTCCTTAGCAATTGGGGCTAGGGTTGTGGCTCAGTGGCTAGTGCTTACCTAGCACATGTGAGGCCCTGGGTTCAATCCTCAGTACCACATAATAATAAATAAATAAAGGTATAAAATTTTTTAAAAAAATCTTAAGCAATTGAACAAATCAATGGCATGGGTCAGTGAAGATTATCCTAGATTTCAATGAGACTGATTCAGAGACATAACACAATGCAGTGTGAGATCTTATTTAAATCCTGGTTGGAACTAACCAAATGGAATAAAAAAGCATATTCTGGGGCTGTAGCTCATATTACAGGGACAAGTAGTTAAATTTGAGTATGCAGGGTATTAGATGATACTAAGGAAGAATTGTTAACATTGTGAGTTAGGATTATAATATTGTAGTGAGCAAATTATCTGCAGTATTTATGGGTGAACTGCCTTGCAAACTCTAAATCGCTTCAAAATATCTCATCAAAAATGAAAAGTATACTAAAATGTTAATTAATAAATCTAGGTAATGAGCATATGGGGGAATTCATTTTGCTATAGGGTACTTTTGTGTGTATATTGGTAGTGGGGATTGAAACCAAGGGTTCTCCTATACCACTGAGCCAGCCCTTTTGATTTTTATTTTAAGTGGGGGTTTCACTAAGTTGCTTAGGGCCTTGCTCAGTTGCTAAGACTGGCTTTGAATTTGCAATCCTTCTGCTTCAGCCACAACCTCAGTCCTGTAAAAATGATTTTTAAAAAATATTTTTAGTTGTAGATGAACATAATGCTCTTATTTATTTATTTTTTTATATGTTGCTGAGAATCAAATCCAGTGCCTCACGCTTGCTAGGCAAGAGCTCTAACACTGAGCCACAACCCCAGCCCATAAAAAAAAGTATTTGAGTACCAACTATGTGCCAATCACAGAGCTAAGGCAACATTGAATATGGTCTCTGTCTCCATGAAACAGTGTGGTGGGAGGTAAGGGAAGCAGGTGAAAATGCTTTGAAGGGAATGTACACAGTTCTCAAAGGATGGGACATGGCTGAAACTGACCAGGACTGGGAGGGGAGGGTGGGGAAAACTTTTCTTCAAGGAAGGGATGACTCAGTGATGCTCTGGGTAGGAGCAGACACTGGCCAGAGAAAGAGAGAAGAAGGGAGAGCCGGCGTGGAGGGAAGAGAGGAGGAAGCCTGTTGCTTTAGACACTAAAGAAGGAAAGAGAACATCTCAGGAGAAAAGGTTGATGGGGGAACCCCTGTCCCTCCCAGGAAGAACTGTGTATAAGGTTGTCATTAGGTGATCCTACTTGGCTAAGTGAGATGGGGAACCATTAGATTTTTTGAAAAATTATTACGAACAATCTTATTTTAACAAATAAGAAAATTTAGGTGACCATTAAATGATTTTTCAGAGCTGGGGCTGTAGCTCAGTGGTCGAGCACTTGCCTAGCACATGCAAGGCGCTGGGAGGTGACTCCAGTACCATAAAAAATAAATGAAAATAAATTTTAAGAAGAAAGATTTTTGAGAAGAGGTATAACATACACCAGTCTGTGGCTTTGAGAAGATACCTGGGGTGTTAACAATGTTGTGACTTCCTGAGGTACTGACTCAGGTGTCAGGACAGTGACTGGTTTCTGGCTGTGAAGGTGGATGGGTAGGGGAACCATACATTGAGACAGCTGTCCCTAGGGGTGCAACTCATGGCAGTGGCAGGATGGTGGTCACTAATGGTTTGGGACAGGTTTAGTCTGAAGGCTTTGGAAATGCCCAGGGTAGCTGAGTGGGCAGTGGGGTGTGTGGGAACTGAGGACAGCGTGAGCCCTGGTGGACCCATGGTGATTGCAAAGTGGTCATTTGAAGAGGATCGAGAGAGAGAGAAGAGAGTTCTGGGATGAGCCTTAAGGACCGTTGATATTGTGGGCTGAGGACAGGAGAATCAACCTGCACTGAATACCAAGAGACAAGCCAGCGAGGCAGGACAGGAGGGCCGTGGAAGCCTAGAAGGCCAGTGATTGGAATTTTCTAGAAAGAGGAAGAGGCAGACACTGCAGACTGCTGCCGAGAGGTCAAGAGGAGGGACAAGAGCCTGCTGGTTTCGATGAGATGGAGGCCACTGGGATTTCGGCAAGAGCTATTTTGGTGGCAGGTGGGGGAGGAAGCAGATGGAAGTGGGCTGAGAAGTAAGTGGGAAGTGAGAAAAGGAAGACCACGTGTGCAGACAGCTCTTGAGGGAAGTTTGGCTGTGAAGAGGAGAGGGATGGGGCTAAGCCTCTGGGGTCAAGGGAAGCTTTGCCTCTTTTGTGTACTTAACGTGTGTGTGTGTGTGTGTGTGTGTGTGTCTGTCTGTCTATCTGTCTGTCTGTCTGTCTGTCTGTGTGTTGGGGCTTGAATCCAGGCCCTTGGGCATGATAAGCATGTGCTCTACCACCAAGCTACTCCCCAGCCCAGATTTGGTCTTTGAATGCTCATGGGGAGAGTGGTTGGCTCTGCAAGAGAAATCAGAGATGATTCTTCAAGGTGGCTGGGAAGGGCCAAAGCCAGCGCACCCTTCTACATAACAGGAAGCCAAGATGTTTGTGGCTGGGAGCTGTGGGCGCTCAGGACAGGGGCTTGCTTGCCTCTGTTTCTTGCTCACACTGTTTCCTGGGTTGAAATTCTTCCTTTGTGTACTCATCCTTCAGAACCCAGATGGATAATTACCTTCTTGAAAAAGATATCCTTCCTCTAGGGACCCTTGCTCTAAGGTTCCCAGGACCACAGTCAGACCTCTGATGCTGCTTCTCAGATTATCCTGTACTGTCCATCTCCCTACCAGACTGCATCCATCACCCCGGAGTCCCCAGGGCCTGCCTGAGCCTTGCTCTGCGGTGGGTGTTCAGGAGCTGTTGGGTGAATAGATGAATGAACTATTTCAGACTAATGGAGGAGTATAGAGGAGGACAAGCTGGGAATAATTTCTGAGGAATGTGGGAAAAGAGGAGAATCTCAGGAAAAGGGGAAAGGGGTCCTAAGCTACTGCCAAGACACTGTATCAAGGCCTCTGTGGACCAGGGGCTTCCATATCCCCAGAAGGATACCCCTGGTCCTCTTGTGTATGACCTGGATCCCCAATTTTACCAGAATGTGAGCTCTCTGAGGTGAGGTTATCTGTCTTGCTCACTTCTGTGCCTCCAATTCTAAAATAGCACTGGCATGAAGGATTGCCAGACAAAAGGCAATTGAGTTTGAATTACAAGCCAGTTGAGTTTGAATTACAGAAAACAATAAACAAGTTGTCTAATATAAGTGTGTTTTGTTAAGAGACTATTATTATTATTATTTTGGTGGTGCTGGGGATTAAACCAAGGGCTTTGTGCATGTGAGGAGAGCACTTTACCAACTGAGCTATATATCCTCAGCCCTGAGAGACCTTTATTTTATTCATTTATTTATATGCAGAGAATCGAACCCAGTACCTCATACATGCAAGGCAAGCACTCTGCCACTGAGCCACACCCCCAGCCCTAGTATAGATATGTTTTGCATTCTTTGTGCTACTCTTGGCAGTCCTGTACATAGTAGGTACTTAATAAATAGTGTGGAATAAACATTGCTTGATTAAAAGATACCAAGGAGATGCAATCAGTAAATTCAAGACGGAAATGGAGGAGACAATCTAATATCTTCAATGAATAAGTTAAAAGGAGAAGATTTTTTAAAAAGATAAAAGAGGGTTGGTTTGTTTGTTTTTCAGTGATGGGGATCCAACTCTTGTATGCTGGGAAAATCCCCTACCACTGAGCCATATCCCATTCCATAAAGGAAAAATTTATAGACTAAAAGAAACTTAAGAGACATACTAACCATTTGAATTCCTTTTTTGGATTCTAATTCAAATAAACTGAATAAATTATAAAGAAAAACTATTATGAGATAATTAGAAGTGTGTACACTGCCTGGATTCTTGGTGATGTTAAAGGACTTTCCTTAGGTTTAGTAATGGCATGCCAGGCGAGCCCTCTACCGCTTGAGCCACATCCCCAGTCCTTGGGATTATGTTTACTTTTAGAGTTCTCATCCAAGGGTGGCACACACCTGTAATTCCAGTAGCTTTGAAGACTGAGGCAGAAGGATTGCTAGTTCAAGGCCAGCGTCAGCAACTTAATGAGACCCTGTCTCAAAATAATAATAATAATAATAAATGGGCTGGGGATGTTGGCTCAATGGTAAAGTGATTTTGGGCAATCCTTAATATCAAAAAATAAAAATAAAATAAGAGTCCTCATCTTGCAGAAATATATATTGAAGGATTTGGGAATGTAATTATATGATGTCTGGAATTTGCTTCAAAACAGTGCAGGGTCATGTGTATCTAAAAAGAACAAATAGGGCTAGGGTTGTGGCTCAGTGGTAGAGCGCTCACCTCGCACGTGTGAGGCACTGGGTTCGATCCTCAGCACCACTTAAAAATAAATAAAGATATTATGTTCATCTACAATTGAAAATATACTTTAAAAAATATGGGGTAAGTGCTCTGCCTTAATTGTGGGGTGCATTCCTTTATCAAAACTACTCAAAATTCTGGGAGTGTAGCTCAGCATACAGTGCTTGTGCAAGACCCTAGGTTTCATCCCCAGACTGCAAACAAACAAAAACTATTCAAACTGTATACCTGAAATGTGCATTCTAGCTGGGTACGGTTATGCCTGTAATTCCAGTGTCTGTGGAGGACGAGGCAGGAGGATTGTAAGTTCACAGCCAGGATCGGCAATTTAGCAAGGCTCTAAGCAACTTGGCAAGGCCCTGTCTCAAAATAAAAAACAAGGCCCAGGATACCTGTAATCCCAGTGGCTCAAGAAGTTGAGGCAGGAGGATTGTGAGTTCAAAGCCAGCCTTAGCAATTTAGTGAGGCACTAAACAAGTCAGTGAGACCCTGTCTCTAAATAAAATATAAAATAGGATTGGGGATGTGGCTCAGTGTCAAGTGCCCCTGAGTTCAATCCTCAGTACCCAAAAATAAAAAATAAATACAAAATAAAGAGGGCTTTGGATGTGCCTCAGTGGTTAAGTGCACCTAATACCAAAAATAAAATAAAATAAAATAAAGGGCTGGGGATGTGGCTCAAGCGGTAGCGCGCTCGCCTGGCATGCGTGTGGCCCGGGTTCGATCCTCAGCACTACATACCAACAAAGATGTTGTGTCCGCCGATAACTGAAAAATAAATTAAAAAAAAAAATAAAATAAAAATGAAATAATAATAATGTGTATTTTATTGAATATACATCATATCTCAATGTAGTTGGTGGGGACTGTCTCTCCCTCTGGGGATGGCTTGCATTTTCCCTTGAGTGTGTATTCCTTGCTTTACCCCAAAGGCATCTCTCTTTAGAGACTGCCCCCCATCCCTTTCTCCCTTGAGTGTATATCTACTTTCCTAAACAAACCTCTGTCTATGCCTTTAAGAAGTAATGAAAATGTGCTGTCAGGAATCAAACCCAAAGGACTCCTACAAATAAGCATGTGCTCTATGGATAAGCTATACCCCCAGCCTGAAGTTTGATTTTTAATTAATTAATTTATTTTTTACAATGGGACAGGGGAGGAGCAGGTTGGGGTAGGAATGAAAAAACATTGGCCATGAATTGGTAAGAATTGAAGCTGGGTGTTGGGCACGTGGTGGTTTATTATGCTCTATTGTTTGGTTTTGTAATTTTCCATAATAAAACACATTTTAATTGCGTGAAGGAAGAGTCTATTTCTGTTTTACAGATGAGGAAACTAAAACTTCCAGAGGTTAAGTAACTTGCTCTAAAATCACACAGCTGGTAAAGTGATGAGTCTGGAATGTGAACAACCCAGAGTCCAGAACTTAAGCTATTAACCATGGGGCCAGTTTCCCAGGGGAAGAAAGCAGTGTGTGGGCTTGTGCTAGGGGGCAAAGCAGCCCTGCTGGGCCTGAGCAGAGTCTGATAGGGAATTCTGGAAGCAAGAAGAGGTAACAAGGTGGTGGCCAGGGTGTGATGGGGTCAAGAAATGTCTTCTTTCTTAGATTCCTCCTTGCAGGTTAACTTGTGGCTACCAGCGTGGACCTAGCACCTAACTGTCCTGGTTTGAGTACTGGCTCTTCCACTTGGTAGCAGCATGACTCAGGCAGGTCACTTCTCTCCCTTAGTGTCCTTATTTAGAACCCAGATAAGCCAGGAGTGGGGGGATGCATGCCTGTAATCCCAATGGTTTGGGAGGCTGAGGCAGGAGGATAGTGAGTTCAAAGATAGCCTCAGCAATTTAGTGAGGTTCTAAGCAACTCAGTGAAATCCTGTCTCGAAATAAAATATTAAAAAGGGCTAGGGTGGTTAAGCACCCCTGGGTTCAATTCCCAGTACCAAAAAGAAAATAAAATAAAAAGGGGGGCTGTAGTTGTGGCTCAGTGGTAAAGTGCTTGCCTAGCATGAGTAAGGCACTGGGTTAAATTCTCAGCACAGCATATAAGTAAATGAATAAAAGTCCATCAACATCTTTAAAAATAGTTTAAAAAATAAAATAAAAATAAAAAGGGATGGAGATGTAGCTCAGTGGTAAAATGCCCCTGGGTTCAATCCCCAGTGCTGAAAATAAAAACGAGCACTTAAAAATATCTCCTATGTCCCTGCAAAGACTTGGTGTTTTGGGGCATTTTTGTGGTACTGGGGATTTAACCCCGGACTTCAGAAATGCTAGGCAACTACTTTACCACTGAGCTACATTCCCAGCCCCACACAAAGAATGGTATGTCAAAATTCATAATAGCAGCCAGGCACAGTGGCGCACACCTGTAATCCTAGCAGCTCAATAGGCTGAGACAGGAGGATCACAAGTTCAAAGCCAGCCTCAGCAACTGGAAGTGCTAAGCAACTCAGTGAGACCCTGTCTCTAAATAAAATACGAAACAGAGGGCTGGGGATGTGGCTCAAGAGGTAGCGTGCTCGGTCTGGTATGCGAGCGGCCTGGGTTCAATCCTCAGCACCACATACCAACAAAGGTGTTGTGTCTGCCGATAACTTAAAAAAAAAAAATACGAAACAGGGCTGGGGATGTGGCTCAGTGGTCAAGTGTCCCTGAATTCAATCCCCACTACCCACCCCCAAAAATGCTCATAATAGCATTATTCATAATAACCAAAAAGTGAATACAATTCAAATGTGACTGAATAAACAAAATGTGGTATATCCATACAATATGATATTATTGAGCAATAAAAAGAAACAAACTATTAATCCATATTAGAACACAAATAAACCTCAAAAAGTTAGCTTGTGTGAAAGAAGTGCAAAAGACTACATATTGCATGATTTCATTTATATGAAATGTGCAGAAAAGGGATCTCTATACAGACAGAAAGTAGATTAGTCTCAGGGGATGGGATTGGGAACACAAGTTGACTGCAAATGGGGATGAGGAATCTCATAAGAAAAGTTCTAAAGGTGAGTTATTAAGATGGTTGCATAAGTCTAAATCTACTTAAAATTGCTGAATTGGACAATGGGTTAAGTATGGTATGTCCATTTAAAAAATAGCGTCTTATAGGATTGGTATGGAGGTTAAATATCAGAGGTTTTAGGACAGAGACTGGCATGCAGAAAGTGTGGCAAATATTATTATAGAACTGACGTCTGCAGCAGTTCCCTGAGGTGCCTTCTATGGGAAAAGTGCAGCTAGGCAAGTCCTCTGCTTCCAAATCCTTGAACACCATCATTATTGCCTAGATGGACCAAAGAAGGGGAAGGGCTGGCATCCAGGTTCCCAGGGTCCCTTTCTGCCCTTACTCTGGAGGTTTCATAGGGGACACATGTCATTTTTTTGGTGAGTGTGAGAAGGTGGTGGCCCTCCTCATCTCATAGGCTGAGAACGGGGTCGAGTGTCCTCTACTGTAGGCAGTGGGAATTGCATCGGGTGAGCTGGCCTGCCTGGGTAATGGTGACCACTCACTTCGTGTTTCAGCCCTCCTAAACATTGTGAGGAAGCCGCAGTTGTCCCTTTCACTGGGAGGGATGCTGCAATTCAGAGTGTCTACGTGATCTACCCAGTAGTACACAGCTGGTCCCCAGTTCAAGGCTTCTGCAAAAGGTGGCTTGATGACCCCAGGCCATTGCAGCTAGAGAAACTCACTCTGACTCCTGCCTCAGTAATCTCGGACCCTATGCTGGAGTGCCTGGTTAAGGGAAGGGGACGAAGGGAAAGTAAAATCGGAGGGGATTCATCCTCTATGGAAGGACTCTCAGTAGCACTGGTCCCTTGTTAAAAGCCAAAGCTGCTAACTTCAGATTTGGGGAGCTGGCAGCTTTTGGAGTGGGAGAAGGAAGATCTTCACTGTTATGTAATAGTCACTATTTATTCATACAGAAGATTTTCTTGGGTGTTCTTGCCTGTGTCAACATTGTGCCAGGTGCGGGAATGCAAATATGAAAGACTCCTGGGGACAGGGGGACTCTGGAGTCCAGGGGCCTATATGGGCCCAAGCCTCTTCTGGCATCTCAGCCAGAGAATAGAGAAGAGCGGGATCAAAGCAGGTGCCCTTTGCCCCACAAGCAAAAGAAATCTAGCACTGCTGTCTGTCTCTGCTCTGCCCCCCCCCCCAAGCTGTGAATAGCATCATCTTTCCTTCCAGAACTTTCCTCAAGTAGTGGTGTGTGTGTGTGTGTGTGTGTGTGTGTGTGTGTGTGTGTGTGTGTGTGTGTTTGGGTCATGGTTCTTGAGGTAGTTAGGAATCCTGGAGACTAGATCAAATTTAGCCAAGTAACCTGGCAGGACCCATGGATTTCCCTCATGACAGCTGCCCTGGAGATGTCTTCTGCAGAGGACTTAGGGGATGACTGTTTTGAGCAATAAAACACCACACCGCCTGGTCCCTCTCACCCTGGCCTCCCTTTCACCTCTAGATCCTGACAAAGGGAAGTGAGGGAATTAGACCCATCTTATCCCTTTCTTCTCAGATGTTATTTGATGTCATGTAGGAAAACTATGCCCCCATGGTCACTGCTGGGAAGGCCAGGATGCACTCTGCATCATTTGACAGAAACTCTTCCTTGTCCTGGCTCCAGAATGAGATATTTCTCCTTAAGTCCCCCCTTCCCCCAGCATCCTCCCACCCTCTTCCTCCAACCCATCACACACCAATTTCTCTTTTCTGCAGATGGGAACAGCCATATGCAAACAACCTGATTTTTATCAAGAGAGAGAGATTCCATTCACTCATTTATTCATTCACGAATATTCATTGAGTTCCTCTTACATCTGCGCACAGATCTAGGCAGTGGGGATTTAGAGTGATCAAGACAAAGTGTTGGGCTCTTCTGGGCAGCCAGGGCATCAGCTCAGTTCCAGACTAATGGGAGAGACACACCAAGGAACAAACACATTCACAGACTTTCCTATAATAGTAAGCTGTGCAGACACTAAAGAAGGGTAAAAGGATGGAATGTGCTGAGGTTTGTGTGCTGAATGATCAAAGTATTTAGTGGGAATTCACTTTTTCCTTGTTTTACACTCTTTGAGGGAGCTGAGAGTGAGGGTCTGTGTGTCCCTTCAGCCACCTCTTCAATTCATTTTGGCAGTTCAGGACTCAGAGTATGACTTTAGGGGTGGCTACAGAGCAAGCCCTTTGTAATTCTGTTAAGAGGTGGGATATACTTAAGATACTGCATTAGAGAAATGGAAACAGGTACTGAGAAAACCTATTTATCATCTTCCACGAGTGTAATAACACCCCACAAATTAATTTTTTCCTTTATGCATCTTGCTTGTGCATACTGAATTCATTCTACAAACATTTTTTCCAGTATTGTGACTGAACTCAGTGTTGCTTTACCACTGAGCTACACCCACTGCTATTTTAATGTTTTGAGACAGTCTCGCCAATTTACCAAGATTGGCCTCGAACTTGGGATCCTCTTGCCTCACTCAGCCTCCCCAGTAGCTGCGATTACAGACGTGCACTACGACGTCTGGCCTCAACGAACACTTTTTGAGTCCACTGTGTGCCAGGCACTGTCCTTGAGGCTGGAAATTCTCTGTCTATAGGAATTCTTGCTGCTCAGTTTATAAACCACCATCGCCTCATTTATCTCTTCCCTTAACATTGTATGTGTTTCATATCTGTTGATTCACATAGCTCTCCATCAGTCCCAAGAAGGCAGATATGAACGTTCCCATTTTGCAGATGCGAAAAGTATGACTGCTAAGGGAAAAAACCGAGTTGCTTTGCGATGACTAAATGCCAGGACTCCACTGGGCCACGTGCAGCAGCGCATCTGGCCCCTCGCGATCCCACCCGCGCACGCTCGCTCTTTCCCTCCCTGCCGCCGCCGCGCCGGGTCCACGTGTGTGTGTCTGTGTGCGGAATGGGGACGGGGGCGGTGCCGCCGGAGGGGTGGGGTCGAGGCTAACGTCACGGACAGTGCTACCCAATCAGCGGCGGGCTCGCGGCCCCGGCGCTGGTATTGGGGCAGCGAGGGGGCAGTTCTCTATAACGCGGTCTCCGGGAGCCAGCGGGGAAGAAAGAAGCCGAGCGGGCGGAAGGCGCCCTCCCCGCCGCCTGGGCCCGGGCACCGGGTGCCGGGCCGGGGTCCTTCCCGCCTCCGGCGACCGCCGGCCGCTTTGTTTTCCCCGCCTCAGCGCTTCGGGCGACTTGGGAGGGCTCTCGCCCGGGCTGCGCAGAGAACGCTGCGGCAGGAAGGGCGGCTGACCGCGCCGGGACTCGCAGGGACCCAGGAGTCCGGCCGCCGGGAGGGCCGCGTGACGAGATCGAGGAGGGAGCCAGAGCGCCGCGGGCCGGGGTAGCGGGCTCGGGGCGCCCGTGAGCACAGACCTCCCCGTCGAGGGGGGGCGATGTTCCCCTCGCCCGTGGGCTCTTCGGGCAGCCAGGGCATCCCGCCACTGGGACCAGGGCCCCCTCAGTGGGCACCCCCTCAGGCTGCTCCATGGAGACTCTGTGTCCCCCTCCCCGCCTGGCAGTGCCGGCGTCCCCGCGAGGGTCGCCCTGCTCCCCTACACCCCGGAAGCCGCGTCGGGGGACACAGGAGTTCTCTCCGCTGTGCTTGCGTGCCCTTGCCTTCTGCGCCCTTGCCAAACCCCGGGCGTCCTCTCTGGGCCTGGGGCCTGGGGAGCTGGCGCCACGGGCCCCGGTGCTGCGGGGCCCTCGAGCCTCCCTGTGCACCGGCAGCTGGGCCCCGGATGGTCTGAAGTACCTCGGGGCACAGGCCGGGCAGTTCAGTGATCCAAAATACCCGGCGGGCGAGGATGCCGGTGTCGCGGTGTGCCCGGGCGGCGGAGAGGAAGAAGAGGGAGGAGGCAGCTTCCCGCACTTCGGCGCTCGCTCCGACGCACCTCCGGGCCGCTGCCCGGAGCCCCGGCGTCCTCGGGAATCTTCGACCAGCTCCGCCTCGGCTCCGCCTGGGCCAGACCAGGGTCTCGAGTCCCAGCCTGATCCAGCCGCCTGCCCGCCTCAGGATCCTGGCTCCCTGCCTCCGCCGCCACCTGCGGGCCTCTCCACCGAGCCCGCATGTCCCGGGGCGGCTCCCGAGCCATCCCTGCAAGGCCAGGAGGCTGCAGTGGATGGAAACCCCCCGCTGGCGGCCCCCGAGGCATCAGCCGTTAGTCCCTCGACGGCCAGCGCAGCTCCGGCCCCGCCGGGCGATCTCCGCCAGGAACATTTCGATCGTCTGATCCGCCGGTCGAAACTTTGGTGTTATGCAAAGGGCTTCGCCCTGGACACTCCGAGTTTGCGCCGGGGTCCCGAGCGGCCGCCAGCGAAAGGGTCGGCCCGGGGAGCAGCCAAGAAACGCCGGCGGCCACCTCCGCCCCAGCGCAGCGCGCAGCCCCGCCGCCCTGCACCGACACTCCCCACCAACAGCACCTTCAGCCTTCTGGACGCCTTTCCTTGCCCTCCGGCCCTGGTGGTGGGGGAGGACGGAGACTTAGGGCCTGCATCTTCGCTTCGCCTACAAGGAGACTCTAAGCCCCCGCCTGCCCACCCCTTATGGAGGTGGCAGATAGGGGGACCCGCCGTTCCTGAGCCCCCTAGCCTCAAATTCTGGGGGGTCAACCTGGAAGAACTCTAAGTGTGGGATCTGTTCTGCCAAGTTTGGGAAATTGGGGCTACTGCCAAACTGCGGGCTTGAGGAGACCGCCTCATTTCCCACATTTGCCTGTTCCCTTCCTTTAGGTTTCTTGGGCTGTGGGCAGAGAGACCTCAAATGACAGTGAGCTTTAAGCACCTAAGAGGTCGGGGTGAGGTTCCCTCCAACTCATCTTTGCAGAGGAACCGAGGGCTGGAGTCGGGAGAAGGCTTGACCCCTTAAGGCTGAATGACACGGATTCCAATCCCTCCTCCACCTCGGCTCTCTGGGGCAGGGCCTTCACACCCCAGGGGGGAGAGAAGGAGGCTGGCTCTGGACTGGGAAAAAAAAGGGGGGTGGTGGGGGAGACCTTGGTGATGGACAAACCGGTTGTTTCTGCGTTGGAGGGCTAGCCTGGGGGTGTGGGGGCTGTGGTAGGGGTGGGAAGGTGATTGGCAGCGCCCCGGGGGCATCCCCACCCCCATCGCCCAGGCCTTTAACCCTTCACTCCCTACCGGCCTTCTTAGCACCACCAGATCTGTGATAGGGGAAGGGGGGCAAATCACCTCCTTCCTGTTTCCTTCCTAGGGCCCCCTAAGTTGGAGTGACCCCTTAATTGATGAAATCTTCAATATCAGCCACCAGCCTTTCCCTTTTGTCCACTTTTGGAGTTTCTTCAGTTTTTCTTTGCTTTTTGTTCATAAGCTCTGATGGTAAAAGAGCACCCCCCACCTTGGTAAATTGGCCTTCTCCCCAAGTTGCTCTTCATAGGAAGAGGGGCAGTGCTGAGGGACCCCGCCCCATTGAGGAGTTTGCCTGGGGAAGGGGCTGGGGACTGTCCCAGGGAAAGCAATGGAAGGTGGAAGAAATCAATAAAGTCAGACCAAACAAGTTGCCATTCGAGGTCCACTCCACAAATTCATGGATGGGAGGGGGGTTGAAGTAGAGGGCTGGCCTGATTCCGTTCTTTGAACACCCAAACAGCCCCCTAAAGGGTGGAGACAAAACAAGCAGTATTTTACAGAGTGCTAAATGAAAGGGCTCTTGGCCTAACCTCTAGGGTCTCCTGGGGTTCGAAGGGGAAAGTTTGGGTTTGGATGGGACCTGGGCTGAGGTACTTTCTTCCTCCTCTAGCCACAGGCATTTCGGGAGTTGTCAGGGATCTGATGGATCCGAAGGGGGCAGGGCCAGGGGATTAGGTTTGAGGTCAGAGGTTCTGTTTTCCAGGCGAGGGGAGAGATAGGCCTGGGCCACGCCCCAGCCCAGAGGGTTCCCTGGAGTCGTAGAGGGGTGGAATGAACACTTTCGTCCACCTTTCCAGGTGAGGTCAGAGGAGGCCAGGTCTCAGGGTGATTCCTGGCTGAGGTGAGGGGCAGTTGTGGGACCCTTCTGCCCATATTGCGCTGGTGAATAGCGCTCCCTCTTCCCCCAAAACCAGGGTGAAGGAGGAATAATTCCCACATACAACACTGGGGAAGGACTTGTCTCCTTTTCTGTGAAAATGCTTTGTAAAAAGTTGTTATTGTTTGCATAGAGCAGATTCTTGAGAAAAAGTGTTTTGCACCACAAAATTGTGTGTGTTTTCAAAGCTGTCTCCTTTCATTTTTCTTTCCCTGGGGGTCAGGGTGGGGGTGGGGTGGGTGGGCGTGTGGTGGGCACTGCTCTTTTAACATCTGGCCTTTATGAACCCTGCTGACCTCCCCTCCCCCCTCCAGCTGTGTCATTGGAAGGAGGAAGGAGGGTGGGAGAGTGCCTTCCATTCCTCGGTGTTTCAGAGGTATCCATCTTGACCCCCAAGAATAGAGGAGAGGAGGAAGGGAGGCACTGGGTCTGAAGGGATGATGTTTGTGGGAGGAATTGGTAAAGGCAGGCTTCCTGATTTTAAAAAGCTCCTTGCTTTTAGTGATATGGTCTGGGTCAGCTTTGGCCTTTTGGACCTGCCTATAACTGGGGATGGAGTGGCTTAGCTTTGGGCAAAGGAGAAAGGGATGCTGGACAGGAGATTCCCTTCTTATATCCTGTCTGAGGGGCAGGAGGTGACAAGTTTGGCTGCCCCCACCCCCATGAAAGGATTTATCCTTGTCCTGGAAGGAGGCAGTGGTGAGTTAAAAAACATATCTTTGGGTCGAATCTAGAATTCCCCTTCTTGCTGAATGAAGTTCAGTTTGGAGACTCTCAGGACTCCTAGTGACTGCACAGAATGGGGAACTGAATTAGTTTCCTCAGGTTGCCATAACAAGTTTCCACAGACTTGATGGTTTAAAGCACAGAAGTGTACCCTCCTACATTTGTGGATGCCAGAAGCCCAAAACTATGGTATTTGCGGGGCTAGGCTCCCCAGAAGGCTCTAGGGGGAAGTACCTTCCTTGCCTCTTCAGCTTCTAGTGACCCCAGGCATTCCTCTACTGCACATCACCCCTCAGCTGCACATCACCCCTCCTCTCTGTCTCTTATAAGGCCACTTGCCAATGGCTTCACAGTCCACCCAGTAATCCGGGTTGATCTCGTCCAGACATCCTTAATTACATTTTCAAGACCCCCTTTCTAAGTGAGGCGGTATTCACAGGTTCTGGAGGGCTCGGGGTTAAGACATGGACATACCTTTTTGGATTCCATCATTCAACCCACTACAGAAACTAAGTTCCAGAAAAAAGAACATTGCCTAGACCTGGGGGGAAGGAGGCATAATAGAGTGAGTACTGGGTTTTGGTGTGGGTCATGGCTTCTTCTTGAGCTGGGGCCACAGTCCCTTACAGGAGTAGCTGGGAAAAGGGGAATGTCTGACTCCTTGCTTTCCCCAAGCGAGGATCCTGGGACTCCCCTCCCCCACCAGTATACCCAAGCCTCCAGGAGGGGTGGGGGAAGCTGGCTGTGGCTCCAAAGAGTTTCCCAGACAGTAGGTGCCCAGAGCCCCAGCTGCCTCTCCCCCGTTTCTGGCATTTGGGGACTTGGAAGTCACTGGTCTTATTTCTGTTTGGGTTTCTAAGTTCTATTCCTGACTCATCTCCTTTCCTTTAAGTCCTCTCGGTGGGCCTCCAGGTTCCTGCCCCTCCTCCTCAGGCTGTTGGCAGCAGCACAGAGTGACACTCACTTGCTGACCCCAACTGCCCTCCTTCAGCCTCCTCCCTCCTCCTGGCAGCCTCACTGCCCCCATGCGATCAAGAGGCCTGACTTCTGCCCCCTAAAACTGCTTTTTGCCTTAGTCACCCTGACAGCCTCACCCACAAATCCAGTGGTCACTTCCCTTCCCGAAATTCTTCATTACCTGTGACACTGCTAGTTGCTCAAAAGGCTCCCCTTCTCCTCGGTCTCCCAAGGTTCTTTATCTGTTTCCTTCCTTCCTTCCGTCCTCAGGAAGTTTTAAAATGAGGGGACTCTGAGATGTCCAGGTGGCCCCCTGTCCATCTCCCCACAGGATTCCCTTTTCTTCCTCTCTAGTCTTCAGATTGCACCTGCATAGTGACTCCAGACAACTGTTCCTTTCTCTCCTCCCTCCAGCCTGAGCTTTGGCGCTTAAACTGGCAACTCATTCTCTCCCTAATCCTCCTGGTCAAGTCCCTATTCCCATTAGTCCCATTTTCTCCCCGTGACCTCCCCAAAACTCAGCACCTTCAATTCCCAGTGGGGTCCTCCCATTGGAGCCCTGGTACCCATTTCCACCCCATCCCCTGCTTCTCAACTCCCCAGGATCTCTGGCACCTATCACCTCCATTCCAACATGGCTCAGAGTCCACAACTCTAACCTGGATTATTACAGTAGCCACTAACTAGTAAATGGGCATTTGATTTTTCTCTGATTCCCTCATATATGGTTTCTTCTTAATGGGTTTCCTGATTAAGGAATGCATTCTGCTGTCATATATAACAAATTAGAATAAAAATTTTAAAAAAAGTGAAACAAGAGGTACAAGATCATTGTAGAGGGGAGCAAGGAAAAAAATGACAAATAATTATAACCATGTAGTCGATACCCTAGCTTTGGGGTATTAGCTTGTCATTTGGGGTCCTGTGTGATTTGACTTCTTGTGCAACTTTATCCCCTTTTACTACACTGGAAGGTTCTTCCTTCCCCAGCTGTCTTCCTCTCCCTCCCTCTATTCTTTTCTTTTCTTTCTTTTTTTTTTTTTGTATCAGGAATTGAACTCAGGGGCCCTTAACCACTGAGCCACATCCCCAGCCCTTTTTTGTATTTTATTTAGAGACAAGGTCTTGCTAAGTTGCTGAGGCTGACTTTGAACTCACAATTCTCCTGCTTCAGCAACCCCACCCCCCAGCTGCTGGGATTACAGGAATGTGCCACCATGCCCAGCACCAAAGACCATTTAAGATAGCATCTCGGGCTGGGGATGTGGCTCAACTGGTAGCGCGCTCGCCTGGCATGCGTGCGGCCCGTGTTCTATCCTCAGCACCACATACAAAGATGTTGTGTCCGCCGGTAACTAAAAAATAAATATTAAAAAATCTCTCTCTTTAAAAAAAAAAAAAAAGATGCCATCTCTTCCATAGAGACGTCTTTGATATCCCTATTGGATGTGTAATCCATGTCACTTTTTTTTTTTAAAGAGAGAGTTTTTTTTTTAATATTTATTTTTTAGTTCTCGGCGGACACAACATCTTTGTTTGTATGTGGTGCTGAGGATCCAACCTGGGCCGCACGAATGCCAGGGGAGCACGCTACCGCTTGAGCCATATCTCCAGCCCCCATGTCACTTCTTGACCCTCTTCACTCTTTTGTTTCTGGTGGGAGGAACAGTGGAGTGTGGAGGGAGATTATGGGCTTTGGGTCAAACACTCCCATTTCCTCCCCTGCTGAGAAGTTGGGTCAGTGAACTCTTGGGAGAACCTTCTGACTTAAGCTTTCGTTTCATGACCTTGTCTTTGGTCATAACTGAAAGTCACTGATATGTAACATTACTTCTGAATCCCTCCTGCAATTGTAAAAGTTTCCTGAAAATCAGCCAGGATTGCAAGTTTGAGGCCAACCTCAGCAACTTAGTGAGGCCCTGTCTCAAAATTAAAAAATAAAATGGGCTGAGGATGAAATTCAGTGGTAGAGCACTTGCTTAGCATGCATGAGGCCCTGAGTTCCATTCCACGAACCATAAAACAAAACAAAACAAAAACCTTCCCAGGAAGACATTTTCTAATGTGCCAACTCTCACTACATGGTGTTTCCATTTTCCTTAAGATGAAAAGCTAGGGTATCAACTACATGGTTATAATTATTTGTTTTTGTTTTTTTTTTCTCGCTCCCCTCTACAGTGATCTTGTACCTACTGCTTCACTTTAAAAAAAAAATTTTTTTTTTTTTTATGGGGCTGGGGATGTGGCTCAAGCCGTAGCAAGCTCGCCTGGCATGCGTGTGGCCCGGGGTTCAATCCTCAGCACCACATACCAACAAAAGATGTGATGTCCGCCGAAAACTAAAAAATAAATATTAAAATTCTCTTTCTCTCTCTCTCTAAAAAAATTTTATTCTAATTTGTTATATGTGACAGCAGAATGCATTATAATTCATATTACACATATAAAGGATTTTTTCATATCTCTGTTTGTATACAAAGTATATTTACACCATTCGTGTCTTCATACATGTACTTTAGATAATTATGTCCATCTCATTCCACCATCATTTCTAACCCCATGCCCCCTCTCTTCCCCTCCTACCCCTTTGCCCTCTCTAGAATTTATCTATTCCTTCCATGCTCCCCCTCCCTACCCCCCTATGAGTCAGCCTCCTTATATCAGAGAAAACATTCGGCATTTGGTTTTTAGGGATTGGCTAACTTCACTTAGCATTATCTTCTCCAGCTCCATCCATTTAGCTGCAGATGCCATTTTATTGTCTTTTATTGCTGAGTAATATTCCATTGTGTATATATATACCACATTTTTTTTTTACCCATTCATCTACTGAAGGGCATCTAGGTTGGTTCCACAATTTAGCTATTGTGAATTGTGCTGCTATAAATATTGATGTAGCTGTGTGCCTGTAGTATGCTGTTTTTAAGTCCATTGGTATAGACCAAGGAGAGGGATAGCTGGTTCAAATGGTGGTTCCATCCCTGGTTTTCCAAGGATTCTCCATCCTGCTTTTTATATTAGCTACACCAATTTGCAGTCCCACCAGCCAGCCATGAGTGTGCCTTTTCCCCATATCCTTGCCAACACTTATTGTTGTATTCTCAATAGCTACCATTCGGATTGGAGTGAGATGAAATCTTAGAGTAGTTTTGATTTGCATTTCTCTAATTGCTAGAGATGATGAACATTTTTTCATGTATTGATTGATTGTATATCTTCTGAGAAATGTCTGTTCAGGTCCTTGGCCCATTTATTTATTGGGCTATTTATTTCTTGCTTCACTTTTCCTAGGTCCTGCCTGAATTAGTGCCCTGTACACAGCAGGCAGTTAATTAATACTTGCCCAATGCAGAGTGCTTCTTTATTTAAATACTGTAACTGCGAACTCAGGGGCACTTTACCACTGAGCCACATCTCAGCCCTTTTTTACTTTTTAATTTTGAGACAAGGTCTCACTAATTTTCCAAGGATGGCCTTGAACTTGCTGTCCTTCTTAGCCTCCTGAGTCGTTGGGATTACTGGCAGGCCCTCACACCCAGAGTGCATATTTTAAAAGGTTTATTTAAAGGACTACACCTGGCTTGGGAGTGGCACTTGGCCAGAATGCAGTTCCAGAGATTGTCCACTAGATGCCGCTCTCTGCCAGCACCAGAAAGAGGACTACGTGCTTCAGAACAGTGGGAGAAGAGATTAATTCTCCCAAGCAACTGAGTGCCCTCCAGCCTGGGTCTCTGGGCTAGGGCCTGAGCAGCAGTGATGACATGGTCCTTTCACACCAGAAACTTAAATCAGATGTCAGGTGTTTTGTATGCATTATTTTACTTTCATAGTGATAAAGAAGTATTCGTATCTGTTTAACAGATGAAGAAATGGGACTCAGAGGCTAATTGAGTTCCCCTAATAGTTTTTCTCATAGCAAAAATTTTTTCTCATAGCAAAAATTCTCAAACAACACTACGAGATAGATACTACTACTACTACTACTACTATTATTATTATTATTATTTACCAGGGATTGAACCCACAGGTGCTTAACCACTGAATCACATCCCCAGCCCTTTTTGTATCTTAGAGATAGGGTCTCACACAGAGTTTCTTAGGTCCTGGCTAAGTTGCTGAGGCTGGCTTTGAACTCGCAATCCCCCTGTCTCAACCTCCCAAGCCACTGGGATTACAGGCATGCGCCACGGGGCCCAATGAGATAGATACCATTATTACCTCCATTTTTCAAATGAGGAAACTGAGCTTCACAGAGATTAAACCTATAAAGCTACAGAAATGTCCCCTTTGAGTTTGTGCTCTTAAGGACCGTGATGCTTCCATGGGTCACCACCAAGCCAACCAGTTATGAGATGGGGTAGCCTCCACCAACATAAAGAGATCATATCTCTGTGCCAGAGACACCAACAAAGAACCCATCCCAGAGTCACCTGTAGGGGCCTGGGAGAAGCAGGACACGTGGTCCCCTCCTTAGAGAGCAGGCTTTCTTGCAGAGGAGATGGGCAGCTCTAGCTGTATAGTTTGTCCTCTCTGGGCCTCAGCATCACCACCTGAAAGAGGAAATCTTGTAACTGTGACTCTCAGACATAGGAGGCTTGTTCTGCATAATACTTTATTACAAATTCAGAGGACTTTTAAAAACTATAAGTGACTGGGGTGTATCTCAGGGACAGAGCGCTTGCCTAGCATGTTAGCATGTGAAAAGTCTTGGGTTTGATCTAGTGCAAAAAAAAAAAAAAAAAAAAAAAAAGAAGAAGAAAGAAAGAAAAAACGGCAGAAAGAAGTTAACTAAATTATACAATTTTATGACATCTAGCTTGACAAACTTTTTTTTTTTTTTTAGTGCCAGGGATCAAACCTAGGGCCACAGACATGCTAGGCAAACACTCTACCATTGAGCTACACCCACAGCCCTTTGACAAACATTTACATATGTCCACACCTGTGTGGTCACCACCTAGACCTAAATACACAACATTTCCAGCCTCTGGGAGGCCCTGTCAGGCCTACGCCCTGTTGATCCCCCTACCCAGGGGGGATGCTGGAGCCTATTGTCACAGATTAATTTGGCTTCTTCTTTTTTTTTTTTTTTTAACCTTTATTTTGTTTATTTTTATGTGGTGCTGAAGATGGAACCCAGTGCCTCACACACGTTAGGCAATTGCTGTACCACCGAGCTACCACCCCAGCTCTAATTTGGCTTGTTTTGGACCTTCATAGAAAGGGAAAGTCATTTGGGTGAGACTCTCTGTGCTGCTGTGGGGAGCAGTGGTTAACCCTCTCCTCTGCCACACAGTGTTTTATTGTATGAATATTCTGTCTCTTTTATGTTCTCCTGCTGATCGATGTCTGAGTCGTCTACAGTTTTGGGCTTTCTGTATGAAGCTGTGGGTGCAGTTTTAAGGGAATTGGAAAAAAACAGTGAAGAGAAGTTCAGGGAGCCGACGCTTCTTAAGCATTAACTATCTGTGGCAATGGGCTAAGGGCTGGAGATGACAAATGACTAGGCCCTCCTATTTCTCTTGCAGGTCACTGCCTAGTCAGGAAGGAAGCAAGGGAGCCAAGGGTACTGGTGCAGCCTGACAGGTGTGAACATGGAAATGGCTGAGGATTGGGGGGACAGTGGAGCACATGGGAAGAACACAGGGGTGGGGTTCAGGGAGAGCTTCCTGGAAGAGAGATCTGAGTTCAGTCTTGGGGGTTATGTTGGAATTCATGGAGGGAATAAAGTCCAGGAGGTGCTGAAGACAGAGCACGAAGCTGGCAGAGCATGTGCAAAGTCCCTGAGGCTTTCTGTAGTGAGTGAGACTTTAGAACTGGAGGACAGGGTGCCTATGACAAGAGATGAAGTAGACAGGGATTGGATCACAAAAGGTCTTCTGTATCAGGGTAAGGAGATGAGCACCTCAGCGATGACCTGATCAGATTCTACTTATTCTTTGTTCAATAAGCATTAATTGAGGGGCTGGGGATATGGCTCAAGTGGTAGCGCGCTCGCCTGGCATGCATGCGGCCCGGGTTCGATCCTCAGCACCACATACCAACAAAGATGTTGTGTCTGCCTAAAACTAAAAAAAAATAAATATTAAAATTCTCTCTCTCTCTTTAAAAAAAAATAAATAAAATCATGTAAAAAAAATAAGCATTAATTGATTTCCTACTATGTACTGAACATCACACCAAGCACTGGGAGAACATGGTGAGCAAAAGAGGAAGGAGAAAAATATGAGAGGCTAGGTAGGGGCTGGGCTGCAGGACATTTCTCTAGGGAAAAGAGATGCTTGACATGAGCTTAGAAGGATGTCTAGGAGTTTACAGCAAGGAGAAGAGAGAGAAGAATGTTCCAGGCAGAGGGAATGGGAAGGGTATGGCCTTGAACATGGGACCTGAGGGATGTCAGTATAGCTGGGGCCTGTCATCAGCAGGAGAGGCTGGGGGGGGGGGTAGGTAGGAGCAGAGCTGGCAGGACTTGCAGGCCAAGGCCAGGATTGGGGCTTGTTCTGAGAGCCCTGGGATGCAGGGCGGTGACAATCAGGTTCTTGGAAGGGATCCTTGTGGCATCAGCATGACTATGGGGACAAAAGCTGATGTGAGGAGATAGACTCGCAAGCCACCATCATGGTCCAGGCAAGTGGTGGCCTGCACTAGGCGGACCAGAGCAGGTGTGCAGCGGGGTGGACACAGGTACAATTGTTCAGGTATGAGGAAGATGACATCTGGGGAAAGGGCAGGAGAGAGGACAGGAGTCAGAGTCTGAGGCTCTGGCTTTAATTCCGGAGTTGACAATGATAGACAGGAAATGGGGGTTCATCCTAAACTCAATATTTGGGTGTCTAGAATCCGAGGTGCCTTTGAGGCATCCACGTGCAAAATGTCAAGTCAATATTTGGGTCTGGTGCTCAGAGCAGAGGTAAGGGCTGGAGGTATTTTTGTGGGGTCTCCTGGGTGTGTGGGGGAGTGAACCCTGGGGTATTATGTGTGGTGGTCCAGGGAAAGGCTGAGAAGGAGCCAGGCTCAGTGACACACGCGTGTAATCCCAGCTCCTCGGGAAGCTGAGGCAGGAGGATCACAGATTCAAGGGTAACTGGGCAAGTTAGTGAGACTTTGTCTCCAAGTGAAAAATAAAAAGGGCTGCGGATGGAGCTCAGTGGTAGGCACCTCTGGGTTCAATCCCCGGTACTAAAATGAAAAAAAAAAAAAAAGATGTGGGTGGGGGGAAGGAGAAAAAGAAAAACTGAGATGGGAAGAGAGAGAGGAAGGCTGAGGAGGGGCCTGGTGAGCAGCTGTGTGTCAGTGGGTACCAGGAAGGGGTGGGGCAGGAAGACTGGTTTGGAGGCGGTGAGGACCCACAAAGGGGAATCAGGGGAAGCAGAGGGCAGCCTCCCTGGAGAGTGGTACTGAAGCAGAATCACAGGCTCCCCAAAATGGAGCATCCATGTTCATCTCTTCTCAAGTTCAAGAGTCAAATTGACCACAACACAATAATTCCGGGTGACTCTAACACACATCTTTCACCACTGGATAGACCTTCCAAAGAAAAGCTGAACAAAGAAACTATAAAACTCAACAATACAATCAATAACTTAGCTTTAACACATATATGTAGGGGCTGGGGATGTGGCTCAAGCGGTAGCGCGCTCGCCTGGCATGCGTGCGGCCCGGGTTCGATCCTCAGCACCACATACCAACAAAGATGTTGTGTCCGCCGAGAACTAAAAAATAAATATTAAAAATTCCCCCTGCCCTCTCTCTCTCCTCTCTCTTTAAAAAACAAAAAAACAACAAAAAACCCCACATATATGTAGAATATTTAATCCTTCAACAGGTGAATACACTTTCTTCTCAGCAGCACATGGATCCTTCCCTAAAATAGACCATATATCATGCCACAAACCAACTCTTAACAAATACAAAAAAAGTAGAGATACTACCCTGCATTCTATCAGATCACAATGGAATGAAATTAGAAATTAATGATAAAATAAAAAATAAAAACTCCTCCAACACATGGGCAGATTAGTAGGGTGGACACTGGCTGGAATCTCAGATCCTGGCCTGGTGCTGGGTGGGTCTGCTGCTCTCGAGGGATTGGACAAGAATGACCAGGAAAGGAAAGACTGCTGCCTGTGGGGGAGGCCTGGGTTCCATCCCCAGCATTTTTAAAAGAAAGAAAGGGGGAAACAAAAGCCCAGGGAAGGGTGTAGAGTGAGAAGGTCAAGCGCAGTCCCTTGCGGGATATTAATGAAGGTGAGAGGATTGCCCTGGGAGGTAGGGGAGATGCCGTGGAAGTTCTGGTGACCACTGCTGGTTGTCCACCTACATCTGTGTTCCCACCTGGCCGCCAGGTAGACTCATTTTCCAGCTTCCTGCATGTCAGGTATGACCATGGGATTTCATTCTCACCTTAGGAACTCTGGCTTGGAAACCCATGACCTCTCTATTTGCTCTTTTCCTTTCCTACTGCCAGGACTGCCGCAGGGCAGACACCCAGCTTTGGTCAGGAGACCAGGGCAGTGCCTGGGAGGCAGCACAGCCGCAGCACAGAAGGACTTGGTCTTGGAATGACTGTGAAGCGTAGTTCCCTGGCACCTGAGAAAGAAAGAGACCTTACATTCTTTAAGCCACTGGTTTTTTTTGTTTGTTTGTTTTTTTAATTTCTTAGTTATGGGATTTCAACCCAACAAACCCAACTTAGCCTAACTAAGCTTATTCAGTTTGGTGGAACTCAACTAGACATCTAATTAGTCTAACAAATAAAAAATGACTAGTGGGGCTGGAGAGGCAGCTCAGTGGCAGAGCATGTGCTTAGCAGGAGCAAGGCCCTGAGTTTAAGAGTGTTTGCCTAGCATGTCGGAGGCCCTGGGTTCGATTCTCAGCACTGCATATAGATAAATGAATAAAATAAAGGTCCATCAACATCTAAAATAATAATAATAATAATAATAAAAGAATAGAAATTAGCCTAATTCAATGAACTCATCCAAGAGCCAGGAAGGGGCTGGAGGTGTACGTAGCTTGGTGGTAGAGGACTGGCAGAGCATTGGTGCCAGTTTCCATCCCCAGCAACCCCGCCCCCCAAAAAAAGGAGCCAAGGAAGGGGTGGATTAAAAAGGAGAAACTGGGGGACAGTGTCGAAGGTTGTGCAAAGATCAGCTAAAATGGGAGGAGGACGGCCCACTGGCCTTCGCAAGTAGGAGGTGACTGGGGAGCCCTAGTGAGCCCCTCCAGGGGAGTGGGGAGATGAGACAGGAGGGAAAGAAGTGGGCCCAGCAAATGCAGGCATCTCTTTTGTGGGACTTGGAGGAGGAGGAAGGGCAATGATGAGGAAGAATCTAGAAGGGGGCTTAGAATCCAGAGTGAATGCAGGGAGTTAGTAGAGGGTGAGAGAATGAGGCATCTGGAAAGAGGAGGAACCAGCGGGCTGAGACATGGAGCTCCAGGGGACAGGGAGGGACAGAAGCATGCTCCCAGACATGCACACACACATACACACACATACACACACACACACACACACAGCACATGCACAGCACACGCACACTGGCTCTTGAGAGAAGCTCCGTGAGCCTGGAAACAGGCTAGCTGGCAGCTGTGGCGGGGGGAGGGGAGGCCCTCCTAGACAGTTTCTATTTTCTCTGGGAAGTGGGAGACTAGATTGGGGGGTGCTATGAGGGGGAAAGGGCCTTTGGAGCTTGGAGAGAGGGGATCTAGAACAATACTGAGATGTCTAGAAGCAGGGAATTGGAGGCCCCAAACTTTCTAGCTGGGGTGCGAGTGGTTTCTTCCAGCGAGCCCAGCTGCCATCCAGGAGTGCGGCAGGCAGGCTGTTAGCCCAGAGTGGCAGGCAGCTCAGGCACAGGAGGTCAAGGACCCTAAGGGAGAGGGAGGATGGTGAAGTGCTGGATGGATCAGGGTTGGAAAGGGAAGGAAGCAGAAGCCAGGGCTGGGGGATTGGTGGGTGGGGCCGGGAGTTCAGTGGGAGAGGGTGTGGAGGGTGTGGAGGTGAGCTGGAGGGCACGGAGCCCCCAAGCATGGAGGGAGAAGGGGGCAGAGGCCTGGGAAGGGGTAAGGTTGGTCCGAGGAGGCCGCCTACCTTGTGGATTTTGTGGGAACCCGAGGCTGACAGGCTGATGGCAGAACTTAAAGAGGTGTTCTGGGAGTCAAGAGCCAGAGTCTTTGAGATCTGAAGGAGATGGGGAGGAACACCCTGGAAAGAGCAGGGCAGGGGGTGTCTGCGCCTCCTGTGTGGGTCAGCCCCTCCCTCTGTCCCAGGTCTCTGTTTATCCCTAGGTTCAGTGACTTCCTACATAACAGGTCAGACTTCCGGCAGGCAGAGGTGGGAGAGTCACCTTGTGGACTTGAACAGGGAGAATAAATAAGGCTCTCTTATGTTGATGACAGAAAGCTCTGCCGTATACAAAGGGCTTCCAATTCCCTACCTGTGAAATCAAGTAGGTATTTGTTGTAATGGAGGAAGAGCAAGAGAGACTAAGCAGTATCTTCAAGGTCCCTCAGCATCCCTTACCTCACCTCCTGTGATCTCCATAGGACCTTAAATTTGCTGCTATGAAACAGAAGGATCCCTTACCCTTGGTCTCATGTTTCCTGTCACCAGGAAACAAGGTCCCTGCAGTTCTAAAAGGAAACAGTGTGAAAGGAGGGGGGAAATCCGGGGTTCACTCCCGGGTTTGGAGGATCCCTGATTCCATGATCATGGCAGCGTGGCCATAAGGCCTCCTTTGGTGATTTGGTGGCTTGGAGGATGGTGATCCAGGAGCAGGAGTTGGAGAGATGTGGAGAGGCCCTGTGGAAATCATGTCTGCGCCTTCTGAGACCCTGAATATCTGTCCACATGTGTCTGGAAGGTCCTGTGGACAGGGGGCCCTGCACGTGTCCCTGGGCATGTTCGTGAGCTGTGAAGGTGTCTCTGGATGCACGTGTGTGAGTCTGAGAGTGTTTAGGAAAGTGTGAGGCCACTTCTCAATGTCCATCTATCCGTGTGCACTTGGTGTGTGTCTCTTGGCTATGTACAGCTCTGTATCTTGGCATGTGTAAGGATATGTCCCCTCTTCAGCATTGAGAGAGAAAGTAGGTCAGCTTGGAGACAGGGCAGGTGCCAATGGAGCTAGGAATCGATCGATCCCCCAGCAGTAACCAGATAGAAGGAGGAAGCCGGTAGAGGTGGGAAGAGGAGGGGCAGGTAACGTACCCTTGGACCTGGGAGTCCCCAGCCTCTTCCTGACACCTGCCCTTGGTGGAGATGGATCAAATAAGGAGGTCAGAGTAGGGGGGGGGGACCTTATTACACAGGGCCCAGGACTGCAGGGTGGGGGAGGCAGGCAGAGAGAGAAAGACACTGGTGTCCTGGCATGGGGCCAGGGGTTGGGGGACCAGCTACTGCATGAAGCAGCTGTCTGAGGCTTTGCTCACACACACAGCAAAGAAACCCTCTCTTCTTTAGGAAAAAAGGCTGTGGTGCCTCCTGACCTGCTGGAGAAAGACTCCAGAGCTATATCCCTCCTCTACCTGCGCCTGGGCATAGGGAGGAGCTGCAGGTAGACCCTGAGTGGGGACAAGGACTGAGGGTCCTCTGACCAGATGGGCAAGGAGACAAGATTTAGTTAAGAAAATGACATGGGCACCTTTCTCCAGCTGCTGGGAAGTGTGGGTTTTGCTAGGGACCAAGGCAATGGTGCTATTCTATTCTTTCCCCTGAGGAGGGACACATAGGGCCAGGGCATGCTGCCTTGGGGCCTGGCAGTATGGAAAAGGCCTCCTACCCCTCAAAATGAGTCATCCAGCCCGGGAGGTGCTTGTTAGTCTGTTCCCTCAATGTTGGACCCTGGGGTCCATGTCCCCTGCCTATAATTGGCACAGGGAGTCTGTATGCCAAGCCCTCGGTGGGACAGTGGTCCTCCCCACTGCCAAGCCTCCCTGGGGGAGCGCGTTCCTGTGCCAGGGCCCAGTGCCACCTGCCTCCAGCTTCCCACTTCCTCCTCCATCTGAGCTGCCTGCCGCAGCGGCAGCAGCACCTTCTCTCTCAGCACCTTCCAACCCAGGGCCCAGCCAAGTAGCACCCAGCCCACGGCAGCCGGCTGGCTCACAGCAGCCAGAGCTGGCACAGTCCTCAACGCCCACTCCTCCCCTCTCCCGCCTCCTCCCGCCCCTCCTTTCCTGCTTCTGAGTTCTGGGACTTCCATGGAGAGCACCCCTTCCCAGCCGTGTCTGGCCCACCCACACCATAGGCCTTCTTTCTCTCAGGGGCTCTGTTTCAGTCGCCTTGTTAATTCCAGCCCCGAGGAGCTCTGTGTCACTCTGGGACAATGTGGGTATCACCTTAGTCATTCTTTTCTGGGTTCTGATCAGTTCAGACCCACAGGGTGATCACTGCGGGCCCAACTCCCTCCAAGACAAAGTGGTCTCCTCTTCAATCTCATCCCTGTGGGCTCCATGTCACTCTGGGCCCTGTGAACTCTGTCTTGGTGTGGGCCGCTGTCAGCTCCCTGACACTCTGGACTGAAGCTTTCAGACTGGTTTGGGCCTACACAGGTGCCCTAGTGTTCTCAATCCTTCATGCTGATTCCGTGGGTGGATACCACCCTTATCAGCACTCTGGGGCCCTCTCCTTAGGATGGGCCCCTTTGGCTCTCAAGTCATTCTGGAACTCCTGTGGGTTCTATGCCTGCCTGTGTCAAAGGGAGACCCATGTGGCTCTGGTTCCTTGCAGACCCTTGTGCCTTGGCTGGGGTCCACACTGGCACTGACACCACCTCAGATGCACTGGGAACACAGACTCAGGCCCCCCTCTGGGGCTTCTGGTTTACAAGGTCCCTGGGGATTCCTGCTCATATTCAAGTTTAAGAAGCATCATTTTGATCAAGGTGGGAACCCTATTGACCCAACTCATTTCAATTCATTATTTTTTGTACCAAGGTTTGAACTCAGAGGCCCTTAATGGCCCTCTTTATTTTTAATTTTGAGACAACTTATTTTTAATTAAAAATAACAAGATTATTTTTAATCTTGCTAAGTTGCCCAGGCTGGCCTTGAACTCAAAATCCTCCTGCCTCAGTCTCCCAAGTTGCTGGGATTACCATTGTAAGCCACTGCACCAGCTGTCTCAGTGCCCTATTCTGGAGGCCCCTAGGCCCTGCATGTTGAGTGGTGCTTCTTGTGACCCCAGGTCTCTGCCTCTTCTCTCTCCCCTCTGTTTTTCCATGCCTCTAACTAACTTCCTTTCCAAAACCATGTGCCCATGTCTCTGGCCTCCTCCATGCAGGATGCAAGCACAAAGGCTTTTGTCATGCCCCACTCTGAGCCGGCTTTGGGGCTCCTCCTGACCCGCTCCCCTGTCCCTGCCTCCTGCCTGCCGACCTCAGGCCACCCCAGCTGGAGGCTGCTGCGGTAGTTTTCCATCCGGCTGTTCTCTGCCTTACATGTTGCACAGATAGATTCAAAGTCTCTGTCTATATATACCTCTCCCCCACCCCCGGTGGCGTGCGTCTCCTCTGCCAGGCTGTGGTCGTGCAGTCTGTCGCTCGTTGAGGCACTGTCTCAGATTTGCATGTTTAATATTTTATCCAGGAAGCGCTTCTGGCTGGAGCTCTGGGAGGTGGTGTGAAGCCGGCAGAATGTCAGGCCTGGGAATTGTTGCTCACGGGTGCTGGCGGTGGGACGAACAGTGACGCCAATTCCTGGCTACTTATCTGGGCTTCAGCATTGGGGTGGGGTGGCAGGGGTGGCATAGGGGAGGACGAAGAGGAGATCAGCTCCCTCAGGTTGCACCCAGAGTGTCCCTTCCTTGGGACACACCGCAATTGGCAGGATGAGCCGTGATTTGTAATTGCTTTTGGGTTCCCATGACTCCACCCCATCTTCATTTTCTGGGGAATTTCCGGTGGGAAGGAACCCTTGGTTCCATGGGGAAACGGTGAGAAACTCGTCCTTTTACTGAGTCACCCCTTTCTTGGGGCACACCATGGAGGAGAACAGAGTGGGCAGAAGAACAGCAGGCCTGGCTGGGTGTGACCTTGGGGTGTCATTGTGGGTGACAAGGGAGGACCTGTGAGTTCCTGTGGGTGACAAGGGAGGACTATCAGCATCTCACCTCCTTCCTTGGAATGTTGGAGATGGGAGTCTGGCCCCTGAGAATTGAAGAGAACTGTAGATGATCCCTTCTGTTCCCAGATCTTTGAAAAGGACTTGGGGGCGGGGGTGGGGGGAAGATGAGGCCTGGGCCCAGGCAGATGGAAAAATCTGAAGATGGAAGGGGAGGGGGGTAGGGAGCAGACAGACACAGCCCTTTCATTCTGACCCTTGCAAGGCATGAAATGCTTGATTGTGCCTGTGTCCAGAAGGTTCAGTGGTCAGAGGGAGAAGGGAGAGCCTGCTCCATCCCCCAGGCCCCTGGGGAACAAGATCCCCATACATTCTGCTGCTGTCTGGCAAGTTGCACATAGAAAGGGTTCTCAGATTCAGTTGGGTGTGGCATGGCCCTGGGTCCTGCTCTCCGCCATCCCTTGTGAATTTCAGGATCTGGAGGTTTATCTGTGCAGGATTTCTGGACTCAGCCCTGGTGAGGGGGGAGGAGAGAGAAAGGAGTATAGGAGGAGGGTAGATGTGATGGTCATTCAGCCTGCAACTGGAACGCCCTCCTACCCCAGACAGTTCCACATCTGCTTCCAACTGCTTCTCTCCCATGTCCCAAATTGGGAACTTCTAGCCTCGTCTTTCAGTGATGTCTTGACACTTCAGTGTGATGACTCGCTGTTCTGCTATGGAGAGGTGATTGGGTAGGAACCCTCATGTCCTGGGCATGGTGGTCCGATGTGGAAGGCTGGAGGTCTGGTCTCCCATCCTTTCCCTGTGCACACAGAGTGCATGGTTTCAATGTATGGTGAGACCCTCTTGTTGGCATTTATCAGTGACAAGAAGCTGAGAAGTCCTCCAAACAGCCACCACAGAGCCACCAAGCTGTGCACCCAAGCACAAACACTTCAAATGTGGGGACTCCCCTGCTTATGACTTTCCCATCTAGATCAGTGGTTTGCAACCACCCTTTGGGACTTTTTGACCACTTGGGACTTTTTACCCAAAGAATGACATGCAGAAGCCCAGAGAAACAGAACCAACCCATGAAACAGCATGGCTCCTTGAAGTTCAATCTAAGTTTGCTGAGTATGTTGATTTACCCAAAGAGCTTGGAGCCTTGGATTTTTGAAAAGGGTTTTTTTCTTTTTCGGTGGCGGGTACCGAGGATTGAACTCAGGGGCATTCAACCACTGAGCCACATCCCCAGCACTACTTTGTATTTTAGAGACAGGGTCTCAGGCTGGGGATGTGGCTCAAGCGGTAACACGCTCGCCTGGCATGCGTGCGGCCCGGGTTCGATCCTCAGCACCACATACAAACAAAGATGTTGTGTCCACCGAAAACTGAAAAATAAATATTGAAAAAAGGAAAAGGTTCTCTCTCTCTCCCTCCTGAAAAAAAATGAAATGAAATAGAGACAGGGTCTCACTGAGTTGCTAAGTGCCTTGCTTTTGCTGAGGCTGGCTTTGAACTTGAAATCCTTCTGCCTCAGCCTCCAGAGCTAATGGGTTGAAAGGATATGCACCACTTCGCCTGGCTTGAAGAGTGGTTTTTATCTGGGGTGATTTTGTGCCTTCTTCCTGATTTGGAACATTTTTTGGTGCTGCAGATGGAACCCAGGGCCTCAATGCTAGGCAAGTGCTCTACCTCTGAACTGCACCCCAGCCCCTGGGGACATTTTTTTGTTGTTGCTTGTTTGTCACATGTCAGGGCTTGCTCCTGGCATCTGTCTAATAGGTGGAACCCATTAGACAGGGATATTGCTAAACATCCTACAAAGCACAGGAAAAACCCTACAAACAAAGAATTGCCATGCAAAATAGCCCTAGTGCTGAGGTTGAGAAAGCCTGGTCCAGATTCTAGATGGTACTGGAATCTTTACTGTACCTATTCATTTTCCCCACTAGAGGGTACGCTCCTAGAAACTAGAAATAATGAGTCTCCTACTTGTCCGCTGCATCTACCTCAGCCTCTTACACTGAATAGGTGCTTTATAGGCATTTGTCAGATAAATGTGTGAACAAATGACTCACTTCAACATGATGGGCAGCGCTTCCCTTCCTATCCAGAGTCGGGCTGGCCTTAGGGCAGGCCCATGTGCTTCTCCTGTTAACAGGCCTTGCAAGGGGTCTTGACCCAGCAACCCTGCAAGAAAGCTAGGGAGGGCTCACCCAACGTGCCTGAGCTGTTGACTCAAATATAACAGATGCTCATCCCCAAAGGTAATTTGCATCTCATTTGCATGCTGCTTTGAATATAATTTGCATGCTGCTCCTTTAAAGTCAAAAGATGTAGATTTCCTGGGCCATATCTTGCTTTTCTCACTTCTTCACAGACCTCTATCTGTCCCTACCCCTATTTCTTTGCTCACCTTCTGGGGAACCCTTGCCCATTGGTCCCATATTTTCTTAGGATCTCTAGGGTCTGACATAAAAAGTTTAGGAAACCCACTGGAGATGAGACACAACAGAACTTCACCTGCCCCTCGTGGTGGAGATCATGGCCTTTGGTGTCAACCCAGCCTCAGCCACTCTTCATGCTGTGTGATCGTGGGCAAAGGCCCCTCCATTGTGAAGTGGGGACAATGATATTTACTTCATGGAGTTACCGTAATGATTCAACAAGAGAATCAAAGTGCCAGGCATTTGATAGAGACTCAAGGAACAGGAACCATTGCGCTTATTATTAGCCCTGGTGTTTTGGAAGTCACTGTCACCACAGAGGAATTGCTCCTCTGAACTCCCTGCTAGGCTGCCAGCACCCAGGGGATCTCTCTCTCCTCCTCCATCACTCCCCTACTCACTTTGAGCCGCTGTGGACTGGTTCATGCCTCCCACCTGTGCTGCTACCCCTTCTCCTTGGTCTTACGTCTCAACATTGCAGGGCCCCTGGGTCCCTCATCTTTTCTCCTTGGGTGTTCAACATGAGACACAGGCCAGGGACACCCAAATATTTCTCCAGCCTGGAGAATTATAGCTAACAGCTCTCTGACATCTCTTCTTGGATGTCTAAAGGACACTGTAAAATCAACCAGGCCATCACAGTATCCCGAATCTTTTCTAGTCCTTTCTTGTGCTAGGCAACCCTGCTTCAGTAAATGTTGAAGTCATTTACCTAGTTGCTCAAGCCCAAAACACCAGGACAAGTCTCTCTTTATTTCCTGTGTTCATTATTTAATGCTGTGAAACATATTATCCCTCCAAATTTAGTGGTTTCAAATAATCAGTATTGGACTGGGGCTGCACCTCAGTGGCCGAGGGCTTGGGTAGCATGTGCAAGGCCCTGGATTCCATCCCCAACACCACTAAACAAATGAACACTTATTATCTCACTTAATAGTGGTCTGAATCTAGAAGCATCTTCACTGGGCTCATGGTCCCTTTCGAGGCTACGGTCAGAACGTCAGCTGGGGTGCAATCATTTAATAGCTTGACCAGCTGGAGGACCTGCTTCCCAGGGGGCCACTCACAGGCCTGTTGGTGCTGATGATTGGTGGAAGCCTCAATTAATTCTTTGCTGTGTGGACATCTCCACAGAGCTGTTTGAGGGTCCTTATAACATGGTAGCTGGCTTCCTGCTGCGTGAGACAGTGAGAGAAGGAGCGGGGCCATAAAGCCTTTTCTGATCTTGTCTTGGAAGACACACATGTCCCTTTTACCACTTCCTAGTATATTGTCTTCTTTTTGGTATCAGGGATTGAATCCAGGGTGCTTGACTACTGAGCCACATCCCCAGCCTTTTTATTTTTGATTCTGATTCAGGGTTTTGTTAAGTTGCCGAGGCTGGCATTGAACTTGCCATCCTCCTGCCTCTGCATGCTTGGCTAAGTATATTGCATTCTTTAGAAAAGAGTCATTAAATTGGGCACAGTTGGTACATCCCTGTAATCCTAGTGACTTGGGGGTTGAGGCAGGAGGATGGTAACTTTGTGGCTAGCTTTAGCAACTCAGCAAGACCATTGTCTCAAAATGAAAAAGGACTGGATGTCACTCAGTGGTACAGTGCCCCTGGGTTCAATCCCCAGTACAAAAAAAAAAAAAAAAAAAAAAAAACCCAAAAAACAGAAATGGCTGGGGATGTGGCTCAGTGGTTAAGTAGCCCCAGGTTCAATCCCTGGTACCAAAAAAAGAAAAGAAGAAAAAGAAAGAAAGAAAGAAAGAGAGGACTAAGTCCAGCCCACATTTAAGAGGAGAATTAAGCTCCATTTCCTAACAGGAGGAATATCAAATAATTTGTGGACATTTAAAAAAAATTTTAGATGTGTATGGAACTTTATTTTATTCATTTATTTATATGTGGTACTGAGAATCGAACCCAGTGCTTCACATATGCTAGGCAAGTGCTCTACCACTGAGCCACAACCCCAGCCCTTGTGGACATTTTTTAAAATTATTTTTTTTAGTTGTAGATGGATACAATATATTTATTTTATTTGTTTATTTTTTTATATGTGGTGCTGAGAATTGAACCCAGGGCCTCACATGCAAAGCAAGGGCTCTACCACTGAGCCACAACCCAGTCCCTGTGGACGTGCTTTAAATCACCCCTCTCCCCGCAACCCCTCAGCAAGTGTTGTGGGCTCCACTGCCTAATGATGACTGGAACTGCTTCTCCCGGTCTCCACTGCTGCTGTACCCATCCTAGTCACCCTAATCACTTGCCCCTGCTCTGGCGGTGGCCTCCTGACTGGCTTTCTTGTTGGTGCTCTTGTCTGTTTATAATCTGTTCTACACATAGCAGCAGAATGGCCTTTGGACAATGTGACTGACTAGGGTCTTCTGCCTAATGATGATGAATTGCACGGGCTTTTATCCTGTTCCCTTTTAAGATCCCACTAAAATGGTAGTCAAAAAAAAAAAGGCAGGCACAATCAACAAATATATGAAAAATGCTCATCATCTCTAGCAATCAGAGAAATGCAAATCAAAACTACTCTAAGATATCATCTCACTCCAGTTAGAATGACAACTATTATGAAGACAACAATAAGTGTTGGTGAGGATGTGGGGGAAAAGGCACACTCATACATTGCTGGTGGGACTGCAAATTGGTGTATCCAATTTGGAAAGCAGTATGGAGATTCCTTCGAAAACTGGGAATGGAGCCACCATTTGACCCAGCTATCCCTCTCCTCAGTCTATACCCAAAGGACTTAAAAACAGCATATTACAGGGACATAGCCACATCAATGTTTATAGCAGCACAATTCATAATAGCTAAACTGTGGAGCCAACCTAGATGCCCTTCAGTGGATGAATGGATAAAAAAAATGTGGCATACATATACAATGGAATTTTACTCAACAATAAAAGAGAATAAAATCATGGCATTTGCAGGTAAATGGATGGCGTTGGAGAAGATAATGCTAAGTTAAGTCAGTCAATCCCAAAAAAACAAATGCTTAATATTTTCTCTGATATAAGGAGGCTGACTCATAGTAGGGTAGGGATCGGGAGCATGGGAGGAACAGATGAACTCTAGATAGGGCAGAGAGGTGGGAGGGAAAAGGAGGGGCAGGAGATTAGCAAGGATGGTGGAATGTGATGGATATCACTATCCAAAGTACATGTATGAAGACATGAATTGGGTGTCAACATACTTTATATACAACCAGAGATATGAAAAATTGTGGTGTATATGTGTAAAAAGAATTGTAATGCAAAAATAAAAACAAAGTACATGTATAAAGACATGAATTGGAATGAATTTATATACAAAGATATGAAAAATTGTGCTCTATATGTGTAATAAGAATTGTAATGCATTCCACTGTTGTGTATTTTAAAAAATAAAATCAATGAAATAAAAAAAAGAAGAAGGCAGGCATAAATCCACAAAGACATGATATCGCAGCAGATAAAAGATTTCAGCTGTGTTCTGGGAGGGTGGAAGTGGATCAAGAAAAGTCGTAGACCTATCGACCAGGAGAGAGGAAGTCAGAGGAGAAAGAGGAGAAAGGGATTTGGTAACCACATGGCTTCGGGGCCAAGGTGAGGTACAGGGAGGAAGAGCAGGTGACCCTTCCACCACTGATCTGCACAGAGAAGGCAGAAAGAAGGTTCCTGTCTCCAGGCAAAAGACCAGAAGCTTCTTACCTGGAGAAACTTAAAGACTTCAAAGAAAAATTCCATAAGCTAACATTTGGAAAGTTCCCAATGAAGCAGTTGGCTCTTTGCCCAGTCATTAAAGAGCAAAATCTCCTGGTAAAATGTCTCATTGTACCTACCCAACTTCCTGTTTGCTTTTTAATGCTTTTCCCTTAAATACAAATGGTCAGGCTGGGGATATAGCTCAGTTGGTAGGGTGCTTGCTTCACATGCACAAGGCCCCAGGTTCAATCCCCAACAGCAAACACCCCCCCCCAAAAAAAAAGTCAATCAAAGATCACCTCATAGATGAAGAAAACACCTGTGCTAGTTGGGGTCCTGTGGTGGTATATTTTGAATGAGTGGCCCCCTAGGCCCACCTATTAAAGGCTTAGTCCCTCAGCCCATGGCATGATTGGAAGGCGATAGACCCTTTAAAAGGTGCAGCCTTATGGACAGGAATTAAGTCATTGAGGAGTATCCATGAAAGAAATATAGGGATCCTGGCCCTTCCTCTCTCTACCTGTGCCTCCTGGTGACCATAAAGTGAATAGCCCTCCTCTGTCTGCCATGTGCTCTGGCCATGATGTGCTAGGTGACAGCATCTGGCAACTGGACTAAAACTGTTTAGATCCAGGATGACATGTAGAAAGGGGAGGGGGAGGAAGGCGGGCTGGGGAGGAGGAGCCCCAGACGGAGGTAAAGCTCTGAGAATCCCAGTTGGTGCCTGGGCACAGAGCTCACTCACTGCAGAGGACCTTGCTGGGCACAAGTGCCCCCATGGTGCTCAGTAATTGGCTGGAGCTGCCTGGGGAAAGTGTGTCCTCCACTCAAACACTGCAGTTGATCCAGAAAGTGCTGCAGTTGGAGGTTGCTGGTGGCACTCTATGGGGCAAACGCTATCTTGAAGTCAGATCTGGGTGGTACATTTCCAGGGCTGCCACACTTCCAGTATGAGAAAGACAAAACTGAAAAAGGAAGCTGGACATAATGGTGCACCCCTATAAATCCCACCAGCTCGGGAGGCTGAGGCTGGAAGATAGCAAGTTCAGAGCCAGCCTCACTAACAGTGAGGCACTAAAGCAACTTAGTGAGACCTTGTCTTGAAATAAAATACAAGGGCTGGGGATGTGGCTCAAGCGGTAGCGCGCTCGCTTGGCATGCGTGCGGCCCGGGTTCGATCCTCAGCACCACATACCAACAAAGATGTTGTGTCCACCGAGAACTATTAAAAAATTTCTCTCTCTCTCTCTCTCTCTCTCTCTCTCTCTCTCTCTCTCTCTCCTCTCTCTCTTAAAAAAAAAAAAAAAGAAATAAAATACAAAATAGGACTGGGGATATGGTTCAGTGGTGGAGTGCCCCTGAGTTCAATCCCCAGTATCCACCCACCGCGCCCCCACAAAAAAAGAAACTTAAAAAAAAAAAAAGAAGAAAAGGAAAAAATAAACAAAAAAATTTAAAATAAATGACCCAGAGGCAGTGGCACCTTCTGTTAGCCCAGAAACTCAGGAAGCTGAGGCAGGAGGATTGCATGTTCAAGACCAGCCTCAGAAATTTAGTGAGGCCCCAAGCAACTTAGTGAGACCCTGTCTCAAAGTAAAAAACAAAAATGGCTGGGGATGTGGCTCAGTGGTAAAGCACCTCTGAATTTTACCCCCAGTAAACACCCCCCCCAACAAAATTGTTCAAAACCCATGAAAAATAAGAAAATCTTGAAAGCAACATAGAAACAGGTTATTTACATACTGGGGAACAAGGTAAGAGGTTGCAGACTTCTCAGTGGACATAGTGCAAGCCAGAAACCAGCAGAACGCCATCTTTAAATGATTAAAAGAATAGGAACTGCTGGGCACTATGACACACATCTATAATCCCAGTCTTCAGTGGGCTGAGGCAGGAGAGTCGCAGGTTTGAGGCCAGCTTCAGAAACTTAATAAGGTCCTAAGCAAATTAGTGAGACCGTGTCTCAAAGTTAAAAATAAAAAGGCTGGGGATGTGGCTCAGTGGTAAAATGCCTCTGGGTTTTTTTCTTTGACAAGTGGTATTAGGAAAACTGGATGCTCACATGCAAAAGAATGAAGTTGAATCCTTAACCTTATACCATAGATGAAAAATAGCTCAAGAGAAAATGAAGACTTCAATATAAGATCTGAAAGTAAAAAATTCCTGAAAGAAAACAGGAGAAAATCTTCCTGACACTGAATTTGGCAGTGATTTCTTGGACCTGACAACAAATGGGCAACAAAACCAAACTTTCTATATTTTCATTTTTCTAATGAAAATATAGAAAGCAAACAGAAAAACTTCATGGATGCAAAGGAAATTATCAACATTGGAAAGGCAATCTATGGAATGGGAAATCACATATCTGATAAGAGGTTATTATTCAGAATACCTGAAGAACTCGTACAATTCAACAGCAAAACTACAACATGACATTTTCTCACAGTTGTCAGAATGGCAACTATCAAAACAAACAAGCAAATAACAACAAGAACAAAAACCCCCCAAAACAGAAAATACTAAGTGATGGTGAGGATATGGAGAAATTGTGCACTGTCAATTGGAATGGGAAAGGGTATAGCAGTTAAGGAGGAGCTTCCAAAAATTAGAGAGAATTACCGTATGCTGTAGAAGCTTCACTTCTTGGTATATATCCAAAAGGATTGAAAGCAGGACCTCAAAGAGATATTTGCCCATCTATGTTCATGGAGACATTATTCACCATAGTCAAGAGATGGAAACAAACCAAAAATCCATCAACGATTGCAGAAAATGTGGCATATATACACAGTAGAATATTATTTAGCTTTAAAAAGAAATCCTGTCATACACTCAACATGGATAAGCCTTGAGGATTTTATGCTAATTTGTTGCTCATGGTACAGTTGCAAGATGAAGAAGTTCTAGAGATCTAGAGCACAATGCTATGGACAGTTAACACTTCTGTACCGTACACCTAAAAATGGTTAAGATGATAAATCTTCTTATTTCTTTTCAGTGCTGGAAATCAAATCTTGAATATGTTATGCAAGCACTCTACTACGGAGTTACAGTGATAAATATGAAATTCTGGATTGGACAAGGACACAGAAAAAGGACATGAGAGAGAAAACAGTTACAATTAGAATAAGGTCTTTAATTTTGTTAATAGTATTGTGCCAACACTAATTGGTTTGATCATTGTACTATGATTATGTAAATTGTTGGCATTAGGGGACACTGGGTAAAGGAGATACATGAACTATCTGTACTATTTTTTGCAAGTTTTCTGTAAACCTAAAATTATTTCAGAATAAAAATTTGATCTAAAAGAAGGCAGAAAAGGGAGAACAAAAATCAGATGGAACAAAGGAAAACAAATAGCAAGACGGTAGATGTTCAAAAAACAATTCAATGATAATTAGTAGATAATTAGTTGTACAACCAAGATGGCAGACATAACCTCAACTATATTGATGACCAATTATAGTCAGTAAGTATAATCTGTACTACCCAATTAAAAAGTTGATGACAAAGCAAGACCCATCTACATGCTGTGTATAAGAAGCCCACTTTAAAAATAAAAACACAGTTAGACTGGGGTTGTGGCTCAGTGGTAGAGTGCTTGCCTTGCACTTGTGAGGCCCTGGGTTCGATCATCAGCACCACGTATAAATAAACAAATAAAATAAAGGTATTTTATCCATCTACAACTAACAAGTTAAAAATAAAAATAAAAACACAAGCTTGGCATGGTGGTCCACACCTGTAATCCTAGCAACGTGGGAGGCTGAGGCAGGAGGATTGCAAGTTTGAAGCCTCAGCAATTTAGCAAGACTCTCAAAACTTAGAGAGACCCTGTCTCAAAATAAAAAATGTGGCTCACTGGTAAAGCATCCCTGGGTCCAAATTCTCAATGCAAAAAAAAAAAAAAAAAAGACACCAGTAGCAGCAACCTGGAAGGCAGGAATAGATGGATCTCAAGTTCAAGTTCAACCTGGGCAATCTAGTGAGATCCTGTCTCAAAGTAAAATAAAATGGGCTGGGGATGTAACTCAGTAGTAGAGTGCTTGCCTAGCATGCGTGAGTCCCTGAGTTCAATCCCCAACACCACTAAATAAATAAAGACACAAAAAGGTCAAAAATAAAAGGAGGTACCATGCTAACACTAATCTAAAAAATGCTGGAGTGGTTATATTAATATAGGGTATGCCAGACTAGTGCTAATAAGAAGGACTATATTAATATCAGACTGAATAGATTTCAGAGCAAAGAGTATTTATTACAAAGGATAAGGATGGCCATTTCAGTATAATAAAAGGGTCACTTCAACAAAAGCACATAATTCTATCTATCAGGAGGCTGAGGCAGGAGGATCTCAAGTTCAAAGCCAGCCTCAGCCTTGGGGAGGCACTAAGCAACTCAGTGAGACCCTGTCTTTAAATAAAATATGAAATAGGGCTGGGGATGTGGCTCAGTGGTTGAGTGTCCCAGAGTTCAATCCCTGGTACCCCCTGCCAAAAAATCACATAATTCTAAATATTTATTTACCAAATAACAAAGCATCAAAATACATAAGGCAAAACTGATAGAACTGCAAGGAGAAATAGACAAACTAACAAAGTTGGAAATTTAAAAAATTCATTTCTTGCTCTTTTTTTATAGTTAAAGATTTTAACACCCTTCTTTCAATATTTGATAAAATGAGTAGATGAGAAATCAGTAGAAATGTTTATTTTTGAACTGTTTAAACAATACTATTAATTGGAGCTATTTGTAATATATTTACACGATATGTTTGTATTGCACAGTTTTATTCTCTGTGAATCATGATTTGTTCTTCCTTTTTCATTCTTATATTTGCTGTGTAACTTTCATGTTTTACTACATTGACAAGAATGTCTAGAACGAGCATAAGTGCTGATGAGAAAAACAAGAGAAACTCCTGTTTTTCTCTCAGAGGAAAGGTTTCGATGTTTTGGCATTAATCAGATTAAGGAAATTGTCTTCATTTCCTATTTTTCTGAGTTTTCTTTCTCATTCATTCATTCATTCTTCTTCTACTTCTTCTTTTTTTTTCAGTGCTAGGGATAGAACGCAGGGCCTTGAGCATGCCAGGCAGGTGCTCTACCAACGAGCCCATCCCGAGCCCAAGACATTTTTTAAATCATGAATAGTATTGAATTTCACAGAGTTCTTCTGAATCTATGAAGATAATCACATGTGTGATGTACTTCATTCTACCACAGAAATGAATTATGTTGGTGGATTTTCTAAAGTTAGACCAACTATATACTCTTCTAGAATAATGCCAATTTGGCAGCCATATTTATTCTTTTATATGTTTTTATATTGAACCCAGGGCCTTGTGCATGATAAAAATGCACTCTACCACTAAGTCCTGCCCCAGTCTCTCTTTTATATATTAATTTGTTGATTTAAAAAAAATTATACTTGTAAATGGACAGAATGCCTTTATTTTATTTGTTTATTTCTGTGTGGTGCTGAGGATCGAACCCAGTGCTTCACGCACGCTAGGCAAGCGCTCTGCCACTGAGCTACAGCCCCAGACCCATTTGTTGATATTTTATTCAGATTTTTTTCATTTCTGTTTATGAAAGAAACTGATTTATAATCTCTTCTATTTGAAATATCGTTGCCATGTTTCAACATCAAGGTTATCATGGCCTCAAAATGAATGAAGAAGAGCTTCTTCTCTTTCTAATCTGGAGAGGAGTTTGTTGTATAAGTTTGATATCTCTTCCTTAAATATTTGGAAGAATTTACTAGTGAAGCCATCTGGGCCTGGAGTTTTCTTTGTGACTAGGCTTTTAATTGCTGATTCGATTTCTTTAATGTATATGAGAGTAGTTAGACTTTTTTCTTTTTCTTTATTTTATTTAGTTTCTTCTTGGTAGTGCTGGTGATCCAAACTAGTCGATTTTCTATTTATTCTTATGTCAGTCTTGGTAAATTTATTTTTGTATGTGTGTTTTTTTAATTAATCAATTAATTTTTGGGGACATGGTCTCACTAAGTCGCTGATCCTCTTTCAGCCTCTGGAGTCGCTGGGATTATATCATCTGCTGCTGCTTTTAATTGGAAGGCCCTTATTCTAGTCTAGATTTTTTTTTTTTTGTACCAGAATTAAACCCAGGAGCACTTAACCACTGAGCCACATCCCCAACCCCTTTACTTTGGATTTTCAGACAGGATCTTGCTAAATTGTTGAGGTTGGATTTGAATTTATGATCCTCCTGCTTCAGCCTCCTGAGCCACTGGGATTACAGGCAGACGCCACCACACCCAGCCAGGTTCTGTTTCTTATTTGTTTTGCTGGACCTTGATTTCTTGGATTTTCTGCATATACAATTATGTCATCTTCAAATAATTATAGCTTCACTTTTTCCTTTTCAGGCTTCATATTCTTTTCTTGCCAATAGCACTGGTTAAAACCAATGCAATGTTGAACTGAAAGTGATGAAAGTGATTTTCTTGCCTCATTCCCAAATTCAGAGAGGAACATTCAGGCTTTTATCATTAAGTATGAGACAATGTATTTTTTTCTTTAACAAACAACTGTTTCAAGTTCTTTTTGAAAAATATTTTTAGCTCTAGATGGATACATTATTTTATTTATTTGTTTTCATGTGGTGCTGGGGATCAATCCCAGGTAGCCTTGTGCATGCAAAGCAGGCACTCTAGCAACTGAGCTATATCCCCAGCCCCTATTTCAAGTTCTTTAAAAATCCTGTTACTTATAATTCTTCATTTAAATATGCATCATTACTTTTTTATTGATGTTTAATGTACATATAATAAAATGCACAGATTTTCAAGCTTTTTTTTTTGAGCCTCAGGGTGTTTTGCCACTGAGCAATATCCCTAGTTTTTTTGTTTGTTTGTTTGTTTTTTTGAGAGAGGGTCTCACTCAGGTGCTGAGGCTGGCCTCCAACTTTCCGTCCTCTTGCCTCTGCTTCCTAAGTTCCTGGGATTACTGGTGTGAGCCACTGCATCATTTCATCAGTATTGACTCTTTAGATCCATGAATATGGTATATTTCCCCATTTAGTCAAACCATCTTTAATTTCTCCAAGCAATGTTTTGCAGTCTCTGCTCCATAGATCCCCTACGTCCTTTGTTGAATTTATCTTTAAGTAGTATTTCATATTTTTGATGCCATTATACAATCTATTATTTTAAATTTAAATGTCTAGTTGTTCTTCTGCTGTATTATGTAGAAACATAATTGATTTTAAAATATTGCTCTTTTTTTTTAATCTTTATTTATTTATTTATTTTTATGTGGTGCTGAAGATCGAACCCAGGGCCTCGCACATACTAGGCGAGTGCTCTACCGCTGAGCCACACACCCAGCCCCAAATATTGCTCTTATGCATTATAATCTTGCTAAACTCACCTTTTAGTTCTCATAGCCATTGTTCCGATTTTCCATGGATTTTCCAGAATCCATGCACCTATGAATAAAGACGGTTCTACTTCTTTCTTTCAAATCTGACTTTTTCCCCCTCACTTGTTTGCACTGGCTTAACCTCCAGGATGGTGTTGAGTGGGTATGATAAGTGTGGCTTACCACGACACGAGACTGAGTCAGTCAGGGTCACTCCAGGTGAGTTGGGTTGGCCCTGAATAATCACACAGACACAGAAAGTACCTTTTCCTTGGGGTCCAGAGACGGCTCCTCCAACCCAGCTCCCACAAGGGAAGCAAGAGAGGCAGACAAAAAGAGGGAGAGCAACTGAAGCCTTACTTATTGGGGGTAAGACCCTCGAGATTGGGTTTTGGCAGGTGATGCCCACTCCAGGAGCTGTAATTCCTTGCCCAGCGAAGGTGAGGTCCACCTGCGGTGAGCGGAAGCCAGGTCCACAGCTCCATGCTCAAGGCGAAGGGTCGTGCTCAGCTCCTGTTCATGGTGGCCTCCGACAGTGGCTGTCTTTGCCTTTTACCTGTACTTAGGAGGGAACCCATAGTTATTTGGGGAAATTCACACTTTGAGTGAAACACTCTGCTGTGTCCTGGTTGCCCCATCTCTGTTAGGTTTTGCCTAATCTGATTTAAAACTCCAGTGTTCTTTCGATCCCCTGCAGGGATGGGGGGATGGAGCAATGAACCTCTGTGCCAAGGTAGCCACCCCGAGTCAGAAGTCCAGAGTGAAGAATCTGCCAGGCAAGTGGAACCGCCACAGACAGAGGGCAGGGGGTGACCACGGTCTGATACACAGGGGACTCTGGGCTGACAAGGGAAGAGGGTGAAGGCCATGAGGAGTTGGTGAATGGGGAAACGCCTCAGGTCCTGTGGACAGGGCTTGAAGAACCGCTCTGTGAGGAATGGCTGGATAAAAGGGGCAGAGGATGTGGTCAGAGAAGAATCCAGAAGCCTTTTACATTCGGTGACAGTATCCTGTCGGGAACAGGCTGTGGGTAGAGGAGAAAGAGATTGGTCTGTGAAGGCTGTCCAACTGAGAGCCTGGGACTTGGCAGTTTTCCAGGATTCGCTAGGATTGGGGGGGCGTCAAATGAGGGGCATGCTGGGAGGCCAGGGGACATGCTATCAAGAGAGGGGGAGAGTGCTACAGGGGACAGAAGAAGTGACAGAGTCGTGTCTGGTAGCAGCATTAGGGGGCAAGGAAGGACCCAACCCCACCTCCAGACTCTGTCCCTATTTTCTGACTATGAGATTGGGGTGAGGTGGATCAGGCCACCGCTCCTAGAAGGGACGAGGGGCAGTAATGACCAAGGAGAAGTGCAAGGCTCATTCTCTCTCCCTGGTCCTATGGTGCCAGTTATTGCCTCTGGTTACACTTGGGGGCTGGGGTATAGCTGTGACTTGGACGTTGGGCACACAGCCTGGGAGCAGTAACCTGGAGGTTGAGACAAGCAGGGGCTTGGGATTCCATGGGGAAGTCACTTGGCTTTTAGGAGCCTCAGTTTTATCAACTCTAAGATGAAATTTTATAGACAGAGAGGATTAAATTAGCTAAAATAGTATCCTCAGTGCTTAAGAAGGGATCCGACTGTGATTATTTCATGTTCCTAGGGCTGGTCTCTGACTGCCTCATCTTTCTCTGAGGAGCTCCTTGATTTTGACCTGAGGTCCACCTCACCTCCACCCAGGCTGAGTCTGCTCCACCCTGGAAACTGAAGAGCCGGGGGCCCTACTGCTCAGGGACAAAGGTGTCCCCTGAACACCAGGCTCCTGCAGCCTCCATGAGGATGCATCAGGTTCAAAGCCAGACCTGGATGGAAGCTGGGGGTCTGTTAGTCTGCAACAGGACAAGACAGAGGCTGTGGTTCCTGGGAAGAGAGGGGGCCAGAAACAAAGTGTGAACAGTAATCACCAGACCAGGTCCCTGCTGCTGGTGGAAGAGCTTCACTGGTCACCAGGGCTGGAGCAGAGCTGCTCAGCAGGGAGGCTGGCAGAGGCAAGCTACGCTGTGGGCAGCACCTCCCCTCTGTGTTCCCGCTTTCCAGATCCAGATCCAGAAGTGACTTGCCAGAGTGACTTGCCCAAGCTCCCACAGCCAGCAAGCGGGACTTAGTGTGAGCGTTTACTGAGTACTTCCTCTGTGCCTTTGGCCATCCTCTCAATCCTCATCTTAGTGTCCAATTGAGGAGAGCAAGGATTGAGTTTTGTTTCCAGATGCATCTCAACATCTGGGAGATGGTCCTGCTCCTAGTAGCTGCTTAATAAATATTTGTTGAATGTTGAGCGAATGTTCAGCACTGTGCCAAGTGGCTCCTATCTGGGTACTCGGTCACTCATGCCCCCAGGCCCATTTTCTAGATGAAGAAACTGAGGAACAGCAAAGTGCTTAGGGAGGAAGAAGGCCCGGTGTTTAAGTGCAAGAAGAGATCTGAATCCTGCCTCTGCCACAAAGGTGCAATTTCTTTTTCCCCTTTTTCCTTTTTCAGTACTGGCGATTACGCCCAGGTGCGCTCTACCCCTGAGCCACATCCCCAGCCCTGTTTATTTTATTTTGAGACAGGGTCTTGGTAAATCACCAAGGATGGCCTCAAACTTTCAACCTTCCTGCCTCCGCCTCTGGAGGGCTGGGATCCCAGGTGTGCCTGGCTGAGGCTTGGTTTCTTTATCTGAGTGTAGCTACCTCAGGGTGTCGCTATGGGGCCCTGGAGGCCAGGTCCAGGTGGAAACAGCCAGGGTTCATCCTGGCTGTTCAGGATGCTCCTTTGGGAAGGGAGCTTTGGTTCTTATCTGGGAGATGGTGATGTCTTTAGGGATACCTATGGGGTCTAGGGCTCTAGACCTCTATTCTTTTTTTTTTTGTATCAGGATTGACCCCAGGCACAGTTAACCACTGAGTCACATCCTCAGCTCATATATATATATATATATAAAATTTAAAGGGAGAGTCTTAGAGTCTTGCTAAGTAGCTTAGGGCCTGGCTAAGTTGCTGAGGCTGGCTTTGAACTTGCAATCCTCCTGCCTCAGCCTCCCTAGCCACTGGGATTCCAGGCATGTGCCACGGCACCCAGCTTATTTCTGCCCCTTCTGGAGTGACCCCCTGCCCACCACTAAATAAATCATGTCATTTAGTAAGCCTCTGTGGGCACCTGCAGGTGCACTCCAGGCTCCCCAGCTGGACGGTGTGCATTCACAGCTCCTCCAAGATTCGTCGCCCCTGGCTGGCTCTCTCACTGCCACCCCCCAGGCAGCCCTCCACTCTGGCCCTGGCTCCAACAGCACCCAGGAGGCTTCTCCAATATTCTCCTTTGCAGGGACACCCTCCTCCTCTTCTTCACTTGGCAAAACCCCACTCCCCTTTCAAGGCCCAACTCAAGTATGGGTCACCCCTTCCTCCAAGTTCTTCCAGATCCCTTTTCCTGAGGACTGATGACTCCTTCCTCAGTATCCTACCCCCAGGCTACTGGGACACATTCTCACAGGGGCAGTGGGATGGCACCCCCGGCCCCAGCTGTTCTGCTCTCGCTCCTCTGGGAGGAGGACACACATCCCTGGTCTCCTGTCCCTCTCTGTCCAGGATGCTGGGTGTTTGCTCAGTAGCCTTGGAGGTTCCTGGTGCCTCTCCCAGCCTCCATCTGGGCTCTGAGCCCCCTAGGTAGCAGGTGTATCCCACATCCGGCAAGAAGCCTCTGGCTCCACCCTACTTGGCTGCATGTGCGGCTCTGGTACAGATGGGGATGTCGAAAATATCTGTGACATATTCCAAACTGGCCTACTTTCCTATCACGAGAGAGTCTGAGACAGAGACGGCAAGGACAAGTGAGATGGGAGTTTGGGACCTGTTCCCACCTCCTTCCTCCCTCAGTTCAGTTGTTAGACAGGAACGGGACTTGAAGCCTCTGCTGCAATCCCTGCCCTATTCTTGGGTCATGTGGTTGGGGTGTTGGGAGAGGGTGGCACCGGGGAGCAGGGGTACAGAGGGCCTGGGGAGGCTGGTGGAAGAACCAAGGAGGGAGGCCTGGGTCCTGTCTGGGAAGCTTCCAGTCCAGGCAGGGCAATAGCAGGCATCTCATTGGACATGGGACAGAAGGCCTGGGCTCAAGTCCTGCTTCACTGGTGAGGCCTGGGACATGTTCCTAAACCTCTCTGGGCTTCCATTTTCTTGTCCGCAAAATGGGTTCAGTTATGGAGTTGCTTGAACATGGTGCAGCCCTGGACTCTCCTTACGAATCCAGCTCTCAGCCTCTTCCCCTCAGCGAGGCTGAGCCCTCCCATGGCAGCTGGACTGGTCACCTGCTTCAGTCCTCTGCCTCCCAGCAGGCCTGGCTAGGCCTCCACCCTGAAGCTTGGCTTAATGACCCCGAGTAGGGAGTCACCCAGGGTCCTTCCCCCTAATGCAGGCTCTTCATCCTCCCTCCTGCACCATCAGGAAGTTCACACTCTGAGCTAATTTCAGTTTCTCTTGCTGACTTGCAGCCCCTTGGGTGTTCTCTGGTTTGCTTCCTCATGCACACATAAGGTGATCGTTGTTTTAGTTTCTCCCTTTTCAGGCTAGACATGCCCTCCTGCCCTCTGTGTCTCCAGGTGGGCAGGATCCTAGAGGCATTTTTTAAACTCTCGCGAGACTAGGCTTCTTCCTGCTTCAGGACTTCCTTCAGTTTGGATAGCGTCCCCTAGAGGTCCCTGTGTTAAAGGTTCCATCCCCAGGGTGGCACTATTGGCAGGTGATGGAAACTTTGGGATGCAGGGGGCCTAGAGGGAGGTCCTTAGGCCTCAGGGGTGTGCCCTTGAAGGCGAAGGGCTCCAGCCCCTTCCTCCCTCTCCACTGCCTCTGGCTCATGATGTGGGGGTTCTGCTCCACTATGTGCTCCTGCCATGATGTGCTGCCTCGCCACAGGCCCAAAGTGACAGAGCCAACTGCTCATGTACTGTAGCCTCACAGCTGTGAGCCAAGATCAATATATTCGCTTCACAGTTAGATTGTGTCAACAATTTGTGTTAGGGACGGACAGCTAACACAAGCCTTTTGTCCAACTTTGAGTTCCACAAGGCCCTTCTCTACCTCAGTTTCCCCAAATGGCATGCAATTAGAAGATCAAATGACCAGCCAGGCAGGATGGCACACGCCTGTAATCCCCATGACTCAGGAGGGTGAGGCAGGAGGATCATAAGTGTAAGGCCAGCTTGAACAACTTAGCAAGACTCTGTCTCAAAATACAAAATAAGGACTGGGAATGGAGCTTGTGGTAGAGTACCCCTGTGTTCAGTGCCTAGTAAAACAAAAGCAAAGCAAAGCACACAATAAATGAATGAACAAAAAGAACTAGGGGATGTAACTCAATGGTGGAGCACTTGTCTAGCACGAGCGAGGCCCTGGGTTCAATCTCCAATACCCCCCAAAACAAACAAAACCATAAAATTACCAAATTGGGAAACTTGAGTTGGAGGAGCAGCTCAGTGGCCCAGCGCTTGCCTAGCACGCAGGAGTCCCTGAGTGGACTCCCTGCTCTGCAAAAAACAAAATATGCTTGTTATGAATATACCCTTTATCTAGATATTCCACTTTAGGAATTGCCTGTCCCCCAGGTAAGCTCACACTGTGAAGCCAGGTAACTACCAGGATCCTCCTGCACAGGAATCAGCCTAGCACCCATCCTTACTGAGCAAGAGCCGCAGAGCAAGCTCCAGTTCATGCTGTCGGTGTGTGTCCTGGGCAGCTGCCCTCTGGGTAAGGGAACACAGTGGCAGTGCCTGCAGACGCACAGAGGAGCCCTACGAAGTTGAAGAGGCTGGGAGTGGTGGTTACTTCTGGGGTGGCGTCTAGGCATGGGAGAGAGAAGCAGTGGCAGGCAAACTGAATTTCCACTGAATTTCAATCTCACCTCTTGAATTTTTATCTCCTATTGCCTGAACAAAGGATTCCCTTTGCAAAAAATAAGTAAAAATCATACTTATAGGGGCTGGGGTTGTGGCTTAGCGGTAGAGCGCTTGCCTAGCACATGCGAGGTCCTGGGTTCGGTCCTCAACAACATATAAAAATAAATAAGTAAAATAAAAAAAGATATTGTGTTCAACTACAACTAATAAATAAATTTCATATATATATATATACACACACTTATAGTCGTTATTTTTGTATGTCACTAGTTTTTGATCCCACTCATATACCAACAATTACTGTTAAGAAACAGAGCCCCAGGAATGGAGGGTGACATCAGGACTGGGGCAAAGAATGATCTGCAGCCTTTGCTAAAAGAAGCTCCAAAGGGACAATGTGCCAGATGGGTGGACATGGAGAGGCCCAGAGAGGATTCAATCGGGACAGCAGAGTGGCCAGAACCCAAGTGACACAGCGCTGGAAGCTCCAGAGGGTACAGAAGCCAGAGGGGACCAAGAGGAGCAAAGCTTTGCCCCGTGTAGGCAGGATCAGATGCCGGAACAGGGCTAGCAGGTGTGGTGAAGCCCTGGGGAGAGGAATTTCAGCTCTGGTGCGCAGGCCCCATGCTCCTGGGTATGGGGAGGCTGGGTGGCCCTTGGGAGGGCTTTATGAGGAAATGGAATCTGAGCTGGACTTGAAGCAGGAGTCAGGTGTCAGCAGGTGCAGAGGAAGGACAGGAAACCCTCAGGGTGGGAAAGAGCATGGCCATATCCTGGAGAGTGAAGGAAAGATGCAAGGTGTGTGTGTGTGTGTGTGTGTGTGTGTGTGTGTGTGTGTGTGTGTGAGAGAGAGAGAGAGAGAGAGAGAGAGAGAGAGAGAGAGAGAGAGAGAGAGAGTTTTCATGCATGTAGTGTTGCAGGAGGGCAGCACCAGAACGGATAGTTGAGGGCCCAGTTCCCGAGACTTCCCCCTCCCACTTCACATGCAGGTCGCACACTCCAGGTCATTCTACCTGAGCTTCCCTCTAGCCAGGTATAACACCCAACTCCCTGGGTCTGGCCAATGTGCATGAGCGCCTCGCAGAACTCAGGGAATCACTTCAGTTCGCCAGTTTTATTACAAAGGTTGTTACACAGGATCCAGATGAAGACGTGCACAGGAAGAGGTATCGGGGAGGGGCACATGCCCTCTCGGGTGGCACCACCTTCCAGAAACTTGTTCCACGTGTTCAGCTATCTGAGAAGCCCTAAAACCTGCCCTTGAGTTTTTGTTTTGCAGTAGTAGAGACTGAACCTCGTGGCGCTCTGCCACTGAGTTACATCACCAGTTCTTTTTATTTTGTTTAAAATTTGAGACAGAGTCCCCTTAAGTTGCTGAGGCTGGACTTGAACTTGCTGTCCTCCTGCCTCAGTTGGGATTGTGGGCGTGAGCCACCATGCCTGGCTCTGTTTGGGTTTTTATGCAAACTTTATTCAATGCACAGGTACAATTGCCAACAGGCTGGTTGCAGAGACCCAACAAGACCTGTCTGCTCAGATTCTTCACCATTTCTTTCCTCCCAAGTTTGGGGCAGGACCTTCTAGAATGAGGAGGGTCCTTATGATCTGCTATTGGACAAGTGTGTGTCGGAGAATTTCCTTATGGCCAACTAGAGGTGGGGGAAGGTTCAAGTTTCTATGACCCACTTCGAGGAAGAGAAATTCTAGTTTCCATGGTCTGCCTCCGGGAAGGGGTTATGAAGCAGGAACAAAAATCAAAATATATATTCCATCATGTCCCAGTACTACCTCTCCAACTCATGTCAATGAAGGACATTTAATTTTTTCTTCCAAGTGATTATACGCCCATGTTTTTGAAAAAACACATTCAGTCACACCCCTGGCTATTGTCAAATGGTTATAAAGTTTTCTCAGGCTTACTCTCTATTTCTCATGAACCAGCAGCCAGGCTAGCCCTGGTCCAAGGACCACACTTTGAGTAGCTGTGCCCTAAAGGTCTTTGGATGGGCTGCAGAGATCAGGAAAATCAGGACATGTGTTGTACAGGAGTACAATTGCTCATCTTTCTAGGCGGGGTGCAAAACTTTTGTTAGGACTTCAAAGGGTTCAGGGTCCTATAATCTCCTGCTGTAGGGAGTGGGGAGTCAATAGGGACCTTTGAATGGAAAGGTCTATCTAGAGCTTTCGAGGTGGGGGGGGAGCAGTGCACACAGCAGATTTATCCTGGAATGTCTCCCCACCCCACGTGCACTCTAAGCAGCCGCCCAAGGCCTGGTACACAGGTAAGGGACTGGAGATAGGGAGAACTGTGAAATTCCAGAAAACAGAAGGTCTACTTAGGGCGATTAAAATACGATGAGGTAAAGAACACCAGAGGGCTTTGTAAAACTATGTTTGGAGAAAGAAGATGAGGGAGCGGTGGGTCGGTCTGCTGTGGAGCAGGTGGCAGATGTTAGCTGAAGATGTGAGCCAGCTTCTCAGCACGGATTGTCACCTGCCACATGCTCAGAAAAGAAGCAGGACCTGAAAGGAAGGCTCTTTTGGAGTGAGAGATGGGCAGAGGAGGAGGCTTTGGGGAGGTGCCTGGGTCCAGAAAATAGCATCCTGGGGTCCTTCCAGCATCTTCTGAGAGTCTTTGGAATGGGTGTCAGTGCTCCAGAGTATGGGGAAAGGCTGTGACATGTGGGCCGGGTCAACTCAGTGACCTCCCTGGACAACTTCTAGTTTTATTACCTCCTTTAAAAAAAAAAATTAAGGTGAAATTCACGTAACAAAATTAACCATTATAAAAGTGACCAACTTATAGGCTGGGGTTGTGGCTCAGTGGCCGAGCACTTGCCTAGCAAGTGTGAGTCACTGGGTTCCATCCTCAGCACCACATAAAAAAATAAATAAAGACATGCTGTACATCTACAACTATAAAAAAATTTTTTTAAAAAATGAAGTGAGGAGCTGGGGATGTGGCTGAAGTGGTAGCGTGCTCACCTAGCATGCATGAGGCACTGGGTTCAATCCTCAGCACCACATAAAAATAAAATAAAAATATTTTGTCCACCTAAAACCCAAAACATAAATATAAAAAAATGAAGTGAACAACTTAGTGACATCTAGTGCCTTCACAATACTATGCAACTACTACCTCTATCTAACTCCCAAAGGTTTCTGTCACCCCAAAAGGAAGTCCCAGACTCATTAAGCAGTTGCTCCCCATCTCTCCCTTCCCCAGGCAAGTATGTGGATTTACCTATTCTCAATACTTTACATAAATGGAATCATACACCAGGCACAGGCCTATAATCCCAACAGCTCAGGAGGCTGAGGCAGAAGGATCATAAACTCAAAGCCAGCCTCAGCAATTTAGAGAGGCCCTAAACAACTTAGTGAGACCCTGTCTCAAAATTTAAAAAAAGGAGGGGGGGTGCTGGGGATGTAACTCATTGATTGAGTGCCCCTGGGTTCAATCTCTGGTACCTTCCAAAATAAGTAAATCAGCTGGACATGGTGGCACACGCTGGTAATCCCAGTGGCTTCGAAGGCTGAGGCAGGAGGATCATGAATTCAAAGCCACTTTCAGCAAAGCAAGGTGCTAATCAATTCAGTGAGACCCTGTCTCTAAATAAAATACAAAATAGGGCTGGGATGTGGCTCAATGGTTCAGTGCCCCTGAGTTCAATCCCTGGTACCAAAAATAAGTAAGTAAGTAAATAAATAAATAAATGCCATCTTACAACTTTGATTTTCGGTGATGGCTTCTTTCACTTAGGTGCAGCCATATCGAAGGAGGTATTAGGGTTTTCCTCTCTTTTCCTGGAGGAATAATATTCCACTGTTTAGATTCAGAACAACTTGCTTATCCATCCACCCACAGAAGGACATTTGGGCTGTCAGATCAGACGGTAATTCTGTGGTTAGGAACCATCAAACTGTTTTCCATAATTGCTAAGCCACTTCCATTCTTACCAGCGACATCCAAGGGTTTCATTAGTAAAGGGGAGACTGCTGTGACCTTGGAGGTCAAGGAGACGGTTACCAGGTGCTAGCATGGGTAAACTAGATCAAGATGGCACCTGCTCCATTCTCCACACCCACCACAGGCTTGTCAGGCTCTTGGGCAGGGCAGGCCTGGGAATGGGAAGCCACTGACTGGACGGGGGAGGAGTGTCCTTCTCTTTCTTATCAAGGCAAGGGGATCAGATGATGAAATCTAGAGACTCACAGCCAAGCTGGGTATGATTTGTAGAAGTTGGGCTTGTGGTCCACCTGGGCCCCAGGAGTTCATAATCTATGTCCTCTTAAGGATAGACAGCAACAGTTCTCCTTCTCCTCCCCCTTGCCCTAGTTTCCTCTCCTCACCTTTCATGTCCTTTCTTTTCTCCCCCCCTCCCTCTGTTCTTCCCCTCCTTCTTTTCTCTCTCTTCCCTTTCCTCTCCTGCTTCCCTTCGTCTCTCCTTTTCTCCTTTCACCTGCTGTCTATCCTACTTCTGTCTGCCCTCTCCCTTCCGCTTCCATCTCTTCATTCCTGCCTGATCTCTCTGTCCCCAACCCCTGACACTAGAGCAGGGAGGTTGCAGTCACTTGCCTTAGATGGTATCTAGCTACGTTGCCCAAGCTAGCCTTTAACTCCCGGGCTCAAGTGATCCTCCTGCCTCAGGCTTCTTAGTGCTGGGACTACAGGCCCATGCCACCCCACCTGGCTCAAGGCAATTTTTTTTTTTTCCTTTTGAACTGGGGGTTGAACCCAGGGTGCTGTGCCACTGAGCTACATTCCCCAGCCCTTTTTATTTTTAGACAGGATCTCACTAAATTGCTGAGGTTAGCCTCCAACTTTCCATCTTCCTGCCTCAGCCTCCCAAATAGATGGGATCACAGGTGTGCACCACCATGCCTGGCTTCCAGGCAATTCTTATGCTCAGGGGACAGAGCGGGAGGAAAAGACATGGCGAGCGGCATGCATATTCACCGACTCCAGCCATAAGCCTTTCCCCACCTGGGCCCCAGAGGTCACCCCAGAGGGAGGTGGGGTGTTCATAGTTGTCTCCTGCACCGTTATTCTCTTCTCATCTGGGGAGATGGCACCCACTGACAGCAACAAGAAGCATGCACCTGCACACAGCCGGGGACCAGGAGGCTCTGGTCATCCCTGTTCCTCAGCGTGGAAGGTCCAGATCCAGGGAGGAAGGAGTGGCCTGGGATGCTCATGGCGGCAGGAACCAGCCTTGGTCAGGATGGGAAGGACAGGAGAGGGAGGCGCATCATTCAAGCCACAAAGCTCTCTTAGACATTCCCTGTGTGCCAGGCCCTGCCCAGACTTATTTCAGTGCCACCTTTGTGAGCAAAGTCCAAAGCTAGGAAACAAGGAGACGGTTCCCACTGGTTCTCCAAGTGTGGTACCCATTCGGCAGCAGCAGTTCTTGGGAACTTGCTAGAAATGCAAGTTCTCAGGCCCTCCTCAAACACTGAATGGGAATTTAGCGGGTCAGTACCTCTTCTCCCAAAAGCCCTCCAAGGGGTTCTGCTTTTCCATTTAGATTGAGATCTACCACCCTAGGGTAAGGGGGAGCTCTAGTTTAATGAGGGCAGCACAGGACCTGCCTCAAGGAGCTCCCAGTGCGACAGGAAAACAGGTTGGACCCTTGATATCTAACAGGAAAGAGTCCTGGGCCCAGAAAACTCCCACACAGTGGAGGTCACCTGAAATCCCATCAGCAAGCCCCTCACCAACTCTATGGTCCCTCCCTATAGAAGCACCAGGCTAAGGTTCTTTGGAGGGGGCTGGACCCCAGAGAAACCCCTCCACTTTGTCTCTCCATTCTGCAGAGAGCAGTTTGATGTGCTAATGAAGGTATTAATTATTGAGCACCATTTGCATTCATTACAATAACAAGCAAGGGAGGAGGGACTGCGGGGGACAGAGTAAAATTTCTTTTGAAATTTACTGCCACTCGTTCCTCTCCTGTGGAGTGGGAGTGGGAACTGAGAACAAGGAATGTGAGAGAGAGGTTTAGGGCTCTTGGACAGTAGGCTGGGGCCAAGAAACTCCAGGTAGAGCCTGGCTTCTGTCCCAAAGTCCAACATGCTCCCCAGAACAGGACCAGGCCCCAGGCCACCTTCAGTATAGTGTGGATGGCTTCATGGGGCTCAGGGAATGCCCTGGCCAAACAAATGGTATGTGTAGCTTGAAGGGACTTTCTTGGGGGGGATCCTGAGGGGAATAGTTCAAGGTGTCAGAGTGGGCAGTCTGGGGGCACATCACCTTTCTCCCTGCGGCTTCCCCTAGAGAGTCTTGGGAATTTTTTTTTCTTTTTTTGGTACCAGGGATTGAACCCAGGGGTTCTTAGCCACTGAGCCACATCTCCAGCTCTCTTTTATTTTGAGACAGGTTCTCACTAAGTTGCTTGACACATTGCTAAGTTGCTGAGGCTGGCTTTGAACTTGTCATCCTCCTGCCTCAGCTTCCCAAGTTGCTGAGATTCCCGGCATGTGCCACTGTACCCACTTCCCTTGGGAATCCTTCTGCCCACCCAAATCCCCTCTTCTTGTCCAGGTGCTATCCCTGCTTCTACTGTGTCTTGGGAGGAAAAAAAAAAGGTGAGAATTCTCCCCTCTAGGGTGATTCCCAATACATCCCTCCTGCAGGCTCCTGGATACAAGCAAGGGGACTAGAGAGTTCGAGAAGGGCAAGGTTAAGATCCCCAGACATGCCAGCTGTTGCCTTCGGAGGAGAACTGCCAGAGTCACAGGGGAGGAGGACCAGAGGGAAGTTACCTGTTGGGGAATGAGAAGGGGGAGGTGCAGCACCTGAAGCATCTCAGGTGGAGGCAGCTGGCATGCTGACTGGCATGGGCACTGTGCCAACTTCCAGGAGCCACCCTCATTTCTGGGCTGGAGATTCATTCCTGGTTCACTGTCACTTTGGTCAGGAGGTGGCATCTTCAGCCTTCTCCCTACACCAAGAGCCTTTCCAAGTTCTGAGGTCTCATTCATGGGAGGGGGAGGTGCACCTATCTTCCCCCTCCTCTGGAGCAGAGCAGGGGACCCGGTGGGGTCCATGAAGGATGAGGTCGCCAGGCCATCCCCACTCTGGCTCAACTGGAGACCTTGGCATCTTTGCTCCAGTTCAGAAGCCACATTCCCTCTCACTTCTCTATGGGACATGTGGGGCCAGCAGTCCTAGGTGTTTGTGTGTCCCATAAGACATCTTTGGAGAGTTGGGGAGAGAGTCAAATGAGCTCATAGCTATGAGATGACCAGAAATGTGAAGGATTCATCATTAAAAACTGAGCCTCACAAGAAATATTGAATCGGATTTAAGCCCCTCCAGGGGGACACCCAGGGGACTCCCTGAAGGAGCTCTTCTTAGGGAATGGGAAAATGAGTGCTTTGTCCTGCTGACACCTTTGGAACTGTTCCAATCCCTGGGGGCTGATGCACGGACCTGTCCCACTCGGTCCTGTCTATTGACTTCTTGGCATCTAGTGCAAGGGTGAAAAAATCTCCATGTCATTCATTTTCCATTGTCATCTGGGGGAGAATGCCCAAGTCCTCATTATTGATAAAGTACCTATTTTAACTCTTAGATGCATTCCTGATCCCAGCTCCTTGCCACCAACCATATGGTTATGAGACTTGGTGTGCCTGGCTGGTCCCTGCTTCTACCCATGGGGCTAGGAGATGTCTGTGTAGGAGGCAAGGCGATTGGCTATCCTTCTCTGAGCCTCAATTCCTTTACTGTGATATGGGAATGAAAGTTGTCACTTCTATAGGGTTGGTGAAAAAGCTAAATTAGACATCACAGGTAAAGCACCTGCAGATTCTCTTCTCCTTAGGTGGGCAAAAATTGGGAACAGGAAGAAATTGTGTCCCTGGGGGTTAGAAATCTGAGTTGGGGGAGGCAAAAGGCAGAGGAGTCCTGTGCAGCAGCTAAATGGGGGGCCTGAATGGACAGCATTATGTACCCACACTCTGAGCTCTAGGAGGCTTGGGAGGTAGTGTCTTGCCACTGAGAGGAAGCTACTCTACCAGTCTGACCCTCCCCTGCACAGGGCCTGCTGCCTCCCGTGCCCATCCTGGGCAGACAGCCAGGGAGGGAGCTGGACAGGTGCCCACGGCACTCTCAGAGGCCAAAAGATGGGCACCATCCAGTTGGCAGAGGGAGAGGCAGCTGGCCCAGGAGGAGAGAAGTCAGGGTGCCCAACTGCTGGGGTCGTGTGCCCAGACCATGTGTCAGTGTCACAGCTCTTGGCTGCCCTCCTGAATTGTCTGGCAGGAGTTGGGAAAGGCCCCCTCCTCCTCCAGCCCTAGCCCTGCCACCTGGGTTACTGCAACTGGACATTGATCTCTGAGGGGTATTTGGGACCTTGGCCCTAGCTGGGCATGTGGTTTGCTCAGAGGTAGGCCTGGGGGCGGGCAGGAAAGTGGGAGAGCCCAGATTAAGGCTGTGACTGGGTAGACCAGGAAGTGGGGAAACCGGTTTGTCATTCGGGCTACTTGGGGTGGGGTCTTCTCTCCTGGGTTCTCTGCCTGCCTGCCAGTTGGCCTGGTGTCCTACAGCGAAGAGATGCATTGTGTCCCTTTCTTTATCATCTGAGCTGGCTTAAGGAATGCCAGGAATAAATAAAAGGGGCAGGGGGCTCAGCTCACTTTCCCTTTCCCAAGAGAGGCTTAGGAGAGAAGGGTTTCACCCGAGAACCGGATGCAGTGAGAGAGGGAGCAATCAGAGCACGAGGAAGGGTCAGTACGGGTTTGGTTCGGAGCTGAAGTTCGCTGAGCCAACAGGTAAGCCAACTACGGTGGGTCAGGGCCGGATGGGGCGGAGCAGGCTGTCTGCAGGTTGCATTGGAGGTGGCAATGGCGCCTCTAAGCGAGGCGTGTGAAGGTGGAGTAGTTGGAGCGTCCTTCTCTAGGGTCCCAGGTAGAGGAGAAATAATAGATTCCCCTTACTCTCAGCACGCACCGCTGCAGTTCCCGCACGCACCTGCAGGAGGGGCCGCAACCTTTATTGGGGGGGGGGGCCTAGGAGGCAGTCCAGCAGGGGGCGCCAGGGAGCCAGGTCCCTCTGGAGGAGCACTGTCTAAGGCTAGGGGGAGGTGCCAAGGGGTGGAGGGGGGCGCCTTGGAGCCAGAGCGGGGTCCCCACTTTTCCTGCATAGGGCGGCTGCCGCGTTCTGAGGTCACCTTGGCTGAAGAGTGGCCCCCAGTCTCGTTGCCTCTCATCGCCTTCCTGCCCCTCCCCGCCCCGACCCGAGTGCTTTTCTATCCCAGGAGTCTCGTACCCCTGAGAAGTCCCCCTTCCCCAGGTGCCTCCTCCAAGGCCAGTCCCCGGTCAATGTATTTGTCCCTGTCGTGTCGAGAGGACTGCTTAGGTTGGGGGAAGCAGGTGGAGTGGGAAGGGGAGCAGGAGCGCGCCCCGTACCCTACTCCGATCGCGCGCTGCGGGATCCCGCGGTGCTGCTGGAGGGCGCGAGAAAGCGCAATGCCCCCTCCCCTCCCCCGCTCCCCGCCGCCCCCGGCGGCCCTTTGTACCATCCGGCCACACGCGCGTGCCCGCGCCGCGCGCGCTCCCGTCCGCAGTGACACACCCGCGCCGGCCGCACGCGCGCGATCTCACACACACACACACACACACACACACACACACACTCGCTCTCGCACACTCGGTGACACGCCCGCGCGCGCGCGCACCCACACGCCCGGCCGCCGGCGCCCTCCCAGCTGGTCCACCCCGGCGGGGCCCGCGCCCCCGGCCCGCCCGCCTGGCACCGCGCCCCGGGGCTGGGGCCGAGCGAGGAGCCCGTGAGGCGGCGAGAGGGCGAGCGCCAGGCAGGCCGGCCCGGGGCCCCCGCCCCCCGCGCCCCCGCCCGATGGGGAACGCTCCGTCCCAAGGCATGTCCCTGTCTCTCTCCTCCCTAATGTGCCTCCATGCTTAAGTGGAAGGTATTTCTGTTTTCTTTGTGTGTTTTCCCCTCGGCCGGGGGCGGGGGCGGCGGCCGGGCCCGGGAGGCGGCGGCCCGCGGGGCGAGGGATGCTCGGGACGCAGGTGTGTGTTGGGGGGCTGGGGACCGCCGCACGCCGGCCTTGGGAGAAGGACCCGGGCGCGAGAGTGCTGGGACCAGAGATGGGGTTAGGAATTGGGAAGACTGGAGACCGGGCGGGAGGGCCTCGCGGTACCCGGGGGAGGGGGCCTGAGGGGGTTGAAATGTAGAGGAGTATGTGTGGAGGGGGAGGGGTGGGAGAAGAAGAAGGGGGATGGATGGCGAGGAGAGTGGGGGGAGGGGAGTGGTCCATCGGAGGTGGAGGCAGAGGAGGCTACAGGGGGAGGGGATGGGGATGGAGAAGTGAGGAGCATCAAAGGCCTTCCCCTGCCCCAGCTCCCAGAATGGGGTACAGGCTGGGGTTGGTGGTAATGGGCCCTTCACGTCAGCCCCCCAGGGAAGAAAGGGGCTGAGTGCGTTCTGGGGTTGGCTGTGTTGCCAGGATACAAGCCCGTATTCCACCCCCCACCCCCCTGCACCTCGAGGCCCTAGCCCTGGAGACCTCTGAGCCTCAGCAGCAGTTGCAGAAACTGGGGACCTGCTCCCTGCTCCACTGGCGGGTTGGGAGGGCCCACGAGAGGGAGGGGCTGGGGGAGGGGCTATTTGATCTTAAGCCCTCCCCCTGCAGAGGCCAGAGGGCAGGGGAGGGCGCCCCCAGCTGGGGAGGGCATCCAGGGTGAATGAAGAGATAGGGACTGGGGTGGGCCCAGGAACAGAGGGCGGGGCTGGGGCTAAGACGCGCGGTGGCCCCCCCTTCCCTCCCACGCACCCCCCTGCTACGTCAGAAGCTCCCGGGCCAGCTCCTAGTCCTATCGGTGGGGGCAGCAGGATGCTGGTGGCAGCAGAGGGGGCCGGCCGGGTGCCTCCGCAGCTAGGCTGGCAGGGCCCGGCGGGGCGTGTGCGGCTGCTGGTACGCGCCCCCAGCCCCACGCCTCCCCATGCAGCCCTGGCAGTGCCTCCGGCGCTTTGCCCTGGCCTGGTGGGAGAGGACCGCGGAGGGCAGTGCCCGCGCTCCCCGGGAGGAGGCTGGACCAAGGGACGCTGGGGGCCGAGGGGAGCCAGGTGAGCCGGATCAGGGCTGTGGGCAAGGAGGGGGTCCTGGACCGTCTTTTCCAGCCTCTCTCCTCAAATTCTGCAGGACCTCGCAGGACCAGGAGGTCCTACAGCCCCCAACTTTGAGGGAAGTGAGGTCCTCGAGCTGGAGATTTCTGTCAGAAGCTCTTCAAAGGAGCTATAGGAGCTTCTGTCTGTTTGGGGGAAAAGGAAACAGATGAGGGTGGGGAGTGAAGGAAGCTGACCCGACTTGAGATTTGTGGGTCTGAATGTTCCTTTGGGTGGGGGTTGAGCACTCTAGGGGGGGTTAGAATACCTTCTGGACTCTGGGAATCTTGGTGTGGGTGACCTTGAACCAACTGCTTTGCTGTCTAACTCTGTGCCTCAGTTTCTCTCATTCCCTTTGCTCCCCGGCTGGCTGGTCTTAAAAAAATTGATGATGCATTTGACAGAGACTGTCACTGTGAAATGTAAGACTCTGTCATCACAGGTGGCAGGGGGGCTGGCTGTGTTTTCTGGCGAGGTTGTGCATGTGTGTGTATGTGGGGTCAGTTATGATGTACGTGTTTAGGGTTTGGCTGGCTATGGTTGATGTTGGGGCCACTCTGGACAAGCATCACAGGAAAGAGAGGTTTCAGGCAAGCAAGAGTTGCTGGGACAGAGACCTAGCTGGTGGCCTGGTGTAGAAGCAAGGAATGGGGGTGAGGACTCTGGGATAAGGGGGAGGGGGCTCCAAGAATAATATCCCCCCCCCCCCCCCCCCGGCTCCCCACCCAGACTGCCTGGCACCCAGGCACCATTGGCAGCAAGTGCAAAGGCTTTGCCCTGGCTTCCTGCCACCCTGCCTAGGGACAAGAGGGTCTTTGTCCAGTGCACCCCCCCCAAGTCCTGCTCCTTCCGCCTTTTCTGCCGTGGCTGATTCTCTGCGATGACCCTCAGGGCTCCGAAGGAGATGCTGTGGGTCCCCCTTCTGGTTCTTGCTATCTGTGCTCTGGAGATCTTTCTGAAAGAAGCAACTGTGGTGTCAGACAGGGAAAGGAAAGGGGAGGGGTCCCTAGAATATGCCTTTTGGAGGCTTACCCCAATCCCAGAGGTTCACCCCAGCGTTCTACTTGCCTTCTTGCCTAATGCAGGGGCCTGGGGTCTTCGTGGCCTGATTTCTGCAGAGCTTCAGGCTTCTCAAAGATGTCTAAGGTATTTTTCAGGATGCAGGGCCTCTCTGGTGTTCTCTCTCCCTCTCTCCCTGGCCAGGGACCCACCCTGGAAAGAGGGTTTAATTAGAACCATTGATTCCTTCTTTGGCTGCGGGCATTGATCTCAATGGTGTGGTCAGAGATGGGGGCAGGGGTGGCACCGCTGCTGTCTGCCCAGTGCCAACCTTGCTATTCTCTGCCAAAACCCCTGCCAGCGCTGGAAGTGCTGAGGGGGAAGGGGCTGGGTTCTTTGATGTACCTGGTCTGCTTAGCGCCCCCACTTCACCCCACCTGGGTTAGAAAGAAGGAAGACAGGGTTGAGGATCTGAATTGCTGGAACTGTGTTTAGGGTTAGAGAAAAGAAAGGTCATAGTGTCTTTCCTTCTGAGTAGTGGGCCTGGGGCACAGGCAGAGGCAGCTGTGTTGGGAGTGAGTCTTTCCAAGAGGGGTCCAGGCAGTGGAGGAAGCCTGTGGGTGCTGGGCAAGTACCAAGAGAAGGCTCCAGGGCTTGCCATAAAAGCTTCTCTTTCGAGGAATCCTAAGCACTTATCTCCTCCAAGCCCTGGCAAGGAGATCTGTTTTCTTCCTTTATTTGTGTCCAAAAGGCCCAGAGAGGGACAGAAACTGCCTTAGATGCCCAGCCGGCCCGGGTCTGGCTGCTGAGCCTGGCTTTCTGACCCGGGCACAAGGTGCAGAGCGTGAGGCTGCTGGCAGCCTATGATCTGGTTCCTAGCACTGGTGGGGGGTGGGGACAGGTTGCGCCCCCCAAACCCCAGCAGCCTGCCGTGGGTGGGCTGATGCAGGTGCCGGCTTCAATGAGGCACTCAGACGCTCTTTGAAGAATCCCTAGTTGGCTTCCCAGGGCCCATTCGAGCAAAGATAATAAAAATCTGGCCGTCAGCGGGTTTGAGGGCTGCACTCGCTTCCCCTTCTTTCATTCCAGGCTCTGAAAAGAGGAGATGAAGGCTTTGGATTTGGCTGCGAAGGCCCCCAGGGAGGGAAGGAGGGAGGGAGGCGGAGAGGAGGGAGGACTGATTTCCTGGCAGCCAAGGGAGTAGCTGGGGAGGTGGGCAGAGGGGCAGAGGCCTGGTCCCCAAATTCTGCCAGATAGCCTAGGCGCTCACTGCCAGGGCTCCTGGACCCCATCCTGGGCTCTAGCATTGTCCTTCAGGTCCCTGGGCATCCTCCTCTGATCTGCTGCCCCCCCCCTACTCTCTGCCCCACCCCCATCTTTCCCCACCCCTTCTCCTCCCTGCCACCCAGACTCCCCATGTTCTGCCTGGTCTCCCCTCCCTGCCCCTCGGTTTCTCCTGCTCTGTCCTTCATGCGCTCCCTTTCTCCCAGTTCTCAAGTCTCTTCCTCCCTCTGGCTGCTCCCGCTCCCTCTACCTGTCTTCCCTCCCTCTCCCTCCTGCTTTCTAGGACTGTCTGGAAGGTTGTGAAGCCAAGGGGGTGGTGTGCAAAGCAGCCACAGCGCAGCCTCCGAAGGGATGGCCTGGCTGGTCTGTCAGGTGTTATTGTTATCAGTGTCCAGGCAGAAGGGGGCCGCTGTGCACTTAGGGATGAGAGTGTGTGTGTGTGTGTGTGTGTGTGTACGCAGCAAGGGCACATCCCCTCCCCTCAGCACAGCGGGCACCTTGCCTTGACATTGGGCTCTTCCTCCCCTGCCTCAGATACTTCAGTCACCCTGAGGCTTCCCTCTCCAGAGCCCCAGCCCCTGGTTTCTGACCCTCTGGCCTCCCAGGGATCCAGGGATCGCTGCTGTCCTTGTACACTGGAGGACACACACACCCACCCATCGGCCTCCAGGCTCCAAGGTGGGGAGGAGGGGCCCAAGAGTCCTCTCCACTCAGTCCCCCCCCCGTAGGACTGCCTGAGCCCCCTCCAGGCCCTGGGTCCCCTTCGACCTATTGGCCAATCTCAGAAAGAGCCCTAGACTAGATCAAGAAACCTAATTTTGATCTGTCCTTGGTACCCAAATGTCTGTGTGACCTTGAGCAAGTCCCTTCCCACCGGGGACTCTTTCCTCACCTGTGAAATGAGGGGGCGTGGGCTGGATGATCTCCAAGGTCTCTTCTGACATTCCGGGCGATGTTGTGTCTCTCTTCTGGGTTATTTGCATATGCTTTGCATATATTAATAGTGCCTGCTTGAAGAAGGAGAGCACCACCCACACCGGCCTAGAGTCCCACCCACCATTCTGACTCCCCTTGCCCATTGGTCCAGGCTTCTTCGGCTCCAGTTTCCCAGAGGGTGGAAGCTGAGGCTGAGCATTCCCTGGGGAGGGGGGCCTGGCCCCTGCATCCCAGCTTTGCTAGATCTAAGGCCAAGGTATGGCTTTGGTGGAGGGAATCCCTGTCCTGCCCTAAAAAGTCCAAACAGGGAAGCATGGTCATATGCCTCTGGCCTTCCAGATGCCAGAAGCTTCCGTAGGTGCAAGAACTCCCACTCTGCTCCAGCTCCCATCCATAGTCCCTGATGAGTCTGGCCAGGTTGTGCCTCTGCCCAGGTCCCGGGGCTCCAGGTATGTGGGCTGAACCACGGACCTTAGAGATGGTCATTAAGAAAGATTAGGTTAGGGCTGTAGCTCAGGGGTAGAGCGCTTGCCTTGCAGGTGTGAGACCCTGGGTTCCATCCTCAGCACCACATAAAAATAAATAAATAAAATGAAGGTATTGTGTTTATCTACAACTAAAAAAAAAATTCAGACAAAGAAAAATAAGAAAGAAAGACTAGGCCATTCACAGCCTCTCTGGGCCCTTTCTAGTTATCGTACCAAAGGCAGGTTCCAGGCCCCTCTGAGGGCCGCAGGCATCACCAAGGAGGGACAGCCTGCTAGCTCCAAGTTGGCTCCTACCTGTCAGCCCCGCCTGATCTCGTGAGGACTTTCCCCAGGGCTTCCTCTGCGGCTACCTGGTTTGTGCTCAATATCTGGCATTGGGCAGTGCCCTGGATCCCAGCCTTCAGTCCTGGCCTTGGTCCCTTTCACCCACATATCACCTGTCACCTGGGACAAGGCTGGAGTAAAGGTTGGCAGCCTGGAAAAGATAATGTGGAGCCACCCGAATAATGATGAGACTCTCTGAAGACAGGAACAGAATGCCCTCCACCACCAAAGAGGACAACCAATAGAAATGCAGCAAGAAAGATCAAGGTTAGACCTAGTCTTAGGAAAGGACTGTCCCAGGAGACAAATGAGTTTCTGATCATAGAATTTTGTGACGGGTAAATGAAATAACATAAAAACACCCATTGCAGTGCCTGACGTAATAAATACTCAATAAATGATGTGTTCATGAACCCAGAGAAACCCCCTCGTTAAGTCTGAGTCTTTGGGTTTGACAGAGGCTGAGGAGGTGGAGGAATAATTCCTAGAAGATCTGTTTCTCCCCTGCTTGGACTGCTGCTCCCCCTACCCCCCTTCAGGCCCCACACATGCACTAGGCTAACGGCCAGCCCCCTGGGACACCCTGCCCTCATCCTCTCTGCTGGGAGTGGGCAAACAGAAGGGTTTGGAGGCTGGAAATCTGCTCTTCTCTCCCTCCCCCTGTCTCTGCACAGGACAGCTTGAGAGGAAATAGGCCTTTGCTGCAGCAGGAAGAATTGGGGCTAGATAGGAAGAAAAACTTCCCATCTAGTTTCCATAAAGGGAGGTCCCTTTCAGGTGGGGAGCTCAGTGGTATTTTCATTTCACTGTAGATCTATGCGCTCAGGTAGGCTGGTGTTGTGTCTAGGGCCAGAAGACTGATTAGCCTGACCTTCCAGATAACCTTTGGCCATCCAGAGGGGTGTTACTATTGTGACTGGCAGAATATAGGGGCCTTGATGGAGAGGAGTCCTGAGTTGCTGGGGAAGAGGATGCAGAGGTGAAGAACTAGCTAGCATTGGCCCGGTGTCCAAGCTGCCTGTCTACCCTGCTGCTGGGTGACACTGGTGACTTCACTGCCCACCTCTGGTCTCCATTGTCCTTGGTATAAGTAGAAAGGATAGACCAGAAGGACTTGAAGCTCCTTCCAGTCGTCACAGAGTCTACCCACCTCCTCTCTCCTGAGATAATACATGACTTGCCACACGAAGTGTGGGAAGAACCTTTCCCCAGCTTTAGCTAAGCCAGGAGAAATGGAGATTTGGGCCAAGAGAATATGGGGGAGCTTGTGTACGCGTGCACACAACTCAGGTCTTATAATAGCCCCTTCTGTTCTGAAGACTCACCTTGCCTAATCTGTCCTTCAGTCTAGTGGATGGGTAAGGGAGTGGCCAGAGGGTTCAACTGTCCTCTGAACCATAACCCCACAGTCTTCCTCCTCCTATATGAACTGGCTTTGCCACATTCCATTCCATCTAGAGACTATAATCCAGTCCACGTTTTCCTTCTCTAGGCTGGTCCAGCTGGTGGCTCAGCTCCCCAACAGCCTAACCCAGGTTCTTGGTAGAGTCAGCCAGCCGGCTTGGTTGCCTGCATGTCCCGGAATGGAGTTTCTTAAAACTGGAAAGGAGTTGGATTTTCCCCATGTTGCTACTCTCACCTCTGCAAACATCCTCATCTCTGTACACTGGCTTCTTTCCATCCCAGCCACAGAGCATGATGAAATCCCAGACCCAGGAACATGGTGGGGACCTCAGACTCCATCTACCAAGAGGCCTCTGGCCCAGAGACCCCTTAGAAAGGCCCCAGCTAGAGGTGTTGTGCTGAGTGGAGGGGGCAGGGGCCAGGGAGACAGGGACTTGCCCTGTGCCTCCTCCATGCCCCTGGGTGCCTGATCATTGCAGATGCAGATGGTATCCTTGGCAGTGCCCCAGATACCTACCTGAGGGAGAATGGCACTCCCAACTGGCTGGTTGTGACCATGCCGACACATCCCTGTAGATGCATTCTGGGCCTGCCTGCCACCTCTCCTTGGCCCTCCATACTCTGTCCCCAGCCGATGGCCATGTTGGCCTGAGGAGTCCCAAATTGTTGTCCCTAGTGGCATTATAAGTTGAAAGCTGGGGCTAAGAGGAAAAGTGAGCACTACTGGGACTGATACAGACCCTCTCTCTGTTGACCCCCAGGTGTTCTGGCTTCTCCAGCCTGGATGCTCTAGGATTTCTGGTTGGCAGAACAAGAAGGGGCCTTTGAGGGGCTTTCTACTGCTGCCTCTGTGATGGAGGAGGGAAGGGCAGGGCAGAAAAGGGACAGACTGAAGTCAACTGAAGATGAATGAAGCTCAGGAAGTCCTGGGCCCACCTCTGTGACCCTGACAGCTCATCATTCCCTTGGCCCATCTGGCCACCCCAGTTAGAATCATCTGCCTCCCTTTCCTAGGAAGAGGTAAAAAGAGACTGAAGAAAATCTCCTCTTCCACCTAATTGCCCTTAGGAGATAGTTCATGCTGAAGCATGCAATGGAAAGAGATTAGACTTTGGGTAGAACTTCCCAAAGGGCACTGAATGAGAGCCAAAGACTGATGGGAGCCAGGTTAGCTCTAGGCCAAGAGCTCAGACTCTGGAGTCAGATAGATCAAGGCTGGGATCCCAGCACCAGTACTCATTTGCTGTGTGGTTTGGGGCAAGTTGCTTCACCTGTGTGAGGCTCAGTTTCCTCATCTGTAACTCAAGGCTATTCCTAGTGCTGCATCCCTGAATTCAAAGAAGTATTATAGGCAGAGTTGCTGGCCCATTATAAACATTCAGTAAATAGTAATTTCCTGGTGTTCCTCCTCCTCATCACTGTGAATGACTGAATGGGGGACCACCCTCCACAGAGGAAGGGGCTATGTGAGGAAACCCTCTTGACCCACCTGGGGCTGGACCTCTGGGGCTGCCTGCCACTCAGGCTGGTGAGAGGAAGGAAGGAAGATAGGTCTCGCAGTCTCCCCTGGTCCTCTGTGCCCCTGTGTCTCTCTGCTTCTCTCCCCTCCCAGCCCCGACCCTGTCCCCACCCAGGAAGCCCTCTGGGGCTGGAGACATCAGTGAGCATTCTTGATTTCTTCCCCAGTCAATGTCCCAACATCTGGGGATGACAGCTGTTTCTCCCTGGGATGTCCGCATGTTGGGTAATCGGTGGGAAAATTGGAACCATGAGATTGGCAGGGGGCTCTGGGAACGCTTGCAGCCAGACGTGATGTGCGTATGGATAGGTCTGAGCCAGCCAAGTGAGGGCTGTGAGGAGTGGGTCCCCAGGCCACAGTGTCCCCAGGCAGGAAGGTCTTGGTGCTGCCTGCCCAGGGTGAAGGCAGTAGAGAGGTGTTGCAGCCCCGTGGAGACAGAGCAGATTTAGAGAGGACTTCCTGCAGGGTGAGGGAAAGGCAGGATGGACAACTGGGGGGACTCTCCAACCTGAAGGCGGTTGGAGGTTGGGCTTGGGGCAGAGCTAGGGGACGGCTTCAGGAGGGTCTGGGCCAGGTGTGTTTTTCTGCCAGCCCATCGCAGTGTGAGTGTGTGAGTGCCTGTCAGAGTGTGGTGCCTGCCTCCTCCATGTGTGCCAGGGGGACTTCCTCAGGGTTAGGGGTGAGTGGAGCAGACGGGGACCTCTGGGGCTGGAGAGAGGGTGGGCAGTAGGGCCACCCTGACAGGCTCTTCCAAAGCCAGAACTCACTGGCTTTCCAGGATGGGGTGACCTTCCATGGTGGAGGCAGATGGGCCTTCCAAGGTGCTATCACTTGGGATCTTGCCTAGGCACCCCAGAAAAGTCTGCCCTGTTTCTGAGAGAAGAACCAGGCCTGGCTCATGGACTGTCTGTCCTGGGAACCCTATTCTGGGGACCCCATGTCTTCTGTGTTGTCTTGCTGTCTGTCCTCCTGTCTGTCTTCCACTGATGTCCCTGCTCTTCTTCCAAGACCCAGTCTCTATCCTGCTGCCCCCAAGACCCTGGTGACCCCAAAGGGACAGCTCCTAAGGCTCTGCCTTGCTTTGTCCCTGGTCCCTCCAGGGCCTCTGGCCCTGCCCTACCACTTTGTGAGCCCTGCCCCTGCCCCTGCTCTCCCCAGCTGCTCTAGGGGCCTGTCTGGGCGCTCATTCACGACTCTCCTCCTTTCCTGTCCCTCACCCAGGGCTCCAGCGAGCGGCGGGAGGGAAGCCTCCAGGACTGTGTTCCCTCTGTTTAAAGTCTCCAGGTTAGTAAGCAGGAGGGAGCCCCCGGGTCCTTAGTCAGACCCCTCCCCAGCCTGGAGGGCCCGCGACGGGGGAGGGGCTGTCCCTGGTGGGCCGAGGTCTTTGCCAGGGGAGGGGACAGCAGATACCCAGCTCTGGGGAGGGCGCCTTGCCTGGCAGAAATTGTGTCTATGTGTGCATGTGAGTGTGCGCGCGCGCCAGCACGTGGGCGTGTACATGTGTGTGTGGGGCGGCATAGCCTCCTTGTAATTTGGGCTGGGATCGGGCTAGAGGCACTGGCTGGTCCTCCCAGGAGGGGTGGCCACCTGGGGAGAGGGATCCAGGCAAGAGGCCTCCATGGAGATGGAGGTGGGCGCCCTCCGACCTTGACGGGGGCTTGCCAGGCTCTGGCCCACCTGGGCTCGCCTTTCACCTGCCGGATTGCTGGCTCCTCGCTCACTGGTGCTCGTGGCAAATCGCGAACCACCTTCTCTGTGCAGCCCGGGCCAGGCTCAGAGGCCACTGGTGACCAAGACAGAGACGGTCCTCATACTGTGAGCACAGGTGATGCAGGGCTCAGCTGAGCAGCTGCTGTGGCCCGGCCAGCTGACTACAGGGCACCTGTCACCTCCTGAGGGAGGTGACCGTCTGTCCACTGTTGCCATATTGGTGCCTGCTCCTCCTGCTGGCAGCTCCTTTGTTTATGTCCCTGTAGAGTATCCCCCAACCTGATGGTGTCCCTCTGGTTGTGACTCCACCAAGCAAGCAGTGACTCCAAGTGGCTCCAAGTGCCTGGCGACCCTGGCATCTGCAGGCAGCACTGTTAGGCTACTGCGGAGGCTGCTTCCGAGGGCATCTAGCACCTAGGCTGGGGAGGGATATGGGGAGAGAGCCCCCCACTGCCCGTGTGGGATCAACAGCGCAGAGCAGAGTGAGTCAGTGATATTCACATCCCCACTGAAGCCGTCTCCCAGCTGTGTGGCCTCGGACTAGCCGCTTTCCCTCTTTGAGCCTCATTGTTCTTGCCTGTGGAACAGGGGGATGGTTGAGAAGAGTAAAGGAAAGTAGTGCTGGGCACCCGGCCTGCTGCAGGGCTGCCTGTCCCCACCCTGCTCAGGTGGCCAGTCCGTGTCCTGGGCACTATCTGGGAGCTGCTGGCTCCCTCCTGCCTGGAGCGTCCTCCGGCCCCAGCCTCCAGCCCTCTGCAGCCCTGAGCTGAGATTCAGCCCCAACCCGGGCGGACAGCCTGGGGAGGCCGCCCTCCTTGCCACGGTGGCTGCGGCCGCCTTGATAGCTTTTTAATAACTTTGCTCTGAGACAATCTGCAGAGCGCTCGTTTGTCTGCCTCTTAATTAAAATTACCGTTTTCCTAAAAGAGCAAGGACGCCGCTCCCTCCCCCGTCCTGGACGCCGCGGGAGAGGGAGAGGGAGAGGGAGAGGGCGGAGCAGCCCTCCCCGCCCCTCCCGGACTCAGGGCCACCTGCCTTCCCCACACAAAGGCTCCGCCTACCGCCTACCGGGTGGGCTGCGGCAGGGAGCTGGGAGGAGGCCGGGCCTCCAGCAGAGGCCCACTCCCCTTCTCCTTCTCCCTGCTCTTCGGGGATACCTCGAGGACGGGGAGGTTGTGCATCTATAAAAAGGTGGAGCAATGCCAGCCTTGGCTTTGCCACCCAGAGTGGAACGAGATCTGGATGCATTCTGGAACCGTCGGGGGAAGATTGTTGGAGTGCCCAGTGGGGGTTCGAGTGGTCTGGGGTAGAGGCCGCCACGCGCTGGACAGACCGTGGGCACAGCCCCTCGCTGTTGACCTGCATTCAGAAGAGACCCGAGCTTCCTCTGTGGGCTGTGGGTGCTCCTTTAGTCATTTGGAGTTTTGGAAGAGTCACTGATCATCAGGAAAATGCTAACGCCCAGTCGTGTGGAGCGCCGCCTGGGCCCTGGGCTGGGTTCGCCATCACAGCCGAACCCTGGGCTCCAGGCGGTGGACTCTTTCACTGGGGAGGAGGCAGAGACGCCCACGCAGAGGGCTAAGTTTAGGGCCAGACAGATACCGCCAGGCTCCAGGGCAGCTCACGCCCTATGCCCTCTCCTTCCATCCTGCCTTCCTCTTTCTTAGGTCTAGCCCCTGTCCCTCATCTGCATACAAGATGCTTTTGCCTCACTTCTTTCTGCAAGTGAGGTTCCTCTGTGGTCCCTGCCACTAAGAGCCGGCTCAGGTTCAGGCCCACCTTCTCCTCCCAACCCTGCTCCTTCTGAGATGTCTTTACTGGACCAGGTCGGGCTTCAGCAGCTTCATTAGCCTTAGCCCTGTGGCTCCTCTTCCAGGACTATGCCCGGCCCACGTATTGCTCACATAGTCATTCAGCAAACAATTAGTCCACACCTACCGCGTGCCTGGCCATGTGGGAATCTGAGATCATGAAGCAGAGTTTAGCAGGGGGCACCCAGCTGCCTCCTTTATCCCCTCCTGTTTCTGCCCCGCCCTCAGCCACCTTCCCCATCACCTCTGGTCTCCCCTCTCTGAAGCCCCAGAGCCCTGTCTAATCTCTTCCTGTGATCTGCCTTGAACAGTCGGTTCTATATATAAGCAGCCTGCTAGTTTACCTTTTTTTTTTTTGGACGGGGGATTGAACCCAGGGTGCTAACCACTGAGCCACTTCCCCAGGCCCCCCCTTTTTAGTTGCAGTTGGACACAATACCTTTATGTTATTTATTTTTATTTGGTGCCGAGGATGAACCCAGGGCCTTGCACATGCTAGGTGAGCGCTCTACCACTGGGCCTCAGTCCCAGTACCCCCAGCCCTTTTATTTTTTTATTTAGAGACAAGATCTCGTTGAGTTGCTGAGGTTGGCCTCGAACTGCAATCCTCCTGCCTCAGCCTCTCCAGCTGCCCACTGGTTTACTTTTGCTCTTGGAGGCAGCAAACACACTGCCTTGGAGGGCAGGACATGAGCAAGACAGTGGATGAGGACCACAGGGAACAGTGGGGACTGTGGCAAGGAGAGGGGCACGTGTGCTTCTTGTAGACACTAAAACCCAAAGAAACGACAACAATAACAAAACTCACCCAAACCAACAAGATGCCTGGGCCCCAAGGTGGCCACAGGGTGGCCATCGACCTTGTCCCCACCACTGCCTGGCACATGGCGAATGTGTTCTGATTGTTAAATGACTACGTGACCGTAATGGCCAGGCACTGGGCTAGGAGATACCTGATCGACCTTATTTCCTGTGCATTATTTCCCCGTTTTGCCACTGAGGAAACAGATCAAATGACTTGTTCAAGGTCACACATGGGAGGTGGCAGACTTCAACTTGAGCCTCGGCTTGCTTTATCCTTCTGCCTGCTGTTTGGTCATGGGTGTGTGTCCATGTGACACATGACATCTGTGTCTGCTCTAGGTGACAGGGAGCCCTTGGGTGGCCAGGGCCACTCAGCTGATGTGCACTGCTTGCCCTCGAGGTGGGAAGGTTGGGAGGTGAGGGCCAAGAGGCAGGAAGGGAGCAGGGGCCCTTCGCCTGAGTCCACCCCTCCTCCTCAGCCTCTGGTCCTGTACCAACAGCCTGGGGACAGCGTGGTGACAGGTGCCGAGCTGCAGAGATGACAGCGCTGCTGATTCCCCCATAATTACTGTCTGATGAGATGCCAGAATTAGCCACTGCGCAAGCATGGGGCGCAGACGGGGGGCACAGTGCAGGCAAGCGCCTGGGGGAGGGGAGCTTCTCCTTCCAAGCCCAGGGCCTTCTGTCAGTAGGGTAGCAGTGGGGAGAAGGAAGTAGGTTAGCAAGGACGAAGTACTGTGTGGTTAATATGCATCAGTTCTTATGTGGTTGTGGCTTCTCCATCCTCATGGTGGCGGGGCCTGTCCCTGAGGTGGCTGGCTGTTGGACAGGTCATCCAGGGCCTCAGGCCACTGGCCAGAGAATTACAGACAGAGCAGCTACTCACTCAGACTTCCAGACTCACCCTTTGGTGTCTGGATATTGGTTCTGCCTTGCTGGGGCTGTGAGGGGCATAGGGGACGAGAGTCGGTCCCTCTAGTCACATGAGCAAGCCCAAGTGCCAAGGCGGGGGTGGCAGATGGAAGAGCCTACAAGGAAGTTTTAGCTGCTGTGATGGGGAAAGGCGTCCGTCTCAGGCAGGAGAATCAAGCTGGACACTGAGGTCCGAGGCTGGGGAGGCCTGAGGCAGGAGCCGGGGCCGGGAAGGCTGGTCTGGGAGCTGTGGAGCAGCTGCCCGTGCCCTGGACGTGTTCCTGGCCACTGTGTGGGAGCAGAGGGGTCTGGGAAAGGCAGTTTTAGTAGAAAAAGCAGGAAGGAGTCATCTGCTGGGCTGCTGAGACCTTGTCCGGCCCATGGAGCAGCTCTGAAGGCCACCCAAAGAGAGGGGTGGTGACAACGTGGGACTTGCCAATCAAGGCCAGGTAGAAGGTCGGGGCTCTGGAGGCCAGGACACAGGAGGGAGCTGGCTGCTGGGCACCTGCCCTCCCCCAGCATTGAGCCCCATCTCCCTAAAGAGGTTGGGTAGGGGCTGTGTGTCGCTGGGACAGGATGGTCCCTTCCCAGGGACGTGAGAAGTTCTGTCCTTATAGCTAAGACAGACTCGGGGGCAGAACCGGCATCTTCCTCGGGGCCGCGGGGTGTCGGGGAAGAAGACCACGGTTGAGGTCAGGCTCACTCACCCGCTTCAGCCTCAGACAAGCTGCCCTTCCTGAGCCTCAGTCTTCTCGTCTGTGCAATGGGAGGGCAGCCTCACCTGGCAGCCGAGAGCCCAGCGACTCCTGGCTGGGGCTTGTGGAGAGGGGTCGGGTCCCTGCTGGCATCCAGTGAGCCAGGGCAGGTTAGGCCCTAACCTCGAGGTGGCTGAGTCTGAGAGCACTGGGGGTCTCCAGTCTTCAGCAGAGAGCAGAGCACACCGGTTAGTCCCTGCCTTCCAGCCTGCGCTCCACCTTCCAATCTGCCACTATTGGGGGGGTTCAGGTTAGATAACAGAGGGAACTTCCCTTGGTTTCTGATCTGGCCCAAATTCCCAGGTCTGCCTGGACCCAGTGGCCAGGTGGGAGACTTGCCTCCTCCTTCTCCTGCCTTCTGGGGACTTGGGGCTCTCCTCCTCCCGTCCTCCAGCGCCTCTCAGGACGCTAACCTTGGCGGCCCGAGGGACAGCACATAATGGGCTGCAGACTTGGCTGCTGGCCCTCAGCTGCTGGCAGGACAGGGGAGTGATGGACACGGGGGCAGCCCTGTCCTCAGCCTCAGCTGGAAGCTATAGAGGAGGAGCCAGGGCGGGGGCACCCGGACCCAGAGGAGAATTTTGGCTTTGGCATTGCAAAAAGCAGCCGTCAGAAGCGGGATGGCCTTGAAGTCCCGGGGCCCATCTGGGAGCATCCTGTGTTTCAGGACAGAATGGAAACGCTTCAGCAAGGGAGCCCCGAACTTGGCCAAGTAGGCGAGGGCCCCAGGAAAGCGCCTCCGTGACATCCCCACTGTCCTCCACCCAAGCTGGACGCGCCAGGGAGCCCCGGCTGGGCCGCAACCTCTCTGGGGGACTTGAGTGCACTTGGTGTGTGTGCCTGGACAAGGTGCCCTGTTGGCCCAGGTGACTCCTGTCCCCTGAAGTCTAAGATGGCCTCAGAGCGGTGGGGGAGGGCGATGACCCCCGTCCTGGCTGGGCCCTGGTGTGTCCCTCTGCGTGTTGATGGAGGATGCAGGGCAGGGGCCTGGTTGGTGGGCGCGTGCCGTGGGCACGGCTCTGACAGCAGCTGAGCAGCAGACGTGCTGCCCGGGCCACTGCGCCCAGAAGCCCCAGGCATCTGTGGCTCAGGCAGCCGAGGGAGCTCTCCGGGGGTCCCAGGACAGGGACAGGGCTTTCCAGGGAGGGCTGAGCCCCATGGAGGATGGGGTCTCTTTGAGGTGGACTTTGAGGGGTCTGCAAGGCTTGGTCCTCGGCCCGATATTTACGAGGCCCTTGAACACAGCGTGGACCCCACCCCACCCCAGATGGAGTGACAGATGTGGCTTCTCCCCCTGGAGATGTGCTTCTCCCTGCCCTGCACTCTGCCCCGCAGCTCTCCAGGTGTAAGTGAAGCTCTTTGGCTCACACCTGCTCTTCCAGGTGCAGCCCCTGGGGCCAGAGAGCCCCTGGGGGAGAGGGCATTGTGGGGTCCTCCCTCCCTCCCGCTGCCTCTCCAAGATGCGGAGCTGACAGGACACCTTCCCTGGGCGGTGAGCAGTGGATCCGCCAGGCAGAAGTCAGCTTGTTAACACAGCGCCGTGTGGGCACTGCCAGGGCTGTTCCCAGCGTTTCCAACTCCAGCTTCAGACTGAGGGTGACATGCTCCTTTCCGCATCTCCACCCCCTCTTTTTCCAGGGAAGCCAATTAGCCAAATCTTCATTAGACGCTAAAATGCAAAAGCCCACAGTCCTGGTATGATACAACTCTGACAGCAGAGTGAAAGCAAATGAAGCTCAGGGGGAGATCAGGAAGGAACCGGCCTCCCCTCATCTCCTTGATCGGATGTCCTGTGCAGTGTGCAACCTGCGTACCTGTCCATGATTGACATTTTTTAAAAAAAACAAAAACAAATGGGAGGATTGAGGCTCAGAGAGGTTCCTGACCTCCTCAAGGTCACGTAACTAGTTAGTGGCAGAGCTGGGTTTGAGCAGAGCTTTCTCACCCTCAGATTCAGTGATTTTTGGTAATGCCACAGCTTTGCCTGCTGTGTGTGGGAGGGAGGAGCATAAAGAAGGGGGGCGTTTGTAGCTCTGAAATTCTGACTTGTTGGCCCTTTTAGAAAGAGGGGGGTCTTGCCTGAGTGTGTGGTCGGGTTGTCACGCGGAGACCCTGGCATCTGTGTGCTGAGCATACTGGCCCCCGGGGCTGGGTACTCAGGGCCTTACTGGGCATGGCCCTCCAGCCTGTGTCTCTGGGCCCGGGTGACTCTGAGCTTATTAGTCTGTGTCCTTCTGGGGCCTGGGGCCTGGAGAGGGGCTCCCCTGGCAGTTGCTTTCTGGGAAGTGGCATAGTGGAATGGAAAAGTCCTTGTTCCCAAGAGCCAGGACACCTGGGTTCCCTCTCTGGCTCTGCCTGCAGCTCTGTGTAACGAGGCCTGTTTTGCTGCCTGGGTCTTGATTTCCCTGCTGGGAAAGGCTTTGGGGGGCCACAGAGCACAACCTGGCATCGTTGACTGTTCCCTCACCCCACCCCCCCCTCCAGAGGTTGTTTCTGGGTCTCCCCCTCTCGTTCTGATCCTCAGGACCACCCAATCTGGGTAGAATGCCATCTCTGCCATCAGGGAGAGCCCCCGACGGAGGGAGGAGGCACAGGCCTTGACTTGAGGAGCCCCCAATCCAATGAAGTAAAGGAGGGCTCTGAGCTGGCCGGAGGAGGGCCCGGCCCCAGGGAGGAGGCAGGCTTTGCCCAGGGTGAGGCCCAAGTCTGATGGGTGTGCTCAGCCTGGGGAACTGCGGTCCCTGTCCTGGGACTGCTCCCAGTCTGAGCAGGACCGTCCTGGGGTGGGGAGACTGGCAGGGGGAGCAGTGGCTGCAGCCATGCCCCGCACCCAGGGAGCCTCAAATGCTCCTCCCTGTGGAAGGCTCCAGAAGCTCTGCTGGGAGCAGAGAGGCCCAGGCTCCACCCTGACAGCCTCTCCTAGGCAGGTGAGCTCTCCTTCCTCAGCCCTGATGAGGTCCTTTAATTAGATTCCAACTCGTTTACCAACTAAGTGGCCTTCGGTGGGCTTTAAATCTGTGCAAATTGGTTTGTGTTTTTCTGTCTGCACGAAGCTGTGGCTGGCCGCGTCTTGCCCTCCCCACCCCCTCCGTATCTCCTCTGCTCCTGGCTCCCTCCAGGGTTCCCTCGTCCCCCTTCCTGTCCCACCTGTCCAGATGCCCAGCTCCCTGGAACTGGGGACAGCAGGGTCCCTGGGCCTGGGATGGAAGAGAGCGCAGGAACACAGGCTGCTGCCGCTCCCCTCAGCCCTGGGCAGGGAGTCCATGCAGTGACTCAGGTTAAAAGGCTCAGCCTCCCTGGCCTCAGGAGCCCTAGCTGGACATGCCTGCCCCAGCTCTTTCCCATGGCGACTCTGTAGCTCCATGCTGATGATGGGGACAGGGCCCAGGGATGTCACCAGCCAAGGACCCTCTATACCCTCCTGCCTTGCTCACCTTCTCTCCCCACTGCGGTGCCCGCACAGTGGGCAGGGCCCATCTTGGGAGAACAGGCTCTGCGTGGCCTCTTCCTTCCTCTCCATCTTCCCTCTCATACCTGGGGGGAGGGGCGCTGGCCTTCCGTGGGGACACAAAGATGACAGCTTGCCTGGCCTTGCCTTCCCCTGACTCCTGTCACCTGAAGTCACCTATGCTTTCAGCTCCGTTACTTAGAGGCCTTCCCCCAGGACCCCATCCCATTCCTCTGTCCTCCCCCCCACACCAGACAGGCTCTCTTGAGGTGGCCTGACACTCTGTGGGGTGGGGGCGGGTTTTACTGGGTTGGCAAGGAACAGGGAGGCCCTGGGTGCAGGTCTGGGGGTCCCTGGCTGGAGCCAAGCTGAGCCTCTGTTTCTGATACCCAGTCCCGTGGCCTCCCTCCCTCCAACGTCCTCCCCCCCAGCCCTGCCCAGGCCTCTGTGGCTCTGGCTGGAGTGACAGGGAGACTCAACAGGGCGCTGGGCATTAGCAATTTGGGGGGATATTACACAGGAATGTTTACAGAAAGGCAATTGCCCGGAAAATGACTTTGGTTGCTGTGGTATGGGGCGGAAAAGCTGGTTTTAGAAAACAGACACAGATGGGCTTCTGCTCCAAAGACCCACAGACAGACAGTGGGGTGTGGGGCACGGGCGCAGAGGGAAAACAGCCGGGCACCCCAAGACAGAGGCCAGGTTTTTTGCTAGGTGGGCAGGGACAAGCTTCCCAGGCCTCGGCCAGGCTGGAGACAGATCCATCCCTAGCTGACCTTTGTCCTCTGGCCTCTCACCTCCAGGCACAGTGTGCTTCCTGCTGCATTAGGTGCCAGCAGGATGGAGTCATCAGGTAGAATTGATGGTGGCAGTGCCTCGGGCCTCCTCCAGGGCACCTTGGGCTCCTCTTGCTTTGGCTGCAGAGGGGGGACTGAGGGAGCCTCGTGCTGCAGGTGTTTGCCCGTGTGTGTGGCAAGGCACTCGGGGTCAGAGGCAGGCCCTCTATGCTCCTACCAATTTCTGTGAGCACTTCCCCTCGCCCTGCCTAGTACTGGAGGCCCTGGGGGCCCTGGAGGCTCCCGAGCAAGTGTCACCAGAGAGCCTTTTGCCCTTCCTCTTGCCAGGCCTGCAGCCTGCCTCTGCCTAGGCAATGGATCCGAGGCACACATGTGACAGCCTTGCCTGGCCTCTTGATCTCTCCAGGGAGAGGGAGACGGGGTCCTCTGAGCTGGGGGTCTGGTGAGGCCTGCCCCAATGGCCCCCAGAGTCCTTTGTGCTCTCTCTGCCGAGGCTTAGGGTTTTGCTCTTCCCTCTAACTTCCCCCCTTTGTCTCCCTTCCGCCTTCTCCCCCACCCTCCTCTCTCCCCTTTCTCTTCCTCTGATGATGATGTCATGTGTGAATGCTGCCCAGCAGCAGCCAGAGGACAGACTAGACGGTGACATTCAGGGTGAAGACGCCAGGTGGGGATGGGTCCAACGGCTTATGAGATGGTGTCACTAAGATGTTGCGATCTTAATTTTTATAATGAGTTACAGTGATCTCATGTAAAAGAAAGCTGTGGAGGATAAAAATAAGTCAGGCCCATAAATAAACGTGGAATTTGGAATTGTTGGAACAAATAACTGTCGCTCTCTTCTCCAGCACCTGCGCCTTTATTTTCAGCTGGCCACTTGGGGGAGCCCACTGCTTCCTGGTCACCCGGGCCTCCCCCATTTTCACCTTCCTTGATTTACCAGGCTGAGCAGAGCGGGACACGTTCCCCCTTCCCACCTTCTGCTTTCCCTCATTGTAATGTTCAGTTTCGCCAGTCCCCAGCATCTTCCCTTGACTCTGATTCAAGATTCAAGAATTAAGCTGGGCATGATGGCATAAACACCTTAATTCAAGAATTAAGCTCAGCAATAAGGAGGCTGAGGCAGGAGGATTGCAAGTTCAAAGCCAGCCTCAGCAATTTAGTGAGGCTCTAATCATCTTAGCGAGACTTGTCTCAAAAATAGAACATGAAAAGGACTGAGGATGTGGCTCAGTGGTTAAGTACCCCTGGGTTCAATCAAAAAAAAAAAAAAATTAGAGTAGGCCTTGATGGTTAAGGGGCTTTGGAGAGAAGGGAGACCTGCAGCCTCCATACCTCCCTGGCTCCCCTAATCTGCATTAATCTGCATCCCTTGGTGGGGGGCTTCATTCCCATAACAACTCCCCCAGCACACCCCAGTTCTGCTTCCCTTACCCTAGAGTTCCCTGGCTCAGGGTCCTTCAGCCCCCATATCCCTCCCAGTAGAACCTGCCCTGGTCCCCCAGCAGGGCCCCACCACTGAACAGAAAGTATCGATTGGCCCAGGGCCGGCAGCCTGCAGCCTGCAGCCTGCTGCTTGCTATATTGGAATCGATCCTCCTGGCGTTTCCTGGGCTGCTCAGTCTCGGGAGGGTTAGGGCTGCTTGAGAACTTGTGGTGGCTGGAACAGGCTCAGGGGTAATCGGGAGGTCATCCTGCCAGGACCCATACACCACAGGTTGGGAATGTCTTTCATTGACAACAACGTCCTTGCTTCTCCATTCTCTTCCACTGAACTTCCCACTCAGTGTGTGGGACAGGATTTGGAGTTAACATCCCCATTTTACAGATTAAGATCTGGAGCTCCCTAGGGGAGATTTGCTGACTGAATGGATAACTAAATGAGTGGCTAGCCCAGGGTGGCTGGAGGACGAGGTGACTAAACCCAGGTGCCTCTCTGGCAGGGCTTTTTTCTCCCAGTGCTCTGACTTGAGGTGCTTGGGAGGCCCCAGGAGATGAAGTCATGTCTGAGCTTTCAGGGTTGCCTGGAGGCCGGCAGTGGAACCTCTCTCCTAAGGGCAACCAGATGGCTCCCCCACCAGGAGCCCCGCTGGTCCTCCCAGCTCCACTGGGCCCTGCAGAAAGAAGTTGAGTGTGTACGGGGTGGGGAGCCAGGACAACTGAGGTACTCAGATGCTCCAGCTTCTTTTTGTTAAATAAAGCCAAGAATCTCGAAAGTTCTTAAATTGATTCTAAAGCATTTCAAACCAAAGTCCCTCCTTGCTGCTGCCTCTTGGAGTTAGCAGGTTGTCTCTCCAGCTCCCTCCCCATCTCCCACCCCCCAGAGTCTGCACTGTCCTCTCAATGCCAGGGGCGGGCGGGCCCTGGCCTCTAGAGGTGGTGAGACTCATCCTGCTCCTGTCTCAGTTCAGGCCTGCTCAGCGTATCCCTCCCCACTGCCTAGCCCTTCCCCAGGAAGATGAGATTGTGGTCACAAAGCACAGCCTGGGGCTCCCACTCTGCCCCCTCTCTGCCTGCTCTGGGATCACTCTGCCATCATCTGCCTGGAAGAGCCAGATGAGTCTTGGGGGTCCCCCACCGTCACTGCCCGTCTCAGACAGATACTCTGCTTGCCCACTCCAGACGTGTCCCCCAAGATCCCCCCAGGAAGTAGAGAAGGAAGGGCATGAAGGAGGACAGGGAGGAGGTAAAAGTCTCTTCTGGGGCCAGGAGGCTAGCAGCTAGAAGAGGGAATTTAGAAACCTGTAGCCGCAGCTATGTATGTTCAGAACCCAAGGAGGGCAGAGGAACAAGGCTGGCTGTCACAAGGGGAGGTGTCTTGGCTCGGGAAGGGCTAGGGCTGAACTCCACAACGGGTTCCAGCAAGGCCATGGGCAGAATGTCCAAGGCCTGGCAAAGAGAGTGCTCTGGAGTGTCCAGTGTCTAGGAGCCTTGGCTGAGGAGGGTCTCCTGCTGAACAGTACCCAATGGGGCTCCAGATCTCCAGCTGAGAATGAGGGTGAAGGAAGGAAAGGGAGGTCAGTCATGGGACTGGGCTCTCAGGAAGATGGCCCCAATGTCCCCAGCCTCACCAAGTCAGCTGCCATCTTCCCTGATCTCTTCCATATCAGGGAGCCATGTGCATTGTATTAACTCAATATAGTTTTTGTTAACTCACTTTAAACTTAAATGCATTTACTTAGAGGAAATGTTATCTCACTGCGATCACAGAGGAGCAGTATCTATGAAACCAGTAGTTGGACCTTCTCATTGGGATTTTTTTCCCTCATCCTTATAAAAATAAAGGTACAATTATTAAAATATAAAGCAATGTTCCTCTCAAAGTCATCGCTGTACCTGGACATACTAGGGGAGCACAGCAGGGGACCAGTGATTGTGGTGTGACAGATGAAGGATCCCTTAGGAAGGGAGGGGGTGACCCTGATGCCTAGCATCTGGGAGACTGGCAGATAAGCAAGGAAGCCCACCCTGCTCAGGGCCATGCACCCTCAATACAACTGTCATCTGCAAAGGGAAGTGTGGCGTGCCAACCTAAGATACTGGTATCAAATTTGGCCTCTACCACTCACGGTGGCTTTGGGCTTGTCACCAGACCTCTGAGTCTCTATAGCCATCTCTGAAACAACCACAGTAACACCCACCTAAGGAGGGAGATAGGGCCTCTTGGGCCATGATAATGGTGGGGAGGCCCTGGTGGGCTGCGGATCTCCGTGCCGGCAGGAGATGCTCTTCCCATGGTTTTGGTGGGAGTTTCTGGATCCTCTCAGGCTGTGAGCTCCAGATGTACATGCTTTAGCCACGGCCAGGGGAGGAGTGTGTGTGTCTGACTCAGTGGCCAGGGTGGCTTTTCTTAAAATGCGGCTAAATCCCCCTTTTCCTCCTGTGGTTGGCAGAGGGTAACCGAGGCTTGGCCGCAGGCCTGATGAACACTGGATGCATGGAGGGAGGCGGGGCACTGGTGAATCTGGCCGAGTCCCAGAATTCCCAGCCTCAGCCCTTTTTGCCCTAGTTGGCACTTAGAGAAGTCCCCCTACCCCAATCAGGCAGTGTGGGGACATGAGTGCAGGCCTGCAGGGCCTGAGTCCCTAGTTCTAAGCTACACTTGGAAGGGGTGCTGCTTTAGGGTGGTGAGTTGCGGGGACAGGTGGGTGCTGGGGAGGTTGCTTATTTCCCAATGGGGATGATTTCTGGGAGAGAGGAAGGGCAGAACTCTGTTGTATGCCCAGGAATATGGCTGAGCGTGGGGTGAGGACAACCTCTGGAACCTCTAGCCATGGGTCACGTGAGCTCAAGGGTAGGGAACAGGAGGGCAGGAGAGGCCAGGAGCTCAGGGCTGGTGGGCATCTGGGAAGGGATTCAGAGTTCTACGTGGGGACCTCAACCCCCGGCCTTCTCTTTTTTTCTTGCTTCTGTACTGTCCTTTGTCCCCTGTGCGTCTCTTATGGGTCTTGAGATTGTGTGTCTGTTGGGAGGAGAGACTGAAAAAGTGGTGGGGTAGGGGCTTGAGCTGTTCTGTCTGCTTTCTTTTTTCTTTAAGTTTGTCCCAAATCCATCTCTCGCTGTTCTCTCTGTGCCAGCCTCTCCTGTCTGTCTATCTGTTTGTCTCTGGGAAGGGTGGGAAATGGGGGTCCCTCTGTCCCAGACCTCGGGCCTCCAGTCCCTTGGGAAGCCCCCACTCCCCAATGTATCCCAGTCCTGGCCATTTTTCCTGGCAGCCCCCAACCTTGAGGATACTCTGTCCTGGATATGCAGGTCTGAAGGAGAAGGCTAGAGCCTCCAGCCTCTCCTTAGAGGACGCTCTAGAAAGGTGCACCCCGCAGGCTCCGTTTTACATCTTTCAGGAGCCTAGAAAAGCCACCTCCTCCTTTTCCTGCTCCTGTGTACACCAGTTTTAGAAAGGGGAAGGGGTGTGTGACCAGAAAGGTGTCCCACCTTTTGCCCCCACTCCTCATGCCTTGGTCTCAACGACAGCACCTCCCACCGTCATTATTGCCCCAGCCTCAGGAGGAGGAACACGAAGTTGCTTCCTGGCCTTGCTCTCCACCCACACCTCCCCGTGGGTCGCTAAGTGAACTTTCCACCCGGTCTACCCTCCCTTAGTACCCCTCGGGGGGACCGGCAACTCTGAATGCATCCCAGAAGCCCTTCTGCCCCTAAGCTTAGGCCGGCTGCGACCCGCCCCGCAGGGACCCCCGGTGGGGGTGGCAGCCCCAGGCCAGGCACGCCGTGACCCCGCTGCGCCCCTCTCCCCTCTCGCAGATCCGGAGCGGAGCAGCCCCCCCATGCTGTCTGCGGACGATGCCGAGTACCCGCGGGAGTACCGGACCCTGGGGGGAGGGGGCGGCGGGGGCGGCGGGGGCCGGCGCTTCTCCAACGTGGGGCTGGTGCACACGTCGGAGCGGCGGCACACGGTGATCGCCGCCCAGAGCCTGGAGGCTCTCAGCGGGCTCCAGAAGGCGGACGCCGATCGCAAGCGTGATGCCTTCATGGACCACCTGAAGAGCAAGTACCCCCAGCACGCCCTGGCCCTCCGAGGCCAGCAGGACAGGATGCGCGAGCAGGTGAGTGGGAGCCCTGCTGCGGGCTGGGGCGGCGGCGGGCGGGGTGGGGGAGGACCGGTGCTGATGCTCCCGTGCCCCAGGCTCAATCCAAATGAGAGGCGTCTGGGGCAGGTGGGAGGCGGGAGGGCAGAGCTGGGGAACTGTCTTCCCAGGGCAGTGGCCCTGGCTGGCCTTTTCTGGAGCCTGGGGAAGCGGATTGGGGGCTCGACTGTCGTGGCATTTGGAGCACCGATGGAGTAGAGAGAACCCAGCCTTTTCACCTCAGGCTGTTTGGGCAGAAGGGCAGGAAGGTGTGCCTTGGAGGCCCAGCAGTGGCTGGGAGGAAGGGAAGGGACAGCCATGGGGACTGAGGCTTCTGAGCCCAAGGGTCTGCCCAGTGGTGGAGTTGGAATGTTTGGCTTTGGCACCCCCAGTGGGCCCTAAGAGGTGGGGTCTGTGAATTTTCAGCTGGGTGGATCTGATGTGTCCACACTCCCTTCAAGAACAGAGACCCAACTGGGGTCTTTTACCTCTTCCTCCCTGATTCATCCCAAGACTCACTGAGTGATTGTGAGCTGGAGGTCTCTCTCTGTGTTGCTTTGTTTCCTGCTTACAGAGGGAGTTTGGGGCCTTTGCCTCTGCCTCTGGACTGGACGTTTTCCTTCCATTTGGGGAGGGGTGCATGCATGATAGGCCAGGGCTCCATCACCAAGCCCCAGGCCCGATGCTTCCCTTTTCAACCTTCCCCCAATCCTTGGGTTCCCGACTGCACCCCTCCACCAAGCATGAGCTTCTGATCTGTAAGAAAGATCTTTCTTGGGACTAGTATTCTGCTTTCAGTTCTGAAGTTGTGGGGTGCCTTAATGATTGCTGCACATTAGCGCTGAGCCTCAGGTATTGTCCTCTCTGGGACATCAAATTAGAATCCTTTCAGTCAATACTTGGGGAGTGTTGCTCTGTCTTGCTATGTCTCCCTTATCCAGGTAGTACTGGGTGTGGCTGGGGAGAAGCGTCTCTGTCCCTACCCCCACTGCAGGGAACAAGGACACATTGGCACATTTCTGGTACCCTGTTTGCCCCCCTGAGGTCACCTCTAGTTCTGTCTGGCTTTTGCCTTCGCCCAGCTCCAGAGTCCTCCTGGGAGCAGGGTCAGGTTGGGATAAGAAGAGCTACAGATGAGCATCTGGCCCTCCGTGGTTGCCCTGTGTGCTCTAGCTTGGTGGGAACAGGGGCATTTGATGACAAATGGGGGAAAGGGGAGGAAGGATGGTTAAACTTTGTATGAGGGACACAGTCCGTTTGGAGAGGGTTCAGAGGAGGGGACATCAGGTGGGCAGACCTGATCAGGGAAGGCTTCCAGGAGGAAAAGCTGCTTGGAAGGAAGAAAGGGTTTGAGGAGAGGAAGAGAATGCTGTCCTTGGAGGTGTGGGGGTGGGGGGCAGAGGCATGAGCATATACCAGAGTTGGTTTGGGGAATGGCGCAGATTTCCCCTTGGCTGGTGCCAGAGGCTCAGGGGGTTGGGGAGCTGCGGGATATACATACGATGGAAGGCTGGGAATTGGGACCAGAGAGTGTGGTGTCATGCTTGTTTTGGAATGGTGACTAGGAGGGCCCCTAGGGGGCTAGAGGCAAGGGAAGGAGAAGAGGAAGAGTATACCTGGAAGCATGAAAAGAAGGGGTGGCGATGGGAGGGGAGACTAAGCATAAGTTGTTTGCTGCCTGGATCTAGGAGGCAATGATGGGAAAAAATGCGGTGACAGAGAGATGTTGGTGCCTTGGAGAGATCTGGAGGGTGGGGAGGAAATGTCTCGGGGGGAGGAATATAAGAGGAGTTGAGGAGTGGGTGGGGCCTTCAGGGGGGATGCCTCCAACTTCAGAGCAACCACACCTTCAGGAGAGACTTGTGAAGTAGGTCCTGGGACATAAGAGGGCCATCAAGGCAGAGAGAAGAGAGCTTGTGATAGTCAGGGAAGGGTACCAGGAAACTTCTGCATCCATGAGGAAGAAAAGGAAGGCCCTAGGGAGCAGGTGCTGGAAGGGGACCTGAACTTCAGAAGTCCAGATGAGTGAGTGGGGAGCAGCCAGGAGTTATGGGCCCGGAGGGGGCTAAGGGCTCACTGCTCTTGGCATAGTGACGTAATGGCCAATTTCAGGGGTTAAGGAGATCGGAGATGGTGAGGAACCAGAGCCCTGACCACAGACCTTCTGGGAAGGTTTAGCTGGAAAAAGATGAAGCTATCCTGGTGGTAGCTTCCAGGGGTGGCAGGCCTGGGAGACAGGATGTGGCCATGTTTAGGGGCCTCATAGGCAGCTGGCATGTTCACAGGGAGTGAATCCAAGCACAACCACTCTCTGAGCGTCCATTCCCTCCCTCAGAGTCTAAATGGCCAATTCGCTTGTCACAGGGTGCTGGGGGCCTAAGCATGACGCTGGCTCAGTGGCCCTCAGGGGAAGGGAGGTCTGAAGCTGAAGATGCTGAGGCCCAGAGGGTTGTGAGGATGGGTCCCCAAGGAATCAGGTCTGGTGGCCTTGGGGTAGGAGAGGAAGTCACTTCCACTGAGTTAATAGGGAAAGGAGATGTGCTGTTGGGGCAGAGACAAGTGGCATCCTCAGGAGGAGGGAGAGGCCAGGAGCAACTCCCTGTGGAATATATGGCAGGCAGGCACTGGGAGGAAGTCAGGAAGGACACAGGGATTTAGTTCAGCAATATCCGGTAGGGAAGCCCCTGCTCTGGGCTCAGGGAACCCTGAGACAAACATCCAGAAATGGCCCCGGGTACTAGTTAGAGATGCAGCCGATGTAAGAGACCCTCCATCCCTCTGTGGTGTGACCTCTGTGCCCCAAGACTTGCCCCAGCCATGCCCTTCCCTGCCCTGTCACAGCCCCAGCGGCTCCTGCCCGCTCCCCCTAATGGGGTGTCCCCCGCTTCACACACACAGGTTGGCGGCTGGACCGTGGACCCTGTGTGCCTCCTCAGCTCCCTCTGCTCCCACCTCCATGGCGACTCCGCCCCCTCCGGGGCTGGCCAGCCTGCCCAGGTGAGTCACCCACCTCCACCACCACCCAAACCCATGGCAGAGCTTGGCTTTGGGGAGGAATTTTTTCTTTTGGAGGGGGGATATCCAGAATTTTAATCTTGCAATCCTTTCTCTTTTATGTAGGACCCCCCATTTGGGGGAGACATCTATGGCCTGTACCTGCAACTCCCCTGGTTATCTAATTTCCTACAATGACCTCCCCAAACTAGCTGGTTTGGAGGAAGGAGCTTTTTGAGGGACCATGCTCAGGACTAACACACACACACACACACACACACACACACACACTTCTACATTCTTTCTCCTTTAAACAGGAGAATCCCATATCCCATCTTGCTCCTTGCGTTTCCAGAGGGCTCTTATTCTCCACCCCCCTCAGGAGATCATCTTATTCCCTTATCCACACCCCACTCTTCCATTTCTGAGCACCACCAACCTTCCTCTGATGATCCACCATCAGGAAGTGCTACGGGATGTCTCTCTCCCTCCCTTCTTTCTATGCTCAAGGCCTAATCTCAAGTTTTTAAGAACACTTGGGCATCTTGCCATTGGTTCTGTCCTTGTTCCCAGGTTTCTCATCAAGTCTCAGTTTCCCTGATGGGACACACTTAGGACACTAGGGCTGGGCTCCAGCTCAAGCCTGGACACTGACATGGGAGATATCTGAGGCCCAAGGGGGGATGAGGGACCAGGGTGTCAGTTGCAATAGGGAGGGGACTGCCCAGGAGGGGCTGGGCTTGAGGATATTCAGCTTAGGAAGCTAAGGAGGGATAGTGGACGCAGATCCAGTGGAGGGAAGGCGCACCAGTTCCTCACACAGCCATGCCTCATGGAGAAGAGCAACGGGGCTTGAAAGTTATATGAAAGAAATTTGTGACCACATAGGACACAAGCCTCCAGAGCATGGCCGTCTGAGCTGAGCTAACTCCATCTAGCAACAGATTGGTGCTTGGCGTCACTCAGGGCACTCTGCCCACTTCCTTTCAGGTTCTCCGTCCCATCTTGGCTGAACTTTGGGGAACAGAGATGTGTCTGCTCCCAACGCTAGACAGCAAGTGAGAGACTTGTCCTGAGTGACCAAGTGTGTGGTGGAGGCCAAAGTGGGGCTTAGAAGAGATGATGATGGGGCAGAGGACAGGTGCGACATGCACAGGCAGGTTCTGGGTGTCTTTCCCCCTCCCCAAGAGGTCCCCTGGTGGAGCATCTTGGGCTGTGATAAGGTTAGGATGAAGGACAGGAGGGAGGCTGGACTTGGTAAGCTCAGTTGTCTCAGGTGGTGGAGTTCTAGTCTGTCCACATCTGGAATCTGCTCTTGTGGAGAAAGGAGAGCTTGAGGGGACCTTTGCCCCCAGGGCTTTGTAATTACCTGAGAAAGTGGCTGTGCACAAGATCTTGTAATCACTTGATATTTAGAATTCATCACACCCCTTATCCCCCAGAACTGAGTCTGAGGGTTTTTTTTTTTTTCCTAAAGTGCAGGAACAGAGACATTCAGCAGAGGACCAGAGTCACACAGCAGGGCAAGATCCATCAGAGGCCAACAAGGAAATTTAGGCGTCACAGGCCTTCCAGACTGGCTAGGGATTAAATCATGGGAGAATTAAAAGGGCAAAGTGCACAGCTGAGACCCTGGTGAGGGGAGGCTGTGGGCTGGAAGGCGGCGGTAGGTCAGACCTTTAGGGGTGGACACCGTGAAAAGGACCGCGGGAAGCAACTAGAGGTTAGACCAAGCCACAGCCCCTCCCCCCGCTTCCACTAGGCTGTCTAACCTCCCTTCCTCTTGCTGCAACCCGAGTCCCGGGCGGCGGACCGGCGTATCGGGTGACCGCGGCGACGCAGCCACCAGCCTCCGCCGCTCCGCGGCGGGGCTGCGCCGGCGGGGCCGCGCCGGCGGGGCCGCGCCAGGGGAGGGGGCCGAGAGAGGGGATGTGCACGGCGGCGCGCCGCGCCGCGCCAGGTGGAGTCGCGGTTACCGGGGCGACCAGGGCCCGGGCCGGCTCGGCGGCGGCGGCGGCTCTCGCATTGCAGCAAAGGGCACCGGCGGCGGCGGCAGCTGCGGAGGCGGCCGGGGGAGGGGAGAGCCCAGGCGGGTGGGAGTAGGGGGCGGCCCTCCTTCCCCCGCCCTACGCGGGATCCGGGGCTGGGGCCCCGCGCATACACCTGTAGCCACAGGTAAGGGGGAGCGGCTGTGGGGCCGGGGTCGCAGCCTTGGGTTCGTCAGGGGGCGGGGACACGGAGATGGGGGTCTCGCTCTGCGGCACTCAGGGATGATCCCGGGCTGGGGAGCGCGCAGCCTTTGCGGGTTCCCAGTCTCTGAGAAACGCCCCCTCCCTTCCCCCACCGCGTTAGGTGCCCTCCGCGCGGGACGGCCCCCACCCCTAAATGCGGCAGGCACCCCCTCCCCCAACCTTGGAAAGTCATGACCTTCGCGGGGTGCGCCCTCGCCCCCGGCGGCGCGGCGGATCCCGCAGCACCCCCCTCCACGCACGCACTCCCCGACGGGCCGGGGTAGGTGTGGGCGGCGATCCGCACACCTGGGGGCAGGGTGCCTGCGCGTGGCTGGGGGAGCTGGCGCCCGCTGGGGCGCGTTGCGTAGCCCCAGGCTGGGGGCGGGTGTTTACGTGGACTTGGGTTCAAGGGAGTTGAGAGGTGGGTGTGTGCGCCGTGCACGCCGAGTCAGGGGGTTTAGGGGCTGGGGGTGCGACCGTTGACTGGCCTTCCTGTGGGAGGCTGCGTCGTAGCGGCTTGAGGTCAAGGAGGTTCATGCACTCACCTAACCTACAGGGGACTTGGGCCCAGGGGATGGTGGGGATTTCAGCTGGCTGAGCTAAGCCTCCCAAGAGGCTTGACCCGCCCCTGCCACAGGGCCTGGGTTGGGGAGAGGGAATGGCCAGTTCCCCTCCACCAGCCGCTAAGGAGTGGGAGTGGGAGAGGGAGAGGCTTTAACCCTCAGCTCCAGGCGGGCAAAAGCTGTTTTCTCTGCTCACCAAAGAGTTGGTTTGCTCCCCTAGGTCTCTGGAGAGCCCCTTTCCCTATTTCTGAAAGCCTTGTCCCAAGGGATGCTGGGTTTCCATCTTAACCTCTTAGAACCCCTCTTATTTTGCCCCAACTCCTGCAAGATCCTTCCTGCCAGTGGTTGCCCCTGGCCAGGTCTCTCCTTCACAGCCCTTTCTTCATTTGCCTTCTCACTGCCTTCTGGGAAGTCCAGACCCCTCCTGGAGAGTGTGGAGGGAGGTCATTCTGCCTTAGTATTAAGGTTTGTGCTAGCGGTGGGGAGCTGGACCTCTGGGCCTTTCCTGTCCTCTGCCCTCTCTCCCAGGGGGCTTTCTGGTCCTGGGAAATTCCCAGGGAATAGGCCCAGAAGGCTGAGCAGCTGGGTGCCAGGAGATGGAGGGAGTGGGGCCTGACCAAAGTATTCAAAGCCACTCCTCCTCGTGGGCTGGTCCTATTTTGTTGGCTTTTATTCTCTGTCACCTATTTGTTGAGGGCCTGCTATAAGCTGGGCACTTGTTGGCACAGCAGGAGGGAATAGACAACAGGGGAAAGGGGGCTGGAGTTGGGTGGAGAGTGACTGACTGGGAGTGTGCCCCTTGGAGAAAAGGGAAGGAGCCTCTGCTCACCCCAGGCTGCCCCTGGGTCAAACCCTGGAGGAGACAGAGGATGGGCTGTCTCCTCAGGCCTCTTCCCACTGCAGTTTCCCCCTCGGAACACAGTGAATTGCCAGGAAACCAGAGGCCTCAGTCCTGGCAGCTCAATATGGAACAGGATCATTCTTCCTTACTTTTCAGAGGGCGAAGAAGCAGGATTCACTTCAAAGAGGCTCTAACAGCTCAGATCCAGAAGCCCCAGGATTCTGATCATAGTATCACTCAGATACCCAAGTTGTTCCCCAGGCACAAATGTGGCTCCTCTTCCTTGTGTACCCTTTCCTGGGGACTGGCTGACCTTTCCTGTGGCACTGATGCCACCACCCTATCCTCTCCTTTGGGCCATGCTTATGATCCATTCCTTCCAGAAGACTGCCCCATGGATGTGCCAGTCTTGGGACCCTGGGGCAGGCCCACATTGAGGGCATAGCCAGTGTGGCTGTAGCCAGGCCCTGCCCCATCTCCCTCTCAGGGATACAAAGTGGGTCCCAGGCATCTTCATAAGGTCCCCTGAGTCCAATACTCAGACACTGGTGGCGGGGTGTGGGTTGGGGCTCCTTTTGCCTCTCTTAATTCAAGAGATCACTGCCTTGACATGCGATGTTTGGGACATCATAGGCATGGGAGAGTGGCTAAGGTTGTCAGAGGCAACTGGATCCAGCAAGTAAAGCAAAAGAGAGTAATGACTCTTTCTCTAAGGCCATGTGTGTGTACTGTGTGTTCAGTGCTTTGTGTTTCTGTAGTGAGAGAGAGAGAGTGTGAGTGTGTGTGTGTGTGAGAATGGGTGTCCACGTGTCATGTGTGATGGGGACTCTGCGTATACTGAGGGTGGTGTGAATGGTGTCAGTGCTTCTGTCTTCTGTGCCTGTGAGATCCTGCATGTGAGCAGGTTGGGGTCCTGGGCATGTGTGTGTGTGTGAGTGGGGATGGCCCCCATATGTACGGGTCTGAGTTTCTGTTTATTTCTGGGGCTATTTCTGATAGCTTCTAAGTGCTTGTGTGCCTTGGTGGGTGTATTTTGTTGCTCTGGGTGTGTTAGTGATGTCCTTATCTAAGGATGTAAGAGTCTGTGTGAGGCTGTGTGGGAGCGTGTGTGTTGTGGGGAGCTGTGGGTGGCCCCTGTACACACTGTCTGTGCCTGGGTTGGGGAGTGAGGGACGCAGGCCTTCTCTGCAGAGCCGTCCATCACAGCCAGTCTGCAGACCTGGCTCTCATAAACCTTCCAGTGCCCTCTGCCTGCCTCTGCCTGCCCCCTACGGTTCCACTCCCTCTTCCTCCCCTCCTCTTCCAAGGCCACAGCAGCTGGGTAGAGCCTGTTACTCGGCCTGTCCCCTCTCTGCTTGTGAGCATCCCCTAGCACCAGTGGGGGGACGGAGCAGGGGGGGCGGTGTGTCCATAGATTATCCCAGGCTTTGGCTGGGGTACAGACTTTGCCTTCTTCTGCCTGGTATGTGACTAGTTTTTCATCTTTTGGAGCCAGTGTTACAGGGAGAGATGGCCATCAGGGATCTGGTAGGGGCAGTCCTGGCAAATGAACCTCTCCATCCCAGTCCCTGCTAGCCTCGTCCCCACCGTAAAGGGCTGCCTCAGTAAAGCCCGTCAGGCAGGGCACCCTTCCACTCAGCCCCTTTCCAACTCCTCCCAGCCATGACGGCCTTTGGGTGGTACAGGATACTCAAGCCTGGTGTCCTTCCCCACCAGGAACCCCCAATGCCCCTTTTCTCTGCCATGGCTCTGAGGCCGGGGACTCTTGCCTGTTTGTGCCAGGCACCCCAGGGCCAGGCCATCTGCTGCCTCTGTCTTCCTGCTGAGGCTGGCACCGGTCAGCAGGGTGCCCTCAGCTTTGCCAAGAACCAGCCCGGCCTCAGGGTGGCTCTTTCCTTATTCCCGGCCATCTGGAAGGGCCTTCTGGTCTCTAGGGAAGGCAGGGTGACCCGAGTTGCTATGAATGAGGGGAGCCTTAATCCCCCCATTCTAGGGATGTGAGGAACCCTCTATCTACCCAGCCCCAGGGTATTGCCCAGTCCCCAGCCTCCCCAGCTCCTTCGCTGCCCACAGCTCCCTATTCATTGCCCAGTGCTGGGAGTCACTGGCATCTGTCCACTGTCCTCCATGGTCAAGGCCCATCCTGTCACACAGGCCTCCCTGCCCTGTCCTGGGACCCAGCTGCCCTCTTCCACCCTCAGCTCTGTGCTCTGCTGGGGTCCAATTCTGATCCTGCTCTGCTCCATTAATGTGCCTTTTGCTTGCCCCCTCCCACCCCTGAGACTTGAGTCTACATATTCAGCATTGAAGGTCACTTGGTGTCTGGACTCAGTCCCCTTTGCAGCCCAATCTGCAGCCCCAGCAGCCTGGACTGTGGACTCTTCTCCCACACTCTTCCTTGCCTGCTCCTGGCGCACGCCCATGCTCTTCTCCACCCAACACACCTTTCCTTCCAATCTCCAGCTGCTCATTTTTCAAGACCCAGCTCAAATGCCATCTTTTCTGGGAAAATTTCCCTGGCCTGCTACAACCCATCCCGGTGCCATCTCTCTGACCCTATGGCCCAGATTTATCTTTTTAAATTCTCTCCTGGGTCCCTATATCATGATCATCTGTGCCTTTTCCTACATGTATCTTTCTGAGGGCTGTTACTTTAGAGTTGTGCCTAGTAAATATCTGGAATGCTCTCTCCTGCCTCCACCAGCAAACCTGAAGCCTTCCCATCCTGGGTGCACCAAGGTGTTCAGGTCTCAGAAGAGAATGGGATGTAATGGGCATTACTTCCTTCCTGCTCCTGAGGGGGTGGAGGGCCCATGTCCCAGGGCTGAGTGTTGAGCTCCAAGGGTCTCTACCTGCCCCCTGCTGCCCTTTTCCTCCCTGCCCCCTCATAACCATCTCTTCTCTTATTTCCATCAGCAGCCAAACTACTGGAGTTTCAAGGTCAGTGTGTGATGCTTCCGCTCCCATGACAACTGCATGTGCTGTCTCTCCCCTGCCCCGTCCCTCCCTCGCACATGCTTTGCACCGGGGTGTGAGTCTGCAGGGCCCCCTCTGGTGTGGGTGCGTGGGCTTTGGGGCTGCAGGCTGTGGCTGCTGCTTTGGGAAAGTCTGGGTTCACCTGCCAGGGGCTTGTGGATTGATTGGGAGTTTGGGCCACCTCTGCTGGAGATCTGGGCTGGAGGTGCTCTGTCCCTAGACTTCCCCAGTCCACAAGGGGCATTTTGGAATGAGAAGGTCTCCCCAGTCCAGAGAATCTGCTGGCTCTGAGTCAGAGCCCTGAACCCATGATCAGATTGCACCTCCTGGGGAGGTCGTGTGACTCCCTTTCTTACTCCCCCCTGTGAAGGAGCTAGTGACTGTCAAGCAAGACACTGTCCTGTACCCCTAAAACCTGTTTTCTAAGTGGAGGGCCAGGCTCAGGGGTGGTGTCTTCGGCCTCCTTTGGAGAGCTTGAAGTTACCTAAAGCTAGGGAGCTGTCTACCCTCCCCAGGACATCCTGCTGACCCCTATGGGAGCACCCTCATCCATCTTCCCTGGTGCCCAGGCCCAGAGCCGAGCGGAACCAGTTAGGCAACTGCCTGCTTGCTGGAGTCTCAGGCCCTCTCTCAGGCATCATGATGGGATGGGAGGCCACCATCCCGAATCCCAGGGGTCTTGTTTGCATGCATTCTCCCAGAGCACTTCCAGGAGTCCTTGAATCAGAGAGTCCGGGGATCTTGGTATCCTGGTGTTAAGCATAGCCTCTTTGAAGGAGGCACGAGAGTGTAGTGGTTAGATGCATGAGCCTGAGAGCCAGATTACTTGGTAGTGAATTCCAGTCTGCCACTAACTAGCTTAGTGACCCAGAGCAATGTACATTCCAGTCTTCTGGGCCTTAGTTTCTCCTTTGTAAAGCGGAAGGATGTCTGCATCATTAAATTTTCTTATTATAAAGATATAATAAGAAAATGCCAGTCTAGGCAGTGTCTGGCTCACAGCAAGATTTATATGGTGGCCAACCTCAAAGGCTGTCAGAATCCTGGTTGATTCCAAAATCTGATGTGGGGTTCAAGAAAGAGGTTTGTAAATGTTTCCCAGTGCTTCTGCCCCAGGCTGTAGGCAGCCTTGGGGAAGCTCTGATCCTGCTTTGACCACCCAACCCCTGATGCCCTCTGCCTGGCCTCTGACCAGAAGTCATGATCTTCCCCGAAGGTGCTCCAGGGACAGTGCTCACTGCCTTCCACAGCAACCCCTTTCCCATCTTTGGAGAGCTCTGCTGCAGTCACTATTTTGTCCTCTTGCCATCTCCTTAGTGGTTGGAAAGTCCTTCTAGATGTCTCACTTTCCTCTGCCCTGTTGTCTCAGCTCAGGGATGAAGAAAAGTGTGATGGGCTTTCCCTCTTTGGGGTAGGGTTATCTATAAAGTCTATGAGAATGGAAAGGCGTTCCTGGGGTCAAAACAAGGAATGTGGCAATTTTTTTCTCCCAGGGTTCCTGTTTCTGCATTCAGCCACCCCCAGGAATGCTGCCTCCTCCATGCTGCCCCGTTCCATTCTCTTTCTGGCATCTCACTTGTGTCCCCCACCATAGCCCTGTGGACCCCCCACTTTTATGTTTACCAGTTGCCTCATTCTGTCTGCATTGGTGACCCCTTCACCCTCACAAGCCTGGCAACCCCAAGACTGCCAGCCCAGCCCTACTCCTCACCCTACTCCAGAGCTCCCATCCTTCCCAGGAGCTGAAGGTGAGAACAAGGTGCTGGTTGTCACTGTCAACCCAGAGCTGAGCCACAGGGTTTAAAGCCTGCACACAGGATCCCCCCAAGTGGGCCCAGTCCTTGTGCTGCTTCCCCACTTTCAAGACCTATGTCTGCACACTGCTCGAGAGATTGTTCTTGCCCCTCAAAGTTCCCAAATCTGACCTCCCAAGTCCCCTAGCCCTTAAGGCCACCTTGGGGACAGCTGGGCAAGTTGCCCATCAGAGGAAGATGCTCTCTCATCAAGAGTGCTAATCTGATTAGAACATTAAATTGAGTTAATAGAAAGATGGAAATTAATTAGGGGTTAATCAGAATTTTGGGAAAGAGGGAGCTGACGTGGGGAATAAATTATTTCTTTTCAGAGATACTATTATTGTTGTCTCTTTAAAATATAAAAGTAAGATATTCTGATTGTACAAAATTCACTTAATTTTAAAGAAGTATGTATAAAACTAAAAATAATAGTTCTCTTTCAACACTGAGATAGCCTGTATTACTGATTTTGAGTGATCTATTGTTAAAAATATCAATTTATTTTATAGAAAAATACAATCAGAGAACATGACTTTTATACAACAAATGCATACATAATATATACGTAATAATGTAAATAATATGGAATGATCTAGATCTGATTCATTTTCTTACTTCCTTAAGTAAATGAGCTTTTGTACAGCAACCTGGTTTGAGGGGAAGAATTGGGGCAGAATGGCAGGGGTGGTGGCCCTGGATGACAACCCCAGGCTTCAGCTAATAGTAAGCTCTTCAAGTACAATTGAAATCATAGTGTGACACCCCCAGCCCCAAGGAGAGAGCAATCCAGCTGTCTGTGACGTCCTGCTCTACCCCCAGCCATTATCCAGAACTATAGCTTCAGGGAAGGGACTGTCATTCTGGGGACTGGGACAAGGCCAGCCAGGCTGTCTGGCCACATGGCAGCTTGTACCTCACAGAGAGGGGCCGAGGCTTGGCACACACACCCTGTGGTCACGTGTACCACACTGGACTTCACATGTGTAGTGGGTACTAAGCATGTAGTTTGTTTGAATCTGGGTTCTAGCTGGCACTGAGGGGTTTGGAATAGTTTTCTTGTCACCTTAAATCAAGGACATTCTCCATGCCCAGCTCTGTGAGAGCCTATACCTCCCAACACTGGGTCCCTTGCTGTTACTTTCTCCCTGGGCCCTACTTCCCGTCACCACCACCCCCAACTCTCTGAACTCCAGGAAGAATAAATTCGCCGCTCACAAACCCGCCGCTTAATTAATGTCTGGAACTAATGCCCCAATTTGCTCAACGATTCTGCTGCTCACCTCGGTGACAAATTTGTGTTGTTGTTGTTCTTTGGAAGCTTAAAATAGCAGGCGTGCCCGTGGCTTCAGCTCAGATGGCTTCTTGTCTGGCTTCCCAAGTTGCCTGAGTCCTTTGCCTACTGCTTACCTGTTGGGTGGCCCAGGGAGGTCAAGGCCCCAAGAGGTGGGGGGACCTTCCTGCAGCCATACAATGGGTCTGGAATCCAGGAGACCCTCCTGTGATTGTGTACGTGTTGCTGGCTGGCTGGTGGGAGCTCCCTGGACCTGGACTGAGGCAGTGGCAAAGCAATGGGGGATCGTGCTTGATTCTTCTTGCCCTGCCCTGTCCCTGCAGACCCGCAGCTCGCGTCACACTCAGGGAGCCCAGCCGGGGCTGGCAGACCAGGCAGCCAAGCTGTCCTACGCCTCAGCTGAGTCGCTGGAGACCATGTCGGAGGCTGAGCTGCCCCTGGGCTTTAGCAGGATGAACCGCTTCCGACAGAGCCTGCCCCTCTCTCGCTCAGCCAGTCAGACCAAACTGCGATCTCCAGGTACGGACCAGGCAGGCTCCTCCCTCTGCTCCTCTCCTCCAGCCCTCCTCATCCCCTATACCACTACATCCCTCCTAAGCTCAAATTCCTCTTTCCCAGCGACCACCCCTGTCAGGGCCCCTCTGCTCTCTTTCTCCACCCCTCCTTCTGCCTCATCATCTCCTGCCCCTTCCTTCCCTTCTCTCCTCTCCCGCCCTCCCTCCTCTCTACCTTAACCCTCTCTTTTCCTACTGGACTTCTTAGCCCTTTCTCTTATAGAGCAGTCCCTCTTTCCTTCATCCCTCCCTTTTTACCTCTCTTCCCTCTCTCTCTCTCCTTCAGCACCCCTCTACCCTTCTACCCTCTACCCCAGTTTTTGCCCTACCTTCTCCTGCCCGCAACCCCCATTTCCCGGTCCACCTGCCTGGGATACTGGTGCTCCGGGAGGCCAGCCCTGGCAGCATGAGGAGTGCCTGGGTGCACCTGCACTCGGGGGCCGCATCCAGCCTCAGACCCTGCCTCTGTGGGACCGGCTCAGCTCCCGAAGGCTCCCCTTGCTCTCCGGGCGGTTGGTCTGGCAGCGGGGGCAATAACAATGAAGGTGGCATCTCCTTCGCAGGGGTGCTGTTCCTGCAGTTTGGGGAGGAGACACGGCGCGTGCACATCACGCACGAGGTCAGCAGTCTGGATACGCTGCATGCACTCATCGCGCACATGTTCCCGCAGAAGCTCACCATGGGCATGCTCAAGTCGCCAAACACCGCCATCCTCATCAAAGACGAGGCGCGCAACGTCTTCTACGAACTGGAGGACGTTCGGTGGGCGTGGCTCCAGGGGGATGGGTGGGCTTCCCTATACTCCTCCCCAGGAGATTACCCCCAAGGCCCTTCCCCAGCTCCTTCTAGACCTTCTCTCTGCCCTTCCCCTCTCCTCCAGGGCCTGATCCTCTGGTCCCCTCACCCCCTCCCTTCTAAATCTCCCAGCCCTGCGGGTTGAGAGACACCGACCTGACTTAACCTGGAAATGGCTTCACAGGCTGAGGAAGTGGTCCAGGTGGAGGCTGTGGTGTGTGTGTTGGTGGCACACAGCCCAAGACACCAAGATCCACTGAGCAAAGGACTTAGGAAGGGGTTGGGGTCCTGTTCCCCTTGCCACCTCTTTTTTCTGTGGGCAGTAGCTGCCTCTCCTTACTGCATGCCTGGGAAATGCATGGTGACCCTCTGCACCCTTCCCCCAGGGATATCCAGGACCGCAGTATTATCAAGATCTATAGGAAGGAACCTCTGTATGCTGCTTTCCCTGGCTCACACCTCACAAACGGGGACCTTCGGGTATGAATGGGGATACGGGGGGGGGGGACCTTAGGATATGAATGGGGATGCTCACGGAATTGGGGAGGCTGACAGAAAGTGGCCCAGGCAGGTGAAATGTGGGCAAGTGTCAAGGGAACCAGGGAAGACTAGGAGAATTAAGGGGGCTGACCCCTTAATTATGGAATTAATGGAGGAGCCCTCTCCTCTCACCACCACTTCACCCTTGCTCCAGTCCTGTGCGCTCAGGACTTCTTTCACAGACCTCTAGGTATTCTAAGGCCTCTCTCCTGAGCCACTTATTCTCCTTGACTTCCCCACCCCCACAATGGGTCGGGCTGAGGGGTGCCCCTCTGTTGCTTCTCCATCTACAACCTTGCCACACACCCTCACACACCTGTGCTGGGAGCCCTGATGGGTAAGGTGCCCAAAATACACTGCAGGAGAGAGGAAAGGTAGAGAACAGGGACTTGTTGCTGGCTTCTCAAGCAAGGGCAAAAGGGTTCCCTTTGTGACTAGCCCTGTGGGGTTACGGAGCTGTCTTCTGCGCAGAGAGAGATGGTGTATGCTTCGCGGGAGTCATCGCCCACTCGGCGACTCAATAACCTGTCGCCGGCACCGCACCTGGCATCTGGTTCGCCGCCTCCCGGGCTACCATCTGGGCTGCCGTCGGGGCTGCCGTCGGGTTCGCCATCGCGCTCGCGTCTCTCCTACGCTGGGGGGCGCCCGCCCTCCTACGCTGGCAGCCCGGTGCACCACGCGGCAGAGAGACTGGGAGGTGCCCCTGCCACCCAGGGCGTTAGCCCCAGTCCAAGCGCCATCCTGGAGCGTCGCGACGTCAAACCGGACGAGGACCTGGCGGGGAAAGCGGGTGGCATGGTGCTGGTAAAGGGCGAGGGTCTCTACGCCGATCCCTATGGGCTGCTGCACGAGGGCCGCCTGAGCCTGGCCGCGGCCGCCGGCGACCCGTTCGCCTACCCCGGCGCAGGCGGCTTGTACAAACGCGGCTCGGTGCGCTCGTTGAGCACCTATTCGGCCGCTGCGCTGCAGTCGGACCTGGAGGATTCGCTGTACAAGGCGGCAGGCGGCGGCGGCCCGATCTACGGCGACAGCTATGGTTTCCGCTTGCCGCCCTCCTCGCCACAGAAACTGGCCGACGTGGCAGCGCCCCCCGGAGGGCCCCCGCCGCCTCACAGCCCCTACTCAGGGCCACCTAGCCGGGGCTCGCCGGTGCGTCAGTCTTTCCGAAAAGATTCCGGCTCTTCCTCGGTCTTCGCTGAGAGTCCCGGAGGCAAGACCCGCAGCACCGCGGGCTCCTCGACAGCCGGAGCCCCTCCTTCCGAGCTCTTCCCTGGGCCTGGGGAGCGCTCGCTCGTCGGATTCGGGCCACCAGTACCAGCCAAGGACACGGAGACCAGGTGAGAGACACTTGCAAGGCCTCAGGACTATGGGAGTGGGGTGGGATGGGAAGAGGAGGCACCCCGCAGAGGCCCTGTCAGGTGTGTTTGCTGAACTCAAGAGATCCCAGAGTCCTTTGAGATCTACAGTGATCTTAAGTGGGTGGCCAGAGAGCATTTTGGATATGGCAGGGAGGGCACTGAAGAGATGGGCATGCCATCTCTTTTGTGTGCAAATCTTGAAGCAGTGGGTGAGAGGGCCCCAAATATGGACTCTGGAGATGTGAGTTTGCATGTGTTCCTTGAGCCTCAGTTTCCACAACTGTAAAATTCAAGGGCTGAGCTAGCCCCTTTTTTTTTTTTAAGTCAATTTCCAGCTGGAACACAGAATTTGTAACCATGAGAGCTGTCCAGCATAGGGTCAGCTGAATTTCACTGGGGAGTGGGTTGCTGGTAAGAAATAGGGAGGGGAGAGAAACACATTTTTTTAACCTAGCCTTCAGGCCTGGGAGTCCTGAACCACCACTCAGTGCCCTCTTAAGGGTGCAGGGCTGAAGGAGGTAGCCAGGGTAAGAGGTAACCTCTGCCCTCAAGCAGCATTGCTGACTGGTGAGAAGCCACCTGTCTTCGCACAGCAACCTTGTGGCCTTTGTGACAGGCACTGTACCATTTCCTGATGCCAAGTTGGGCAAACCCAGTTCCTGCTTGGTCTAGTGGGGAGACACACTAAAACATTCTTGCATTGCCCTTGAGTGGTCTGGGGAAGAGGTTCCTTAAGGCCACTGGAACTTTGGGATGGCCTCAGAGAGGAGGTGGGGAGAAAAGCATAGAGGGGCATAAGCAAAGCATGGAGTGGTCAGGACAGATCGCTTAGGGAGGTGAGAAATGCAGTAGGGGGTGGGCTTGTTCTTTAGGCATTTGGTCTCTTTGTGTGCCTGAACTGCAGCTGGGGAAAGAATGTTATTTCTCCTGGTGATCAATCTTAGAAATGAGAGGCTGGGCAGGAGTCATGCTTAGAGCAGGGATTGCTCAGAACCACCTTCCTCCCCAGGGAGCGAATGGAGGCCATGGAGAAGCAGATTGCCAGCCTCACAGGCCTGGTGCAGAGCGCCCTACTTCGAGGCTCAGAGCCTGAGACACCCAGGTACGGTCCCTCTCCCAACACCACTGCCAGGGGCAGGAAGAAGGGGCAATGAGCATTAGAAGTCCTGAGCTTGATTTTGCCAATGTCTCACTGGGCAAGTCCCTTCCCTTTTCTGCTGTTCCATCCCATGATCAGGGAGCTGAAAGAGATGACATCTAAGGTCCCACTCAGCTTTGATGGTCTGGGGCTGGCCTGGACCTCTGATGACCATCTTCTTTTCCCTGTGCTACAGTGAGAAGATTGAAGGCTCCAATGGAGCAGCCACCCCATCAGCACGTGAGTGACCCTTCCCTTCTTTTCTCACAGGGTCTTTCCCTCTCTGAGTCAGTTTCCTAATCTGTAAACTAGGGATCAAACAATAGCTACATCACTGGACTTTCAATGGATACTTGAGTGTTCACCTTAACCCAAGATGTCACTGCACTGGTGCTTTGTTCCTCATTGTTAGAACTGATTATCACTTAGAGCAGGAAGCAAAGTCATGTGTCTCTGGCTACTGTGTGGGGTCAAAAGTGGGGAGGATCTTGCACCAGCGCCTCTCAGTCTCACTTTTTATTCCCTTTTTCCCATCCTCATGGTCCCTCCCTGTAGCATGCGGGTCAGGCAGCAGAAGCAGTGGGGCAACCCCTGTGTCTGGCCCTCCCCCTCCCTCAGCCAGCAGCACCCCTGCAGGGCAGCCCACAGCTATCAGCCGGCTGCAGATGCAGCTGCACTTGCGTGGCCTGCAAAACAGCACCAGTGACCTGCGTGGCCAACTTCAGCAGTTGCGAAAGCTCCAGGTAATGCTCCCCTCAAGCGCCACCAACTAGCCCAAACTCCTTCCACAAGTACTGTCCATCCCCCAGTGCCCGCCCTTCCCCATGGAGCTCTGGGGAATCCCTTTCTGCTCACAGGTCCCTACCACCTGAACCCTTTCTCCCCTTTTCTTGAGCTCCTGCTACTCATTGAACCTCCACCCCTGGCCCATGCCCCGCCCCCCCCCACTAGCCCTCCTTCTTTCCCATGGCTCTTCTAGAGCCCCAGGCCAACCCTCACCATAGATATCATTGCGGGTGGGGGGCAACTCCAGTTCCTTCTGGCCCCGCATATCTCTTCCCCACGTCCCCTCAGCTCTCCCTTCCTGAGCCCGGACAGTCTGCTCCGTCCTTCCTGGCAGATGGTCCCACCAGTCAGGAGCCTGGCATCGCTGTGCCGGCTACTCGAGAGGGCCCCAGGACCCGTCAGGCGAGAATAATGCGCAGAGACAGGCTGGGGAGGGGGCAGAGAGTTGCCATCTGGGCCAAGGGTAAGGTCTCGCCCACCCCCCTCCAGTCAGGCTTGGAACTGGGTTCGACCGTTAACTTAGCATTAACTTGGTCCTCCCGTCCCAGTCACGGAAACTATCAACCCCAGCGCTTGAGTCCTTCATGCCAGGCCCGTCCCCATTCAGGGCTGCTCAAGGCCACAGCCATGCAGCTGCACTCTAGGCAGGGCCCAGCGTAGGACCCCCGCCCCGCGCCACATTTTCTCATCCTGTTCTTCTGCCCCTACACTTTCCCAGAACTTAACCTTCCCCTGCGCCACTCACCGCCTCAACCCTTTGCTGCTGCTCATGGCCACAGCACCTTCTGCACTGCCCAGCATAGCACCGCCCAGTACAGCACAGCTCCCTCCACTGTCCACTGCCCATTCTCCTGCCTCCGTTTTCCCCCAGATTTAGCCCTCGGCCCCTACCCGCACCGTCCGTGGCGGCTCGTGGCCACAGCTAAGCAGCCGCATCTTCTGTGGAGCTGGAGCCGCATAGGGCTGCCCTCTGCACTCCCTCGCCCCGCGCGCCTCCTATCCCTCCCACCCAGGTCCACGCGCCCATCCTTGCATCCCGCAGCTCCAGAACCAGGAGTCGGTGCGCGCGCTGCTGAAGCGCACAGAGGCGGAGCTGAGCATGCGCGTGTCCGAGGCGGCGCGGCGGCAGGAGGACCCGCTGCAGCGGCAGCGCACCCTGGTGGAGGAGGAGAGGCTGCGCTACCTCAACGACGAGGAGCTCATCACCCAGCAGCTCAAGTGAGGCTGGGCCCGGCCGCGGAGGGAGGGTGGGGGGCGCGGCCGAGGCCAAGGCAGCCTGTTTTCCCTGGGAGGCACAGCTCCCTTCCTTCGGAATCACAGGTGACGTTGGTTTGTTCTGGGGCCTGATTTCATCCTCCTCTGTGGCCTGATTTCTCTATGACCCACAAACCTTTGACCATCTGGCATAATTCCCGATTTCTTTTTTCTGGCTTGGTGCCTGCTTTTGCTGTGGTCTTGCTTCCTCATCATTTAGTTTGGCAACTTCACTCACATGTGGCTGGGGCCTGATTTCTCTCTGACCTCTGCCTGCTTTTGTTCTGGCCCGTGACCCATGTAAATTGACCCTAGGGCAGAGCATGCAGGTGGAGTGTTCAGGCGCCACCCCCCACTCCAGCTTGGTGATGACTAGCCACCATTGTCACCACTCCTGTCCACTGATTTCTGAGACCAGGTATAGCCAAGGAAAACCCTCCTTGCTTGGTATAACTGGAACTGAGATGGAGTGTTCTGGAAGGAAGAAAGAATAGCGAACATCCCACCCCAAATGATTGGACACTGAAGGGTTAACAGAAGACAGTCTCCATCCAAATTTAGCAAATGGCTGTCTGGCCACAATTCCATTGTCTGGCACCTTTGAAAGGAGAAGCTGCCTTTTGCTGTCCATTCAGGAGGGAGCAACCCCACCCCACTGCAGCTTTCCCTTATCAATTACTGAGTCTGAGGCAAAGACTTCTGCTTTTTCCCTATGTCCCTCCCTCTTGGTGAGGACTTGGGGTCTGGCTCCAGCATCGAGGGGCTATGTGTTCAGGGCAGTTCTTGCCTCAGTGCCCTCATCTATGCCAGTATTAAGATTTTTGCATTATCTGGATAGGGGTTGGGTTGTACTCAGGAGTGCCCAGGAGCCAGGAGAGCTGCTCACAGAAGCTCGACTTCCTCCCTAAGTCATATATGGAGCCTTTGCAAAGGCTCCTGCTCTATCAACCTGGGGTCCACGCAGCCTGGTGACACATGCCTTAAAGAGGCAGGAGGCAAAGATTCATATAACATCATACCCCATGTGGAAATAAGCCAGCAGCCATTGCCTGTCACTCAGGTGCGATGGCTTAGTGAAAGCTCCAGCCAGATTTCCATTAGACGAGCAGCTGCCATCCCCCTCTCCTAGGGAAATCTCTTTACTGGACTTTCCTGTCCTTTCCTTGTTCCTTTCCATTTGGCACAGCAGAGCTGGGTTGGAATTTTCAAAAGAACTTTACTGAGACATTAAAGGAAATATAAAAGCACAGAGGTGGAAGAGATGAAAGGATGGATTTATTCTCTGGTCATTAATGAGTGTCTGGTCCTTGTCTTCCTGGGGCCTCTGTTCTCCAGGAACATACAGGCCCCTCACCCCTGCCCTCTGTGGGACCCATTGCTCAGACTGCTCTCAAATGACCTGAAAAAACTGCTTCTGTCAGGATTCTCCATCCTTCTGGAATGGGCCTCCTGCCTATTTTGAGTGGGACAGGGGCAAACTGTGTGCCAGCCCTGTTGTGGTTCTGGCCCAGCCTTGAAGGCCCTCCCTGCACACCTTCCATAGCCTCCAGAGGCTTTAGCCCTGCCGCCCTTCCCCACCCCCTACTCTGCTGCACATGCGCTTGTCTTGCCTCATTTTGCTGTGACCCTTCCTCTTTCCTGGCATCTTGCTAGCAGTTAGGCTGGTTCTGTTTCATCAACTTGGCTCACTCATGTGTCTGTCTAGCCAAGCTCTGCCGGGACTCTGCCCTGCTGACTGAGACCTGTTGACTCCTGCCTAACCCACCTTTGGAGTTGAACAGTTATGCAGGGCCCTCGCTCACACAGGCCCCATGCTGAGTGTAATGCTCTGCCATCACCCTCCTGAAAGTCTTAAGTTTTGAACTAGCAACTGAACTCTCATTTTGCAGTGGGCCCTGCAAATTATTTCGCTGGTTCTGTACTGGCCTTCCCCTCTGGACCCTTCTAGGACTAAACACCCAGTCACTTTTTTTTCCCTTCTTGAGGTACTGGGGATGGAACCCAGGTCCTTGAATATGCTAGACAAGCATTCTACCACTGAGCTGTACCCCAGCCCTCAGCCATCATCATCATCATCATCATCATTATTATTATTATTATTATACCAGGGATTGAACCCAGGGACCCTTAACTACTTAGCCACATCCCAGCTCTTTTTATTTTTTATTATGAGAGAGGGTCTCGCTAAGTTGCTGAGGCTGGTTTTGATCTCATGATCCTCCTGCCTCAGCCTCCCAGGCTGCTGAGATTAGAGGTGTGTACCATCATGCCAGGTTTTCAGCCACTTTTTAATCCACTGTCTAGACAAATTGATCTGGAACTCATTTGCAGAACCTGACCAAGTTAGGGGCTTAAAAACTTTGGAGAATCGAATGACAAGACTGAGCCTAGGGGGTCTTGTTCCCCCTCTGCCTGAGAATTGTGGTGTCCTTTCCTCCTGAAGGCTTCCCTGAGTCTTGCTTTAAATGAGGGTGTCTTCTCTGATTGATGTTTGGAAGTGACTATTTTATAAAACTGGCCCAGCCTAAACCAGTCAGGTGTCACACACATATAGGGGAAAGTTTTGCTTTCCCATGTAGCAGAGTCAGGCCTAGGATCTGGTCCTTGGGATCTGCTCTCCCTCCAGTCAGGACAATGTGACTTAAGCCCACCGTGACAACTGAACCAATGGCTGAAGTAAGATGAGTATCTGCTGAAGGCTAGGTGTGACCCCTGGCATGCAGTAAGCATTTAACACAAGATCGCTCCTTAACCAGCAGTGCTGAACCATAGGAATTTTGCCCTTGGCTCCAGCCTGGTCCATCTTTTCATCTGCTAGTCATGCTGATAAGACTTCAGATGACACAGAGCTTTAAGGGTGAGCAAATCTGGGATGATGGAACCGGGATTCAAAAGTTGTTTGCACCTGGATTATTGAGCTAAAATCCAACAGATGGGATTTGACAGGAATGTATGTAAAGTCCCACATGTGGCTTTACATGTGGGATGTCAGTGACTCAAGTACAGAATTGAGATGACCTACTTGTAGCAATTCGTTCTTTCACTTGTTTATTCATTCTACAGTTATTTACCAGCCACCTACTCTATACCAGGCACTGTGCCAGGTGCTGGGAATTGGAGATAAACCTGGAAGACATAGTCTGCCTGGGGTTAATGGTCCAGAAGGTTGTACAACCCAGCAAACAGGAGCTTCAAGGGTTTGTGGGGCAGGAAGCGAAATCCTGACCTCAAGTGGAGGGCCTGGGAGAGTTTTTCACTGAATCCTAAAGACAAGGGGAAATTAACGTGTGTGTGCGTGTGTGTGTGTGTGTGTGTGTGTGTGTATAAGTGAATGGAATGTTCTAGGCAGAGACCATGGCATTTTAAAGGATTAGAAAGGGCTGCACATACAAGGACCTCAGAGAAGTTTTGAACGGCCTGAACAGAAGTAAGCTGGATGGGGTGGGGAATGCAGCTGGAGGGAGAGCAGATCCCAGGGACCAGCCCATTCACATTAGCTTAGTTCATCCTTGTCATGGCCCACGTGGGAGGAACTCTTGCTGGATACCCTCATTTCTTGCATGAGAAGATCAAGGCCCAGATATATTAGGTAACTTGCTCAAGAGCTGGGAAGGCTGAGCTGGGATTGGATCTCAGTCTTGCTGACTCTAGAGTCAAGTTTCCAACCACCACTTGTCTGCTTTGGGAAATTTGGATGTGAGTCTCAAGATCCATTTAGGGATCTTGAGGCAAGGGGTGGTGACTTGTTCTGAGTTTCATCTTAGAAAAGTGTGGGGCCTTAGATGACATGAGCTCAATATAAAACAGCTGAAAACTTAAAGCAGTTTTGGCCTCAAGGAAAGAGGCTGAGTGGCTTGATCAGTTAACTAAAGGTAGATGGGCATGGTGGTGTCTCCTCAGACAGGGGACTCCTCAGGGGTACATGCTGCTGCCTCCAGTTCTCTGAAAGTCGGCCAGATTCTCTACTGCTTCTTTGGCAGAATAAAAATCAGAGACTGCAAGTTACAGCAAGGGAGATTTGGGCTGATGTTGCTAAAGATCAGAGCTTGCAAGGTGGGCCTAGGTCGGCTTTGTGGGAGCTCTTTGGAAGTGTCCCCATTTCTGAGATTTGGCATTTCTGGTTTTACTTGGGCATGTGGCCTGGTGAATAACTTCCAATTTTGATCTTAATAGTGGCCTGATTTCTTTCCAGCTGCTCAATTTCAGGGGGCTTGGCTGGGGCCAGAGGGGCTAAGAGGGTATCTCTGTGGCTGCAGTGACTTGGAGAAGTCGGTGGAGAAGATCCAGAGGGATGTGTCCCATAATCACCGGCTGGTACCCGGCCCTGAGCTGGAGGAGAAGGCGCTGGTGCTGAAGCAGCTTGGGGAGACACTGACGGAGCTCAAGGGTGAGTCTGTGCCAGGCGGTGTGGCCCGTGCTCCCACCACTACGCTGTCCTCCCGGTCCTCAGTGCTCTCTCCCTCCCAGCTCACTCCTTCCTGTCCCCTCAGCTCACTTCCCCGGCCTGCAGAGCAAGATGCGGGTGGTGCTGCGCGTGGAGGTGGAGGCAGTGAAGTTCCTGAAGGAGGAGCCGCAGCGCCTGGATGGGCTCCTCAAGCGCTGCCGTGGGGTCACAGACACGCTGGCGCAGATCCGCAGGTCACTCTCTCCCTGACCTGATTGCCCACAGGGTCACACACTGGGCCTAGATCCATAGGAATGCCCAGCCCTATCCCGACTCCCCCAGAGTTTCCCAGAGTGCTGACTGCATCTGCACTTCGCCTCTGTCCTGTGACCCCTCCCGAGCTGCAGCCTCAGTTTTCCCTGATGCTGTGTGCAGTCACTCCTCCCCAGATCCTCCCATCTCCTCTGAAAGTCTCAGAGCCCTCCTTGCACCCCACATCCCTTAGGCACATTCCCTGGGGCCACCCCCGCCTCCACCCTGCCTCACAGCTGCTCCTAACTCTCCTAACCCAGGCAAGTGGATGAGGGTGTGTGGCCACCCCCCAACAACCTCCTCAGTCAGTCCCCCAAGAAGGTGACAGCTGAGACTGACTTCAACAAGGGGCTGGACTTTGAGATGCCACCCCCCAGTCCTCCACTGAACCTCCATGAGCTGAGCGGGCCGGCCGAGGGAGCCCCTCTCACCCCCAAGGGCAGCAACCCCACCAAAGGCCTGGATCCTTCTGGCAAAAGAAGTGTGGACAAGGCTGTGTCTGTTGAGGTGCGGGGGCCTGGGTGGGCGAGGGGCACAAGCTGCATCTGCGAGTGCTTGCACCATCCTGGAGTAGGAAGCTCTAAGCAAGTGGGTCCTTTGTCTCGGGGGAGGAGAGTAAGTCCTCTAATGGAAATCTGAGAAGCATAATGAGGGTAACATTCATCCTTCTAGACAGAAAGTATATTATAAAACTATAATCATCAAAGCAATATGGTGTTGGCCTAAGAATAGGCTGTGGTCAATGGAATAGAATAGAATGTCCAGAAACATGATATCATATGACAAGGTAGTAACAGGATGTAATATAATGAAGCCACCTTCGTGACCCACACGAATGACATGTAATTCCCAAGGAGAAGGGTGAGGTCCCCTGGGGGCTGGATCAACTGGAGGCTTCCTTTCTATCCCTTGCATGTGTGGATAGAGAAGGGACTGAGCCCTGGAGGTCCTGGGTCAGGGCAACCGCTCCTGGAGGGTCTAGCACTGGACTGACGCTGACCCTCCACCCCAAGGCTGCAGAGCGGGACTGGGAAGAGAAGCGGGCAGCCCTGACCCAGTACAGTGCCAAGGACATCAATCGGCTGCTGGAGGAGACGCAGGCAGAGCTACTCAAGGCCATCCCGGACCTGGACTGTGCCAGCAAAGCCCACCCGGGCCCAGCCCCCACCCCGGACCACAAGCCCCCCAAGGCACCCCATGGCCAGAAGGCAGCCCCCCGAACAGAGCCCAGCGGGAGGAGGGGCTCAGGTATGGGGATGGAGGGGCTGGTGAGGAGCCCAGAATTGGGGAACCCAATTCTCAGGGCTCTCGGTTGGGGAGTGAGCACCGTGGTGCTTGGGCTGCCAGAGAAGGGGGCGCTGGCCATCAGTGGCCAGGCCTCAGACCACTGAGGGAGAGGGAGACCCAGAGGGCAGGGTAAGCTGGACTCCATTCTGGCCCTTCCCACTGCCCCGAGGGCTGCTGAGAGGCAGGGAGGACCCTGCATGCAGGCAGAATGATCCTCCTGCCCCTCTTGGCTGAACTGAGCACCTGCTGTGAGCCAGGCGGGCTGAGAGTAGGGTGCAGAGGTAGATACCCACAGGGATCCTGTGCTCCCGGAGTCTGAGAAATGGGGGAGAGGCAGAAATTTTAAGGGGAAATGGCAGTCAGTCATCCTTCCTTCATTCTTTCATTCCTGCAATGAATATTATTATTATTTTTCAAAATTGTTTTTAGTTGTAGCTGGACACAGTACCTTTATTTTATTTATTTATTTTTATGTGGTGCTGAGGATTGAACCTAGGGCCTCACATGTGCTAGGCGAGCGCTCTACTGCTGAGCCACAACCCCAGCCCCGTTGCAGCACATATTATTAAGCACCTCCTGTGTGCTAGGTGCTGGGGAGATGGAAATAAGTGGGTGCTTAATTTCTAGAAGTTCAGAGTTTATCAGGGGAATAATACTAACATTCGTGTTTATCAGGCAGTTGCTATGTAGTAAGAACTGTTCCAGCTGCTTTCTGTGTCTGACATTTTTATAATTTCACAGCAGTCCCAGGGGGCAGATGTAGCAACTATTCCCACTTTACTGACGAGGACCCTAAAACTCAAAATGGTTAAGTAATTGGCCCTAGGCCTTACCCAGCATGTAAACCTGAAGGGGCTAAGTGCAGCCATTGGAGGGAGCTGTGCAGAGCCTGAGCTGTGCACACCTAGACGAGGCCCTGGGCGGCCAGGGCAGCTTCCCAGAGGAGGGGAGTTTTTACTGTCTGAAAATGATTAGTCACTTCCTGGCCAGTGAGAGGCCGTGCCAGGGAGAGGGGAGCAGCATGTACCCGTGCCGGCAGATGAGCTCTTGCTGTTGCTGTTGCCTGACGGGGTCCACCCAGGGTCCACCCAGGGTCCACCCAGGGCCCACACCAGGAGTAACAAGCAGAGCAGAGAATGAAAGATTGGCAGGTGCAGAGGGTGCTGGACTAAGGAGCTTGGACTAGTTTGGGGTAATGGGAGCCTCTGAAGATCAGAGGCAGGAGAGTGTCATGATTTGAGTGACCTTTCAGCATGTTGTCCTGGTAACAAGCTGGAGGAAGATTTGGGGGGAAGGGAGAAAACTGGTGAGTGGGGCCAGGCTGGGGGTTGGGGGGCTTGTGCTCAGAACCTGTGGCAAGGGCTGAGGGGAAGGAGACTAGAGTGGTGCTGCTTCTTTGGTACGGGGGATTGAACCAGGGCGCCTTACCAATCAGCTACATTCCCAGTGCTTTTAATTTTTTATCTTGAGACAAGTCTTGCTAAATTGTTGAGGCTGACCTTGAACTTGAGATCTTCCTGCCTCAGCCTCCCAAGGAGCTGGGATTATGGGCGCGTGCCACTGTGCCTGGCTAGAGTAATACTTCTTAAACTTGGATGTGATGTCAATCTTGCTTAACCCAGGATTCTGGTTAAGCAGCTCAGGGCCGGGTCCTGAACTGTGGTTCCAACAAGCTCCCAGGTGCTGCCAATGCTGCTGGCCCAGGACATACTTTAAGTAGCAAGGGGTCAGAGTGCTGTTATTGGAAGAATGACAGGGCTTGGGGCTGGATGGCATGGGGGAGTAAACAGAGGAGGGGCCCTGTGTCCTTCCTCCCCGCCCCCTAGTTTTCCTCTCTCCTCCTGGAGAAGGAAGCAAGGTTTATCTAATACTTGTGGTCAGATGCAGTGTGCTGACCACAGGGCTGCAGCCCTGACCCCAGCCCATTGGCTGCCTGCAGATGAGCTGACAGTGCCCCGATACCGTACGGAGAAGCCCTCCAAGTCACCCCCGCCACCCCCTCCCCGCCGGAGCTTCCCTTCTTCCCATGGCCTGACCACCACACGCACTGGAGAGGTGGTGGTCACCAGCAAGAAAGACTCAGCCTTCATCAAGGTACCACTTCCCCTTGGGCAGAAGCAGAGACTGAATTAGGGGGAAGCCTGAGACGACCTCTGGGCACCCCCTGGAGTGGGAGGGAGCCCTTTCTCCGAGGCAGTGGGTGGGAAGACCACTGGACAGTGGGACTCTGGACTTGTAGTGGGATCCTGGTTATGAGTATTTGCCCTGATTCCACCCAGGCCTCTGCCTGTGGTGGGGCTTCCTGGAAGGGGACAAAGGAAGTTACAGATTCGGAGCCGGGAGAGGAGGGAGGTGATCCAGAACTAGTGGGACCTGGGAGGTGAGTTGGTGCTGGAGGGGACAGACTCTGGTCTTGATGGGGCCCTGGGCCTTTCAGAAGGCTGAGTCTGAGGAGCTGGAGGTGCAGAAGCCCCAAGTGAAGCTGCGGCGGGCTGTGTCTGAGGTGGCCCGCCCTGCCTCCACGCCACCCATCATGGCCTCTGCCATCAAGGATGAGGACGATGAGGACCGCATCATCGCCGAGCTGGAGGTGGGTCAGGGGCATGTGTGGCCTCTGAGGCCTCTTCCAGTCCTGTTCCCCTGCCAGTCCCTAGGGTGAGGTGGCAGGACCAGGGCGAGCCCCAGGACCCCATCCTTCTTGCCTCCCACTTCTTCACCACTGTAAAATGGGGAGTCTGTTAAAGCCCCTTCCTGCAGGTTTGAGTTTTTATTGTGGTTTCTGAGACCCACTCAATTACTTCCCAAACCCACCATACTCTGAAGGCCCTGTGCTGGCATATTCTGAGTCCCCTCAGTGCTGAGACCCCCATCCCAAGTGTCCCCAGGACCATATGCCCTGAGGCTCTCCTGGTGCTGGAAGCCACCCATACTCAAGGGTCCTCAGCCCTTCACCCCATCCCTCCCACCCCAGTGCCTGGAACCCTGGACCACCAGGGGTCCCTGGAAGAGGAGACACAACGGAGGGCAGAGCTGGCCAGGGGCCACGGTGAGGGGCCAAGGGATGAGGCTGTCTGGGGACTCATGCCACCCCAGGCCACCCTCCCCATGGGCGCCTGCATCACTGGCCAGCAGCACCCCCATCCTTCCTGATGCCCCCTCCTCCAAACCTGCCCCCACCTTCTGCTCCTCAGGTGTTTGAGAGAAGCTCAGTGTCTTCCCTACCCCCCACGCCCCGTCGCCAGCCGATCCCCACCTTGCTGTCCCCCCAGGACCTGGGGCCCCCCGGGGGCACAGCCCTGGGCCCCACATGGAAGGTAACGGGCTGCCCCACCTCTCACAGCTCTCTCTGCCTGTGTCTCCACAGCCCCCCACCTCTCACGCTAACCTGCTAAAACGCGCACGTCCTGCCACTGCCCAGCTTCTCACACCTCACCTGCCCCGCCCTCACAAGGACCGCACAAAACTCAGCCTTTCCTCTGGCTCCTGGGTGGGATTTCCCTGGAGACCCCAGCAGCCTGGGTATCTGGTGGCCCCCAAATCTGCGTTCCCTCACAGGCTGGCAGCCCGGGCATTTTGGTCCAGTTTGAGGCCTGACTTTTAGTGTGGCCGGAAGCCCAGGTGTTGCCTTAGGCTGAGATTGGAGTTTGGATCTTCTCACAAGATGACTTAAGGGTCCAGCTCAAAATCGGAGTGTCCTGAGCCTTTGCTTAGATTCCTCCCCCATGCCCTGCTCTGCCGCTTGTGCCAGGGAGAAGATGCTTTTCCCACTAGAATCTATGCCTTGCACTGGGACCAAGACACTCCCAGGGGTTGGCTCACCTACAGCCTCCCCTGACTCAGGTCCTATCTTGCCCCCTGGTCAAGGAGCTTAGAATGTAAGAAACCTATGCCTTTCCTTGGCTGCTGGTTCTGTCTTTCAGCACTGGGAAGTTCTTCCTTCTCTCTAATTTCAGTCCTTGCTGCTGTGCTGCTGCACTGATTTCCTCTTTATTCTTTCTTGGGACTTTGAGGTGGATCTGCTGTCTGCATTCCTTGGTCTGCCTGGGGAGGCGGGTGGGAGAGGGTCTGGGGATCCCTCTGCCCGGCCACACTGGAGCCAGTGGGCCTTGTTCTGGGGAGGGCCAGCCCTCCTGTGCACACACTCTCACCTCCCGTTCTTGGTTCTTCCTGGATTGCAGTGGGCTCCGAGATGGCTGCCCCCAACTTCTGGGTTGGCTGAGGTCTAATGGCACTATGGTCTGGCAGTGGGAGCAGACTAGGCTGTCTGCTGGGCAGGGGATGGCTTGGATCAGTCTGAGGGGCCATCAGGGGATGAGCAGCGTGGAAGGGGTGCCTCTGGGGCTGGCTGTGCCCCTGGCACCAGCTCCTGTTCCTTTCTGGCTTTGGAGACCTGTTTTGAGGGGTCCAGCGGGCAGGGCCACTTCCCTGGCCGCCTAGGCCTGGCTGACCCTCTGCGTCCTGAGGTGCCGTCGGGCAATGGAGCTGGGCGAGCATGGGTCACCTGTTTGCCTTCCCAGGCTGCACCCCACTCCCAGGTAAGCAGGTGGCAGGGCTGGATGGTTGCCTTGGGAGGGGGTGGTTGAGGTCTCTGCTGCCCCCACACATCTGCATACAGCTGCTTTTTCTTTTGGGTACCAAGGATTGAACTCAGGAGCACTTAACCACTAAACCACATCCCCAACCCTTTTTTATACTTTATTTAGAGACAGAGTCTCACCAAGTTGCTTAAGGCCTTGCTAGGTTGCTGAGGCTGGCTTTGAACTTGCCATCTTCCTGCCTCAGCCTCCCGAGCCACTGGGTCTACAGGCATGGACCACCGAGTCTGGCTCCCCATGGCTTTTTAGTGGAAAGAGCACTAGACTGGAGTGAGACCATCTAGGTTCAAATCCCGGCTCTGCTACTAACCAGCTGTGGGTCAGTGACAGTGGGGATCATACACTGTTCCTGGCCCACAGTTTCTCATCTGTACAGAGGGGACTGAGAGTGGCAGTTCATTTCATAGGTTACAGTGAGCATTAAAGATGGGGACATATGACAGCATCTGGCACAGACTGGTGCTCAGAATTAAACCAGGATTTGCTCAGGTTGGAGGGTGACCGGGGCCTCTCTGCATCCCTGCTGGACACTCACACAGAAGCAGATGCCAGAGGGAGCTTGTGCTGAGTGTGTGTGTGGCAGAGGACCCGGCCAGCCCCTCCCCCTGGAAATCCTTGGAGAGCACTCACAAAGTGGGGGTGGGGGGTGGGGGTGGGGATAATAACCAGAAGCATCTGGCTAGAGATGAGGATCATGGCCCCGCCCTCAGAGGCCAAGGGACATCTGCTCTCTGCCTGAGCAGGTCTGAAGGTCTCTGTGGGTCAGTTAAGTTTGTATTCTAGAGCGCTCACAACGTGCCAGGCTCTGTGCTAAGGAGCACCTGTCCACATGAACTCTCTCTCTTTCCTCCCCTCTGTTATTGTTTTCCCATTGCATGGTGGGTAGACTCTCTGAGGCTGGCTCCCAGGCTTGGCATGGGTAGTAAGACACAAACGTGTACCTGTGCCTCTGTAAGCAGGCATCTTTACCAGAAGGTAGCAAACCATCAGGTGGGGTGTAGGGCTTTGCCTCTCTCAGTCAGGAACATCCCCCCACCCTGACCTCAGTTTTCCCATCTGTGAGAGGAAGGGGCCAAACTCACCTGTGTCTAACCCTCATCCGAGCTCGGGGTTTGCTTTGCCAGGATCACATTCTTCCTCACGTTCCTTCTCCCCGCCAGGCTGCCCCAGGTCCCAGGGCCTTCTGCATCCCACGGATCATCTTGACAGAGTGCACCCCCAACCCTCCCTCCCCGCCAGAGGCCAGGTTGGAGGAACCAGGTCCCGGGACAGCCCCCACTCCAAGACCGAGGACCCTGGCTGGCAATGGGAGGACCTGGGACGGCCCCCAGGCCCTGCCTGGGCTCAGAGCAGAGACTGCCTGGCCCAAGGGCAGCTGGATGCCCGAGAAGGAAGGGACAGCTTGGAAGAGCCCGAGCATGGGAAGCCTTAGCTCAGAGGATGGAAGAGCCAGAGTCCCCTGTCCTTGGGGACCGACCCCAAATGAGACTCAGGAGCCCTCAGCTGCCAAGACCCACTCGGAGGAGACTCCCAAGGACTCTGGACGTGACACTCAAACCTGCAGTGGGGGGCAGGCTGCAGCTGGCCAAGGCGGCAGAGTGCCAGGTGTCGCCCCCCAGCGGACGGACAGCCTGGAAGAGACACTCCGGGAACTAGAAGCCACCCTGAGCGAGATGGGCACAGCCCTTGCCGTGGGACCCCCTGGCAGCCCCTCACCCCAGCCCCGCAGCCCCCAGGTGGCTGCCACCCCCACCCACCCCTGCTGCCTTCACACTCTAGTCTCTGGGCCTGCGGAGGGCAGGGAGTGGGGGCCGCGAGAGCCAGCCCCTCCTCCCGCTCTCCTTTTCTCAGCTCACCACCCTCTTGGGAGCTTGCTACCAGGCTGGGGCTCTCAGGCTGAGCCGGGGGAGGCTGGGAAGCCAGCCCACTCAGGACTCAGCCCTCCCAGCCTTGGCAAGATCCAGAGGCCCCTCTCTCTCTGCTCTGTATCTGTAAACCAAGAAATAAAGTTCTCTCCCCCTTTTCCACTCCAGGCTTCCCCCACTCCTGTCTCGGACTCAGATCTCTGTCTCTGTCATTTCTCTGTCCGTGCCTCTGTTCTCTACCCGGAACCTCCTGGGTAGGCCTGGTAGCTGAGGAGCTTAGGGAGCCAGACTTGCCCATCTCTGGAGAGACTTCAGCAGGAAGGTGTGGGCTGGGACCGTCAGTCCCGCTCTGTCTGTCACTAGAGAACCTGACCCTAACCCCAAACTCCAGGCCCAGGGTAGTGCCCCTTTTGCTTGGGAGTGGGTGTGGTGCTGGGGACTTGCACTTTAGAAGTGACCTCCCCAAGAGGGCGCAGCTGTCACTGGGCCACCAACCACCCAGAGTTCTCATTCAGGAACTGTTGGGATCCAGGCTGGGGTTTTGTCTCTCTCCAGCACGGAGGCCTTAGACCTAGGCTCAGAAAGTAGCCCGAGTTCTGGCCTGGGATGCAGAGCCAGGGAGAGGTCTCCAGGTTCTCAGGGGCCTGTGTGAGGAGACCCCACCTAGTGCTTAGGGTTCCACTAGGACCCTCCAACCCCAACCCTATTTCTCTTCCTGCAGAGTGGTGGTGGCAGCGTGCCGCCCATGAAGGTGGTGACTCCAGGAGCCTCTCGGCTGAAGGCGACCCAGGGCCAAGCAAGCAGCCCTGACAAAGGAAAGCACGGCAAGCAGAGGGCTGAGTACATGAGAATCCAGGCCCAGCAGCAGGTGAGGGCAGGGTGGCGGGCGCCCCCTCCAGGGCCCCTGGGTTTGGGCACAGAGCATCCGCTGTGTGCCGCTATTCCCATGACCAGTGAGGTCGTCCCTGCCAGCACTGCCCCGTCCCTGGAATCCTCATCTCCCTCCTGCACTCAGTCCCAGTGCTCTGGATCTGGATCCCCTCCCCTTTAGGAGTCCCCTCAGGGACAGAGAAGACCTGCTCCCCATCTGCATATTGTCCTTTGTCCCTGGTAAGGCCCAGCCCTCTTGGGGGCCACTGCACCTCCTGACCTTCCCTGCTCATCTTCAGCCTCCTCCTCCCTGTGCTCAGCTCCCCGATGCTCATCCCAGCCTTCCTGTTAACTCTCAGGCCACCCTCAGCTGGGGGACAAGCCAGTCTTGCACCTGCCATTCAGCCTTGGGTCCGGGTCTGTTGGTTCACTGCTGATCTGTACAAGGTGGGGAGTGGGGGCAAGGGGAGGAGGTTGGGCCCCATTAGTTGGGGTGTGGCAGGAGTTGCAGGGCCTCTGCAGCCTCTGGATTTCTCGTCAGGCTTGGAGTTACAGGCTAGGGTTAGCAGCTTGGCCCTCGGGTGTCTGCAGCCCTGCAGCCTCCGTGAGGCCCAGTCAGTTCGCTAATTCCTGGGCAGCTCCTGTAGGCCAGGCCCATTCTGGATGACAGGATGGGCCTTGCTCTGTCTAGATACTGACTTCCAGAAAGTTCTAGGCTCAAAAGCAGGAGGTTAGAGATGGGTGAGTCCAGCCACCTTCTTTACAGAAGAGGGGAGAGCTCAGAGCAGGAAAGGGTGTTCCCGAAGATGCACAGCAATGGCATCAGAGCCAGGACTGGACCCAGATTTCCCAAAGTCCTTCCCACACATGGCACTGATTCAGCCCTGGCACCTAGCCCTCCCCCAGTCTCTCCTTACCTTCTTCCTCATGGTCCCCAGACACACCTTCTAAGGCCCACTCCCAGCTCTTTCTCCTGCCACCACCAAAGATGGGTGCCCCATCTGTCCAGAATGGTCCCTCCTTTGTGCCAAGAAGAGTAGCTGATGTTAATGGCACACTCACTTGTGTCGGTCACGTCCATGGTCTCCTTTCACACCTGCCGCTCTGAGGAAGGGCCTTGTTATGCCCACTGGACAAGTGGAGAGACCAAGGCTGGGGAACAGGATGCAAACCCACATTATCTGACAGGCCTCCCACACACACATGTGCTTTAGCCTCTTCAGCAGCAGCCCCCTGCTGTCGTCACACCCACTGTCCCCTGCTCCTGACTCCCCAGAGCCCAGCCCTCTGCCTGTTGCTCTGGGTTCCGGGGACTCTGGGCCAGCTGCACACTCTACTCCCCACCCTCCCTGGCTCCTCAGCCCCTCAGGCCTTCCTGCCTCAGGGCTTGATAAGGTCTGGAGACGAGCAAGCTCTCTCCTTCCTCTTCTCTCACCTTGTAGACCTGCATGCTCACCCATGGGGCTGGGTAGACCATTCCTTGTCATCCGCCCTCTTCCTCAGGCTTCACAGGAACCTGGCTCTTTTATGGACATTTCTCCTCTGCCCGCCCTACACTTTTGTCACCTCTGACCTATTTTCTAAGACCTGCAGGGACTTTGTAAAATGCAGATTTAATGATCTCTCTCACACACACCAGTTCAAACCTGTGTCTTCTGGCCCAAACAGAATCCCCTGCAGTGTGGCCCAGCCAGGGCTCTTCATGACAGCTCTGTCCTCTGGGCCATTACTCCCCTTGCCCTTGTTAACACATGGTCCCCACCACCCAGTCTGTGGCCTTGACCCAAACCCTCTTCTATACAGTGGGGAGGAAAACAGGCAACAGGGCCGGCCCCTGGGTTGGAGTGTGCACTTGTCAGGGATGACGCTGAGCCTTGGAGCTCGCCTGCCTTGGGACGATAAGCTGGAAGGAGTAGTAGTGCCGAGAACAGAGGCAAGGAAATGGGGTGGGGGTCTCCAAGAGGGCCGTGCGTTGGAACAGCGCTTTACTGCAGAGAAGCCCCAGGAAATGACTGGGAAAGAGCCCATGAGTGCTGGGCTCAGGATCCAAGAGGAGATGGGATCTGGATTCCCAGGGGTGCAAGGATCAAGACGTGGTGCCGACCTGAAGCCATGAACACGCCCTCTTCTATTAGGACTATAAAGTCTGAAGACCACTTATTCTCTCTTCTCCTGTGGCTCAAGTCAAGAGACCTTGTTGGATATCCCCCTAGAGAGTCCAGGGAATGACAGGATATTGAGGCTCCCAGGAGGGGCTGGCAAGAGCAGGACATAGGACCTCCCTGGAGGGAAGAGCAGGGGCCCGCTCTGGCTCTTGCTGCTCCCTCTGTGGCCCTGGAATGACAGAGACAAGACAGACCCAGGCTCAGGATGATCTGCTTCTGTAGGAGATTCCGGCTTGGAGCTGAGGGCTGGGCAGCGTGCTAGAGTCAGACCAGGGAGGGGAGCAGGCCTCTGCCCAGAGAGTTCCAAGCCTCCCCAGTGGAAAGGCGGACACCTATGAGGTTTCTGCTTTGCCACAAAAGTGACAAAGTTCTGCTTCTCTGGACAAAATCAGGACCCACAGGGGAAGACTAGCTGGTGAAATGGAAGGATAGACCCCCTTCAGAGACAGCAGCTGTGTCACTGGAGAACTCTGAGCAATACAGGATGGCACAGTCGGACCTGCTACCTCCGCTTCAGTACAACAGTTCAGTTGGGGCTGAAGCCAGATGGCCTTCAAGGAAGTCACAAAACAAATGCTTATAGAGCCACTGCAAATCGTCTCCATGAAGAGGAGCCCAGTTAACCAGTGAACGCAACATGTCTAAAGACCTTGCACTGGCTGTGGCGGGGGTGGGGTGGGGTAGTGGGGAGAAGGGCACAGTGCTTGGGTGAGGACAGGTCACGGCGGCGACACGCTCCCGGAAGGCAGTGTGCCAAAGACCAAAAAGCTTGCAAAGACCGAGGCCCTTGAAAATGCAGAAGGGAAGGAACAGAAAGCGCTTTTAACTAGAAAGACCAAAGTTTAGAACAAAGCCAACAGCCAGGAGGGGACCAGCACTTTGCTTGGGAACATGGTGAGATGTGAAGAGACTCCAGGGAGGGAGTGGAGAAGCTCTCTCCCCTCCCTGCTTTGCAGAAAGAAATTTAATGGGGAAGGCTAGAGCAGGGGCGGGGGCTTAGCCCAAGGTAAGTGACAGATGGTAAGAGAGCTCCTGGTCTCCTTTAGATGAGTGTCTTTGAGACCAGATTCTGGAGCCTGGTGAGGGCCAGCTTGTCTCATGGCAGTGGGCAAAGGATGCACGAATCCAGCGACCCTGTGGCTGCTGCCCTGGAACCTTTGAGGAATGGAAGACCAACCACAGTGAAGAGGAGGAGGGCCAGAAAACCCACACTGTAGCCTCAGCTTTCATAAAGAGGAAATGCAGGCTGCAAACTGCAGTGTAATAAAGCCCGGATGAATTGCTGGCCAGGGCCATTTCTGTGCTCATGGAAGAACAAATGGTGATCACCAGCCACAGGGTGGTTCCCTGGGAGCCAGGAAGACCAGGCCTCCTGTGTCCCTGCTGGCTGCAGGAGGCAGGACTTGCTTGAGACTTGCAAGACACCTGGGAGAGCTACCCGACAGCTGGGGACAACATAGGTCCTTGGGAAATGGAGTGACCGACCCTGCCCAGATATAAATTCAGGAAGGTCTCCGGTGATAAGCCACAGGACTTTGTTTTAGTCTTATCTTTTCAGTCACGTTCTTAAATTATCAAAGCTGTTAGTAGCTAAGCGAGTCCAGAAGTTGCGGGGAGAAAGCCTGGTCTGTGTGGTCCTCACAGAGGATTCCAAAATTAAACACCCAGGCACCTGCTTAAAATGCACATTCCCAAACCCACATCAGAAACATTCTGGAGGGGGACCCAGGAATCTGCATTTGTGACATATGTCCTAGAGATGATGCAGATGGTTCTTGAACCACCCTATGGAGACCACAATTTCGGAGGTCAAGCCTCCAGGACCAGTAGAGACGCAGAGTCTCTGGGAGGTGGGAGGAGGGTGAGCAGCTGGTTCTGCCCGTCAGTGCTGGCCAGTGAAATCAGGACACTTCTTGACAGAGTGGCCTCTCCACTTGCGGGGGGGGGGGCAGAGTGTCTTCCAGTGCTGAGAGGGAGGTTGGGTGCTGGGTGCTGGGTGCCTTCTTTCCCAGAGTCCCAGGCAGGGTGTCTTTGGGGAGGTGTTCCCCAAGAGAACAAGCTGATTCCTGTTTCCACCAGGATCCTTCTGCTTGGTACCTATCACCTGCTGAGGTGCAAGAGGGTCCCTGAATGCTGGGCTGGGCTGCTGGCCCCCTCTGCCTCCCACTCTGGAGGGCTTGCACCCCTGTCGCAGCTAACGGTTCACTTCTTCTCCCTCCCCTCCCCCAACCCTCTCCTACCCCCTTCTCCCCTCGCCTACCCCGGGCTCTCTTGTGCTCCTCTGGTGTCTCTCTCCTGCCTTCTCTCTTTCCTATCAGTAACCACGACGGACCCCACTCTGGTTTCTGGGCCCTTTGTTCCAACCCCTGCCCCTCCCCCACCTTTCTGCCCCTGAAGAGCCCTCCCCCTGCCACTCAATTCAGGCGACTGCCGTCTCCAGATGCCCCTCTGGTTTCTTGCTTTTGCAGTTCATTTTCTCTTGGATTTGTGGAGGTTTTCCATTTTTTTTCAAAACTTCAGCTGGGGGCCAGCATGAAGGCTCTCCTTTGCTCTCTCTGACCCCTGACCCCTGTTTTTGTTCCAGGCCACTAAACCATCTAAAGAGATGAGCGGGTCGAATGAGACCTCAAGCCCAGTCTCAGAAAAGCCCTCGGCTTCCAGAACCTCCATCCCTGTATTGACTTCCTTTGGGGCAAGGAATTCTTCCATCTCCTTCTAGAAGCCCCTCACGCCTCCACCCCAGCCTGTCTTCTCCCTCGCTCCCTTCATCTCTCCCTACTCTGCTTTCCTCCATCCCCCCACCCTGTTCTCCAGACCTGGGAAGGGTTGTCATGGGTGTGGCCCTCCTCAGCTCCCCGTCCTCATCCCTCAATTGGTGTTTTTGGTTTTTTAAATGATTCACTTTTAATTATCTTTTTTTAAAAAAACAAAACAAAACAGTACAATTAAAAACCAAACACACCACCTTCCTTTGACTTCCTGTTCCCAGATGGCCTTCTCCCGGCCCACTTCCTGTCATCTTCTCTCCCTTTTCTCTTTCGCCACTTGTCCTCCCGAGTCCATCCTGAGTTCCTGCTCCCTGCCTCCTTCCCCACCTTCCCCTCAACTTCCCAAGAACACTCCAAACAAACTCTGAGCCACGGAGACTTGGAGCGGCGAGAGTTCCCTCTCCCTTTCCTCCGAACCTTCCTGGAGGAACCTGTGGACATTGGACCAACCCCGGCATCAGGCTGGAAGATGGGACGAGGGAGGTCCTGGCCCTGGAGATGCCCCACTCCCTGTCCAGCCTCCATGAGACTGAACACTGCTGCTACTCTGCTCCCTTCCTCTCGCCCCCAGTGGGCCTGGAGGCAAGACGCACAGGACCAGCCAGAGAGGAGGCCCAAGTCTTAGGCAGGTTGTGAGGCCAGGCAGCCAAGGCCACATAGCATCCTGCTTGGGTAGGGGCTGGCCTGTGCTAATGGAGGAAGGAAGCCCTCAGACTGCTGGTGTGGAGGCTGGGTGGAGGGAGGCCTGCCACTGGGGCCCTACCTTGGGAGAGGGCAGCCCCGGGAGGGGCATTTGGTACTTTTAGTTTCCTAATTTAGCACTTTAAATGCCATTAACTTATTTAATGGGGGTGGGGAGGGCAAGATTGAAGGGCCTAGAAAATTAAGTCTGAAGGCCCGGAGGGTGGGAAGGGTCTGGTTGTGAGGGAAATGGGGAGAATAGAGAAGGGATTGATTGGTGGGGGGCAGTGAGGACAGCTCTGACCCCTCAGGTGGGGTGATCTGCCCTTCAACCATCCTCATTGTGATTTGAGGGTTTTCAGGGAGAGGATGAGATGTGCTTTCTCCATGGGGATCTGGTGACCACTGGTGAGATGTTTGAGGGTCCCCAAGTCCTGAGCAGCCAGCCAGTGTCCCTGCCTGTGACAGCCCTGACTCGCAGAGGCCTTGGGCAGTGAAGACTGGCTTTTGGCCAGGCCCTGGAGACTGGAGGAGAGGCTGATGATTTGGGTTCTCAGTCCTGGCCCCCCAGGGGGCACGGAAAAGGGCTGGCAGGGAGACTGGGGAGGGGAGGGAGGAGGGAGGCGGCTCCTAGGGCACAGGGTTTGGATCTGGAGCACAAAGTGCAGTAAGCACAGGGAGGGGGCGTTGGGATTCGTCCCCAGTAAGCACAGAAAGAAGGAGCCACTGAAGGGCACAGACCCCAAGACCCTGGGGCCTGGCAGGGCAAGGTCAGCGCTGGGGGGGGGTTGCCGGGGGGAGCTTCTGAGGGAGGGGAACTGGGTTGTGTTTCTTCATTGTTTTTGTTTTTGTTGGTTCATCCTTGTTTTTTAGCTTTGGATCATTTTTGTACCAAGGCAAGCAAGCCTTTTTGAAAAATAACAAAGAAGAGGAAAAAAAAAAATATCCCTCCCGGAAAAAAAAAAAAAAAAAAAACAACCTAGAAAATAGGGGAAAAAAAGGACCTCATAAATGATGCAATTACTTTTAATTGCAGGCAACTCTTTACATTTAAGTGAAGTGTCTTAACATTTTATATTGTTTTAAAAATATATTTACATATTATATATATATAATATACGTAATATAAATATATATAAATATTTAAAAAAAGAAAAAAAAGAAAACCACGGCCCTCTCTCCCTGGCCGCTGTTTGGCGGGGGAGGGGGGTGGGGTGGGCACATTGGCCTGGCTTCTGTGGTCCAGTGACATGGTTGGGTTTGATTTGGCTGTACAGAGACCCCCTGACTTGGGAGGGGAGGGGGGAGTGGTGCCCCCTCCTCCCTCCACTCCATTACTCTTTGCTTGCTATTCTTCGCTTGTCCCCACACCCACCTCAGCCTGTGACCTGAGTGTGTGCCCCACCGTCATTGTCCGGAGTTGAATGTCCCTTTGTGGGGGGAGGGGGAGATGGGGGAAGTGTCCATCCATGCAGGGGCAGATGGAGGGAGCCATGTCCCACCCCACCCGTTCCAGTAAAACCCAGTGGGATTTTCACCTTTCTTCACTTTGGTTCCTGTGCATTTATGGGCTAGGAAGCATTTGTGTGGGATTGTGTGCAGCCTCCGTGTTTGTGTGTGCGTGTGCGTGTGCGCGCTGGCACAAACTGACTTACCCATGTGTGTAGATGCATGGGACGTGCATGCACAGGAATGGCCTATTGTGTGCACGGGGAGGTGTGTACACGTAGGTGCAGGTAACCTGTTTGGGCATCAGCACACGCCTGTCTGCACATTAGTGTGAGAGGAGCTTTGCATGAGGGCACATGTGTAGTGTGTGCACGGACATGCCTGGCTGCAAGAGACCTGTCTGGGGCCACATATGGACAGAGGTGTGTACATGGAGGTGCATGTGACCTGTGCCTGTGGGTGCATATGTATGCATGTGTGTGCTGGTGCAGACCCAGGAGTGTGGGAGTACCTGTGTGTGTGTGTGTGTGTGTGTGTGAGACGTGTGTGTGTCCCCTCATCCCTGCACCACTCTCCCTGGCTCCCTTTCAGAGCCCTCCGTCCCCACTGGCCCCTCAATGCCCGCCGCACGTCACCCCCCAGCTGCATGCGCCTTGCTTCTCTGTCCATCAGTGTGTGCTTGACCAAGAGAAACTAAGCTGTCTGGGGGACCCCTGTACCAGGTCCCCGCCCCTGCCCACTGTGCTGTGTTACTCGCATGGGGGGTTTCTCTCCTGCCCTTTCCACAATATGCTGTTTCCCCAAGAGCCTCAAAGCTCTGAGCGGGGTCCCAGGTGGGGCCCCCCCGGGGCCAGCCCCAGCTCCGCACCTGCCCCATTCCCCCGTAGGGCCCGTGTTGGTGTAGCAGTGATGGCTTCTGTGGATATTCTGTGACCTCTGTCGGTGTAACTTGACAATTTTTAAATGGAAAAGGGTTGCTGTGTTTTCTGTCTCTTTTTTAATGTCCTTTTTTCTTCTCCCCACCTCCCTGCTCTTCTTTTTTGGTTTTTCTAGCCAAGTGTTTGGGGCTTTAATAAAACTTGTTTTTTTCCTCTCCTGGATCTCTGCCCATTGGCTGCTGCCTCGTTATTTCTCATCCTCACCCTTAGGGTTTAGAAGGAGCTGGGATAACGGGCAGAGGGTAGGAATTCTGGGCGGCCAGAGCCCTCACAGTTGGCAGGTGGGTAAGTAAGGAGGAGTGGCCGTGGGGCTGGCACTGCCCCAAGGGCCATGGGAACAAATACCACCTCAGATACTGAAGAGGGACTCTAGGAACTTAGGGGCCAGTTCCAGGCTCAGCAATCCAGGAGGTGCCCCCCAAATCCTCTCAACCATCGGTGAAGTAGCTCTGGGTGCTCCTTACATTCCAGTGACCAAGCCAGCACTCAGAGCTGTTGGGCATTTCGCCCTGCATCACACAATAGGAAAACATAGGCTCACAATTGAAATCCAGCTCTGCCTGTTCCCAAACCCAGTGCTTTCTCCAAGAAACCAAGTAGGATTGAATTACCCCTGGGTGGGTTTCAGCCTCCTGTCCTCTGGTGGGATGACCCTTCATGGGGTTCCCCCATCTTTTCCAGAGCAGCAGCTTTCAGACTTCTGTACTTGTAACATGAATACTGCGCCTTTCATCTCCACCTCCATGCTGCGGGTGTGCGCATGCGTGAGCAAACACTGTCAACTACCTGGATGTTCTACTTGGGGTTGTTGGGTTTTTTTTTTTTTTTTTTTTTGGATTCCAGAGGTTGCACCAATGTTCTAAGTGTCCTGGAGACTGCCCTTCTAGGTGTTGTCCCACTTGGCTGCAGTCTGGCGTTATTGGATCTCTTCTACCTGCCTCTTCCCGCAAAAAAAAAAAAAAAAAAACACGCACATACACACACACAGACAAAAAAAAAAAAAAAAACATGACTTGGGGCTGGGGTGGTGGCTCCGTGGAGGAGCACTTGCCTCACTTGTGTGAGGCACTAGGTTCGATTCTCAGTGCCACGTAGAAATAAATAAAGGTCCATCACCACCACCCCCAAAAAATATTAAAAAACACACAAAAAAAACCCATGACTAGTCTCATAAGGTAATGACAGTGTCTTGCAATCCTGAGCTCCTTAAAGCCCCAGTGTCTTTTCTTTTTGCTAAAGTCCCCTTTGGAGCCAGAGGCTGGGAATCTGCTGTCTGCTGGGAATGCCCACTGCGTGAGACCCCTCCTGTCAAGGCCCCCAGCAGCTCTACAGACCTCTTCCTACCCACAGCTCATCCCTTTTGTTGTTGTTGTTGTTGGTACTGGAGATTGAACTCAGGGGCACTCGACCACTGAGCCACATCTCCAGCTCTATTTTGTATTTTATTTAGAGACAGGGTCTCACTGCGTTGCTTAGTGCCTTGCTTTTGCTGAGGTTGGCTTTGAACTTGAGATCCTCCTGCCTCAGCCTCCTGAGCCGCTGGAATTACAGGTGTGTGCCACCACACCCGGCTCATCCCTGTGTTCTTTAGCATGTCAGCAGACCCTGTCTTCCTTCTCTATCCTATTCCCAGAAAATTGGGACAGTAGCCAATGCCTCCCTCCTTTAGCTCCCCAAATCATCACGCCATGCAGGGACAGTTCAAGATCACAGAACAAATGGAACCCTCAGCCGCAGGCCAGGGATTATGCCAGACACTTCACTCAGCCTTCAGATGCCCTTGCAGGTGAATTCCCTGCTCCCTGGAACCATGGGGTCTTTACAGGGAGCCAGCCAGAAAGCAGGAACACACCTAGCCAATTGTGGCAGGTGGCAAGCAGTGGCCTGTAAAGGAACAGGCCTGTGACAGTTGTGGCAGTGAGTGGTGGCAACGTCCTCAGGATGACCAGGCCAAGGTCACATCTGAGTGGAGACCTTAAGAATGAGGCGTGACTTTGTAGGAGCTGGTGGCTGAGGGTCTGTCCAAGGCTGAAGGCCCCAGGGTGGAGAGGAATGGGTTCTAAGAAAATGAACCAAAAAGCCAAGCAGGAAGGTCAGGAGGTGGGTCGAAGCCCCACCAGGTTCGGTTGTGGGCTGGGGTAAGGCAGGTGGATCTCATCTCAGAGCCATGGGAAGTGATCGGAGGGTTTTCCGTAGGAAAGTGTTCTATCTGACCAAGTATTTCAGAAGTTCCCTCTGGCTATAGCAATGGAGAGGAGGAGCAGGTAAAAGCAGGAAGCCACCATGCAGCTGACAACCCTGGGGCTGAGGAAGGGCAAAGAGAGGGTCAGTTGTAGATCTAAAGCAACGGAGCCAGAATGCAACCCAGGACGCCTCCTCCCCGCAGCTGGCCTTCATTAATAATACTGTATGGTACTAATCTCGGCCGTCTAGGGAGTGCTCATTTAATCTAATGATTTGGGCAGGAGATCGTGTTATCTCCATTTTACTAGTGGAGAAAGCCGAGCAAAGCAAGAGTTGGAGCGAGATCAGATAGGCCTCAGAGCTCCAGTTCTAATGGGCTGGGCAAAAATAGGAGCCTGGGAAGGCCATCTTGGGTACATCTCCCCTGGGACCCACCCTCAGCATTTTCTTCCTGTTTATTATTATTATTATTATTATTATTATTACCAGGGATTGAACTCAGGGGCACTCAACCACTGAGCCACATCCCCAGCCCTGTTTTGTATTCTACTTAGAGACAGGGTCTCACTGAGTTGCATAATGTCTTGCTTTTGCTGAGGCTGGAATTACAGGCATGTGCCACTTTATTATTATTTTTTTATTTTTTATTTTTAAGAGACAGAGTTTTACTATGTTGCCCAGGCTGGCCTCCAACTCCCGGGCTCAAGCAACCCTCCTTCCTTAGCCTCATGAGCAGCTGGGACTATAGCTGTGGTTACCACACCCAGGCTAGTCTCTCCCTTTTTGATATTTGAGTGTCATAAGCAATCCCTGAACTCAGAGTGAGCTCTATCCACAGGGTTAAAGCCTTGGGCCTGTGGCTTCTATGCCACTTAACAGGCAACAGGTTCCTTGAAAGTCACTGATGTTGACAGATTGACACCACAACGGCACACCTGGCAGGAGGCCCCATCCCACAACCCTGGTCACCACCCCAGAAATCTCAAAATGTCCCCACCTTGCTTTAGCTCAGGCTGATAGTTATGGTTCCTCTATAGGTTTCTGCCAGAAGGTCAGGAGAACACCTTAGTCCTTTACTTCAACTCTAGTAGGTTTGGAATTTCCTCCCCCACAAAAAAAACTCTTCCCCTGAAGCATCGACCTCGATGGACAGGCAGAGCTGGTTTTAGAGCACAGTCTGTTGTTTGTCTTTTGCAACTTTATTGAGATATAGTTTACACACCACAAAATTCACCCATTTAAAACCTACAGTTCAGTGGTTTTTAGTATCAGATATGTGCAGCCATCACTAAGATCTAATTCTAGAACAGGTTCAACGTTCCCAAAAGAAACTCTGACCCTTAACAATCATTCCTCATTCCAGCTCCTTCCTCTCTGCCCCCTCCTGGTCCCCACCCCCAGGCCTCCATAACTGCTCATCTACTTTGACTCTCTGGAGTTGCACATTCCAGACACTTCCACAAATGGAGTTATACAACATATGTGTTTTTGTGATTCGCTTCTTTCTTTTTTGGTACTGGGGATTGAACCTGGGGGTGCTTTACTCCTGAGCCACATCCCTTTTTATTTTGAGACAGGTCTCTAAGTTGCCCAGGCTGGCTTTCAATTTGCAATCCTACTTCAGCCTCCCAAATTGCGGGATTTCAGACAGGCACCACCGTGCCTGGCTCCTGAGACTGGCTTCTTTCTGGCATGTTTTCAAATGTCATGGCATGAATCAATACTTCACTCCTTATTTATTTACTTAGTTAGTTATTTCTAGTACCAGGGACTGAACCCAGGGGTGCTCAACCACTGAATCACGCCCCCAGTCCTTTTTTATTTTTTATTTTGAGAGAGGGTCTCAATAAGTTGCTTAGGACCTTGCCCAGTTGTTGGGGCTGTCCTTAAACTTTTGATCCTCCTGTCTCAGCCTCCTGAGTTGCTGGGATTACAGGGGTGTGCTGCTATGCCCGACTTGTACTTCATTTCTTTTGCAGCTAAATATGTTCCATTGTATGGATTTCCATTTTAAGTTTTTTCTTTTATGTTCATCAATTGATGGACATTTAGGTTGCTAGTTTGTGAATGTTCAAGTACAAGGTGGGTTTTTTTTTTTTGTGTGTGTGTGTGGACATGTTTCAGTTCTCTTGGGTCCATATCTAGGAGGAGAATTATTGGGTTTATAGTAGCTCTTAGTTCACATTTTGAGGAACTGCCAAACTGTTTTCCAAAGCAGCTGCTACTTTGTGGTCTGACCACCTATGTACACGGGTTCTAATTTCTCCACATCCTTGTCAAAACTTGTTATTGTCTGTCTTTTCCACTTCAGCCATCTTTAGTGTGTGACCTCATAGCTCATTGTGGCTTTGATTGGCATTTCCTTTATAAGGAATGATGTTGGGCATCTTTTCATGTGTTTATTGTGTGTATCTTCTCTGAAGAAGTATCTTTTTAAATCATTTGCTCATATTTATTTTTACTTTTAAATTTATATTTATCTACCTATTTATTTATTGGTATTAGGGATTGAACTCAGGGATGCTTTACCACCTAGCGACATCCCCAGCTTTTTTAATATTTTATTTAGAGACAGAGTCTAAGTTGCTTAGAGCCTCACTGAATTACTGAAGCCAGCTTTGAACTCAAGGACCCTCCTGCCTCAGCCTCCAAAGTTGCTGGGATTAGAGATGTGAGCCACCACACCTGGCCCTAAAATAGATATTTTCTAATGTATCTTTTAAATTCTCTTCTTGTTTCATTTACAGTGTTTTCTTAGTTATTTTCTTAGTAGATGCCCTGGGGATCCCAATTAGCATCTTAATTTCTAGTTAAACTCTAAAATAATCTAGCTTGGATTAATAGTAAATTTTAACATTTATTTAGTTAGTTAGTTTTCGGTGGACACAACATCTTTGTTTGTATGTGGTGCTGAGGATCGAACCCGGGCTACACACATGCCAGGCGAGCGCGCTACCACTTGAGCCACATCCCCAGGCCAATAATAAATTTTAATAGTTTATAAAAACTTTGCTCCTTTGGCTGCACTCTGTCCCCACTCCTTCATACTGTCATTACAAACTACACCATTACATGACAGCACAGTTTTATAACTACTGCTTTATGCAATCGTCTTTTAAAGACATAGTTGAACACAGAATTACAACAAAAATATACCATCTTTCATAATATCTATGAAATTATCCTTATGTTTTTTTTTTTAATTTTTTTAAGTTGTTGATGGGCCTTTATTTTTTATTTATTTATTTATATGTAGTGCTGAGAATCGAACTCAGTGCCTCATGCATGCTAGGAGGCGCTCTACCACTGAGCCACAACTCCAGCCCACCTTACTGGTTTTTTTTTTTTTTTTTTTCTTATTTCTTCATGTGGATTCAAGTTACTCTCTGGTAGCTCCATTTTAGCTCAAAGGTTCACTCACCATGTTTATATGGCAGACCTGCCAGCAATAATTCTTATGAGATGTCTTCATTTCTCCTTTATTTTCAAAAGACAGAGAACAAGGGTTTGAACTATTTTCATTCAAAGCCTACCACAGTCTGCAGAAGCTGGCCCAGTGGGAGGTAACAGCACCCCTGTGTCTTCAGCTTGGATTTAAGACTTATCCACCCACTTCCTTGAAGAATGAGTGACCTTGGGCACGTTAAGTCACTGCTCTGAGCCTCAGTTTCCTCACATGGAAAAACGGAGATAACAATGGTGTTGAGCTCAGGGGTGTTGGGGATTGGTTTCACCATTAAAGCCCTGGGGTGTTGGGGGAGGGCAAGGGGATTCAGTGACTGAGCTTCCCCCAGTCTACATTCCCTCTCCTGCTCTTCCTCTCTTAGAGGCAGCCTGGAAATAAATGACAGGGCAACTAGAGAGCCATGACAGAAGAAAGCCACCCACGTTATAAGCTTATACATGTGATTTGGACAACCGGCAAGCCCCACACAGTCCTTTCCCAATATAATCCAGGCCCGGGGTGCCCATGACAGCTGGACCAAACCTCCTGTCTGCCGGGCAGCACCTGAGACCATTTTGAAGGTCCGGGCCAACCTGAGAAATAATCTACAGAAAAAAAGAGCAGACAGACGCTCGAGGCAGCAATGAGGAAAACTGCTGCCCCTCCAACTTGTGTCTGTGTCTATGTCACTGCTCATACTAGTCTCCCTGGACACTTGCAAAAGCCATCAGGAGAAATAGGTTTGCCTCCACCTGGTCCAGCCCATTCCCTCCTTTCTTGGGCCTGGTACTCACCTGTCCCCCATCGCAAGCCCTGCTCTGTCCCACTCCTCCCTCCAAAACAAGTGACACTGATGACTTGTGCCTCAAGGAAGGTCATTTATTTCCAAGATATAGACTGTACTTTTAAGACAGGACTTTTCAGAAGCAGGAAATCTTAGTTGTTGCTTAGAGAAGTGTGTCAAGGACACAGTGAAAGGACCCATGCGGAAGTGGGGGGAGGGCTTTATCCAACACTGTTACAACACTTTTTTAAATGAGCAAAACATCTTTAAAAATCCTTATAAATTCTTTATAATATGTTACACATTTAGAGACAATATTTACAATAAAAGGCTGGGAGAGGGAGGAGACAGAAATCTACTTTACAGCAAATTTTTGCATAAAACAAGAGGACTGACCGAGGTGGCTGCGGGGGCTCACAACCCCACCTGGGCTTCCCTGGAATGAGAGAGGGTGTGGGGGGCCTGGTGATCTGAGGTTTATTTACAATGTGAAAGGGGCTTGTGAGGGCTGGTCCCGCCCATCCTGCAGGAACAGCTCAGTTCAGAACCCAAAAATCAGTGATACAGACACCAGGGGTGTTCTTGAATATTCCCCTCCTTAAGAGAAAGTGGGGTCTGCGCCTGAGCAGTGGAAGGAACAGGCACAGCTGGAAGAACAAAAAGGAGGGAGGTACCAGCAGGGGTCCGAGGACCCTCCTCAAACTGGGCAACAAGGAGTTCCCCGGGGTGATAAAAGAGCTTGTGGGGGTGACTTAAGAGGTTGGCAAGAGTGTGTAGGGTATGTGACCCCTGGTGAGGGTTTACAGTCCCGTCTTTGCAGAACGGCCCCAAACCCTTCTCTGGCTCTGAGAAGCAGGGGCAGGATCCCTGTGGGCACCAAAGGCAGGGACCCTGGGGGCACATGGGAGGACAGGTGGGAGTGAGGGCAGAAGTTGCTACTGGAAACACCTTTGGACAGTAACACACACACACACACACACACACACCACAGACGCCCATTTCCCCCCAGGGGCACCCCTCTCCTCTCCCCAGACATACATACATACACCCCGCTCCCTTAGCTACGAGCTATTGGCGGGAGGCGCAGAGGAAAGAAGCAAAAAGCCAGTGTCACCCGCGACCTTTCCTTTAGTCTGAAACTTGGGGGTTTCGGACTAAATCCATACCCCATGGTCAACAAGGGTCTCTAAGTGAAGCCATAGCAAGCCCAGAAGGGCACACTCAAGTCACATGTTCAGGGCACACGGACCTCAGCAGCCCCTTTCCTCTCCCCACCGCCGGCTCCCGCCAGTGGTCCAGCTGGGGTTTCTCCCCTGCCCACCGCTCCTCAACTCCAGCACACAAACCAGAGACGCCTGCGGCCCGGGGCGGCGCCCGGGGCTACAGGAGAGTGGGTGCAAGCCAAGGAGACCCCAGTTCCCCAAGGGGCTCGGGGAGGACTGGAGTCCGAGGGGCGTGCGAAAGGGAAAAGGATGTCACAGACACTGATGGAGACGGGAGGCGGTCGAACGGCGTGGGGGCTGGCTCTGCAGGGCCGCCAGGTCTCCTGGTGGCAATGAGGCGGCGGACGATGAGGCCCGCGCCTTGGTGGATTCTAGGCTGCTGAGGCCGGAGTCCTTGTTGTCACTGTGTGCCCGCGCACCCGTGGGCTCCGGCCCCCCACCTCCACCCAGCTCCTTCCATTCGTTGAAGTTGAGGTCGGTCAGAGGGCTCTGCACCACCACCGTGTGGCGGCGCCAGCTGCTCCGGCGCCGCCGCGTCTCAGGCGACAGTGGCCGCCGCAGCCGCACCGCCAGCATGTCGTCGGCCGTACCGCGAAGGCGCAGCCGCAGCGCCTCCATGCGCGAGGGCCGCGAGCCCAGCGCCGCCGCGGCCGCCGGGGGGCGCAGCGACTCCTGGCTGCTGGACGAGGCCGAGCCCGGTAGCTCCGGGGCGCGGGCGACTCCTCGGCCCGCGCCCGTGCCCGCGCCCTCGGCGTCCGGGCGGCTGCGGGACAGGCGGCGCCGCGCCAGGGTGTCGCAGGGTATTAGGTGGTGCGAGCTGAAGGAGGGCCGGCGCACCAGGCGACCCCCCGGGCCCGCGCCACCCTCCGTGTCCGTCTCCACGTGGCTCAGCTCGCTGCGCTCGTCGTCCGCCTCGTCCCCCGCCCCCGCCCGCCGGCCCCCGGCGCCCGAGCACACGCTGCGGTCCATGGTGGACAGGGTGGAGTAGCCCGAGACGATGGAGCGCGTGTCCGCGGCCGGCCGCTCCTCGGGTGCTGCCGGGGGGCTGAGGCGCCCGGGGGCCTCGGGGGCAGTGGCGCTAGGCAGCTGCCCCTCTGGCCGCTCCGGGGGTCCCGGCGCCGGCGCCCCGGGCTTGTGTGCCTCCTGTTCCGAGTCGTCGTCGGTGCTGCTGCCCAGCCCCCGCGCCTCCCGCCGCTTCTTCCGCTTGCGGTTGACCGCCGAGATGAAGGAGATCGGCAGCATCTCCCGGGCATATGGCTCCTTCTTGGGGGCCCACGAGCCCTGTAAGGGGAGACAGATCAAGGTGAGGAGTCGGGGCTTGATGGCCTCAGCGCCCTCTACACTCACACCATACACCCTCCTCAACATATAAGACGTTTCTCCTCCATCCTTGTGTTAGCTGAATGGTCACCATCCTTGCGGAGACCACTCCAGCCCCTCCGCCATCCCGAGGCCTTCCCAGCACCTTAATCCAGATCGCAGATTTTTCAGGGAACTGGGGCGGGTCCCCCACCCGCCTCCGAGTTCTATATCCATCCCTAGATAAACCTTTTTAGACACAGCCCTGCTATAGTCTCTCCACAGTGCCTAACACTTGACAGTTGGAGCCCAGTTCACATACACAGTCCTGGTTGGAATCACCAAAGCTCCCTGAACACTAATCCCCGTGCCAAGCAAACACCCAAGTTCCCTCTCCATCACCCCGTTTGGGAAACCTGCAATTCCACCTACACAGCAAATTCCACCTACACAGGGCTCAAATACACTTTCTCCTTTTCCCACCCAGCCAATCCCCAGGCCCAGATCAATCCAACTGCCAGCTGGCTGCCAAAAATGCCTGAAGAATCCTGTACAGTGGACAGTTTGCATGGGAGCCTCTCCTTCCACCCCCAGCTGGGTCCACTGGCCTCTCCTCCACCAGCCCACCTGCTGAACCCTGGGGATTTTGGTGAGGGCCTCCCACCATCTCCCAGAGTAACCTATGCTGCCCACCATAGTAGCCTCCTGGACCTTGCTTTTCATCCTCCCTTTCTGGCCTCCTGCTCCTTTTGGGGGAGTTTCCAGAACTCTGTTTTCCACTCCCCTGGAAAATAATGTTAGCAAACAACACTGCACAAGGCCGCACTGTCCTACTCCACTCTTTCCTTTGAGCTCCAGAATTCCTCTTCCACCTGCAAACCCATCTCTACCTGGGTGTCTCCTGGCACCTCAAAACTCACCCATCTGGGTCCATGTTGTTCTGCCTGCCCCAAACTGCCTCCATTCCTGTTCCTGACCTTAAGGTGGCCTTGTGACTCCCCCCTCTCTTTGCTCCTCTCAATTCTCCTGAGGAGGGTCCATGGCCAGCTCATCCTCAGTGTCCTCTTGTATGTTCTCACTCTGCCTTTTCCAGGCCATTCTTCCCCTCCTAATACGGCTCCTGACTCCATCCTTGCTCCACCTGATCTCCCCTCCTCCAGAGCCCTCTGAAGCAAGAATCTGATCTCCTCTCAGCTTCGATCCAGACTTGCATGGCCCCACCCTCATTGGGACAATTCCTGGGGTACACATGGGGCCCTTCACAGTTGCCCCAACCTCCCCAGGATAGTGCCCTGACCTGGACCCAACCCAGCCTTTACGCTGGTGATACTGCCCTACCAACCCTTTGAGTCACATGCCCTTTAACATTTCTGGCAACCATTAATGTCCCCTGGCCCTATTTGGTAGATCATCTGATCAAACTACTCTCTCATGCAATCTGGTTCTAGCACAGTGAAGTCAGAATGATCTCTTTCAGGGAATGCTGAGCCAGCACATTCACATAGAGGTCACGGGGACAATCGAGAGGAGGCTACTAGAAACTGGGGCTAGCAGAAGCAATGGGTGCCAATGACCAGAGCTGGATGTAAGTCATGGTAATCAACTTCTCCCCTGCCAAAGTGGTCTTATGAGTGAGTGAGCCCTCTGTCACTAAGGTGTACAAGCAGCGGCTCCCTTGGAGAGGTAAAGGAGACCCCTGCACCAGACTCCAGCAGCCTTTCTTTGGTCCAGTGTATTCACCATGCCGAGCACCTGCTAGATATCACACGTGTGTATTTGGAACCTGGCCAGTGCTACGAGACCTAAGCAGAAATGAGCCCATTTTAACCAGCTACTGATTAGCTAGCTGTTTTTACCCATTGCTATGGAGTGAATTGTGTCCCTCCCAAAACTTATGTTGAAGTTCTAACCCCCAATATGATGGTATTTGGAGATGAAACCTTCATTAAAAAATTAGGCTTCAGTGAGGTTTGAGTGCAGGGCCCTAATGGTGGGATTAATGCCTTTACAAGAAGAGATACCAGTGAGTTTGCATGTGGTTTTCTCTTTCTCTCCCTTTTTCTTCCTCTGCCTTATAAGGATACAGTGATAAGGTGGATGGCCCTCCACAAAGCAGAAAGGGAGTCCTCCCCACAAACCAACATGCTGGCTCCTTGATCTTGGATTTTTAGCCCCTAGAACTGGGGGAAATGTCTGTTATTGAAGCCACCCAGCCACAGTATTTTGTTGTAGCAGCCTGAGCCAAGACACCTGCCCTGGCAGTCAGCTCTACTCTAATAGTTGTGGGTAGGGGTGGTGGTGGGGGTTTGCGGTGGGGGAAGGTTCTGTCTGGGGCAGGCTTGTTGTAATGGATTCTGTCTCAGAGGGCAGGCACTGGAGCAGGCAACTAGCTGGCTCTGAGACCTGAGGCAGGTTACCAAAGTTCTCCCTGCCTCTTTCCTCAACTGTAAAATAAGGCTGATGCTATCTCTAGCTCACAGGGCACTTGATAGGATTAATAATTCTGAGCACAGTAATGTAGCAAGTGCTCAAAAAATGGCAGCTGTTGATATTGTTAGGGATTTTAAACTCAGCAATCAGTGAAAACAGGGGGCATCATTAGTGAGAGCTGAATTGCTGCCTTCACCAGCAAGCTAATCATCAGCCTTGGGCCTCCAGAGAAGGGCTCTGAAAGAATTTGCTACAGGATTTTTGTATGAAGGTCTTTCCGGAGCAGGGGTGTGTGGCTCTCCTGTCTCATTGGCAGTGCTGGGGCTTGAACCCAGAGCCCCGCACATGCTAGGTGAGCTCTCTACCACTGAGCTGCATCCCTACACACACAATTTTATTCCAATTTTATTTTGAGACAAGGTCTTGCTAAGTTGCCCAGACCGGTCTTGAACTTGAGATCCTCCTGCTTTAGCTCCAAAGTAACTTGGATTAGAGGTGTGCATCACCATGCCCAGCTTACACAGCAATTTTTATTTTGGGGAGGTAAAGGGGATCTAATCCAGGGTCATGTGCATGACAGACAAGCACTCTACCATTGATCTACATCACTTGTCCTGTCCTGTGATTTCTGAAGGTGCCTTAAGACCCCAAGTGGAGGGGAATCCCTGCTTTCCACTGTCTGTGGTTAGCACAAATATTTTCATGGGGCCAGATAGTTCTCTTTCGGGAGCAGGGTCATGAGGAGGTTACTTAGGACAGGATGAGGAACTTGTGGTGAAATGGATTGAGACAGTGGGAGAAGCCAGACAGGGTAAAACCAGGAGCCCAGCTTCCCCCTGCGCCAGTGGGACCTTGGCCGGTGACTGAGCTGCACAGAGAGCTGAACAGGAGTGAGGAACCACCAGAGAAGACAAAAGGGTGCTCCTTCCCCAAGAATTAAGGTAGCAGAGGAGCCTTCTGGTGTTAAGCTGGTGTGCCCCAGCCACCACGGTGGAACTAGCAGTGGCCTGTGATGTGTGCTGGCCACTGTCACATCAGGAACAGCCAGGACCATCCTCACAGGGAGGCGGCATGAGTGCGCGATTGTAATTTAGGGCACTGACCCAACTGGGTGTCCTGGGGACAGAACAGAGACAGGGCGTCTAGAGCAGTGGTGTGTGATAGGCCTGGGAGCCCCCTATTCCAACAGAATCTTCCCTAGAATCTCAGCTGAGTCAGAAACAAAAAGAGGAGCAGCCCAGTCAGCCCCATGGCCTCCTGTGCACCTGCTGGTGGCGAAGACCCCACAGAGGCTCCCAGGAATGCAGCTGACAACGCCCACCTTAGTCAGGCCACAGAATCAGAGACTGTAGTGTCTCCAGCCCGTTCCCACCCATGGCGGCTCACAGCCGGGTGGGGGCCAGGCCCTGGTGCCCAAGGCAGCCCTTCCAGATGGCTGAAATGAGACACCTCAGGTTTTTAGATGCTTGGTGGCTCCTACCAGACTGACTTCCAGCATCTCATGGGTCAGACTACTGAGACCACCCGCTACACATATAACTCAACATCTGCCACCTTGACGGCTATTCCTCTCTATTACTTAACAACCCGACAGCCATCTGTGCCTCTGTTTCTCAGGGGCTTGGTTGGCTGACTTAGGCTAAGGCCAAGAACACATCTAATTCTGTGCCAGAAAATCCAGAATCACCCCAAGCCCAAAAGTGGAGAATCAGAACTCATGCCCCAGAGCATTCTCCAAGGAAAGAGACCATTTAACCAGTTCCCTATGCCTCGATGCCTTAGAACACGCCCAAACTTCCAGTTATTTGAACCTTCTGAGCCTTGGTTTTCCTATCTATAAAATGGGGAAGGTACAAAACTCAGGTCCTTTGTGAGGATAAAATGAAATAGACCTTAGTATAAAGTTCTCTGCATAACTGCTGGCATCTAGCAGTTGCTCAAGAAATGTGGATTCACTTCTTGTCTCACCCTTCTGATTCTGAGTAACTCATCAGAGTCACAGTGAAGACTGAGTAAGTCTATAACAATAAAGACCCACTTTCTGAAAGGCATGGTGACTAAAAAGAGGGCCCTCTAAGGGGTCCCCAGGAGAATGCAGGAGGCAGATAGGCCCAGAACCTATTTGTGCCTGGGGAGGCAGGATTCACATTTTCTGGAACCTCTAGTGAAGTGGTCTGTGAGCTGCTGGGAGGTTGGTGCTGTATCTACTGCACTCAGGGTGTGGTCACCCTTCTGGCTAGGGGCCTGTCTTGCGAGTGGGGAAGGCCAGACCTAGCATGGCAGGATAGGGCTGCTGGGCTATGAGCTGACTCCAGAGAAGGGGTCACAGCCTTCAGAGGCCCCCTCCCTGCCCAGACACTCCCCAGTTTCTTGGGATCCATGTCAGACTTCCCTCACTCTGCTCAAACCTTTCCCACCTCCTCTGCTCTGAGCTGAGGACTCACCTGCTTCACTGAGGACAGCCCTCCGCTGGGAGCGCCCAGCCACCCTCCACCAGCTGTGCACCTGTCTCCTCCCTCTCCGTTTCCCTGGGGAGGTGCCTTCTTCAGCATGGCTGGCTCCTGCCTGGGGGCTCCGGTTCCAACTCTCTTAACCCAAGCTTCCCCTCAACCTCTCAGCTTTGCATTGTTTGCTCTCAACATGATTCACAGTCAGGCTTCTCAAAGAACTGTCTGCACATGCTCTCTTCCCTCCCTCACCAGGGAGCCGGTGTGTAGACTCATTCCACCTGGCTTCTGCCTCCACTGTACCCCAGGCCCCCGGGTGGCTAGTCATGTGCTTATTGGCTTACCGTCTTCTCCTCACTGGAAGGTAAGCTTCGTGAGGTCCAGAACCTATCTGCTTGGCTCAGTATTCTATTTTCAGTAACCAGCACAGTGAAGACACAGTTGACGCTCAGTAAGTATTTGTGGTGTCACTAAATGAATAAGCTGATCCTGAGACACACTGTTAGGTTCTGCTAACAGGCTAATGCTATGCTGGCCTCACAGAATGAGTTGGAAAGTGTTCCTTCCTCTTCCATTCTCTGGAGGAGTTGGGGAGAATTTTTTTTTTTTTTTTTGCTGAGGATCAAACTCAGGGCAAGTAGTCTAATACTAAGCTACATTCCCAGTCCAATGTTATTTTTTAAATGACATTTAAGTAATTATAATTTAAATATTATACTATAGTTGTATCTATCTCAGGATACATTCTGACAAACCTATCATTAGGTGATGATATCGATGTGGGAACACCACAGTGGGTACTTACACAATTCCAGATAGTACAGCCCACTACACACTTAGGCAGGGTGGGACCACTGTCACATGTGGTTGTCAACCAAAATGTCATTATACATTATGTAGTGGGGTTTTTTTTTTTTTTTTCTACTGGGGATTGAACCCAGGGCCACCCAGCCACATCCTCAGCACCACCCCACCCTTTTTTAAAAAATTTAGAGACAGAGTCTCACTGAGTTGCTTAGTGCCTCATTGTTGCTGAGGCTGGCTTTGAACTTGTGATCCTCCTGCCTTAGCATCCCTAGTCACTGGGATTACAGGCCACCCTGCCCATCTTTATTTTTAAATTATACTTTTGTATGTATGTATGGGATTGGTTTAGCTAAAGGTTGACCAATTTTATTGAACCCAGGGGCACTCTATCATTGAACTACACTCTTAGCCCCTCTTTTTTTTTTTTTTTTTAAAAAAAAAATGTATTTTGAGACAGGGTCTTGTTAAGTTGCCCAGGCTGGCCTTGAACTCACAGTCCCCTGCTGGGATTACAGGCATGCACCATCATGTCCAGATTTGGAGTGTTCTTTATTGGAAGGCTTTTGATTATATATTCAATTTCTTTAATAAGCTAGCTGTCTGACTACTCAGGTTATCTCTTTCTTCTTATGTGAGTTTTGTTTGGTAGCTTGAATTTTTCAAAGAATTGGTCTATTCTAAGTTTTTGAGTTTAAGGGCATAGAGTTGCTCACAGTATTTTCTGATTATCCTTTTAATGACTGGGTAGTCTGCAGGAATGTCCCTATGTCACCCCTGGTATTGGTAATTTCTGTCATTCTTCTTTTTTTTTTTTTTTTGGTGGTGCTGGGGATCGAACCCAGGGCCTTGTGCTTGCATGGCAAGCACTCTGCCAACTGAACTATATCCTCAGCTCTGTCATTCCTCTTTTTATTGTGTCACTTTGGCTAGAGGCTTACCAATCTTATTTAATTATTTATTTATTTCCAACTTTTGGATTCATTGATTTTTCTCAATTGTTTTCAATTTCATTGATTTCTGCTCTTAATTAGTTTTGTTAATTCTTTCCTTTTGCTTGCTTTAGGCTCCCCAGAGACCTTAAGGAATATTTATCATAGCAAACATAGTTATTGCTAAGCCCATTTTATAGATGAGAAACCAAAGATCAGAAAGAGATTAAATAGGAGCTAGGGATATAGCTCAGTTGGTAGATATCTTGGCTTGTATACACAAGGCTCTGGGTTCAATCCCCAGGACCACATACACACAAAAAAAACCCCGATTAAGTAACTTGTTTAATATCCCCATACCACCAAGTAGCAGAGTTGGGATTCAAACCCAAGACTGGGGCTGGGATTGTGCCTCAGCGGTAGAGTGCTTGCCTATCAAGTGCAAGGCCCTGGGTTCAATCCTCAGCACCACATAAAAATAAATAAAATAAAGGAATTGTGTCCAACTACAACAACAAAAAAATATTACAAACAAACAAAAAACCTAAGACAGTCTGAATCCAGAGCCTATGCTTCTAACCACTGAAGCGTGCTGCCTCTCAGCTGCTGGACTCCCAAGCCGGATCTTTCTACTACACCAGATGCCTCACCAAACATGGCAAGGAGTGGGGCTACTCTGTTCACCCTGGACTCTCAGGATTTCCCTCCCTCCCTCCCAGAAACTTTCCACTTCCCTCCTGGTCTAACTGCCATTCTAATTCTCTTAACCAAAAGACAGCGGATGGGTTTGTGGGGGGCGGTCAAAGTCCCAGAATTGCCTGGGCACTTACCTTGGACTTGGCTGAACTACAGGTGGTGGAATCTGCTGGTGAGAGACACAAAGAAAACTGAAAGTTGGAGAGGGCAAGAGAAGGCCGAGCCTTGTGAACACAATTCTTTTGCCTCAAAGGCTTCAGAACCCAGGGAGTTCAGAACCCTGAGATCTCCCCAGGCCTTAGGAGTGTGATGGAGTCTGATGGCATTTTCTATGGGATAAGGATGAAGCAAAAATGATATCAGTCACCACTTCCTTCAGAGGAAGGAGGTGACACAGGCTTCCATCCATTGAACCCTCCTCTTTTGCCCAGGACTAAGGGCAAAGGGGTGCTTTGCCCGATTTCGCTCCCCTTCCCCACCTGTCCCTGTTACTCTAAAACACTGGAGAGAAAATGCCAAACACCAGATGCAGTCCATGGAAACCACAACAGAGAAACACAGCAAATCACAGATGCTCTGGAGAAATGGAGACCACACGGTGCATAGAAAAGTGGGGGCCTACATCCACTCTTCGCCCCGCACCCCCCAGGACATGAGAAGGAAGAGGGACCATTTAAATGACGAAGTAAAGGGGTGGAAATGAAGTGAGTGGGACACAGGGGTACAGTGGGCTGGTGGTAAGGGTCCCGATAGGTTCCACCTCCAGTGCAAGGTGCACCTGCCCTTGGGGCAAGGTCTCTGTTGACATCTGGAGTCATGTCTGTGTGACTAGGATACCACTCCCTTAATATCACTGCGGGGGAGAAGAAACCAGAAACAAGTCCTGGCAGTGTCCTCTCTAAGGCGAGAGCCAGGGGGTTGATCCAAGGGCCTCCCAGGGTCCAAGTGGGGAGAGGGCAGGTGCGGTTAATCCACACTCTCTGGCAGGCAGGTTAGAGGTCCCCCAGCCCCCTCCCCCTGCACACGGTGAGAAGAGCAGGATGGGCTGACCACACGCGACACACACAGGGCGGCGGCAGCAGGTGATTAGAAGAGACAGGGGGCTCCTCTGCCATCCCCCTACCAGGTCCTCCGGCCCCTCCCGTCTCCTTCTCCCAACTAGGACTATGTGGGCTGCATCCTGGGACAGGAATGGGACATGCTGTGTGTGTTGGGGAGATAGACAGTGGCTGCAGCCAAGAAGAGAGTGGCCATGCACTTGCTTCTGAGCATGGAATTAATCTCTCCTCTGATAGGAGGGGCCCAGAGGCCCTGAAACAGGACTTAGGGACCAAGTGACCAGAGCCCTAAATGGAGGCAGAAGCTACAGTCATAGAAAGGCTTCAGGGGCATCACTGGTCCCTGGGCTGGGTCCTCAGTCAAGTCTCCCTCATGTTGGATGACAGAGAGACGGCCACAGTCTGAGCTGGGAAGGGCAGCCACTTGATGGCCAGATTTCCAGGTAAGGGGGAGCCAGGGTCCCGATCCGGTGAGCTCCTCCCCCAGAGAAGGAGCGTAGCCGGGGAAGGGCAGGGTTGGGGGCTGAGGGGTGGGCTGGGAACCAGCATGGGCAACTGGTATGTGGGGTAGGGTCCTCACTGCCAGGGTCATTTCTGCCCGCCCCGATGCCTGCCCAGCCTTCTTATAATCACCCGCCACTGTTAGTGACCGAGGCCGCGAAACCGCACTGTACCCTTTAAATTTCCAACAGGTCCGCTGGAGGAGGGAGGCGGGAGAAGAGAAGAGGGCAGGAAGGAGGGGTGGGAGGAGAGTGTGGGAAAAGAGGAGGGAAGGGCAGGGTGCAAGGAGAAAAGGAAGAAAAATTAAAAAGAGGAACCTGCCAGAAGCACACAGCTGGCCCCTGAGGAATCAAAGGCTCGGGAAAGAGACCAGCAAGGAGGGTGAGCGGCCTCTGCACAGCCCGCGGTGGGGCGGCTGAGCGACAGGAGGCCGGAGCCCCCAGAAGGGAGAAGGCCGGCCACAGCCCACTCTCCAGGGTGGGAACAGGAAAGAGGGGCATCTGGCCAGGTTTCTGGGACCCTCAGGATGGCAGAGCCCACCCCCCCATGCCCCTCCAGGCCCCACACTCACCTGAACCTGGGTCACCAGGGGGCACTGTCCTGCCAATGTTGGGCAGGAGGTACTCGATGTTGGGCACTGACTGAGGCTCCTTGTCATCTACAGGGGTCTGTAAACAGAAGGGAGGGGTCAGCCAGCGGGCCCCCAGGTGGCTGGACTTCAGAGCCCTCAGCAGGTGGGGCCCAGGTCTCCTCCATCAGACTGGGGCTCTGCACAGCTGGGAGGGTCTCCCTCACTAGGCAGGCACCTTGAGGAGCAGGCCTTACTGTCCCCACAGGACCCTTTTGTGCTTCGCCAACAAGGTGGAATCCCAAAGGCTCCATCAGCTGGGGTCAAGAGCTCTCTCCCCACCCCCCACCCCCGGGACTGGAGCTTCCTAAGTCTTTCACAAAGGACTGGAGGGCAGAGACCGCCTCTGCTCCAGGACTGGGTTTCCCCAGAGCAAGGCCTCTCTCCCCCATCAGACTGGGGGCTCACCAAGGCAAGGACTGTGCCTCCTCCCTCAGACCGGGGGTTCCCCCAGGGAAGGCACTTCCCCTGCTTGAGTCTTGCTGTCCACCCAGCCCCTAGGGCCACCTCAAAGCAGCCCCACCACCCTCTGCATCACTTACCCTCTCCCCCTTGTCCTCGTCATCACTGAAGAACCAGTCTGACTGCAGAGGAGGAAGAAGGAAGGAATGAAGTCAACATGGGGAGAGGGAAGACAGTGAGACGCCGGCTTCTCAACCTGCTGGCCCGAGGACCCACCTGGTGCAAGGGGCCCCTCTGGCCTGGCTGCTCGAAGAGGGCTCAGAGGGAGGTTGGTGGATCCTGGAAACTAACCCTACAAACTGTGAGAAACCCTTAGGGAGAGAAAAGGCAGGACCCCCGTATATCAGGCAGGGAATTTCAGACTTGGGTGGAAGAGGGCCCACCACAGACAGGTGACAGGCCCTGGACACTGCTTTTGCCTGTTTTTCAACACAGTCCTGAAGTCAGGGTGGGGGGGGGCAACAGAGCCCTCTAGTGGCAGCCAGGGCCACTGGGGGTAGAAGGCCAAACATGGCTGCTGGAGCTGAGTGTGCCCTGCACCACCTGCACCACCTGAGGCTATGCGGACAACTCAGTCCCCTGACCAGAAAAAGAAAGCAAGAGCTTTCTCACAAGTAACAGGATGGAGGATAAAGTAAAGGCCTCACACCTGCTGAGGCTGTAACTCAGTGGTAGAGCGCTTGACTAGCATATGCAAGGACCTGGGTTCTATCTGCACCTCAACCAAAACAAAACCCAAACCAGAAAACCCCAAAACAAACTAAAAAGCTGGTTAGCACATGCCTGTAATCCCTGCCACTCAGGAAGCTGAGACAGGAGGATGGCAAGCTCAAGGCCAGCCTTGGCCATTTAGCAAGAAAAAAACAAACAAAAAAGCCCCCACACTTAAATATATCTTGGGAAATTTGAGAATCTTAAAGAAAAAACTTCTAAAAGTATTTTTTGGGAAAAAAAATCAGATTGCTTACAAATGTCCAACTATCACATATATGTTAAGCTTTCAGCAGCAACAGACATAGGAAAACAAAGAAATAATATTTCCTCTGTGTTAAAGGAAAATCATTTTTATACCCTGCCAAACTTTCATTTAAATTTGCATGAATATAAAGCTATTCTAAGACATCAGGGAGTTCACTACACAAAGATTCTCTTGAGTACTTGAGCAAGTAATGAAATAAATCCTGGCTGAAGAAGTAAGCTCTGAGAAAGATGAATAAACAGCATAGAAAAGAGTTCTGTTATGAAAATAAGCAGTGAAACCCACATACATATACAAACATATGAAATGCATGCACAACAACTGGAATTCAAATTCAGAAGGGAGACCAGACAGTAATGCACTTGGCTTTTATACTTGAAAGCCGTAGACACTGATAAGCTTTGGAAATTGACAGTGACAATTAAGTCTAAGTATAGGTTTCTACAAGTAGGTGGTAATTTCCTGAATAAAAATAGAATGTATAATTTCATATCAGGAAAATAAATAGTTCAGTCTATCGAAAACAAGGAAGGACAGACAAGAAACAAATATAGTATGAACAAATATACTATGAAAATATAGTAAACAGAAAACAAAATTTAAGATGGTAGAAATAAATATTAATGGTCTAAAAATTACAACAAAATAAATGAATTAAATTCATTGATCAAAAGTGAGAGACTTTAAACAGAGATATGAGATGGGAGGGAAAGGGAGAGAAAAGGGAAATTGCATGGAAATGAAGGGAGACCCTCATTGCTATACAAAATTACATATAAGAGGTTGTGAGGGGAATGGGAAAATAAACAAGGAGAGAAATGAATTACAGTAGATGGGGTAGAGAGAGAAGATGTGAGGGAAGGGGAGGGGGGTTAGTAGGGGATAGGAAAGGTAGCAGAATACAACAGTTACTAATAGGGCATTATGTAAAATTGTGGATGTGTAACCGACGTGATTCTGCAATCTGCATTTGGGGTAAATTGGGAGTTCATAACCCACTTCAATCTAATGTATGAAATATGATATGTCAAGAGCTTTGTAATGTTGTGAACAACCAATTAAAAAAAATTAAAAAAAAAAAAAGTGAGAGACTGTTGAGCATGGTGGTGCATATCTGTAATCCTGGCGGCTCTGGAGGCTGAGGCAGGAGGATCACAAATTCAAAGCCAGCCTCAGCTATTTAGTGAAGCCCTAAGCAACTGAGAAAGACCCTGTTTCTAAATAAAAAATTTAAAAAGGGCTGGGGATGTGGCTCAGTGGTTAAGCATCCCTGGTTGAATCCCTGGTACCAAGAAATTTAATAAATAAATAAATAAAAAGTTAGAGACCAAGGGTTACATTTTTAAATTAAGTACATGTGTGTGTGTGTTTATAACATACCCACATATAGTCTACAAGAGACATTTAAACACGACAACACAGAAAGTATGAAAAGTCATTAATCAAAGAAGAATATTCTATACTGGTAAAAGGAACAATAGATCAAGAAACATAATAAATCATAGCATGTATGCATCTAACATCTTTTTCTTTCTCTTTTTTAAAACTTTTTTTGGTTGTAGGTGGACACAATACCTTTATTTCATCTATCTATTCTTATGTTGAGCTGAGGATTGAACCTAGTGCCTCACACATGCTAGGTGAGTGCTCTACTGCTGAGCCACAACCCCAGCTCTCTCTCTCTCTTTTTTCATACCAGGGATTGATATCAGGTGTTAACCACTGAGCCACATCTCCAGTCCTTTCTTTTTAATTGTATTTAGAAACAGGGTCTCACTGAGGTGCTTAGGGCCTCACTAAGTTGCTGAGGCTGGCTTTGAACTTGTGAACTTCCTACCTCAGCCTTCCAAGCTGCTAGGATTACAGGTGTGGGCCACTGCATTTGGCTAACATCTCTTTATATATATCAAAAAACAATTCATAGAACTACAAGGACTAGAAAAATTAATATGGTAGGTTAAAAAAAAAATAAGAAGAAAGATGCTGTGGACGCCACAATGAACAGTCTCACCTAGTGAACACACCTAGACTCTTTCATTCAATGACTAAACATATTCTTCTAGAACACACATGAATCATTCAAAACCAACCACAGTGGAACTCTCAATAGCTCCTCAGGAATCAGCATCATACAGACTATGCTCTCTGCTCATAATGGGATAAAATGAGAAATAACAACAGTTAGAAAAACCTAAACAACCCCTCAAGACTTCCCATGTCTGGAAACATAGCACTGATACCATGGAGTAATTTTGCATTCAAGAGGAAATCATAGCGTAATTATAAAATACCTAGAGCTAAATCACAATGAAAGCGCTACAGGTAAAAATCTGTGGAGGGGAAAACCTCAATGACTTTGCATATAAAATGACTTTTTAGATATAACAACAATCCATGAAAGAATAATTAATGAGATAAAACTTTAAAATTAAAATTTCAACTCTGTGAAGGACAAGCTAAGAGGATAAGAAGACAAGTCACGGACTGGGAGAATTATCGGCAGAGTCTATATCTGATCAAGTACTGTCGTCCAAACAAAGGACTCTTAAAACTCAACGATCAGAAATCAAACAACCTGATCAAAAAATTAGCCAAAGACCTTGAACACCTCATCAAAGAAGAAAGACAGATGGTAAATAAGCTGTGAAAGGTCTGGAGATGTGGCTCAAGAGGTAGCGCGCTCGCCTGGCATGCAAACAAAGATGTTGTGTACGCCGAAAACTAAAAAATAAATATTAAAATTCTCTATCTCTCTCTCTCTCTTTAAAAAAAAAAAACATTAAATAAGCTGTGAAAAGATGCTTTACATCATGGTCTTCAGAGAAACCCAAATTCAAACAACAATGAAGGGCTGGGGCTGGACCTCAGTGGTTAAAGCGCCTGCCTAGCATGTGTGAGGCACTGAGTTCAATTCTCAGCACTGCACATAATAAATGAATAAAATAAAGGCCCATTGACAACCAAAATATATATATTAAACAACAACAAATGAAGCCAGGCCGGAGGCGCACGCCTGTAATCCCAGAGACCCAGGAAGTTTCCAAAATTTGGAAGCAACCATGAGTCTACAGTTTGGACAAGCCTCCCCCAGAGGTCCCCACTTGGTCCCAGGTGGCCCTACTGGGAGTGATGGGACCTAGTGGGAGGTCCTTAGGTCACTGGCTTTGCCCTAGGGGGACTGTGAGCCCAGGAGCCCCCCCCCACCCCCCACCCCCGTCTCCAGCCTTTGCCAGAGGCCCAGAGCAGGCGGGCCACTCCATCGTGAACTGGAGCTACAGAGCCGCCCGCTTTTCTCTCGCTAAGTTAATCATCTCAGATGTTCATCAGAGTGACAGAAAGCTGACTCATCCGATGTCCTTCAGTAGGTGAATGCATAAACAAACTAGGGTGCATCCAGACAATGGGGTGTTATTCAATACCAAAACTTATTAACTATGTGAACTTGAGCCAGGCACTGCCTCTCTGAGCCCATTTCCTCATCTGTTAAATGGGGGGTAACAGGACCTGGATTTTTCTTCTCTAAAGTAATCCCAGCAGCTAGGGAGGCTGAGATACGAAGATCAGGAGTTCAAATCTAGACTCAACAGCTGAGCGAAGCCCTAAGCAACTTAGCGAGACCCTGACTCAAAATAAAGAATAAAAAGGGGCTGAGGATGTGGCTCAGCGGTTAAGCGCCCCTGGGTTCAATCCCCAGCACACCCCCTTACCCCAGACCCTAGCCAAAAAGTGTCTATGAGTGCAGGAATGTTCTAGTTGCACCTCCTCTGATAACCAGCTGCCAATCTTATTTCGGCCGCAGGCACAGAGAAGGGACCAGAGACCCCACTGGTTTCAGTGATTCATAAAATCATCCCTGAGCCCCCAGAAGCCAGTGGTGCTGCCTCTGGGTTTGGCTGTGGAAGACTAAGGCTTCCTGCGCCCTCTGCTGGCCCCTCTGGGTTCTTCAGCCTGCATGGGCCAGGCTCAAGGTGTCGAGGAAGCCAGAAGGGAAGTCAGTCAGCAGGAGACACACAGTGCACCAGGGCAGGGTCCTGTCTCAAGCCTCTGTGCCCTGCCCCATTTGCCTCTTCCTTATTTACCCCAGGGCCGGGGGGGGGGGGGGCGTCTGGAGCACTAGAGACCAGGCCTCTGATGCCCAAGTGAGGCCTTTGCACCTGTGTCTCCCAGGCACCTCTGAGGCCCTCCTGCATTCATCACTTGTACCCTCCAGGCCAGGAGTGGCCCCCTGCCTCTCCTCCCTCTCCCTCTCACTGGCATCTTGGAGGCTTGGGGGCCTCCTGGTTCTCCTGCTGAGGACCAGACAACCCAGAATGGTAGGGATTCTACCACTCATTCCTGTTCTGCATCCCGTTGCTGGTAAGGCATGAGCCACCCCAGCCGCATATTCTTCAGTCACTGAGTATGGCAGGTGCAAGGTGCTAAGGACATGGCGGGTCCCCACGCTGTCAGGGCACATGCACAGAACAGGCTGCTTACGTGCTGGATCAGCGTCTCAACGATCTTGTAGCGGTCAGGCATGTGGGTCACCATATCTGTCATATTGTCCTCAGATGTCCTCACCAACGTTGGCCCAAAGACCAGGGCCAGGTTCCGGGGCTCCATCTGGGCAGAGGAGGGAAGCAGACTGGGATCAGTGCACTGAGCTCTGAACCCAGCACCTCTTAGTCCTCTCTCACTCTAAGCCCCATCCTGAGCTGTCCCACCTTGAGACTAGACATCTCCTTGCATGGGCTTACAGGAGCTTGGCAGGTGGCGCGCAGGCCAGATCTCAGTCCCACTCATGCCCAGGCCTAACAGCCATGAGCAATGTCAACCTGAACATCTATACAGGGTCACCCAGAGTGGGTTAGTGCAGCAGTGGGGGACCTTGGAGTAGGAGACGTGTCGGGAGATCCCAAGGGTATTTTAGAAATAGGAAAAATCCTGTTACTCCCCTCATTCTCCCCCCTGCAGAACCAAAAGACAAGGAATTCGATTAGAAAAATGCAATGCAAGGCTTTGAGCTAGATTAGAGGACACATTTCTACCACACCATGGCTGTCTGCTTCTGGAAGACTTGCAGAGACGCAGGAAACTGCACTCTGGGGAAAAAGCCCTGGCTGGCATACAGTGGATGGCGTGAGGGATAGAAGGGCCGTAGGGAGGAGGACTTAGAGCACAGGGGATCCCAGAAGTCCTACTCTTCCCTCTGGGCCGTGCTGGAGCCCCGCCCACCTTGTTTTTCTCCGAGTGGTCAGCAATGGTCTTGAGATGGCCCACGAGAAATTTGAGCGTCTCGTAGTAGTGCCCCGGGAGATCCCGGATCTGGGGAGGAGAGGAAGGGCCAGGGTCAGGCTGTGACAGCCCCCCACCCCACCTGTCCCCACCCCAGGGAGGCTGGACTCTCCCCTCGGCCCCTGCCCGCCCTCGGTCACCTTGGCCTAAGGGCAGCCCGTCCTCACCAGCTTCCGCAGGGTTTTCATCCGCTCCCTCGAGTCCTCGATGCGATTGGCTTCAATGAAATCATTGTATTTGTCTAGAAAAGAGTGAGGGCTCCTTAGAGGTGGGAGGCGGCCCGTCCCCAGGCCAGGGGGGACAGGAGCTGCTTCAGCCCACGGAGGAGGCCCCGCCCCGAGGGCCTTGCTCCGCGCCCACGGTTGCACCTTGGGGCTCCAGGGCCAAATCAGGTGTGCACGGACCTGACAGCCCAGGTGAGTTTGTGTGGGAAAAAATATGACCCGAGCTGCGAATGTGTGGCACTTGCCTATAATCCCAGCAATTTGGGAGGCTGAAACAGGAGGATTGAAAGTTTGAGGCCAGTCTGGCAACTCAGCGAGGTCCTGTCTCAAAGATAAGAAGTGGAGAGGAGGTAGCTCTGTGGCAAAGCATTTGTCTAGCATGTTGAGGCCCTGGGCTCAAATCTCCTGCACCCCAAAAATATAAAAAATAAAGACCTGAACTACATGTTGATATTAGAAAGGGGTCCTTGCCTCAGTTTGTAGGACAAGGACACCAAGATTCAGCAGGTCAGAAGAAAGGGGAGGAGGCTTCCAGACACCCCAAACCGTATCAGGAGTCCCCCAACTCCTGAAGTTCCTAGAGCCCATGGGGAACCTTAAAAAATGGAACATAGTGAGTCTATTCTAAAATTCATCAGGGAGGCTAGGGGCGTCGCTCGGAGATACAGTGCATGCTCAGCAGGTGCAAGGCCTGGGTTCCTTCCCTAGCTCCAAAAAATAATATAGCATTCACCTAGATAAGAACAAGATGTGTGTGTGTGTGTGTGTGTGTGTTTTCAGTGACTGAACCCAAGGGCATGCTGAGTTACATCCCCAGGTGTTTTTATTTTTTTCTTTTGAGACAAAAAAAAAAAAAAAAAAATGCTTTCCCTAAGTTGCTGAGGCTGGCCTTGAACTTGTGATCCTCCTGCCTCAGCCTTCCAAGTTGCCAGAACTACAGGCATGCAGCCTTGTGCCCGGTGTCAAGGATAACTTTTATTTTATTTTATTTTATTTTTAGGTGGAAACAACATCTTTATTTTATTTTTATGTGGTGCTGAGAATTGAACCCAGTGCCTCATGCATGCTAGGTGAGCACGCTACCACTTGAGCCACACCCCAGCCCCAAGGATAATTTTTAAAAGAATGGTGAGGGCCAGATGTACCCTGTGGATCCCAGGTACACAAGCTTTGGGCTTTGGCAGAAAACACAGGGCGATGAGGAGGCAGTGGAGGACTGTTCACATGACAAAGGCAGCAATCCGATGGGGGTTGATAAATGTCCAAGTGGCCATCATTGGTTGGGAGGAGGTCTATTTCTATCTCACATAATATACAAATGAAGTTATTTGATAAAGTCAAATATATAAATTAAAAGATCATTGAGGAAAAAAAATAAAATAGTTTTAAAATCATAAGACTTAAACATGGGATGCAGAATCTATTAAAAAAAGATGAATGATTTCAATACTTCTTTAAAAAAATTGTTTTCAGTTCTAAACTGAAAGGTTTTTTTTTTTTTTTTTTTTTTTTTTTGTACCAAGGATTGAACTCAGGGGCACTCAACCACTGAGCCACACCCCCAGCCCTATTTTGTATTTTATTTAGAGACAGGGTCTCACTGAGTTGCTTAGTGTCTTGCCATTGCTGAGGCTGGCTTTGAACTTGCCATCCTCCTGTTTCAGCCTCCTGAGCCTCTGTGGTTACAGGGGTGCACCACTGCGCCCTACTTCTAAACTGAAAGATTTAAAGGGAAATGGCAGACCAGAGCAAATATTTGCAAAAACCCATTAGATTAAGCTAAAGATATGAAGAATTTGTCCCCATGGGCCAATACCAAAAAAAGAGAACCCAACAGAAAACTGGGCATGCAATACGGATAAGTGATTATAGAAAAAACAAACAAACAAAAAAGCCAATAAACTAATAAAAAGAGATTTAGGCAGGCACAGTAGCACATGCCTGTAATCCCAGCTACTCAGGAGGCTGAGGCAGATCAAAAATTCAATCCCAGCCTTGGCACCTGAGAAAGACACTGTTTCAAAATAAAAAATAAGGGCTGGAGTTATAACTCAATTGGTAGAGTGTTTGCCTCACTCGCACAAGGCCCTGGTTCAATCCCCAGCACCACCAAAAAGATTCACCTCAATAAATCATATTTATATATAAATTGTTTCTGAACTTTCCTTTTAAAAAAATAAATAAAAATAAAAAAGGCTAGGGATGTAACTCAGTGGTAGAGTGCTTGCTTAGCATATGTGAGACCCTGGTTTTAATCCTCAGGGCTGTAAAAAAAAAAAAAAAAAAGAGAGAAAGAAAACAGAAGAGATTTATTTAATCTCTCTAGTAATGAGGAAAATAAAAATGAGAATAAAGAAATACTATTTCCTGTAGACTAGCAAAAATTTAAAATATTAATAATAACATGTGTGAAGCCCCAGGCTGAATCCCCAGTGCTACCAAAAATAAAACAAAAACTAAAAAGTTGATAACACCCAATGTTGATGGGGATGTGGGGAGACACTCACCCATGCTGTTAGTGGTGGTGGGAACTAGGGGCTCCTCTGCAATTTCACATCAGCTTGCAATGCTCTTTAGGGACACTGACCTAGCAATGCTGTGTCCAGGAATCTATCTAGGCATGCAAGGACATGTTCAAGGAGTCCCTGAAGCAGGGTTTGTAATAGCAAATATTTGAAGACAATATTTGCCTCTACCCGTCCATAGAGAATTTAGTTTACTCGGACTATGTGATACTATGTAGTTTAGGAGGAGAGTGAGGCAGGGCTCTCTGCGGTGACACCAGTGCATCCCCAATTATAACCCTACTTTTATTAAGAACAACTCAAGCCAGGTGTGGGGCCCACACCTGTAATCCCTGTGGCTTGGGAGGCTGAGGCAGGAGGATCGCAAGTTCAAAGCCAGCCCCAGCAATTTAGTGAGGCTCTAGGCGACTTAGCAAGACCCTGTCTCAAAATAATAAAAAGGGCTGGGGATGTGGCTCAGTGGCTAAGTACCCCTAGGTTCAATCCCAAAAAAAGAAAGAAGAACAACTCAATCAACAGTGTGCTGCAGCTGTTCACACCGGATCCTGAGACCAAATTGTGAGCTTCTCTTCCTAATTCTGTTGGTGACATCAAGTCAGTGGCTTGAAATGAGCCGCAGTGGGAGTATTTACACCATGGTAATTGGAAAATACGACCCACCCAGGCTTTTCCCCGGAAAGCCAGCACGCCACTGAGCTCCGACTCCAAAACCAGGGCGACCTAGGGGTTTTCTCATGTGAGTAAGAGCGTCAGGAAGGAAACAGGACAGACTCATGACCATGAGCTGGGCTGGGGCAGACTCCGCCCCTGTGTGCCCTTGGGAAGGCCTACCTCTCTGAGCCTCTGCTTCCTGTGTAAAGCGGTCCACGGGACCTGGCTCAGGAGTCGTCATAGGGAGTGGGCACACAGCAAGTGCCCAGAAGGTATCAGCTGTGACCTCTGGGGAAAGCAGCGCAGGAAGGACAGGGACCTCTGCTGGTTACTTGATTCTCTTCGCGCTAGCTAAGTTTCTTACATGTTTCTTCTTCCTTTTTTTTTTTTTTTTATTATCAAAAGACTATAACCCACAGCTCTAACTGAAAAGCGCCCAGGGCAGGTGAACTGCTGCCCCCCACTCCCGCTTCTGCTCCTACTCACCATCGGTGAAAAGAGGCTCCGGCAGTTTTCGGAAGAAGGATTTGAGCAGGCTGCTGATCACATTGAGGTCCTGCCAGCGCTAGGGAGGGGCAAAGATGTCAGGCCACAGGAGGACCCACCCCAGGGACCCAAACCCACACCCCCAGGCCAGCTGCCCACACCTTTTCACCAGTGCACACACCTGGCCCCAGCTCCTCCCTGCTCCAGTGAGCCCACTGCACCAGCACTGCCCATCAAGGAAAGGACCAGGGGCCTTCTTTGGGCCAGGCACCATGAGGAACAGAGCCTGCTCTCTGCACCCTGCTGGACCAGTCAGCTCCTGCCTCCCAGTGCTCCCCCCATCCACTGAAGAGTCATCCTCAGACACCCCTTCCTCCCCAGAGGGTAAGCGTCCGTGGCACAGCAGTGCATGCCTGGCTCCTTTCTGCCTCAGGCCCCTTGCACCTGCTCTTCCCTCAGCTGGAAGCTCTGCTCTGTATGTGACTGGTTCCTCATCCTGCTTACCTGCTGCAGTCAAAGTAGCCACGGACACCACTGCCATGCTGATTGGACCACAGCCCCACCTTTGCTTCTTCCATGGTACTTACCCAAATCTGTCATTGTTCTGTTTTTGCTCCCTTGTTCAAGCCTATCTCCCCATGGACAGTGTCCTTTGTGAGAGCAAGGACTCCTGTCTACCTTATTCTTAAGAATGAGCGGGAGCAGCTGACTAGATCACAGGAATCCAAACAGGGGGCAATTTTGCCCCCTGAAGAAATTTTGCAAAGTCCAGAGACATTTTGGTTTTTATGACTTGGGGGTGGCCACTCACATCCAGTGCATAGAAGCCCAGAACATCGATAAATTTACTACAATGCAAAGGAAACCTCACCAACAAACGATTATTCTACCCAAAATGCCAACTGTGTCAAGGTGGAGAAACCCTGGTCTAAATAGATCATGGTTGAATAGAATGAATGGAGAGGTCTCAACCCCTTCTGTCCACAGGGGGGCGGCATCACCCTGTACCTCGGTAGAGTCAGGAGCCACACCTCGATGGGGCTGGTTCAAAGCACCCTCAACAGACTCAACTCAATCATTACAATATATACAAACTCGTCACAATGGACCCACAGCTTATGCCGGACAGTCCTGCAAACAATACACTCCCCACCAGCTCCACACAAGGCACTTCCAGCACCCCCCACCACCAGCGGTGTCTAAGACCAACCAGCGCGCCCTGCGGCTCTCCCTGGCTGAGGCAGAGTGATGTGCTTTTCATATGCCCACCCTCACCCAGCGTGGCTCCTACCCACCCCATTCCAGGCTCCAGGAGGGATAAGAGGCAGGCTCTTCCCATCTCCCAGTTGCCAGGTCTAAGAGCTTAGCTGATGCTTAGGACTCCTCCTGTGCCCCCGGCCCCAGCTTCCTGGGCATCCCGCTCCTGCCACCCCACTGAGCTAGACCCAGACTTCCTGCTGCCCACCCTGTCCCCTTAGTCATCCGCATTCAGTCCCAGCATAAACTCAGGCCACTCCCCAGTCCATCTCAGCCTATGGACTGATGATGCTGTCACTCCATGCAGGTGACTTACTGCCATCCCAAAGCCAATGGGGCCATATTTGACCCAACCTCTCTCCAAAGTCTAAAGCTGCTCATCGCTCACTTCTGCCAGGGACAGAGACTCCACCCCCAGCTCAAACTTTTAATATTCCTGGTCATCCTTCCTGCCCCTCGCACAGCCGGTTCCTAGAGTTGCTCCCTCATCCCCATTCCCCTGGGGTCATATTATGGTTTAGGTGTGGTGTCCCCCAAAAGCTCATGTGTTAGAATGAAAGACGGTTTGGAGGAGAAATGATTGGGTTACAGCCTTAATCTAATCAGTGGCTTAATCCCTGATGGGATTAACTGAGTGGCGGCTGGAGGCGGTGGGGTGTGGCTGGAGGAAGTGGTTCCTTGGGGCGTGGCTACTGTGTGTGTGTGTGTGTGTGTGTGTGTGTGTGTGTTTTGTATCTGTAGAGTGGAGTCTCCCTCTCTGCTTACAGGTCATCATGTGAGTTGCTTCCCTCCACTACACTCTTCCAATGTCCTGCCTCACCTTGAATCCTGAGGAGTAGAGCTGGCTGTCTATGGACTGAAGACCTCTGAAACCGTGAGCCCTTCAATAAACTTTTCCTCCTCTATAATTGTTCTGGTTGGGTCTTCTAGTCACAGCAGCAAAAAAGCTGACTAAAATAGGCCATCAAGGCCTCCTGACCCTTAGTGATGCCCACATTCTCATCAGGGCTTTTCCCCTGTCCACCTGCTCCAGGTCTTCCACATTTGCAGCCATCAGGCACGTCCTGAAGCACTGCCTTTGCTCAGATTATACTCACAATTGTGCCTTCCCAATTTAAGGGCACAGTGGCACACACCTGTAATCTCACTGGATCTGGAGGCTGAGGCAGGAGGATGGTAAGTTCAAAGCCAGCCTCAGCAACTTAGCAAGGCTCTAAGCGACTCAATGAGACCCTGTCTCAAAATAAAATACAAAAAGGGCTCGGGAGGTGGCTCAGTGGTTAAGCAGCCTGGGTTCAATCCCCAGTACCAAAATAAAATAAAATTGTTGGGAGTGTAGCTCAGTGGTAAAGCACTTGCCTAGCATGTGTAAGGACCTAGGCTCAATCTCCAGTACCACCACAAAATGATAGAAGACTCAGCCCCTGCTCCAGCCCTCAGCAGCTTCGCCCTCTGTTCACATGCTTTGATTCGATGGCAGATCACCCTTTTCTCTTGTCCACAATCTCTCACCTACTTGCCTTCTCTTCCCATTGCCAAAGATGAGAATATGTATGACAGGAGACATTAAGGTAAATGACTCATGGGATTTCACTGGCCAGATGCAGAGTTTTCCAAAAAATCTTTTTTTTTTTTTTTAACCAGAGCTCCTTATGTCAAATAAATTCATACTTGAAAACTCAAGATAACAGGCAGAGCAAAGCATGGCAGCTCTAGTTCTAGCAAGGACAAGGGGTCCTGACATACTCTTGGCCTCCCATGGCACCTCCAAGAACCCTAAGACTCTGGGGAACACCATTTGAGAACTGCCAGTCCTGACTCTTAAGCATGGTTGTCAATACCCTTCCTCCTGACCCTTAGTGATGCCCATATTCACACTGGGCTGATCTCATCTCATCAGATCACTCTCTTCTCTTTCCATGGTGTAGCCACCCAAGTGACCATCCTGAAAACATCAAGGGTCCCCTTCCTCTAAGCCAGGTGTCTGCAAACCACCTCCCAGATGTTAAACCCAGCCAGCAGCCTTTCTGTGTGGCCCTTGAGCTAAGCATGGTTTTTACATTGTTAAAAAGACTGCAAAGAGGGGCTGGGGTTGTGGCTCAGTGGTGGAGCACTCACCTAGAATGTGTGAGGCACTGGGTTTGAGCCTCAGCACCACATAAAAAAATATATAAACAAAATAAAGTTATAGTGTCCATCTACAACTAAAAAAGAAATCTTAAAAAAAAAATTGCAAAGGAGAGGAAGCAGAGAAGCGGGAGGAAGCTATGTGACAGGGAAACCAAAGCCTACAGTGTTTACTTAGCTGGCCCCTCCCCTGGGAATTTGCTAGTTACTTGCAAATGCTGACTCTACACTGTTACCGAAATGTCCCTTGCCTGGTTTTCACTGCTTTTTAGTGAACCCTAAAGGCTCAGACAAAACTGCCACCTTTGAAAATCTGTCTCAGAGCCTCCCAGGCCAGGACTGCATTCTGTGTGGCTTCAGCCTGGGGCAGGTGTCCCCCAGGGCTAGCTGTGTGGAGCTCCTCTCCTGCCACCATGGCACATGGCAGGGTACAGTGAACACAGCCCAGTAGACCACAGACTCCCCAGCAGAGCACTCCCACCCACTTTATCCACACCCACCTCATCCTGCAGGTTGATGTCACTGGGCCCGCGATTGAGCTGTTCCTGCAGGCTAGACACCACTGCATTGTTGCCAGGCACCCGATAAATGCCTGTGGACTCCAGTCCCCGGGCCTCCACGATGCGACAGCAGGCAGCCACAATCAGGGGGACACGCTGGGCACATGGATATGGCAGAGGTGTTAGGGTGGATGTGGCCAGAGGGGATGGGGAAGCTAAAATAGAGGCAGCACAAGACCTAGAGTGCCTGCCAGGAGCCCCAGGAGGAAAGTCCCTTCCTGCCTCCAGTGTGGAGGCCAGAAGTAATGCCAGAGCCTTGCCATAGACCAAAAAGGAGAAGGGCTGGGCCTTAGCTCTGTTGCGCTCTCCTGAAGGATGGGGAGGGGACCTCTCTGGGCCGTTCCCCAGCCATGTCTGTGTGAGGTACAGAGCTGGTCTCATGATCCCTGCAACTCTGGCCCTCTATGTCTGGATCTGCCCCAGCCCATCTGCTCTGGAAGCATAGCAGGGACTCACCTGGTTCTCTGTCGCTGGCTGGCACTCCTCCAGCCGGACCCCAAATGCCCTGGGGGTGACCTTCTTGTTCTTCTTGATGATGTTGATGCTCCAGGGTGTTCTGGGGGCAGCAGCATTGTCATCTGGGGGAGGCAGAGAGAGAGAGAGGGTGAGCCAGGAGAGCACAGGGGGCATCAAATGCCCTCAGAGTCACATTCACACACTGGGACATTATGAAGACTCCATCACAGAAGCAGCCAGGATACTGAGGGGGATGAGAAGGCCCATTCCACAGAAGAGAGGCTCAGGGCCATGTAAGGACTGCTGTGGGCCTCAGGACCAAACTGTGAGGTAGAACCAAGAACCAAAGATTCTGTTATGATCAAAGGAAGAACTTCCTAACACCCAAAAGTGTAAAAAGATGGCCAAAGCCGCTTCTGGAAAGAGCGAGCCTCTCACTCCAAAGGCACACAGGCAGAGGCTGGAAGGCCCACCTAGCATGCGTGTTATGGAGGCCCAAGCCGATCCAGCCCTGAAACTCTGAGAGCCCCTGGGCCCTCTCAGACACACGTGGAACACCCTCCCCTCCCTGCAGACCCACAGGCCCCCCCCACACACCACCCCTCTCAGCAGCCACCTTCCTACCCTTGCTCCCTGCAGGTTGGTCCTGAGTCCTGAGGCCACGTGCCATACTCTGCTTGAGAAACTCAGACTTGAGGCCCCCCAGGCCCCGAGAGCCTTTTGGGGAGGAATCAGCTTTGGGCCCAGAGCTATGGCTGCAAGGGAAAAGGGGGAAATAAGAGATTTTTATTTGGGGTGGCCCAGCATGTCACCCACCCTGGCCTCTGGCCACTTGGGACCTCCCGTCCATTTGAGCCAATCCACCCATTCCTGTCTGGGCCCTGGAGACCCTCAATGCCCGGCCTGCAACTTGGAGGTAGGCCCAGAGAATGACCTCTGCCTGGAGTTCCCCACCCCAACCACGGCAGGGACCACTTTGTGAGGGGTGGGCCTCACCTCACTTTGCGGTAATCATTAAGCTTCTTGCTGATCAGAGCTTGGTTGGCACAGCCAGGGTCCTAAGAAAGAGAGGAGAGAGTAGCCACGTCAGTGCCCACAGCCCACTCACCCTAGGGCTTATTCCTGGCCCTATCTCAACTTTGCATCCCCCTCCTCTATCTCCAGGTACACAGCACAGACCCTGCAGTGAAAAAGACCAGGGCTGGACTGCTGGGTAACCCTATCAGTTGTGTGACCTTGGGTATGACACTTCTCTGAGCCTCAGTCACCTCAGTGATAAACATGAGGGACTAACAAGGCACATCAGGGTTGGGTGCAGAACTGTGTACATGGCACTCATCAGTCCTGGTGGGCACAGAGGCAGCGTCCCATGAGGCACAGCTATCGTCATAATGAAGATGACTTAGGGCCCCCGACAGTGCCCTGCTGGAGATGGCCCAACCATGCCTCCAGAGCAGAGGCCCAGATTCCAGGTACTTCCCTTCCTACATGAGGAAAGATGCTCTCCTGAGGAGGATAGGGCCAATCAGCAAGAAGACATGTCCTTGGTGAGAAAGGCTGTGGCCCTTCTGCACTAATGCCCCTCTCCCATGACCAAAGGAGACGGCCACCTGGACCCAGTTCCAGGCACAATTCTGTATTGGCAGAGACTAGCCTTACCTCAAAGCCTAAAACCCCACCTAACTAGGCAGGAGTGTCCAGGCACCTGGCCCAAGGGTGCAAGGGGAATGGAGACCCAGCTCAGGGCCATGGAGAGAGATGATAGCTACCCAGGACAGCTATCCCAAGATTTCTCCCCAAATCCCTTCCAAAGTGCTAGGCTCAACCCCTGTCCACTTGCAATCAAAAGCTGAGCTTCTTGGCCTCTCATGGAAAGTCGCTCTGTTCATCCCCTGTGGATCAGCGATTGCTGGCGCAGGAGCACCTGTTCTGCTACGCTCCATAAGACTCCGCCCCCAGGCGATTGAGACAGGCTGCGATTGGCCGGGAGCTGCTCTCTTTGTGCCAGAGGCTGCCCAAGGGGGTCCCCACAATAATAGTAATTACTATCACCACTGCTGTTAGTCTCCCTACTGCCAGTCACTGCCCAGGAGGACGCCAGGTGCTATGAGCCACCGTTGGTGCCCTTCTCACACCAAAACCCAGGTGGGCAAGGGGAGGACGCTTGCTAGCCCCTCTTTCAGGAGAGGGAATGAGGCTCAGAGGGGTCACCCCAGGTCACAGCAACTGAAAAGCAGCCTGCCCTGCCCTTGTGGCCCGGCGGGGGCGCCCGGGCCTCACCTCGCCCTCGGCCCTGCTGTTCTCCCGGATCGCTCTGATCCAGCCCAGCATGTCATCCCGGTCCTCAGCCTGAAAGAGATATTCACAGAAGTCAGCGGTGGTCAGCCGGAACACGTGCCTCCTCTTGGTCTCGCTGTAGGAGATGTCCACCAGGCAGGAGCCGATGCAGACGGGCGCCGCCTCGTCCTCACCTGCGCCGGCCGCCGCAGCCCCCGCCGCCGCCGGCCCGGGCTCCCGCCGCTCCTTGCTCAGCGAGAGCGAGCGCGCCCGCAGCGCGGCGTACACCCGCTTCCACTGGCGCAGGCCGCTGCCCGCTTTCTGCAGGGAGACACGGGGTGGGAGAGAGATGGCGAAATGTGAGAATCAGGCCTGCCCTCGGCCCCTAGCTGCAGGGGCTGCCGACTGCGAAGGAGGCCCGTCCACCTGCCTGCCTCTGCGCAGCTTCCCGCCCACAGCCCGCGACTCTGCAGCAGCTCCACCTGCCTAGCGCTCTCAGCCCCTCGCAGGACCCCAACCTCCCCCCTCTCTAAACAAGAACACCAATACCAGGCTCTGTAAGGACACGTAGGCCCCTACCCAGCACCACCCTCAAATAAAATTCTTGTCAAGCCATTCCTGGTCCACACCCCAACCCTTACACCCGCCCTTCAAAGCAAAACTGGTCCAGAGCAGCCCACACACTTGGGGAGCTGCTCTTCCCACTTCTTTGTCTCTCACTCAAGACCTCACTCCGTATCCGCTGCCCAAAAGCTGCTCTCAGGGTCACCCAGGACCACCAAGTGGCCAGTCAGTCGCTGTGGCCAGCCCTGTCTTAACCTGTCAGTGATATCTGACACTGTTGGCCCCGCCTTCCCTCTCAAGGCCTCTCTGGGCATGGGAGACCACCAAGTTCCCTGGTTCTTCCTGATTCTATTGGCTCCTTCTTATGCTCCTCTATGGCCCTCCCCACATCCTCCAAACCTTCAGTTCTCAACCAAGGCAATCACACACCCTCCAGGGACATTTGTCTGGAGAACAAATGTGGGGGAAAGGGGCATGGCACTCAGTGGGTGGAGGCCAAGGATGCTGCTAAACACCCCACCACGCACTGGACAGCCCCCCACAACAAAGCATTGTCTCTGGCCCAAATATCAGCAGAATGGAAGGTAGAGACCTGCCCTTCAGACGAGGAGCTCCTGAGCTTCTCCTGGGCCCTCCTCTCCTTGCATGCCGCTCACAGGGCCACTATCCACGCCCTGGCTTTAAACCCAGTCCATCTGTTGATGGTGGTTCCAAAATGTCTAGCCCTGGCCCGCCGTCTGTCTGCCCCAGCCTGGTTCTGAACTTCCCACAGCCTACTCAGTATCTCCACCTACAAGTCCCACAGGCACTTCACACGCTCCCTGCTCACTATGACAGGGCACGTGACCCAAACACTCAAACCTGTTCTCCACCCGCCCCCATCTTTCCAGTTCAGTCAATCCACCCAGTTGCCTCGAAACCTGGGAGTTGCCCCTGACTCCTCCCTTTCCCTCACCCTTGACATCAAACTCATCAGAAGACTGTTCAGCTTTCAAGAGTGTCACACATTGCTACTTTTTTGTTTGTTTGCTTGTTTTGCTTTGTTTTGCCGATGGGGCTCTCACTATGTTGCCAAGGCTGGTTTCAAACCCCAGGGCTCATGCAAACTTCCTGCCTCAGCCTCCCAAGTCGCTGGGTCTACAGGTGTGCACCATTGCGCCCGACTTGTGCTATGGCCTTTGCCACAACCACTGTGTCCACGTCATCAACAACTCTCCTCTAGACCATAACAAAGACCTTCCAGGCCCTACTCACCTCCTCAGCCCACTCTGTAGCCCTTAGCTGCATGGTCGTTTCCAAAGGTGAAGGAAAGGATGTCTCTCCTTGTAAAACATTCTCTCCTGAGAGCATTGAACCAAACTGAAGGTCCTCTGCAGTGTGGTCCTACCCCCCCCACCAAACCCACTCACAAGACATAGGGCTTCGACAGTGAGCCGTCCTGCGTTTCCTTTTGGGGGGACTTTTTTGCACTGACAGCTCCTTTTCCCTGGGCCCCTTCTTCTCATTTTTCTCATGTCACTGCCTCCTTCTCACCCCTCAGATCTGAGCTCCAAGATAACAGACATCTCCTCCTCAATGAGGCTGCCTTTGGCCATTTTTTTTCTAAAGGCACTCACCCCACACACACCATCTCCCCCCCACTCACTTTCTCTGAGCACCCACTCCGATCTCAGCTCATTCTGGTTTCCAGTTACTCCGGTAAATGGCAAGCTCCAAGGAGCAGGGAGCTCTTCTGACTCCTCACCTCCATGCCTCACAGCCCAGAGCCCAGGGCTTGGTGCAGGGCAAGTGCTCATCAGTATTTACCAAATCAATGGTCCTTGGCACAGCCTGAGGGCAGGTGCTCCATCAGACCAAGGCAGGGTTGACTCCCCTAGGGTTGATCCCAAGCTGCAAACCTGCCCAACATCCAGCACTGCTGGGCCAGGACAGGGACATTCAAAGTAGAGATGGCAGTCCTAACAATAAAATTGCCAGAATTCTCCTCCAAGAAGGATTTTAGTTGTAAGAATGAGGTGGAACCAAGACCGCCCCCAACACCATCACCAGGGGACTAAACCAGCTGGATGACTTTGGACAAGTCAAGCCCCCTCCCTGGCTCTAGTGACCCTGAGAATACCTGAGGGTTACGCTGACAAGCCTCCATGGCCATATCCAGCTCAAATGCCAGCTCTAGGGCTTAAGGATGTGTCACACCCTCCCCATACTGACAGTCAGTGGTCTCTGCAGGAGGCTGAGAACTGGTGAGCGGGTGAGGTGGAGGGTACACGAGGAGGCTGGGATTGCTGGAGCAGATGGCATCAGGCCCCGGACAGACGGAAAGCCTGAAGCTGACTCAAAGACCCTTCCCCTAACTGCCAGGTCATGACACCCAGGAGACAAGCAACATTGGGTTTTTGCCAACAAGAGACTAGAAGCCCCTATCCTCTAGAATTGGTCAGTGAACAAGAAGGGGCCAGTTCCCAGGCCTGCCCAGGAAACTCTGAAACTGGGCTGCCAGGGGCCCTGGAGCTGGGGACAGAGCACCTGGGAGGAGGAGCCAGCTGCTTTCAGGAGGACACTCAAGTGGCTTCTGAAAGGCTTTGTCGCCACAGCTCCTCTTGCTCACCTCACGCAGCTGCCCCCGCCCCCTCCCAGGTCCCCCCTCCTGGTCTAACTGCCATCCTGCTGGCTCTTTCTGGTTTCCATGGCCTGCCCCCCGGCCCCCCCCCCACTATCTCTCAAGGCTCAGATGGGTCCACTGCCTTGTTTCCCTGTTCCTACTGCCACAGGCACCTGTGTACACAGGATAGACAAAGGCCCCCTCCAGGGGAGCTCCCCAGTGTCACTTGTCTCCTAAGAATCTCTGTGCCCAGGACATCTGTGCCCAGGACACCTTGGCCGGCCAGGGTATGTCCCCAGGGCCCTCAGACTTCACATGGTCTCAACAGAACCCCTTTCCCCAAACCTGCTCCTCAAATGCCCAGTGTCTCAGGGGAGGGTCCTAACACCCTCCACCTCTCCCACAGCCCAAGCCAGGAAGCCAGGAGCCACCTGCCTCCTCCTCCTTCCTCTGCACATCCAGGCCATCAGCAAGCCCAGGCCACCCTTCCCTTAGAATCTCTCTCTAAATGGTCACCTCCTCCTGACCCAATGTCTGGACTCGAACAGGGCCCTTGCTCACCTAGATAACAGTAACAACACTGTCTCCTGTCACAGACACAACTGTTGTCCCCTATCTCCCCACTCCATGCCCACCTTAAACCCAAGACAGGCATTCCCTGGGTGTCTGGCCCCATGTGCTTTGGCAACCACCCAACTCCCCACCTTATCTCCCACCTCCTGCCCTGGGCGCTCCAGGCAGCCTGCTCCAGCACACCTCCCGCCTCTCCCCCAGACCTGCCAAGAGGGCGTCTAAGCCCAGGCCACTCCTCCCATCTCTGCAGCATGGATTCATGTCTCATGTCTCAGCCCTTTGGAAACCTGCCCCCACTCCCACCTTACCCTGCAGAGGCCTCTACACCCCCCATCCTGACAGTCTAGACACTTGTCACTATTTGGCAACGTGAGTTTTCTCTGCTGGATGGTCATGAACCCTGGGAGGGCAGGGCTGGGAGGGTTCCCTCACCCTAAATTTCTAGAACTTCAACAGAGATCCCCAAGCAGAGGGTGCTTAGTGCTCACCAGCAGTGAGTATCAGACCTGCCTGGACCATACGTCACACTCCATCCTCACAATCTCCCTTGGAGTAGAATAATCTGTCCCCATCTTCCAGATTAGAAAAGGGAGGCACAGGGTAGTTAAAGGGGTGCCAAAGCCATATGCTTGATAACACGGCTGGGCAGAAATTCAGAGTCTGTCTGTCTCAGAGCTCATGCTCTTTCCAAGGGACCACAAGATCCCCAGGGGCAGGGTGGAAAATTCAAATACGGTCAGCTCTCAATATCCACGGGTTCCATGCCCAAAGATTCAACCAACCGTGGATCAACAATATTTAAGGAAAACCTGTGTCTATACTGAACATGTATGGGCTTTTTTCTTGTCATTATTCCATAAACAATTAGAGTATAACAACTATTTGTATAGCATTTATATTGTATTAAGCAGTATAAGTCATCTAGAGGGAATTTAAAGTGTTTGGGAGCATGTGTGTACGTTATATGTAGACACTACTCCATTCTATATAAGGGACTTGAACACCCCTGTATTTTGGCACTCACAGAGGCCCTGGACTCTTCCCCTCTGACACCGAGAGGCCTGTAACGGCAGGAAGGCAGAACAGCAGCTCCCAGGTGCAGGTGCTGGGTAAACCCGTAACTTCGATCAGCTCATTTAATCCCCAGCGACACATGTAGGAGTGGAGATTACTGTCAACTCCACCTACAGATGAGGACACTGAGTCACAGGTGGGTGAGTCCCAAGCCCTCAGAGTAATATGCAGTGTCATCGAGAGTCAAAACTAGGTTTGTCCTGGCTGTGAGCAGGTAGACTACAGGGACAGCTAAGGGCTGCAGAAACCACCTTCCCTCCTGGCTTTTTCCCAGCTCAGGGCACCGACCTAGGCTCATGCCCCAGGGAGCTGGGAACCACCTTCTCTCTTCAGGCTCTTACCTGTTCTCCCTCCAGCACTCTCCCCACCACCTCCCCAAGACCCCCAGTACGGATCCCCCTGTCTCTCACCTGGATCTCTGCGTTGGCTTTTAATGGTCTTCTTGCCTCCAGGGTGGCCCCTCTATTATTTGTCCCCAGGAAACGGTCATTTTAAAGCTGCAACTCCCTCCCTGAAGAGCCCCAGGGATTTTCAATTGCCTTTAAGATAGAGACTGAACCCTCTGCAGGTCCGAGGAAGCCCTGAAAAGGCTGGCCTCTGTTTTCTTCTCGACCTCAACTTCCCTATAAGGATCACCTTGGCCTTGGCTCCTCATTTTTCGTGAGCCCCAGTGGCCATTTGCAGGGTTGTCTGCCAACCAAGGATCGTTCAGGATGGTTTTGGTAGTACATCATTTGATGAGATCCATCCCACAACAAAGACCTCCTCTCCTGTTAATCTCTTTTTTATGAGTTCTTTAAGTACCCCCCCATACCCAGAATCCTTCCCAGCATCTAACCTTCATCCTTCGTGCTACAATCTAAGCTGTTTTTTTTGTTTTTTTTTTTTCCTGGCTCCAAGGGTGGTGCAGGGCAGGTAGGTGTCGAGGAGCTGGAGAGTTCACAGGAGCCAGCCTCCATCCGCCCCAGCTCATTCCTCCGCCCATCTCACCTTCCCCTTCTTGGTGAGGATCTGCTTATAATACAACCAGCCTTCTCTTCTGATATCGCTGAAGGTTGCATCTGAGAGGTCAGAGGTTGAGTGTCGCTTAGAAGGGGCGTCAGCATCTTCAGAAGTGCCCCAGCTATCCAGAGACTGCAAGGACACAACAGAGGGCGATTTAGGGTGGCTCCCACAGTACCAGCATCTCAGGAACCCCATACAGCACTTGCAGCCACCAGGGCCTGGCGTATGTCCGGGTTACACTCTGACGTGCTGTAACCCCAGAGGCCTTGCTTCCTCTCTCTCTGGGCCATTTGTGTTGAGGTCATGAGACGTAATGGAGAAGCCAGAAAGGAGGAAAGGCTGTGTGTGACACGCCACCAGACCACATGCTTCACCACGCTAAAAAAGCCAATCTGGAACCTCCTTTAACTTTACAACCTAAAAGGAATTAAGGAAACAGAGGAAGAGATCGTGTCAACAAGGAGTTAAGTAAACAGGGGAAGTGGGAACAGCAACAAAGAACTAAGTGAGAGGAGCAGGTTGCCATGTCCACAAGGAGTTAAACAGAGGAAGCGATAGTGTCAACAGGACTCCAGCATCAGAAGTGACAAGTCAAGGGAGAGTTAAGTAAGCTGAGGAAGTGATAAAAGAGTAAGCCAGGTGGCAATATCTGCAAGGTGTTGAACTAACCAAAGATACAAGAATTTGAGATCACAATGGCTTTTCCAGTTCATAAACAATCAGGCACGGTGGCGCACACCTGTAAACCCAGCCGCTCAGGAGGCTGAGGCAGGAGGATCAAGAGTTCAAAGCCAGCCTCAGCAATTTAGCTAGGCCCTAAGCAACTTAGAGAGTCCCTACCTCAAAATAAAAAATAAAAACGGGGCTGGGGATGTGGCTCAAGTGGTAGAGTACTCGCCTAGTACATGTAAGGCATGAGGTTCAATCCTCAGCACCACATAAAAATAAAATAAAGGTGTTGTGTCCATTTATGACTAAATATATATATATATAAAGGCCAGGGATGTGACTCAGTGATACAGCACCCCTGGGTTCAATCCATGGTATCCAAAAAATGAAAAAAAAGCAGCCGCAACAGACCAGATCCTTTGTCTTCCCGGGTGTAGAGGGTGGCAACTCCAGCCTCTCCATCAATCTCACTGGGTCCCCTGAAGACACCACGAAACAACAGCAATGCCTCTGGGCAGGGACAGTGGCAGGTAATACGGGGACCCAGCGGGAAGCCCTGCCCTCGGGAGCTAGCTTGGTAGCCCAGCAGGTAAGAAGACAGGGGGCACTGGTAATGCTCCCGTGCTGAGGAACACAGTATCGCCAGGGGAGACGTGAAATGCCAGGGGCGGAGGCTGAAAGTTCAGAGCAGGCCTAAAAAATCTGGAGGAGAGTGAAAAAGTGAGTCACACAGTTAAGGGGAGATGAGAAAGGGGCTCTCTGGGGGAAGGGCGATGACAAGAGCAGTGTCCTCGGGTGGGAGGTGCAGTCTTGTTAAGTGACGACGCTGCACGAGGAGGGTGGGTCACACGAGTGCTGGGACAGTCAGGGGTGCAGGAAGCAAGGAACAAGGAACCAGAGTGGCTCATTTCAGGTCACAGGAGGCACAGGCCTGGAACCCATGCCAAGGCCTCCAGCCCTCCCCAACACCCTCCCACCCGCACGCGCACTCTTGCTGCTCACCCCATCAGTGAAGAAGCTCCGAAGCATCCGCAAGCTGGGTACACGGTTTGGCAGGCGCCTGGGGAACAAGGATCGAAGGTGAAGGTGTGGGAAGCACAGGAAGGATCTGGCTCTCTTGTCACCCACCAGACCCCAAGGTCTAGCCTCAGGAGAAGATGGCCAGGGTGGCTGTGGCGGCCCCACCCACACCTAGACAAAGCCTCACCGCAGTGCCCGGCCCTCGTCGCGGAAGGTGTTGAGCCCATCATCACAGGACTTGGAGCGCTCCGTGGTGATGGCCAGCAGGTATGAGGAACGGCGGCCAGCCTTGATACTGCCTGCAAAGCCACCCACGTGGGGCCTCAGGTCAGAGGGGCAGCAGGTCGGGAGTGTCCCTAGAGCCCTCCCTTCTGGGCCAGGCCAGGAGGTGACTCTCCCCATGGGGCCCCAGATGGAAGAGAACAGACACCAGGCCACAGGCCCAGCAGAGGCCTCTGGGGACTGAGCCGCTGGGGAGATGGGTGTCGGGGAGCAGGGAGCACTCACTGCAATCCTGGGAGTAATGGCGGCCCAGGGCAAAGGTGAAGGTTGGTGAAGACGGGCTGGTGCCCAGGACAGGGGCTGAGTTCATGGCACTGGAGACCACTGCAGAGGCGGGGACATGCTTGGCCTGGAGGTCAATACTGGGGCTGGTGGGCTCATCTGTGCATGAAGGAAGGGAAATGTGAAGGGGGCAGAAGACTGACCTGCTTGTCCCACCCTGGTTTTTCAACCCCGGCACCCTGTGCGGCAGGCTCAGAGCACACTCACAGGCTCCGCAAGCACTGCAGGCCGTGCTGACACCATACCCACCGCCCAGGGCGACCGGCCCACAAGACCGATTAGGGACTCTCTCTCCTCAGCAGGGGCTGAGCCTCTGCCTCATGTGGAGGACACCTTGAGGTGGGAAGGAGCCGCTTCCTTAGAACAGGTTCTGAGGGCAGAGCCAGTATTCCCCTCTCATAGTGGAAGCTTCAGGGACTTCTGTCTCCCCATCAGACTAAGGGTCTCTCTGAAAGCATGAATTGTGCCTCCCCCAGGTCAGGGGTGTGGCTACCCCTCATACTGGGAGCTCCTCAGGGCAGAGGCTGTCCCTCCCCATCAGACCCAGAATATGACAGCTGCCCTCAGTCCCTCGTCTTCCCTGGCTGACAGCTACCGAAGGCATCTCTCCACCCTGCCTCAGGCCACTAATCCCTCACTCCCTCAGCTGCAACCCGGCATATCCAAAAAGTCCCTGACTTCCAGCTCTTCCTGCCCCCCCCCATTCCCAATATGGGGGTGTAGACTTCAGTGTCTCCCCTGCTCTCAAGGTGAAGTCCAAGCCCTGACAACTGACAAGACATCTTGGACCAGAAGGCTGCAGGAAGAGCATCCTGCCTTTCCCACCCCGAGGAATTTGCATATTCCCGTCTCTCTCCCTGAACCTCCTCCGTCCATACACTTAACTCCTCATCCTTCAAATCTTAGTCAAAATGTCCATTTTCCGCTGGGTGTGGTGACACACACCTGTGATCCCAGTGACTGGGGAGGCTGAGGCAGAAGAACCTCAAGTTCAAAGCCAGCCTCAGCAATTTAGCAACTTAGTGAGACCAATCTCAAAATAAACAATAAAAAAGGGCTGGGATGTGGCTCAGTGGTTAAGCGCCCCTGGGTTCAAAACCCCTGGTACAAAAAAAAAGTCCTTTTTCCAACATTCTCTCTGTGCCTACCACACCCCACACAGCCCTTCCCTGTCCTCCTGGACTCCCTAGACCACACCCATCCCACCTCTGGCTGGTTCTGTCTGACCCTCTAGTCCCCCAGGAGACCCTGGAGCCTAGCTCAGGGCCAGACACAAATATTCGCTGGAAAGATGGAAGGTAAAGGTGAGGAACAAAGAATGAAAGATACAAAGGAAGCATGGAAGCAAGAAGGAAGAGAAGGGCAAGGAAAGAATGGCAAATGAGTGGATAAAAAGGAGAAAGGAACAAATGAATGAATGGGAGCAGGAAAGAGAGGGAGGGAGGGAAGGAAATAATAGACAGATGGAAGGAAGGAGGGAGGTGGGAGAGCGGATGGAATTGTGGCTGGAAGGATAAATGAATGGGAGGTAGAATGGAAAAAAGGATGACAGAAGAGTGGATGGACAGAGGGTTGAATGGACGGATGGACCAGGAAAACACAACATCCTATCAGCACCTAGCCCAGACCCTTGTGCCTGGTGGACAGGTGGGTGGGGTACAGCAGCACACGGACAGCCGCCCGCACCCTTACTCACCAATGAAGGGGATGGAAGCCAGGGAGTCTTCAGTAGTGGCCAAAGGGGTCACCTTCCTGCCTGGGCGCTCCCCTCGCCCACTGGACTCTGGCTCTGGGGACTCCTCCCCAAATCCAAGGTTCATTTGTCTGGCGGGAGTCAGCTGGACCTTGCGGCCCGTTGGAGGCTTCTGCCTCAGGACCACCTCATCACGGCGATCCTCAGCAGGAGGCTCCAAGGCCCGGGTGTGGGGTTCTGGCCGGACAACCCTGGGTGGTTCTGAGGCCTCTGGTGGGAACGATGCAGGGGACTGGGCCAAGTTGAAGGTGGGCAGTCCCCCAAAGGGTGAGTCCCTGAAGGAGAGTGCATGCAGGAGGCCAGTCCGGCGCTGGAATGACGGGCTGTAGCTCCGGTACCCAATGTACCCAATGTCGTCCAGGCCCTGCAGGCCAGGTGGGGGTGGAGCCTGGGGTCCCGACAGGTCCCGAGTCGGGCAGGCAGAGGTACGGGCAGATGGACGCTGGGAAGCCCAGCCACAACGCTCAAGGCGAGGTGACACGAGTGCTCCTGGTCCCAGTGCCTCAGCAGAGTGGGTGGCCCGGCTCAGGTAATCATCTGAGCGAGCTCGATGCCAGCCCTCCTGGCCCAGCTGGCTCAAGGCATCCTGGGAGGTGGAGCAGGGCCACGGGCGGTGGGTAGTCACATCCTCCAACCGGTCCTGGGAGGCACTGCGGGCCCGGGGTGGCATGGCTGGGCACCGTCTCTCCCCCGCCCTGCGGGGTACCTGGTTCGACAGCCAGTGTGACAAGGCCTGCTGGCACTCCAGTCTGCTGGGGGGCACCCGGCTGCCAGGCTCTGGGAAGGCACGGGATGTCCGGGGCTCCGAGGGGTGGTGGGGGAAGGCACCAGGGCTGGGGCGGGGCTGGCTCATCCCCAAGGAAGAGTTGTCCAGATGGGCACGGGTGGCAGGTGGGACACGGGGCCCTGGGTCGCTCCAGGCAGCAGGACTCCGAGGGTCACTGGGCAGTGCTGAGATGGGCTCAGGCACCATAGTGGCCCAGGCAGACGCCCGGGCCGGCAGGGCGTAGGTCTTTCGAGGGTAGCAGAGTGGGGGTGGCTCTGGGATGCTGCGGGCCTCTCCAGAATATGGCTCGTTCCCCTTCAGGTAGGCGTCCTGGGAGTAGGCCTGGCCAGAGACACAGAAGCAGGTGAGCACAGCCAGACAGGTCCCACTAGGCAGGGCTCCTGCAACTCTAGGAGGTCCAGGTCTTCAGAAGGGCACTGAAGGGAGAGAACTAAGCAGGGGCATGTGGAGTGGGTAAGAGCAGGAGGGTGGGCTCGAGAGCCCAGGGAGGACAAAGAAGAGGCCTTGGAGACAGAGACACACACTCTCTCCAGAAAGAGAGCTGGAATTTCTCTAAGACCTATGACGAGGAAAGACTTTAGCCGTAAACTGTTTCCTGGGGTCCTCCCACCAGCCTGGCCACTGCCTCCTCCCTGCTTCTTTTATGTTCAGTGATGCCCACAGCCCCTTGGGTGGAGCTGGGAAGCCCCAGTAGAGACTAGTCAAGGTGGCAGATGTCAGGGAAGAAAGCAGGCAGAGGGGTGTGTCCAGGGTGGGGTGGGCTGCGGGTGGGTGGAGGCTAGAGAGCCTGAGGTCCCTCTAACCCATGGATGGGGAGCTGGGAAAGGCTCCTAGGCCACCAGGGTAAAGATGAACTTGCCCATCTCCTGCTCCCTCAAGGCCAGCTTGGAGGAGAAGCCCGACTGGCTAAGGGGCCTCAGGCCACCTTCTGCCACCCCTAGGCCTGGAATTTGGCGCTGGTTGCTGAGGCTGACGCTGCATTGCTGAGGAGTGACAGGGCTGGCGCCTGGGCCCGACCAAAAAAGGAGGCGGCCCCCAGGGACAGCAGCCTTGTGGCCCTGGCCCAGCCCAGCCCTGGACCTATCTCAGCGACCAGGGGCCTATCTCAGGGTGAACTATCAAAGGAGGGCAAACCCAAACACACACACCACACCACAAGGAGACACAGGAAGATACACACCCCGAGACACTCGCACAGCCAACACAATGAGACACACACACACATAACTACCCCTCCAGTCCCAGACACAAACATCATGTGATGAGGACCAGCTAACCACACCCCCGCACACTCAGCCCCTCCAGCCGGCACACACAGGGCTGGGGACACACATACCTCTCCCTCCTGCCATCCTGCCGGCTCCCGGGGCTCCTTGCATCACAGCGGCAGCGGCAGCATCCTGCCCGCCCTGCGCCCCCCGGCTGGCTAACCCCCCCACAACACAGCTGCTGCTCTGGTCCCCTCTGTCTGCCCTCCCAGCCGGCCGGCGGCTCCCCGGCCCCCACCGGCTCTCTAGGCGGGCTGGCAGGAGGAGGGAGCGAGGGAGGATGGGTGTGGAGGGGCCGAGCTTGGCTGTGGCGTCAGCAGCTGCCGCTGCCTGATTGGCCTCCAGCCTTGGCTCCCAACCACAGGAATGCCTGGGCCCCACCCTCTGGCTGGCCAGAGATGGGGGCGGCTAGTGGAGGCCCCCAGATGCTGACATCTGGGGCTGCCGGCCCACTGAAGCCTGGATAGGGGAGCTCAAGACTTCCTACTCTTTGCCCCTGCCAGCTAGTGGGGGGTGTCCCCTAGGTCCCTCCCTGTGGCCCTTTCAAAACTGGTCTCGCCTCAGCCTGGGGGAGGCTGGACCACTGAGATTTGGGGTGAGTCACCCGTCTCTCTGAGACCCCATTCTTTTCTCCCCTTCCCCAAGAAAAGCAAGGGGACAATTGAGGTCAAGGGTGGAGGCTCCCGGAGGGGCATGATGCCAAATGTGACACTGTGATTACAGTGATTATAAGAGCACGTCCAGGGCAGAAGCCAGCACGGCGGCGCCCAGGCCTTGGAGCTTGGCCCTCAGCCGCCCCTGGGGGGCAGAGACCTCAGGGGCAAACAAGCTGGCATCTGGCTGGGACCCATAAGACCAGGGAACTGGGCACTGGACAAAGAGGACTGCCCTGGGTCTGGGCACAGGACTCCAAGTGTGCTCCATGCAGCATCTGTAGCATCCCCCACAGTGACCAGCTCTGTGTTGTACTCATTCCAGGTACACTGAGGTGGGGACGGGTCAGAATGCACATCCCCAGTGTACAAATTTTGAGTTTCTTATTTTATGTTATTTCTTATGGAGGGGGAGATGCTGGGGATTGAACCCAGGACCTTGAGCACACCAGGCAAGTACTCTACTACTGAGCAGTCTCAGCGTGTCAATTTTGGATCCTGCAATATTGCTGAGCACAGGTGCTTGAGGTGGGCTGGGCATGTTCGTGGATATGCATGTTGTGATAACACGCCAGTGGGCATTTGTGTCATGGTGGCAAGAAGTCCAAATATATACATTGTGATAATCAGCAGTGTTTGTGCCGCAGGGAACAGAGGTGCTAGTAAGTGTGTCGTGAGGTCTTGAGCATTAGGCAGAGGGATTGTGGCAGATAGTGATGTTGAGGGTGGACTGAGGTGGCACTGAGGATTGTCTATATTGTGGCCTGGGCCTGGAGGGGTGCATGTGTGTCACGGCATACTGCAAAGTATGGTGTGTTACAGGAAGGGTAGTACTGTGCAGCTGTGTTGTGTACCTGGTATGTTCTGCCTGTGTATGAATGGTGCCCACGACAAGGGTGGAGTGTGATAAGTGCACTGGGGCGGGGGGGCGGTATTTGGTGTGTGTATGTGTAAATGCCTACAGAGATACTCTCACTTGGGGCCAGACAGGGAGGGACATGGGCAACAGGCGTCTCTCATAGGAGCTAATGAGAACATGCCAGTCTGGCAAAGCCCGCCAGGCCACCCTCCTTCCAGATACCCTGGCAGCAATCCTGCCTGCCAAGGCCAGCACCTCCCCTCTCCCTAGCTCAGAGCATCCCTGAATGAAGCAACAACAAGCCCCAGCCCAGGGATGGGCCTAGCAGCCCCAATTGGGCAATGTCAGGCTATGTTTCCTTCTGTCTTTCACAGGGGCTAATGCAGGAGTGAGGGCCTAAGGAGAAGGACCATATGCTGCCTCTGGCCTCAGATGCCTCCATGCAGACCACAGCCACAGGACTCACCAACTGGAGGATGTCCTCATCCTTGGGCATGATGGACAGCTCCAGGGTATCATCACTACAGAGACAGGGCAGAGGGTCAGACAAGAAGTTCTGGGAAAACAGGATTCCTAGCCCACTAGGACCAAGGGGGTAGGGTGGGCTGGGATCTCCTATGGAAGGAGGAAGACGGGGGATGCTCACCTATTCTGGATTAGAGCTATGACCTGGGAGTAGGTCTTCCCGATGACACTTTCCCCATTCACCTTCACAAGCCGATCTCCTATGGACAAGGAGTAGGGATTGTGTAAGGAGTCAAGGGGTATCAATGGCCCCATTGACTACCTCTGTGCAAGGTATGGTTGACAATGGGAGGACAGGGCCTCCGCAACAACTTGGACCCAAGAATCCCACCCTAACCACAGTGAGGGTACAGTGAGCCAGGGAACTAGGTCAGCTCACCTGTGCGAAGCCCGGCCCTGTGGGCAGGGCCATCATCCTTCACATTCTTGACAAAGATGGTATCCATGGGCTCCAGGCGGTGCCGGGAGGAGGGTCCTGGTGGGCATCAGCCAGGTTAACTGGGGGTGGCTGCTGAAGGTCACACCCATGCACAGTTACACACACAGGGGACACACACTCAGAGAATGATCACATTCACATGGACACAAGCATACACAGACTCACACATCCACAGGACACTGTGAATAGGGCCACAGATGCAGAGCCAGACAAGAGGCCGCAGCAGGAGAGTGAAAACTTTCACGAACACGTAGAGAAGCCCCTTAAATGCCCACCACATCTCTATCATGTTCTAGAAACCAAGCTACCTAGGAAGTGGAGATGTAGTCTTTGACCTTCCAGAGCTCACTGTCTACTGTCTACTTAGGGAGACAGAGTCTCTCCCCTCAGCGCGTGCACGCGCACACCCACATCACAAGACAAACCAAAGGGTGACGTGTAAAAGGCCCACATCATCAGATCCTGAAGATATAGGCAGGGGAGACACGCATGCACGCGCGCACACACACACACACACACACACACAGAGAAATGTCCACACCACAGGCCTAGGGACACACCAACACATCTCCCACCCAACCACCCCTTCCCCAGGGTTGGGAACCCTGGGGGCTTGGGGGCGCTGCACTGCAGCTACACTCTCTGCTGTTTGTAGGCCTGTTCTAGAGCAGCTGACTCCTCCCCCACAGCCTATGTCTTCCTTCTGACTCAGGAAGACAGTGTCCCCACGGCTGCCTGCAGAAGCCCAGGGCAGGGCAGGAAGTTTGCCTGCTTAGGGAGTTGTGCTTTAAATACTGGGGGGAGCCTGGAATCTGGCAAGGTACCCTTGGGGAAGCAAGGGTGACAGCAAGGGAGTTCAGCCCCCATCTAACAAAGGTTTCACCCCCACCCCCGCCTCTCCTTCCAGGACCTCACTCTATCCACAAGGAAGCACTTTTTCTTGGTGTACCCTACCACTGGTCCCCAGGTCCTGCAGTCCCACCTGGGCCTTGGTCTGTGTTGAAAGCAACTAGAGGGAGGACAGGGACTAGGTGGCAGGTACCCATCTGCCATCCACGGTATCAGACATCTGCAGAAGGGACAGGCCCACAGGGAGATGAGCATGAGGAAAGAGAGAAGGCAGAGCGGGAGGAGAAGAGACCCAGAGTAGGCCAGGCCAGGAACACAGGAAAAGAGAAAGACGGGAACATTAGTGGAAGTGAGGCAGATGGGGGGACTGCGGGGAACAGAAGGGAAATAGATGTTGGAGGCTGAGTCCAGCCAGCCCCGCCCCCAGGCCTCCTTACCTCCTCCTCCTCCTCCTCCCCCTCTTCGACCTCCATTCTCTTCCTCCTGCAAGGAACAGAGAAATGGGTGTGGCCCTGGTTTTAGCCCTCAGCAGCAGGGGCAGCACAAGGGAAGGCCAGCTTCACTGGGTGGGCCCCTCCAAGCTCCCTCTTATCTCCTTTCAACTAGCCAGCAGCAAGGGGGTGGGAGGGCTATCAGCTGGAGTGCCAATTTCCAGGCCAAGTTCCCCAGAAACATGCCAAACCAGCACTGGCCAATCCACCACCCCAGCATCCTAGCTGTCTGGGAACCCCAATTCACATGGGACCCATGTCCCCTTCCCTTGGGAAAATCCAAGGTCAAGGGAGGAGGTTCCACTCACTCAACACAGAAGACCCAGGCAGACACAGATAAGTGGGGGTGACAAGTGCAAACAGTGCTATCGCTCTCAGAGAATGGGGCAGAATGAGCAGGAAGGACTGATTAGCAGTTCTCTGGGACAGGGGATCTTAAGACAGCTTTGAGAGTGGCAGGGAGAAAGTGTTCTGGGGGAGGGGAATGGAGTGTGCAATGCTTGGTGGCAGGAATCAACAAGCGCAAGTGAGGGCTGGATCCACCAGGTTAAAGGAGAAGGTCAATACCAACAAGTGACAGAGATCAGACTAAAACATTCAGGTTTGAAAGGTGAGAAGAGGGAACTGGTGAGGGTGCTTTTGTGGAAGAGAATGGGTACCAGCAGGGCAGAGAATTCTGGTAGCTAGGTGCTGGGGGTCCACTGGGAGGCCCTGGGAACCAAATCCTATGGAGGTGACAGGGCAGTGGCTTTGGGGAAGAATTAGGACTGAGGGAAAGGAGGTCAGAAAGGCCAAACCAGCAAAATATGGCATTTCAGAGCTGGATTGGGCCTTCAGCCCCATCTTGTCCGACTCTCCACAGATACACCCATTTGACAGACAACAGGCTGTGACTTGTTCAAGGCCAATCAGAAACTCACTGGCAGAGTCAGAGTCGGAACTCAGGACTCACTGGCACCCAGCCAGGACACAGTGGGCCGCAGGAAGGCCACTGGGTGCTGCTGGAGAGCAGGTCCTCTGCCCTGCCTCCTTGGTGGGGTGCATGCCAGCTGATGTGAGCTGACAGCAGAGGGCCGGTGGCAAAGGCAGACGGATGCGTTTGGACGGCTGGGCTCCCTGCAGGCTCCCAGGCCAGCAGCAGGAAGGTGGGGAACACTCGGCCTCCTCCTGCCTCCAGGCCAAGGGCCCCTCCCAGCCCTGTGCAGGTTCTGGAAAAAGGATGGAGCCCTCCCTCGTTGGTCCTGCCCCTGGTCTTCCTCCAGGGGAGGAAGAGCTCACCACAAGGACTATTGCACATGCTTCTGCTGCTGTCACCTCTCAGCAGGGTCCCCTGGGAGAAGGTGGCAGGGGCCAAGAAGAAGGGAAGGAAGGATGGGGGTTCTGGGGAATTACAGGGCTGGTGTTCTTGTGCTTCAAAGTATAGAGCAGTGCCACACACCATTGCCCCCACCTCTGTGCCCAATGCAGCTTCAGCCAATAATGGCTCTGCAGGCACCCCAGATTCAGGCATGAGTGAGAGCTACACAGTGACATGTGCACATGCCATGGATTCACAGATCCTACACGCATACCAAGAGACACACGTGCAAGTCTATGCCCAGCACACCATGCTCACACGCATGCACAGAGACATGGAAGCACACAGTGAAATCTAATGCCTTAGTTCTCTGGCAGGTGGGACCAAGGTCCCCAAGGGAGAAGCCCTCAACAGCTGTACAGGCTGATCTCAGCCCTGGGGGAAGGGGAGAAAGGGGTTCATTGACTTGGACATAAATCTGTCTCCCCCTCTATAAGAAAAGAGGAGGAAGAAGGGGCAGGGCTCTGGTGCTGAGCCCTGGTTGCTGCCTAGATCACCTTCTACACTCTTCCTCCACTCCTCTGCACTCTCCAGGCCCTTCCCTCTCAGCCCTCAGCCTTGGGTTGGACTGAGGGGGCTTGTTTCTGAACTTGACATTTATATTAGAGTGAGAAGGGCTCCTAGTGATCAAGGCAACACATGCCCTAAGGTTACTGCAGGAGAAAGAGCCAGGGAGGAGAGACAGCCTGGACCCCACAATGAGTTGGGAGTTGTACAAGGACTAAAATCCTGTGCCACCTTCCCTTTCCAGCATATAGAGCTGTGGCCAACATGGGTCTGGGGCACTCTGGGAGGAGTCTCAGAAGTGTGTTGAGCCAGGCGGGCATGGTGGCACTCAACTGTAACCCCAGTGGTTTGGGAGGCTGTGACAGGAAGATCACAAGTTCAAAGCCAGCCTCAGGAATTTATCGAAGCCCTAAGTACGAGCAAGATCCTAAGCTACTAGCAAGATCCTATCTCTAAATAAAATGCAAAAAAGAGCTGAGGATGTGGCTCTTTGGCCACATCAAAATGTGGATGTGGCCAAATGTGGTTAAGCACTTCTGGGTTCAATCCCTGGTACCCCCTCAAAAAAGGAAATGTGTTGAGAGATAGGTTCCTTGATGGCACAGACTGGAAACAGGGACAGCAGACCCAGGTTAGAAACAAGAATCCCAGGAACTCCATCTTCCCAAGGCATTTCTTCACTTTCCAGAGAACAGGTCTGGGGGTAGGACAGGGAGCATTATGGCTCCCCACCATCCCTTTTCCTGAGAAGACCCAGGCCACAGTGGTTAGGAGCTCTGACCACTGTCCCATGGTACAAATGTCCCAGCCCCAGCAGGCACGGCCTCCCAGCAGCCTTCCTCCCAGGCCTCAGCAGAAGGGAGTCAGCAGTCCCAGGAAAGACTTCTTCTCTGAGAGGAACTAGTGGGCAAAGGAATCACTCTCCCCCATCAAGCTTCCCAGGGACAGTGAGGACAGCGGAGAGCTAGGCATACCTTCAGGCTGCAGTGCACGGCAGACTCGGGTGGGTACACGATGAAGTGGCGCAGGGTGAAACCAAAGCCATCCTGGAGACTTTTGTGCAGCAGCAGTGTCCTCGGCCCCTGCCAGGGGAGGGGGCGCCCAGGAGAGCACCCATCTCGTGGGCCCAAAGGCAGCTGTGGGAGCACAGGGAGACAGGATGAGTGCTGCATGCCCAGCCCTCAGACCTCTGCACCCTGCCTCCAGCCCAGGACCTGAGAGGGACTGTCAGGGTCTGAAGCCCCAGAAAGCCTTTCTGCCTGACCTCTTCCTACCCCCCGACTCCTTCCCCTCCCACCACCATCAGCTCAAGAGTTCTTCCTTGTTTTCACCTCAGCCTCCTCTTGATGCCTTTACCCCTAGGGGAATAACTGGCTGTAAACCAGGCCTTCTTTCAGTTCAGCAAACATTTGATGAGCATCTACTATGTACCAGGTGCTGCACACACAGCCTTCCCATGCAGGAGAGGTCTGCTGCTCTCTGAACAGTTGCAACTCTCACACACCCACACATACACACAGACACATGGGCACATACAGACATGCACCTACACACAGTCACATACCCTTGTGCAGATAGAACATGCCACAAACACACAGACAAGCGCACATGAAAATGCACACGTGGATGAGCACACATATATGCTTACATGGACACACACACAGGCACAAAAGCACAGTCTTACTCATGCACAAAGCCCAGAGACACACCTACACACAGACAAACACACAGACATATGCTTCGGGAACACATGAGGACCAAGAGTTGCAAGAGAGCAGACGGGACATCAGACAACTGAAGGGACTTCCTGAAGTCCCAGAGTCCAGCCCACAGGCCTGGCTTATTCACAGGAAAGTGGCGGAGGCGGAGGGGGGGTTCCCTCTTCCAACCTGCTAAAGTACTTGGGATTCCCCAAGATCTGAAATCAAGGCTTTAGTGGAGCACAAGGGGCTGTTTCTGGGGCAGAAGGCAGAGGAGGACAGACTGTCTGAGGAAGACTCCCTTCAGGTCTTCTTCTTGGACACAGAGACCAGTGGGTGATCGGAGGGCATTAGAGAAATTACACAGGGTGACCAAATGGAGATGAAGGGAGCCGAGGAGAAGCTGTCACAGGAAAAGCCAGGAGGCCTCCCCCTGCCCGCCCGCCCTCCCTCGTCAGTCAGCAGAAACTGTCACCCCTCAGCCAAAGCCCTAAGTAGCAAAAAGCCTCCCCCATACCCTTAGCAGCCCTCGACCTCCTCAGCATCCTCAGTAGTCCTTGGCTCTAGCAGGAGCCTGCACTAAGGGGAGAAAGACTGGGGGCCTGGGGACTGAGGAAAGAAGCCCCCCAGTTCTGGGGAAAGGAGGTTGCACTTCATTGTAAAACTCCCCTTCCAATAGTTGGAGGAAGCCCCAAAACACCTGCCACCCCAGTGCAGGTATGCTAAGAAGTTCATCCAAGCCTCAACCCACCTTCCTGTTCACACATCCCACTGAGGCCCAGCCAGCACTCGTACCCAGCCCTTATCCCAGATGACAGAGCCAGGTAGAAGGTACAAGGAGGCTGAGTTTCTAACACGTGATCTAATACGAGATGTGATACAGTCTGGCGCAGACTTGGGGTGGTGAGCTCCCCATCCCCAGAAGAGTCCAAGCAAAAACTGGTCCACCCCAGTACAGGAAGCCAGAATCAGACAGGAAATCCAATGGTGTCCCATCAGCTCCTACTTGTCACTAAAGCCTGGTCTCCTCCACTGACTCCCACACCCCATGGGGGTCCAGGGAACAAAGAGAAAATTCTTTGGAAATTCTGCTGTCTGAAATCCCCTGGATTTCCTATCTCTGCTGAGCTGGCAAGGAACTGATCAGGGAGAGAAGAGGACCTGGGGGACCAGCCCCTTCGCTGCCCCTCCTACAGAAACCCCTGTTCCTCCCCAGTGTGGGCGGGCCCCCTGCCCACCCCTCACCCAGGCTCAGAGCTGAGGCTGTTTGCAGGGCCCATTGTTTTGCTAGTGTCCTGGATTAAGGTTTAAGCCACCAGCTGCCCCGGTGATGAGAAGTGGCTGGGACAGGTCCCCACACGCCCCCCGCCTCTTACCCTGTACATATCCTGCCTGGAGCTGCCAGCTGCCTGGGGGTGCCACTCCCTGGGGGCACCTGCCTGTAATCCAGGACAGTGGGCTTGCCTTCCTCTCACAGTTCCCTCCTAACCCAAGCAGAACTGGCACCCCCTCCCTTATCTCTGCCTCTCTCTTTCCTCTGTTCTTTCCTTCCAGGCCCCCTTCCTCCACCTCTTCCAACTAGGCCCCTGGGAATGTCAGTAATCCCCTTGCCACACCCCAGCTTGAAGAGGAGACACCACAGACCCTGCTAGAACGGGCAACTCCCCTATAGGAAGTTCTTCCTTAGATTTAACCGCAATCCTTCATGCATTATACATACATATTTCCTCACCTCCCCTCTGACCCGGGATAACACTGGGGGAAGGGAGGTGATAGATATAAAAACAGAAAGACCCAGCAATGAAAATTAGAAAGGCAATTGAATTTGCTCACAAACAACCCCAACTCTATCTCTCTAATGCAGCCACAGAGACAAGGAGAAGAAGAGGGAAACACTCAGGGGGCCCAGGGACACTACTGATTAAATTCCCCTGGCTCAAATCTATTTCCAAACACAGCCACCCTCATGTCAGGAAAGAGACATCTAGAAATACCAACTAATGATAGAAAGGCAGATGGCCCTAGGCTACAGATTAGACCCAAGTGCAAGAGTGGTGGGTTGGCAACACTAGGAACTAGAACCCAGGAGTCCTGCTCCTCCCCCCAGGAGCATAAAGAGGTCATTGCAGAAAGCACAGTATTCAGGCTGGGCATGGTGCCCACTGTGACTCATGCCCTACCAGCCCGGTAGATCCTGGACATCAGAAACACTGCCCCCAGCCCCACCGGCCTCACACTGACAGCACTCACTACCTGCTGGGGCCCATTCTGCCACCTCAGCCTCCTTGCCCACTAGGAAATCCCAGTGTGCCCCGTGTTCAAGGTTCCTTCGGGGAAAAGTGGGGTGGTGACCACTGTTAGCGGTGCCTGACCGCTCCTAGATGCTCCGTAGTCGCTACGACAAGTAGGTCCCTACCATCCTTCCACTGCTTGCAAACCTAAAGGGCTGAGACAACTGGAGGCCACCATCCACACTGTCGATTCTCATCTAGCACCTCTGGAAAAGCTCCACGCCACTAACCTTGCCACTCTCACCCGATCTCTCAACTCTTCAAACACTCCCCAGTCCAAGGACCTCAATCCCGGAATGCAAGGCACACACCGCTGTAAGGTCTCAGGGAAGGGGGTGACCCGCTGGCCCCTCAGCCCTGACAAGATCGGCCCTGGCCCCGGTCCCCCACCCTGCTCACCCTGGCCCCGCGCGAACCGGGCGCGCGGCGGTCGCTGTGGCCGAGGTAGGGCAGCCAGAGGCAGCGCGGTTCCGGGGCGCTGCAGTCCACGCCGACGGCGCGCTCCCAGCGCCAGCCCCCGGCCCCCGCGCGCTCCACGCGCCACACGGCGTTGCCCACGAGCGCCGCAGCCAGCGGGGACCCTCGTGCCCGGCCACCGCCCCGGCCCCAGCGAGCCCCGGGCCTGGCTTCCGGAGCGGGGCGTGCCGCGCGGGGCCCCACGGCCGCTGCTCGGCGCCCAGCGGGAGGCGTTCTCGGCCCCCCGGGCGGCAGGCGGACCCCGGGGGTCCCTGCCTGCCCCCCGGAGCCACGGGCCCGGGGCCCCGGAGCCCCGAGGGGACGAACGGCCCGCGCGGATGGCGGCAGGACGGCTGGAGCGGCGCCGCGCCTCCCGCGCCTCCTGGCTGAAGGCGCCGGAGCTGGGACACGCCGGCGAGTAGCGCAGGGCAGACGCCTCCCCCTCCGGGGCGGCCCCTGTGCGCGGCCGCCCTGATCCCACACACCCACACACTCACACACTCACACACCCACACGCGCCAAAAGCACTGTACGGTCCCGCACAGGCATGCACGTACTCACAGTCGACACTCTCCCGCGCACACAAAAACTCACACACTACCCAAACCACGCACCTTGAACACTTCAGAACACACTCGCACAGCCAGCTTCATACTCCCAGAGAAGAGAAGCACATTCACACGTGCACTGCAGGTGCCTCACAGAGCTGCACACACCACACGTCAACATCCTCCCTTCTTCGTACAGGCCTCGCCACGCACCTATCGCCCTGATATCCTCTGTCCACATACCCCACAGAAACACACTGGTCAGCATACCCACTATTTTCCTGAAGATACACCAGACCCAACAGCCCCCATAGACCCCACCTACCCACCCCATGCAGTCAGCCGGTTGACAGGCACGTCCTGCAGAGCGCACTACTCCATGCATCTCTGTCACATCCACTCAGGTCTCTCACATACACTGCCCAGCACTGAGCACTGTGCCCACTCTACACCCCATGCCAAAGTGATTAGGTATACCCCAAGGCTACAAGTGGAGCCCCCACCCCCTCACTTCCATGGGGAACTGTTCTATGCATCTTCCCTATGACCCCTGCTCATTAGCTGTAGCAGAGGGGCCACCACTGAGCCTACAATGGACTCCAAGCTGGCCCCTAGCCCACCTTCCAAATGTGTCAGACAAGAAGCCCCATGTGAATGCCAGGCCCTGGCCTCCTCCCCTGTCCTGGCTCTCTCTCTTTTCCCAGGCCCTTTCCCCTTTTTGGGGTGGGCTGGCAGGGGCTTTGGCTAGTGTGTGTGGAATCATCACCACCATTTCTATCACACTTGACTGTTTATAAACAACATGCACTACAGCCACTCACTGTGGCCCAGGGCCATTGCTGTGGCCCAATTTGTAGAGAAGAAAACAAGAACCAAGAACACTGTTTGCTATGACAGTACAGGGCCACCAACCCCAAAGCCACTCATTTCTATTTTGGATCTTATTGGGGAATCCTAGCCAGTGGCCAAGGAATGGGTATGGCTCCAACCCATCCCGGCTCCCAAATCTAGGAGGAGTCTGAGAGGAAGAGTCACAGGCTTGAGCCTTTTGGGAGGAGCTACCAGAAGGGAAACCCAAGAGTCTCCCTCTTCCCACCCCCATCCTGTCATCCACTGTTCCAGGGAAGACCTGCCAGGATGGTGGCCCACATGAGAGGTACTTGGTCTAGAAAGGGAAGGGGAGGTGGAAGGGCTAAGGGAGGAGAAAGAGGCAGGTGAACTTGGAACAGTGGGAGAGAGGAGAGTGGGGACGCAGGGAGCAGAGGGGAGGTGGAGGGAGAGGAAGGGGGATAGAGGGAGGACCCTGGGGTGGGTAGGATCACTGAGGGAGACAGAGAGGCGGAAGGGTGAGGGTGAGGCCTGGGGCGGTCCCTGTGTCAGCCAGGGAGCGGTTTTGTTCTCCTGTTTCCTGTTTGCTGCTTGTGGGCCCCATGCAGGAGCTGGACCCCCACCCCCACCCTGGCGGAAGCCCTACGGGAAGAGCAAGGCTGCCCACAGCTGAGTCAGGAGACTTAGGGGGCAAGCGGGAAAGGACCGGAGTCAGGGACATCGAGGGTAGTCTGGGACAGCAAAGACACAGGATCTCCATCCCCACCCTCTCCCTGCCCCTCAGTCATCTTTTCTCTTGCTGCAATCCATTCCCTAGACCTAAGGAAGTGAAGGACTGTCGTCTCTTGTGACCCATGCACCAACATGTGCTGCTTATGCCTCAAGATTAGAGAACATTATCAAGACTGCAGAGGGTTCTGGGGGCTGCAGGAAGGAGAGAGGTGGAAAGGGGACCTGGGGTTTCTGTGCTATGCCTACGGGGAGCTTGAACGGATGAGCCATATACCATGTCCACCTCCTGCCCTCTGAGTTGGCAGGGGCAGAAAGGCCTGGCCATGAAAGCAACAGATTCCCCCAGGGCACCGTACCTCCTCCAACCAGCTGCTTCAGCAGGGACTTCCTTCTGGAGGGTGTGGGTGCACACAGTAGGGCCTCAAAGATGGTACATGGTTTGAATAAATGATCCTCTAGGGCTGTGGAGCCAGCTCCCTCCCCCATTTACTCTGGGAAAGGAATGTGGGGTGGGCCCCAAAGGGCCATGGGGGAGGGGGCCAAGGGCTGGGAAATACCAGGCGTAGCTGAGATTCTATTCCAAGCCTTCCTGCCCAGCGAGTCCTCCCCCCACACCCTGCCCAGCTTCCTCCCCCCCATCAGGAACTATCCAGCTGAGCAGTCTCTCCCATCCCCCTCTAGTTTGTCCAGCTTGCAAAATATGTTCAACCTCTTCTTCTAAGGGTCTCTGGGAAGTGCTTAGAGGCTGCACCCCCAAATGGAAGGCATCCCATGCTGGTCTTCCCTATCTCCCAAAGAGATATCACCCTTTAATACTGGAAGCTACTTTCGCTTGTTCTCATTTGACCTGTACTCTAAACACTGGATTTCCAGGGATTGTTCTTAATACCCATTTTTTAGTTACAGAAACTGAGGCTCAAAGAGGACAAGTGATTGGTTCAAGGCCTCACTTTTATGAAGCTGGGATCCTGTCCCAGGGTTCTAACCCCTAACCCAGATCTCTTTCCATCACCCTCTTGCTAATCCTTTCAATCACATTTTGAGTGGTGTTGCTCCTGTCAGAAGCTGGGACATCTTGGAGACTAAGGCAGTCTCGGTCCCTGCCCTCTTTCCGAGACTTTTATAGCTCTTTCAGGAATGTCTTCCAGGTCCTAAAACCTGTAGGGGTCTTTAAGTTCCAGACTCAGGCCCCCCAGCCAGCTGCTTTGGCCTCCACCAAGCGAGTCCTTCCATCAGGCTCAGGGCCTCTTCCCTCTGGGAAGAGTGTGAGGGTGGGCCCAGGCCTCCCAGGAGAGGGGGGCCTGGAGGAGCCAAAGCCTGCAATTGCCATGGGGAGCCAGGCTACAGGGAACTGGGGAAGGGGAGGAGAACATCCTGGAGCCAGAGGGTCAGGGATATGACAAAAAGGAAAACTGATACTGCCACAGGGAGTGTGATTCAGGAAGCAGAAGAGAGGGGTTCAGGGTTAACTCAGCCTGCTTTTCCTTCCTCTGGCTTGCTCAGCACCTTCTCCTAGAATGTAGTCCCCAAACCACAAGGTGACCAACAATACTCCCATCCCCAAAGAATCATCCAGAATTGGTGAAGCTTCAACTGGTCTCCAACACCACCAAACACCAACTCCTAACCGCCCCATGACCTCACACACAGACAGGGCAAACCCACCGGCTGTGCCATCCCAAGCATGCAGGCCTGCAATACCCAGCACATGCCCTCCTGCCCACGCTTCTGACCCCTGCCCCAGTCTCCTCCCTCAAGGGCAGCCGCCTCCTCAGCCCTCCTCCACCCTTTAGCCCCATTCAGATGCCTGGTTCCCAGCACTGCTGGCTACAGGCTCCCACCTGACATGCCCCAACAGGCCAAGCTGATGAGCCGGCCAAGCAAGCCTGCCTCCCCAGCAGCCTCAATGTGCACAAAACCCTGCATCATGAGAGCTTGAGACCCTGCTCTGGGCCTGACCAGTGGGCAGTGGATGGTTCAAATGGTCTCCACAGACCCCATGCTCTCCCCTTCTGGGGCTACTCCTGCCCTGGATTAGGATAGGATGTGACATTCCACTCTCTCTCCCTCAAAGTGGGTCAGAGCCAAAGAAGGCTGAGCAGGGGTTACCCATCATGTGAGACATCCCATCACCATCTTGGGGCAGGGCTGAGACAATCCCAAATAGTGGTTAGCAGTGGCCTCTGGAGTACTCTGGAGTCCAAGACCCCAGGGCCTATGTCCCAGTCTCTGTGTCCCAGTCTCCACCTTTTAGCTGTGAGACCCTGGTGTGTTACCCAACCTCCTTGATCCTTGACTCTTCACCAATAAAATGGCAATGGTGCTGCCTTCCACCTCAAAGGTCATTGGCAGGATTAAGTCAAAGCCATCACACAGGCCCAGAGCACATAGTAGGGATTTAACAAATGCCAGGGGTTTTGATTGCCTTTTGGATGATCACTGTCTCATACCCAGTCACGCTTGTATCCAGACACCCAGGCACTCACAGACCCAGGCAAAGTCACTAGCACAGACATCGCCACACCTCCCTCCAATCCCAGGCTCCCACAGGCTCCTGCCATGCCAATGCCTCCCAAGCACCCGGATCCTCAGGAGCTTCCTGTTCAGAGCAGTAGAACTTCTGCAAACCCAGAGTCCTGGCTTACAGGCCTTTGGGGAGCGTGGGAAGAGTGGGCTGACATGAGAACTCAGGATAAGGCTGCTCCTAGCAGGCAAGGAGCATGGCAAAAGTGCCAGACTGGCTGGACCTCCACCCAACAGGAGGCCTGGTGGCCGCCTCAAGGACGCCGAGGGAGGGGAGACCAAAGGGGAGCATCTTTGCTCATGGTGGGAAATGAGCACTTGCAGGAGAGGGTGAGCCTGGAGCCAGCCACAAAGTAAACACCAGGGTCATTGCTGGGCAACCACAGGCGGCCATGGGACAGAGCCCGCCCCAGACCCTCTCCACCCCAGTTCACTCCACCCAGGAGACTCTGGGAAGTCTTAGGCCCTCTGTATATCCATTTCAGTCTCTGGGCCTGTCTGTGCACTCCCCAAATGGAAGAGGCTATGCCTTCCCCCTCAGACTGGGAGCTCCCTAAGAATGAGAGCTCTCCCCACGCACCAAACATCACTCTTGGGTCTCCTGGAGGGCATGCATGGCCTATGTCTTTCCTCCAGATTGGAGACCGCTCCAGGGCATGGCCTCTGTACCCTCCACTGTACCGACAGATCTCTAAAGACAACAGCTGTTTGATTTTCAAAAATGGATTGCTAAGGTACAGTGGCACACACCTGTAATCCTAACCACTCAGGAAGCTGAGGCAAGAGGATAACAAGTTCAAGGCCAATCTGGTCAGCTTGGCGAGACCCTATCTTAAAATTTTTAAGACCCTATCTTAAAAATAAAAAGGATTGGGGATATAGCTCAGGTGTAGAGCATCCCTGGGTTCCATCTCAAGTACTGCAAAAGAAAAAAAAATGGATATGCTCTAGTGGTATGTGATTTTCAAAAATTATCTGTGGATGGAGAAAAATTAAATATAGAATTGCCATATGATCCAGCCATTCCACTTCTAAGGAGAAGTAGATAAACAAAAATGTTATGTGCACATGATAGAAACATGGCAGAGCCGTACAATGGGATATTATTCAGCCTTAGAAAGGAATGAAATTCTGAGACATGCTTCAATGTGGATGAGCCTTGAACACATCATACTACATGAAATCAGCCAGACACAAGAGGACAATTATTGTACTATTCCACTTAATGAGACATTTATATCCACAGAGACAGAAAGTAGAATGCTGGTTGCCAGGGACTGGGAGAAGGGAGAATGGGGACTTAGTAATCAAAGGTTATAGAATTTCAGTTTGGAAAGATAAAAAAAGTTCTGGAGATGGATGGTGGTGCATTTGCACAATGACATAATATGCTTAATGCCATATGACTATACACTTAAAAATTAATTTTTAAAAATATTTATTTTTTTAGTTTTTTTTTTAGGTGGACACAATATCTTTATTTTTTAATTTTATGTGGTGCTGAGGATCGAACCCAATGCCCTGCACATGCCAGGCAAGCACGCTACCACTTGAGCCACATCCCCAGTCCCTGTTTTTTTTTTTTTTTTTTTTAAAGAGAGAGTGAGAGAGGGGGAGAGAGAGATTTTTTTTTTAATTTTAATATTTATTTTTTAGTTATCGGCGGACACAACATCTTTGTTTGTATGTGGTGCTGGGGATCGAACCCGGGCCGCACGCATGCCAGGCGAGCGCGCTACCGCTTGAGCCACAGCCCCAGCCCCTGTTTTGTTTTGTTTTTTTTTAAAAAAAAAAAACAGGGCTGGGGCTGTGGCTCAGTGGTAGAGCGCTTGCCTAGCACATGTGAGGCCCTGGGTTCAATCCTCAACACCACATAAAAATAAATTAAAAAAGGTATTGTGCCCAACTACAATATATTATAAAGAAAAAAAAAAACAGGCTCAGGATGTAGACTCTGGGTTCAATCTCTAGCACTGTTAAAAAAAATAAAGGGGTGTGTGTGACATAGTAAATTCCATATTCATAAATAATATATAAATAATAGAAAATATTCATAAATAATTTAAAAAATCAGGAAGCCACAGTGGTGCACACTTGTAACCCCAGCTACTTGGGAAGCTGAAGAAGGAAGATCACAAGTTTGAGGTCAGCCTGAGCAACTTAGTGAGACCTTGTCTCAAAATAAAAAATATAAAGGGCTAGGGGTGTAGCTCAGTAGTAGAGTGCCCCTGGGTTCGATCCCCAGCACTAAAGGGCAGGGGGGAGCAGAAGTAGGAACAAATGAACAGGACTCTGCCTGGCACCAGGAGCAGGCCCTGCCTACAGAGTTTGCCCAGGATAGCTGAACACTGCCTGCCTGAAGGACCTGTCCCTCCCACCCCTCAGTCTGCACCTTCACACTGCCCCTGTTGTCATCTTCAGGGTCCTAGGGATCCTTGCTCAGGAGAAGCTCCCAGGCTGTGGAGAAATCTGAACTTCTGCACAGGAGGTCTATGGACTGATGGGGACCTATCACCCATCAGCTGGGTGGAGGGAGATAAAAACTCTTCCATGTCCTGACCTAACCCACGGAGCACACACACACATCTGTTTCAACCCCCCACAAGCTTAGTTACCATTGTACCTTATACACAAAGGGTGTGCCAGCAGAGACCTGTCCCTGTCCTCACAGGCTCCAAGGAAACTGCCATACACTGAAGGATACATTCTTGTCATCCAGCCAGTAGGGCGGGCAGGTTTGTGGGCCACAGAGCCCCCTGCTGGCCCAACTCTGGCACACCTTCTGCCCTTCCAGCCAGGGATCCTCATTCCTGAGTGTGCTCCCCCCACACATGGCATTCTCTAGGCCCTCAGCCCCAGCATCTCCTCTCCCCACCTCCCACAGAGATATGTCCCCTGCAGAAGCATAGATCAACAGTAGAAACTTGGGGTCTCTCTTTGGTCCAGGTATACTGAAGAGGAAGCCAAAGACCCTTGTTAGGGTCTAGACTAGATGGAGCAAGAGGCAGTTATTTCCAGAGGCAGGAGATTGCTTGTGATGATGCTTATCCCAAATCATCACATCCATTCCCCAGGCTGGATGTCTCATTTCAGAGGAGACTGGGAACTCTGCATGTGAAGCATGCTTTGGTCCCCCTCGAGAAGTTCTTCCTATTATTTGACCACCTGGTCAGAGGCAACAGGTGCACCCACTGGTTTCTTTCAGCTCAGTCCTAGTCAAGCAGAGACCACATTCCCTCCCTGGGCAGGTTTCAGCAGATTCCGAAAGTCTCCCCCAGGGCACATGGGGCTCCCTGCAGGGAGAGGCTCTCAGCCCCACCCCTGAAACCACCCACCCCCTCACCCTAGCTCTGCCCGACCTGCCCAGGTTCCCCTTCACACATGGCCCTACCTATGAACTGAACCTCCCCCTAATCCAAACTGTGATGCAGCAGAAGCAGCTGAAAAGATAAAGGGGATGGTGGCTCTGCAGGTGGGAGCTGGGATGGCTTCTAGGCTAGGCTCTGTCGTCAGAAAAGGACAGACACATCATCTCTGGCCCACACCCAAACCCCTGCATCAGCTTGCCTGGTCCCATACCTGGCACAATAGAGATAGAAAACTGATGTGGGCGTGGTGACGCACGCCTGTAATCTCAGCAGTTTGTGAGGCTGAGGCAGGAGGATCCCAAGTTCAAAGCCAGCCTCAGCAATGGCAAGGTGCTAAGCAACTCAGTGAGCTCCTCTCTAAATAAAATACAAAACAGGATTGGGGCTGTGGTTCAGTGATTGATCGAGTGCCCCTAAATTCAATCCCAGCACCCCCCGCCCCCCCAAAAAAGAAGAAATAGACAACCGAGTGCTTGCTATGTATCAGGCACTACCTTGTCAACAGCAGAAGGCTCTTAAAACAGCCTTCCCACTGCCTGGAACTCTTGGCCCCCACCCAGTCCAGGGCTAGGTAAGAACACCAGGCTCACCCACAGGGGATGGAGGGGTGAGGATAGGAAGCAGCTAAGGCCTGCTGTCCCAGCATTGAGAAAGGGCCACACTTGCCAGTGTTACTGGCTCTGCTCCTTTTCTGGTTGTGGGACATCAAGATCATCACTCAAGCTCACACGGATTTTCTTATTTGTTCAATTACAAAATAAAGGCAGGGACAGCAGCCTGGCCAAATTACCAGGAACATATTCTAAGAACTAATAAATGAGGAGGTTCACAGCGCCAGTCCTATGTCCCAGCATCAGGAAGGCTCTGCTTCCCAATGTCTCCCAAGCCCACGTATTTCTTTACTTCACCACCTTACTCCAACCAAGCTGCTGTGTGTGACACCCTCTGGTCTTTGACAGTCCAATGATTTTTTTTTTTTTTACTATTATGACTACCAGGCTCTGTGGGACACGCCTCCAGCCTTCACACCCACTACTCCCCCTTCCTCCATGCTCTGGCCACCCTGGCTTCCTCCAGTTCTTGTGAGGACTAGGCAGACCTTCCAGCCTCAGGTCCTTTGCACATGTTATTTCTGGAATGCTGTTTTACCTTCTCCAACTCCTTCCCTACCTCACCAAGGGGCAGTCTAACTGTTGCCCAACCTAGAACTCTCAGCAAAAATACAGCTCACATACAAAAATACATCCCAGATACAATTCCTCAGACCAGGTTAGGTCCTGGCACACCCTCTCATTATCAGTGTTTACATATTTTTTTCCAGTATTGGAAATTGAACCCAGAGCCTAGCACACTAGATAAGCTCCCTACCTCTGAGTTTTATCCCTAGCCCCTCTTTTTAAATTTATTTTTTACTTATTAATATATTATTATTTGGTGCCAGTGATTGAACCCAGGGTGCTTAGCCACTAAGCCACATCCCCAGCCCTATGTTGTATTTTATTCAGAGACAGGGTCTCACTGAGTTGCTAAGTGCCTCACTTTTGCTGAGGCTGGCTTTGAACTCGCGATCCTCCTGCCTCAGCCTCCCAAGACTCTGGGATTACAGGTGTGTACCATTGCACCCAGCACTGGTTCTATTTTATTTTGAGACAGGGTCTCTTTAAGTTGCTCTTCAACATATGGTCCCTCCTGCCTCAGCCTCCTGAGTAGCTGGGATTACAAGTGTGTGCCACCATGTCCGTTAGTGTTTATGCATTTATGAGGCTATTTGACCAATATCTCCCCCTCAGCGGTGAGTCCTGGAGGGCCAGGACCATGCTTGCTTTGCCAAGGACCTAGCACAGAGCACAGGAGGGCACAGCACACTGTTTCTGAACATAAGGGAATGAAGAAGCCGATCAGTGGGAGGTGACCCAGGAGGGTCTACCTGGAGCAGGGAGCTTCCACTCTTTGCATCCTCACTCCTTCCTCAGCAGGAACTTGTGCAGAAGTAGGGGTTCTGGACCGAGGGAGTAAGGACAAGGGAGAGAAGAGCCGCTGCTTTCTCCCCTGTAGCTCTCTGCCTCACCCCAGCGGCCCCCTCCAGCCACCTGGCGGTTCTTGCTGGGTCTCAAACATGCCACACCCTGCCTGGGACTCAGGGTTTGCCCAACACATCCAGGCTCCCCTCTGCCTTTAGCTGATCTCCTAGCCGCTACAGCTCAGCCTGACAGTTTCTGAACAGCTTCCCCAACTCGCAAACTGACGAATTTGCCAGAGTCCCATAGCTAGTGACACAGAAGACACATAGGTGTGTCTCCGTGCGGTACTCTGGCAGGGCCGGGGCTCTTGGCCACCTCATCTCATGCCTCACTGCTACCAGTTTCTCCCTCTAGGAGGGGCCCGAAGGCACGCCCTTCTCCGGGACCTCGGTTTCCTTAAGCGCACTCAGCCACGATGTGGCCGCTAGGACTTGAGATTTCAAGAAAATTGGCTGAGGGCGTCAAGGTGGGAGAGAAGGTGGCGGCGGGGAGGAGAGAGGGGAAAAGAAGAGAGAGGAGCGGAGTGGGAGGAGGACGAGCCGCCCAGACGGCAGAAACGCCAACTATGCGAAGTACGCCGGCCCCTGAGCTATGAATAGTGCCGCCAGGCTCGCAGCCCAGGGCGCCCTTCCCGCAGCCCCCACCCCACCTTCCCAAGCGGGCTTTGCACCGGGTGCCTAGGAAGCGCACTTCTGCGGACTGGAGCTGAGCTGGGGGATGAAGGGTGTGGTCATGCAAATGAGACACAAATAAAGAGCTGCAGGCATCTCTGATTGGAGGATCCCTGCCGGTCCTGGAACGTAGGCAGAGCTGGCATTCAACAAAAGGCAGTGCCCAGCCCTGGGTCACCAGGCAGGCCCCTGCTACCCCAGCGTGGCTGCATTCCCCAAGCCTGAAGATCTCTTCTGATCATTCATGGCTGAAATCCCAACCATGCAGTATGGTTTCTGGGATCCCCTCATTCTCTCTGTCAATGCCCTAGTAGGCTCTGCCTTCTTAGGACACCATCCCTGACCCGCCCCCGCCCCCAGCATCAAGAGTCAGACTCACTTTCTGAAGCTCCCAGTTCTGATACACAACTGGGCGCTTGACAAATCACAGCTGCCCCGGTCCCTTTTCCACATCAATGACCACAATGGGACACACGGTGAGCTCAGAAGCTACTGACTGGACGTCACCAAGGGCCTGGCACTAGGCAGGGGATGGGCATGACAGGACACTAGGGAAAGAAGTCAAAGAATCCAGGCAGAGTTCAGGTCTCAGCTGGGTGACCCTGTGGTCAAGTTTTTTCCCTCTCCAAGCCTCAGTCTCCTCAGCTGTAAAAGGAATCTTTGAGAGGACTCAGTCTGAATGCCTAGCACATGGCAGTCACTAAACAAACCTAGTACAGCAGTCCACAAAGGACTTTAAAAATTAATAAAGGCAGCTCCTGACTTCATAAAGAACAAAGAGATAAGACATGCATGAAATAAAGGAACCGGTAGAGCATAGTGTTTAAAAGTTCCTACTCAAGCGAGGCACCTTGGCACACGCCTGTAATCCCAGCGGCTTGGGAGGCTTAGGCAGGACGATTGAGAGTTCAAAGCCAGGTTCAGCAAAAGGGAGGTGCTAAGCAAGTCAGTCAGACTCTGCCCCTAAAATAAAAAATACAAAATAGGGCTGGGGATGTGGCTCAGTGGTCGAGTGCCCCTGAGTTCAATCCCTGGTGCCTCCCCTGCACTGCCCTCAAAAAAGTTCCCAAACACAGCCAGGTGTGGTAGGGCACACCTATGATCCCAGCCATTTGGGAAATTGAGGCAAGAGGATCACAAGTTCAAGACCAGCCTCAGGGGCTGGGGATGTGGCTCAAGCGGTAGCGCGCTCGCCTCGAATGCGTGCGGCCCGGGTTCGATCCTCAGCACCACATACCAACAAAGATGTTGTGTCCGCCGAGAACTAAGAAAAAATAAATAAATGTTAAAATTCTCTCTCTCTCTATCCCCTTCTCTCTCCCACTCTCTCTTAAAAAAAAAAAAAAAAAAAAAAAAAAAAAAAGACCAGCCTCAGAAACTTAGTTAGGTCTGAAGTAATTTAGCAAAACTGTCTCAAAATAAACAATAAAGAGGGTTGGGGGGTATAGTTCAGTGGTAGAGTGTCCCCGGGTTCAATTGCCAGTGCTGGGGGGGAAAAAAAAGTTCCTAAACATGGGCTGTGGATATAGTCAGTGGCAGAGCACGCATTAGCATGCATGACATCCCACGTTCAATCTCCAGTGTGGGGGGTGTGGGGGGATTCCTAAACAGGATTAGGAGTAACCTGGGTTTGAGTTCCAACTCAGTCCCAATTTCTAGCTGTGTCTTTGGCCAAGTTACTATTGTCTGTTAGGACATCCCAGCAAACATCTCTCAAGCATTGGCAAGCTTCATCTCCTCAGTGAAGTCTCTTATCCCCAGAGCTGGAGTATCTCAAAGTAGGAAGGGCTCAGTCCATGATGACTGATAGAGCCCTGGGGTCCTCCATACTACTCAAGAGCAAACCCCAAACTGCACACGGACTCACAGAGAAGCAGAACATAATCATAGTCTACATTCACCGTTGATCACATCTTCCCCTCTCCTTCATTATGCCCACCCCTACTTGAATTTCAGGGCTCATCTCAAGAGAGGTAGGTCCACCATTTTGGGGTGGGCATTGTTCTCCCAGGTTCTTTCTTATCAAGGAATAGAGCAGAGACCACAAGGACAGGCTTAGTATTCAGAAAGGCCCAGTTTTGTTTTATTTCATTTTATCCCATTTTAGAATTTATTTATTTGTTGGTTTTTGTGGTACTTGAAATTGAACACAGGGGCACTCTATCATTAAACTATATCCTCAGTCCTTTTTATTTTTTCCTTTTGAGAAAAGTTCTCACTGAGTTGCTGAGGCTGGCCTCAAATTTACAATCCTCCTGCCTCAGCCTCCCAAGTAGTTGGGATTACAGGTGTGTGTCATTACACCTAATTGGAACCCGGTTTTAAATTCAGATGACCTTGATTGAAGTTATTTACCCTCTTAAGATCTTTGTTCATGCGTCTGTAAATATGTAATCACCCCATGATGGTCCTTGAACATTGATCAGAAGGTGTTTCACTAAAAAATTCTCAATGTGGAGCCTGGCACAGGGGCTCACGCCTGTAATCCCAAAGCTGCTTGGGAGGCTGAGGCAGGAGGATTGTGAGTTCAAAGCCAGCCTCAGTAACAAGGAGGTGCTAGATAACTCAGTGAGACCCTGTCTCTAAATAAAATACAAAAAAGGGCTGGTGATGTGGCTCAGTGGTTGTGTGCTCCTGAGTTCAAATCCCAGTATTAAAAAAAAAAAAAGGAATTCTCAACTTGGGGGATGGGGGTGTAGTTCAGAAGCAGAGCACTTGCCTAGCATGTGAAATGCACTGGGTTTGATCTCCAACACAGAGCGGGGGTATCCTCAAATTAAATATAAACTTGGAAAGAGGAGATGAGGAAAGGAGATTAATCATATCACCAAATGCTTTTTAACCAACCTCTATGGCAGTTCGACTCAGTGACTCTGCTTCCATCTTTAAACTTCAGTCAACATTTTGTGACCATATTCTGGCTCACACAACATCTCAGGAAGACAGCAGCCTGTATCTGCAGCCCTGAGACTGTCTCCCCAGACAGATGGGACCTTTCTGACATGAACATTTTGGGAAGGGGAGCCCCGGGAAGCATTCTGAATTGGCAGGTAGTGGAAATGCAGTCTCGAAAGCCATGTTTATAAAGCCTGAGTGGAGAGTTTTTGTCTGGCTTTGGGGCAGTAGGAAAAGCAGAAAAGGAACACTGTGAGGGCAGGGCTGGGTCTCATTCATCCAGGCTGCAGGAGCCAGAAAGCACCTGGAATAGGAGGGGATGGGAGTCAAGGTCACCCACCCACTAAAGACCCTTTTGCACTGACTTACCCACAGTACCCTGCTGCCTCCTATACTCCCTGGCTGGAATTAGGGAGAGAGCAGGAGGGAGTCCTTACACCAGCCCTGCCTGGGAATGTTCTCAGCACCCCCAGGCCACACCTGGTCTCTTAGATCAATCTTTCCTTAGCACTGGGGACCTGAGTCTCTGGAAGCCACTGAAGGAGGAAAAGGCCAAGTGGGGAAGGAAGAGGAGCTTTCTCCCTCTCACCAGCAGCCCCAGCCTGGTAGTATGGCCCTATTCCCTGTGTTCCCCCTCCCCAGGGCTCTGGGCCCAACCTCAGCTGCCCCTGCAACACTCCTCAGGTGCAGCAGGTTGGAGGGGCTCGGGGCTAGGCTTCATTAGAGCTAAGGAGGGCGCAGCTCTGCAGATGCTAGCCCCCAGCCCCCCAAGCCTCCACCCTCATGCCCGCAGCTCCTCCCCCACTCTTGGGGAAGAAGGACAGTGGAGGGGGGGCATGCCTCTGGAAGACAAAAGGGGGATTAGAAGACTCTTCCCAAGTACAGCAAGGACAGTCATGCATCACTTAATGACGGGGCTATGTTCTGGGAAATGTACTACTGGGTGATTTCATCACCATGTGAACATCAGACTGTACTTACACAAAACAAGGCATCTGGAATGTCACCAAGCGATATAATCTCACGGGACTATCAACATACACACACGGTATTATCTCACTGATGGAAAGGTGACATGGCGCGTGACGGTACAGTATCATGATGCCGAGGAGAGATGGGCTGTGGGGGCATGAACTAGAAAACAGCATCAGGGTGAAGCAGGGTTCTCACCTGGGCTGCCTAAGGCTCCCCTGTTCCCTGCTCAGCTCCAAATCCCAGAGGTCCCCTTCCTCCTCAAACTCTGGGAACCTACCAACAGAAAACTACTCCTTCCTCCCCCTCTTCCTGGCCTCCAGCAGGTCAGCATGGAGAGACCTTTGCCTCCCTGCTGTTCTCTTTTCCTTCCACCTTTGCCTGACCCTCTCCTTTGCCCCATTCCCTGGGCTTAATCTTTCTATAGGGGCCAGTTTCCCTATAGGGCAAATAAGGAGACAGGGGCAGGCTGGTCTCCACTCCCTCCAGCTGAAATACACAAAGACGTGGCCTCTCTAGTTGACCTCCATCTTCCCTCCCTCTCTTTTGCAAAATAATCCAGTTTCTCCACATTGAAAATGAGGAAGCTGTGGTGGAGGGTGGAGGTCTCCATTCAATCACCCTTTCCAGCCCTTCAAAGGCGCTGAGGAGCATCCAGATGGGCCAGGTCCCCACCCTCCTCCTCCCAGGGCTCCGAGTCCCAACTCCTCCAGGAGCTCTTGCGCCCCTTGAGGACATGAACCAAGAAGCAGCAGCTGCAAGTTCAGGAGCCCAGCATCAACAGAATCACACTGGACACTGATAGAAATCAGGCTCAGAGCCAAAATGAACTCTGCTCTTCCCTACGCTGACCACCACGTGGCCAAGACCCCGGGTGATTGTCCTCCCACATGGCTCCCACATGTTCCCCCAGCAGCCACATTCCTCTGACCCATATGCCTCCTGCTGGCCTGCCGGCCTCACTGAGGCCAGCACCGGGGCTCTGTCATCCCTTTGCCTTGCCCGAGCTTGTCTCTCTTCCCAGAGATTCAGGGTGAGCTTTGAAAGGGTCACTTCAAAGAGGACCTGCTTGTGGAAGGCCCAGCCAGACCTAGGGCTGGCTCCTCGGCCAGATTCCTGGCAGCTGGGGACAAAGGCCCCACTGTTCCCCCGACCCTCAGACGCCCCCAAATGCACTGGGCATAAGAAGGCTTTCTTTCCCCAGTTCCGCTCCTCACAGGCCCGGGCTCTTTGCCATAGGGAGTAGCCCTGGTCCCTCCTTCAGGAGAGGCTGGGGGTGGGGAAGAGGGGACTCCTAATTTCCCCATCCCCACCACCATGTACCCAACCCCTTGGGGCCCACGGGATAACAAAGCAGCCTTGGGGCCAACTTCAGGATCAGGGGCCCAGGTTTGGACCCAGGTTCCTCTTGGCCCCTCAGCCACCAAGCCCTTCCAGGCCTGAAATAGTTCCCCGTCTTCTCCCACTCACCAGATCCATACCCATCTCCTAGGACTACCTCTCCTCTGAAGAGTCACCCAGCCCAAACCAAAGCAGCCACTCTTAGAAGGCCTCAAGAGGCTGGGTGTCTGTCCCCCTTGCCACCTGGTCCCCAATGGCAAGAACCAGGAGATAGTTCTCCAGCTGCCTATTACACAATGCTGGTCAGAAGCAGGGACCTCAAGGTTTCTGGGCCCAGCCTCTCACCCAGTGCCTGAACTCTCTGTAGAGAGTCCTCATCATTGCCCAGCCTGAGCTTGCCCACTTCCAAAGATGGAGGCCTCACTACCCCCAGGACCTGCTCATTTCCTCTTCTGACCATAAAGGACCCTTTATATTAACCAAAAGTGTGATGTTATTTCCATCCTTTGATTATTGTTTAATACAGTCATTACCAATATTTGAGCTTACCTAATATCAGTCACATTAGCTGTACCACCTCACTTAGTCCTCTCGATAATTTTCTTTTTTTGGAGGAAGAGGGTACTAGGAATTGAACCCAAAGGTACTTTTTCCACTGAGTTGCATCCCATCCCCATTTTATTTTAAGACAGGGTTAAAATTGCTTAGGGCCTCACTTAAGTTGCTGAGGCTCGAACTTGTGATCCTCCTGCCTCAGCCTCTCAAGTTGCTGGGATTACTGGCGTGTGCCACCTCGCCTGGCTCCTCAATGCTTTTGAGGGATTTTTCAGGGATAAGAAAACTGAGCCTAAGCTGGGTTTGGTGACGTATGCCTGTAATCCCAGTGACTTGGAAGGCTGAGGATTGAAAGCTTGAGACCAGCCTGGGCAATTTAGCAAGACCCTATCTCAAAATAAAAATTAAAAGGGCTGGGAATCTAGTTCAGTGGTAGAGCACCCCTGGGTTCAATTCCTAGAACTGAAGGGAAAAAAAATAAGAAAACTGAGGCTACAACAATTAAGTTGTCCAAAGCCACACAGTGAAAAAGGGGCCGAGCGAAATCTGAACCTCAGCAGGCTGAAGTAGGGCCCCAGGACTCACCCACAGGGTGCTCCTGCCTCCCATGCCAGGCCGAGGCCACTCATCTGTCATGGCTGGCCTGTCTGTGTCAGAAGGTAGCCTGGATCACAGCCCAATTTTGTCCTTGCCAGATCCCCATCAGCTTTTATCAGCAGATGAACTGTGGCCTGGGGACAGTGACTGACTGATGTTAATTCAAACCAGGGAGTGGGGAGCAAAAAGGAACAGGGCACCTGCCCAGGTGCGTTAAGACTTGGAGGAGATGGAAGGGGATGTCCCTGGGCCTAAAGCAGAAGGACTGAAGCTGGCTGGAAATCCAGCACTCCTGACGTAGGACAGAGAACTGATGGCATGAGCCGGGGATGTGGCTCGGTGGTAGAGCCCCTACCCAGTACTTACAAGGCCCTGGGTTCCGTCTGAGCACCACTAAGATAAAATAAAAGAATTAACAGCTATGAGAGGCCCTGCCCCAAACCACTCAGGCCACTCCAGCTTGACAGAACCTTCCACCACAAGGTGATGCATTGAAACTGGACATTTCAGGACCAAAGAACTGAAAAAGGAAAAGGCCTCTTTTCCCACAGGCCCATTCATTAGTGCCATCTCCTGAAAACTTCAGGGGAAGAGAAGAGGGAAGAACGAGAGAGAAGCCAGGAGTCTGGGAGAGCCCTGGGTGGCTTTTGTAAGACTCGGAGAGCAGAGGTAACAAGGGCAGGGGAGAGAGTCCTTCCTCCCTCCTTGCTCAGTGAAGCATCCCAGGCAGCCTTCCAAGACCCCAGCCCCAGGCACGGTAGCTCACACCTGTCATCCCAGAGACTCAGGAGCCAAGGCAGGAAGATCACAAGTTCAAGGCCACCCTAGGCAACTTAGTAAGACTCTGTCTCAAAAGAAAAAGTAAAAATGGCTGGGGAACTAGCTCAATGATAGAGTGCCCCGGGGGTTTCATCCCCAGTACCAAAATAAAAACAAAACAAAAAGAATCCCAGGCCCACTGACTTCCAAAGGGTTAGGTTACAGGAGGCTGTGACTTTGCCATACACTGAGCCATTGTTCATGAATTCAGTCAGTCAGTCTGTCAACAAACATTCTCTGAGTACTGGGAGGATGCCAGGCCTCTGTGGACAACAAGACAAACATGACCCATGGAAGCCACTTGGAATGATGTTCATTCAAGAGGCACAGTCAAGTCCTCACTCTGCCACTTACTTGTTGTGAGGTCTTAGGAAGCCATGTAACTTCTTTGTGCCAGTTTCTTCATCATCCTGTCAAACAGGATGATGGTAACGTACCTACCTAGTGGTAAGCACTATGTACATGTCGCTACTATTATTTTTCCAGTCTGATGGGGGACACTGACATGTAAGTGAATGGTCACAATGCTAGAGAGAGAGCCCAGCTCTGGGCACCCCAGGAAGCCAGGGGAGGGGCCATTCCTGACTCGCACTTCACAAACATTTATGGAGAACTGCTCTGTGCCAGGCACCATGCTGGTCACTGGGGACACAGAGATGAACAGGACACATTGTCCACTTGGGCTTCTTCCCTGCCCTCCCTTCTCCCTCTCAGGGCCTGGTCCCAGCACCTGGTACTGGAGGGGCCACCGAGGACAGAACCACAAAGGGAGAAGGCTGGCCTTGGAGCCTGGGGATCAGAAGACCTGGGTTCTTCTCCACCACCCATGGGCTGAGGGACAAGGGTGCTCTCTGGCCTCAGTTTCCTCACTGCAGCATGGGGAAATTGGACGCGATGGCCTTTTGGTCCTGGCCACAGGTGATGAGTATGTCCCACCTGCCCCAAAGTCAAGTCCCGGGACCATCACAGCCTGACATCCCACTGAGGCAGTGGGAGAGGAGATGCCCGCCTGGTACAGACTGGCACTGCCCTGCTGACAAGCTGGCACAATTTCACAAGAAATAGGGGGCCTGGATCTAAGGGCGGGTTGTTTGAAGAGGGTGGGGGTGCCCAGGGAAAGGCAGTGCCAGCTCCCACAGGCCCTATTCATGGTGTTCTCTGGGGAGGGTGAGAGAGCAGGATAATTAAAACCAGGCTTTGTCCAAATCCCTGACCAAGCCAATACCTCACTTTTGAACCTCTGCGGCCAGCAGAGCAGGGCTGACGCGCCTTTGGAAGGAAAGTGTTGATGAACAGAGCCAGGCCCAAGTGCTGTGGGTGGGCACGTGTGGGACGGGGGTGCTACAGGGGTAAATGGACTGATTCCCCACCTAGCAAACCAGAGAGGGCTTTGCTGTCTCCACGGACGGGCAGAAAGACAAGTGACAAAGGTCCAATCCAGCAAGAGGTTGACTTGATTTTGAGCTGTGTCTGAGATGAATCTAGATTCAGGGTGGGAGTGACAGCAGGACAAGGAGGGTCCCAGGAAGTAAGGGAGAGAGCAGAACTCTAAAGCCAGATCCTCAGGTTCCTACCCTGGCTCAGCCACTTACTAGCAATGAGACTGGGCCCATGCTATTAGCTCTCTGTGCTTCCATGTACTATAAGATGAGGATAATGGTATCTCCCTAGTGGTGTTCTTGTGAGCATTAAATGAGGCAATCTGTATAAATCCTGTTCTTAGCTATCAGCTATACTGCTAAAGCAACTCCCCTTTCTTTAAAATAAATTTTTCCAGGCACTGATGTATATGCTCAGAATATATCTGCATGCCATATGAATCTCTCTGAATTACTTACTATATTGGGATCCAACATCACAGGAATTCACCTGGTCCACTACACTAGAGGAAATTTCCCTGAAGTATAGCTCACAAACCTCTTCCTGGAAGTTCTCCCAAGTATCTAACTACAATCCATCACAGTGTAAGTTATACCAATCTCCTGCTTTGTAGTCTTTTAACTTTACACAACAAGAAGTCATTCTAAGCATCCCTGCAATGAAGAATAGAGCAGTCTGCTGACCACTCCTGCACTGCCTTGCTCTAACCAGCACCCGCCCTTATCCCTGCTCCCACCTATGACAACAATGCTGTACTTCTTCCCCAGAAATTCAGGGTTGGCCTGAATAAGGGGACACAGAAGGCCCCACCAGGCTGTGCACACACAGGTCACACACAGACCTGTTTTCCAGATCCAGTGCCCCTCTGCTTGAGCTGGACTCACAAAAGCCTGCCCCATCTCAGATGGTATCCCAAAGCCACATCCCTCATAATTTCCCTCTCAGGTGTCATCTTGTGCCCTGACTACTATCAGGAAACATGGATGCCAGCTCAGGCAATGTCACTGTAGGGTCAGGCCCTCTCCATAAAATGGGACACTAACACCTTCTCTGCCCACTCACAGGGGGTTCTAGGCCCTTGAATCCAGCATTCAACGTAGGGGATCTACTGCACCCATCATTCACAAGGAGAGGGCAGAGGACTGGACTGGACTTGGACATGGACTCTGGCATTCCCAGCCACCATGGGGCAAACTCAACCACACTGTGGGCAAGCTGAAGAGGCAGCCAGGGCTGGGGGCCTTTGGGCCATGTTGGGAGGTGAAATGACTGGTTATATAATCAAGATTCAAAGCACACACCGATGAACACATCTCTGTGAGAGCTGGCCACTTTTGAGAGTGGTGCCCTGGCAGAAGGGAGAACCATGTGGGATCAAAAGCCATCCACCCCCAGTTGGGCCCAGTGGGGGTGGAGACACAAGGAGATGGAGATGAAGTATGTGTTGTTGGTTGGGGGAGAATCCGAGGGACTCATGCTTAATGACCTCCACCCCCACCCCCTGTCCATCCTGAATTTCAAGTTTATAATTAGGAAACAAACTTCGGCTGGAGTGACGGAAGAGAGAAGCTGACTGAGTGAGAACTTGAATACATACAGCTCTAGAAAACAGGAGAGTCACAGAAAGAGTTCACAAAGCACCAGATTCCATAGCCAACATGGTGGGGAGGGTTGGAGAGGAAGGTCCCTAAGCCTTCAGCCCTATCAAAAAAGGAAGAGGCCTCAGCCTGGACCCAACGTGCCTGGATCCAACCTGGATCCCAAGCTCAGAAAAACTGCTGCCCTACAGGGTTCAGCCCTTCAACTTGGGATGCCCTGGGGGGTGTGCTGGGATGCTTCAGTAGGACTAGCTGCCAGGCTCAGAGGTCCGGGGAATAGCCCTGACAGGGGGGATGGGGGCTGGAGGCCCCTGTTGGCCCTTCCCTAGCCTCAGCAGCTGGCAGATGAAAGAACCCAAGCAAAGCAACTCAGCGCTGAGTAATGCCCCTGGCACCCCGCGCTCAGACCCACCCACAGCCAGCTGGAGAGAGCAGAGGAGGGCAGCCGGCCTGCAGAACTGGGGGTCCCGGGCCTATGTCTCTTTCCAGCACCCAGGAGGGCTGCAGACCCGAGCCTTGCAGCCCGTCGTGCGGTACGGCCCAGCAGGGAGCAAGAGTGGCGCGGAGAGGGGGGTGTCCCGCCTCCGTGGCCAAGGACGTCCCGCTCCGGGAACCCCCTCCCCCACTCCCTCTCCCTCCAGCTGTGCCGGGGCCTCGCCAACGGAAAACGAAAACTCGGGCAGAGGAAACGGCGGCAGGCGCCCCGCCTGAAAAACCTGGACAAAAGGCGCGGGCCTCCCGCCCCCGCTGCCCGGTCGCAGGAGGCCTGGCACCACCGTCCGGGTCAGTGGCCCCTGCCCTGGCAGCCCCAGGCCCATCCGGCCCGCTGCCTAGCTCCCTGGTTCGTGCCCCTCTGCCGGGGGCAGCTCTCCCTCCGACCCCCTGCCCAGCCCGCACCAGCCGGAGTTCCCTCAGCGGTGCCCGCGGTGCCCTCACTGTGTGCCCCCGGCGGTGCCTGCCTAGCGGGGGCGCAGCGACCCCGGCCCAGCCACCGTTCCCTGGCCTCGCCCGGCCGCGCCCCCTCCGGTGGCCCAGCGCCCTCACCTGGGGAGGCCGGGGCTCCGGACGCGGCGGGATCCCGACCAGGCAGAAGGCGACTCCATTCATCGGGTGGCAGCGGCGGCTCTGCGGCCGGGGCACTGCTGGGGGCGCGGGCCGGGACCCGGGAGGGGCGGGGCCGGGGCGGGGCCGAGTGCAGCTCCCCCCCCGCAACCCGCCCCCTCGCCCCTCCTCTCCACCACTCGCGCTCTTGACGGGGCGCACCCGCGGCCTCTCCTCAGGGTCCCTAGAGGGTGAAGCGGGCTGAGACCCAGGTCTGCGCGGGCGGCGCAGCCAGAGGCCAGACGCAGCCTGGCCCAGAGAAGTGGTCCCAGGGAGGCAGCTAGTGCCGGCCTCCAGGGAACCGGCCTAGATAGACAGTGATCCGGACCCAGGAAAGAGGACAAGGGCACTGAACCTAGAACTAGTACAGGGAAAGGGAGGGAGGGAGGGGGAAGCAGAGAGAAACGGGCATCCAAAGATGGATGGAAACAGAGACCCAGAAAGCATGAATGGTAAGACAGTTGAGAGAGGCCGCGAAAGTCAGAGACAACGAAGAGGCGACGCTGGATCTGAGAGAGAGAAAGAGTATGCAGGATTAGGGTGCCTTCACTTTAGGAAATGGAAATTGAGGTACAAGAACAGTTATGGTGCACTGGTCGGGGGTGCCCTTCAATCTAGGGAAGGTCCCTTTCCAGGCACAGTCCCCGCCAGGATCCCACAGTGGCTGGGGACACAAAGTTGGTAAAGAGGGTGTGGCAGGTGCATCAACTCTTCTAATTGGCCCAGCTCAAGCGAGTCCTGTGGTTCTGGGCTCTAGACTGCCCACGGACTTGCTCTGCTGGCGATCCTGAGAGTGAACCCTTTCTGACTTCACTCTGAGCTGGGCTCAAAGAGCAAAGAGACGCCCCGGAGCCAGGTGAGGTGACACACGCCTGTAATCCCAGCGGCTTGGGAGACTAAGGAAGTAGAATCATGAATTCAAAGCCAGCCTCAGCAACTTAGCGAGATCCTGTCTCCGAATAAAAAATAAAAAGGACTGGGGATGTGGCTCAGTGGTTACACACCTCTGAGTTCATCCCTGGTAACAAGAGAGAGGAGAGGGGGAGAGAGACAGACAGACAGACATGAGACATACTGGGTCTTAGCCAGCTTTCTTTCTTTTCTTTTTCTTTTTTTTTTTTAAGAGGGAGAGAGAGAGAGAGAGAGAGAGAGAGAGAGAATTTCAATATTTATTTTTCAGTTTTTCAGCAGACACAACATCTTTGTTTGTATATGGTGCTGAGGATCTAACCCAGGCCGCAAGCATGCCAGGTGAGTGGGATACCCATGAGCCACATCCCCAGCCCCCTTAGCCAGCTTTCCCCTCCTGCCAACAGGACCCCTTCAGCTCATTCCTAGACAGTTCAGGGAGGGGCTCATCCTTCATTGAACTGGAAAATTCTTTCTGCTGTCTAACTTCCAGTTTTCCCCCTTCTTACCTACTACAGTCTACACTGACCTCCTCTTCATGTTTTCTTCTTCTTTTTTTTTTAGAGAATTTTTAATATTTATTTTTTAGTTCTCGGCAGACACAACATCTTTGTTGGTATGTGGTGCTGAGGATAGAACCCGGGTCGCACGCATGCCAGGCGAGCGCGCTACCGCTCGAGCCACATCCCCAGCCCCCCTCTTCATGTTTTCTTGCAGTTTTAAAGTCTCTTGTATTCCTTTTCTCAGGTTATAAGGAAAAGAAGGCAGAAGCCAATGATAGATAGGAATAGACTTAGAGATTGCTTCGCCACCTCGGGGGTCACTGATCAGCCCCGAGCCCCACCCTTTACCCCTTGATCAGGGTCTAGAATTCAGGTGTAGTGGGTAGGGCAGACAACAATTAGGCCATCCTCCTCCCTTGAGCCTGAAGAAGGAGATACTGACTGGTTTTTAAATCAAATGCTTTATTTAATTCTTCTGCAGTCAGCAGAAAATAATTTTCTAATGATGGAGGAACAGTTAATGACTCTTCTTCCTTCTCCACCCCTTTTCATCAAGGTCTTATGCAGCCAGAAGTATCTCCCACTTCTAGAAAGTCCTTCCTGCTATCTAACTGTAAACCATCACACTACTGGATCTTCTTGCATTATCTTCAACCCAGTACCTGTTCCTGTCTGTTTCTGCCCTGTAGCTCCAAGGTGTGCCACCTCCTGGATGTAGGGGTCCTTTCCAATGGAAACAAAGGGCTGTCTCTGTAAGGGGGAGGGTTGGCATCTGAGAGCCAGACTGAACTGACGTTGTGGGTTGTGGGGCAGGGGCGGGGAGCCCTGGAGGGCCCCTGGCTCACTTTTTCCAGGGCCTGATGCCCTCAGACCCTGCAGGAGGCGATGAGAGGAAATGAGCTCACGCTGACCGGCAGTCCAATTCCTCCCTCCACAATGCACTACACATACCTCCCCCACCCTCTCCCACTTCCCAGAAACTGTGACTCTCCCCCACCCTGCTGCCCTTCCCACCTCTTCCTGCACCTTGACCTGTACCCCCATCCTGCCCAGGCCCTTCCCATCCATCTACTCCAGGCCCTCTTGCTCTAGCCTTCCTGTCTACTGTGGCTCCTCAGACTCTGTGTCCCACTCCTTGTATCCTACCATCCACCCCAAAACCCATTTTTCTCCTTGTGTGCTCTTTCTCTGGGGTTTGCGGTAATAGAGCCCAACATAAGGTGGAACATACCCCTTACCAACAACCCTCCTTATATTCCCTCTCTTCCCAATTCCTACCCCAGCCTATCACCCTCCTTATCTCACAAAAGCATTTTGGGAGCTCTGCTATGGGAGGGAGTAGGGAGTGAGGGGAGCAGGGCAGGCTGTCCCTGGGGATGTAGAGACAGGGCTGAGCTCTCTCCCTAGCTGAGGCCTGGTCTTTACAAATCACCCCTCTATAGTGAGATCCCAGGGGAGTGGCGGAAGGCTGGAGAAGCAGGAGCCGGGGGCCAGCAGGGAAGTGCCTTAAGCTCCTTGGAGCTTAGTGGATGGGTCAGGGGTGGGGTGGGGACAGGGAGAAGGCACTCCTGGGAGCAGGCATGGACAAAGGCAGGGAGGCAGGGGGAGAGCAGGCTTGTGGGCAGGAAGTGTGGAGAGATGAGGAAGGAAACAGGCCAGGCGGGATGTGACTATGGAGCGCCTAGGCTCTTAGATTCTATCCTGGTTTGAATAGAGACTTTAAACAGAGATGTGCCAGGCCCCCTCTGGCATGTGATGGCAACCAGAACAGAGGGCAGCCAGCAAGGAGATAGGAGAGGGGGAGAGAGGATTCACCAGGGCAAGGGGCAGAGAACAACAAATACCAAATGTTTCTGGGACTTGGTGACCTATTGGGTAGGAGGAAGAAGATGGAAGAGTCTAGAAAAACTTCATGGCTTGTAAATATCAGGTAGACCAGCTGTCTAGGTTGTTCCGTCTAGGGAACAGGTCAGGTACTAAGATGTGTCCTTATATGCATTATTCCAATTAAACCTTTCAAAAACCTGTGAAATAGATATTGTTTTATGGGTAAGGAAACTGAGGTCCAGAGAATGCACGTCCACACAGAATTTGGACCCAGGCATTTGGACTCCAAGTCCACACTTAACCTTCAGGCTGAGTTGCTGGTAGAGTAGGAACTGTCTACTTAAACACTAGAGGGAAGACAGGCTTGAGCTAGAGGCTCAGCTGTGGAAGTCCGCTGGTGCCTGAGACCAGGGCTGTGGCTCAGTCTCCTGAGAGAGTAAAGAATGAGGAGACCAGCTATGGGACAGTGTCCAGAGGAGCATGAGCCCTTTATGGACAGAAAGAAGAGGAGGAAACACCGAAAAAGACCCAGGGGAAGCAGGCAGCCAGTGCAAGTGTTGGGCGGAGAGGGTACCTTCAGCTGGTCAGTAGGGGCAGAGGTCAGACTTCAATAAGAAAGAGCCACAGGAGTGAGGAAGTGGAACAGGTCCAAGGACAGAGGGAGCAGGAAAGGGCAGCCGGAAGTACAGGTGAGCCACAGGCAAGGCACATTTCTCTTTGAGTGGTTGAGAGGCAGGTACCTGAGTGGGAGCCTGAGGACACAGGTGGAAGGGGAGTGGGCAAGACAAAGGCCCAAAGAGCAGCATAGTAGAGGTTAGGGGATCCCCAGGCCAGAGCCATTGTCGGGATCAGGCCTGTCCCAGGAATTGGTGAAGGGTCTATTGTGTCATCAAAAGAGCTCTGGAATGAGAGTCCAAAGACCTGAATTCCAATCCCCATCCTACCCACCCAGGTAGCTCTCTGGCTTTGAGGTCAAGTACATTCTCTGAATCTCAGTTTCACCCTCTGTAAGATAGAAACAACTGGGCCTTCTCAGCCTGCCTCTGATTTGAAGCTCACATTTGGTAAAGGACTCATTATACTCTGGTAGCTGAAGGGAAGAACAAGACAGGTGCTCTCCACTTCATAGTGGAATTTTGCAAGGTACTTATAAACACATCACAAGTTGAAAATATCATAAGTCACAAATGCATGTAATACCCCTGACCTCTCTACACAGCACATTACAGACTGTTTGTCATTCCGATGGTGGAGCTGCCTGGGATCTAGCACATATCACCAGCCCTGTAATAGGTCAAAATTCAAAGTATGGCTCCCACTGAATTTGTATTGCTTTCTCACCATTGTTAAGTCTCAAAGTGGTAAATTGAACCACCATAAGTCAGGGATGTCTATAATGTGTGAAATGAGGGTTACAGGGCCATAAATCTGGCCATAATACAGGTCCTTTCACGAAAGGGGAGAGAGCAACCCCTGGTGGAGAAGGAGGGGAGGGCAAGAGTAGAGGGGAGAGCTGTTCTTGAAGAGCCCCAAGATCCTCTGCTGTTTCCCCAAAGGCAACACTACTCCTCCAATTTGCATCTCCAGAAGAGTTGGGATCCAGTTCCATCAAGTCAAGAGACAATTGTTGATCATCTACTATATGCAAATTCCTGTGTGGTGTGGTGGAGACAGTTTAATGAATCCGGTATATCAATGAGCCCCTATTCTGGGGGTGGTGGTGGCAATGAATCCCACAAAGGGTAATAGGGAAGATGCTTTAATGGTGGTACAAGCATAGGTTTAAGCAAAACAAGAACAAACCTCCAGGAGCCAGGGGAGAATGCAAGGACCTTGGGAAACAGTGTTTGACCTAGACCTTGATGAAGGCCTCCAATTGGCAAATTGTCTGAAGTTGAGGAGGAAACAGGCTCTGGCACAGTCCCAAGCATCCCATAAACTGTTCTTCATAGAGCACCCTTAATGGTGCTAGATGGGGCAGTGGTCCACTCAGGATGATGCTAGTCCCCACTCATTCTTCTTGCCAGGTCCCTGAAGAGTCCCATGAAAGGAATCCTACCTGAACACCCCTTAGAGAGGGAGACTAGAGACTCCTGGAAAGGCCCAAAGAGCAGCATGGTAGAGGTTAGGGGTCAGGCCTGTCCCAGGAATTGGTGAAGGGTCTATTGTGTCATCAAAAGAGCTCTGGAATGAGAGTCCAAAGACCTGAATTAAAATCCCCATCCTACCCACCAGGTAGCCCTCTGGCTACCTGGAGCCAAAGGCCACTGGAACCTGCCAAACTTCTGGGATCCCCCAGCCCAGCAACCTCTGGACAGTTGGCTCAATGGGAACTAGAGATTGCTGCTCCATGGGGCTGGCAGCTGGGATAGTGAGCCACACCCAGCCAGGTCTTATGTCAAGGCAGGAGGCAAAAGAGAGATGCCCCACCCCCGCCACTTGGGAATGCTGTCCCTCAGGACACTCATCTTTGGGAAACTATGTCATGGTTTGGAGAGAGGAAAAGACCTTGGACTGCATCTCTGCAGGCTCCTATGTGCCACTGGCCAGTGATACGGATTGCATGGGCAAGCATGTATAGGCAAGGCTAAATGATGACCTATGAGGACCATGACATTCCCTAGCAGGAGCTTAGAAACCTCAAGATGGAGAGGAAAGGCATCAAAATGTGTGGAGCACCTATTACACGTCACCATCTTTAGAGGTTAAGTAATTTGTATAGAATCTCCCAGCTGGGATTCAGGACTCAAGCAAAGTCTGATGTTAAGCCTTTGCTCTTTCTACCACAACATGTTCCCTCCGGGAGAGGTCAGGCCAGGTAGTCCCTTCCAGCTCCTGGATGCTAGATCTTATGGTTCTATGTGCAGATTGATTCCTCCTGCTTCTGCTACTGGCCTCCCCAGACTTTGCCTAGTCCCCATACATCACTTCACATAGGATGAGTTTGTTCCATTCTCTATTTTGCCCCTCTGGACAGGTGAAGAGAGAAGAGAATGAGGAGAAAAGAGGGGGACATGGAGGAAGGAAAGAGAGGAAGAGAAGGGGAGGAAGTAGGTCAGGAGTGGTTCCCACCTCCCCCTGGAAGCTCTGGAAATCCCCAGCAGCTGCTCCCCTCTCCTCTGTCTGGCCCTGAGCCAGCCCTGGACAGAGTGATGGGAGTTGGATGGGGAGAAAAGAGGGGTAGGGCCAACCATGGGGGGAACCCTTCCATCCCAGTGCCCACTCCACCAGCAATTCCAACCCCCATGAGAGATTCCAGACATACCCCCCTTTCAGGAAACCCTACATGCCAAAATCCACACATACCATACAGACGCATCAGGGAGGGCTCTTGCACTATAAAAGGATTCTTTGCTTTACAAGAGGGCTCAGCACATGGGAAACTTAAAATAGGAGCTTCCCCAGTGTCATGAAAAGCAGCTCTGATTTCCCAAGCACACCATACACACCACGTTGCCCGCACAATCAGAAAACACCAGCGGGCGCAGGGCTGGGGTCCTCCAGGGCCTTAAGCAAAGGAGCCTGGCACCTCTAAACTGCAGATTATCAGAGTCAACACCTGTGGGGCCTCATAATCCAGGGGGCAGGCTGGGGGAAGGCGGGGTTACTGTGCTCAGAGTTATCCTAGGACTTCTGGAAAGAACCCAGAGAGATCCTGGTGTGGTGGTGCACGCCTGTAATCCCAGCAGCTCAGGAGGCTGAGACTAGAGGATCAAAAGTTCAAAGCCAGTCTCAGCAATTTAGCAAAGCCCTAAGCAACTTAGCTAGGCCCTGTCTCAAAAAATAAGAAGGCCTGGGGATGTGGCTCAGTGGTTAAGCGTCCCCGGGTTCAATCCCTGGTACCAAAAAAAAAGGGGGGGGAGCATATGAGTATTTGCAAATAACCTGCATATCTACCCACATACTTTAAAAAAATTTTTTTTAATTGTAGATGGACATAATATCTTTATTTATTTTTATGCAGTGCTGAGGATCAAACCCAGGGCCTCACACATGCGAGACAGGTGCTCTACCACTGAGCTACAGTCCCAGTCCTGACCCACATACTTTTTTTTTTTTTTTGTACTGGGGATTGAACCCAGGGGCACTTAATCACTGAGCCACATCCCCACCCTTTTAAAAGAATTTATTTAGAGACAGGGTCTCATTGAGTTGCTTAGGGCCTCACTAATTTGCTGAGGCTGGCTTTGAACTCACAATCCTCTTGCCTTAGCCTCCCAAACCACTAGGGATTACAGATGTGTGCCACCAAACCCAGCTTCCTCCCATGTACTTTAAATAATCTCTATGGGCTGGGGATGTGGCTCAAGCGGTAGTGCGCTCCCCTGCCATGCGTGCGACCCAGGTTCGATCCTCAGCACCACATACCAACAAAAGATGTTGTGTACGCCGAGAACTAAAAAATAAATATTAAAAAAAAAATAATCTCTAGATTACTTATAAAACCTAATACAGCCCGGTGGAGCTTCCATACCTATAATCCTATGGATTTAGGAGGCTGCAGCAGGAGAATCACAAATTTGAGGCAGCCTCTGATATTTATCCAGGCCTTAACCAACTTGAGACCTTGTCTCAAAAAAAAAAAAAAAAAAAAGTGTCTAGAGATGTAGCTCACTGGGTTCAATCCCTATTTCCTAAATAAATAAATAAGCCTAACAAATGTATAAGTAGCTGTTGTATTGTTTATGACAATGGCCTGGGATTGTAGCTCAGTGGTAGAGCACTTGCCTACCACATGTGAGGCACTGAGTTCCATCCTCAACACCACATAAAAATAAATAAATAAAATAAAGGTATTATATTCATCTGCAACTAATTTTTCCCCCAGTACTGAGGATTGAAATCAGGGGCACTCGACCACTGAGCCACATCCCCAGCTCTATTTCTATTTTATTTAGAGACAGGGTCTCAATGAGTTGCTTAATGCCTTGCCATTGCTGAGTCTGGCTTTGAACTCATGATCCTCCTGCTTCAGCCTCCAGAACCGCTGGGATTACAGGCGTGCACCATTGCACCTGGCAACTAAAAATTTTTTTTCAGAAAAGATATAATGAGAGGGCTGGGGTTGTAGCTCAGTTGTTGAGCATTTGGGTTCTAACCTCAACACCACAAAAAAACAAATATATAAAATAAAGGTATTGTGTCTGTCTACAACTAAAAAAAATTTTTTAAAGATATGATGAGAAAGAAATTCTAATGTTCAGTACTGACATAATTTTTTACTAATATTTTCAATCTGCAGTTGGTTGAATCCATGGACACAGAATAGATGGAGACCCACTGTGTGTGATTTTGCACTGGAATCACTTCTGCATACATTCTAGCCATTTCTCATAACCTTACCTCATCCATACATACCAAAGTATGTAGATAATCAAAATCCTTCTTATTTTTTAAAACAAGGTAAAATTTACATGCAAGGAGTCAGGCATGGTGACCCACACCTGTAATCCTAGTCACTAGGGAGACTGAGGCAGGAGGATGGAAAGTTCAAGGTCAGTCTCATCAATTTAGTGAGGCTCTCAGCAAATTAGTGAGACCCTGTCTCAAAATAAAAAATAAAAAGGACTGGGCATATAGCCTAGTGGTAAAATAATCCTGGGTTAAATCCCTAGCACTTTAAAAAAAAAAAAAAAAAAAAAAGAACCTAGGCATAGCTGGCAGGGATTTCACAGCAATCTGGAAAGGGAATGCATATCCAAGGCCTCCTGGTAACTTTTTTTTTCTTTTTCTTTTCAGTACTGGGGATTAAACCCAGGGGATGCTCTAGCACTGAGCTACAGCTACATCCCCAGCCTTCCCCAGCCTTTTGTTTGTTTTTGTTTTTCTGAGACAGGGTCTCAAATTGCCCAAGATGGCCTCAAATTTGCCATTTCCCTGGGTCCCTGGGATTATAGGCCTGAGCCACTTTGCCTGATCTCCCAGAGATTCTTTTTTTTTTTTTTTTTTTTTTTGGTACTAGGGATTAAACTCAGGGGCTCAGGGGCACTCAACCACTGAGCCACATCCTCAGCCACATTTTATATCTTATTTAGAGACAGGATCTCATTGAGTTGTTTAATGCCTTTGCAGTTGCTGAGGCTGGATTTTTTTAATTAAAATATTTAATATTTGTAGTCAGACAAAATACCTTTATTTATTTACTTATTTATGTGTGTGTGGTGCTGAAGATCGAACCCAGGGCCTCACACATGCTAGGCAAGTACTCTACCGCTGAGCCACAACCCCAGCTCCAGCTGAGGCTGGATTTGAACTGGTGATTCTGCTGTCTCAGCCTCCCAAACAGCTGGGATTACAGGTGTGCACTGTCTCCCAGAGATTCTTGATGGAGCCAAAACAGGAGCTGGATGTCCTGACTTTCCTCTCAGTGGAGGGCTTGGGGTGCAGGCTTGGTCTGGTCTGTCCTGTGGGAAAGGAAAGTGACTGACTGCCAGGACAGGTAGGGAAGGCTGGTAAAGGCTAATGACGGGGCACATGGGCCCCTTAGCTGCAGGAGACAGGAAACAGTGGTGGCCCCTAGGCCTACTTTTTTTTTTTTCTTTTATTTTTAAATTTAGGTGAAGGTCACATAACATAAAATTAATTATTTTATAATAGGCAACTCAGAGGCATCTGGCACGCCCCACCCCTTGCTTTTGTGTGTTCCACTCAGATAATGAGGAATTGAGTCCCCTTTCCACTGCCAGGTCTAGTATTCCAAGGAGCTGCCACTGGTCATTTAAATTAATGACCAAGATGCCAAACAGGCCTGGAGACTAGAGCAGCCCACAACCCCACCCCAACCATCTCGCTCAACTCAGGGAAGATGCCCAGAACACTCATGCCTCCCTGGTGCCTCTCCCCAAGCCCCCAGAGTTTAGGATCACCCTATCCCCTGGCTCCTTACTATCATCCTATGCACAACTCCCTCTACCACTGTGTAGGAGGCCTGAGCTCTGGTGGGGAGGGGTCCCAGAGCCCAGGGAAACTGGCCACTAGTTTAGGCTAAGCAGCGCTCAAAGAGCTTGGGGCAAGGAAAGGAGGAGGTTGTGGGTCTGTTCAGCATTTAAAGGCACACCTAGTAACAGAAAAACCCATTTCATCACCCCAAATGCCACCCCAGTTTCCAAGTGGAAATTGAGAAGAAAGCAAGGCCACCCCAGGAGCAACAGCCAGATCACTCTGCCCCCTGTCATCTGCTGTCCTCCTACAGCAGGAGATTTCAAGCCAAGATAGATTCCCCCCCCCCCTTACCCCTGGGGACTGTCTGGGCTTGTCTTCAGAGATGAGAACTCTGACTGGGGGGGCCACTACGCCCAGCTCTGCACCCTTAGTGCCTGCATGAAAGAAAGGCAGCCCCCTCCTTGTTGGGACTGCAGTTGTGTATTTGGGGCGCATGAGAAGAGCCAGCCCACCCCATCTTCTCACTGCCATGAAATGGTGGCAGCAGCTGCTGCAGCTGCCGTAACTGGGAAGGAGGGAGCCTGGCTGGGAAAAGCCCCTTGATGTGGAGGGGGAGGGGCAGCTGTGTCTTGAGGTCTCACTGGGGGGTCTGGAGGGCAGCGCAGTTGTATGGCAGGTAGCCATCCCCCACCCGGTATCACCCTTCATTCTGATCACCCTTCATTCTGTAGAACCTGCACCCACCTCAAGCCCAGGTTCGGAGCGCAGGGGCTGGGACCTTCCCGAACGGGAATGGGAGCTTCTAAATGAGGGTGCTCTCTTTCTGGGAAGAGGGGGTGGGAAGTGCACCCTCTGCACGCGCCACCCTGAATGTCAGTGATGGGGGAATACACACCTGTGTGTGTGAGTGTGTATGCGTGTTCGCGCGCGCGCGCGCGTGTGTGTGTGTGTGTGTGTGTGTGTGTGTGTGTGTGTTCACCAGCTCCGTGTCACATCGGCCCCACCCAGAGCTCCCGCGCCCTAACCCCTCCCATGTGGCAGGGTCCCCTTGCTGTCGGCGCGCCCACCCTCACCCGGTCACAACACCCGCAGCCCTCTGCTCTCAGACAGACACCCACGCCCCGCGCGCGCTGACCTGCTCCATGCTGCGCCGGACTATGCCGTCGTCGCCGCGCTGGCCCCCGGGGGCGCAGGGGGCAGCGGCCCCTCCATGCGCCCTGGAGGGGCAGCTGCACCAGCGACCGCGCGCAAGAAGCGCCTGGTGGCAGCCGCCAGAGCCCCCTCCCGGCCCCGCCCCGCCAGCAGGCCCCGCCCCTCCGCCCGCCCCCTCCCCCACCCCGGGGCAGCCCCCCCCCCCCCACGCAGGAGCACACTTGCCCGCTCACACGCTGTCACTCACTCACATACTTGGGGTCATACACGCTCAGTCTCACACACAGTACACACACGACCTCATATGTCCAGAGCTCCTGCTGCCTCCACCCTTGTGCCTGTCTAGGGGGCAGGGGAGAGAAGACTCTCTTCAAGGGGAGCCCCTCTTCTTATTCCTGAGAGTCATCGGAGTCAGAAGGAACCCACCCTTCATTTTATAGGCGCCAGAAAGGGGCTTGTCCAAGGTCACCAAGTAGCTGGGTGGCAGAGCTGACCCCATGGCCCAGACCTACTGTCTCTTAGGTCACTTCAGAGGTTGTCTGGGAGAAGCAAGGCACACCCACAGCCGGGAACACAGGGAGACACTGTATGCCCTCCTGGGTGAAGCAAGGGGAGGGCTACTCCTTGTTGCCAGGGTCCAGCTTATATTCAAATGTGTTCTGAGGCTCTCGCCTGGGGGTGGGGAACAAGAACAGAGATTCCTGTCGCCCACCATTCCAGTCATGTGCCAAGCAGGAGGAGGACATGGACCTGTTGTTGATCCACTACTGGAGAAGGGGCATTTAAACCCCCAGATCCACCCCAGAGGAACCTGACCTGAGGATTGTGGGGCAACCTCTCTGATGAAGCCCAAGGAAGTGGCATCCCTGTCCCACCGACAGCTCCCAACAGGGTAGCTCCTGACTGCCCACTTCTCCTGTGTCCTGCCCCTGATAGGGCAGGGCAAAACTGAAAGGGGCATCACATGAACAGGCATGTGAGAGGCAGGCATGCTGCCCAGGGCAGAGGTGGAGTCTTCAGCCCTGGGGACGCCTGAGCTTTCAGGCCAGTGTTCAGGCTGGCATGAAGGTGGCCTCACCAGTTCTCACCAAGCCCTGGCCTCTTCTTTAGCCACCAGAGGGTGGGAGAGTTAAGATCCTCCGTGGGCCAGACAAAGGGGGCTTTATAGGCTGGGTGTGGGGGGGCAAGCTGGAGGCAGGAAGACAGGAATGTGGGCTCGAGGCCCCCAGCTCTCAGGAGGCTCATTTGGGGACTGAAGTTGGACTCCTCAGGTCCTTCCATGTTTTGGCTCTGTGAGGTATTGGCAGCTTTGCTCCTGGGACTACAGCCAAGAGTCCTAGAAGTCCCTCACACTTGGCCACCCCTGATGGGGATCCAGTGGGCACTGCCCATGCACTCCCTATTTTCCCCGCCCTCCTGGCTGCACCCTTTCTCAGCTCCCCTGCCTGCCCTCTAAGCAGCCTCATGCCCCCTGTTTGCTCCCCAAGGGCCCTGCTGGCTGCCTGGGGAGGGGATGGCAGACTTGGGTGGGGTCACAAGGCTATGGGGTCAATGGGGCCCTTTGTCCTTTCAGAGGAAGTCTGTTCTGAACTAAAGAGACTGGAGACAGAAGAGTGCCAGCCAGCAAGCATGTCTATCCCTCCCCTCCTCCCCCCAACTGGCCTCTTCCAGACCCTGGCAGAGCTGGGCCCTGGCTATGGAAGCCAGGCTCCATTCTTTCCCTTTGGCTTCCCTCTGGTTCTCTTTCTGTGCCTAGGAAGTGTAAGAAAACAGGAGGTGGCAACAGTAGCCACGTATGCTGAGCTCTGAAGTAGTTGCTGCATGGCAAAGCCTAAATTCTGGTTTTGGGCTTTGCAAGGTCAGGGACAGTCTGTCCTCACAGATGCTTAGCTGGTTCTCAGGACTAGACTCCTAATAGCCAAAACCATGGTGGCTGGATTGCTAAGCCCCAATACTATTTTATCAACATACCCTGAGGACCACCACAGGAAACTTCACAAGCAGAGTTCCTTTAAAGACGAGGAATGGATTTGAGTTCTTGAAACAGACCAAATATATTTTCCTTTCATGTGAAGAATAACTTTACTAATGGACTAAGCAATATTTCTCAAATATTTGGAAAAAATTAAGTGATGGGATCATTCATCATCTCCTGCCTTTGGTGTAGATGTGTGCAACCTTGCAGTACTTCCTCTTATGGAAGGCTGGACCCCCAATGAGCTCTTGCTTGTCTGTTCCTGACATAGACCAGGACTTGCAGCAATAGCACTGTCTCAGGTGGGAGAGTGGGGAACAGGGAGTGGCATCAGGGTTCAGCCCAGGTCACTTGATGTATATCTTATTTTACCTCATTGATAAAGTAAAAAAAAAGATACTCTTATCTCTTAATGAATGCCCTGGGCAAAGGCCCCTTTTAAAGAAAATGTCTAAGTCTGGTTACCATTGAATTTTCCAACCCTGTCTTGGTGAAGCTTCGAGTTACAAAAATTCAAATCCAAGGTGTGTCCTCAGAAAACTACAGCTGGGGCTGTAGCTCAGTGGTAGAGGGCCTGCTTCTCATGTGTGAGGCCCTGGGTTTGATCCTCAGCACCACATAAAAATAAATAAATAAAGATACTGTGTACATCTACAACTAAAAATAAATAAATAAAAAAAAGAAAACTTGGAATGGAACCACCACTTGATACACTTATCCCACTCCATGATACATTCCCCAAAGACTTAAAATCAGCATGCTACAGTGATGCAGCCACATCAATGTTTATAGCATCTCTTTTTTTAAAAAATTTTTAATATTTATTTTTTAGCTTTTGGCGGACACAACATCTTTGTTTGTATGTGGTGCTGAGGATCGAACCCGGGCCGCACACATGCCAGGCAAGCGCGCTACCGCTTGAGTCACATCCCCAGCCCTATAGCATCTCAATTCACAGTAGCTAAGCCATGGAACCAACATGTTGATGCCCTTCAACAAATGAATGAATAAAGAAAATGTTTCTTATATATATATATATATATATATATATATATATATATATATATATATATCTCCAAGGTCTGCCATTTGGTAGCTGTATGGTCTTGGGCAAGTGTTCTATGCTCTAGCTTCCTCTCTGTAAACCAGGAATGACAATAAGTGGGTAGAAAGTTATTGGTCCACATAAATGACCAACAGAAGTTAAATACCTTTCATAAAGGCTGAAGTAATTAATTTGTTGATTATTATTAGTTTCAAATCAGCAGGTGACAATTTCTGACCTTGTTACCCAATTCTGGGAGGCCATACCCTGGCTTCAACCAGGTGTTTCTCTGGGAGGAACACAGTGATGGAGGGCAGTCTCCAGCCTGGTTCTCCTCCCTGCCTCCCAGTCTCCTTCCCTCTGTTTGGGGAGCTGAGAGAGAGCCCTGGATAAGGCTGACAAATCCCGGGGTGCCATGGGTCTGGGAAGGGAGGAAGGAGGAGGATTACCCAGGAGGGAGTGAAGGCAATGAGAGGGAAGGGGGGCAGCAGGCTGTGGGCCCCACTCCTGCACCTGCTGCTCTGAGAACAAAGCCAACGATGATGCAATCCTGGCCGGGTGCAGCTGAGGCTGCCAGGCTGAGAGGGGAAGAGTGGGTGTCAGGGTGGGAAGGTCGGCGGGCAGCAGGGTGGACACAAGGTGCTGTGGATGCCTGATCCTGGATTAACAGCCCAACATGTGTCTCTTTCTGGTGGTTCCTAGCCTCCTTCCAAAGCCTCTCACACAGGGGCCAGACCCCTCCCCAAATAAGCACAGCCACCTTGGAAACAGGAGTGACATGATGCAATGAGGACATCACTGCAGGCAGCCTCCTCACAGGGTGGCACCTCCCTGCAGGGAGAAGGATGATGAGAAACCCAGACTAGAGCTGTCTGCGCGCCCCATCCCCCGCTGGCCTTGGACTGCAGGTCTCTATCCCTGCTCCTGTGGTCCTGGAGACAAAGGGCAAAATCTTCCGGAGAAATTGTATGCACAAAACGGTACATACTGATAGAATGAAATAGAACCAAAGGCCGACCTGAGCCAGCCTGGGTCCCCACGTATCCCACTATCAGTCGTCAAGCTAGCTAGCGGGGGCCGGGAGAGAGGATGGCATCCACCAGCCCCCCGGGTAGGGACGGCATGGGAGGGCCTGCCTAAGCTCTCTACTCTGCCAGGGAGCCTAGAGAACAAAGGTTTCCCCCTCTCCCTCCACCTGGAAAGAGGGGTCTTATCCCACCCAACAGGGCCAGGTGAAGAATGTGGGATGAGCCAGGATCCCGAGGGGGCAGGGCATATAGTGGGGCCTCAGAAGAGGACGGGAGATGCTGTTTATTTAAGCCTTGCCTCGCCCACCGCCCAGACCTGGAGAGACAGCTGGGTGGCCTAGCCCAGAGGACCGCTAGGTGGCAGGAGAGGCCCAAGGACTCATCGGCTCCACCCACTCGCCGTCAGCCCCAGCACCCGCCCTACCTGGCGGGACCTCCCCGAGCTCCTCCCTTCCTCCTAGAGCCAGCCCCTCTGCAGCCTCCAGGGAGCGGCTCCAGAAGTCTGGGCGTCCTCCCTCCTGCCTTTGGGAAAGCAGAAAGCTCTTGGTCGTTCTTTTCAAAAGACCTCTAATTACAACGCTCAGGATTATTGCTTGTGGCTGTTTATTGAGTGCTTAAGATGTACTGAGCATTTTGCAGGCATTATCTCACTTGCTCACACATGGAGCAGGTAATAATATTCTCCCCCCCTTTAAAGAGGAGAAAACAAATTTAAAAAAAAATCATCGAACTGCTGAAGATCACATAACCATGGGCTGGGGTTGTAGCTCAGTGGTGGAGCGCTTGCCTCGCATGTGTGAGGCACTGGGTTCTATTCTCAGCGCTGCGTTTAAATAAATAAAATAAAGGTCCATCGACACTTTAAAAAAATACTTAAAAAGAAAAATCACATAACCAGCTGGTAATGGAGCTGGAACCCCAAGTCCAGTAGCCAGCCAGTCCTGGGCCAGGTCCTCTCAGGGTATTGATAGGTGTAGGAGGAGCCCTGAATGCATCTGAGAAGTTTGCTGTCCTTACCACCTCCTCTTCCCACCCACCCCTGAGAGCCGAGGGTGGTGTCTCAGGTGTGAAAAAGTTGGCCAAGTGATTCAAACCATAAAGCTCCTGCCCTGAATGGGCACCACTGCACTGTATCCTACTGCCTCCTCCCCTTTCACAATACATTAAAATACTGGGTACTAGGTAGGGGTTGTGGCTCAGTGGTACAGTACTTGCAAGGCACTGGGTTCCATCCCCGGTACCATATAAAAAATAAAATAAAGGTATAAATAAAAAGAATAAAATAAATAAAATAAAATGCTGGGTACTTCCCTTGCCAGCATTGCCAAAAATCTTTACCATGTACATTCTCCATCCAATATAGTTGCCCCCACCTCACCCCCCCACTCAGGCCCAGAGTATTCCAGCCCAGAGGATCTTTCACCACTGCCTCCTCTCCTCCTGGTCTGGACCAAACACTCATGAGGCATCTTCCTGTGTGCTAGCCACAGTGCTGGACTAGGTGGTGGGCGGGGAATTACAGAGGTGAGCAAGAAACAGAGCCCACTTTCCCCTCTAATAGGAGTTTGTGTCTAAAATCAGGCTCATGCAACTTCTACATATAGCACCGCAATCAAAGAAATATTGGCCCCACATCCAGGAGAAAGCAATGTCTATCTCTTGCAAAAATCAACACCACTAGCTGTAACCCAGCTTAAAACAGCTACTCTCTCATTCTCCAGTTATGCTATCACCCCTCAATCTGCAGCTTAAAGGCACAGAGATAAAACCAATTTTCTCAGAAGGGGTAAGGGAAAAGCCAGGCCTTGACACCCATGGGATGAGCTAAGGAGTCAGGGATGTGAAGTGGAAGGGTGCCTGGGCTGAGTTCTCTTTATATACCAGGCTTCTGATAAATGAGAGCTCAGGAGGAAGCAGTGGGCATTTGCCATGACTTCTGGTCACTGGACAAAGCCTGCTGACTCTAGATCAGCAGTATCTTCCATCCAAAGGGCAGTGACAGTTCTGTTATCTTCTATGACACCAGGAGGAAGTGGTTCCCTCCCACCTCCAGAATATCTTGTTTCAGTTGTCTCCTATCATTCACACTCCTACTCCAACCACTGATTCAACCTTTTGAGAAAACCCTGTAGAAGACTGACATTTTGTGACTAAAAAAAATCCTGCCTTTATACAATCAAGTTATCCGGTATGCACTAGGTCCCGTGTCCTAAGTTCAAGGACTGGCTTGACTAGAGAACAAGGAAAATAAGCAACATTCCTGGGAAAGAGGGCTGATCCTATTTCCTCAACTCACCTACCATGAGGCACATCTTTTAAACTGTTCCAGGCTCTGGAGATAGGAGATAGATGAACAGGATACAGACTCTGTGTCTCCAGAGGTCACCGTGGTGCAAGCAGGTAGTGAACACATGGCTTCACAGTAAAAACAGCCATCTGTTTGGCTAGAAATGACTTGTGAAAAATTCCAGTGATCCTAGTGCAAGGCCTTGAAAGATGAGCGGGAATTATGCAGGCAGAGACAGTAACAGGTAAGGATCCTCCAGACAGAGAAAACAATCTGAAGGAAGTGGTTGAAGGGGTGGTTGAAGATCAGTCTGGGGGGTTTCTGGTCACACACTGCAGCATGTGTGGCAGGGAAAGGAAAAATAGCCTTGAAAGGCAGGCTGAGTTGATATGTTCTTCTTTAGGTCTTCTCTAGGTAAGATACTGAAGATTTTATCCTGAGGAAGTGACATAGCACATCTTCAGTTTTCAAGATCTTTTAAAAAGACTGCAAAGGGAAAGGAAGCAAGCAGACCAGTTGGGAAATTGCTGAAATTGTCTGGGTAAACAGGTGTGATGGTACCTGCTGTTAATCCCAGCAACTAGGGAGGCTGAGGAAGGAGGATCATGAATTCTAAGACAGCCTCGGCAATTTAGTGAGGACTTAAGCAACTTAGCGAGACTATCTCTAAATATAAAAATAAAAAGGGCCAGGGATGTGGCTCAGTGTTTAAGTACCCCAGGTTCAATTCCCTGTACCAAGGGGTGGGGGAAGGATTGCTCAAATAAGGATATGGTAATGAAGCAGCTTCAATAAAGATCCATGCATAGCATAACCCTGCACAAATCCTCTTGAAAATCACTCAGGAAAGGGCCCCATTAGAGATCAATAATAACCCAGTAGGGCCTTTCCTGAGCTGGAATGAACTCTTGTGCCTTTGACAAGCCTCATGGGAAAACAGTCTGCTTCAAAAACCATGTGGCACAAATATGCATCAGAATCACTACCCAGAAGATGCTCACACTAGCCAGGCATGGTGGTGCTCACCTGTAATCTCAGCAGCTCAGGAGGCTGAGGCAGGAGGATTGTGAGTTCAGCCAGTCTCAGCAACTTAGAGAGAACCTGACTCAAAATAAAATATTAAAAAAAGGGCTTGGGATGTGGCTCAGTAGTTAAGAACCCCTGCATTCAATCTCCAGTACAATAAATAAATAAATAAATAATAAAAATGTTCATACTATGAGGGGTTGAAAGCAACTAAGAACATCTCATCTTCAATCATGGGAACATGGAATGGAGAGGGAAATCTTCTACACCATTATTTGCCATGTGCTTATAAGTATGTATGTGCATGAGCCTCAACTATAGAGATGAGATAGAAGTGCATTTGTGATAGAATAAAAATGATGAAGACTTGGGGTTGGGGCTCAGTAGTAGAATGCTTGCCTAGCATGTGTGAGGCACTGGGTTTGATCCTCAGCACCACATATAAAATAAAGATCCATTGACCACTAAAAAAAAATTTATAAAAAAAGTGGTGTTGGGCCAGGAGTGGTGGTGGATAACCTGTAATTCCAGCAACTCAGGGTGAGTTTTTAATATAAAAAGTCTGTCTTTAAATAAAATATAAGAAATGAGCTGGGGATGTTGTTCAGTGATTAAGCGCCCCGGGTTCAATTCCTGGTGCCAAAACAAAAAAAGGTAGTTAGAAGGCACAGGTGGGGAACACAAGAAATGAAGGTGGTTTCAAGGTGGGGTAGCGGTGAAGAAGGCAGAAGTGGGTAACTTGGCCTACTGTTTCTCTAAAGATTGCTCATCCTATGGGTTTTATGTCTCAAGTTCAACTAGTACCGAACTAGTCAAACAAATCCAACAGTCCTCACTAATATGAATGATGCCAAGTGGAAATGATATAAACCAACATCTTTATTTGCAAGACTGTACACACTACTCTTGACTGATGGCATCTGCTAGGTCCAGGTACTGCTAGCAAGGATCCCTTGTGATAAACTGCCTGCTCCAAATGGCTGCTATTTCTATACCTGATACCAAGTGAAACATTTTCTCTTGTAATGTTTTTCACACTTCACTGAAGCACTTATTGAAGAGGGAAGAAAACTTTATCAAGAAGTGTTCTCATATAAGGACTATCAGAATTGACAGGATTCTGTTTCATCCTAACATGGGGTTGTGATTTGGGAACGAGGTGACTGGGGCTTCTGATAAGTCTTGAAAAATACAACTTCACACACAGAGTTTCATCTTGCTCAGCATGCTTCAAATGCAGCAGGGAACTTGCAGACCATTTACAAAAATGCATCAAGGTGGTACACTGGCCCTGTAGGCAGGGAACCTGAAGACAAAGTCCAGGTGGGAAAATGAAGACAGGCAATCTGAGTGGTTCCAAGTACATACTGGTATAAACCAGAGGAACATGCCAGATCCGTGAGGGAATGAGCTAGAAAGACAGTAGGAGGGATGCAGTTTAAAGTTTTGAAAAATCTTGTTGGCCAGACTTGATAATGCCAGGAATAACTCCAAACTCCCATGGAAAAATGTGAAGTTGCCCTGGGTAGAGCCCAGCCCACTGCTTACCCAAGGCAAGAAGGCACTTGCCCAGAGAGCTCTCTGGAATTCTCTTGCACTTCTTTTTTTAAAATTTTTTTAGTTGTTGATAGACCTTTATTTTATTTATTTATATGTGGTGCTGAGGAGTCAAACCCAGTGCCTCACACATGCCAGGCAAGTGCTACTGCTGAGAATCAGCCCCAGCCCTCTCTTATACTTCTTAAGGGAGAAGACAGCTTTGAGCAATGGCCAAAAACTTCAGAAATTTTTTAACATCTCTAGTTCAGATAAGCTCAGCACTACTCAGCTAAGATCACAGGAAGCTCCCACTCCTGCCATTTCTTGGGGGTGGGTGAGGAGTCCTAAGATGGGCAAGGGATTGAAAAACACAGACCCAAATAACATGAGATAATTTCTAAACATTTTTATTTTAAATCTCTTTTCTCCCCTCCCCAAAAAGACATGGGTCGGTACAGCAATCATAAAAAGGAGATACAAACACAAGAGTCAAATGTCTCCCGCACTGACACTTACAAAAAACTGGGAATTGTACATGGGATTTCCAAACAGGACCTGCAGCAGCTACTAATGTCCCTTTACAAGAGTCAAACATGCCTATTAATACAGTATATACAGACACCTCATTCTGGAACTAATCTACAGGGACTTCCCAACACCCACCCCCTCTATCCCCAGAAAAATACCAAAACACACCCAAAGTGCATTTGTTTTGTTTATATCAAAACAGCTTTCCCTCTCCCCATCCCACCCTCAAACCCTCCCACCCAATTTAAGATTGGCCTGCAAGTCTATTTTAACCATTTAGTCATTTTTTATATTTATGAAAATAAATTATACAGCAACTATTTTAATAAATTAAGCACAAAAAGGGAGAGAAAAGGAGGAAAACCAAATGGGAAGACAAAAGCCAGGCCACACTTTGGCTTGGAGGAGGGCAGGGGTGGCTTAAGAGGACAGAGTGGTTGCAGGGGTGTCTGGTGAAAAATTGGCAACCACAAGAGCCCAGAATGACACCCCTCTTGAGTTTCTTAAAAACAACCAAAAAGTATAGCAGTGGTTGTGCCATGGGCAGCACCAATTTGGGGCACCCCAACGACCGGCCTACCCAGAGCGGTGCCTTGGTCCTCCCTCAACAGAGCACCAGGGATGGAGTCATCAGACCAGCCTGCCCGCTCCACCTGAACTGGTTAGGGAGCTGAGGACGCAGCTCTGAGCGCAGCTGTGTGTGCAGCACACGATCACCCTGGGTTCTGACGAGGAGTGTCCCGTTTTCCTCACACACTATCTCCAGGAGCAACTTCAATCGCAGTCCAGCTGCAACCAGACATTCATGTCTTCCCATCATGGCTGGCTGCCTTTTGCCTGCCCCTTGATGCTCCTTGATGTTCTGGAGGAGGGGGTAGGAGAGGGGAAGGGAGCAGTTCCAGGTACCCTCTAAAACCCTCTGAAGATGAAATGGGAGTGAAGGCATGTCACACACTTAGCATGCAGGACTGGCTTCCCGGGAGGTAGATGAGAGTGGGAAGGGGGAAGGTACAAAAAGGACAGAAAAGGAGACAGGAAGAAATTAGGTGACACCTATCAGGAAGGCCAATCAATGAAAAGGACAAAGATGATATGAAATTTGCATGTGAATAAAGGTCCTTCTCTGACAGATTAGAGAATCAATATATTAAATGCGACTTATTCCTGTTTCTTAACCGCAGTACCCGAGTCCCCAGTGCCTGTCTCTGTAGTTCAACCCCATCTCACTACCCCCAAGACTTTGTTCTTCATTTGCTCAAGCCCTCCTGTCATTTTGGGCTGAGCATGAAGCCTCCAGTGCCAAAACAGAATATGTCACAGGGACGTGCAGACTTGACCTTTGAGGTCCAATAATCCTAAAGCTATCATAGTGGGGCAATTTTTTCTTTTTTTTTTTTTCTTTTTTAATAAAAAAGGTTTTACTCCCCAGGAGCAAATAAATCATTTTGAACTACTGATAAACACTGCTGCAGTGAAAAGAAAGATGGCTACATGTATGCAATAGCACAATTCAGTGTAAGAACAGCTGTGTTGACGATTAGAGATAAAAACTACTTATCCACCCCCCACCAACCCAAACCAAGAGGATTCCCATAGGGAAAATGTCTAATTCAAAAGCTCCTCCCCTATGCACAGGGGGCATGTCATTCTCTTAGAAGTGGAAAACAAATCCCAGCCTCCTCCAGTGGATATGCTTGCAACACCCGGACTGGTGACAAGACTTGGGCAAATGAAGACACACACTCACACTCAAACAGACTTGTAGACTTCCCTCTAAGAGCCACAGAGCTACATCTTGGAGCCTGGTTCTCTAAATTCCAGGCTCAAAAGCTAAGGAAGAGGAAACAGGGAAGGGAAAGATCTCACCTTGGGGGTTTGAAAGCTCCTCCTATCCACATTTCCTGCTGAGTTAGGGTGCTTAATAGGCTATACTCTGCTGGGGGCTCAGGGATGAGGGCTGAAAAGGCTGGCTCACCAGGGCACTTCCAGCTTTCCAGTTTCTTATACCTGGATCTGGGTACTCTGACCACTCCTGACCCCCCCAATCCTCCTGGGGTATACACTGGAGGAGTGTGTGCAGCTATCTCCACGTCACTCCCAAACTCAATAAGAGCCTTACACAATCAGCCCAAGTGAAAATTAGGAAAGGCGGCAGGAGGAGGAACCTCAGAGGCAATTCCCTGCCAAATCTCTCTCCTCAGGGACTGGCATAAACATACACGGCTCCCACTGCAGGATGCTACATTCTCTTCATCTTCACAGGTGGGGCACCAGGCCAAGGCTATTGTCAATGGTCCTAAGCTCCTTAAGGGCCAGTGACAGGCATTTATCTAGCCCCCCACACTAAAGTGCCACCCTCCTACTCCTGTGCTCTCAACATAGCACACGTATTTCAAGTAATGGCAGGTTGTAGCAGTAGTTGTCACTAGCTCACATTGGCTCACACCTGTCCTGAGGAAGATTACAGCAGATCAGTCATAAATAGGTGAAAGTCACACAAGCAGGGCCTGAGGATACTAACATCAAACAACTTAGAAATCAACAGTGGGTCCCTAGAGAAGAGAGCCTTTCCCAGTTTGTGACTTTAATTTGTAACAACCAGAAAGGAATGAGTTCCTTCTTTTCAGTGCATTTCAATTAGTAGTGCACAGCACTGGCAAAGAGTGAAGGCCAAGTACTGGCCACTAGCCCTGCTCCTGCTCCCTCTGCTCTGCTGACTCTTTAGCCAGCATGCACTTGTCACTGCCCCAGATGCCACCCTCATTCCTTGCCTAACTTGCTCTACACAAGGTCACCCTTACAGCTGTCAAATACCCATGCATGGTGGAGACTCTTGTGCAGTTTTGTTTTGCAGCCCAATCTATTGAAGAAGGATCAGTCTATAGTCTGAGAGTGCCTAAGCACAGATGGACCATGGACAGAGTTCAATACTTTTCCAAGGAGGACAGAGAAGGTGGGTGGTGAGGTGAGGCCATTCATAGCTGGTTTGATTTTTTACCTGAGTGTATGAATTATCCAGTGGAAACCCCAGCACCATAGTGGGTATAGGGGCTCTGCTTCCCTCACAGGGCCTGAGCTGACAAGAATAGTGAGGTCCTGGGCAATGTACAGGCACCCTGCCAACTTTTGGCTTTGACTTCTAACCTCATCATTATAATCTCTCAGTTTCCAGACCTATCTGAAGATTATGAAGTTTCAGTCCCGACCACTGCACTGAAATAGGGTTTTTTAATGTCGTTGCTCCGAGTAGGGCTACGCACTATTCAGTACACGCCACACAGACTGCTGTTTCCTTGCTTTTGTTCATGTGTTTCTTTTCTCATGGTACTGCCCCCGCCTACAACCCAAAGCCTCACTGCCACAGAGCTTTCCTAGACCATCTGGTCTCCCCCGAACTCACCCACTCTGCACGTGATGATTCTCTGCCACAATGAGTCGCTCTCCAGTTGCTTCATGTGTGGCAGTTACCTGAAAGCTCTCTTAGGTAAGGATCATGTCTTCTACCTCTTATGTTTTCCACAGTATCTAGCCCAGAGCCACATACACTCTAATTTTAAAAAAATTATTAATAATAACGAGTGGCTAAAATGACAGAAAAACAATCCCAGGCAGTTGCATATTAGCCACTCAAAGAACATCAATGGATTCCAGACTTCAGGCTCTACAATGGAGTGACTGTTTTTATAAGATGGAGAGTGACTTTACCCTCCAGAGGCAAGACTCTGGAGGTTTAGTTGAACTCTGGGATCCCAATCTTATTTAGTTAGTAATACTTCCCTGGAGGCCAAAGAAAAAAGGTATACCACAGGACATATCAGAAATAGGAGAGGTTTGTGCTGCAAAGCTCACTTTTGGGCTCATTTCTTTATGGCCAGGTAATGATTCAAGTTTCCCCTATATTCAGCTACAAGAAGGAAGACTGGACATTCTATGCAGGGTATAAGGTCAAAGGCCAGTGCTTCCAAATGAGGCGGTCCTATAAATTACTAAGACACTGGAGTCTCATCCCAAACTATCAGCAGACCACAAACCTGACAATGTGATTTATCTTGTGAGCTGAAGCAGAAATAAGCACAGGGGACCCACATTTGGTGGAACACTTCCTGTAGAAGAGTAATAAGACCCAACAGCTCAACTATGCTATGACATCTCAATAGCAAACCTCTCCATAGAATAACTGGAGGAAAGCAAACTCACAATGTTTTATGATTTGACAATGATCAGGTGCAAAAAACTTAAAGACAACTGAAAAGTACTGAGTTTTTCTCCTTCCCCTTCCATATTCACCTAGAAAACAGGCAATTCTCAAATTAGCATCTGACAAGACTTCCCAAAGAATGGAGGGCAAAGGAAACTGACTCAGGAAATGTCTGGGTTGCTAGAATGAATGCAGGAAAATGAAGAAGCCCTTGCTACCTCCCGTCATAGAAGTGGCACGACAATGATAAACCTAAAAACACAAGATATGACGCTCTCTTCCCCTGAACTAAGAAAATCCCATTAAGGCTGGTACATTCAAGGTTTCTTCTAAGAAGAGCACAATAGCTTTGCTTCTCACCTTCCTCCACATTCCCTCTCACTCTCTGACAGACATATGGAGGTAATGCTGACTCCTAAATCGTAGATAGAGTTTTCCATGAAGAATCTGGAAGCATGCTCCATTAAACACGGAATGACTCCATGACTAGAGCTCTGAACTACTCAGGTGATGAGAAACACTATTTTCTTGACAGCTGGTGAAAGCAATAGGAATGATGTTCCCATGACTGGAGTGAAATGTACAATTACCTCAGAGGAAGGGACTAAGGAGGGTGAAGGGAGAACAGGGTTAACTTCAGGTCTTAGAGCTTAAGGAATTAAGTAAAACAAAATAAATATAGCTTCCAAGAGAGGTGATTCTGAAGTTAGGTTCCTAAACCCTAAAAAGGAAAGGATGTAGGGAGTCACTACTTCCTCTAGCAAAGGCCATTTGCCAGTTTTTATCCAACATTCTTTTCTTCCAGACTACCTGCCCTCCTTTCTCTCCTACTAAAGCTAACAATGAGAAGCAGATTCTCCTCCCTTCCAGCTTCTAATCCTGTTTGCACTTCTCTGGCTTCACCTCCATAATGCAAAGTCCATGGTGAAGACCCTAACTCTACCTTTGGCACCAACTGAATGTAAATGGTGCCTCCTTTCCTCCCTGCCCTTCTTTGGACCTGCTCACCCTTCACACCACTTCCAAAACCCAGCTGCCTTCAAGGTGAGTTTTCCATACTGAGAAATGCAAATATTGAAAACAAAACTTCTGAAAACAAACAGTGTTGAGACTTCTTCCAGTTTTTCAAAGAGCTCATCTAGTTCTGGGATACCATGGGTGGATATGAATGGTGGAGTCCTCAACTCAGACTCTGGTTGTGTGCTTCTTCCAAGCCCCAGGGGCTGCAGGAGAAACCATAGTCTTTGAACATAGAATCCCAAACCTTCCTATTCTTCTTTTCATGGTAGCTTCAATTGGTTCTTCAAACTGGAGCTTGGTAACCAAATGCCTAGGTGAAAAAAAAAAAAAAAAAAAAAAATATATATATATATATTAGACCAGTTCAACAGAGTAGAACCCAGATAGAACAAAAGACCTAGCTGCTAGAGGTGGAGAAGCATATCTCAAAAGGAGAGTAGTCACAGAGCTTGCCTATAGTCCTAACTGCTCAGGAGGCTGATATGGGAGACCAGTTGAACCCAGGAGTTCAAGACGAGCCTGGGCAACATAGCAAGACCCCGTCTCAAAAAAATAAAAAAACAGAAAAAGGAAAACGAAGCCTGGATAGCCAAATGCTTCCACACATATCTGGCTGAGAATGTGATAATGGTACTGTTAAAAGGATCTTAGAAGCCCATGACTTGATTGCCAAAATAGATGTTTTTTTTTTGATTGGGGACTGAACTCAGGGGTGCTCGACCACTGAGCCACATCCCCAGCCCTATTTTGTATTTTATTTAGAGACAGGGTCTCACTGAATTGCTTAGTGCCTTGCTGTTGCTGAGACTGGTTTTGAACTCATGATCCTCCTGCCTTCAAGGTGAGTTTTCCACACAGAGAAATGATAATCTCAGAATGATAATAATCCCAGAGGCTTGGGAGGCCTCTGGGATTATAGGCATGTGCCACTGTGCCCAGCTTTTTTTTTTTTAATTAGTATTTTTTTTAAATATTTATTTTTTGGTTAGACACAATACCTTTATTTGTTTATTTGGTTTTTTTTTATGTGGTGTTGAGGATCAAACCCAGGGTCTCGCGCATGCTAGGAGAGCACTCTACCGCTGAGCCACAACCCCAGCCCCAGCTTTTTTTTTTTTAAAACAGTGCTGGGGATCAAACTAAGAGCTTTGAGCATGCTGCTAGGAAAGTGCTCTACCACTAGGCTATATCCCCAGCCTACTAGGTTCTTTCTCTAGGTTAATTGTAGGCTTATTTGCTTTAGGTTAATCATATTTCTGGTCCTCTCAGTTACTTTCTGTAGGATGAATTCAGAGTCCTCCACTGCCATGAGGCCTTTCTCTGATTGAGCTCCTATTTATGTGGGTTCTTCCTAGGACATAACACTCACAGAATTGGTGCTTTTTGCTGAAGGGTTCTATTACCCTTCAGCAGAGCAGTCACAGAGGTGGACTCCCATGTTCTAAACTACCTTCCCACCCCATTCTCTTTTTTTTTTTTTTTAAAGAGAGAGGAAGGGGGGGGAGAGAGAGTTTTTATTTATTTATTTTAGTTTTTTTCGGCGGACACAACATCTCTTGTTTGCACGTGGTGCTGAGGATCGAACCCGGGCCGCACGCATGCCAGGCGAGCGTGCTACCGCTTGAGCCACATCCCCAGCCCCCCCACCCCATTCTTGACTGCAAAGCCACCACAAGGTTCTAGACATCAGAGCACTTGGATACATTTTAGGAGTTACTTCCAAAGCATACAGTCTGTATAATAGAAGATATGCATTATGGTTTGGATCTTTAATATCCCCCACAGGTCATGTGTTAAAAGCTTTGGTCACCAGCCTGTGGCACTATTTGAGGTGGGACCTAGAAGGAAATTAGGTCATTGGGGGGGTGGCTTTGAAAGGTATATTGGGACTCTAACCCCTTTCTCTTTTTGCTTCCCGCCACCATGAGGTAAGCAGCTTTGCTCTACCACGCATTCTCTCCATAGCTCCAAAAGCAACAGAGCCAACTAACTTTGAATGGAAACCTCTGAAATTACTTAAGTTGTTCATCTCAAATATGTTGTCAGAGTGACAGAAAGCTAACACAGTATGATAAAGGAATGTACACAGAATCCAGGATTCCTTAAAACTCTGCAGCCTCTCAGAGTCTCCATTTCTTGGTCTCTCTTAGTCATCCCTTCTCCCTATTAATCCCTGTTAGCCTGGCTCACATGCTTTCCCATAGCAGCGCAGGATCTGGGATTTCTGGAGCAAAGAGAAGACAAAGCTAGGCTGACCTCAGTCATGGCTAAAGAAAATCCATGGGGGACTGGGCATGTGGCTCAAGCGTTAGCGCGTTCGCCTGGCATGCGCGGGGCGCTGGGTTCGATCTTCAGCACCACATAAAAATAAAATAAAGATGTTATGTCCACCGAAAACTAAAAAATAAATATTAAAAATTCTCTCTCTCTCTCTCTCTTATCATGTGTTTGAGACCAAGCTTAGCAATTTAATGGGACCTTCAGCTCTGAGCAAAACCCTGTCTCAAAATAATGAGAATGTATGGGCTAGGGATGTGGCTCAAGCGGTAGAGCGCTCGCCTGGCATGCGTGTGGCCCGGGTTCGATCCTCAGCACCACATACAAACAAAGGTGTTGTGTCTGCCGAGAACTGAAAAATAAATATTAAAAAATTCTCTCTCTCCTCTCTCTCTTAAAAAAAAAAAATAATAATGAGAATGTAGCTCAGTGTAGTATGCCCCTGGGTTCAATTCCCAGTACCAACCAACCAACCAACCAAACAAACAAAAAGAAACAACACCCTACAGTAAGAGGAAAAACATTGTGAACTGGAAGAAGATAATAGAACGTGAACTCTTACTCTTAGCCAGCACCACCAGAATTAGCTCACTGCAAGTCTGTTCCCTACTTGCCTTAACTTTTTAGTGTAACTTAAAAGACAAATTAGAATTCACATGCACAAACCAATATTTCAAGACATTTCATGAGAAAATAAAAGAGTAGAGAACTCAGTGTAGCAATGATAGAATAGCCTCTTAGAAAAATGAATTCCTCAGTTAATTCATTTAATTTATTCTCTTCAGCAATTTACTTTGCAGTGGCCCAAAGAGGACTTCAAATAGAAGGGCAGGATGTTTTTCCTCATTCCCATATCACACCGTGAGACTAGGTGGAGTTCTCGCTGAAGTGTGTGCCCATTACAATGAAAGGCATGTTTATATTCCCTTTGATGAAGTTTTCTTCCCCTTTGTTTTCCTGCTTCGTTTCCTACCTTGTATTGTTTGTAAGGAGATAGGCAAGACAAGTATGAGAGAAGGCTGCATTTAGCTACAACGGTGTGTCCTCCTCACTTATATTCTGTAATTAGCTGGCATGTTGCTTGGCAAATATTCTTTAAGCCTTTCATGTTTGTCTGCATTTCTCCCAAATGGAGCATGTGCCCCCTTGGGGAGGTCATCTATCAGATTTGGTAATACTATGGGCAGATGCCTAGATCAGGGGTATCACATGGGGAACTGCCAGAGAGGGGCAAGTATAAGGTTCAACGCATGGTAACTGCCCAAGGCTGAACATTAACACAGAGAGGTCCTACCCTTGGTGGTGACCAGCAGGGGGCCCCTCGCTACGTGGAGGGTTCCATGTCTTGCTTCTGTTTGGAAATGAGCTGCGCTTCCTTTAGAGACAAGTATACCTCTTCCTGAGGATCATAGTAGTAGAACTTTCGAATATAAGAGATCAGAGGTCTGTCAAAAAAAAAAAACAAGAAGGACACATATAGTGTTAATTGTACATAATGTTCTTATGAATGCTAGGCAAGCACTCTTCTACCTCTGAGCCAGCCCTGACTCCCTTACTCTTACCATTCCCACTGTACTCTTCAAAGAGCCTGCAGAGGGCCTTTTGGCCACAGTATAATAATTCTAGAATTAGGTGTTAAAATACTGCAAAGGTGAAAGGATATGCCTATAAATATTTTATGCCAATGTCTGCCTGTGTAAGCAGCCTGCAGGTATGACTGACATTTGTAATTTACCCCCCACCCCTTCCTGCCCCAATCCTATGTCCCCATTGTACTTAGGCAGTGGGAGATCCGGGATATGATCTATCCGAACGAGTTGTCGGATCCGGAATCTGCAAAGGTGCTGGAGGGATTTGACATTGCTGAATCGGGACACTGGATAGAGCAGCTGGACTGGAGTTGGTGGCAATCCTTCAGGAATGAAAACAAAAGGAAATATTCAGAGGGAACAATGCAGCTGACAACAATTTCCTCATGAAAAGAATCCAGGGAAGGGAAATGGTGCTTCTTTATAGTTCATATATGTATTGTGCAAAAGTAGTTCAGTTACAAAAGGACCATGGATTTTCATTTGCAGAAGCAGCACTCCCATATTTCACATTGAAAGGGATTTATTCTCCCTCCTGAAGGTCTCCCCAGTATCATTCCCCACCCCCCAATACTGGAAATTGAACCTAGGGGCACTGTACCCTGAGCTACATCCCTAGCCTATTCTATTTTTTGAGACATGGTCTTGCTAAGTTGCCCAAGATGGCCTAGAACTTGCCATCCTCCTGCCTTAGCTTCCCAAATCTCTAGGATTACAAACATGCACTACTGTGCCCAGCTTCCCCAACATAACAGTTGAGTGCCTTGCTCCACAGAATAGTCCAGTGAATAATGTCAAGCTAGAGACTTTGCCTAGGGCCTAGTGCCAATCTCAGGCCTAATGATCTCAGTGAATGGCAAGGAACAAAATCCTCCCCACTGGGAACTGGAGATACTTATTCAGCATTATCTAGCAGTACCCTGGTGAGAACTTAGACTGTTCCGAAGTGCTATGGTTTGGATATGGTTTGTTACACACCAAAGGGTCATGTGTCAGAAGCTTGGACCCTCTGTGGCAATGACAGGTAGAGTGGTAGAATCTTTAAAAGAAGGGGCCCAGTAGAAAATGATTACATCATGGGGCTCCACTCTTAGAAGGAATTGGTCTCCCAGGAGTGGGTCAGGTTTTTAGGGAATGATTATTTCCTTTAAGAACAGGCATCTTGCCGGGCATGGTAATGCATGCTTGTAATCCCAGAAGCTTGGGAGGTTGAGGCAAGAGGATTGTAAGTTCCAAGTCAGCCTCAGCAATTTAGCGAGGCCCTTACTAAGGAGATCCTGTTTCAAAGTTAAAAATGGAAAAAAGGGGCTGGGGATGTGGCTCAAGCGGTAGCGCGCTTGCCTGGCATGTGTGCGGCCTGGGTTCGATCCTCAGCACCACACACCAACAAAGATGTTGTGTCCACCGAGAACTAAAAAATAAATATTAAAAAAAAATTTCTCTCTCTCTCTCTCCTCTCTCACTCTCTCTTTAAAAAAAAAAAATGGAAAAAAGGTGGGGTGCTGGGGATGTGGCTCAGTGGTTAAGCACCTCTGGGTTCAATCACTGATACAAAACAAAACAAAAACAAAAAAAACAGCACCTCCCCTGAACCCCTCTTCTGCACTCACTCCTGCCACTATCATGGCATCTGTTACTACAATGCCATCTACCATGAGGCTTTCACCAGAGCCAAAAAGATGCATACCATAATCTTAAAACAATGAGCTAAATAAACTTTTATTTATGAAAACACAGACTCAGGTATTTTGTTACAGCCACAGAAAATAGACTAAGACAAGAGAGGTCCCCACTTAATTCCTGCTGGTAGTGGAGAGACTGATAAGTAGAAAGCAACAACTGGGATTAAATATCACAGGCCTATTACTTCAGCCATTTACTTCATGACAGGACAATCAATTTTAGCCAACTTTAATTCCCCACCATCACTCCCCTTTCTGCTTCTAAAGAGTTAACAGAAAGAGGAAAAAAGGAGGAAGATGTTTTTAAAAGAACAGCAACAGGCTGGAGACATAGCTCGGTTGGTAGAGTGCTTGCCTAAGTTCAATCCCCAGCACCACAAAAAAAAAAAAAAAAAGAGAGAGCTCGGTTGGTAGAGTGCTTGCCTAAGTTCAATCCCCAGCACCACAAAAAAAAAAAAAAAAAGAGAGAGAGAACAACAACTCCTGTAGTATGGGAAAGTTGAAATTAGTGCTACTTAGTGCAAAAGCACTGGGTGACCAACACCAGCCAGGCCCAATGGGAGCACCACACCCTAAGCTAGCAGCAGGCACTATGTTGGGGAATCTCAGCCTTCAGTGGGTTATACCACATAACAGACACCTCTACCCAGAATGGCGGAGACACTGAAACAGGTTCAAAGGAACTAAGAATATCTTGGTTTCAATAAACAAAGGGACCATACTAGATAAACAAGCAAACTATTGTGAGAAAGAATCAGAAATGAAAAACATTTTCTCAGTCATTGTTATATCAAAAGAAATTCCGTGGACATAACTGTTTGGAAAAGAAAATATCCACTACTATTGGGGCTTAGTTTCATACCATTTATATATTTTATTTAAAGGCATGAGAAGAAGAAAGGCTCACGACTGTCTCCCAAAAGCCTTTCTATGGTTGCTGACAACTGACATTTTCAATAAACAAAACCAACCATACTATACTATTACTAAGCAAGTAGACTTACCTTTAAAAACATTTAACTCAAAACTATACTTAAAAGCTAGGAGTGAGGCATATGCTTATAATCCTAGAGACTCAGGAGGCTGAGGCAGGAGGATTATGAATTCCAGGCCAGCCTCAGCAACTTAGCAAGATCCTTTATTTTTTATTTCAAAAATAAAAAGGACTGGGATGTAGCTGTGGTAGAGCACCACTGAGTTTAATCCCTAGTACTGAAAAAAAGAAACCAAATCTATACTTAAGAGACAGAGTTGGGCGTAGTGGAGCACACCTGTAATCCCAATGGCTCAGGAGGCTGAGACAGGAGGATCACGAGTTCAAAGCCAGCCTCAGCAATGGTGAGGCACTAAGCAACACATTGAGACCCTGTCTAAATAAAATACAAAACAGGGCTGGGGATGTGGCTCAGTGGTCAAGTGCCTCCAAGTTCAATCCATTCTACCTATGAAGAAACTGAGGCTCACTGAGCTTAGAGATCTTGCTCATGGTACAGAACCAATAAAAATGGCCTGCCTTGAACACCTGTTCTATCTAAGGAAGAGTTGGCGGTGGTTCTGCCACAGCCCAGGGAACCTCTTGAAGGGGTTCTCCAGGACTGTCCTTAGAGAGCCTGCCCCTCTGACAGGTAGTCCAGGACAATTATAGCACTGTTTCATGAATGTTCTAGTCTCTTCCCGATCACTCTCACGCTTTACAACTTATTTTGAAACACTTCAGCCCTTCCATCCTGATGTGGTTGGTCCTTTCCATTAAAAGAAAAAATGAATAAAAAAAAAAAAGAATGAATAAGGTAGCATATGCCTATAAATCCCAGCAATCTGGGAGGCTAAGGTAGGAGGATCATAAGTTCTGACTGAGTAATTAAGCAAGCCCTAAGCAGCTTACTGGGACGCTGTTTCAAAATAAAAATAAATAAATAAATAGGGCTGGAAATGTAGCTCAGTGGTAAAGCACCCAATCCCTAGTACTCCTTCCTGCCCCTCCCCAAAATTCATACATGAATTTCTCTTTAACATATTAAGTATCTTTAAAAAAAATTATCTTGGGTTCAAATGCCTCTTTGAATTTATCCTTTTCCTCACTGGTATTATAACAAAGAGAAAGCTTTGTGGGATTGCTTATAATATTGCTAAATTCAGCATAATGTTTCAGAGATAAAAGTAATTATGTATCTAATCATTTATTCTCAAAGATATAGTGCTATACAATTTATGTTTAAACAGATCAGGATAATAAGCAACACAAAATTATCTGATTGTTTGCTTACTTGGATTTTAATGACCACATAAACTTGCCTATTTAATTGTATTATTTTTAACCTTGAGGTTTACAAATAGCAATTTGAAACCTATTAACCTTCTGATATTCATTGGTGTCAACCTGACCATTTTACTGTTTGCCCCCAAATACAGCAAATGATTACTGCACTCTCATAAATCTAGAACATGTTAACAGAAGAGGTTAGAAATGTTAAGAAATCTACCAGATATCAAATAAAGGAGCTTTAAGCACAGTGTTTAAAAGTTCCTAAAGAGGCCAGGTATGGTAACAAATATCTGTATCAGTTTGACTTGGGAGGTTAAGGCAGGAGGATTGCAGTTCGAGGCAAGCCTGGATAATTCAGGAAGACCCTGTTTCAAAAAAAAACTGAGGCATAGCTCAGTGATAAAATGCCCCAGGCTCAATTGCAGGAATGAGGAAAGAAAGAAAACAAACAAAAACAAAAGAAATGGAAAGAAATCCAAGATAAGACACCAGTGTAGCTGAAAGGTAAGAGTGAGGTGGAACACTAATCACGAGCAACTTTCCTCTAATTCTCATTTCAGGAGTCCCTGGCACAAATCCATTTCCCAGTTATGCCGCTATTTTTCTCTTCTCCCCAACAAATGCCAAGTTAAGGGCAAAAAAATATCTTCCAGGTGTGAGCACCCTAAACACCCAGGATTGTTCTGCTCCCTGAATTCTAGAATCAGATCAGGAACCACATTTGCTTCACAATCAGGGGTCTCTTCCCCTGCCCCCATTACTAGGGATTGAATCCAGGGGTACTTTATCACTGCGCTACATTCCCAATCCTTTTTACTTTTGAGACAGGGCCTCACTAAATTGTTGAGGCTGGCCTTGAACTTGCAATCTTCTTGCCTTAGCCTCCCAAATAGCTGCGATTACCAGGTATGCCCTCTGCACTTGGCTAGGTCCTCTTTTTCTTAGAAACATAGAGGATAAATTTTCTTAGAAATGTAAATATAAAGAGAATAAACTAGGAAAGCTAGGTGACCATAAATTGCCTGTAATCCCAGCAGCTTGCCAGGCTGAGGCAGGAGGATCACAAGTTCAAAGCCAGCCTTAGCAAAAGTGAGGTGCTAAGCAACTCAAGTGAGACCCTGTCTCTAAATAAAATACAAAAATAGGGCTGAGGATGTGGCTCAGTGGTTGAGTGCCCCTGAGTTCAATCCTCAGTAATAAACAAACAAACAAAATAGATAAATAAAAAAATAAAAGGCCAAGGGTCAAAGAAGTTTCAACTAACAGTGACATACTATTAATATCCAACTCCATTGTCCAACTTAAGAAAAACTGCAATGTGCCAGGTATAGCGGCACATGCCTGTAATCCCAGCAACATGAGAGGCTAAGGCAGGAGGATGCCAGCTTCAGCAACTTAGTGAGACCCTATCTCAAAATGAAAAATAAAAATGTCTGAGAATGTAGCTTGGCAATAAATCCCCAGTGGGTTCAATTCTCAGTACTAAATCAAACCAAACAAACAACTGCAATGTAATGAATTATTGACAATGCAAATTTCTGGGGTGTGAGAGTAGGGGTGGGAGGGAGATTCATTCTTCCTTGTATAATCTTACAGAGTATTTGGCCTTTTTACATCTACATGCATTTTCATATGTTTTTAAAAATAAATATATAGTGGAATATCAGCCATAAAGAATGACTTTGGGCTGGTGTTGTGGCTCAGTGGTGGAGCACTTGTCTCACTTGTGTGAGGCATTGGGTTTGATTTTCAGCACCACATATAAATAAACCAATAAAATAAAGGTCCATCAATATATAAAAAAGAGGGGCTGGGAATGTGGCTCAGGCGGTAGTGTGCTCATCTGGCATGCGTGCGGCCCGGGTTCAATCCTCAGCACCACATACCAACAAAGATATTGTGTCCGCCGAGAACTAAAAAAAAATAAATATTAAAAATTCTCTCTCTCTCTCTCTCTCTCTCTTCTCTCTCACTCTCTCTTTAAAAAGAAAATATCTAAAAAAAGAACAATGACTTTATCATATTTGCAAATAAATGGATGGATATGGAGACTATCATGCTAACTGAAATAAGCCAGTTCCAAAAAGCCAAAGGTTGAATATTTTGGCTGATATGTAGAAGCTAACCCACAATAAGGGGGAAGAGTGGAAGAAGAAATACTCAGTAGATTAGACAAATGGGAATGAAGGAAAGGGAGGTGGGGACAGAAAAAGGAAAGACAGTGAAATGAATCCAAAATAATTTTCCTAATGTACATATATAAATACATCGTGTATATCCATAAGAATAGGGTCCTAATTAGGATAAAATATATTCCAAGCTTGCACAACTATATCAAAATGAATTCTACTGTCATGTATAAAAGAACCAATTAAAAAAAAAAGGAAATACATAGAAGTCAGGTGTGTTGGCACATGTGACCACATGTAATTTCAGAAACTCAAGAGGATGAGATAGGAGGATTGCAAATTCAAAGCCAATCTGAGCAACTCAGTGAGACCCTGTCTCAAAATAAAAGATAAAAAGGACTGGGCGTCTAGTTCGGTGGTAAAGCATTCCTGGAAGAAAGAAAGAGAAAAAGAGAGAAAAAGAAATACAGAGTATTTCAGATATAATATCTGAATATAATAATTCAGATATTTCTGAATTACTGAATAAGTGAATTCAGCAAAGTTGAAGGATATAATATAAATATACAAAAAGCAACTGAATTTCTATAAGTAAAAATTAATTAAAATTAAGAAAATTCTAATTAAAATAACATAAAAATGATCAAACACTTAGGAATAAATTTACACTTGATCTTAGCCAAAGGAGAAATTTTAGGAAAAATTTAACAAAAGAAGTACAAAATTTTTCTTACGAAAAATGACAAAATATTGTTCAAAGAGTTTATAGAAAAAACATCCCATGTCCACGGATCAGAACACTTACTATTGATAACATGGCAATACTCAGCTCAAACTCTATCAAAATCTGAGGTGTTTTCTTTTTTTTTTAAAGAGAGAGAGAGAGAGAGAGAGAGAGAGAGAGAGAATTTTTAATATTTATTTTTTAGTTGTTTTTTTTTTTTTTTTTTGCGGACACAACATGTTTGTTTGTATGTGGTGCTGAGGATTGAACCTGGGCCGCACGCATGCCAGGCAAGCGTGCTACCACTTGAGCCACATCCCCAGCCCTGAGGTGTTTTTTTTTTTTGAAGAAATTAACAAGTTGATTCTAAATCTCACATAGAAATGCAAGGGACCCAGGGCTGGGCATGTGGCTTAAGCGGTAGCACGCTCACCTGGCATGCATGCGGCCGGGGTTCGATCCTTAGCACACCACATACAAACAAAGATGTTGTGTCCGCCGAAAACTAAAAAATAAATATTAAAAAATTCTCTCTCTCTTTAAAAAAAAAAAAAGAAAGAAAAAGAAATCTCGAGTAGTACTGTACAAAGAAATACAATGCAAGTGACTTATGTCATGTTCTAGTAGATACGCTCGAATGCATACACAAACAGGTAAATTTATTTAAAAAAAAAAAAAGAAAAGAAAGAAATGCAAGGGACTCAAAATAGCCCAAAAAAATCTCAAAAAAGAAGACCGATGTTGGAGAACTCACACTTCTTAATTTCAAAAGTTACTAGAGCTGTCTTAATGAAATATTTCCTGGCCCAAAGCTACCTTGACATTAAAGCCAAACTTAAGAAGCTTGAACAGGGCCCTGCTACTCCTCAGACCGAAATCCTCGCGGTCGCTTTCAAGGTTTTCCATGGTAGGGAGGATGAAAGCAAACACCGCAGGCAGAAGGCCAAAAACACCAAATTCCAAATGTTGGCCCAGGTCATTCAGGGAAGGTCATCACCACACCGTCCTAATAAGACGCTCCCTGGAGCTTGCTTCAAATGTGGTAAGGAGGGACATTGGGCTAAGGCTTGTCCTTCACCGAGGACATCCTCCACCCCCCCCCGCCCAAAATGCTACCAAAGGGGACATTGGGGGTCAGACTGTTCAACAACCTGGAGGGGAGGCTGGTCAGCCACCTCGCAACCCCAGCCTCTCCTGGGCTTGGTAGAGGAGGATTGACAGAGCCCTGGGCCTTCCCTCCCAACTATTACCATCAAGAAATAAGAGCCTAGGGTCACCTTCCTAGTGGACAGACGCTCCATTACGTTCCTTTTGGATACTGGTGCCACTTTTTCGGTTTTGAGGGAGTATTAGGGTCCTACCATGCCCTCGAAAACTCCTATTGTTGGGGTAGGAAGAAAACAGATTTTCCCCTGGAAACCCCCCCACCTTATCATGTTATATGCAGGGATCCCTTTTATCCTTCACACACTCCTTTCTTGTTATGACCCACTGTCCCATTTCCCTTCTGCGAAGAGACATACTTTCTTTCACTACTGAAGGTCACCATTCACATATCACCCCACACTTCTCCCACCTCTCATTTCCTCATGATGTTCCTAGGGGCAGACACACTTCCTTTACACATTCTCCCACAACTATCTAAACCAGTTAACCCTGAGGTTTGGGACACAACTATGCCCTCTATGGCTAAGTGCAGTCCTATTCATATTGTCTTACGGGGCATTTCAAGATAATATTAATCAACCACAATATCCACTCACAACCATAGCCCTCCTCGGATTAGAACCCATCATCCAGGATTTATTTCAGAAGGGGTATCTTAGGCCTACACACTCTCCTTTCAACACCCTCATTTTGGCAGTTAGGAAACCTAACGGGTCCTACAGACTGATCCAAGACCTTCACCTCATCAACTCCTCTGTGGTCCCCATTCACCCGCTGGTGCCCAACCCCTACACCCTTCTCAGATCCCTGCTACTACTACCCACTTCTCAGTCCTAGATTTAAATGATGCCTTCTTTTCTATTCCCTTGTCCTCAGAATCTCAGGATTTCTTTGCTTTTACATGGACTGATCCTCACACCCACCATTCTCGTCAGATTATCTGGACCGTCCTTGCCCAGCTTCTCAATTTCCTAGCAGATAAGGGATATAGGGTATCTCCCCACAAGCCCCCGGTTTCCCAGTCTACTGTCACCTACCTTGGTTTTCGCCTTGCACCGGGAAAAAAGGAGATAACATTGGATAGGAGGTAACTCCTCTCTAATCTTCCGGTACCTCATATGAAAGCCAAAATACTATCATACCTAGGACTAGCAGGGTATTTTAGGGCCTGGATCCCAAATTATTCACTTCTAGCCAAACCCCTGTATGACCTAGCAAAGGGACCCCTCCTAGTGAACCTCTCACCTCTGCCTCCCCCCCCCACTACCACTTCCAATTATGACCCCTCTGGGGGACATATAATGGCTACTTTAGACTGTCCATCTGAAGCCCCTAGTTCTTCCAGTAAGAACAAGGACCTTTTCGAGTTCCTCCATACTCTATTCCATTCTAATTCTCAGTCTTTGACCTTCTTCTTACAGAGCTTCTTCTCCCTCACATCCTCTGACAAAGCCTTGCTACAGAATATAGCCTCTAGTTGTCAGATTTGTCAGCAGACTAACCCTCATACTCCTTTAAGGCCCAAACTGTTCCCCTCCCACCAGGCCTGGGGACATATTCCTGCTGCTGACTGGCAGGTAGACTTCACCAACATGCCCTCAGTACGGCACACTAAATACCTCCTTGTCTTTGTAGACACTTTCTCTGGCTGGGTTGAAGCATTTCCCACTTCCAATAAAAAGGCTTCCACAGTAGCTTCAATCTTGCTGACAGACATCATCCCAAGATTTGGTATGCCCACTTCCCTACAATCCAATAATGGCCCTGAGTTTAGGATCACACAAAGGGTCTCTCAAACCCTCTCCTTCAAGTGGCATTTCCACTGTCCATATCACCCCCAGGCTTCAGGAAAAGTGTAAAGGGTAAATCGGACCCTGAAGGAGGTTCTCACCAAATTAACTATGGAATTAAACTTAGACTGGGTCAAGCTCCTTCCCTTGGCTTTGCTTCGGATCAGAGCTCTCCCTAAGAAACCATCTTTACTATCTCCCTTTGAGATAATGTATGGGAGACCTCTTATACACCCCCCTGGGTTGGTTGTTTCACAAGGACCTCTCATACGAGATTTATCTTTACCTCTCTTGTTTAAGCTCCGCTCGGAACTCTGGAAATATCAGGACTGGCTTCTTCCGGACCCAGACTCCTCTCCAAACTTTCCTCCCTTAACACCTGGGAGTTTAGTCTATTATAATACCCCGGAGGAAAAAGGGCCTCTTGCCCCCAAATGGGAAGGCCCTTATTCTCTGTACTCCCACCGCTGCCAAACTTTCCTTACCAGACAACCGTCTCACCCCCTGGATTCACATTTCTAGGTTGAAGCCATACCATCAAGAGGTCTCATCTACTGACGACAAGATCATCCCAGAGGAACTCCAAGAGTCACCTCATGAACCTCCCCCTTTATTCCTGCTCTCCACATCCATCTCATCCCTTCAAGTTGCGACTCACACGGTGTTCCCTGCAGCCCAATTCTTCTTAAAAAAGGCACAATGAGCTCTCCCAACACTCTAATTCTCCTTCTTTGCTTAGTTTCTATGCTCTGTTGGGCCTGGTCTTCACCTTCCCCTCCCTACTATGTACAAATTCACCCTTCGAAAACAATACTCGGAACACGACATGCAGAAGGTCCGCACAGCTGATGAAAAAACTTGCTTCATTCACAACTGCACCTCTGTGTCCCTAATAATGTCACCTTCCAAATCCCTCAGTCCTGGTAGCTGGAACTGGCCTTTCATTTGCTTCTTTTTTGATCAGACTGAAGATTATTGCTGCTGGTGGCCAGAGGTTTATAATAGGTGTCCTTACTGGTCATGTATGATTCATTATGAGGATCATTCATATAAAGCCTCTAATCGAGGTAAATTATTCACAAGACATGGTGCACATGGTCTTCCGGGGGGATGGTATACACCAGACATATCTGACCCCAAGGCCAAACATTGGGATTATGTTGAGATTGCTATCTATGCTCAACAATTTGCAGCCAAACCCACAGGATGGATGACTGTTGCCCGCTCCCTGATAATGCCACCTGAGGCAACCATCCAAGTAATCCAGCATATCAGGGAGTCAGAATCAAAAACTTCAAAGATCTTATCCATAGCCCATCCAAAGGGGATGCAGACCCTTCAACTCCCTCAGCCCCCCCACCACATGGCTTAATTTGCTGCACCAAACCCTCCGATTATTAAACTCCACCCCTTTCTGTGCTTCCTCTGTGCTTCACTTAGTCATCCGCTTCTAGCAGCAGTCCCATTATCAGCAGGAAATATTTCAGCAAAAACCTATAATTTCTCAAAGAAAGGACAACCCCTACACGTGGCACACATCCCACTGTGGGAAAGTTATTCCACCAATGCTTCATTCCCCTTCATCTGTTTCCACTCACCAACAATGAATCCTTTACCCATTTGTTCCTTGAGCTATAGCACCCCATCGAGCCCTGCGTTTATGCAACCTGGACATTTCCTCTGGTGTAACAGGTCTCTAAGTATCTCAACGACCAATATCTCTGGCACCTGTTTCCTGGTTACTGTAGTTCCTCAGCTGTCTTTGTACACTTCCGCCGAATTCCGACAACTGGTCCCACCTTCCCGCACTCATAGGGCAGTCTTTCTGCTGGTTCTGGTAGGCTTCACATTAACAACCTCAGTAGCGGGTCTCGGACTCTCTGGTGGAGCTATAGGTCATTCTCTATGGGCATCCAATGACCTTCAACAAAAACTGCAAGATGCACTTGATACCACTGCTGAATCTCTAGGCTCCTTACAGCGGCAGGTTACTTCATTAGCACAAGTGGCTTTACAGAATCGACGAGCAATTCATCTCCTCACTGCAGAAAAAGGGGGCATATGCCTATTCCTCAGAGAGGAATGTTGCTACAGGGATTACCAACGGCTTCCTGAACAAGATGACTCCAACTCCTCTTTCGAAGGTCTCACCTGATGCAAAAACAATGGCCATTGGACATCAAGAGACAATGAGCCCAGAGAACCTCTTAGCCTGCCACCCTGAATTTTTTAGCCTTTATGTCCTTTTAAGCCTCCTCATAGCCCTTGGCCTTTTCTGTCAGTCCCCCAGCATGGAACTCCTGCAAAAAACTAACCCTTGCTTTAATCCTCATCCTGTTTTTGTTTTTGTTCACTCTGATCATTTTCAGGTGCTGGTAATGTCATGTTGAGGTAACGCTTCCAATACTTCATAGAGTCCCTGTTACAAGACCAGTGGCTGATACCAACAATCTCCTCCATCCCAGAACTGTTCAATGCCATTGATAACTTGTGGTTTCAAGGAACTTTTATAGACTTCACCCCTACCGAAGTAGTGTCTATAGCCACTGGATTTTTTTTTTAATATTTATTTTTTAGTTTTTGGCAGACACAACATCTTTTTTTTTTTTTTAAAGAGAGAGTGAGAGAGGAGAGTGAGAGAATTTTTATTATTTATTTTCTAGTTCTCGGCGGACACAACATCTTTGTTGGTATGTGGTGCTGAGTATCGAACCCGGGCCGCACGCATGCCAGGCGAGTGCGCTACTGCTTGAGCCACATCCCCAGCCCTAGCCACTGGATTTTATTTCTGGTTGCCATGGTATCCCCAGACTTGCCCCCCGAACATTCCTCCACTTCCCCTTTCTAGGTCCCACACCGCCCCCGCACAGCAGGAAGCAGCCAGATCTGACCAACAACACCCCCATTCCTAAGAAAACAAAAAGAGAGGAATGTTGGGAAAACGTATAATGGCAGCCCCACCCCAAAAAACCCAACATGGCGCCTGAGGTGCTTCTCTTCTTGTGTTTCCATTTCTCACCGGCGCCAAAAACTCCTGCTGGCACCAGTACTCACTCCCGCCAGTGGGAAACCTTAGCCCCAATAAGAACTAATTTTGTGGGCTCTGGAACTGACATCTGGAAGAACTTACCAATAAATGGGTGACCCATCATTTACCTAAGCCCTGCCACCTCTCCTTAGATCTATATAAGCCCACAGCCTTTTGTAATAAAGTGGAACTTCTCCGGTGATTTGTCTCGAGTTGCATCTTCTTTCAGTAGGAACTCACTGAATCAAAATATTGGTTTTCAAAGTATAGAAAGTAAAAAGACAACTCACAGAATGGGAGGAAATATTTGCAACTCATTCTTTTTTTTTTTTTTGAGAGAGAAAAAAAAATTTTTAATATTTATTTTTTAGTTTTCAATGGACACAACATCTTTATTTTATTTTTATGTGGTACCGAGGATCGAATCCAGTGCCCTGCGCGTGCTAGGTGAGCGCACTACCGCTTGAGCCAAATCCCCAGCCTGCAAATCATTCTTTTAACCAGGGACTTATACTGAGAATATATAAAATACTCTAAAACCCAATAAATAACCCAATTGTAAAATGAGGAGAGTGAGTGGCTGGTAAGATAGAGGATGGTAAGATAGAATCTGGAAATAGACCTCAGTGACAGAATGCCTGTGCTCTACTACTAAGCAACAATCCCAGCCCTGAATCATACACTTTAAATAGGTGAATTAGCTGGGCATGGTGATGCATGCCTGTAATCCCAGTGACTCAAGAGGCTGAGGCAGGAGGATGGTAAGATAGAGGCCATCCTCAGCAACTTAGTAAGGAGACCCGAAGCAAGTTAGTGAGATCCTGTCTGAAAACAGAAAAAGATCATAAATTTTACATTATATGACTTAGATCTCAATAAAGAAAGGAAGGAAGGAAATCACGAATAAGCAGAGGCTTTTATTAGCCAAAGAGAGGACAATCTAAGTTTTAATAATCATAATTGTAATGGGTTGAAACCCACTGTGCAGTCAGCTGTCACTATAGAAAAATATGTTAAGATAATCAACTTGTAAGCTGGGCATAGTGGCACACACCAGTAATTCCAGTGACTCTGAAGGCTGAGGCAAAAGGATCACAAGTTCAAGCCCAACCTCAGCAACTTAGCAAAACCTTGTCAAAATAAAAATGAAAAAGGATTAAGGGTATAGCTCATTGGTAGAATACTCTGAGTTCAATCCCCAGTATCCCCTCCCCCCCAAAGATAATCAACTTTAAAGGAGAAAAAGTTCATTTTGGCCAAAATTTTGGAAATTTCAGTCTACAGCTGCTAGGCCCCACCGCCTCTGGGCCTATGATGAGGCAGTACATCATGATAGAAGCACATGGCAGGAAGGTGCTCACCTCATGACATCCAGTGAGCAAGGGACTGGGGTCCAAATGTCCCTTTCAAGGTCATACCCCCAATGACCTAACATACTTCTACAAAGCCCCACCTCCCTCCCAAAGGTCTCTCCATCTCCAAATAGTGCTACAGCCTAGTAACCAAGCCTTTAACACATGGGCCTTTGAAGGACACTCCAGATCCAAAATATAGTTCCCATCAAGTATATATAAACCCCACATGTTCCTAATTTTTTTCTTAAATGTCACCTTCAAAGGACAATGCAGGGGGCTGGGATTGTGGCTCAGTGGTAGAGCTCTCGTCTAACATGTGTGAGGCCCTGGGTTTGATCCTCAGCATCACATAAAAATAAGTAAAGAAAATAAAGGTATTGTGTCCAGCTACTTCTAAAAAATATTTAAAAAAAGGACAATGCAGAATCAGTTTATTATCTTGAAAACTGGTAAATAAAAAGAATAAAGCATTTATACAATTTTCCATGAGTTCGGTAAACAAATGACAGATGAAGGGATGTGTTTAAAATTATACAATATATGAGAGCAGAGTGTGTGTTTTTTGTTTGTTTGTTTGTTTTGGTACTGGGAATTAAACCCAAGAACACTTTACCACTGAGCTACAACCTTAGCCCTTTTTATTAATTATTATTTTGGTACCAGGGATTGAACTTAGGGGCACTTAATCAGAGACACAACGTCAGCCCCCATCCCCTTTTGTGGGACAGGGTCTTGCTAATTTGCTCAGGGGCTCACTAAGTTGCTGAAGCTGGCGTTAAGCTTACAATTCTCTTGCTTCAACCTACCAAGTCACAGGGATCACAGGCATGTACCACCATGCTCAGCAAAAATGAAGTTTTGAATGTTAGGTAATTTTCATGTCATAAAATACTCATTTGCTTTTTTGTTTCCCCAAATTTAACAATATAAAAATGATTTTTTTGAATGAATAAAAAATTTAATAAAAAATAAAAGCTTAAAAAAAAAAAAAAGAAGAGCAGGGTGTGGGGTACCTGCTATAGTTCCAGCTACTTAGGAAGCTATAGTCTTGTGAAAAGGATAAAGAAAAAGTCTGGATCAGACTCCTGCTATTTTGCTACTTATAAGAAATATGAGGGCTGGGGCTGGGGCTCAATAGTAGAGTGCTCACCTAGCATGCGAGGCACTGGGTTCAATCTTGGGCACCACATAAAAATAAAATAAAGATATTGTGTCCACCTAAAACCAAAAATATAAATATTTTTTAAAAAGAAAGAAAGAAATACAGAGGACAGAATGACATGTTGAATTATGAGTGTGCAATCACTAAAATCCAGGGAAATTCTCCATCTTAACAGCCCAATTCAACCTATAGATTAAATTAAAAGATTTAGAAGAATCAAATTTCTAAAAATGAGTAAGATTATATTTTGGTCATATTTGGGTGATAGAAGTATTCATAGAAAAATAAAAGGAGTGCCAGGGTTGTGACTCAGTGGTAGAGTGATTGCCTACATGTGTGAGACACTGGGTTCGATCTCTGGCACCACACAAAAATAAACAAATAAAATGAAAGAGGTATTGTGTTCATCTACAACTAAAAAAAATTAAAAACTAAATAAATAAACAAACAAAATAAAGGTATTGTGTCCATCTACAAACTAAAAAAAAAATTTTAAATTAAAAAAAAAAGGAAATGTTTACTAGTAATGGCAGAGGGAGATTAGAATGGGGTTCACGGAAGGATTTTTGCAGAGTTCTAGTTCTTCTGCCTGAATGGTGTTCATCTTATATAATTAAACTATGCATTTGATTTGTGTGCTTTTCTCTTTTATAATTAAAAAGGAGAAAGAAAAATCTATCACTTATAAAGTACTGCACCCCTTTACCTCAAAAATATCCAAACTGAGTCAGTCAAGTCTTTGAATCCAATTACTATGTTATAGGAAATTCAGAGGACAATTGAATATATTAAACTATACCATGTGCAACAGGTAAATTCTAGACAGGACAATGTTTTAAATATAGGCTGGGCGCGTAGCTCAATGATATATACTTAGTACGCATGAGGTACTGGGCTCAGTTCACAGCACCTCCTCAAAAAAATTAAATATATAAATAGAACAAAGAAGAGATGGAAGAGGAAAACTATAAATTAAAAATAGATTTGCTGGGCATAGTGGCATCCCCTGTGTTACTAGCTATGTAGAAGGCTGAGACAGGAGAATTGCTTGAGCTCAAGATCAGCCTGTGCAACATAGCAAGATCCAGTCTCTTAAAGAAAAAAAAAAATTTAAGAGACATTAACCAATTGTTATATGCAATTCAAAAGCTGAGTTTTTTTGTTTTGTTTTGTTTGGGGGGCTTTTTGGGATTATGACTTTAATGTATAGTTTTTTAAAAAATATTTTTTTTAGTTATAAATGGATACACTATCTTTATTCATTTTTATGTGGTGCTGAGGATCAAACTGAGTGCCTCACATGTGCAAGGCAAGTGCTTTGCCAATGAGCCACAACCCCAGCCAGATAATAATGCATAATTTTGATCTATCTAATCATAAGAGAAAAAAATTAGAACAACTTAAATTGAGGAAAATTCTCAAAAATAATGATCGTACTACTCTTCAAAAACTGTCAATATTTAGCTGGGTGCAGTGGCACATGACTGTAATCCCAGTGGCTCAGGAGGCTGAAGCAGGAAGATTTCGAGTTCAAAGCCAGCCTCAGCAAAAGCAAGATGCTAAGTAACTCAGTGAGATCCTGTTTTTAAATAAAATACAAAATAAGGCTAGGGATGTGACTCAGTGGTTGAGTGCCTCTGAGTTCAATCTCAGGTACAACCCCCCCCACACACACACATATTATATATTTTAGGTATATAATGATCTCACAGATATACTTTTTTTCCTTTTTCTTTTTGGCAGTACTAGGGATTAAACACAGGGGTACTTTACCACTGAGCTACATCCCAGGTCCTTTTTATTTGATTTTAAGACAGGTTCTCATTAAGTTGCCAAGGTTGGCCTTAACTTGCAATCCTTCTGCCTCAGCCTCCTGAGTCACTAGGATTACAGGAATGTGTAATCCTCATGGCTGATGAGGATTACACATGTGTAATCACCACTCATGGTTAAATACACATTTGTTTGTTTTTCCCCAGAATTTTTCCTCTCCATAGAAATCTTTAGTAAAAGGCAAAAGACTCATATGATCTTAAAAGAAACCAGAGTACGAATATGTTTTTTAAATAGACATTATCTACTTGTCATAACCAAAAGACCTAACAATACAATCTGGTAGCCTGGAAGGTATTCTGAAACAAAAGGACTTTAGGTAAAAAAGAAATCTGAATATGAATTAATTAATAATTTATTAATAATGGCTTATTAATTGTGACAAACATAATTGTGACTAGTATAATATGTAAATAGTGGAAGAAATTAGGCAAGGAGTTGTATGGAATTTCTATAATTTTTCTTTTTAATCTTTGTAATTTTTCTATAAATATACAGATATTCTAAAATAAGATTTTGAAAAAATAATAATCTTTAAGAGAAACAAAGTATTTGCATATGATATGTGGGGTTTGCTCCAAAATAATAAGGACAAAACATAAAATCTGATTTATGCATTTATATATGTTATTCTTCAACAAAGTAAACTTTAACAGAAAATACTAACAGGCAATGAGGGAGCGGACACATAATGTGGATAGAGCAGGAGTGGTCATAGGCTGAATGAAGGCTGCTGGGGTTAGAGGGTTTACTGCACTATTCACATACTAAACAAATGGGTATAAGAAGGAAAACCCAGAGTAAGACTGATTTGCAAACATTCAGGAGAGTTGCTAGAGGGGGCTGTGTAACCAGGGCAAAGAAGGGAGGCCTTTCAGTGGAGCACTGTGTGCCTCTAAGACAAGGATAAACCATTTCTCATGAGAAGCCAGGAGACTCTGGTCACAAATCCCCAGGAAAGGAGTCCTGACTTTTTTCACAAGCATCCATGAAATAATCTTTTCTGAACAGGCTTAATATCTCATCAGCAAATATTTTAGTTTACTAGTAGGCAATAAAATAACAAAAGGAAAGATAGTTCTTGCCCTGGAGAACCTAGTAATTGAGTAGAGAAAAAATTAACAACAAAGGCTACCCAGGGGCCACCTAGAGTGTCATTCACAAATATATCTTGAGTAGTGACTCCTTTACAGGACTAAGAGGTCTAGATATACTACATCTTAAGAGACGACTGAAGGAAAAAGTAACATCTATTGAGTGTTTACTGTGTGTCAGGCATTGTCTCAAATATTGTTCATGAATTATCTCTTGCATTTCTTAAAACAATCCTGTAAAATAGGTACTATTATTATCCCCATTTTTCTGCTAAGGAAACTGAGGCAGGACAGATTTCAGTTACATGCCTAAGATCATACAATTAGTATTTAAATCAGGGCCAGGGAGTGAAGGTATTTTAGCTCCAGATTCCATAAAAATTTTTTTAACTCTGTGGCATATAGCAATGATTCCCAACTGGGGATGATTTTGGCCTCTAGAGACATATGAAGACATACTTTTGATTATTACAACTTGAGGGGGAATGGTACTGGCTGGCACCTAGTGAGTAGGAGCCAGGGATTCTATCCTACTTAACTTTCCCCAATGTACAGGACACCTCCCCACAACAAAGAATTGTCCATCCTAAAATGTCAAGGCTGCTGAGGGTGGTACCAAGTTGAGAAACCCTGGTCTACAGGGAAGGCATTAACATTGAACAAGTAATTATAAGTTCAATTCCTTAAGTGTGAATTTTTTAGAAGGTGTTTTTTCTTCATGCACTTCACAGATGAAGATTTTCCCAACTTGAAAGGCCATGTGTACTTTGAGTTTGCTCTAACAGCAGTGGAGGTTTGTGCCAAACCAGCTGCATTCTCTTTATTGAGAATGCTGTGTAGTGTTGGGGGTTTAGTTCCTAACTGTGAAATGAATGGGGCCAGATTGTAATCAGTACTAATAAACATGATTCTATATTCATTAGTTTCCAAAATGTCAGCAAGCTCAAATTTCAATTTAATTAGTGCTACCTTTCAGGTAACAGACAAAATAAATATATATTTCTTTAATAGATTGATCTATTAACTAACTTTGAGGTTGTTGTAAGAAATTAGAGATATTAATTATTTATTTGTTTATTTACTTACTTAGGTTACTGGGGATTGAGCCCAGAGGAGCTTTACCAATGAGCTACACACCCAGACCATTTTTTGTTTTTTATTTTGAGGCAGGGTCTTTACTTAGTTGCTTAGGGCCTCACTATACTGCTGAAGCTGACCTCAAATTTGCAATCCTCCTGCCTCAGCCTTCCCAGACACTGGGATTACATTGCACCTGGCTCTAGAGATATTTAAATTAAGAAACTAACCAAGTATCTCGTAATATTAACAGTAGCAAGCTACACTTGTATCTCACTACAGTGTCAAGAATCTTTAAATTTCTGAAAATGGGGCACATTTGTAGAATGAAATGAGCTATTCTCGAGGAGGCAAAAAGTCCACAATTCTCTCAACACTATGCAAGCAGAGAGAGACTAGAGTAAGACGACTATCTGAGAGTTGCCTGGTTCTTCCACAAGCAGAACTTATTATCCTGCCCTTGGTCAATCAGTGTGATGCTTGGTTCTGTGTTGAATGTGTTTTTGCCTTTGTCTTTTTGAGGCTATTAGCTCTCTGAGGGCAGTGGTGTGGCTTATTTTTTACAATAAATGACAAAATAAATGTTTGTTAAATAAATACCTCCCAAAGCTACAAACTTTAAAAACTGCTTAGCAGAGTCAATTCCTATGAGAAAGGATTCTAAGTTTTGTTTTTTTTTTTTTTTGGTGGGGAGAGGTGCTGGGGATTGAACCCAGGGGCGCTCTACACTAAGCTACATTTCCAGCCTTTTAAAGAAATTGTCCAGTTTTTTTTTTTTTAATTGTCCAATTATTTAAGACGGGGTCTCACTAAATTGCCCAGAATGGCCTTGAATTTGTGACCCTCCAGCCTCAGCCTCCTAAATTTACTGGGAATACAGGCACATGCCATTGAATCCAACCTAAATTTTCCTTTTGTGTCTGGTTTTATTTTCTTTTTCCAGCACTAGACAAGAAACCTGGGGCCTTGCTCATGACAGGCAAAGTGCTCTCCTACTGAGCCACATCCACAAACCCTCTTTTTTTTAAGTTGTTGATGGATCTTTATTTTATTTATTTATATGCAGTTCTGAGAATCGAACTCAGTGCGCACATGTGCTAGACAAGATACTGAGGTACAACCCCAGCCCTTAAATTTTCCTTTTAACCAAGTCAACTACATGAGACCTGACTGTGTTGACAGCACTGAGGCAAATACTAAATGAAGTGGGAATTAAAACAGTTCACACCTTGTCATGTCTTATTTAAATCACCAAGATTATTCAAAACATCCTGTCACCTGGCTCCATCCTATTCCTGATGTTCTGCCCAAGCTCCCTGGCAACTCCCACATTTTAGAGCAATTTCTTGGCACCCTATTTAAGAATCTTAATTTGATTCAATGGGAAAGCATTAAGTTCTCATCTTAAGTTCTGTTTGTATCCTACAATTTTCTCACATTAATGTGCTTGTCACTTTACCCAATGATAATAAAAGCAGACTCCTCTATACCATCCCTTTTCCCCCTCCAACAGAGATTATACAGATGAAGTAGGCAGGAAGCCTACATAACCACACCAGCAAGGCTGAATAGTCCAGTGCTACCAAATGGAGAGAAGTCTTTGTTTTTAACAACAGTAGAGATAACAAGATACAACAAAAAATGTCTACTTTTTTGACAGCAAGTTTAGCACAATGAAGGCAAATCCACAGCAAATACTTCCTTAACAGACTGCAACTGAATCTAGCCTCCTGGATCCTTCCACTGCCTTTCTGTTGAACACTCAATCTTACCTTCCCTGTTCCTGTGGAAATGACCTGAGAGCTCTCACTGCTCTGATTCACAGTAAATGTCAAGATGCTTGGATTAGCAACAAGAAGACATCTCAGAATGTCAAATGTTCATATGATGCCTGGACATCAAAGGTGGGAACACTTTTCTCATTCAGGTTGTTGGAAAAGCAAAGATTCCTCCTCATTATGTTGTAGAACTAATATACTAAAGGAGAATATTAACCACTGGAATCTGTAGGAACAGGGGTGCTATTAATAGCCAGGGAGAAAAAGCTTCAAGTAAGTGTGGCCTTTGTTTGGGGGGGGGGGATTTGGATACTATATTGGATCATACTGACATTAAGTTAAACAATCAATACTGTAACCTTACCTGGAACCCTGGATCTCAAGAAATAAAGAAACTTTCCATTCTTGGAATGCATGATGGCTCTCTTAATGAATTCTACTACAGATTGGCAGCGGTCCTCAAATTTGGGATGACACCACAGGCTGAAAGTTCCTGGAAAATTAAAAAGTAAAAACCTCAAAATTTAGTTTGGAAAGATCCAAGAAGAAGGTTTGAACATTTTTACACTGATTCTCACTTTTAGGAGGACATAGTTTGTGGGCAAGCTGGGTTCAAGATTCCTGAAGTCACCTGTTCCTTCTTATCTCACAACCAATGAGAAGAAAGATGTTGCCTTTAATAAGACATGAATTAAGTCTTAAAAAAAACCAAAAAACTTTATTTTGTTTATTTATCTTTACGTGGTGCTGAGGATCGAACCTAGTGCCTCACACATGTGAGGCAAGCACTCTACCAGTGTGCCACAACCCCAGCCCCTTATAAGGTTTTTATTAATAATAAATTCAAATACGAAAAACATTATAATAAAAGATTTTGTCAAATATGAACTTAATCCTTAAAACACAGACTTGCTATATTTATATATATACATATATACTTATATGCTTATGTGTGTGTATACACACACACACACACACAGATATGTACATATGTATATAAAATACACACACATCCTATAAAGACTATAAGAAAAGACTACCAATAGAAAAACCAAGTTTAAATGATATCCCTGTTAAAAAGATCTAAGTCCTTGGGCTGGGATTGTGGCTCAGTGGTGGAGTACTCGCCTGACATGGGTGGGGCCCGACTTGGAACCTCAGCACCACATAAAAATAAAAAAAGGTATTGTGTTGTGTCCATTTACACCTTAAAAAAAAAAAAAAGATCTAAGTCTTCAAGCATTCACAGATTAGCTAAGTAAGGACAAGCATAGAAGTTCATGGGTCTCACTCATTCATGTGTGTGTTAGGCACAGAAAACCAAAATCTAAGTCCCCCCCCCTTTTTTTTTGGTACCAAGAATTGAATGCAGGAGCACTTAACCACTGAGCAATATCCCCAGTCCTTTTTATATTTCAATTTGAGACAGGATCTCATTAAGTTGCTTAGAGCTTCACTAAGTTGCTGAAACTGTCTTTGAACCTGTGACCCTACTGCCTCAACCTCCTGAGCCACTGGGATTACAGCATATGCTACCTATCATGCCCAGTAGTCTTTTCCTTCTTTAAAATCCCAAGCCCCAGTGTGTGACAAAGTTTCTACTTCAAATATCAGAATCCAAAAGACAAAAAGGAACCTGAAATCCCACGACTTCAACAGTAACAACAAAAAGAAAAACTCCAAAAACTAAAGCACTAGATTTCAAAAGACCAAAAAAAAAAAAAAAAAAAAAAAACCATACAAATAAGGGTATTAATCACACCACTAGGGAACTGTGATTTGAGTCCCTCTAGCTACTCTTACAGTATCACTTAAAAGATAAAGATAAATATGCCACTGCAAACTGGCAACTGAAAGGCCTACAAGGCTACTATTAAAAACTCCACTTATTCAAGGAAGAAGTCTCTTTGAATCAAAAGTAATTGAAGGCTGGGTGCAGTGGCACATTCCTATAATCCCAGAGGCTTGGGAAGCTGAGACAGGAGGAGCTCGAGTTCAAAGCCAGCCTCAGCAATACCCAGGCACTAAGCAACTCAGTGAGACCCTGTCTCTAAATAAAATACAAAATAGGGCTGGGGATGTGGCTCAGGGGTTGAATGCCTGAGTTCAATCCCCAGTATATCCCCCCCACAAAAAAAAAGTAATTGGAGAACTATTTGCAAGAGTTCTAATTTCTGGTGTCTCACTTACCAGAAACTTAAAGGTCAAGCATTTATTTATCACTCCTTTAACATATTCATTTTAATTTTCATAGGTTTAAAAAAGCACTCTGAAATGCTTTGTCCTGCATTTTAGTTTTTGTCTGTTTTGTTTTGATACTGGAGATTTGAACTCAGAGGCACTAAACCACATCCCCAGCCCTATATTTTATTTAGAGACAAGGTCTGAGTTACTTAGCATCTTGTTTTTGAACTTGCAATCCTCCTGCCTCAGCCTCCCCAGCCTCTGGGATTACAGGTGTAAGCCACCAGGCCCAGCTTCATTTTGGTTTTTAGGAACAGCAGGGAAATAGGCAGCAGTTTCCTCATTATGCAATTCATTCTCAGGTCTTTGAAGTTCTTTTCTCTTCATGCACCTTTAAGGTAGGGGGTGGGCAGAGGAAATCACAGCCACGCTGACCTAAACAGCTACTTCCTATCTCACAAGACAAATGCAAATAAGTCCAACAAATTGTAAGCTGAGACTGGGGAAGACACCATGGTGTCTGAGAGGAGCATGAGAGGCTCTTGAGATGCAGAGCTTTTTTAAGGTTGAGCACATGAGGGAAAACTGTGAGGGACAGGAAAGACAAATCCCTGAAATTCCCCGAAATTCTCTATACTTTTTTATTTGTAGTATATGCAAGGATTCTGATGTACCACCAGTGACCAACACAAGTTTCAGGCCTGCATCAAAAACAACTGTCTCAATATAAATATGGATCCAAACAGCTATATTTACAAGTCAGCTCATGGATACTCTGGGTATCCAAAATACCACCTGACCACAAAGAAAGAGGTATCACTGGGAGGACAGCAGAGAGTCTAAAGCACATGGATCACACAAATTCTAAGCATTCCAATGAAAACTTCCTAAGAGACTACAATACAAACCTGACAAAAAGAGAAAACTGTCATCACCATGCTGCCTGACAGGAAGTGACTTTCAGACAAATGTCACTATCAGGCAAAGAAATCACAGGATCTCTGGATGGTAAGTGTAATTATGAATAAAACTTAGGAGAATTTGTCTAATTGTCCTAGATTATTTCTTACTTTCTATCAAAAGAATTTTACTATCTCTATTCTCAGAAGCCTCATCAGTAATTTTGTTCTTCCTATTTAGGAGACAAGATGCTGAGGAGACTTTAAAATGGAACTTCAGGGCTGGGGATAAAGCTCAGTGGTAAAGTGCTTGCCTAACATGTACAAGGCCCTGGGTTTAATTCCCAGTACTGCAATAAATACATAAATGGAAGGAAGAATCTTTCTTCTCCCTCTCCAACCACCTGTCCAACATTTTTTCTAAAGACTAAAACCTATATCAACATTCAATGAGTTCATAATATTTCTGCCCCCTATTCCTAGTTCCATTCTTATAAATCCTTCTTCTGAAAATGTCAGGTAGCAAAGGTAAAAAAAGGCAAAGGGGGAAACATCAGCATCTCTTACCTCTGTAGTGCTCCATTCTAGTGTGGTGGGTGATACCCTGTGATCGGAAACTGAGGCTCAGAATATAACGAGGATCGGAACTGTCCCGTACCAAGAAAGAACCATCTGGCTTCCCTTTTAGCTTCATCTCTGCATCTTCCCAATTCATTGGTCCCCAATACCAACCACACTATCAAAGGTAAGAAATAGACAAGTGGTTAAAAGAACTAAGAAACATCAATGTTTTCAGCACAATCCATCTTAGCAAAGGAGAACCCCCCCCATCTCCAAAATATTTGAGTAAGCAAGAGCCACTGCAAGTGTCAGCAACAATCATCAAGCTCATTATACATTTAGGCTTTCAAAGCAATGGAAAATTAATTCTACAATTCCTTTACCAAGGCCCTTCCAAAGAAAAGAAAACAGAAAAGATTTAAGTTGTACATTTCTCTACAACCTTCCTTCATCATGTTCACATTTTCCCCTTCAAATTCAGTTTTATTAAATCTCTTGTAAAATTAACAAAAATAACACAGTATTTTTCACTGTAAATATGAAGGCAAGAAAACTACTCTTCCTCTAAAAACAAGGAGGATCTTGGCACAGAACGTGGACATGAAAGAAGAAGTGGGCTGCCATTTCTCAGGCAACACCTACCTTCTCTAACTCTCGAAGGCTGGCTGCAAAGCTGCTAGAGTCAGGCCGGTAGAGGGGACATTGGAGGTGCTGCGGGGGCTGGCTGTGTAGGGATTCAGCTGCTCGGATGGGGGCAATCCGGGGAAACGCATCTGCACAGCAAGAAAGTGGGGGTCATTTGTTTACCATTATTGCTCCCACCCACAGATACCTTCCCCCCCAAAAAGAGATGCTAACTGAAGAGGGGCAAGGCATTAGAAGCTAAGCTGGAAAGGTGGAAGCCAAAGCAGTGGGAAAGAGCTGGATGGGCTGGAACAAAAAGCTGTGTGGGCTTGTGTAAGCTGTGAAGGATGGGTGGGGGCATTTAACCCCTGGAAAGGGGTAAGGGAGCTGCCCACTAACCTGACTAAGGTGACTACTTCAGGGGCTTCACCAGCCTAGAGCGATTCCAACTTCTCCCACCTCGAAGTGAAGTGTCGGTAAAGCAGCCTTGGAAATAGTGACTTGCTTACTTGCCCGGGAAGAGTAACGATTTTGCCAGGCAAGTAGAAAACAATGCTGATTTCATTCATTTTATTCCTTGGGTACTGGAGGCTAGCAAAGCAGGTATGGGCCACTAAATGCTCGGTACTTATTTACAAGGCAAGCTTTGCGCAGTGGCAGTATCGTAGCCAATGAGGTTTATCCGAGGCGTGATTATTGCTAATTGAAAACTTATTTACAAGGCTGCTGCAGTAAATACTAAAAGTTTAGAAAAACCACAGAATTTTGAAAACCAGCAACATATTAAACCTCCTCACTATTCTGAAATTAATACAATTTCTTATGTGATATCTACCTAAGTATCACAAAACAGTATTATAGTAGCAAAGATAAAAAATACAATAGTCTTTTATTCCTAAAAAAAACTCAAGATCCACCTCCACAGAGTAACGAGTTAGAAAAAACAATTCTCGGCCTCATTTCTAAGGAGTTCTAGTCCAGCCAAAGGGGAAAAGATTTAAGCTTTCTCATATTTATTTCCACAAATAGATTTCTCCCATCCTTCAACTTTTATGAGTCTTGTCTCTAAGCTAAGCTAACCTGGGGCATGGGGTGGAGGAGGCGGAGGTAGGGGGAAAGACTGCAGGGAAGACCCCATCGGAGCCACAAGGACGGATGTAGGCAGCGTCCCACTGATATCATCTAGAAGAGAGAACAAAAGCAAAGAGGTTCAGAAAAATGAGCACAGAATGAGTGAGGTGAAGGCAGAAGAAAGGGAGAAGGATTATCAGGCTGCCCTCTGGGGCAAGCTGGCCTGACCTTCACCCCATCTTTTTGCACAGAGGATGACAATCATCTTAATCTGGTTTGCTCTGCTTAGAAAGCAGGAGAGTAAGGATATTCCTAAAGCATCTCAATAGCAGTAGATTCAGGGCAAGATAAATGAAAAGCTAATTAACAAATGGGCAGTAAATATTGCAGCATGCAGGTAAGAGACCTGTTTAAATGCCTAGGGAAATGACAGGAGTGCTGAGAAAGGGTCAGGAAATAATTGAGTCATCATTAGAAACTCAAAAGTTTATCTGGCTCCTGACAAAGAACAAGGCCCTAAATCTCACCCTCCCACTACAGAAAGATAGCAGATAGGGGAGGAAACTATACCTAGGAGGCTGAGGCTTCTTCTTGGAGGAGGAGGGGGAGTTGGAGGGTGTGGAGAAGTCAGGCCCCGCTGAGAAATGTCCACGTCCACAAGCGACACTGTTTCACCTGAAGGATTCATGGAGCAAGCGTGTTACAGAAGCACCTTGCCAAAGCTGAGGCCAGCAGCAGAGGAAAGTAAAAGGGCAAGCAAGGTTGACTAGAGGTTCATGGCTCTTAAAAAATTGAAAACCTGGGGGGCTGGGGATGTGGCTCAAGCAGTAGTGCGCTCGCCTGGAATGCGCGGGGCGCTGGGTTCGATCCTCAGCACCACATACAAATAAAATAAAGATGTTGTGTCCACCGAAAACTAAAAAATAAATATTATAAAATTCTCTCTCTTTCTATCCTTAAAAAAAAAAAATTAAAAACCTAATGCTGTTCAGGGGCTAGAATCACCCCTGAACATTAGTAAATTTAACTGCAGGGAAGCTGCATGCAGATGAAGGTCCCAACATTCACCTAGATGGCTTTCCACAACTAGATTTCCCAGAGTATTCACCTAAAACAGAGTCTACCTACTATCAATTCATTCCTAATAGTTGAGGTTACAAAGTTTGAAAGTGGATTTATAACACTAAAACTACTCCCTCAGTTAGTAAGTCAGAGATAAGCTTAGAGGGTATAGGAATTTGGTGGGGGTGGCTCATGGTTTTCCTTATTTGCCAGCATGTCATGCAGGTTTGTTCTTTGCTATATACTCTACTCCTTACCACCCAACTCTACCTAACCACTCTCCACTAAGTCACCAGAAAATGAAGGGTATTTTCTAAGGCAGATTAATGGCCAGGGATAGGTTCTGAAGTCTACTCTACAGATCAGAACTCAAAATTCCCTAAATTTAACCCTTGAGCTGTTACTTCCAACACATTCTTTTCATTCAGGGCTGAATTAGCCCCTTGGTTAGTATTTAAATGACTCAGGTTGAGAAAAGTGAGGTGGCCAATATCTTTAAAAGGCCTGGAGGTGGGCTGGGATTGTGTGCTAAGTGGCAGAGTGCTTGCCTAGCATGCATGAGGCACTGGTTTCAATCCTCAGCACCACAAGAAAATAAATAAAGGTATTGTGTCCATCTACAACTTAAAAAAAAAAAAAGCCAGGAGGCAGGTTTTCAGAATCTAAACACACATACACACAAAAAGTTCTCTTTTCTTTTAGAGGGGGAGGGGGTACTGGAGATTGAACATAGGGGCAATTAAGCACTGAACCACATCCTTAGATCTTTTTTATATTTTATTAGAGACAGAGTCTCACTGAGTTGCTTGAAGCCTTGCTAAATTGCTGAGGCTGTCTTTAAACTCCCAATCCTCTTGCCTCAGCCTCCTGAGCTGCTGGGATTACAGGCATAAGTCACTGCGCCCAGCTTAACAAAGTTCTTAAACACTAAGATAAGCAGAGGGGGGGGCTGGGGTTGTAACTCAGTGGTAGAACACTCGCCTAGCATGTATGAGGCAATGGGTTTGATCCTCAGCATCACATAAAAATAAATAAAGGTATTGTGTCCATCTACAAATAAAAATATTTTAAAAATAAATAAACAGAGGGCTGGAGGTATAGTTTAGTGCACTTGTCTAGCATGCCCATGGCCCTGGGTTCCATGCCCAGTACTAAAGGGGGTTAAAAATAAGAAAAGTTCCAGGAAGCTGATCTGGCCTCATTACACAGCTTGATAACTGACAGCCTCATTGCCCTGAGCAGTGCAACAGGCCCAGAGAAGTCTCTTTCCTGGCAGGATAAAGAGGTGTAGGTTATAAATGTAGTTCTTAAATAAAAGATATAATTCAACAGAACCAAGGCTGTCTGAACCTAAAATTACAAAATGTGTGCATTTCTTATTTTAAGAATAAAATAACTATTAGCTAAAAAGACACACTGCTAATAATATACAAACTTTTTCTTTCTTTCTTTTTTTCAGACAGAATCTTGCTATGTTATCTAGGCTGGGCCTCTTGAGCAGCTGGGATTACAAGTGTGTGCCACTGCACCTGGCTTCAGGATACAATTGTTTAATTCTGGGCTTGGAATAAGAACAGAGACCTCCTTCTCCACTATAGTAGATATCTACACAGATACCAACTCACTTGTTCTGACAGCTCATCACAGTCTACCCAATTGGGGGTCCTATTGGTCTGCTTACCATCTTCCCAGAAATATCCATTCCCAAATCGTAATTCTTCCAAACACCTTTTTTAAAAAAAAAAGTGTGTGTGTGTGTGTGTGTGTGTGTGTGTGTGTGTATTTAGTTGTAGATGGACACAACACCCTTATTTTACTTATTTATCTGCTTATGTGGTGCTGAAGATTGAACCCAGTGCCTCACACATGCTAGGCAAGCGCTCTATCACTGAGCCACAACCCTAGCCCTCAAACACCTTTTTTTTGTTGTTGTAGATGGACACAATACCTTTTATTTTTATGTAGTGCTGAGGCTTGAACCCAGTGCCTCACATGTACTAGGCGAGTGTTCTACCACTGAGCCACAAACCCAGCCCTCCCCAAACACCTTTTTAAGGGACATAATATCCAAAATAATTTTTTTAAAGAGAGAGAGAGAGAGAGAGAGAGAGAGAGAGAGAATTTTAATATTTATTGTTTAGTTTTCGGCGGACACAACATCTTTGTTTGTATGTGGTGCTGAGGATCGAACCCAGGCTGTACGCACCGCTTGAGCCACATCCCTAGCCCAATCCAAAATAATTTGAAGTTGGGATTTTTTTACAACCAGTGATTGTAATTGAGAAGCTTTTTAAAAAGAAGAATACTCAGTTTCTGAGAGTTGAGGTGTGGTAAAGACCTTTGCTATAATAGTTTATTCAATCAGGAGCTTAACATCCAACCAACAGAACAGAAGGCTTCCCTATCTGAAAAAAAATTCCCGTAAAATAAGGCAGCAGTTACCCATTACCCACAGGACATTCAACAGCCTTACTACTCTAGCAACTGTGTTCCCTGCTGCAAGAGGAGAGACTTAAATTAGACACCATGAAGAACTCTAACAGCTGCAAAAATTGCTCACCCCTAAAATGGGTAAGACAAGAGCTCATGTAATCCCCTATGCCCAAAGTCTTTAAAAATAGATCAGATACTATGGATCATTTTTATTAGGTAATCTATGAACTCTCTTGGAAGCATGGATGGGAATTATATGACTTGAGAGTCTTTTATGCATTGTGAGCTTATAAATTTAAATTTACACTTTAAACATTTAATTTATTTGTGATGACCCTGAACTAAGCTTTAGCTGCATAACTGCTAAGGCCACTCAATTACCAAAAAGCAGCCTTTACCTCCAAGTTTAAAGCATCCAAAGTCAAGAATATATTCCACACCATAAAAATAGCCTTACTCCAAATCCAGTGGTATGGAATGGAGGAAATTACTGCAGACATGCCTGAAGCCCCCCTGTGATGGATCTGCAAATATATTTCCTAACAGGCCTCAGAATATTCTTGCTTTCAGATGTTAGAAGAAAAAGATATCGCCCTTACCTGTGAACAGGGGACTGAAGGAGACCGGAGAAAAGGCACTTTGAGTTCTTGTCAACCTGGGTTTCCTAAGGGGCAAGAAAGCACACAGAAAATAAAGGGGAGAAAAGAACATGCATGCATTTAAATCACTACCAAACTCAATTTCAGATGCAGTGAAAAACAAAGCAAACCTAGTCATTGTCAGCAACACTTTTGTAATAAAGCCTTAAATTTAAAGGAGGAGAGTGAAATAATTAAGGCAATTCCTTAAATAGATTTGGCTACTAAATTCAGCAGCCTACAAAGCAATGAGAAATCCCTTTGGATCACTCCATACCCAGTACAAAGAGTAAAGCACCTTGAGTGGTAATTAGCAAGTCCATTTCAAGAGGAAGGAAGTCAGAAGCAGAGTTGATTTTCATTTGGGAGCCAAGAAAAAGGCTCTAGACCTGAGTAGGTGCCAGCTTACAGCAACAGCTTTCCCTCTGGGCCTGCATCTAGGAGTAGAAGGTCCCAAAGGGAGCCAGGGAACATATTCTGACCTGAAAGAACACTACAGAAGCACTCCAATCTTCAAACACAGAGACCTCTGAATTCTACACAGTTGCCCTGAGGTTCAAAAGATCGCCACTTCAGGTTAGGTTCCCTGCCTGGTACCCAAGGACAGCCCCTTCTCTCTGAGCTGCTCTTCCTAACTTTTCTTTGATGCTGTTCCAGGGACCACCTGAAAACTCAGATCACTTCTTTTTTTTTTTTTTTTTTCTTTTGGCAGTACAGAGGATTGAATCCAGAGTCTCATATATGCTAGGCAAATATTCTACCACAAGCTGCATCCACTTTTTATATCTTATTTTTGAGAGAGGGTCTTGCTAAGTTGCCCTGGCTGGTTTTGAATTTTTTATCCTCCTGCCTCAGCCTCTGCAATCACTGAATTACAAACATGCAAAATCACTCCAAGTTCTAAATCTCCTTTTGTTTACACACCAAAGGTGACTTTAGTTTCTAGTAATTTCAACTGGCTTTTCAGCAAGAAATGAAAGAAATTCAAAGACTCTAACATAAGCTTTCTGGTTAGAAATGTACTATATTTAAAAAACTCAGGATAATTAACTACAAGAAAAGATCTTGTTGAGGTGATGAACATAGGCTCCATGCTGGCCAAGACACAAGTTTGTCAAAATTAATAGAAATGGACAACTAAAAAAGATGAATTTTTCTGGGTATGGTAGTGCATACCTGTAATCCCAGCGGCCTGGAGGATTGTGAAATCAAGGCTAGCCTCAGCAACTTCATGAGGCCTAAGCAACTTAGTGAGACCCTAACTCAAAATAAAAAAATTTAAAAAGAGCTGGGGATGTAGTTCAGTGGTTGAGCATCCCTAGGTTCAACAATCTCCATACTGGGGGGGGAAAAATAACACAATTATACCTCAATAAACTAGACTTGAAAAAAATCCCAACCCAAGACTAACTGAATGACTCCATGTGTTATAGCTATAATTATGGCATTATAGGGACTGACTCCAGGACTGATTGCTGGCTCACCTTCCAAAAATATTCTAACCCAAAGGATAAATAGGACTTAATTCTTTTTAACAATCAACTGCATTAATAGAGGGAGGCAAAAGCAAAGAAAATCCAAAATGAAATCCTATTGTAAAATTATCTGACTTCAGAGATGTTTATGCAATTATGATTTAAGATGGATATCTAAACTTCTCAGGATTCAGACAAAATTCCAAAATCATTCCACGAAGATTTTACTCAGAAAGAGCGGAAGCTTAGGTAGTTTCCTTCTCCTAGACGTATCATCACACTCACTCTTGCAACCTCCTCCTGTTAAGACTTGAAGGGTCTAATGATACCTCACCCACAACACACACAGGAGATAGGGCTACATAAAAACAATACACAACCACACATAGCTCCTCTATTTAAAAAAAGTTTTTCATGACTGCAGTTTAGTGCCAACAATCCAAAGGGCTCGAATGGAAAGTTAATTCCACTGGACATGAACTTCTGAAGAGATTCCTAACTGACTTTTATTTGATAACTTGTGGTTACAACATTAAACTCAGCAAGTAGAACCCCAAAGCACTGGCCTTTCAAAAGGTTCACACCTCAGCCATTTGGCTGTTTGCCTCTTTTCAAAGGAAGCTGTATTACTCTGCCATCTGCCCATGCTGGGGACGAGTCTCTTCAGTGCCAAGCACTGAAGATCGGCAGTACCCACATGCACACATCTTGTGGAGGCCTTCTCACTTCAGCTCATCTTCTCTCCCACCCCCGACATTTTGAAGAAGAGAATCATAGTTTCTAGGATTTAGAAAAAGAAAAACATCTGAATCTAAACCCAGGCAGAGCTATTTGAGAGCACAGCACCGGGATGGTTTTTCCTGGCAAATAAGGATGACTTGAAGCTGGAACTAAGAGGTAAAAGCTCCAAGAGACTAAACAAGACTGATAATGAATGTGTGCTTCTTTTATTCTTTGGGAGATGCTTAACTAAAAATCCAAAGAGGTTTCTATCTCGGGGATCCTGAGAGTATTCTAATGGCAGTCACTCACAGAAAGACTAATCTAGATGACTATTTGAAAAAAAAAAAAAAAAGAGCAAGGGAATGATTAACATAAAATTGAGAATGGTAGTTATCTGGGAGAGGAGCAAAATGTAAACAGGAAACAACACTCAGGTTTTCAAAGGTACTGATAACATTCTATACATTTGCGAAGCTTCTCAAGTACATATATTTTCTATATCCCCTTTTGTATATAGAAAACATATGGAATGATAAAATCTCATTCTAGTGGACATCCTGGTTTTTTCCCAGAGCAACATGAATCATGTGGCTCCAGATAAACATTTTTAACTAATTCTCTATATCATATCCCTGTGTTATTTATTGCTCCCCAGATCATCTTGACAAGCATTAGGGTACAAAGTTAATCCACTGGGGCTGGGGTTGTGGCTCAGTGGTAGAGCGTTTGCCTAGCAAACAAGAGGCACTGGGTTCGATCCTCAGCACCACATAAATGTAAAATAAAGATATTGTGTCCACCTAAAACTAAAAAAATTAAAAAAAAAAAACAAAGTTAATCCACTGTAATTTGCCAGTGGGCCATGTGCATCCAAGTAGCAGAAACATTTGAGGGGTGGCATGGGCTTAGGGCAGAATTTGGTGGGTTACTCCTCTATAGGACAGGGGCAGACAGCATAAGGCAAAGGTCTTCTTTGAGGCTAGCAGTCTTTTTGTGTGAGCTGCCAATGCTGTAGGTGGCAAAAGAGACAATGCCTCTGTTCATTTCCACTCTGCAAATTACTATTTGTACTGCAACAGATTTATGAGATAAAAGGAGTTATAAGCACTAAACTGTACAGGATGACAACACACAGATATAACCATAGGCCAATTTTCAAATTCCTTAAAACCTAAAATTAAAACAATGAAATAATAAGCCCTCTCTCTCCTGTCCATAAATCCCTCCACTGATGCCCTAAGACTTACAAATATCCTTTTTAAAAGTAACTTCCAAAGTAGGATACCCAAATACCAAGCTTTGCAGTCCCAATGTACCTCTGCCCCTGCTAAAGCACACAGTGCCAAGTCAGGCAGCCTGTGCCATTTCCAACACATCATAAGCCAGTGTCTGTTCATGTGCTACAGGCACAAAACCATGTGTTCATTTTTAGTTCCAATACACAGACATCTGTGCAGCAAGGTCAGATCCAAAACTACATCATAAACCAACTAAAGAACCTACGGATGGAACTTCCAGGAAAAAGCCAAGAGGCATAGTCCAACACCTAAAATCTTAAGAATGATGTTGGCCAGGAGAATGATAAGTAAAAGGCACAAGACTCAAACACACAGAGATTTCTAAAGCTAGGGGGTTCATTCTAAGAGAGTTGCCAACCACAACCACTTCGTGGAAAAATAGTTAAAAAGATCAACAGACCCAAAACCCAAACATAAAGTCAGAACTTCCTCACCACACCATAAAATCATTCAACTTTCATATTATGACTCAAAAAAGCATCCTTAGGCCTGAAGACCCAAGGAAACTAAAAAAGTTTTCTCCTGACAGGTCTGTCCATGACAGAAGGGCCTCAAACAAAGGCCAAGGCAACTTGCCTCTCTGTTTAGAATTGTATCTTTTCCACCCACAAATAGACAGGAAGCAACCATAAAACTGTTCTCCATTTCTCCACTTCACAACTATGAAGACTACCCGTAATAGCCTCAACTGTTATTTTGGTAAAGACAAATCTTGAAAAGTAAAACAAGGTACCCATTCCAACCAAGTATGTATTATGTGATGATTAAAAAAGGGCAGATCAAATGCTATTTTTCACCAAATCCAAAGGAAGACAATCAGCTCAACATATGTGAACAGGACAAGGGAACTCCACTGGTTTTCCTGAAATAGGAAAGTTCTATATTATGAGGCCCATAGGCATCAAGCCCAGATCTCTGAATTCCAACATATGCATGGTATATACAGCCTAGGCCAGTTCCCAAGAACAGAAACCTGATTAGTTGGCAGAATCATTTCTTACTTCACTTAAAAAGGGTTCTCACTGAAAGCATAGTGGTGGATGCCTACACTCCTAGCTACTTGGGAGAATAAGGCAGGATCATCATAAGGTCGAGGAGAGGCTCTGCAACTGCAACTTAGTGAGACTGTCTGAAAAAATGAAAATGGCTGGTGATGTAATTCAGTGGCAGAATGCTTCTTGGGTTCAATCCCCAGTACCACACCAAAAAAAAAAAAAAAAAATTCTCTAGGCTAACTCATACTACTCTTCATGCTCAGTATAATTCAGTCAGATCCACTTAGCAAATCGAAAGCATCTGAAAGTGTTGTAGGGACAGACAAAACAAGAAAGTCAAGTTTGGATTTGTGTTAAAATACGGAAACTGCTAAGCCTTATAAAATCATGATTTAAGTATTTTCTAATAGATAGCTGTGGGAAAGGTAGATATCGAGAGAGTGAAGAGAATTATGCCTAGAGGTTACTGTAAATGCCCCAAATTATACAGCAAAGACAGCAGAGGCCCATAATTAACTAACAATGAGGAGGAAGGCATATACCCTTTGGCAAAAGACTGAAATTTCTCACTGCTTCCATATCCTACCAATCAAAATAAGAGAACAAGCTAAAAATTCAAACTCATCCTTCCTCTCAACAGGGCGGACTTGCTTAGGAGGTGCAGATCCACAGAAATCACAAGTACCCTGGCCAGACTCACCAAGTTTCTCACAGCTGTGAGGCTGCCAACAAGACTGGCACATAGTAAGCTGTGGAAAAGCTAACAAGCAGCAGCAAATCCTATGCACAGAAAAAATTTACCATTTCAGACTTATTATTTCTTTTCCAAAAAGCACAAAATATTCCATCTAGATTTTTCTTGTCTTCATTCTATTCCTGTAAGAACAAGAACAAGATAGCTATAGCTCTCTCATTTTATAGATTTAAAAAAAAAAAAAGACAAATTCAACCTCTATCTCACAGATGATGTTGGGGGGTCAAAAGGAAATATAGACTTTTGCATTCTCTATACAACATGCTGCCTACAAACAGCAGTCAACCAAACATTTAGACACAAATACCTAGCTCTTCTCCAATTCATCAGAAAAAACCCTTGGACCAAAAAATGTAATTCTCCAGTGCCCTGAACTAAGCTTCTTTGCAGATGTACAGCCCAATTTGCTCTGCAGCAGAAATCTGTATTGTGCTTAGTGTGAGGGTTGGTGACAGAGCAGCCAATGACCATTAAATTCTGCTTCCAAAGGCAAAAAACCGTATAATGTTATATGCCTTTTCCTCTTCCTAATCTATTAGACATAACAGCTAATTTCACGCCACCTCATATTTGGTGTTTCTGAAATCTTAGACCAAGTCCTGGTCAATATGGAACAAAGGCAAGACAAGCTACAAGAAAATTAGCAATCTATTCTATGTCCTTACATAGAGCTTCAATCCCACCCTCTACCCTGATCTGATGAAAATTTCATCTCTATTGGTAACTGGAGCATCAAATGCAGAGGTGACCACAAAAAAAAAAAAAAAAAAAAAAAAAGCTGTTTCATCAGTCACACACTTTTCAAGACCTAAACTCCCAGCAAATGTATTCATCAGGAAGCAAATGTAGAAATTTGGGCCTACCTGAAATGGTAAGACACTGGTTCTTTAGGGAGCTTGGGTTTGGCCTGATCCCCAAGATAATAAACCCACAGTAGAGCTGTTCAGAAAGGGCAACAAAGCCATACCCAGCCCACATTTTCCTCCTGGAGTATCCTAGTTTCCTTGAGAAGTCAAGGATGAATGGTTCCCAGTCCAGAATCAACTGGGAGCTTTATAAAAATTCAAATTCTTGCTGGGCACAGTGCACACACTTGTGATAATGCTACCCTGGAGGCTGAAGCAAGAGGACTGCAATTTCAAGGCCACCTCTGGCAACTTAGTGAGAACCTGTCGCAAAAAAAGGGATAAGGGGCTGGGGTTGTGGCTCAGCGGTAGAGTGCTTGACTAGCACATGTAAGGCCCTGGGTTCGATCCTCAGCACCATATTAAAATAAAGGTATTGTGTCCAATTACAAATAAAAAAATAAAATATTTTTTAAAAAAGGATAGGGAAGTGGTTCAGTGGTAGAGTGCCTCTGGGTTCAATTCCTAATACTGCAAAAACACAAAAACAAAAATTCAAAATTCTGTGGGTTCCAGATACATAGATCTTTTCAGAGAGCCCACCAGTGATTCTGGTGCACAGCAAGATTGTCAACTTATACAGGTTACTGACCTTTTTACCTTCTTTTGGGGGGGGGGAGCAGAGATTGAACACAGTGAACCTCTACCACTGAGCTACCCTTCCAACCCTTTTTATTTTTTATTTTGAGGTAGTGTCTCACTAAGTTGCTGAGGCTGGCCTTGTGATCCTCATGCCCCAGTCTCCCAGGTAGCTGGAATTACAGGCACATGCACCCATGTCTGGCTAGTCTGTCCAGTGTGTCTCAAGAATCCACAATAGCAGTTATCACAAGGGAAATCTTATTTCATTGACACAAAAGTTGACAGCTTTCTAAACTGATAATAAAGATGTAATGCTAGATGTCAAAGATCAGTCCACCTTTTAGAGATGCAGAAAAAAGCTCAATGCCTAATTTTGGAATTTTCATTAATTGGCCTAGAACTCATACACCAATGTCTATACCTCACATTCAGAACTCTCACATGGGCTTGAGAGACAGAGCAAAGCTATTTTCTGTTTTCACAGACAGTAGTCAGTACAGAGGATTTAGATAGCAAGAACAACCAGGAAAACATTACAACTGAATTCAGGTGCCCAACAGATTACTGGCCTATAACCACACAAGTTCCTTAGGTCATTTGTATGTTTGAGGGTGAAGGGGAGTGGGATGCAGGTAAACAGAACAACAAGGTGGTCAAGACAATAAGCAAGGTAATGGGGTCACACTTTTTGCTCCAAAGACCAAACATTTCCATCAACTTTTTTGACCCAAAGGCCCAAACATTTCTAGCAATCTCCCTGCAGAGCTAAGGTGGAAAGACACTTTGGAACATCTAAAAAATAGCGGAGCCAGGGTGGGGGTGGGCAGCGGGTTTCAAATCATCTCCAGAGATGCTAACCAAATGGTAAGTGTCATCCATCCAGTGTAAACTCTCTTGAGTGAAAGCTGTTTCCAGCTGTTACCACAATTAGCTCTGATCTCATGTAAGATGTCACAACCTTTAGCCACAAGATTCTGCCTCCTCATGAAGACCATATCTTAAGAATTGCCAAGATCCTGTTAGCAGTATTTAAAAAAGGGGGGGGGGACGAAACAAGAAAAGGAAGTTTGTCGCCAGCCCCCGAACTGGGCTCACCTCCCCGGGTCCAGCTCCCGGCCCGCAGAGCCTCCCATGTCCGTCAGACTCGCAGCTGAAGCAGCCAGCTCTCCAGAAGGCCTCTTGCCGGTTCCATCCCCACTGCTGGAGCCACCGTTGCAGCTCTTCGTGCGAAAGAGGCGACTGAGGCGGATTTTAAAGGAGCCCTTACGAGAAGGAGCCGCGAGCGGCCGGAGGGGCCCAGGAGGTGGCGGCGGCGGGGGAGGTTGTTGCTGCTGCTGCTCCGCTCGACTCAGGCGCCCTGGAGGGACCAAGTCCTGCAGCGGGAAGGGCACTGGGGGTAATTCGGGGCCTGAGGGCTGCAGCAGAAGCCGGCCGCCCCCTCCTCCTCCACGGCCCGGGCTGCTGAGCTCCTCTTCCGAGCAGCTGTTAGTCTCCAGGCTCTCGGCCTCCGATTCCAAGCCCTCCAGGACCAACAGTGCGTCGCTCGTTTCTGTGGGGTCCTCCCCGGCCTGCGGGGTGGCAGCAGGCGCCTGGGGCTGCGGAGGGGGCAGCTGAGGCGGACATGGGCATGGGCAGCAGCCCCCTCCGACTGTCTTGACCCCCGGCCCCGCCGGCTGCCCCAGCCCCAGAGCCGCCAACTGAGCCTCTAGTCCAGCCACCGGGCCCCAGGTCCGCTCAAGCGCCAAGCCCGGTGGCAGGGCCTTGGGGTCCAGGGCACAGCGGTGCCGGGGACACAGCAGTTCCGAGGGTCCTGGCTCCGAAGCCGCCTCCGCGTCCTCCTCCTCAGGCGGCCGACCCACGTTGCGGAACACCATCAGCTGCGGCGGCCGGGAGCCCCGCGGGCCCGGCCGCGCGAGGAAGGGTGGCGGCGGGGGGCCATGGCCCGGGGGTGGCGGCGGTGGGCCTGGCTCGGGGGCCGCCTCTCCATAGCCGAGAAGGCGGCTCAGGACACGGTACGAAGCGGCCGCCGCCGCCGCCTCGCCATCCCGGAGCTCGGCTCCCTGCATCGAGGAGAGGGAGGAGAGGGAGGGGAGGGCGGGCGGCTGGGAGCCGGGCTGGGGTGGGGTGGGGACTAGGTTGGGCCCCACCGGAGCCCCGCCCGCCGCGGCCCCCGAAGCGACAGCACTAACGGCCACCGCGGCCTCTGCCTCATAGAGGGGGCGGGGGGCGCGCGGAGCCCAGCGCGAGCCCAGGCCGCGCGCCACCGCCGCCGAGGACCGCCCCCAGATGCGTCACTTCCGGAAGGCTGGACCACTCCCCTTTCCCGAGGGCGTGCTCGGGCCGGCCTCCGCTGCGCTTGACGTTGCGCGCGCCCTGAGTTGCTATTGGCGGTGAGCTGGTTTTCTGCCGGCGTTTGTCTCTTGCACCTAAGACCCCTGCTTTTCACTTCCTGGGCACCCAGACCTTGGCCATCCCTTTCAGTAGAGTGGGTACTGGTTCTGGTACTGGGAGAGAGTTGCTGGCTTTGAGAGTATAATTCTTGTTCCGTTTAAGTCCTTGAAATATGTGATCTTGGCCAAGTCATTTCGTTCATCTGTATCCCCTGGTGTCATCCACTGAATTGTGGAGTGACTACATGAATAATGTGTTCTAGATCCAGTGGTGGGCTGAGGAGTGTTTAACAACTGGCTGTCCAGGGGAAGAAAGGGAATGTGTGTGTTATATATAAGCACATATTTACCAAAATTTGCTGATATAAAGAATGTATAGCACACAATTTACAAATAATAGAAATATACCATAGCAAACTCCATATGATTGATTTTCACAGAATTCTTTCACTTATTTTTGCTAAATTCTTTATGTATTGTGTGTGTTTGTGTATGCGCACACACATGCCACTGGAGACAGAACTCTGGGCCTTGATAGGCATGAGCTCAACCGCTGGGCTACATCCCCAAGCACTTGCGACACTTACTTTGGTAGCCAAATGTTACAAGGAGTGTAACTGCAACAAGAATCTTGATTGCCATTGTCTTCTGTTAATACAAGAAGGAAATGAAAAAGCAGAAAAATTTGAATTGTCAATGAGGGGAGTAACTTCTTTGCTGAATCAGAAAACAGTTTCAAATAATGGAAGAGTTATTTATTTTTGTGCTGTTCATCATGTTTTGTTGTTGTTGTTGTTGTTATTGTTTTTTTGTTTGTTTGTTTGGTGCCGGGGATTGAACTCAGGGGTACTCCAGCACTGAGCCACATCCCCAGCCCTATTTATTTTATTTTATTTATTTATTTTTTTAAATTTAAAGCAGGGACTCACTGAGTTGCTTAGTGCCTCATTAATTGCTGAAGCTAGCTTTGAACTCTAGATCTTTCTGCCTCAGCCTCTTGAGCCTCTGTGATTACACGTGTGTGCCACCTTCCCCAGCTTGTGCTATTCATAATATTACAGACATAAACATAAAGTTTAAATCTGAATTATTAACATATTCTTCATCACTTAAAAAAAGGTTTTTTTAGTTGTAGTTGGACACAATACCTTTATTTTATGTATTTATTTTTTATGTGGTGCTGAGGACCGAACCCAGCGCCTGGCATGCTAGGCGAGAGCTCTACCACTGAGCCCCACCCCAGCCCCATCACTTTCTTAAGTCCAGATAAATAAACAAAACAGTAATAAAGCACTTGCCCCATGGTTGGCTTCAGTCTATCAACCTGACCTTACTAGACACAGAGGAAGACAGGATCTGTAACATATCTTATTTATGTGGTAGTTTAATCATACAGATACAAGGAATATAATACCAAAAGTGTAGGTAAAATTATTAGGAAGTGATGAGATTGGAGAATTTATTACCTTTATTTTTAATATAATTCAATCATGTATGTCTGTATGTATTTATGTTTTGCTGTGCTGGGGATCAAATACAGGGCCTTGCACATGGTAGGCAAATGTTCTACTACTGAGCTATATCCCTAACTCTCCAAATTTCTATAATTTAATTTCTTTTCTTTCTTTTTTTTTTTTTTAGCACTGAATCAAACCTAGTCAAGCATTGTACCACTAAGCTATATCCCCAACCATTTGGATGGAGGGGATTAAACCTAGTGATACTCTATCACTGAGCTATTCCCCCCTTTTATTTTTTATTTTGAAACAGGGTCTTGCTAAGTTACCCAAGCTGGCCTCAAACTCGAAGCCTCCTGCCTCATCCTCCCAAATCACTGGGATTACAGGTATGTATCACCATGCCCAATTTATAATTTAATTTTTACCAGTGGCTATGTTTAACATAGCTATGTTTACAAAATTCTGAACATTTTTAAAAATATTTTTTAGTTGTAATTGGACACAGTGTCTTCATTTTATTTATTTTTATGTGGTGTGAGGATCAAACCCAGCACCTCTCATGTGCTAGATGAGTGCTCTACCGCTGAGCCACCCCAGCCCCAAATTCTGACATTTTAACAATTGATTTTCAAGAGCTGATAGGGGCCTGTTTACAACCACTATACCTTAGTTTTCTCATCCTTGGCAAGGATGTTATGAAGACAAGACAAGATCAAGCTTATTGTGTAAGGTGAGACTTGAACTCATTGCAATTGTCCCTGTGGAAGACATTGAAATTTATAAGGGACAAAGAGGAAGGATCAACCAGCAGAATTTATCCGACTTTATTACCTGAAGGGGCATTAAGGGGAAGAGGATGGAGGATTGGTGATAAATCCTGCAGCTAGAGAGACCTTTTCAAAATGGAAATGTATTCTTAATCTGTTATAATTGTTTTCCTGTTGTTCTTAGGCTAAAGACAAAACTCCTTAAGGGCCTGAAGGCCCTGTGTGATCCCACACCTGCCTCTCTCTGGCCATATCTCCACCAAGCTGCACCTCTTGTCTGTCCCCTCAGTCCCACTTGCACTGTGGCAATTTCCCACATGTATGGGCATTGTGTAAGCTAAGCCCCTTTCTTGGAAGAATTTTCCCTCTCTTTGTGCTTAGCAAACTTCTGTCCATCTTTGTTTTTTGTTTGTTTGTTTGTTTGTTTTTAAAGAGAGAATGTGAGGAGAGAGAGAGAGAGAGAGAGAGAGAGAGAGAGAGAGAGAGAGAGAGAGAATTTTTTTAATATTTAAATTTAATATGCCAGGCGAGCGTGCTACCGCTTGAGCCACATCTCCAGCCCTTCTGTCCATCTTTGGATTAAACACTCCTCACTGCACCAGAGAAATCCCCCTGCCTGGGCCCTTCCTCTTCTCTGAGCCTGAAGACCAGGCATTTGTTTTACTGCATTGTGCATGTGTGATTTGATCTTGTCTTCCTGCCAGGCCCAGTGGCACAGGCCTGTAATCCCAGCAACTTGGGAGGCTGAAGCAGGAAGACTGCAATTTCAAAGCCAGCCTGGGCAACTCAGTGAGACTCTGTCTCAAAAATCAAGAAGGCCAGAGATGTAACTCAGTGCTAGAGCACTCCTGGGTTCAATCCCCAGAACTGGGGGAGGGGGTTAATCTTTACCACCAAACTGTAAATTCTATGAGGACAGAGACACATTTGCTTTCTGCCTTGTGTGGACTCTACAGTGCTAAGGACTGTTCCTGGCAGAGTAGGCTCTTGATATACAGAAATGGTTCTGCAACATTAAGCCTTGAAAAAAGCCTCCTAATACAAATTCATTTTTAATTCAACACCACAAAATCAATACTCTTCCTTGCACATGAAGAAATAAACTGAATCTCAAGTTATTTAGCTAAGGTCACTCTGTACAAAAAGATGTAATAGAGTTCAAAATCAGCTGTCTGACCCAAAAAGGTTTATTCTTTACCCTCTCTTTCCCCAGATCCTTCTCAGATGCCACCCAGTTTTCTAGAGAAATTTCTAGAATACCTGAATACCTAGAATACCCAGAATACTGAAGCCTAAGAAGATCCCTACTATTCTTGACTCTCCCACATTCTGACCCCAGGGATTAGTTAATAGAGGAAAAAAAAAATCTGTGGCTCTGCAGCACCCTCTGCTGTCCAGTCACTTTCTTGGTCCCAGAAGAGGCTGCCTATAGTCAACCATCCCTTGTAATCCCACATGGCGTGGAGAACACAGAGGTCCAAGAGAACACACATGCTCTTTGTAAGGCAGGACAAAGGAATGCTGTCTTTCCCTACTTCCTCAATTGTCCAGGCCTATGTCATAGGTCCTGTAAAATACATTGAGATTAAGCTGTAAGCAAATGATGTGTATCTTTGTATGACTTAGATTTCTGTTTGTTGAGCTGTTTTTACTTTGACGTATAACTTTTTCACTGAGGGCTATAAAAGTGGTCCCTGTACTGGTCATGGTAACTCATACCTGTAATTCCAGCAATTTGGGAGACTGAAGTAGGAGGATCACAAGTTCGAGGCTAACCTCACTAATTTAGTGAGGCCTTGAGCACCTTCGTGAGCCTCTGTCTCAAAACACAAATTTAAAAGGGCATGGGAGGCTAGGTGTGGTGGCACACACCTGTAATCCCAGCTGCTCAGAAGGCTGAGACAGGAGGATTGAGAGTTCAAAGCCAACCTCAGCAACAGCAAGGTGCTAAGCAACTCAGTGAGACCCTGTCTCTAAATAAAATATAAAAATAGGACTGGGGATATGGCTCAGTGGTTGAGTGCCCTTGAGTTCAATCCCCAGTACCCCCCCAAAAAAAATAAAATAAGAAAATAAAAGGGCATGGGGTTATAGCTCAGTAACAAAGCACCCCTGAGTTCATTCCTCAGTACCCAAACAAACAAAAAGTGATCTCTGCAGTGGTAGAGTCTTAGTTATAAGGCTTATGAAGACAGATTTAGAGGATCTAAAAACTGTGTATGTGTGAGTGTGTGTGTGTGTGTGTGTGTGTGTGTGTGTGTGTGTTGCTACCGGCCTCTCAAATGCTAAGCAAGCAGTTTATCACTAATCCACATCCCCAGCTCTTAGAGGGTCTAAAGAAGTTCTGAGGCTCATTTAGTCATTCCAACAATGGGCAAGGCTTTGAGCTGCAATCAATGAGACACAAACCCTGCCCTTCTGGACTTTGTGGCTGCTCTAGTTGAAGTCCTAATCACATCACTGCTTGGATATATATATAACCAAGTACAAATAATTTAACATCCCTGAACAGCCAGGTGTGCTCATATGCACCTGTAGTCTCAGTTACTCAGGAGACTGAGGCAGAAGAATTAGGAGTTTAAGACCACCTGGGCAACATAGCAAGAGGTTGTCTTTAAAATAATAATAATTAAACAGCTCTGAATCTGTGTTTCATTTGTAAAAGTAGGTTAGTCATAATCCACCATTGACAGAGCTCTTGGGATTAGATAAAAATTTACACACAGAGGTGGTTGATAAATTCTAAAGCATTATAGAAATATTAACTGTTTTTATAAAAAGATTCTTAGGAAAAAAATTGTGTTAACTTACCATTAGGAGTATTTTTTTGACCCTCAATTAATGCCACTGTAAGAAAATGGGTTGCTGAGCTTGATGGTGCATACCTGTAATCCCAGCTACTCCAGAACCTGAGGCAGAAGGATCCCAAGTTTGAGACCAGTCTCAGGAACTTAGTGACTCTCAAAAATAAAATTTTAAAAAGTCAGGAGGAGCTGGGAATGTGATTCAGTGGTAGAATACTTGACTGGCATGCTTGAGGCCCTGGGTTCCATCCCCAGCTTTGCAAAAATAAATGTATAAATAAGAATAATAAAAGTCTGGAGTTGTAGCTCAGAGAAGAGCACTTGATTAGTTTACACAAGGCCCTGGGCATTCCGGTACTGAAAAAAGAAGGGAATGGGTCACTTGCCCCCCTTCTTCCCTTTCTCTGTCAGCACACAGAATTAGAAAGGCCAAGGAAAGAACTATGGATGTGCAGTTCAGCTTTCTGTTCCTAGATATGCCACTAACTGGCATGGTGTCCTTGAAAATATCACTATCCTTTTAGGGTTTTCATTCCCTTATCTGTTAAAGAGATGTCTAAATTATGGGCCAAATGGTCTCATTCTGACATGTAGAGATTCTCCTGGGGGCTTGCCCTCTAGCCCCCTTCTCTCCCATACTCCTTACATCTCCACTGATTTTCCACAGCAGACTTATTTGTAGAGCCACCCATAAAGCAAGGAAAGTTTTTAGCAACCATCAACCATCATTTCCTACATACACTCAGTGATCTTGGTCATCAAACGTTGACAGTGGGGCATTGAAAAGAGAAGAAGCCAAGAGACGGTCTATACAAGTAGGGCCAGGTTGCCTGGTGAAGTGGGAAGCACATCGGCAATGCAGAGATGATGGAAGAGAGAGCAAGTGGCAGGAGGCAGAAACTATGGCTTCCTCCAAGAATTCACTCCCTTCCAGATCCCAGGAGGTTGCCTCAGGTGGCCCTGACTCTGGGTTCCCAGTTATTGTGTCCAACAGGGGGAAGGATGTGAGGTATAAGAAAACTGGGAAGAACTAGAAAGACTAATCACAATTTTCATGAAGAGAGGAAGAAAGCAGGGCTTAGGATGATAAAGTAAAGGTAGAAGAAATGGAAGCAAAACTTTGTTCACTCTTTCCCCTGCTCTGCACCCCAATGCTGCTGTGCCTGTTAACTCTGTAGACAGGAGAAGGAAGACCTAGGTCAGGAAGGAAGACCTGGGTAAGGCCCCAGCTCTGTCATGAACAACAGTATGCTCCTAAGGAAGTGCCTTCAGTTCTCTGGGCCTAGAGTTAACTCCTCTGTCAGAGGTGCTATTATGGTCCTTGAGGCTGAGTACTGGGGGGATCGTGGTGGTTTGATTGGGAAGAGTTGGGGAGTCAGAGTTCTGGGTTCAAGTTTCATTTCAAAATGAGTTGTGTAATCTGGGGTGGGGCATTGTCTCTGATCCTCAGCGTCTGCACCTGTGAGATGAGGATAAGGCTATCCACCATACACGATTATGGGGCAGAATTCATCGAGATTATGTATAGAATAAACATGTAATAAACTGCCACAGTCTATTCAAAGGCTGATCATGGTTATATTGAGCTCTTTTTTCTATCCTTTCCACTCCCAATCTCAAAATCCAGTTAAGCAGCACGGTGTCAGGGGGGTGCACACAGCCAGAGCAGACTGCCAGGAGATGCAGCCTGGCCCTTATCATGCCTGTTGCAATTGCTGCCAGGAGGCCCAGTGGAGCAGAGGGGTGGAGAGAGGGGCACGGGCTCACTCGTGGTTGCTATGGCACCCCATCCTGGATTTGCCCATCTCTCCTAATGGAGCAAAGGGCAGAGGGAGGAGAGAGAGAACTTCTAGTCCCTTCCCCTCCCCTCTCTCTCTCTCTCTCTCTCTCTCTCTCTCTGAAGCAGATGTGGGGTGGGGGTGGGGGGAGACTGGGTACTGGATCAGAGCAAGAGGAAAGAGTGATATGCCAGGATTAAAAGGGTTTGAGATAGGGGTCACACCGAGAGAGCAGGGGCAGGGCCCCCATACCTACATCCAGGAGCCAGCCAGCTGATGACGTTAGAAGGAAGAAAACAAGCGAGACAGTGCCAGAGAGAGAGAGAAAGAGAGAGAGAGAGAAACAGAGAAAGAGGGAGAGAGAGAGAGAGAGAGAGAGAGAGAGAGAGAGAGAGAGAGAGAGAACAGAGAGAGAGGGAGAGACAGGGAGAGAGAGAGAGAGAGAGAGAGAGAGGAGAGGAGACCTGGAAGCAGCCAGCCTTTGCCTGGGATCTCCTGAGCAACTAAATCCCCAGGCAGCCTGTTCCCCAGGGTCTTGAGAGCAGCCCAAAGAATGGGTACCTGGGCAATGATGATGCCCTCTCTTGCATGGCGGCTGCTGGGCTGCTGTTTCCTCTGCAGCTGGGCTCTGGGGGATCCGAGGCCCCTCCGCTCTCTTCCTCCACTACCCTCCCAAGCCAAACCAAGAACTATGCCCATGTGGGTGGCCTCACAGGGGGCTGAGGCAGCCCTGGCTTTTCTTTACTCCGGAGATGCCCAACAGCTATTGGGGGCTAATTGCAGTGAACGCTATGAAGCTCTTGGAGCAGAAGCCAGATCAGGGCTCCCCCAAGTTCTACAGAGGGCAGCAGGTACTCTTGCCCAGGCTGCCAATTTTCTCAACATGCTGCTACAAGCCAATGACATCCGGGAGTCCAGTGTGGAGGAGGATGTGGAGTGGTACCAGGCACTGGTCCGCAGCGTGGTGGAGGGGGACCCAAGGGCCTACCGGGCTTTGCTGATCTTTAACCCTCCACCAGGAGCCAGCCATCTACAGCTGGCCCTCCAGGCCACTAGGATCGGAGAGGAGACCATCCTTCAAGACTTGTCTGGGAACATGATGCAGGAAGAAAGCTCAACGGCGGAACCAGACAGCCTTCCCCTGCAGAAACGGGTGCTGACCAATGACCTAAGAAGCCTCAGCAGCCCCAAGTGGCCACAGGGGGATGGGTATGTGGGGGACATACAGCAGGTGAGACTGTCTTCTCCCTTCCTGGAATGCCAGGAGGGCCAGCTCCGACCTGGCTGGCTGATTACACTCTCGGCCACCTTCTATGGACTCAAGCCAGACCTCAGTCCAGAGGTCAGGTAAGTGGGTTTGCATAGGATCTGATGGATTTGTGGGTATGTGGCAGTGGGGACATTAGTCTATCCAGCTGTGCTTGGGACATTTGGCAAGAACATGTGTGTGTGTCTGGAGGGCACAGATGTGTGTGTTTGCATTCAGCTGTGTGTATTTGCAGCCAACTCTGTGAATCTATAACTATCTGTTAACACACGCAGGTGTGAGTGTACATACTGAGTACGAATCAGTCCATTTATGCTTCTTTATCTTGGTATTTGTATTTATGTTCTTGAGCATATGAATGAATGCCTATGAACTTATGTATGTACAGGAAGGTGTGCATATGTAGGAACACATCTAGATGTAGATATACACACTTGTGGGGTATAGAGGTGTGTGGATATAGACAGGCATCAGACTTGACCCTCAGGTCTGAGGAGTGGATGTGAAAGGCAGGAGGGGGTGCTGGGGATGTGGCTTGCCTGGCATGTGGAGGCCCTGGGTTAGATCCCCAGTGCTGCAAAGAAATTAAAAAAGAAAAGAAAAGAAGGCAAGAAAGGGCTTGGCTTAGGTGACAGTGACAATCCATATATGAGACTTTTCCAAGGAGCCAGGGTGGGCACTCCAGGAGTTAAATCTGCTGTTTGAGTGGAAAGTTATAAGAGAAGGCTTCCCCAGGAGAAAAATTCTTGGGCAGGGGCTTGGAACCAATACCCTTTCTATCTGGGGTGCCAGGGTCATTCCCAAGGCCAATTTTCTTACACTGAGCAGGCCCCAACTGTCCTGCCTGTCCTGACCCAGGAGCTTGTGATACTCCTCCAAAAACTGACTGCTCTCTGAGCTAGAGCAAGGGGCTTGGGAGTCGTGTTGGGAAGGGGGCAGCAAATGAACACAGTACTACGAGGCATTCAACAATTAACATTGCTTTTCTAGTTCAGTGTCCCCATTCGTTGTTCTCAGCAGAGTCCCCCTCCTTCAGGAAGGCGGATGGCTCTTTGCCAGCTCTCTCCTCACTCAACCCAGAGCAGGGATTGGGGAATTGCTGGGCCAGGCAGCTCCAGTTTAGGGCTCCTCCTTTTGCTGTGATCAGTTCAGAACTACGCAGAGTGGGGGTAGGGGTAACAGCCTTGCTGCTTGTGTATGTGTATACATGCAAAGTGGAATTGTGCAAATCCCTTTCAGACAGATAGATTCTCAGAGCCCCAGCTCCTGCATGTCCTGGCATGCCCCCACCCTTTACTCATTGACAGAAATTGTAAAATGATAAGATGTTGAAAAGTGGAGGGGTGGGGGAACAACCCAGTGGAAGGAGTTTGTTGCCACAGAGAACAGAGCACTGGAGAAGTGGAATCCATGTGTGCCCTCCTTCTATGCTGCAGCCATTGTGCTGAAGTTTGCAAAGAATACATTGCCCCACAGTCTAGTACCCAAGTATCTATGCTCACCTTGACATTCATCACTGTGCTCCTAATTGCTAATTCACTGCCCTAGGGGGCAGGTGCAGATGGACATAGATCTCCAGGGCGTGGACATCAATCAGTGTGCAAGTGGCCCAGGCTGGTACTCTAATACACACCTGTGTGATCTCAACAGCACCCAGGTAAGGATAAGGAGGGTGAAGGGGCCTCTAGATCCTGCCTCCCTGCCCTTTGCCCATCACTGCCACCACCCAGCTCCCAGAAGCAGCTGACAAAGCCAACCCAGCATCTCAGGGCTTCAGGGAAGTCCTTAGTGATTGGCAGAGGTGAGATGCCAGTCTTTTATTAAAAGTGAGATCACGTATGACCTATCCCTTTACCTCCCAGCCTTCGCCCCCCAGGAAACTATCCCTCATGCCTCTCAGTGTGTCTCCCTGCCTGCCCTCCTTCCTGGTGCTCATTGCTCCAGAGCTACTTCTGAGCCTCCATTAATCACCTTCTTTCCTTCCTCTGGATCACATACTGCATGTCAACACAGCTCTGAAATCCTCATGGCCACAAAGGATACTCCATCTGTGTTTGTCAAAATAAATGGAATTGCTGGTTGGGTGACGAGCAATTGGGACTGGTGTGGGGGATGGACCCCAGGCCAGACCCAGGCAGAGTCAAAGCCACAGGCACAGGTACATCAAGATGATGGACATCACTGGCTGGCAATCCTGCAAGCCCAATACTGGGAGGCCAGGAAGCCAGTGAAGTTGTCCACTCTATGGGTTACACCAAGTTCATGCTTGTTTCTGAGCTGTACTGAAGCCAAGGCAAGCTTTGCAGCATGTTGGGTGGGTGGACATATTGCTCTGGACACACAGGTGGCCCTATTGCTCTTCAGGGACATGTGTTTGGACCTAGAAGAATAGAAGGAATTGAACCCGGGGCCTCTCACATGCTAAGCAAGCACTCAGTTCATTTTTTAACCTGGCCACATTCACTTCCCTGGGTATACATTTATCTGATTGTGCAGACTGGGCTGGGTGTGGTGGCACACACCTGTAATCCCAGTGACTAAGAAGGTTCAGACAGGAGGATACAAATGTTAGGTCAGCCTCAACAACTAAGTGAATACCTTAGTGAGACCCTGTCTCAAAGGAAAAAAGAAAAAAGAATGGAGGGCTCAGTGGTAGAGCACTTGCCTAGCATGTGTGAGGCACTGGGTTCCATCCTCAGCACCACATAAAAATAAATAAAATAAAGGTATTGTGTCCATCTACAACTAAAAATAAATTATATAAAAAAGGACTGGTGATGTGGTGGCTCAGTGGTAAATCCCCTCTGGGTTCAATTCCCAGTAAATAATAATAATAATAATAATAATAATAATAATAATAGAAAATGTTTGTGCAGACTGTGGCAGGAACAGAGCATGTTCCAGTGGTCCAGGCAAGAGGGGAAGCTGGGCCTCAATTTCATAAGCACCTAGGTGAGGTCAGGAGCTACATATAGAATCTCCTAAGGCTAACTCCTTCCTTTGCCCCACTGATGTCTGTTCTCAGCAACTCTCCCCAACAGATCTGACCTCATCCACGTGCTCATCTTCTCTGCCAGACTCTGTTCCCTGCTGGGCAAACATCAATGGGTGGAGGTAGAATAAAGGACTGGCCTTGGCATCCCACCAGCCTGGCATTAGGCCGGCATTAGGGCCAGCGAAAGCAGTTCTGTGCCCAAGCCAGATGGCCCCTGATGAAGAAAGCTGCTCCACCACAGGGAGCCTTTTCAGTCCACCTGTGTATCAAAGAGGGTGGATGATGGGGACCCTTTGAAGCAGCACAGAGGCAGAGCTCTGTGGCTCAGAGCTCTCTGCTTCCACTTCCCCCCTGGTACCTTGCCCTAGCAACCTAGGAAGCTCCTGTCACTGCCAGACTAAACAAAAGGGTGATCTATCTCATACTTATTGCTTAGGGTCTCTTTGAAAAAGGGCAACAGTAGGGGGGAAGAGAGGGGTTCCAAAGAAGAAAAGCTCTCCTCAGGAAGAGCCTCTGGTGGGATCTCCAAGAGTAGATCCAAAAGTCATAGACAAGGAGCTAGATGCACCCTCTAACGCCTCCCTGAAGACCCCATATAAATACATATTTATCATCCTCACAGTGTGTCCCCCTGGAGAATCAGGGCTTTGTTCTTGGCCGCTACCTCTGTCACTGCCGACCTGGATTCTATGGAGCAAGTGGCTTTGGGGGTAAGTACAGTGAAGACCAGGTAGGTTTTTACAGGTTAGACTGGTGAGGAAACGTGAGGAGGAAAGGCAGTTTGAGGATCCTGGGAGAGAGCTTGTGGGGCAAAAGCAGAAGGTCAAGAGAAAGCAGGGGATGGCAGCAGGATTTTGTGAGGGCATCTGCCTTCTAAGAATGAGCCTGAACATGTAGGTATGTTGAAATCTGGCTTCCCAATGAGCCCTAACCTCTTCCTGTTACCACTTCCTGGTACCTCTTTCTGGTATCACCTCTTCCTATTACCCTGCCCTCCCCAGGGAATACCTACTCCCTCGTGTCCCTGGGACCACAGACCATAGAAGGGCAGGGCAACCACCAGGACAGAAGGCTAGGATCTCAGGATGCTCCAAACAAGCCCCTATCTCTGCACCTATTTTGCTCTTTACAGGGTTAGAGGAAAGTGCCACACAGACTACCAGCCAATTTGGGTCTCCACAAGGCAGCTTGGGGAGGCTGCTGAGGTGTCAGCCATGTTCCGAGGGCTGCACCAGCTGCATAGATGCCACACCATGCCTGGCAGAGGAGGCCCCAGCACTGCGGGCAGCAGTACTGGCCTTCCAGACCTGCTGCATGCTGGCCGTCTTCCTGAGTATGCTGGTCTCCTACCACTGCCGCTGGAGCAAGGCAAGGAAGGCCCTGCCGCTCTCTCCTGCACACTCATCCTACCCATCCCTAGTCCAGACATGGGTCTACTTACGACTAGAACTCGGGAGAATGGGCCAATCTTAATTCTAAACCTAACTCACTATATGACATTAAGCAAGTGACCTCCTTACCTTAATCCTTTTTCCTTACCTGCAAAATGAAGGCACTGAACTTAATTCAGCAAATGCTTGTTGAATATATATGCTAAGCAAATCATTGCCTAGGCACTAGAGGAAGAGATCTGGACCCTCCTGGAGCGTCTGGTTTAATGGAGGACGCACTAAAATGACAGCACAGTGAGACAGGGGCAAGGAAAAGGCTGCTGTCAGTTGCTATGGGAGCTTGGAGAAGGGATTGGTATCCTGCCAAAGATGGCATTGGAAGCACTTTCTGGAGAATGTGACATTTGAGTGAAGCTTGAAGGTTAACTGGATACTTGTTGGGCAGAGAAGGTTTATTCCATTCCAGACAATGGGGCAGTGTGACTCAAAGCTCGGAGGAATGCAGGAGATCCTTCCTATCTCCAACAACCTCTGATTTGAGCTCAGAGTGGGACTGGGTGGGGAGCATAGGACTGCAGGAAGCCATGTGAAATCTTGGCCATAGCCAGGCTTAGTACCATGCAGCTGAGAGCGTAGGTAGTGGGAGTGCAGATGAGGCTCGGGACAGAGGGTGGAGTCAGTCTAGGGTGAAGCCTTGCCCTAGGCCCAGAGTGACCCCTAAACAGACCCACAACCTTCCAATACCATCATCCACGCTCCATCCCCCCACTGCCCTGCTCACAGGCCTCTCTTTTTCCATGGGTTCACAGAGAATCCGGGCATCTGGAGTTGTCCTGTTGGAAATCATCCTCTTTGGATCCCTGCTTCTCTACTTTCCTGTGAGTCTGTGGCCAACAGCTAACCCCACCTCCCAGGATCCTCCACAGCCCCAACCTGGCATCCTCCAAACCATAAAGCCCTCAGAGGATTCAGAGACCTCCAATTACCCAGGCTGGTCTAGTGAGCTCTGGAGCCAAACAGCCTCAGGCTTAAAAAAGCTCCATGATCTGCTGTGGTGATTTAGGAAAAGTTACTTAACTTCTTTGATACTTAAGCTACTCCTCTGCAGAATGGAGATGATGATGCCTCTATTGCAGGGCTCTTGGGAGGATTAGCCGTGTGTGTTGCACAGAGCCCAGCACAGCAGTAGTGCAGTGGAGAGCAGCTCCTCTTGTTCCCTTCCCACCAGGTCTTCATCCTATACTTCAAGCCCAGTGTGTTCCGCTGCATTGCTCTTCGCTGGGTTCGGCTGCTGGGTTTTGCCATCGTCTATGGGACCATTATACTCAAGCTTTATAGGTAGGGCCCGGGAAGACCTTGCTCTCACACTGCTCTCCTAGGTCACCTGGGCTCATTCATGCAATGGAGTTTTTCCAAATCAAACCCTTACCAGCTCCACTCTGCTCTGCCCCCATCATTCACCCTCCCCCACATGTAACTTTTTGGGGAAACCATGGAAAGAATAGGACACACAAATGTGTAGCAGGGAGGGCAGCTACAACAGAGGTCAGGGATCTGGCTGCCATCCTCAGCCCCCAGCTTCCACGTATGTCCTTACTCTTGCAGAGTGCTCCAGCTGTTCCTGTCTCGCACAGCCCAGCGGGGCCCACACCTGAGCAGTGGGCACCTCCTGCAGCGCTTGGGGCTGCTCGTGCTGCTCGTGCTGGGTTTTCTGGCCATGTGGACAGTGGGCGTCCTGGAGCGAAGCATCCAGCACACACCTTTGGTGACTCGAGGTCACACTCTCACTGGCCGCCACTTCTACCTCTGTCACCACGACCGCTGGGACTACATCATGGTTGTGGGTGAGCTGCTTCTTCTGAGCCCAACCTCATTCTGGCCCCTGGCTCCATACCTCCAGGGTCCTCTTGTGCTGGTCCTCCCACCCTGTGCCCAGACCCTGGGCCCAGGCTTCTCAGCATGCCCTGTGGAGACAGGAGCAGCAGGCTGCTGAGGTGGTGCCACCCTGTCCCTTTCACTGCCTCACAGCTGAGATGCTGCTGCTGTGCTGGGGCAGCTTCCTCTGCTACGCCACCAGGGCTGTGCCCTCGGCCTTCCATGAGCCACGCTACATGGGCATTGCCCTGCACAACGAGCTGTTGCTTTCGGCTGCGTTCCACATGTCCAGGTGAGGACAGGCCCAACTACCTGGGGCTCCTCCCACCTTGATGCTACTCCTCCCCTCCCATCCAATGATTGTCCTTGCAACACTGCTATGCCACAACAGGATGAGGAAGGGCCTCTCCATACCCCTTCTGCACCCCATGCCTCACCCAGGTGAGAGGCAACTACCCAAAAGGAAGTTTGTCCCCTTCTAATTCCTGTCCCCTTCCTAAGACACCCCTCTAGTACCCCCAATATATATTTTCCAACGCACCCTCACTTCTCCCTGCCTTCTTCCTCACTCAGCCATTTGAGCAGTAGGTCTGTTGTATGCCCATGGGGACCTGGCCCTGTGGTGGAGGCAGAATCAACCCACAAGGTGATCCTGACAAGTCACGGAGCACGATTCTGTTCTGCACACTAGGCAGTCTAAGAAGGCGAGCTGGAGCAACCTGGGAGGGCTTCTTCAGAGGTGGGATTAATATGAGCTGTGCCCTGGCCTTCCACTATCTGGGAGAGGGCAGGAAGAAGAGCACCTTCCTCAACCATGGAGCTCTGGGCTGGGGAGAGGAGTCTTCCAGGTGAGGCCAGGAGGCCACGCCCACCTGCACTACAGATCACCCCCCTCCTATTCGGCCCCCAGGTTTGTGCTGGTTCCGTCCCTGCACCCAGACTGGACTCTTCTTCTCTTCTTCTTCCACACCCACAGCACAGTCACTGCCACACTGGCTCTGATCTTCATCCCCAAGGTGAGGTGTTACCCCTCTGCATGAGGCAGACCCTCCCCTTGATAAGAGCACTGTAGATCTGCCATCACTACGCCCTCTCCAGGTCAGGGCAAGGATGACAGAAGGTGCTAGAAGTGAGGGAGGAGAAAGATATTCTCTGCTCCAGTTCTTGGGCAAAGGAAATAAGTGCTAGAGCTGGAGAGGGTCCCTTTATCCACAGGTGGAAGGCTGGTGGCCTCTGAAAAATCTGCTTGGAAGTAGTTACAAAGAGGCAGGTGGGGAGCTGAAGGACATAGCTAGGGATTGCCGGGGCAGGAGGGTGGGATTGCCATGGTCTCAGCTACAGAAGAGCAGAGAGGATGAGGAGGAGTTACATGCTATAGATCCTTAGAATTTCTAATCAGAGGAGGGATGAAGAACACAAAGTAAAGATGTATCCCACAGGGCAGGTGAGAGTAGGAGTCAGCAGGGAGCTACAGTGAGCTGTGCCCTGGCCTTCCACAAGCAGCTACATGAGCATGATCTCTTCCCCCATGCACACCCACCCTGGCTAGTTCCTGAAGTCAGGGGCTCCTCCCCGGGAGGAGATCTTGGATGAGGTGTATGAAGATGAGCTGGACCTGCAGCGCTCAGGCTCCTACCTCAACAGCAGTATCGCCTCAGCCTGGAGTGAGCGCAGCCTGGACCCTGGAGACATTAGGGTAGGTGCCACCTACCTCCTTGACTTCTTTGATACCAGCTCTTAAGGTTTGGGCAGAGGCTGGGTACAGTGGTGCAGGCCCATAATCCCACCTGTCTCAAAATACAAAATAAAAAGGGCTGGGAATGTAGCTGAGTAGTCAAGTGCCCCTGGGCTCAATCCCCAGTATTTGTGTGTCAGGGAGCCTGGGCAGAGGTAGCATTGTGTGACACTGTGTGACACTCAGGTTCCCTCCCCAAAGGTTCCCCACCCTTCAAGACTGCCTTCTCCCTTCTCCAACACAGCCCTAAAAACTGACTCTTCTGACTCTATTCAAATGAGGCTATATAGCACCCAAGTAGAAAGACCCAAAACCCAGATCTTGGAGGCCCAGGCCCAGGCCACGCAGCAAACTGGAGGAACAACTGAGTGGAGCCCTAATACTTCTTGTCTTCATCATGGTGGGCAGATAAGAAACCCCTTGGTACCCAGCAAAGCAGGCTGGTTGGTGACCTAAGGGTCAGCTGTGGGGTTGGGCAGTTCAGGCAATGAATGGCCATCAGGATTTCCACACCAGAATTCCTTCCTGGGACCTAGTAGATCTTGAAGAAACAAAGTTCTTTCTGGGCTTATCCTGGAAGATCATTCTATTCTAATTTTTCTGCTCAAGGGGAGCATTATATGCACAGGAACCATAAGAAGAGGCTTGGTGGGGAGGAAATAAGGAGACCCAGGGGTTTTATAAAACCTAAGGTACAGGAGCCATCCTGGGAAACCATTTTGTCCATCCCCTCCACTCCACTGAGGCCCACCTACACTTTACTTGTTTACAGTCTTGCAAAGGAGAATCTTCCACCTCTTTACTCCCTTCTCATCCAATTGCCTCTGCCTGTTTCCCCATGTCCTCCTAACCCTTTTAGCTTCTGACCCCTCTCAGGCAAAGACTCCCATCGAGCTGGGAGGTCAGGGAATGTAGACATGCTTTGCCACAACCATGCCACACTCGCTTCCCACTTTATGGAACATAATTGTGCTCCCCTTGTGCTGGCTCAGGGGAGAAACTGAGCATAACAGACATGCAAAGCCCCAGATCCATCATTTCTATCTAAACACAACATTTTTTGATGCACTAGTTCCATCAAGCTCATAATCCTCTTAAGGACAAAAACACTGGTCAGTCAGGTAGCATCACTTTTTAGAAGATGCAAAGGCTCAGAGACGTCAAGAAAATAGCTTTAAGGCCCAAATGGGTTAGCAGTGTCAAATCCATTTTCTGTTCACCATGTTGGTAATTTCCCACCAGATCACAGTGCCCCGGAGAATGGAGGGCACTATAATCCCTGGGTATTTAATGGATCCAGCTCAAAGAAGATTGGTACTGGTCTTGTAGGAATGGAGTGGTGAATCTCAGAGTCTTAGAAGCAGGGAAGGGACATATTTAATGGAAAAGAGATGCCCAAAGAAGTCTAAATAAGGACCAAGGGGGAGACCAGTCAGGGATTGCTCAGTCTGTACATCTCAATAACAGCTCAATGGCAGGTCTGCTCTCCTTGTTCCTTTCCTCAGAAGGAGCTGAAGAAGCTCTATGCCCAGCTAGAGGTCCGCAAGACCAAGGAAATGGCTGCCAATAACCCCCACCTGCCCAAGAAGCGTGGCAGCTCCCGCCAGGGGTTGGGTCGCTCCTTCGTGAGGTACCTGGCTGAGTTCCCTGAGGCCCTGACCAGGCAACACTCCCAGGATTCAGGCTCCCTGGGCCACGGCAGTCTGCCTGGCTCCTCCCGCCATCGGCTCTGCAGTTCTAGCCTGCAGGAAGCAGAAGGGCCACCAGCCCTGCCCAAGTCCTGCAGCACCTATGACCACCAAAGGGAGCAGGACCCACCTCTCCTTGACTCCCTGCTGAGGAGGAACCTATCCAAGAAGGCCCCTCGGGTGGAGAGCAGGGAGTTGATGGAAGGGCCCTCTGCCCTGGGCTACAGGTCAGCCAGTGCCCATAACCTGACGGTTGGAGAGAGGGTCCCCAGGACACGGCCCACTTCCCTGCAGAAGTCCCTCAGTGTTGTAGCTGGCTCTAGGGAAAAGGCCCTGCTTGTGGCCAGCCAAGCCTATTTGGAAGAGACCTACCTGCAGGCAAAGGAAAGAGAGGAGCAAAAGAAGGCTGAGGCAGCCATGATGAGCCCAGCGCGGAGACCATCAGCCAGGAGGCTGGAGCCGGCTCGAAGGGCCCCCCTATCAGCTCCACCCTCCCCTGCCAAGAGCAGCAGTGTGGGCAGCTCTCACATCTCTGGGAGGCTTCATGAAGAGGCTGGTAGGAAGCTGCCTCACCCACCCATCAGGCACCAGGTCTCCACACCCATCCTGGCCCTGTCTGGGGCCTGCCTGGGAGAGCCAAGAATGCTGTCTCCCAACTCCACTCTGACTCCAGCTCTGATGCCACCTCTGGCCCCAACCCCTACCCCTGCCCTGGCACCAGTGCCAGTATCCCCCAAAAGCCCCAACGTATTCACCTATATCTGCCCCTGGGAGAATGAAGAATTGCCAGTCAAGAAAGAAAATGCTGCCCAGGAAGCTCCCTCAGAACCCGAGCGAGGCAGCCACTCCCCCACCCTAGCCACGGCCAGGCTCTGGAGGGCCCTCTCTGTTGCAATAGAGAAAAGGGGAGCTGGGGAACCTGAGATGAACACAGAGGAAGGGTGTCTCCAGGGGGAAGCTGATGATGTGGGTGGGGACAGGCCCAAGATCTCTAAAGCCCACAGCCTCAGGACCCCTGGGCAACAGGCCTCCATGCGCAGCCTAGGCCTGGCTATCAAAGCACTGACCCGTTCTCGGAGCACTTACAGGGAGAAGGAGAATGGGGAGGAAAGTCCAGAAAGGGATAAGGACAAGGCTCCAGTGGAGGGTGCAGGGGCTTCCCCCCAGTCTCCCAGGCTGGGGCAGCCCAAGGCAGTGAGTAAACAGGCTGCCCTGGTCCCCTGCAATGATGAAGAGTCCCTCCAAAACCAACAGAATGCCCACACCAGCAGAATGCTCCAAGTCCGTCACCAGGAAGGCAGCAGAGAACAAGAGGACAGAGGCAGAAGGACATCCCAGGGTCTAGGGGAGCAGAAAGTTGAGAGAATGGGTGAAACAGGGCTTGCCATACTGAGGCAAGTTTCCAAGGACAAAAATGCTGAACAGGCAAAGGCAGCCCCTGTAGGGCGGCTGGAACTGCCTAAAGCTGGCCTCCACCCGCTGGACGGTGCTGACTTCACAGTGGCGGAGGTATGTCCCTGGGAAGTCACTGAGTCACCAACATGTCAGCTAGACAGTAACAACAAGGTGGAAATCTGCCCCTGGGAGGTGAGTGAAGGAGCCCCCAAGAGGGAGGCAGTAATGCAAGAGCTTGAGGACTCCCACGAAGAGAGGGGCAAAGTCCCAGAAAAATCAGAGTCCAAAAGAGTAACTGTCTTCGTTCGGAAAAAGCCAGAGAGGCTGGTGAGGGGCCAGGAGGCAGTGTGTCCTTGGGAGAGTGCCGATCCTGGAGGTCTGTCCCCTCAGTCAGTCCCTCAGGACTCTGACAAAACCAGGGGCAGGTCTGAGGCAGTGGGCAGTGTGGAGGCAAGGAAGGCAGAGAAGGACCCAGGGGAAGCCGTGGACCCAGAGGCTTGTTCACCTGACACTGCCAAGGAAGAATTGTGCTCCCAGAAAGAAAGTGAAAGGGAGGGGGAAATGGCCCAGGAGGTAATGGCGCTCCCCCAGGAAAGGCAAAAAGCTCCCAAGAAAGCAGCCATCTGGAGAGAACAGAAACTGGGTGGAGATCTGGAGTCTTTTTGTCCATGGGAGAGTACAGACTTCCGGGGCCCCTTGGCAGTCTCACTTCAGGTCCCAGAAAGTCTGGGCAATGGTATTGCAGAAGTGTGTCCATGGGAGGCAGGAGATTCACCTTCTAATAGGAAGTCAGAGATCTGTCCCTGGGAGCTAGATGATGAGCTCCCAGGGAAGGAAGCACCAAGTCAGGAGGCAGGAGGAGAATCTCTTCAGGAAAAGAAGAAAGCCCTTGGAAAGGGGAGCTCAGGAGAAATGGGGGAACAAACTGTGAAGGCTGTGCCGACAGTAAGTCCATGGCAGGAGTCAGTGTGTCCCTGGGAGGGCATAGCCCCTGTACAGCCTAGCCCATGTCCAGCCATCTCCTCATCCAAAGCTGGTGACCAACTCTTAAGCAATGGGAACAGCAGAACAATGCAGTTGTGTCCATGGGAAGCTCTTAAGCCAGAGAAAAAGGGAACAACTCCTGCCACAGCAGAAATATGTCCCTGGGAGGTAAATGAAACACAAGACTGGACATTGGGACAGGCACCAAAAAAAGGAGAATCTCAAAAGGACAAGGGGAAAATGCTTGAAAAAGCAGGAATCCAAGAAGTCACAACACGGGAAAAGCTGGAGGCAGTCTGCCCCTGGGAGAGCATGGACCCTGGTAGCTTCCCCCTACAACCAGGTGTTCAAGACACAGAGAGACCCCAAACTATTTTCCAGAGGTCAGGCAGTGTAAGAAGCAAAGCTGCTGAGATCTGCCCATGGGACACGGAAGAGACTCTGGCAGCAGAGAAGACAAAGATCTGTCCCTGGGAAGTAGGTGCTGGAGCAGGAAAGGAAAGGGCTTTGGAAGTTGAGGCCATTAGGAAATTTCCAAAAGATATAGGAAAAATGTCTGCAGATTCTGTACCCAAGGAGAGAACAGTTACCGATTCAAAGAAGCCACAGAGTCCAGGCCTGGAGGTTGCATGTCCCTGGGAGAGCTCGAGTCCAGGAGGCTCCTGTCAGAATTCAGACACTCTGGACACTGACGGACCAAAAGTTCGACTCCAGGAACTGGACCGTGTGGGCTGCAGGCCAGCTGAGGTATGTCCCTGGGAAGTAGAAGAAGCCCTCACCCATGCAAAAGCCAACATCTGTCCCTGGGAGGTGAGTGAAGGAGCTACTGGAAAGGGACTGAATCAAGAGACGGGGAATGAATCAGCAGGGCAGAGGGAGAAAACTCTAGAAAAGGAGAGACTCACTTTCCCTAGAGAAGGCATAGCAAAATGGGAGGCAAAACACCATCAAGAACAGGAAGTTATTTGTCCTTGGGAAGAAAAGGACTTGAAGGAACCATCTGCTCAGACCTCCAAGGTCTCAGACTTGTCCAGCAACACTAGTAGTCAGGTGGCAGAGGGATATTCCTTGGAAGTGAGTGATGAAGCAACACAGAAGGGAGACCTGAGACAAGACCCAAGGACAGACTCCCTCCCAGAACACATGACTCATGAAAAACCTCAAGCTTCAAAAGCAGAATTCATTACTGAAGGTGGAAGAACAAGCAACCAACTATCATCCATCTGCCCATGGGAGAGTGTGGTGCCAGCAGGCTCTTTCTTGCAGCAAGATCATCAGCACCCTGACCAACCTACAGCCAGCTCCCAGAGTCTGCTCAGTGCTGGGAGCAAGGTCGCTGAGGTGTGTCCATGGGATGCTCCTGATCCAGATGTGTATAAACCTGACAGCAGCTCCAAGGCCGAGATCTGTCCCTGGGAGGTAACTGAGAAAATTCCTGAGAAAGGGTCATGGAGACAGGATAGAAAGAGGGAATCTCAAGAGGAGGGAAGAACCCCAGAAAAACTAGAGCCCAAAAGTGTGACAGTCCAGAAAACATCAGAGATAGCTGACTTTGAGAAGCAGGAGGCTGGGGAGAGCCAAGATTTGAGGGGTTTGTCTTCACAATCAGACCCACATGCTTGTGACAGAAGCAAAGGCAATTCTGAGACAGCAGGCAGAGTGGGGGCCAGGGTGGCAGAAGTGTGTCCATGGGAAGTGGAAGAGACTCCCTCTGCCAAGAAAGCAGAGATCTGCCCTTGGGAGGTGGGTAAAAAAGCAGCAGGGGAAGGGGAACTAGAGCAGGGGGTGAGCAGAGAACCACAAGGGCAAGGAGAGGTGTTCCTTGCAAAGGCAGAATCTGGAGGGACTGAAGGACACTTTTCAAAAACAGCAGCAAAACCTGGCAAAGAACAGCTGACAGTCTGCCCTGAGAAAGGCACAGGATCAGGAGAGTTCTTCCCACAGCAAGATGCTCTAGACACCAACCAACCCACAGTCAGTCCCCACGGAGCAAGCAGCATGGGGAGCAAGATAGCAGAACTGTGTCAATGGGAAGTAACAGATCCGGAAGGAAACAAAATAAGAGGCATCATGGCAGACATCTGTCCTTGGGAGGAAACTGGAGCCCTGTTGGAGGAATCTGGCCTCCTGGCTTTAACAGCAACTCAGACAGAAAATTTCCCCACAGCTCCTGAAAAATCATCATGCCTTTTAGTTCATAGACCTCTGGAAAGGTTCCTTTCAGAGAGCAAGAGCTCCCACCCCAAGGTGAGCAAGCCAGTCAGTACTCTTACTCTGGGAGGTATCAGAGAACCACAGGGACCTTCAGGGCTTGGGCCAAAGACCTGCTTAGGCACAGAATCAAGTCTCCAAGAAGGTGAGGCTCAAAGGTCTTCCTCCTTAATGGAAGACCAAGGACAAGTGGCTTCTGAAGCTCAAGATGAAGAACTCACCCCTCTTGTCTATCCTTGGGACTTGGAATAAGCTCTGTCAAGTGAGGTCAAACAGATCTAGCCTTCAGGAACCAAAGTCCTTTCTAAATCTTAGTGTTTCCAAAGAGCTGAATCAAAGACACTTGACCACTTCTAAGAAGGCCAAAGGTCCACTCATTCAAAATAAAACTATCCAAGAAGGGTTCAGCTCAGATCCCAGGGAAAGTCCCACCCATTCTTTGCTTTTAACTTTTCTTCCTGATTGAGGATACAAAGGCTGGACCCTCTACTTCCAGAGACTCCTCCCACCCACCCATCTAACATACTTGACACAAGCTACTGGAGTCTGGATACTCACTCATGTTACTGATGAAAAGAAGTCAACAGTGCCCAGAATAGGGAAACTTAATTCTTCTCTGGAGTCTATAAAAGAGTGATTTTTTTAAGAAACAAAAACCACCCAAGGAATTGGCAACATAGGGACTGTGGAGCCATGTAAGGTTATAAAGTCACTCTACGCAGCTTCAGAAGGTACTTAATTCAAGTTGAGAGATAAACTGGGGGAAAACTAAAAGGACTCAAAACAGGTGCCTAAAAAGCCTTAAGGACCTTGTCTTTTGATTCTGAATCTCCCATTTCTTCTCTCTACCCTGCCTGACTATTGAAATAGAGACAATCAGATACTCTGCCTTCCATGCCAACATCTGGCATCCAAAGTGATATCAGACAAAGAGAATAGAAAAGGAAAAGCAATTTCTCCAGGTCCTCCCCACACTGGGAAAGGTACTGATATCCTTAGTATGCCTCTTGCTAGCTTTCTTGGGTGACCTCCTCCTCTTCCTGACCCAGCTCTTGCTGATCTTCAGAGCTCATCTCACTGGCTCATTCAGTGCTCTCCTCCTAGCCTTTCAACACTATGACTATCCCCTCTTTTGCCAGTGTAACTGGAACCAAAGGAGAAACTGTGGTTCTGATGCAAGAACTGCTTCAAATCACTTACTCAGTAACAAGAGGCCACATCAATCTCCTTCCCAGAGGAACCCTACAAAGGAAAGAGGTCATTTATAGCCAGCATTCCCAACGACTTCTGCACTCAGAAAGAGCAGAACTCCAGGGCAGGTCAGAAGCCAGGATTGAGAAATGGCCTGGTGTTAGGACAAAGGCTACTTTCTTAGGCAGCTCTTTCTTAGCTCTCTCAACAGTCAGAGCTCAGGCTACTCTTGCTTAAGCAGTGCTAGATAACAAAGTGCTGGGATTAGATGATACTACCAAAGGAAAGTGAAGAAGAAGAAAAACATACCAAGAAGTTCTGGAATTGGCAGAGGTGAGGTGGGGTGTGGAAACTGGCAGGCTAATGTGGCAAAACTGTCCGTGGCACTCAAGATGGCAGTAAGCCCCAATCTCTAACAGTACAGGTATAGATGTCATTCATGGGGAGAAAAGACAAAACAAGACCAAATATCCAGGAGGAAAACAATGAGTTTGCATGTAAAGATTCTGGGTAGTTATAGTTTCCAGAAAAAGTAGCAAAGTGCTCCATTTCCAAAAAGGAGCAAAGGAATAGAGTAACCTCCCCTCCTTTGGGGTTCAGAGGCCTTTGTTCCCATATGGAGACCCTCCCACTTACTCTGGCTTTTACAGTAGTAACTTAAATATGTTGTTACTCCATGTCCTGGCTGCTTAGCCCCACAGCTTCAGAGCTTATGTGGACTTTGCCAACTGTGCACCCCAGAGCAATCCTATTGGGTGTGGTATAGCTGGGAAAAGCAAAGTTGCCCCCACATTCAATTTTGTGAAATAAACCATGGGGAGAAGGAATAAAAAATGCTTTTTCTCAACCACTGCAGTTGGCTCTAGCTTATTCCTAATGGTGATTTTCTTTTTCAACAAAGGAACAACAGATAGATAAGATAAAACAAGGCCTGCTCCAAAGTCCAGGGTAATAACACTACAGTCTACAGGACTTCAGGTCATCTGACTAATTCTCTACCAGTATCCAGAAATGTAGCTGACACTGCAGATGGTCTCTGACTGATCCTTCTAGTCAACCCTTCACATCTGGACCATTCGCTCAGCTGGATTTGATCCCAAAGGGAAATGAAAATTGCACTTATCCTCTGGCTCCGGATGGCAGTTATTGCTTGGATGCTATTTAGGATTATCTAAAGACCCCCCAAGACAGATCAAGGGGAATATGTAAAACAGCTTAACTGAAACATTGTTTTTACACATTCAAGAGAAACCAATGTAACTTTTACCCATTAAATGTGCTTTTTTTTGTTTCTCTGTTTCCCTCTCCTGTCAGGATTACATCCCCTTCCTCCGAATGCCCCAGCTATGGATCCTGTTCAAAGCACTTCTCATTTTGCCTTAATCCAGGGCTCAAGCAAATAGGATGCAACCAAACCTCACTTGGGCAGTAATGCTGCAAAGTGATGTACATTTTAAGCCAAAAGGGTCAAGACTAAGTAGTGTGATGAGAGTGGCTGCTTTGTATTATCCCATCAATGCTGTTTCCCCTCTAAGCATATACGACGATTTCTACCATCAGCATTTAAAAGCTGTTGATAAAACACCAGTTTTGCCCAGTAAGACCTGGTCTGTTTGCTGCTTTGCTGAAATGATAATTATAGAGAGACTAAAAAATAGGTTATTTATTTTTGACCTGATTCCAGCTTCTATGGACTGTACTTTCAAGACAAGATCAGAACAGCTTATTTCTTAGTTTAAGTGATAGATAGGATGGGAATGCAGAGTGCTGGCCTAATATGTGTGAGGCCCTACGTTCGATCCCTAGTTCTGAAAAAAAAAAAAAAAGGTAAGTCTCCTTAAAAAGAAAATTCTATGCTTGAAACAAGAGAAAATGTGAGAATTAAAGGCCCCATTTTTAAAGAGGAGCCCATACTGAGCTGATGAAAGCAACAGCACTATGAGCCAAGCTTACTGCTGGGCAAGTGAGATTTGCCTTGTCATTACTCAGATGACCCAGGACACAGAGCATATGAAGTCCCACATCCTTTTCCTAACAGCCCAACTGGAGCTAAGAAACAAGGAGGGGTGGGGCTGTTTTCTGGTGCATTTACCTTCCCAATTCTGGGCTGGAAAGAATAGCTGCCATCTCTAGGAGGTGCTAGAAATCAGGGAACCAAGTCTTGCTGATGAATTTCCCAAATGTACTAACCCTTCTGTGCCCTTGCCTCCTCCCAAACTTCAAGGGGTCACACCAGGAAGCAGCTACTAATTAAGAACACAATCCAGGGGCTGGGGATGTGGCTCAAGCAGTAGCATGCTTGCCTGGCATGCACGCGGCGCTGAGTTCGATCCTCAGCACCACATACAAATAAAGATGTTGTGTCTGCCGAAAACTAAACAAATAAAAATATATATATATAAAAAGAAAACAATCCAAAAGCTAAGGAATAAATTATTTCTTTATATTTATATTCTTCTACAAAGTATAAATGCTAATTCAGTAAGTCACTCTATGAGAAAAAGACCCTCTAAAGTGATACCCAATTTTATGAACACTAATTATTCTCCCAAGTCTGGATTTCCTAGAAGTCAGATCACTCACAACTAGGCTTGTCTTCCACTTCTCCACTTGAAGGTTGGCCTATTCCCCCAGTTGAATCTTAACTGGGGAAAATATAGAGAACCCACAAAAAAAAAAAAAAAAATGAAACCAGGGATGATCTAACCATTGAGCTACATCTCTAGTCTTTTTCTTTTTCTTTCTTTTTTTTTTTTTTGTTATGAAACAGGATCTTGTTAAGTTGCCTAGGCTGGCCTCAAACTTACAATCTTCTTGCCTCCCAAGTCACTGGGTTTACAAGTGAGTGTCACCACACAAGGCACAATACCAAAATTTGTCCAACACTCTGATAGTATTTTATTTCAAACTCTGATCTCTGCCCAGTGATTACAAAAGAATGTTGCCTATTAGCTCCCACAGTCTCTGCTGTGAAAAAATGTATCAGATGTTTGTTCAGTGAAACATATTGTCTTTCATCTAGACTCAGAAGCTAGACATATGATTTTAAAAATAAAAAGGGTCCATGGCTGTGCATACTAGCCAACGACCTGGGCCCAGCCATCAGACATGGTTGTAAGGATGAATCTGCTCAAAAGATCCAAGCAAGGCAGGAGGAAACAGCGGTGGTGTAAAAGAGATGGATGACTTCACAACGTCCAGAATCATCATCACCAGTGCTTTACCCCAAGAGTCATTTTTGTCGTCAGGCTAGCTGAGACTTATGGTTCTCTCTTTGTGCCTCTTCACATTTTCCCCAAGGTTCCAGCTGGGGGCCAGGAATCATCACCGTCTGAAAGATAGTAGTAGGCTGAGTTACCTGCCAGCCAAGACCATGGCTTACCCAGAAGGCTTCATCCCTGCCTCTACCCATCCCATAACAAAGAGTTCCTCTTCTCCACTGTTGAATCTTTCCCTCTCTCCTTAGGTGGAGCCCAAGAGGACTTAGGATGCCCATCTATTGACTGAGGTCTCTTCTTCCTCTGTGGCGCTGGGGATAGAACCCAGGGCCTTGTACATGCATGGCAAGGGATCTACCTATGAGCTATACCCTCAACCCCTGCCTCAGGCCTCTTAAACTGTACAAGCTTCCTTACCTTAAGAATGGGCTGCTTAGGGGGTGCCCATGGGGGAACAATCTTGCCGTGCATTCTCCAGCTCCCATAGGGGTTCAGCAGGTGTTTTTCAAACACAATATACTCTAAAACATCCTTGGGTACATCTTCTTGTCCATACATCAACCGCCCAAACCGATCATAGATGGCTAGAGTCTGTAAGGATGAAAGCAAATCTGGCATGTTAGGTTTTTTTGTTTTGTTTTCCTTTGTTTTGCCAAACAACCATTTTAGAAATAATCTTAACAAGAATTTTTAAATTTTCAAAAAATTTTTTAAATCTCAGAAGTCTAGGGCTGGGCTTATAGCTCTGTGGCAGAATGCTTGCCTCATACTTATGAGGTACTAGGTTCAATCCTCAGCACCACATAAAAAATAAATAAAACAAATAAAGATATTGTGTCCATCTTTAAAAAAAAATCTCAGAAGTCTGAATCAAAGACTATTTAATCAACTGCTGACACTTTTTTCTTAGAGATTCTTTGATGGGAAAGGGCAGAGTGGGGTTAACACTAGGAAGGGTGAGAGAGAATGTCCTTACACCACACCTTAGTAGGGCTAACATTATTAGCATTAGGAAGGGGCAATGACAGAAAGAAGACCACAGTGAACCTTTCCTTAGAACCTATAGTACTGGGCTGGGGATGTGGCTCAAGCGGTAGCGCGCTCGCCTGGCATGCATGCGACCTAGGTTTGATCCTCAGCACCACATACAAACAAAGATGTTGTGTCTGCCGAAAACTAAAAAATAAATATTAAAATTCTCTCTCTCTCTTTAAAAAAAAAAAAAAAAGAACCTACAGTACTGGAACTGGAGATGCAGCTCAGTGGTAGAGCCCCTGCTTAGCATGCATGAGGCCCTGGGTTCCATCCCAAGCATCACCAAAAAAAATTTAAAAAAAAATCCCCAAACCTCAAGTCCTGAACTAGAAGAAGATTCTGGAAGAAGATTCTAAATCTGAGAGAAAAGAGAAGCTGGAAGGAAAGCAAACTGGTGACTCTACCTGCCGTGTGTGCATGCGGACAGTAACCTGGCCATACATGTTGCTCTGGTTCACCATACTCGAGCAGCGAACCTGCACCACCTGGGCTGGCTCTAAAGATTCCACGAAGCCCCAGCGGACAGTCTTATACTTGATGTCCCAGACCATATTCTAAGGGCAGAGAAGAACAAGTTCAACTGGGTTTCCCCCTCCCTGTAAGGTTGCTGGAACTGCCACACTTGCTCTCACTTCCTGCAATACTACAGCCCACAGGCAGTGTTTCCCACCAAATGCTCTCTTGTGCCTTTTATTCCCAAGTCATGATTAAGCTACTGCTCAAGCTTTAGACTTTTCATCTAAATCACCTCCCCTGAGACCTACCTATCTCAAGGACCCTTCAAGTGAAAACCGCATTCCACACTATTGCCTGCATACCCAATGAGCCATATTTCCTCTCATTCACTTGCATAATCTATTAATGACTGCATATTTCTCTTCCCTCTCCCCTCACCTTTTAGCAGTAAAGGTAGGAATTTCACCAAGACCTATTGCTCTAATTATCCCTGGGGGGATTGATAGAAACTGAAGTTCTACAGATAGAAACTACAGCTGAATTTGTAGAAAACGAAGTTCTTATTCTTGAACTTCTAACTGAAGCATAAAGCACCCTCCCTTTTTTTTTTTTTTTTGGTACCAAGGATTGAACTCAGGGGTACTCAACCACTAAGCCACATCCCCAGCCCTATTTTTTGTATTTTCCTTAGAGACATGGTCTCACTGAATTGCTTAATGCCTTGCTATTTGCTGACGCAGGCTCATAAAGCCCTATTCTTGAGAGCCCCTAGTGCACCTAAGGCCCGTTACCAAATAAGCCTTGTGAACCCTTGTTAAATCCTTTGCTGCATTGCAGACATGTGTAGGTATGGCTTCACACAGCCTACTGTGACCTCAGGATCTACACCTCATGGTTTCAGCACTGTCCACTGAGGTACTCCTGCTTTTCTTCATTTGCTATGGATCTTACCAGACTCTGTGCCACGTCATTATCATTTAGCTAAAACTAAAAAAATTTAAGCCAGTGCCTTAAACTTACTACACTTTCAAATCTGATCCTTCATGCCAGGTGTAGTTGGTGGTACATGTCTGTAATCTCAGCAGCTCAGGAGGCTGCAGCAGGAAGATTGCAAGTTCAAAGTCCGCCTCTGCAACTTAGCAAGGTCCCGTTTCAAAATAAAAATAAAAAAGGGGTGCAGATATAGCAGTGAGTTGTTCAGCACCCCTGGGTTCAATCCTTGGTACCAAAAATAAATAAATAAATAAAAGAAGAATTAATTGAAAAGAAAAACAAAAAACTGATCCTTTGTAAGACAACACATCTATGCTCTGCCCTTCAGGTATCCAGCAGCTCTGAGAAGGATGAAAACCTACCGGAAAACAGTGTTCAGTTACCAAAGTATGAAGCCGGTCATGGTCTGAGCTAGGAAAGAGAGAGAGAGAGAGAGAGAGATATCACTGACACCTTCTTTTATGATGCCCTGTGTGAAAGTTGAATATGGACCTAAAAGTGAAAAACAATTCATTTTTACATTTTTCTGCACATGTATTGTAAGCCAGAAGACATGTTAAGTTCTAGAGACACAAAAATGAACCCTTCTTATCTATTATCCTACCTCAGAAGTTTTCAGGAGAAATAAATTCCATTTTTGATGAGCTCTCTTAGTCTTTTTTGGGTTTGTTTGTTTATTTTTGGTATCGAGGACTGAACTCGATATGGCACTCGACCACTGAGCCATATCCCCAGTTCTACTTTGTATTTTATTTAGAAACAGGGTCTAACTGAGTTGCTTAGCCGTTGCTGAGGTTGGCTTTGAATTTGTGATTCTCCCATCTTAGCCTCCCAAGCTCCTGAGTATTTATTTATTTTAAGGCAGGGTCTTGTTAGGTTGCCTCTGTTGCCCAGGCTGGCCTTGAAGTTGGGATTTTCCTGCTCAGTCTCCGAAGTAGCTGGGACTATAGGCACACACCACCATGCCTGGCTTAAGTTCATTTAATGTTAGAAGAGAACTTACACTGAAAAATAAAAGGAAGACATTCTGAAACATAACAGACAGAACTCATGTGAACCTACTCCCACTGCAAACATCTAGAAATGCTGGGTAAAATATAATGGATACACACACAAACATAGGTTGCTTTTTCACTTAGGAGTAGGTTATATCCTGGTAAACCCATCATTAAATTGAAAATACTGAAAGCTAAAGGCATACTTAATACACCTAACCTAACAATATCTTATAGTAACAAAGTATACCACAGAGTATTGAATGGTGGCTTCCCCTGCAGCTGCACATCATCATGAGACAAAATCATATGCATATTGGTAACTCAGGAAAGATCAAAAATCAAAATTCAAAGTATGGGTTTCTACTGAATATATATTACTTTCACACCATCATAAAGTAAAAAAAAAATATCCTAAGTTGAACCATTGTAAGTCAGGGATCATTTGCACACACATTTTTAAACAGGCAAGCCTAATTTACAAGGAAAAAAGGAAAATCCCCAGATGTAAGATATGAAGAGGGATCCAAAAACATTCAAAAAGGAAAAAATGCAACCTGATAGACTCTATGACAGCATGAAGGATGACTGAGCAATCCAGAAATAAATAGCACATTCTTTTTTTTTAATATTACTTTTTAGTTGTAGTTGGACACAATACCTTTATTTTATTGATTTATATGTGGGGTGAGGATCGAACCCAGGGCCCCGCATGTGCTAGGCAAGCACTCTATCGTTGAGCCACAACCCCAGCCCCTACATAGCACATTCTTAAATGGGTCAAAGAAGACAAGGGATATCAGAAAATACTCTGAGATAAATAAAAAATACAATATACCAAAACCTATGGGATGTAGCAAAAGTAATACTAAGAAGAAAATTCAGAGATGCAAATGCCCACATTAAAAAAGAAGAGTGGTCAAGTATATGCTTAGCATGGGTTTAATACCTGTAGCATGGGTGCGTACCTGTAGTCTCAGGGACTGAACAGCGTGACATATATTCGTCATGGGTTCCAGAAACTGGAAAGCCCAAGATCAGGACATTGGCAAATTCGATGTCTGGCATGGACCCATTCAACGTACATTGGTGCCTTCTTGCTAAGTCCCCAAAGGGCAAAAAGTTCTCTCAGGCCTCTTTTATAAGGGCCCTAATTCCATTCATTAGGGCTCTGTTCTCATAATTTGATCACCTCCCTAAGGATCCAAAGCCTAATACGATCACCTTGGCTGTTAAGATTTCAACATATAATTTTAGGAGGACACAATGATTCAGAGAACAGCATTAGAATAGGCAAATTTATAAAGTGAGAAAATAGAATGGATGTTAACAAAAGAGAAGGGAAAATGGGTAATTATTGCTTAATGACCATAAGGTTTCTGTTTGGGATGATGAACAAGTTCTAGAAATGAATAGTGATAATGGTGGTGCAACAACCACTGAATTATACACTGAAATTGTTAAAATGGTAACTTTTATAATATAAAATTTTATAATATTTTATATTTTATATTAGGCATATTTATTACAAACATGTATAAATATATAAAAGATGTTAATAAAGATATATATATCTATATATATATATAGAGAGAGAGATATATATATATACTTTTTATTTTTTGGTACCAGGGATTGAACCCAGGAATTCTTAATCACTGAGCCACACCTCTAGCCCTTTTTTTTTTTAATTATTTTTTTAGTTGTAGTTGGACGCAATATCTTTATTTTATTTATTTTTATATGGTGCTAAGGATCGAACCCAGGGCCTCACACGTGTTAGGCAAACGCTCTACTGCTGACCCACAACCCCAGCCCCACCCCTAGCCCTTTTAAATTTTTATTTTGATACAAGGTCTCACTAAATTGCTCAGGACCTTGCTAAATTTTTGAGGCTGCCCTTACACTTGTAATGCTCTGTCTCAGCCTCCTGAATCAATGGGATTACAAGTGTGCATTACCACACCCAGCTAAAGATGTGTGTGTGTGTGTGTATTTTTTTTTGTAGTTATAGATGGACACAATAGATAGATAAATCTATCTATCTATCTATCTATCTATCTATCTATCTATCTATCTATTTATTTATTCATTTTGTGGGGCTGAGGATGAAACACAGTGCAGGCACTCTACCACTAAGCCATAACCCCAGCCCCTAAAGGTATAGTTTTTGACATGATTATATCTTTAATTTTTCTTTTTCTTCTTCCTTTTAAGAGAAGGTTTTTCCATATATGTTGTCCAGGCTGGCCTAGAACTCCTACCTCACTCAGTCCTCCAGCCTCAATATCCCAAGTAGCTAGGATTACAGGTGTGCTCCATGGTACCCAGCATATCTTTTGATTCTTAAAAAATAAATATTTGGGCTGAGTAAGGTGGTGTGGGTCTATAATTCCAGCTACTGAGGAGGTTAACACTGGAGGATTCCAAGTTCAAGGCCAACATGGGCAACACAGCAAAACTCTACTCAAAATCAAAAAATGTAAAAGGGCTAGTTATGTAGCTCAGTGGTAGAGCATGTGCTTAGCACTGCATAAGGCCCTGGACTCGCTCCCCAGTACCAAAAAACAAAACTATTTTTTAGAAAAATGCAGGCATACAAAAGATAAGAACTAACCAAAATCAAAAAGAGGGGAGAGAAAAGGCAACTGAAAACAATTGTATAGCATATATAGATTGTGGAGTTACCAAAGATTTTAAAATAAGTGTAATAATATGTTTAAGAATTCAGGGGCTGGGGATATAGTTCAATTGGTAGAGTACTTGTCTTGCATGGATAAGGCCTTGGGTTCAATCCCCAGTACCACCAAAAAAAAAAAAAAAAAAAAGAATTCAGGAGCAACCACCTGCTATTGGGTCCCCCCTTGCTCTGTGGGAGCTCTGTCACTTTTCTCCTTACTTAAATAAATCCTATTCCTTTCATTCTTGCAAAAAAACAAGGAAAGAAAATAAATTAGAGCCAGGCACAATGGCACATGCCTATAATCCCAGCAGCTCAGGAGGCTGAGCCCTAAACAACCTTAGCAAAACTCTGTCTCAAAATAAAAGAGCTGGGGACATAGCTCAGTGGCAAAGCACCCCTGGGTTCAATTCCCAGTACCAAAAAAAAAAAAAAAAAAGAGAGAGAGAGAAAAGAAATTAGGTGACACGACAGATGTGCATCTGTAATCCCAGCTACTTGGGGTGGGGAGCACAGGGAGTAGCTGAGCCAGAAGGATATTTGGCCTAGTAATTCAAGGCCAGCTTGGGCAACATATCAATACCTTGACTCTCTCTCTCTCTCTCTTTTTTTTTTAGTTGTACTTGGACACAATACTTTTATTTTATTTATTGTATGTGGTGCTAGGCGAGCACTCTACCACTGAGCAACAACCCCAGCCCAAAAAACCTTGACTCTATAAAATAAATAAATAAATAAAAAACATAATAAAGTAAGAAGTTAGATGACAAGATGGAAAATTTTAGCAGAGAAACTGGACACAGTAAAAAACAACAAGGGGCTGGGGATGTAGCTCAAGCGGTAGCACGCTCGCCTGGCATGTGTGTGGCCCAGCTTCGATCCTCAGCACCACATACAAACAAAGATGTTGTGTCCGCCGAAAACTAAAAAATAAACATTAAAAAAAAAAAAAACCCAACAACAACAAGGGCTGGGATTGTGGCTCAGCGATAGAGCGCTTGTCTAGAACAGACGGGACCCGGGTTCAATTCTCAGCACCACATAAAAATAAAGGCATTGTGTTGTGTCCATCTACACCTAAAAAAATATAAAATATTTAAACAACAACAACAAAAATCAAGTGAAAAAAGATCAAGCTAAGTTTAACAGCAAATTACATACATTAAAAAGACAAGAAGACAAACCAGAGGGCTGGGGATGTGGCTCAAGCGGTAGCGTGCTTGCCTGGCATGCGTGCGGCCTGAGTTCGATCCCCAGCACCACATACAAAACAAAGATGTTGTGTCCGCTGATAACTAAAAAATAAATATTAAAATTCTCTCTCTCTCTCCCTCTCTCACTCTCTCTTTAAAAAAAAAAAAAAAAAAAAAGACAAACCAGAAATAATCAGACTAAAGATGTAGAGACGGGAAAAAAAAATGACTGGAAAAATACTAAAAAAGAGCCTAAAACACATTTGGCACATAGTGAAAAGCTCTAACATATGTCTATTGAAAAATCACACAATGAAACGAAAAAGTAGAGCAGAAGCAACATTTGAAGAGATATTCTGAGAATCTTCCAACACTGAAAAAATACCCTAAAATTTAAAAACCAATAGGAAACATACCAGAACAAAGACACACACACAAATACACACACACAAACACACACAACTGTAAGTACATCATAGTAAATTGCTGAATACTCAAGGGAGAGAAAAAAATCTTAAAAGCAGCCAGATGAAAAGAAACTTTAACTTCAAAGAAACAACTAGAAAATAGATAACTTTCCAATAGAAACAGCAATAACCAAAAGATTATATCTTCAAAATGCTCATAGAAAATAAGAAAGAAGGAAGGAATTCTTTCAGGTTTGGGAAGGGAAGTAAACAAAACATGAAAGCTACATAAAAAGAAACCAGAACCAAAAATTTAGACCACAATAGCATGGAAGGGGGATAAGGCAGTGATTAAAATTAAAGTGTTTGCTGGGCACAGTGGCACACATCTGTAATCCCAGCAACTCAGGAGACTGAGGCATGAGGATCATGAGTTCAAAGCCAGCCTCAACAACTTATCGAGGCCCTAAGTGATCCAGCAAGACCCTATCTCAAGATAAAAATGTTCTGCCAGACATGGTGGCCTACACCTGTAATCCAAGCTACTTGGGAGGGTATGGCAAGAGGACTACAAGTCTGAGGCCAGCCCGGACAACTTAGCAAGACTTTGTATCAAAATAAAAAGTGCTGGGGGGGGCTGGGGATGTGGCTCAAGCGGTAGCTTTTGCGCTCGCCTGGCATGCGTGCGGCCCGGGTTCGATCCCCAGCACCACATACCAACAAAGATGTTGTGTCCGCCAAGAACTAAAAAACTAAAAAATAAATATTAAAAAATTCTCTCTCTCTCTCTCCTCTCTCATTCTCTCCTTAAAAAAATAAAAAAAAAAATAAAAAAAAAAATAAAAAGTGCTGGGGAATATAGCTCAGTAGTCAAGTGCCTCTGGGTTCAATCCCTAGCACCACCAAAAAAAAAAAAAAAAAAAAAAAAAAGTTAAAATGCCCTTGGTTGAAAAAAAGTTAAAATGTCCTTGGTTGAATAAAATTTAAAAAGCTGGAAATTTTCAAAAGTAACTAATTCAAAATAAGGAAAAGAAAATGTACATACATAAGACAAATGTACAAAAAAGATCAGGATGATTTAAGCCATTCCAGCATAGTCCCAACACTTGCAGGTAAAACTGAGGCAGACCAAATGGTAAAAACTCCTACAAGCAGGGAGAGAAGCAAAACATCACTTCAGTCACTAATTACTTTCCACATTGCAAGTTCTCTCAAAGAACTCTTTTTTTTTTTAATATTTATTTTTTAGTTGTAGTTAGACACAATATGTTTATTTATATATGGTGCTGAGGATCGAACCCACGGCCTCACACATGCTAGGTGAGCTCTCTACCACTGAGCCACAACCCCAGCCCCAAAACTCTTTTTTTTTAAATTGTTGATGGACCTTTATTTTATTTGTTTATTTATATATGGTGCTAAGAATGGAATCCAGTGCCTCACACATGCCAGGCAAACACTGTACCACTGAGCTACAATCCCAGCCCCTCACTCTAGAACTCTTATTTGAAGGAAAAGGAAATAAATATGTGCAGAAAACTGTGCCTTGGGGCTGTGTTGTGGCTCAGTGGTAGAGTACATGCCTAGCATGTGAGGCATTGGGTTCCATTCTTAGCACTGTATATAAATAAGTGAATAAAAATAAAGTTCCATCAAAATCTAAAAATATATATTTAAAAAAATGTGCCTAGGATAATAGCTATTGAGAACAAACACATACAAGATAGGGAGTTCACTTACTTGTTTAGACAAAGGTGAGCTTCTATGAAAATATCCTTAGCTTTTTCAGGGAAGTCCTTTGTTTTAAAATTAGCATCAAATTCTTTTATCTTCCGGATTCTGTAAAATTAAGCATGAGAATCATTATAAAGAAAGCTTCATAAAATTCCCATAACTCCTAACTTACATTAACCTCCATTAGTACCTGCTCATTCAATAATTAATTTTTGAATGTGTCAATTCCTGTAAATTTAAGCCTCAAACTCTCAAATCAATCATTCAAGGCTCTCAAAGTGAAATTTTAGAATTCTGGGATTGAAAAAAATTATCCTGGTTGGGGTTGTGGCTCAGCAGTAGTGCGCTTGCCTAGCATGTGTGAGGCACTGGGTTTGATTCTCAGCACCACATACAAATAAGTGAAAATAAAAGTCCATCAACAATTTTAAAAAATATTTTAAAAAATTATCCTATGAGCACCAAGACAGAAAGAACAACCCAGAAGCATAGTTTAGTGACAGAGCACATGCTCAGCACCTGAATACCTTGTTCAATCCCAAGGAAAGACAGGAAAGAAAGAAAGATAAAAAGGTAGGAAGGAGGGAGGGAAGGCAAGGAAAAAAGGAAGGAAGGAAGAATGGATGATCAAACAGTTTTCACTCAAAGCTGGGGATAAGTTCAGTTGGGCTGGGGATAAAGCTCAGTTGGCAGAGTGCTTGCCTTGCGTGCACAAGACTCTGGTTTAAATCCCCAGCACGACAAAAATAAAAATCAGAATGAAGAAGTACTTTTTGTACTGGGGACTGAATCCAGGGATATTCTACCACAGAGCTACACAGCCCTTTTATTTTTTGAGATAGGTGACTGGGTTTACAGGTATGCACTAGCATGCCAAGTGGAGCAGTACTTCCCCCCACCCCATACTAGGGATTGAACCCAGGGCCTCACATATGCTAGGCAAGTACTATACCACTGAGGTATATCCCCAGCTTCAGAACAATGGTTTTAATTGAGGAAAAAGTAAATCTGGCCCAGAATTGTATTCCTGAGAAAATTATAAATGAAGTAGGAGAATAAAAGATGATTTATTTTTTTCTTTGAGTACTGGGGATTGAACCTAGGGGTGCTTAACCACAGAACCACATCCCTCTCAGCCTTTTTTATTGAGAGGATCTTTATAAGTTGTTTAGGGCCTCGCTAAGTTGGTAAGACTGGCTTTGAATTTGTGATCCTCCTGCCTCAGCCTCCTGAGCTGCTGGGATTATAGGCAATACCACAATATCCAGTAAGATTTCTCTTTTATATTTGCAAAATCTCATTTATTGACCATGCACTGTTTTGGGGTTTTGTTTTTAATATTTTAGTTGTGAATGGACACAATACCTTTATTTATTTATTTTTATGTGGTGCTAAGCATTAAACCCAGTGCCTCACACATGCTAGGTAAGAGCTCCACCACTAAGCTACAGCCCCAGCCCCCCATAAATTGTTTCTTAGGAAGCTACTAAAGAATATGTCATCAGAGTAAAAAATAAAGTAGTGTAGACCCAGCAACTTGGGAAACTGAGGCAGGGGAATAATTAGTATAAGGCCAGTCTGGGAAATAGAGGGATCTCATCTGAAAAAGCAAAAAAACAAACCAAAACCAAACAACACATGAAAGGGGAAGACACAGGATCCAAGAAACAGGGACTACAACACAAAAGAAAAAAAAGGAATGTTAGGCTGTTGACTAAATAGATCCCAAGATGTACAGTGGGGCCCAAAAAGCAACTAACTAAGACTGAAATAGACAGGTTCCAGGAACAATTTCTTGAGGATTAAACTGATAAATAGGGCTGGGGATGTGGCTCAAGCGGTAGCGCGCTCGCCTGGCATGCGTGTGGCCCGGGTTCGATCCTCAGCACCACATACCAACAAAGATGTTATGTCCGCCGAGAACTAAAAAATAAATATTAAAAATTATCTCTCTCCTCTCTCACTCTCTCTTTAAAAAATAAAAAATAAAAAATTCTCTCTCTCTTGGGGCTGGGAATGTGGCTCAGGCGGTAGCGCGCTCGTCTGACATGCGTGCAGCCCGGGTTCGATCCTCAGCACCACATACCAACAAAAGATGTTGTGTCCGCCGAGAACTAAGAAATAAATATTAAAAATTCTCTCTCTCTCTCTCTCTCTCTCTAAAAAAAAAAAAAAGAAAAAAAATTCTCTCTCTCTCTCTCTCTCTCCTCTCTCACTCTCTCTTTAAAAAAAAAACTAATACTTAATGTTTTAAATGTAATAAAAGGGGATTTACATAAATACAGGTTTTTTTTAAGCAAAATAGAAAACACGACCTTCAGAAAAAAAAATTTATGTTGGAAAAGAAAAACAATCACAATGTATTATATGATTCATAAGTCAACAGCATTTTGAGTTATAATTTTATATAATTAGGGAATCCTGATTTAATCAGAGTGTAACTATAAATATATTCAAAGTATGAAGAACACCATCCAGTAGAATTTATCCCAGGAATGCAAGGTTAGTAACTATAAATATATTCAAAGTTTGAAGAACACCATCCAGTAGAATTTATTCCAGGAATGCAAGGTTAGCTTAAAATTTGAATGTCAATTAGTGTAACATACCGTATGGACAGAATAAAGACAAATAGACCATCATCTCAATAGATACCACAAAAGCATTTGACAGTTGTTGGTGGTATATGTCTATAATCTCTGCTACTTGGTAGGCTGAGGCACAGGATCACAAGTTTGAGGCCAGACTGGACAACTAAGGAAGAACCTGTCTCAAAATTTAAAAAATGTAAAAAAAGGGCTAGGGATGAAGCTAGAGTATCCCTGGGCTCAATCCACATTATGGGATGAGGATGGGGTGGCATTTGACAAAAACCAACACCTTTTCTTTCTTTGTTTTTAAAAGAGAGAGAGAGAAAAAAAATTTTTTTAATATTTATTTTTTAGTTTTTGGCAGACACAACATCTTTGTTTGTATGTGGTGCTAAGGATTGAACCCGGGCTGCACGCATGCCAGGCAAGCGCGCTACCGCTTGAGCCACATCCCCAGCCCCTAACCAACACCTTTTCAATAATTTTTTTCACTACAGAGCCTTGCTCGTATTGTTCTGTCTCTCTAGAATGCCATTCTCTGCTATCCTTCTCCACCCAGCTAACTCCAAACAATCCCTTAGGTCCCAACTTTAAAATATCATTTCCTCAGGGAAGCCTTCCCTGCTCCACCAGATTGTCATCTTTCCCTGTCATGTGTTCCCACAGCACTCATACTTCAGCTTATCTATAATTATTTAATTGTATGCAATCAGTATTTACAATGACTGTTTTTCCTTCCTAGAATGGTAACTCTATGAAAAAATTATATGAGTTTTGTTCATCATAATTATCAGAGACCCCACAGTTCAGGAGCAAATATTAGCAGTACAGTTATTAGAAAAAGTAAGTATAAGTGTTCAGTTACAATTAAAGCAAAAGCAGCACTAAAAAGAGTTAGAAAAGGCCTAACAGCAGACACTACTCTTTTTTTTTTTAGGAGGGGAGAGAGAGAATTTTATATTTATTTTTTAGTTTTCTGCAGACACAACATCTTTGTTTGTATGTGGTGCTGAGGATCGAACCCAAGCCGCATGTATGCCAGGCAAGCACGATACCGCTTGAGCCACATCCCCAGCCCACAGACACTACTCTTAAAACGGGTTTTATGTTAGTAAGGCAACGCAAGGGTGTTTTCACGATGTGCAAAGAGAACTCTAAGGAATTGGCAATTAGTTCAGAAATGCTGAAGTTTAGGATGAGGAAAATGGAACAAGGGGCAAAAGATGATGATAGAGGAGGTGGCAAGGGCTAGATCACAAGTGTTGCCTATCACTAAAGAAATCTGGATTTTATTCTTCAGGCAATGGAGTACCACAGAGTTTAAAGCAGAGAAGGTGATATGATAAAATCTGTATTTAGAGAAGTAAGTCATGGCCATGTGAAAAACTAACACTGACAATATACTTGTACTCAAAACCTATACATAATCCCAAAGCACTTATAATTTAGATTCAGAAAGTGACAAATACTAAGTGATTTTGTACTTTCAATTAAGAAGTTCAAGATCCTGCTCCTTAAGGCCCTATTCATTCCCTGTAACAGATGTCTTCTTGACCCTTTTTTTTAACTTTTATTACTCTTTGAAGCTTTAACTCTAAGATAATTCTTAAATAAATATGCTGCCTTTATTATTATTTATTAAAAAATTTAAATGTGATTGCAAAAGGGGTCCACATATTCACTGATTTGACTAAATTATCAATAAAGGTTGAGATGTTAAGAATCAGAATGCCACTTGGGTTGTGGCTCAGCGGTTAGAGGACTCGCCTGGCATGGGCGAGGCCCTGGGTTCGATCCTCAGCACCACATAAAAATAAATAAACAAAATAAAGATATTGTGTCCAACTACAACTAAAAAATAAATATTTCAAAAAAAGGAATTAGAATGCCCACATTATTCTGCATTAAATACAAATCTATTACAGAAGACAATACTGACAAAACATTAAAGATATACTCAACCCAATTAACCCAAGAAGGCATCTCTGGGATAAAGTAACAATAAGAAACTTCTATTTGAACATTGACCCATAATTGTCTCCAACACCTACGACAATTGTGATGCTGCATTTTTCTTCAATCGCTCAGTTCTCTGTTTCAGTCCTTCCTTTGAAAGAGATGACATTCGAGCATCACCCTCAGGAGGAACATAAGTATCAAAGATACCAGCTGTAAGGAGAGAAGAAAACTAAATAGGTTTTAAAAGAATCATAAAAAATCACCTTCAGGTCACATAAAATTGGGAAGGATCCTGGATAAAAAGTAAACTAATCTATAAAATAGGTTTCCACATAGAAGAAACCATGTTATACTAGGAAAAAAACAGAATAATTTAAAAGTCTGTTTCTACTTCTACAAAATGCAGAAATTTCACATTTGCTTTCTAGAAATACTGTGAAAACAAGATCAAGATTTTATGAAACACAATGTATATAAAATAAATACTGGGGCTGAACTGATTTAGTGGTTAATTAAATGCTATCAATCTTAGTTCAAGAATTCCAAGTTCTAGAAGGTCTCTGATAGTAGAGTATCGGGTAAAGGTCCCCAAAATACTGCACCTCACCTGTACAGGCCACATGTATGGGCCGATCCAAACGTTCTGGGGGAATAACCAATCCTGCTTTCCGGGCATATTCTATAAACTCCTTTTCTGTTTTGTATTTGGGTTCATAAGCAGGAGGTGTGAAACGTTTTTTAGTTCTTACTGGAACTACAGCTGTAGACTGAGTTATCAAGAGTGACTGAAATATAAGGAACAGATTAGAGTATAGGCAACCTGAAAAAAAAAAAATCTATTTTGAACAAACTCTAAGCAATGCATATCCAAAGATTGTTTCAGGAAGAATTATAATGGAGAAAATGCACCGATGCCTTAACACCTAGGGACATATCAGACTCCACAGTTAGCAACTTTTATTAACATCACTCAACATTTATTTACAAAAGGCTTTCTTCTATGGGCTGGGGATGTGGCTCAAGGTAGCGCGCTCGCCTGGTATTCGGGCAGCCCGGGTTAGATCCTCAGCACCACATACCAACAAAGATGTTGTGTCCGCCAAGAACTAAAAAAAAGTAAATATTAAAAATTCTCTCTCTCTCTCTCTCCTCTCCCACTCTCTCTTTAAAAAAGAAAAAAAGGCTTTCTTCTAGTACATTCCATAGTACTACTAGATACAGAGTTATTAAAGTAAAGCACTTTCAAAGAACTTTTCAAACTGAGGAGGAACTTCAATATCAACCCAATACCCACATGAATGGAACGCTGTTATTGAAATATAAGCAAAGTTCTCTTCTTGACACCTTTTGCTCATTCTATCAGGAATCTCACTGGAAACTATTCTACTGTTCTAGCTCCCATTGAACAAAAAATAATTTAAAGGCCAGGTGACCTGCTCACTCTGATCATAAGATTTGCTCAGGAAGGGGCAGTGACAATAAAGGACTCCCTCCTTTCCACCTACCTTTTTTTTTAATATTTATTTTTTAGTTTTAGGTGGATATAATATTCTTATTTTATTTTTATGTGGTGCTGAGGATCGAACCCAGTGCCTCATGCATGATAGGCAAGTGCTCTACCACTGAGCCACAAATCTCAGCCCTTCCAGCTACCTCTTTTTTTTTTAATTGGTCATTGAACCCAGGGGCACTTTACCACTGAGTCACATCCTCAGCCCTTTTATTATTTTGAGACTAGGTCTCCCCAAGTTGCTTTGGGCTTCACTAAACTGCTGAGGCTCGCCTCGAACTTGGGATTCTTCTGGCTCAGCCTCCGGAATCGCTGGGATTACAGGCCACCTTTCCAGCTATCAATTTAGGCTATGTATAAGAATCCAGGAGAAGCGGGCCCACCCGCCAAGGCTCCACTTCTTTCCCCTTTAACACCTCCAGATAGACCCAATCCAAACTGAAGGGACCTAATTCATTTAACCTTAAGGCCCCGCACAGGATCTCCCCATTAGATCACCAAGCCACGTAAGGGAATCTCGTCCATCTCAAAACTTTTCCCCAAACTAGTTCTGGCCGCTTGGCCCAATTGCACCAAGGACAACTGCGCAACGAATATTCCCTTCTATTCTATCCTCCTTCTCCAGTCTTTAGCGTCCTATCTGTCCTGTCCCTACCCACCTGCCGAGACCACCATCCCAAAGCTTTGGATAAGGAAGCCAACCTCCGAGGCACGGGGGCTGCCATTTTGTTCACGCAAAGGCCGCTGGGATGGGGGCTCTGCAAGAAAAGTGTGAGGTAGGAGAGAAGGCGCAAAGGGTGGAGCTAGCTCGGGAGTGGAATTTTCCAGGGAGCGCGCCCTCTGACGAAATGTGAGCCGCGTGGACGCGCACGTGCTCGCGGGGGTAGGGAGGGTCGCGTACGGACGCGCGCGTGCGCAGTTGGGGGTATGGAGAAATGCACGGCTGTCACGCGCCGGCTGGAGAATGCTTGAGTTCCAGCTGCGCGTGCGCATAAGGCTGTCTAGCGGCTTGGGATTTCTGCATTCCTATGTGTTTGACACCTTGCTGCACCTTACTTAAGTTCGGTAAAAAAATAAAAAGGTGTTCCCTCTGAATTCAAGAGAGTTCTGAGGAGACAAGTATTTACCTTAAAATACCTTAAAGTATTTACATTGAAGGTTTCTTGGATCCCAGAAAGGGCGAAAATGACTAATTTCTGGATCTTTATCTGACCTTATATTATATGCTCTGTAACCTAAAACCTGAGCCTCAAGTTTTCCCTATCTACCTGGGAAGAAAAGTATTATTGTTGAATTAGGAGAATTGTCCATTGTGTTTACTAAGGCAAAAGGTACCCAAGACATTCTTGATTTGTCATTTCAGAAAAGTCACAGGCTTAAAATTAACAAATTTAATAATAGTTGATACTTAGAAATCACTTACCAGCTGCCTGGCAATTTTCTAAGCATTTTACATCCTTTAACTCAATCTTCACCAAATAAGAACAGTATTCCCATTTTACATTATATGGTTGAATCACAGAGGAATTAAGTGATTTATTTACTGTTAGACAGCTAAAAACTGGCAGAACTGAAGTTCAAATCCAAACAGTCTAACTCCAGAATCCATGTTCTTAACCACTATGATGTACTTCTCCCATTCAGTTCTTAAAGGAGTCATGATTTGGGGATTATCCTGAAAAATTCAGTTGTCAAAGCAAACATATTCCACACTTACTCTCTGGGTTTGTTGTTGTTTGTAGTTTTGGTTTGGTTTGGTTTGGTTCTAGGTATTGAACCCTAGCGGCACTTTACCACAGAGATACATCCTCAGCCTTTATTATTTTTTATTTTGAGACAGGATCTGTCTCAAAATAAAATTAATAATTACTGAAGCTGACCTCCAATTTGTGATCCTCCTGCCTCAGCCTCCTGAGTTACTAGGATTATAGGGGTGCACCACCAAGCCAGTTTACCCATTGGTTATTATTTTATCAATTACTGTTTGAGCACCTATCTACAATATTTTGCAATGAATTAGGAATTATGGTCTGTGCATACAAGAGCTTTTAGGCTGGAGGATAATTCCTAAAAGGGTTGAAATAAAGTGGTAAAGACTATAAGACAAACTGAGATTACTTATGGGTATGGAGACCACATACATCACTTTTTAAAATTTTTTTTTTGTGTGTGTGTGTGTGTGAGAGAGAGAGAGAGAAAGAGAGAGAGAGAGAGAGAGAGAGAGAGAGAGAGAGATATGCTGAGGCTTGCACCCAGGGGTGCTCCACCACTGAGCTATATCTCCTTTTTTAATTTTTATTTTGAGACAGGGTCTCACTAGGTTGTCCAGGCTGGCCTTGAATTTGAGATCCTCCTGCCTTAACCTCCTGAGTCCCTGGGATTTCAGGGGTGTGCCACCATGCCCAATATACAAGTAGTGTATATTGTTTTAAGTCTTAACTTTTTAACTATACTGAAAATCTTCAAGGGTAAGAATTTCTCCACAAATTCTAGCCACAGCACCAAACCTATAAGATGACGTATTAATAGTGACATGAAATTAGATGCTGTATACGTTGTGAAATATATATTATTTCAATGAGAAGTATTATTTCTTTTAAAAAATATTTTTAGATGTTGATGGAGCTTAATTTTTTTTTAAAGAGAGAGAGAAAATTTTTTAATATTTATTTTTTAGTTTTCGGCAGACACAATATCTTGGTATGTGGTGCTAAGGATTGAACCCAGGCCGCACGCATGCCAGGCAAGCGTGCTACCGCTTGAACCACATCCCCAGCCCAAGCTTAATTTTTTTAATCATTTTTATTTATATGTGGTGCTGAGAATCGAACCCAGTGCCTCTCACATGCTAGGCAAGTGCTCTGCCACTGAATCACAATCCCAGCTCCGAGAAGTATCATTTCTTAACATCCTCCTATCTGTTCACTCTAGTCCCTAGAAAATAAAACATATATATATTTTTTTTCTTTTTTTTTTTTTAACTGGTATATCCACCAAGTGAGGAAACTCACTCCATGGATGAGTAGTTAGTGGTTATTGACTATACATAAAACTGATATAGTCTCTCTAGGATTATAATGAGTAGTTAGTGGTTATTGACTAAACATAACACTGATATAGTCTCTCTAGGATTATCTTGTCTACTGTTGAGTTTTTCCTAGGCCTCTTACAGTAGCCAACACATCCCACATCATTTCTGCCTGCTGTCTGCTCACTTTCTCAGGTACTGCAGGCTTTATCCATATCAGCCAGGATGAAATAATAAGGGGAGTCAATATCATTTAATTAATTCTAAAGATGAATTTTAAGTGAGTGTTGTTTGATTAGCTGCTGTCTTGGAAAATTCATATCATCTTCCTACCCCATTAACTCCAAGGATAACTGGAAACTCTTTGCTCAGAAAATATTACCAAAGAATATTTCTTCATCCTTACAACTACTGTGGTAGTTCACATTTCTGAAAAAGCAAGATCAAAAGATCTTGCATTAATGATGAGAACAAGAGAAGGGAAATCTGCAATTAGAGGAAGAAATACACGAGTAGGGGCTCAGCCTGGAAAAGAACAGTCTTGCACATAGTATACACTCAAATATTTAATCAATAAATGGGTAAGGAGAATCCGAGATGAACTATGATGTAGCAGAAGGCAAAATTGATTTCCTGGGACTGGTGTTATGGCTCAGTGGTCTAGCACTCACCTAGTACATGTGAGGCCCTGGGTTCGATCCTCAGCACCACATAAAAATAAATAAGTAAATAAAATAAAGGTATTTTGTCCTACTACAACTAAAAAATAAAAATATTGATTCCCTATTTCTCCTAACATGGGAGTTCCTAGGAGTTCCTAGACTCCCTTGTTGTCCTATTGAAACTTCTAAGCAGGGCCCAAAGAGGGTAGGACTTCCCATGAGCAGTGGGACACATACTTGTAATTTTTTCCCCTCCCAGTGGCTGATAACATCAAAGTTTGGAACTTCTGAAATTTTGCTGAGTAGCCTACATCTAGGAGAAGCACGGCCAATTTAAACAGCACAGCTGATTTGTGGTTCAGCGGTGAGCCACAAATTCTTCTGGTGAATTGGAAGAATTTGATTCCAAATAGCATTATACTTGAATTGAAAAAAGAAATAGGCTTGCTTTGTGTTTATATTGTATTTCCCCTCCCTAAAGTGAGAGCACCAAGAGCAAAAGCAGTAAATTGTGGCCAGTCACATAGTGGTGTCACAAGCCTCTAATTCCGGCAACTCAGGAGGCTGAGGCAGGAGGATTGTAAATTCAAAGCCATCCTCAGCAATTTAGTGAGACCCTAAGCAACTAAGCAAGACCCTGTTTCAAAATATACAAAGGGCTGGTTATGGCTCGGTGGTTAAGCACCCCTGAGTTCAATCCCTAGTAACAAAAAAAGGAAGTGAGTTGTCTAAGACCAGGTGCCACAAGAGAAACAAGAATCCTGACTTCTAAGAAGTACTCCCAACTGATCTTTAGCTAACAATGTTAGCAGAGCTTCTTTGTCACTCCAAGTTAACTATCTATGGCTTTCACATAATGGTTAAGAATGGCCTAATGCCCAGGCTGATTGCAAAGAGGATTGCAAGTTCAAAGCCAGTCTCGCAACTTAGTGAAAAAAGAAATAGGCTTGCACATAGCAAGATCCTGTCTCAAAATAAAAAAGGAGCTGGAAATGTGGCTCAGTGGCTAACCCAGGTACCAAAACAAAACAACAAAAAAGAATGATATAGTGCTTGAGTTTACATCTTAGCTCCATTGCTTTCCCTCCTTTGTAGAAAGGGAGTAATTCTGTACCTAACTCACATAATTGTTATTAACTCATTAAAGTGAAATAAATTAAAACTTGTCTCTCTGGTTAGTTATGGCCACTACTTCCAAACATCATGAGAGCCTTGGAGGGGATATATAGGGCTTAGCAGAATCCTAGTAAGTGTATCTGCTCTTTGTGCTGGACACAGAGAACATCCTTGCCTCCAGAGTTTATCCCAGTGCAATGTCCCTAAAGTAAGAGAGATCCAAAGGAGTCATGAACTAGAAATTCCCTGTGTGTTAGTTTTTTCCCCCTAATAAGCATTTCAATCTCTGTTGAAGTAAAGACTACCAAAATACAGGTAGTTTCCAAGCCCTGGGGCAAATCCTCATTCCTGGGTTGTATAACTTTCTTCTGTCACCTGCCCTTCTTTCTCATCCATCCTTCCACTCACCCCTGCTGTGGGCGACAAAGCCTTTGCCTTTGCCTCTTTCTGCCTGCCCTAGATTCCCTGTTCTAAAGGTATGTTTAGGATGAGATATTGCTCATCCTGGCACAGCAGAGAAAGAAGCCCATACATCCTTCTGTTCAAGTCAGGCCCAGAATTAATCCCTTGCCTCTTCTTGCTCCACTTTCACCCCAGCTGACTAAATCAAGCAATAATCCTAAAAGGGAATTTCAGGCTATTTGTGACTCTCTGCCTCCCCACCCCCCCACCCAACATGATGTTTAGGAAGGAGAAAGCAAAGCCCTTGGATCAGAGTAATCTGTTTCTAACCCATTTCCATTCTCAGGGATTATCTCCGCAGGGGGAGGGAGACAGAAATAAATCTAACACCTTGTTTGGGAATTTGGGGAGGAAGCTCCAGGAGGGCCCTAGAGGCCTGTGGGCATGGGGTCCCAGGAATCTAGGACCCTCCTTCTCACATGCTGGAGTACCCTGCAAAAAGGTCCACAGATTTGAAAAGCAATGTCTACACTAGTGTTTGGCAATAATAGGCACTCAATAATTGTGTTGAACGAAAGAATAAAAAATGTACAGGCAGATGAAGGCAAAAACAAACTCGGGTTGTCTCTACAAGTCTTGTGTCCTTATATGCACACATTAGTTGTGGCTGAATTCAGTCAGCCAACAAATAAGGAAGTATGATGTGGTGGAAAGAGCTCTGGATTGGGAATCAGGAGACATGGATTGTAGTCCCACTGTTGCTTGCATAGGTTTGTCCTATGGCCTTGGGAAAGTCACTTTGCATTTCTCATCCCTAATTTCCTCCCATTAGAAAAAAAAGGGGGCTGGGGATGTGGCTCAAGCGGTAGCACTCTCGCCTGGCATGAGTGCGGCCAGGGGTTCGATCCTCAGCACCACATACAAACAAAGATGTTGTGTCCGCCAAAAACTGAAAAATAAATATTAAAAATTCTCTCTCTCTCTCTTAAAAGAAAGAAAGAAAGAAAGAAAAAAATCTCTCTCTAGAGCCCTAAAAGTCCACAGTTTCGTGTGATGTGTATTGAGCTCCCATTAATAGTGCCCAAAGGGGCTGGGATTGTGGCTCAGGGGTAGAGAGCCCCCCCTAGCACAGCGGGACCTGAGTTCGAGCCTCAGCACCACATAAAAATAAAGGCATTGTGTTGTGTCCATCTACACCTAAAAAAGTAAAAAAATGTAAAAAAAAAAAAAAAAAAAAAGTGCCCAAAGGCCTGAGCTCATGAATTACTGAAAATTACTCTTTTAGAGGCCCTTTGTGACCCTGGTACTAAGCATACGTTCTCTCTAGTCTGGGTTCCTTCCTCTACCCTCCTTGGACCCTAACATACAACCATGTCTTCCCCCTGACATTATTTTGGGATGTTTTTCAGTGACTAGGTGAGGGTGTGTGAATGCAGAAAACTTCCACTAGAGGGTACCAAGGCTGCACTGGGATCTCAGATTGCAGGGAAGGCCTTGCAGACCCAAGAGTTCAAGATGTTTAAGTATCTGTGTTGCAAGATGGAAAGACTTTCATTCATTGCTCATCACATGATCTATCTCTTAGTGTGCCTTGATAGACTCAAGAGGTCTCTGCTATTTTGGCATCACTATGATTTGATTTCACTTTAAATCAAAGGCAGCTTGTTATCTTGGAGTCCATAGGGTTCTGGCAACTGATGTGAACCTTGCTTCATGATTTCCAAATTCTGTGAGCAAATTAATAAAATCCACTGTAGCTCGGTGTACCCATCTATGAAATAGGGATCACAAAACTTACCTCATAGGGCTGTTGTAAGCACTAAGTGAAATAATATGTAGAAACATGTGACTGACACAGCAGAGTTGCCCAAAGCTGTTTCCATGCTGACAGACAGTTCTAAGGCCTGCCACAAACGCAGAGAATTGCGGTGTTGAGAATGAGAGATGGATTTCCAGGAGCCACTTCCTCCGAATGAGAAGTGTGGCTTTTTTGCTGTTTTGCTCTTGAGTCTTGGAGGTATGCAGGCCGGCACAGCTGAGCATTCGGGGTCATACCTCAGTTGTGTTGTATCATTCTCAGTAGCCTAGCCATGACACTCCTCTGCCCTTTCTTTATCTTGGTTTCCGAGGAGGTGAGTTTAGTTTCTACTTTCTCCTCCCTTCCTCCGCAAAAAGTCTCTTGTATCTTGCCCGGTGTTTTCCTGAAGTGCCACATCCCCACCTCGCTCTATACTTGCTTCCCCTTTCCTCTCAGTCTCTCCTACAGTCACTTCTGGGGTTTCTGAGACAGAGCGGAGGTTTGGGAAAGAGGGAGAGCCAGAGTGTCAGGGCTTGCGTGTCAGGAGACACGTTACAGCTACAGGGCAAACCAGGGTGAAACCACAAGCCAGAGGCCCCAGGGCAGGCAACCGGAGGCCCGCCCCTTGGCTTCTCTCATCCCTGTCTCACCCCAGAGGTTTCCTGGCAGGAGTGGGAGAGGTTGGTATTGAGTCCTTGAGCCCTGACTCATTTTCTGGCCCAGTTGGGTGTTACTCCCAAATACTTCTCCAAGGTCCTGTCTTAGCCATACGATGGTGTCACCCCAGACAGAAGGCACAAGAGAAGGAGAAAGCAGACCACCTATTTAGTACATCCCCTTTTGAGGATCCTCAACAACAAACAGAGAGTTTATAGTCTTCATAATTGTACGTACCACCCAGAAGCTTCCATTGGTTATAAAATGAGCAAAATCATCTTACATTGCCACATTACAGGACTTGCTATTTTCCAAATTGTTTTATGAAAACAGTCATTCTTAATTTTCTCTAGAAAGAATGAAATGGTTATCTTCTTTTACTTACATAAGGAAAAGGGAAGGGGGGAGGTGAGGTAAGGACTAGAACATGAAGCCAGGAAGTGACTGGCCATTATCACACAGTGAGTCAGGGGCCTATCTAGGGACATAATTCAGGTTTCCCAACACCACCCCAAATTCCAATCTTTCCTTTACTACTTACAGACTACCCAATTATTCTGTGTTTTTTGGACTTTATGAAAGTTCTTATTCTGAGAGTTCAATAGGAAATCAATTGTATTGTACTTCTGTTTTTTTTTTTTTTTTTTTAAAGAGAGAGTGAGAGGGCTGGGGGGAGAGAGAGAGAATTTTTAATGTTTATTTTTTAGTTTTTGGCGGACACAACATCTTTGTTTGTATCAAACCCGGACTCACGCATGCCAGGCAAGCGCACTACCTCTTGAGCCACATCCCCAGCCCCTACTTCTGGGTTTTGTATGTGACCCTTTCACTATTTGTCCTGTGGAAAATGTGAGATATATTTCTGTTGCCTCCTAGATGGATTGTCAAAAACACTTTAGAGGGGCTGGGGTTGTGGCTCAGTGGTAAAGTGCTTGCCTGGCAGGTGTGAGGCAGTGGGTTCTATCCTTAGCAACACATAAAAATAAATAAATAAATAAGATAAAAGTGTTGTAGTGTTCTGTCCATCTATACCTAATATATATATATATATATATATATATATATATATATATATATACACACACATATATATTTCTTAATTTTTTAAATTTATAAATGACAGCAGAATGCATTACAATTCTTGTTACACATATAGAGAACAATTTTTCATATCTCTGGTTGTATACAAAGTATATTCAAACCAATTTGTGTTTTCATACATGTACTTTGGATAATAATGATCATCACGTTCCACTACCATTTCTAACCCCATACCCTCTCCCTTCCCCTCCAATCCCTCTGCCCTATCTACAGTTTCTCTATTCCTCCCATGCTCCCTCTCCCTATCCCACTATGAATCAGCCTCCTTATATCAAAGAAAACATTCGGCATTTGGTTTTTTGGGATTGGCTAACTTCACTTAGCATTATTTTCTCTAACTCCATCAGTTTACCTGCAAATGCCATGATTTTATTATTTTATTGCTGAGTAATATTCCATTGTGTGTATATGCCACATATTTTTTATCCATTCATCTAATGAAGGGCATCTAGTTTGGTTCCACAGTTTAGTTATTGTGAATTGTGCTGTTATAAACATCGATGTGGCTGTGTTATATATATATATATATAATATATATATAATATATATATATATATATATATAATATATATGGGGTTTTTTTTAAACAAACACTTTAGAGTTATTTAAAATTCAAAGAAGACCAAGTTGTAGCCTGCAATCTAAGGTTAGATCTTGGAGACAGGAGATCACATTTTTAAATCATTTGTTGAAGGGCCTAATATCTTTGTGAATCCCTGTATCAGTGGATGCTTTAAATTATTTTCTCACCTTCCCTTTATTCAAAGGTCCCAATCTCTCCCAAACTAGGGTCATGCTTCCTGAAGATAGAGCTGCTTTCCAAGAAAGCAAGATTTTAGCTTTATCCCTTGGCAGAGAGAATGGAGTCATTGCACATGGGCCGGAACATTCTTTCTGCCAGAGCTTCCCATCTGGAAGAAAAAAAAGAGTTTCAGAATTTCCATAAGGGCTGTCTAAAGGGGAGGCAAGGAGAGTGAGCCATTGAGAAGGAAGAAAACTTCAGGGCTGGAACCCAAGCTCCGTAGCCTGAAAAGAAAATCAGATTCCAGACTAAAAATCACTCCTGGCATTGCTGCATCTCTCCCTCCTTAACCATTTGCCAGGATTTCTTTTCTTTTTCTTCTTTCCCTATCCCTTTATCTTTCACATATATTTATCTACCCTACCTCTCCTACTTCAGAATTTTATTCCCAACCTTTTTTTTCTTTATGTACCTCCCTTTCAATCCTGTGCTATTCCTATGGATGAGTCTTAGGGATTCTTTTTTTTTTTTTTTTTTAAGAGAGAGTGAGAGAGGAGAGAGAGAGAGAATTTTTAATGTTTTTTATTGTTTAGTTCTCGGCGGACACAACATCTTTGTTGGTATGTGGTGCTGAGGATCGAACCTGGGCCGCACGCATGTCAGGCGAGCGCGCTACTGCTTGAGCCACATCCCCAGCCCTCTTAGGGATTCTTAATACTCCTCAGAAAAAATAGGATTGCAGAATTAGAAGGAACTTTCTCAGAAGGATTCAGGTGAGTCCAGGGAGCTTCTAAAATTGGATGTCAATTTAGTGCACATATGCTTCCTTTTGGCAAGAAGACCCATAGTTTCCATTAGTTTCTCAAAGGGTTTCATGATCATAACTTTTATTTGAATGCCTACTCTGCGTTAGGAGTATAGCTCAGTGATAGAGCACAAACTTAGCACACAGAAAGGAAGGAAGGAAGGAAGGAAGGAAGGAAGGAAGGAAGGAAGGAAGAAAAAGAAAGAAAGAAAGAAAGAAAGAAAGAAAGAAAGAAAGAAAGAAAGAAAGAAAGAAAGAAAGAAAGAAGGAAAGAAAGAAAGAAAGAACAAATGAACGAACGAGTTGGGCACAGTGGCGCAGGCTTGTAATCCCAGCAGCTCGGGAGTCTGAGGCAGGAGGATCAAGAGTCAAAGTCAGTCTCAGCAATTTAGCAAGGCCCCAAGCAACTCAGCGAGAACCTGTCTCTAAATAAAATACAAAAAAGGGCTAGGATGTGGCTCGGTGGTCAAGCCCCAGTACCAAAAAAAAAAAAAAAGAGAGAAGGAAGGAAGGAAGGGAGAGAAAAAATTATCAAATGCCTCTCTGAATCATGCAGTTTGGTGTTCTTCAGGATGAAACTAGAAATCCAAGTTGGAATTTGGAACCTAGGTCATGACTTCCATATTTAGAAATAAAATAGAATAAAAAAATCAACGTGCATTACACATAGTAAGTGTTGCCGAGAGTTTGTTCCTTGTCCCTGATGCCAATCCAATAAAGAGGACAAGATTTTGAGAAAAAGGGAAAAAAAAGGTTTATTGCTTTGCTAGAGAAGGAGAAACACGGGGGACTCCTGTTCCAAAGGCTGTGATTCTGCCCATCAGCAAGAACAGGGGATTTTTAAAGAAGTGATTCAAAGAGGGGTTAGGGATGTGGCTCAAGAAGTAGTGCACTTGCTTGGCATTTGTACGGCCTGGGTTCGATCCTCAGCACCACATACAAATAAAGATGCTGTGTCCGCCGAAAACTGAAAAATAAATATTAACATTCTCTCTCTTTTTTTAAAAAAATGATTCAAAGAAAATGAGATTAGAGAGGAAAAATCAGGAAGGAGACAATCACGGAAAAAGTTAAGGAAAAGAAGATCACTGAGAAGATCAGAAAGGAGAACATTAGGGGAAAGAAGATCAGGGAGAAGGTCAAGGAGAAGAAGGTTGGGAAAAAGAAAAAAACATGTAAGTTTCAAAGCAACAAGGGGTATAATCAAAGCATCAAGGGAACTCCTCTTACATAAGGCCAATAATACTTGAGACAAAATTGATGCATCATAACATTTAAAAATATTTTTAGATGTTAATGAACCTTTATTTTATTCATTTATTTATATGTAGAGCTGAGAATCGAATCCAATGTCTCACACATGCTAGACAAGCATTCTACCACTAAGCCACAACCTAGCCCCAACACAATAACATTTTGATATTGCATTTATACAAAAATAAAATACCCAACCTCATTTATTTAATGAATATTTATTGAGCATTTACCATGTGGCAGATATTACTCTAATCACTAGGAATATAAAGATCAGGGGCTGGGAATGTGGCTCAGGCGGTAGCGCGCTCATCTGGCATGCGTGCGACCCGGGTTCGATCCTCAGCACCACATACCAACAAAAGATGTTGTGTCCGCCGAGAACTAAGAAATAAATATTAAAAATTCTCTCTCTCTTCTCTCACTCTCTCTTAAAAAAAATATAAAGATCAAAGAAATGTTTCTGGCCCACCAGTGGCTCACATTTTTTATAGAATTTTTAAAAAATATATACGTTGTAGGTGGACACAGTACCTTTTTTTTTTTAAGAGAGAGAGAGAGAGAGAGAGAGAATTTTTTAATATTTATTTTTTAGTTTTTGGCGGACACAACATCTATTTTTGTATGTGGTGCTGAGGATTGAACCCGGGCCACACGCATGCCAGGCAAGCGTGCTACCGCTTGAGCCACATCCCCAGCCCCTGGACACAGTACCTTTATTTTATTTTTATGTGGTACTGAGTATCGAGATCCCAGTGCCTCACGCATGCCAAGCGAGCACTCTACCACTGGGCCAGCCTCTCTCACATTTGTTTTTTTGTTTGGTGCCAAGGATTGAACCCAGGGTTACTTAACCACTGAGCCACATCCCCATCTTTTTTTTTTTTTGTATTTTATTTAGAGACAGGGTCTCACTAAGTTTCTTAGAGCCTCGCTAAGTTGCTGAGGCTGGCCTCAAACTTGTGATCCTCCGGCCTCAGCCTTCTGAGCTGCTGAGACTTCAGGCACACACCACCACGCCCAGCACATATTTGTCAAGAAAGAGATAAGTGCACAAAAGATTGCAAAAGAATGTAAGAGCCACTGCAGAAGTAAGCACAAAGTGCAAGGTGATGGAAAGGAGAGCTTGATGGATCATTTGGGGAATTCAAGTGGGGCCACACTCAAGTTTGGAGAGATAATTGGAATTTGTGGAATGACTAATTGGGAGATTGTGGGGTCCAGCTTCACAGACTGTAGATGCAGGCTGGATCATGGAGAGTCTCCCCATTGAATGCGGAATTTTTAAATATCCCCAGCAGAATATTACCCAGCTCTAGCTAGGCTCTTGCACTGATAGGGAACCTGGGTCTTTGTATAGAAGCTCATTCTGCTTTTGAGTGTCCGATTGTGACAAATTCCTTCCTATACTGATGTAATATTTGCTTTCCTCTTTCACCCAATAATTCTGGTTTGCCCTCTGCAGCATTACAAAATGAGTCTACGTCCTTTTTTATTAAGTCAAACCAAATGAAATTGCCATTTTTCATAGACCAAAACAGTTGAATGTGACCATGACCAATTTCATATTGTTAGCCTTATAGTTGACAACTCACTACTTGAGGACACTGTTATTTATCATCTTAGTCTTTTCTTCCGTATTTAGTTATCTCTAAATTCTATCAAATTCTTTCTCACTTCATAAAATTGAGGAACACTAGTTCCTCAATTCTTTCTTAACTGGTATGACCAGAACTTGTCAGTTCAAAATACAGTGAGATTATCTCTTTGTATCTAACATTGTTTCTTCTCATGAAACTGTGACTGAACTGTGTTTAGTGAGGCCTAACCCTTTTTCACCTAAAATGCTGTCAAGCCAGTCTTGCTCCTTCCTGTGCAATTTTTTTCACCCTTGGGGTAGTGGGAATTGAACCCAGGGGTTCCTTTTTTAAGATATTTTTTTAGTTGTATATGGACACAATATCTTTATTTTATTTATTTTTATGTTGTGCTGGGGATTGAACCCAGTGCCTCACTGGTGCTAGGCAATTGCTCTACCACTGAGCTACAACCCCAGCCGGAACCTAGGGTTCTTTATCACTGAGCTTTTTAAATTTATTTTTTGAGACCAGGCCTTGCTAAATTGCTGAAGCTGCCCTAGAACTTGCAATCCTCCTGCCTCAGCCTCTGGAGTCACTGGGATTAGAGGTTTCCACCATTAAACCCAGTTGATTTTTTTTTTTCCAACCTAACTGTAGGTCTTCACTTCATTTGTGTTAAATTTCATCTTGTTGCCAGGTGCAGTGGCGCACACCTGTAATCCCAGACAGAAGCTTGGGAGGCCACGAGTTCAAAGCCAGCCTCAGCAATGGCGAGGCACTAAGCAACTCAGTGAGACCCTGTCTCTAAATAAAATGCAAAATAGGGCTGAGGATGTGTCAAGTACCCCTGAGTTCAATTCCTGGTACCCTACTCCCCCCCCCAAAAAATTCATCTTGTTGATTTTGACACTTTGTTCCAATCTGTCAGGATGATTTGATCACATTGTAAACATACATCAAAACCCCACATTGTACCCCACAAAGATATGTGATTATTTATTTGTCAATGAAAATTCTAATTTTTTTGTACTGGGGATGAACCTAAATAATTAATTTCTGAATTATTTATTTAAGATTTTTTATTTTATTTTGGTATGGTGGGTTGAACCCAGGACAACTTTATCACTGAGTTACACCCCCAGTCCTTTTATTTTTTTATTTTTATTTTATTTCTTTTATTTTTTTAAAGAGAGAGGGAGAGAGAATTCTTTTCATATTTATTTTTTAGTTTCTGGCAGACAAAACATCTTTGTTTGTATGTAGTACTGAGGATCGAACCCAGGCTGCACGCATGCCAGGTGAGCACACTACTGCTTGAGCCACATCCCCAGCCCTATTTTTTTATTTTGAGACAGGGTCTCACTAAGTTGCTTAGGACCTCTCTAAATTGCTGAGGTTGATCTTTTTTTTTAAAGAATTTTAATATTTATTCTTTAGTTTTCTGCAGACACAACATCTTTGTTTGTATGTGGTGCTGAGGATCCAACCCAGGCCACACGCATGCCAGGCGAGCGTGTTACCGCTTGAGCCACATCCCCAGCCCCTGAAGTTGATCTTGAACTTTCAATCCTCCTGCCTCCAACCCCAGCACTATATGTATTTTTCTTAACTGGTATTTTATATATATGTATACATATATTATATGTATACGTATATATGTTTTTATTTTTATGTAAGTTATTATGCATACATATATACATATATTTGTACATATACGTATATATGACATTTACATATATAAAAATTTATATAAAATTTCAGGGCCTTTACCCTTATCTGATATCTCTTTCTTTCTCATATATATATATACATGAGAGGAATATATCTTTTTTTTTTTTTTTTTTTTTTAGTACTGGGAATTGAACCCAGAAGTGCTTAATCACTGAGCAACATCCCCAGCATCCCCCCCTCCTTTTTTTTTTTTATTTAGAGACAGAGTGTTGCTGAGTTGCTTAGGATCTTGCTAAATTGCTAAGTCTGGCTTTGAACTCACAATGATTCTCCTGCCTCAGCCTCCCAAGTCGCTGGGATTACAGGCATGCACCACCGGGCTTGGCATATCTGCTCCTTTTAATGATTCTATGGTATTCCATCAAACAGATATGCAATGATGATGGACACTTAGGTGCTTTCTAAACTTTTGCTATTACAAAGAAATAATGAATTTATTTGCAAACACTAACGTGTAGATAATGTAGGATAAATTCCTGAAAATAGAATTAAAGGGTCCAAAGATAACGTATATTTTTATTTGGATAGATCTTGCCAATTGCTCCTCAAAGAGTTGCACTATTTTACTTGAGTCATGGTTTAGATCTTAGCAACATAAGCAATTTAAAATTAAATATATCTTATTTAAAGGTACCCTGAAGAATTAAAATTGCTCTAATTTTTCCCTGTCTCACTTCTAATTTCTGTACCCAACAACTTCCGAATTTAAATTATACAAAGAGATTCTACTGCCTCCAAACTCTTCTGCTTAACTCTGCTTGGTCCTGCAATCTACACCTTGGCATAGTTAACTCGCTGCCACCCTCTTTATTAACATTAAACTTTCTTTCTTTTTTTTTTTTTTGGTGATGGTGCTGGGGATTGAACCCAGGGCTTTGTGCTTGTGAGGCAAGCACTCTACCAAGTGAGCCATATATTCCCAGTCCCCAAAACTTTTTAAATATATGTTTTAGTTGTAGATGGACATATTACCTTTATTTTATTTTTATGTGGTGCCTCACATGTGCTGGGCAAGTGTTCTACCACTGAGCTACAACATTAATCTTAATCCATTTAATGCTTTCAACAATTTTATGATGCTAATACTATTGTCATTCTTGTTTCATGAGTGAAGAAATTAAAGTATAGAGAAGTAACTTTTGTAAATTCATACAGTGTTGAAGTTCTACCAATACTATTTGAATCTAGACAGCAGTTCTTTATTTGTTACTGATTTTATTTTTTGTGGTACTGGGGAGTGAACTCAGAGGCACCCTACCACTAAGCTATATATCCCCAGCTCTTTGTATTTTTAATTTTTGAGACAATTGTTAAGGCTGACCTCAAACTTGCAATCCTTTTGCTTCAGCCTCTGGAGTTTCTGGGATTACAGACTTGCACCACCAGCTCTGCAGGAGCAGGTCTTTAGAGACCACACTCTTCATCCCTACTGATGCATTTCTTGGATTAGTCTTGAGGCCCCTATCAAATCCTAAACTAACTTTCATTATGATTCCTGCAGTACAATTAAGGTTCAGGTCTCTAACTTGATTCAAACCTACCCACAACCTGTTCTATTAATTAGCTCTGCCCCGTCAAAGGGTCAGGATCAGCATAGAAAAAAAGTTCCGGACTGCCTTAGCCTGTGGCAGAGGAGAAAGTAGGAGGTGGGATCACTGTCAATATGCACCTCTGCAGGGGTACAACCTCCCTATTCTGATCTCTGGGTGTGTCTTCACAGACAGGAAGGGAGCAGTTGGCCTGGTCAATCTCCTTTTCCCTGGAACTCAGCGCACTGAAACTCAGGAGATGCCTGAGGCCAAGTCAGACAAAGGTATTCAATAAACATTTATTGAGTCCATTCCAACAATAGACCAGACCTACTGTGCTGTGTTGGGGTACAACATAAACAATCACATGTTTGACAAATGAAGATAAGCACCTCAATTACCAGTTACCTAAGTGTAATAAGTGCCCGAATGAGCTATAGTGTACTGTTTGGAATGAGAGCCAGTTGGAGGAAGAAGGAAAAAGAGAAAGCTTATCCCTGGGGTTTCTTATTTTTTATTTTTTACCTTTATTTTACTTATTTTTGTGTGGTGCTGAGGATTGAACCCAGGGCCTTGCACATGCTAGGCAAGAGCTCTACCATGAGCCACAACCCCCGCCCAGGTTTTTTTTTTTTTTTTTTTTAAGGAAACAATCCCCATTAGGGAAAGAAAGAAGTCAGTAAGTGTTGCTGCAGTGGGAGGCAACTTCAAGAGCATCAAGTTTAGGTAGGCACTGTGATGCATACTTGTAATCACAGCTACCAGGGAGACTGAGGCAGGAGGATTTCAAGTTTGAGGTCTGCCTTGGCAAGTTAAGGAGACCCTGTGAGTCAGTAGAGTGCTTGCTTAGCCTGTATGAGGCCTTGGGTTTGATCTCCAGTAATTAAAAAAAATCGTGCCCTGTTCTTCAACTGTAGATGAGTCAAATACCTTGCCTGTTTATCTGGAATGGTGGGGGAAGGAAGGTCTGAGGGCAAAGAGCAGCTGGGAAAAGTTCCAGGACCCACGACAGTGTGTGTGTGTGTGTGTGTGTGTGTGTGTGTGTGTGTGTGTGTTTAATTCCTGATATTTCTTGGCAGCTTTTCTGGAAATTGTGATGACAGCTAGTGGTGGGAAAAATCACTGAAATCACTAGTGACCTCAGTAATGTCCCTGTCTCTAGGTGGCTTACTAACACCTGAGCCATTCCCAATGGCAGACTGCTAGGAATTAAATTTTTTTTCTTGTTCATTTAATAAAAAGTGGGTTTTTGGTTTTTTTTTTTTTTTAATTGGGAGGAAGGAAGAGAGAGGTTTGTTTTCCAGGAGTAATGAATAAGCAAGCCACATCCTTAACATTAACTAGACAGCTTCTTGCAGGATAGAAAGCCCTGGAAAGAGACCTAATCCACAGAGAGATGCAGTTTCTGGTTTTAGATCTGTTGCAACTTCTGTGAGCTTTAGAAATTCACAACCTATCTATGTCCAGTTTCCTATTTGTGCAGTGGGAATAAGAAGTTTTTGTCTCTTAATGCTATTGTGGAAAAGGAAAGAAAGGAATAAGAAACATTTAGTGTCCTTAGTAAAAAATCCTCTGTAGAGATTTATTTTATTGTTTTTAATAATTTCTCAGACTGCTTCGGAAAAGTAAAAAGACCATTTAAAAATGATATGTCATTTTTAAATGGATGCCGGGTGTTGCTAAGGGGCCTCTCTTGAATAACTTCCTCCTCTTAACTGGGACAGAAATTCTGGCTGTTGACACAAATGTGAAAGAGCCAAAATAGAACTCAACTGTTTTACAACTTTGGATTCTCAAGAGACTCCACTTAAGCCTTCGATTTTGTCTTCAAAGCTCAGACATTAAAATCTGAGCGGGGGGGGGGGGGGGGGGGGGGAAGAGCCAGATTTTTTTTGTTTTGTTTTTAGGTGGACACAATACTATATATTTATTTATTTTTATGTGGTGCTGAGGATTGAATCCAGTGCCTCACACATGCTAGGCAAGTGCTCTACTACTGAGCTATATCCATAGCCCCCAAACACAAGCCAGTTCTAATGAAAAGAATACCAATGAAGAAATATGGATCATAGAGAATGAAAAAGGTAAGAAAAAGATCTGCTGATGAACTACAAGTAGCCATGAAATCTAAAACATAGCTGAATATAAACAATAAAATATATGATCAATAATATTATAAGATATGATAAATATATTGTTAAGAATGCTTAGTTCAGAGCTGGGGTTGTGGCTTAGTGGTAGAGCACTCACTTAGCACATGTGAGGCCCTGAGTTTGATCCTCAGCACCACATAAAATAAATAAATAAATAAAGGTATTGTGTCCAACTACAATTATAAAAATAAACATTAAAAAAAAAAAAAAGAGGGCTGGGGATGTGGCTCAAACGGTAGCGCGCTCGCCTGGCATGCGTGCGGCCCAGGTTCGATCCTCAGCACCACATACAGACAAAGATATTGTGTCCGCCGAGAACTAAAAAATAAATATTAAAAAAAAAAAAAAGAACACTTAGTTCAATGTGCTGTATCAATTGTGCATGCAGTGGCCCTGGGGAATTTCTATCAATCCTTGCAAACGAGTTTGTGATACCTTGTCTCAGTTGATCTTTTTTTTTTTTTTAATTTTTATTTTGAGACAGTATATCACTACATTCCCTAAGCTGGCTCAAACTTTGGATCCTTCTTCCTCAACCTCCTAGCTGGGATTATAGGTGAGTGCCCCTGTGCCCAGCTATCTTTAGTTTTCACATATCCCGGAAGAAATAATAACAGGAGTCCAATTTGTACAAAATAAATTCCAGTCTATGTTTTTAGGCTTTATGACTATCTTGTAATTTCTTTTTCTTTTTTTTAAATATGTATTTTTAGTTGTCAATGGATCTTTTTTACTTTATTTATTTATATATGGTGTTGAGGATTGAACCCAGGGCCTCACACATGCCAGGCAAGTGATCTACCACTGATCCACAACTCTAGCCCCTATCTTGTAGTTTCTACAATGATGAACATAGAGAATAGATACAAAGAGACAGTGAGGGATGTAGAGAAAGATAGGGGGGAGGGGACATGAAACACAGAATATGACCACGGAAGCAAAAGTGCTGTGAGAGGGAAACATTCATATTATGATTTGAATATGATATTATGTACTATGAAAAACACTGTCAGTACATATATACACATACATTCTACATACATATATTTATAGGCATTCCATATAAAGCAACCACAAAATGATGAAGCATCCAATTAAAAAATGGGCAAAAGATTTGAATAGATACTTCATAAAGATACATAAATGTCCACTAAGCCATGAAAAGGTGCTTGCAGTAATTGCTATGATATATCATCCAAATTCTCCTCTCTGGAAGAAAGACTTATTCCTCAGCTGTTGGGAAGGCTGCCAGCAAACAGCCCTTAACTGTCAGTCCACTTCAGTGATTGCCTCAGCTAAAGAGCCCTGACTTGCCTAAGTTTACTCCCTCTTCTCATGGCTTGCATCCAATGACTAATCAGCACAGGTGAATAAAGGACCACCCCCTTCCCAAACTGAGGTGAGGTCTCTAAGATGCCACTACAGCTCAACTTCTTTTCTTTTTTCTTTTTCTTTTTTTGGAGGGGGTACTGGGTATTGAACTCAGGGGCACTCAATCACTAAGCCACATTCCCAGCCCTATTTTTTAATTTTATTTAGAGATAGGGTCTCACTGAGTTACTAAGCACTCGCTTTTGCTGAGGCTGGCTTTGAACGTGTGATCCTCCTGCCTCAGCTTCTGGAGCCACTGGGATTACCGGCACAGCTCAATATGTGACTCTGCCCATTTGTGCTCCTATCTTTCCCTCCCTCTCTACTGTAGCTTGAATGTATCCCTTAATAGTTAATATGTTGGAAATTAATCCTTGCTATGGTTTGGATACGGTTTGAGTATGCCCCTCAAGTGTTCATCTTCTGGAAGCTTGTTCTCCGGTGTGATGATGTAAGAGGTGGTACAAGCTCTTTATTTATTTATTTATTTTTTCTGTGGTGAGAGAAGCACTCTACCAACTGAGCTATATCCCCAGCCCAGGAGGTGGTACAACCTGTAAGAGCAGGATCTAGAGGAAGGTGAGGAGGTCATGGGGCACTGCCCTCAGAAGAGATGGTAGTTATTGAAGGATCCTGATTAGTTCTTTCAAGATTGGGTTGTAAAGGGCTGGGATGAACCAAGTCTACCCCACACACTTGGCCCCTACTACACATGGCTTTTACCCTTTCTGAATCTCCACCACGTTGTGACATAGCCAAGGGGGTTCTTGTCAGGATGGATGGGGCTGCCTAATCTTGGACTTAACAACCTACAAAATTATGAACTAAATAACTCTTTTATTTATATTCAGTCTCAATTATTTTGTTATAGCAATGGAAAGAGAACCAATACAGTCCCCAATTCATATGTTAATGATATTTGGAAGTGGGACCCTGGGGAGGTAATTAGGATCAATGAGTTCACGAAAGTGGGGCCCTTATAATGGCATTAGTGGTTTTATGAGAGGGAGATCAAAACTAGCACATTTGTTCTTTTTTCACCATGTGTTACCCTCTGCCATGTTGTGATGTGGCAAAAGGCCCTCACTAGAGGCTAGTACCATGCTTTTTTGACTTCCCAGTCTCCAGAACTGTGAGCTAAATAAACTTCTATTCTTTATAAATTACCTGGTCTTGAATATTTTGTGATAGCAAAAGAAAATGGACTGAAATACCTTTTTCAGATGTTGAGTCCTTTAATTTCCCTGAGTTTGCTACCATGTGAACCCAACTTGTGACAATACTCAACATCATCAGTCATCACGGAAATGCAAGTTAAAACCATACTGAGATGCCACTTCACATCTACCAGAAGGGCTACAAAAGACTAACACTAAATATTACTAAAGTTGTGGAGAAAGTGGAGCTTTCTTTTTTTTTAAATTAGTTGTTAATGGGCCTTTATTTTATTTATTTGTATGTAGTGCTGAGAATAGAACCCAGTGCCTCACGAATGCTACATAAGCGTGCTACCACTGAGCCACAACCCCAACACCAGAAGTGGAACTTTCATACATTTCTGGTGGAAGGTAAAATGGTATAACTACATTGAAAATTATTTGATAGTTTTTGTATAAAATTAAATATACACTTAACCTATGACCAGCAATTACATTCATAAGTATGTACCCCAAATAAACAAAGACATATATACCCATAAAAAGATTTATACAAGAATACTCAGGTGGTCTTCATTGTAATAGCTCTAAACTGAAAATAACCCAAATGTGTATCAAAGAAAGAATGGATATGAGTTGTGGTATAGTCATGCAATATTATACCACAATATAAAAGAATATAAAAGAATGAGCTATTGATACACATAATTGGATGGCAATAATAAAAACAAGCCCAGTGGGATGCCTCATACCAGTAATCCCAGTGACTCGGGCAGGAGGATCACAAGTTCAAAGCCATCCTCAGAGACTTAGTGAGGCCCTAAGCAAATTAACTAGACACTGTCTCTAAGTAAAAAAATATAAAAATGGCTGGGGATGTTGCTCAGAGGTTAAGTACCCCTGGGTTCAATTCCTGGTACAAAAAAAAAATGATTCTATATCTTGTTTTGAATTGTAGTTACACAGTGGTTACAATTGTCAGTAGTCATCCACTTGAACATTTCAAATTTGCCTTTTTATTGTGTGTACATAATTTTTGGATAGAAGTTTATATATATATATATATATATATAAACTTCTATCCAAAAATTATATATATATCCATGCACATGCAACATTAGTAGCATATTCTAGGTGCTCAATAAATGTTTAAAGAACAAGTGAAGGGCTGGGGATATGGCTCAAGTGATAGAGAGCTCGCTAGCATTCGTGAGGCACTGGATTCGATTCTCAACACCATGTAAAAATAAAATAAAGATATTGTGTCCACCTAAAACTAAAAAATAAATACTAAAAAAAAGAACAAGTGAAAAGGAGATGATATTTTCAGAAGAACCAAATTATTAATGATAATGAAATAGATTTCATTCCTCTGGGTTATGGTAAAATGTGAGATTTTGTTGGGATACTTTTTTGATTAAAATCCAATGAATATTCTCTTTTCACAGTGTTTCCCATCCCCCTTCCCTATTAAAGTGCTTAAGCTTTGATATTTACAAGAGCAGTCGAATAAGGTTTAGAATTTCTGCCGGCATCATTTTCAGATAAAAAAAAATTATTGATTTCCCAGTGTGGTATATCAGCCCTTGGCTGCTATGTGACATAATCTTGCCAATATCACTCTCAAAGTAATTTCTTATAAAATATGGCACAATCACCTCCCTATTCTGAACATGGGTATTTAATCTCAGAAAGAGCATTTAAGGTATTTGAAATATTTGAAGAGACAAATTAATCTTATGGAGCCAGTGATATTAACCTATGTTGTTTTCCACAAAAGTGAATCCCCTGTATTATAAGAAAATCAGAAGAGATTCAGAGAATCCTTTTAAGGGTCTCACAGCCTGAAACATTAAACATGATAGAATGCCAGTCAACTCTGAAGAAAAAGATTTTTGCAAATGCACATGGCTATTTTAAAATTCCCTTTTATAAAATCAAACAATTTAAAAGTCATTGGCTGCAATCTTTAAAATCTGAAAGTGGAGTTCTAGCAGGATTGCCAGATTCAGCAAGTAAAAATACAGGATTCCCAATTAAATTTTAATTTCCAACTACAATGAATAGTTTTTAATATAAGTATGCCCCTAGCTATTATATATTTTTAGTATAAGCATACCTCTCAGAACATTTGAGACATACTAAAAACTATTCACTGCTTTTTTTTTTTTTTTTGTATCAGGGGTTGAACCCAAAGTCTCTTAACTGTTGAGCTACATCCCCAGCCCTTTTTTATTTAGAGACAGGGTCTTGCTGAGTTGCTTGGTTGCTTGGCGCCTCATTAAATTGCTGAGGCTAACTTTGAACATGCAATCCTCCTACCTCAGCCTCCAGAGCTGCTGGAATTACAGGTGTGCGCCACCATGCCCAGCTAAAAGCTATTCACTATTTATGTGAAATTCAAGTTTAACTCGGCATCCTATATTTTATCTGGCAACCCTAGAACTCAGGAGAGTTACTTGACTTAACCTTTTAGTAGGAGTCCTAACCCGACTGATGAGAACATGCCTTTTGGGTTACTATAAGGAATCATATTATGAGGTTAGCATTGATCATGGTGAAAGGAGAATTGAACCTTTTTCCTTTACACTGTGAAAAACATTTAAATGTATTTTTATTTATTCAGAGTAGTAATGGAATGATTGTATTAAACAAAGAATATACTTCATTTGAATTTCTATCATTGGTTTGTTCAGGGGCTAAAAGCCTAGGCTTAACCATATGAATTTTTTAAATTGATTTTATTATTATTTTTTAAATACACAATAACAGAGGAATGCATACAATCCTTATTACACACTAAGAGCACAATTTTCGTATCTGTATATAAAATAAAACATATGAATTTATGAACCCAGAGACCTTGTTTCTCTTGCTAAATTTTCTATTCTTAGTGAGAAATGAACAGACTCGATTTTGTAAAACAGTTTGAGGACTTCAAATATGCTGAATGAAAATATTTTGTTCTAATGAATTCATCCCCACTCCTTTCACTAAAGGGTTACACCATTGTTAGAATTACTACAAATTCTAAACCTTATTCTACTGCTCTTGTTGGATTGCATAGGACTCGTCATTCTATGTCAGATCTGCAAGGTGGAAACCTACCCAGTGGAAGCTAGAGTACAGTCACTTCAGAGGTAAGTTGCAAACAGCAACATGGCTGTCAGTCTGGTTTAAGCACTCATGAAGAGAGCATTCTTTTCAGCATCAGCTGACGCTCTGAAGGATGAGATTCTGTTACCCTCATTTGAGCTGCCTGGTTATTCTAGCAATCAGATCTTTCTGTCTCCTTCCTGTTACCAGGCCTTAACACCAGCTATCATGTGCCCTCTTTGTCTTGATTCTCAGATATAAAATCCTTTTTTTTTCTTCCCATTTTATTTCAAGTCAAATGCCAGAATATTGGGATTTCTAAGATATTTACATGGCTTATAACGGCAATGGAGAATATTTGCACTCAGGACCATTCTGCAAAATCTAGGGCATGGCTGGGCGCAGTAGCACATGCCTGTAATCCCAGAAGTTTGGGAGGCTGAGACAGGAGGATCTCAAGTTCAAAGCCAGCCTCAGAAAGGGCAAGGCACTAAGCAACTCAATGAGACCCTGTCTCTAAATACAATACAAAATAGGGATGGGGATGTGGCTCAGTGGCCTAGTACCTCCGAGTTCAATCCCCAGTTCAAAAAAAGAAAAAAAAATCTAGGTACAAAAAAGAAAAAAAAAAATCTAGGGCATGGATGGTCCCCCTAATACTTCAACACTTGTCCTCTGTTAGTTACCTAGGACAGCAAGGACATTTGGAAAGGGGACAAGGTTGGGAGTCGTGACTTTAGTCTTTGCTTTGCAGTTAACCTTGGGAAAATTGCTGCAACTATGTCTGTCTTGTGTCAGTTTCTTCTTCCCTTTTATTTGAAGCACCCATACCAATAATTTTTAAAAAGAAAAAGGAACTAATTTCCAACTTGTGTGGGCTATCAAAAAGTAAAGAATGAATCCTAGGGTTTGTAACATAGTATACTATTTTCTCTTTCCCTTTATCATGAAATGGGAGAGAAACTATGGAATTCAAAGGCCTTAAAGATTTTGTCATGTGAATGTCTTATTTAGGAGAATGATGAATCTTGTCCACTTTCAGGACTGTAGTTTGTAAAATTTAAACCTGAAACCAACTTGGATAGAACTCACTCTACTGTTCTAGTTCATGGAAAAAATAAAAGGGGGTGGAACTTATAAACTAAAGACATCCATTTACCCTGTCAGTAATAATTTCTGTAAAATAGTCTCTCACTTCCCTCCCTTCCACTTCTCCCATTATTTTGATCCTGTCACTCTCCCTTGCATCTATTGATACCTTTTTGCATTGAGATAAAACAGTAATGAATCACTTTAGCAAAAGTGCATAGGGTTAAACAAAGATGACATATATTGGTATTTCTTGGCGCTGAGACATATCAGGACAGGACACAGAAGAGTTCAGGGTTTTTCCTGATGCAAAGTGACTAAAATTGTGGTCTCTAGGCACTAGCTAAGTTGCATAAGTTTAAGGCAAGAAGAACAAAAATTTCCCCTGAATGGTTTAAATTGTGCCTTTTTTCCTGAAAAAATGTCTTTTTTTTTTTTTTTTTTGAACATGCCCTAATTCCTGTGTCAGATCCCTAGGGTATCTGTGCTATGCCTCATTCTCAGTGAATGTATATTTTATACAGTGTGATCGCACTTTGAACTAAAATAGAGCATATCCAGAAACCTGCTGGTTCAGGCTTCCCAGGATTAAATAATATGAGCAGTTCGAATTGCTTTTTGTCTCTTTGGTTTTTGTGAGTTCAATTCACAATACAGAGGTGTTACCATCTAGATTTTTTTTTCTTTTTTTTTTTTTTTGTACTGGTGATTGAATCTCAGGTGCTTTACCAATGAGCTTCATCCCTAGTCCTCTAGAATTTTTTGAGCTGGGGTCTCACTAAGTTGCTCAGGGCCTCACTAAGTAGCTGAGGCTGGCTAAGGCTTGTAATCTTCCTGCCTCCGGCTCCTGAGTAGCTGGGACACCATCTAGATTTTGTTTAACAACAACAACAAAAAAAGAAAGATGAAGGCGACTTCACAGATTCTCAAAGCTGGCCTCTTTGCCAAACTATTTTGCTAGAAAATGCACAGTATCTGCCAGGCATGGTGGTGCTCGCCTATAATCCCAGTGGAGGAAGAAGCTGAGGCAGGAGGATCATGAGCTCAGCACCAGCTTCAGGAAAATCAAGGCGCAAAGCAACTCAATGAGACCCTTTCTCTAAAAAAAAAAAAAAAAATACAAGATAGAGCTGGGGCTGGGGCTCAGTGGTTGAGTGCCCCTGAGTTCAATCCCCGGTACCAAAAGAAAAAAAAAGAAAAGAAAAAGAAAATGCACAGTATCTGAAAATGAAAGGGTCCCAGATACTTACCTTGTTTCTCTTCAGCTCTAACATTATTTGTTTACTGGGGACAAGATGACTGTCAGTTGAGTTCTGGAATAAGCGGGTCACAAAATTTCTCCCTTCCCCTATGCTTTTTGTCTGTGTATGAATCTTGACTCCTGTACAAACTCTGTAGGAAGCCTGGCAGCTGAGGAATCTCATCTTCAGTTATGCTTGTGACTGAGACTCCAAGGCGAATCGCTGTTGTTAAATCACACCCCACGGGATGAGAGTCTACTGAGTTGGCATGCCTTAGTGTGTTGGATTTCTTCTCTTCACCCCACCCTTAACCCTGGGATTGGACAAAGGTTGAGCTTATTCTCTATCAGATATTGAGAGAGGATTAATTTTGATGTCAATTCTTCTCATCAGAGATTTCAGAAGAAATAGAGCCAAGGGGGCTGGAGATGTGGCTCAGCGGTAGCACGCTCGCCTGGCAAGCGTGTGGCCCAGGTTCGATCCTCAGCACCACATACAAACAAAGATGTTGTGTCCGCCGATAACTAAAAAATAAAATATTAAAAAAATTAAAAAAAAAAATAGAGCCAAGGGTGGAGAAACTGAGGCCTTCTGAGATTTTGTTGTCAAACTGCTGAGACTTCTAATCCTCTTGGCTACTCTACCGGACTGGTTCTATATGAGCCCACAGTGATTTATTTATTTTTATTTGGATTTGAAACCATAGCAAACATCATTGTAAACTCAATGTCAGCATGCCAGCTCCAGAACACTATAGCCTTTAAAGACTTGGGGATTCTACAAGAAATGTTGTAGCAGCATTCCAGAGACCCACACATCATAGACATATGCATTTTTTCTTGTCTCTAGCAAAGGGTGTTGGCTTCACTCTCTAACTCATATTCTGCAAAACTCTGGTGCCTAACGTTTTATAGAGAGGACACAGTCAAATAAGGTCATTTCAATTTGAAGATCACCAATGAAGGGCCTGGGTTAAGTCATGTAGCTGGTTGTTATTTTGGGATTGGTATATAAAACTGCCTTAGTGGTTGTAAGAAGGGAAACATCAATGCTGAAAAAAATGGGGGTGGGGAGGGCTAGAAAGGAAGTGAGACAGGTGGAAATGTATGACTTTTTGAACTTCCTGATGGAAAGATACTAAGAGAAATAGAAATCTTTTGGACTAGACACAAGCTTTTCTTCTGCCATAGTTTTATATATATATATATATAACATTGCTACTCTCAAATAACTAAGCCTATGTATATTTATATTTTTCTCAAATATTATTATATCATCTATTTATTAGTATAAGTTTTTTTCTTTTTCTTTTCTTTTTTTCTAGTATGGGAAAATCTAACCCAGGGCCTTACACATGCTAGGCAAGTGATCTGGAGTAGCTGGTATTACACCACTGTGACTATGCCCAGCTAATATAGTATGCTGTTTCTTTTCTTTTCTTTTTCTTTTTGTGGTATTGCACTGGTGATTGAGCCCAGTGGTGCTTTACCACTGAGCTACATCTCCAGCCCTTTTAATTTTATTTTGAGACAAGGTCTCCCTAAACTGCTCAGACTTGCCTTGAACTTGAATTCTCCTGCCTCAGCTTCCCAAGTAGCTGGGATTACAGATGCATGCCATCATGCCCCAAAGTATAACATACTTCTTAAAGGATATGGAATTACCTTACTTCCTTTCATGAAGAACACTCACTGATGGACAGGCAACATTCCATCCACTCACATTTCCAACTGTCATTCCAACAGCCCTTTTAAGTTACAAAAGAGTCAAGGTGGAGATCTCATGATATTAGGTCCCCATGGATTGCTCTCCAGTTTTTTGTGTCCCTGGCTTTTGGAACCCCTTCACTGTATTCCTCAGGTAAGATTCAAATTACTGGAATTAGAGTTATGATTTCCTTGATTGAAATCGACAGTGAAGGCTATAATTTCTAAATCAGGAAAGCTAAACAGTAACAGTGATGTTTTGTTTTGCTTTAATAGGTTGGGTTTTTTCATCCCAAACTCTTCACATCTTTCTCTTCTCCTTTTAATGTTTCACAGCCAAGGTTTCTTTTTCTCCTGCCTGAATATTTTGGCTCCCTTTTCCAACTTCTTTTTATTCTTTTTTCTTTGAAACATCTACTTTAGTGGCTAACATAGGCTCCATATATTCTTTACACCAACCCTTTACCATTCCTGCTCAGAGGACCTTTCTGACATTAACAATAGATTTAATTTTTTTTTTTTTTTTGGTGTTGGTGAATGAATCCAGGGCCTTATGTAGTCTAATGCTGTATCACTGATCTATATATTCCCAGTCTTTTTTTTTTTTTTTTTTTTTTTTTGTACTGGGGATTTAACTCAGGGGCACTCAACCCCTGAGCCACATCCCCAGCCCTTTTATGTATATTGTTTAGAAACAGGGTCTCACTGACTTGCTTAGTGCCTCTCTTTCACTCAAGATTCTCCTGTCTCAGCCTCCTGAGCAGCTGGGATTATAGGCCTGTGCCACTGCACCCGGCTCCAGTCTACTTTCTTAACTTTTTATTGAAATTTATGAACTTCCACAGTTTTTTTTTTTTTCACTTGCAGATTTTCAGAGGCTTGGTAAACAGAAGCCCAGAAATCTGTTAGAAGTAGGGCTAATGACATTGAGACTTTATTGGCTTTCCCACTCCTTCTGAAGCACCAAGGAGGGGAATTAACTCTGAGGTTCCTTGAATTCTTCATTTCAGTTATTTCAGAGAAGTGTGCATGGAGCATCCAGTTATATTTAAGGGAATTGTATGTTACATTCTACTACCCTATTCCAAATTGTACATAATAAGTCTGGGTTCATCCTTGACTTGCTACATTGAGGCCTCTTTGGTCATGGGACCTGGGACAGGGCCAAGTAAGCCTTTTCCCTTTCTTAGCAAGATCACAATTACTGTTGACACAAAGTCTATAGCCTTGATGTTTTTGTTTATAATCTTACCTGCGATTTTTATAAAAGAAAGTTGCCTTTAGCTACAGGTTTCTCTGTGGGGCACACATAAAGTAAAGGCCACAAACTGAATAAATATTTTCTCTTAATCAATTGGTTAGTCAGTTCAATAGCAATAGTACTTTGTGTATGGCCCAGCACTGGAAGTAATATAAGGATTAGAAAGCAGGTTATTAAAAAGAAAAACAAGTGTGTGTGTGTGTGTGTGTGTGTGTGTGTGTGTGTGTGTAAAGAACAGTAAGAAAGCAAGCTCTTGCTAGTAGTATATCTTGCAGATACATATAAAAACAAATTTAAAGTGCAGTTATAGAACAAAAGAATGTGTAGAAATAAGTCAGTAAAACACAGTACTTGTAAACTGATGGGAAAGGGTTTAGATTTTGGGTGGAGTTAGTCAATGAGGACTTTCCGGAAAAGGTGTTTAAAAGAAGGGAGGGGCATGGGTTTGACAAAAAAAAAGATGAGGAGGTCATTCCAGCAATAATGTGTGAGCAATGGTAGAGAAGAGAGAATGAGCAAGTTGTAAAGGCCAATCAGAAAACAGGTTAGCTTGTTAAGACTGGAGAATTTATGTTAAAAGAAACAAAACAAAACAAAAACAAAAAACAAGCCTGGAAAAATGGTAAGGACAGTTCATGAACAGCCTTCAATGGTTATAAATAAAATTTGCTTTAACAGACAAGAGGAGCCTTATGGGTTTTTGCATAATGAAAATAACATTTTGAAAAGCTGAGATACAGATGGATTAGAATAAAACAAAACTAGAGAGTTAGAAAAATAGGGAAGCTGTTGCAAAATTGTCAAGGATTTGGGTCCCAATTCCAACTTCGCTAATTATTAGCTGTATGTCCTTAAATTTTTTTAAAATTTTATTTTGGTACCAGGGATTGAACCCAAGGGCACTTAACCACTGAGCCACATCCCCAGCCCTATTTTGTATTTTATTTAGAGGCAGGGTCTCACTGAGTTGCTTAGCACCTAGCTTTTTTTGCGGAGGCTGGCTTTGAACTCGCGATCCTCCTGTCTCATGAAACTACTCTTCTGAAGGTCCAAATCTCATTAGCCAGAGTAATCTGGATTATTAAAGTTTTACTGTAAAAAAAAATTTTCAAATCATTCTTTGAACTTGCTACCTAAAATAAAATTAAAGAAATTAGAGGCAAAGAAACTCAGATCAGGGCTCCCCGCTGATCTGAAGGAAGAATCCAGTTTGGGGCTTTGCTCTGAACTGATATTTTAACATGTTACCCTGACGAAACTGACCAAACGTGTAGGAGCCAACTTCCCAAGGTAACCCAGGCGCCCCTCTCACATTCCCCTTGGCTTCTCAAGCCCTTCCCGGCTCCTTCCGGTTCGCAGGCAGCCCTCTCTCCTAACAGGCGCCGACAGGTGCAGGGCTTGCAGCAGGTTCTCGCACTCCCGCTCTGCCAGCCGCGCCCTCGCCGCCCCGCCCACTGCCTCAGCGCGCGTGCACTTCGCGGGGGCGCGCCCTACTGGCGGGACCGCGCACGCAGCCGCCGCTGCCACCTCCCTCCCTCCCTTCCTCCCTCCCTCCTTGCGGGTCCTCCTCCCTTTCCCTCCCCTCCGCCCCCTTCCCCGTAGGCAGCCAGCCCGACCGCCCGCCCGCTGCCCGCCCGCACTGCCGCCCTGCCGGCCCCTGGCTCTCCGGCTGGATTTCTCCCCCGCCCCCCAAGCTCCCTCAGTGGCTCTCCTCAGGCGGTCGCCCGCGCTCGGTGGATGTGGCTGGCAGCCGCCGCCCCCTCCCTCGCTCGCCGCCTGCTCTTCCTCGGCCCTCCGCCTCCTCCCCTCCTCCTTCTCCTCCTCAGCCGCTCTCGCCGCCGCCGCCTCCACAGCCTGGGCCTCGCCGCGATGCCGGAGAAGAGGCCCTTCGAGCGGCTGCCCGCCGATGTCTCCCCCATCAACTACAGCCTTTGCCTCAAGCCCGACTTGCTGGACTTCACCTTCGAGGGCAAGCTGGAGGCCGCCGCCCAGGTACGGCGACCCTCGGGTGCCGGGGGCGAGCTGCGGGGCGAGCAGTTAGGCCGCGCCCGCGGTCTGGACTGGGTGCCCGACCGGAGGGCGGGTGGGCCTCGGTGCCTCGGGACTGGGGTTGGGAGGCTGCTGCGGCGCGGGCGCGCCCCTCTGGGCCGCCGCAGGGCGCCGGGGTCGGCGTGCTCTGCCGTGCTGGGTTGGGGTTGGGGCCGCGCTTCGGGAGCCCGCGGCAGCCCGCGGCCTGGCCCGTGCGCCCCTCCCGGGCGGGCACACCTGTATGGGGCACCCCCGACACCAACCCTTCTGGGTTTGGTAGTGTTCTGGGAGAGGTTGAAGGGGCTTGGGGAGGGGTCGTGGGAATCCCCGTTCAGCCTCAGCCTCCTGACTCAGTTCTTTTCTCTGGTTGTCCCTACATCCTACGGGGAATAGATTAGAATGGGCAGTCATCTGGGACTCCGGCCTCTGCGCTGGAGCGAGGAGGGGAGCTTCTAGAAGGGGGGAGAGAGTAGAACGAGAATGTTAATCCCAGGCAGCCTCGCTGAGTTCTCCCCGCCTGCTCCAGCCCAAGGGGCTGGGTTTCCAAGATGATCCGCCTCCTCCCCCTTTCCCTCAAGTGACAGTGCAGCAGTGACTTTGTTCTCTCCTAACCTCTAGAGAAGCTGCGGGAAGACCCCATCTACGTGTTTCTTCCTATCTTCCTTGCTTTGCAACCTTTGAGTCCGGTGGATTTATTGTTACAGTGATGGTTGCTTAGCAGTATTCTCCTCTGAAAGAAACTCTTAGTTTTAGCATACCACTGGTGAAAATATTCCATTACTCTTCATTGCAGTTTTTGGTGAATCATATTCCCCTCCCTCCTCCTGCAGCATTAACTGAACTATTGTTTTGAGTTTGGAGACCATTAAAATAGGTGCCCTACAATGGTTCTGAACAATGGATATTTATGATAGATTCTATGTTAATATGAAATCTGCAATAAAAATGGTAGATGTTTAATAGCTATCTGTAAAGAGAATGGTGGTAAATATATTTGGTTTCATTTCTTTTCCACTAAGAGCTAGTGGGTGGTAGTGGAATCAGTAGGCCTCAACCTGAAATAACAGGGTGTGTGTAGCAATGAAATAAAAGAAATGTGATCTAGTACTGGAACTGAAAGTTGGCCGCCGTCTTTGAAAGCCAAGAGGGCAGGATACTCACATTGAAAATATGTCTAAAAGTACAGAATTTAAAAGTATACTTGTAGATATGGGGCTCTGGTTGGAAAGCTTGAGGATCTAGGGTTCGGTTGCATTAAAAGGCACTATTTATCCCTGTGAAAGTCAGATGATTTAAAATTTTTCCATTAAGAATATGAATCAGAATGAGTGCATCTTGGTCTAAATTAGGATTTGAGAGGACTATTTGGGAGACTTGGTTTAAGCCAAGTGACTAGAGTGTTTGATATATGTTGGCAGGGGGCAGATGGGAGGGATTGTAAACAGTGGTGTGTCTTGTGACTTGGCAAACCTTCGGAAGAGGGACCTGGCCGTGGATGAGTTCGCCTTATGTGTGTGAAAAGACTGACTTTTAAAAGTAATTTGTTTCTGTTTCTTTTTCTTTTTTTTTTTTTTTTTTTTTGCAGTGCTGGAGATGGAACCTAGGGCTTGGCTTATGCTAAGCAAGCACTCTATCATTGAACTCTGCCCAGAGCCTGTAATTTGTTTCTTGTCCCATTAGTTGGCCCAGTGGGTTCAAAATTTTGGGAAGTATACATACTTAGGAAAAAACTGTCAGGAGAATATAGTATAGATTTAAAAATATTTATTTATTTATTTAGTTTTGGTATATTTGTTGCTCAACTTAATTTTTTTTTATTAGTTGTAGATCGACAACAATACCTTTACTTATTTATTTAATATTTTTTAGATGTATGTACCTTTATTTTACTTATTTATTCATGTGTGGTCCTGAGAATTCGAACCCCCGGTGCCTCATACATGCTAGGCAAGTGCTCTAGCACCGAGCCCCAGCCCTAGCCCCTATTTATTTATTTTATTGTGGTGTTGAGGATCCAATCCAGTGGGTGCTAGGCAAGTGCTCTACCAATGAGCCCCAGCCCCAGCCCCTATTTATTTATTTTTATGTGGTGTTGAGGATCGAACTCAGTGGGTGCTAGGCAAGTGCTCTACCACAGAGCTATAACCCCAGCCCCCAAATAATTATTTATTAAGAGGTGACTTTTATTGACATGTTGGATGGAACAAACAGTGACCTGCTCCTCCTTACCTCTTTCTTTTTTTCTTTTTTTTTAATATTTTTATTTTTTAGTTATAGGTGGACACAATATTTTATTTTTATGTGGTGCTGAGGATCGAACCCAGTGCCTCACGCAAGCTGGGAGAGCGCTCCACCTCTTAGCCACAACCCCCAGCCCTCCTTACCCTCTTTCTATTTCTCTAAAGAGATGAGGAATGTGTGAAAGACTGGTTTGTGTTATTGAGGAAGCACTTGGCAATATTTTTGATAATAGCAGGGACTTTATTTTTGATAATAGCAGGGACTTTTTTTTTTTTTTTTTTTTAAGTTTTATAGATAGGGACTTGTTATGTTGCCCAGGCTGGCCTCAAACTTGCCATCCTCCTCCTCAGCCTTCTGAAGTGCTGGGAAGTACAGGCTTGTGCCACCATGTCAGTTGATTTGTTAATTTGATATAAAGAATTAAATGGATCTTTTTGGTAATATGAACTTTTCAAAAATTAAAAAAAAAATTCTGTTCAAGCTAGGTGGCAATGCAAAGATAGTGTGATAATGAATTCTAACAGGTTTTATTAAAGAATGATTGGGCTTTTTATAATTGTACCTATTGATACCTTTCAGAGTGTTAGAAAGGAGTTATCATTAGTAAGAAGTAACTAAAAACATATAAGTGTTTTTGAAATCCCTGAATTGAATAAACTTTTAACTGTGGCATTAAGTGGTATCTTATGGTGTAAATCTAATTATTGATAGAATTCCCATTTCTAGAAACCTAGATTTATAACTGGTATCAGGTCAGTTTTCTAACAGTTGGAATCATATTACACAAAGTATGCAAGTTGCTTGGTTGCCTTTGTTGCAAAATTTTATGATAAGACCAGAGTATTTGTACAGGTTACACATTAGAAACTTAGTGGATTTTTAACCTGGTCTGGGTGTGGACTCCTTGAGAAAGGGAAAAAATTAGTCAGTGTGCAGTAATTTAAAAATTAATTGTCTTTCCCATAGGCAAATGTGTTCTAATTCTGCACGTTTTGAAAATCTGTCATTGTAGGCCTAGGGAAATTTCTGGATACTTAAACCTGTTATTTCTGTAGGCCTGTAATTCTAATTTTATTCTCTCTCCCCTTCCTTTATATTACTTGAGAGCAGTGGGCTTTTGTAGATATTTCAAATTCTGGACCTCTTTGTATGGCTAATTAATTAAAATGGTTACAGGTGTATGTATGAGTATAATTCCTGGTTACATTTATAGTGGTTAGTACAACAATGGAATTTTGTCTTATGGAAATATTTCATCTGTGCTAGAGAAATTAACTTAATCAAGGCCAGAAATCAGGATATGCTGGCCAATCTCTGACCTCCACCATTAAAATATTCATGTGGGGATGACTAAATTAGCACTAGGAAGAGAGATACAGAAACAGTAGTTTTGTTTGGCAGACTAAAAACTTGACACCTAAATGGGTATTATTGTCAACTCTATGTTAATGAAATTTCTGCTCAAAGTTTGTATGTTTTCTAGGCAATCATTGGGGAAGTTTTTTATTTCTTTAAAGAAAAGGTAAAATTAATAATTATGTTTGTATTGTGACAGACCACTAAATGGCATTAAATTAAATTTTAGGTGGGTTGAGAGTATAGTTTAGTAGTAGAGTAAATGCTTAGTATGTACAGGATTCTGAGTTCAATCCTGAAATTAAAAAAAAAATCTATAAATTTGGAAGATTAGTGATAAGGAGTAGAATTTATTCAGATTTTCTTTTTTTTCCCTTTCTTTCTCTCTTTTTTTTCCAGTACTGAAAATTAACATAGGGCCTTTCACATTAGGCAAGTGTTCCACCACTGAGATATACCCAAACCTATTCAGTTTTTTGAAGTGTATCTGTGAGAAAAGCGTAAGAATCTGTTTCATATGTTAATCTTTTTTTTAATACCTAGCAATGAATTCTGTAGTGAATTCATATCTTTTTAGGCTTTATAATTCTTCATACTCTGGGTTTCTTTTCTTTTTTCTTTCTTTTTTTTTTTTAATACTGGACATCATTCTGAACATCCATCATTGATGCAAGAATATTTAGAACCATAGGTGTTACCTCAAACTATGCATTATTTTTATGTGGTGCTGAGGATCGAATCCAGTGCCTTGTGCATGCCAGGCTAGCGCGCTACCACTTGAGCTACATCTCCAGCCCCTGCATTATAACTTTTTAACTTTATTATCTGGTTTTTAAAATTTTTTGATTTGTTTGCTGCTACTACTTCTTGCTGCTGTTGTGCCTGCTGCTGCCTATTGTATAATTTCTTCCCTCTTCTATTTCACTGAATTTGAGCTGAAGAGATCTATGTAACCAGATAAACAAACTTGTTTGAGCTTAAAAATGTTTCCAAGAGAGTTTGATGAATTCTGGGTAAAGGATATGAGCTTTATTGTATGGACTTTGTATCATCTATTCTGGCTTTGTATCCAGGCTTTTTTTTTTTTTTTTTTTAACTTCCTGGTTCTGGATAATTGATATTGTCTAATACAACCTGGATAAATGTGGTCTTGTGTAGTAAATTATCTATGAAACTTCTGAACTTTGCCACATAAATGAGCCTATTCTAATTGTAAAGTAAATCTTATTCTAATCTGCACATGAGTTAATGACAAAGGACTCAGCTTTCTGATAGCTGTGTTGTTAACTAAGATTAGCTGTCCAGATTTTAGAGATTTTGTATTAAACATCATAATAAGTATGTGGCTTTTTGGTTTATTTAGTCATTTGTAGTCTTTTTAAAATTTTATTTTAAACAAGGAAATATTTTAGATATATGGAGATGTAATCTACCACCCAGATATAATATTTTGCTCCATTTACTTTAGGCTGTGCAGACTGCTTTTGGGGAAATAAAATGTCACAGATACCACCCTGAAAAATAACTTCTCTCTTGGAGATAGGTTCATGTTATTCCTCCATATATTTTAAACTTTAATGAGTATGTAAGTAGCTACAAGATATAAATATCAATATGTTGTGTGATTTGAAATTTTACCTTAGGGGTACTTCTGTTTGACCTTCTTCTATTTACTCTTTATGTCTCTTTTGTTAGAAAACTTGGCACACTTTGAGTTCATTCTATTCTTCTTACTGACTTAAGAAATTAGTGTACTATTCCACCAAGGCAATAGTTACTCAAAATTTTAGCAGTGAAATCACTTATTAGGCAAAGTGACTCAGGCTTTCTTTTTCTTTCTTTCTTTCTTCCTTTCTTTTTTTTTTTTTTGGTGCTGGGGATTGAACCCATGGCCTCCTTGTGCATGAAGGGAAGCACTCTACCACCTGAGCTATATCCCCAGCCCATGACTCAGGCTTTCTACTGATTGGTATTGTAATTGTCACTTTTGGAGATTTTCTTTTTTTGTGGTACTGGGGATTCTACCACTGAGCTACATCCTTCCTCAGCCCTTTTTAAATTTTTTTTTTTTTAATTAATTTGAGCCAGGGTCTTTCTAAATTGCTTAGGGTATCCTTAAACTTTTGATCCTTCTGCCTCAGCCTCCTAAATTGCTGTGCCATTGTGTCTGGCTGGAGATTTTCTTAGTGGTTTTTTGGTTTTTTTTTTTTTGGGTGGTGCTGGGGATTGAACCCAGGGCTTGTGCACTCTAGGCAAGCACTCTACCTACTGAACTATTTCCCCAGCCCCCTGGAGATTTTCTTTATGAACATCTTTGGACTTTGGTAATTAGAAAACAAAACTTAATAACAACAAAACCTCTTGAGTCTTACTTAGTAGTGATTGTAGTAAAGGCTCATTCAGGAAAACTTGTCTCAGATTGCTGCCTCCCTAGCTCATAGGAAACTTCCACTGTGAAATTGTTACCAATGATCATGCTGCCTCTTTAGTATAGTCATTACTTAGTATGTGCTTCAGTTGAAGTACATTCTGTATAGGAGACAAAAAGAGTTAACCCTGTAGTTGAAACAAAGGATATGGTAGCATTCTATATTTTAATAGTAACAGGTGAAATAAAGGAAAGTGAGCTTCTTATCAATGCACTTTATATGCCATTTCATTTCAATTTTAAACTTGGAAAATGAAGATTTTAATGCTATGATTAATTTCAATTATTACTTGTTATTTATTTATTTTAGTACTAGGGATTGAACTCAATGGTGCTTAGCCACTGAGCCACATCTCTAGCTCTTTTTATTTTTTATTTTGAGACAGAGTCTCATTATTTTGCTTACAGCCTCGATAAATTTCTCAGGCTGGATTTGAACCTGCAATCCTCCTACCTCAGTCTCCTGAGCCTCTAGAATTACAGGCATGCACCATCATGCCTGGTGGTGGGTTTTTTTGGCAGGGGAGGATACCTGGGATTGAACTCGGAGGCACTCAATCACTAAGCCACATTCCCAATCCTTTTTATTTTTTATTTTGAGACAGGGTCTTGTTAAGTTGCTGAGGCTGGCCTGGAAATTGTGATCTTTCTATCTCAGCCTCTTGAGTTGCTGGGATTACAGATGTATGCCTGGCTTCCACATGGATTTTAAAAATACTTTCCTTGGGTAGTACATACATGCCAATATCCTCTAAAGTATGTCACATAGTTCCTAACATTTATATCGTTTGGATCAGGTACTTTATAAACCAGTAAGTGAATGTTGGTACACGGTACGAGAATACATTTAATCTCTGTGTTAATAACATTTATTAAATGATTACTATGTATCAGCAAGTGCTAACACAAGCACTTTTTTTTACATTTTTTGGTCAGCTTTTTAAATTAGTGCATCTCCAATATGGGAACAATATAGTAACTTAAAATTGAAGTTGAGTTTTTTTTTAATACCTTTATTTTTTTTTAATCTATTTTTTATATGTGGTGCTGAGGATCGAACCCACTGCCTTGAACATACTAGGCAAGTGCTCTACCACTGAGCCACAACCATAGCCCGAGTTCCTTTTTTTAAAAAAATATTTTATTTTTTAGTTTTAGGTGGACACAATATCTTTAGTTTACATTTATGTGGTGCTGAGGATTGAACCCAGTGCCTTGTGCATGCTAGGTGAGTACTCTACCACTGAGCCACAACCCCAGCCCCCAAGTTCCATTTTTTTTTTATTAGCTACACAAGACAGTACAATGATCTTGAAAATTCATACATTTGAATCAAATGGGGTATAATTTCTCATTTTCTGATTGTAGAGGTTGCAGAATCACATAGGTCATACAGTCACCTATATACATACAGCAATAATAATGTCTATTCTGCTGCCCTTCCTATCCACCCCCCCAAGTTCCTTTTTTAAGATAAGTATTTTTTTTTTCTGTCTTTTGGCTCTTCTTGCCTACTTTTTCAAAAATGGCAGTATCCTGAAAAAAAAAAAATCAGTAACTATTAAGTAACAAACAGCTTAATTCATTAGTACAAATAGGTAGGTTTTTTTCTAAATATAGGAGGAATTAGAATGCACTTGTAATTGGATATTGTGTACTTCAGCTTTACAAAGTACACATTTTTAAAACTTTCACTCAGGATGGTAGTGGTAGTAGTGTGCCAATTGTTATTTGGCAAATGTAATGTATGTTATAAAGCTGTCTGGACATTGGCAGATTAACTACTTGGTTACCATTAAAATTCATTGTAGAAGTTGATGAATGACAATGTGTTGCTTATTAAGGATTAAGACCAGTAACTAAACCACTGGTATTCTGTTAACATAAACCTCAAATTCTGAAAGATTTTTTATGTGGTGCTGAGGATTGAACCCAGCATGTGCTAGGCAAGTGTTATACTGCTGAGCCACATCCACAGCCCCAGCTCCAAATTCTGAAAGATTAAAAAAAATTTTTTTTTTTTTTGGTAGTTGTGGATGGACAGAATGCCTTTATTTGTTTATTTTTATGTGGTGCTAAGGATTGAACCCAGTGCCTTACACATGCTAGGTAAGCACTCTGTCACTGAGCTACAGCTCCAGCCCCCTGAAAGATTTTTATTCATTTTGCCCTTTGGAGCAAATCCAAATAAGTGCTTCATTTTTCTCTTGGTTTCTGAGATTTTCAAGTCAATTAAGATTTTATTTTTAATTTTTTTTAAGAGAGAATTTTTAATATTTATTTTTTAGTTATCGGCGGACACAATATCTTTGTTTGTATGTGGTGCTGAGGATCCAACCCGGGCAGTATGCATGCCAGGCGAGCGTGCTACCGCTTGAGCCACATCCCCAGCCCCTTATTTTTAATTTTTAAGATTTTTATATTTAAGTCAATTAAAAAAAATTTTTTTGGTCCAAATGTAATACCAGAAATGGCCAATTTGGTGTAAAGGCTTTAGTGCTGTTTGGATATGTTCTGGTGAAACATACAGTAAAAAGGAATGTTGCCACTTCATAGAAAAGCTGAATGCCTAAGCAAATTTACCAGATACAGTGGCACACACCTGGAATCCCAGTGTCTTGGGAGGCTTGAGTTCAAAGCCAGCCTCAGCAATTTAGTGAGGCCCTGAGCACTTAGCAAGACCCTGTCTTAAAGAAAGAAAGAAAGAGGGGCTGGGGATGTGGCTCAAGCGGTAGCGTGCTTGCCTGGCATGCTTGCGGCCTGGGTTCGATCCTCAGCACCACATACAGACAAAGATGCTGTGTCCACCAAGAACTAAAAAAAAAAAAAAAAAATATTAAAAAAAAAAGAAAGAAAGAAAAAAAAGAAGAAGGAAAGAAGATTTATGAGAAAGATTCTGTCCTCCCCTTGTGGATTGAACCCAGGGCTGTGGGCATGGAAACATATGTTCTACTGATCCACACCCATAGTCCAGATTTTTTTTTTTTTCTCGTGGTATTGGGGATCGAACCCAGTGGTACTCTACCACTGTACATTCCCAACCCTTTTTCTTTGTTGAGACAGTTTTTTACTGAATTGCTCAGGCTGACCTTGAATTTGATTTCTTCTTGCCTTAGCCTCCAGAGTGGCTGGGGTTACAGTGTGTACCACTGTGCCTCACTCCCCCCCCCAAATTTTTTTTTAAAATAAGCCAAGGTAGTTTCACTTTGTAGTTCTATGATATATATATATATAATTGTATAATTTATATATCTGTATCTATATCTATATATTTATATAATTTATATATCTATATCTATATCTATATTTTTTTGGGGGGGGGTATGGTGTTGTGGATTGAATCCAGGGCCTGTGCATGGTAGGCAAGCACTATCTATTGAACCAAATCCCCCAGCCCTGTGTTAAGAGGTTTTTTTTTTTTTGGGTACTGAGGCTTCAACTCAGGGGTACTGAACCACTGAGCCACATCCCCACCCTATTTTGTATTTTATTAAGAGACAGGGTCTCTCTGAGTTGCTTAGTGCCTTGCAGTTACTGAGACTGGCTTTGAACTCAGGATTCTCCTGTCTCACCTCCCAAACCTCTGGGATTACGAGTGTGCGCCACTGCCCTCCCTGTGGTAGAGATTTTTTTTTTAAAGAAAGAGTGGGAGAGAGAGAGAGAGAGAGAATTTTTTAATATTTATTTTTTAGTTCTCGGCAGATACAACATCTTTGTTGGTATGTGGTGCTGAGGATCGAACCCGGGCCGCACACACGCCAGGCGAGTGTGCTACCGCTTGAGCCACATCCCCAGCCAGTGTTAGAGATTTTGATAGCCTGTTAACAGGCTTAATATTAATAACATTAATATTATTTATTTATTTTGTTAGTGGGCTAGGGATTAAACCCAGGCCTTGCAAATGCTGGACAAGTGCTCTACCACTAAACTACATCCATTAGCCCTTATCTGTGATTTAGACCAGGTAATTTTAGTTTATAGTTTATCATGTTTAAATATGTATTGGTTATTGGGGCTGGGGTTGTGGCTCAGCAGCAGAGCTCTCGCCTCCCACATGTGCGGCCCTGGGTTCGATCCTCAGCACCACATAAAAATAAATAAATAAAGTGAAGGTATTGTGTCCAACTATAACTAAAAAATTAAATATTTAAAAACAGTTATGTATTGGTTATGAATAAAATGAGTGCCCATAAATACAGCATTTACATACAAATATCATATTACTCCAATGTCTTTACCTAGTCCCGTGATTCATTCAATAGTATTAGAACATAATTGATCTTCATACAAGTTTTGTTTGGTCTACACATTGTTTATGAAAATCTTAAATTAGTTTTCATCAATTAAAAATTGGAAGATTGGGGGCTGGGATTGTGGCTCAGCGATAGAGCGCTCACCTAGCATGGGTGGGACCAGGTTTCCATCCTCAGCATCCCATAAAAATAAAGGCATTGTGTTGTGTCCATCTATACCTAAAGAATAAATGTTTAAAAAAAAATTGGGAGATTGCGTATGAAATCTGAATTTGTGACTTTTCTTTCCTTTTTTTTTTAATTATAGGGTCTCTCAACACTGTTTGCTTTTTACTATAGCAAAATTGGATGACTCCAAGAAATAGCTACTCTCTCCTTTCTTTAAGGGTTTAGGGGATTATATATAGCTTCCAAGTGGCCAGCTGTACTCAACTGCCTGGTTGGCCCCAGTAGGCATATTTATTCTATTTATATTCTTATTTTAGATTTAGACCATTCATATATCTGAGAATGAATTTCAGATTTGTTTAAAGCACCAAAATAAGTGTACATAATCAGGCTTATTTCCAAATTGAAAAATAGTCAAGGGTTTATTTATTTATTGTAGTGCTAAGGCTCAAATCCAGTGCCCTGTGCATACTCTAGGGGCAAGTTTATTATTTTTTTGGTGGTACTGGGGATTGTACCTTTCGTACCCTACCACTAAGTGACATCCACAGCCCTTTTTGTTTTTTTATTTTGAAAGAGGGTCTTGCTAAGTTTTTTAGGTTGAACTCAAATTTGTGATCCCTTTGCCTCAGCCTCCTGAGTTGCTGGGATTACAGGCATGCACCATTGAACCTGGTTTAGGGGTAAGGTTTTTATTATTATTATTTTTTAATATTTATTTTTTAGTTGTAGTTGGAGATGATACCTTTATTTATTCATTTATTTATTTTTAATATTTTTTTTAGTAGTAGTGAGACACAATATCTTTATTTTATTTATTTATTTATTTTTATGTGGTGCTGGGGATCGAACCCAGTGCCTCACATGTGCTAGCAAGCGCTCTACCACTCAGCCCCAGCCCTAAGAGCAAGTTTTTTTTTTTTTAAATTTTTTGATGTGTGGACCTTTATTTATTTATGTGTGATGCTGAGAATTGAACTCAGTGTCTCACACTTGCAAGGCAAACGCTCTATCACTGTGCCACAGCCTCAGCCCCCTAGGGTCAAGGTTTTAAGCAAGCAATTCACAGAGGAAAAACTTAATAATGCGAATGTGTATACACACAAAAAATTATATATACACACACATAAACACACATACATATATACACACGAATATATGAAAAGATGCTTAGTAAACAATGTTATTTAGTAATTTTTTACTTTTTGTGGTGCTGGGATTGAACTCAGATGGTCTCTACACTGAGCCACACATCCCCAGACCTTTCCTTTTTTTTTTTTTTAAGAATTTTAAAATAGGGCTGGGGATGTGGCTCAAGCGGTAGCGCGCTCGCCTGGCATGCGTGCGGCCCGGGTTCGATCCTCAGCACCACATACCAACAAAGATGTTGTGTCCGCCGAGAACTAAAAAAAAATAAATATTAAAAATTCTCTCTCTCTCTCTCTCTCTCTCTCTCTCTCTCTCTCACTCTCTCTTTAAAAAAAAAAAAAGAATTTTAAAATATACACACACACATGCGTGCGCACGCACAGTTGATGGACCTTTGATTTATTTATTTACTTATATGTGGTGCTGAGAATCGAACCCAGTGCCTCATACATGCCAAGCAAGCACTTTACCACTGAGCCACATCTCTAGTCCCCAGCCCCTTTTCCCTTTTTTTTTTTTATTTGAGACAGGTCTCGCTAAGTTGCCCATGCTGCTCTAGAACTTGCAATCCCCCAACCTCTGCCTCCTGAGTTGCAGAAAGCTCACAGTTAGGCTACTTTCCCTGGAATAATTATTCCATGTGTGTATGAGAAAGCATGGATCAAGATGTTTATTGTAGTACTATTTTCTTCAAACAAGAACATCATTTAAACAAAAAAGTGGAAACAACCTTACTTACTTCCTTTAGGAAGGGATTAGATAAATAATTGGTTTATTCAAAGAATGGAATACTACTATATCAAAAATTAATGAATTAGGGGCTGGAGTTAAATCACTTGCTTAGTCTTTGTGAGGCACTGGGCTTGATCCTCAGCAACACATATAAAATAAAGTAAAATAAAGGTATTCATCTACAACTAAAATTAAAAAAAATTAATTAATTACGTTAGTTTCTATAAGCATTGTCTGTCCCCCAAATATAATATTAAATGATTTAGGAATGGTGGCACCTCCTTATAATTGTAGCTGCTTGGGCAGGCAGGAACATTGCAAGTTCAAGGCTAACCTCAACAACTTAGTGAGACGCTACCTCAAAAAAAAAAAAAAAATTAAAGAGATTGGAGATGTAGCTCAGTGGAAAAACTCCCCTGAGTTCACTGCCAGTGTGTGTTTGTGTTTTGGGGGGGGTGCTAAATAAAAAAAGCAAGTGTGAAAGTTTGTAAGATTGTACACATTTTGATACCATTTATGTAAAATTAAAATTATTTATAGGTCCTTATATATGTGTATCTAAAGTACTGAAACATACATGGGAAAGAGATACATTAGCCTTAGGATAGTGGTATCTTTAGGGCATGAGGAAGAATGGAATGGATTTTTCATTGTGTCTATTCAGTAGTCCATCATTGTACATGAGGAACATGTTCCAAGATCCCTAGTGGATGCCTGAAACCACAGGTAGTACTGAACCTTTATATACTGTGTTTTCCCCCATATGCCCTGCAGTGTTGCCACATTGTACCAGAGTTAAACTGTCCTTCATGGTTAATACCTAGATACCTCCTTTGTATCACTACTCTTGCACCCTGGGGCCATTATGAAGTTAAATAAGGTCAATATTTGAATACAAGCACTTCAGAACTCAGTAGTCAATCTGATAACCTAGACTAGCTTTTAAGGTTTTTAAGTTACTAACTGTGGTAGTGTGTACAACCTGGCAATGATAGACAAATTGCTGATTCCCAGAAGAAACAGAATGAGATTTTATCATGTGAAAGTGGACAGTTTAAAACTTAAGAATTGTTACTTCTAGAATTTTCAGGCTGCCAGGGAACCATGGACAAAGGCGGGGGGATACCACTATATTTTAGTTTTTTGGATCAGAAGAAAATAAGATAATCTTAAAAACCAATTTTATCTTGGGTCGTGGGTTATTAGTGTGGGTCATTACATTTGGGAATAGTGTTTCTTTGGGAAAAGAAATATTTGAATAGGTTCTTATGAAGTTTTGACCTTATAATATGAGATATACCTTTTTCTTGTATCCTCAGAGAAAACCTCATGCTGGGTTAAAATATGTAATTTACAGTATGTAAAAAATGTTTTCTAGGACTGGGGTTGTGGCTTAATGGTAGAGTGCTTGCCTAGCATATGTGAAGCACTGGGTTCCATCATTAGCATCACATAAAAATAAATAAAATAAAAATATTGTGTCCATCTACAACTAAAAAAACACATAAAAAGTGTTTTCTGGGCTGCGGTTGTGGCTCAGCAGTAGAGCCCTTGCCTAGCATGTGTGAGAGGCCCTGTGTTCGATCCTCAGCACCACATAAAAATAAATAAATAAATAAAACAAAGGTGTTGTGTCCAACTACAAGTAAAAAATAAATTTAAAAAAGTTTTCTAATTTAAAAAAATTTTGAAATAAAAAAAATTAATTAAAATTGTTTTAAATCCCAGTGTAGGGAGAAAAGATGCTTTTATTTGTTTCATTGGTTAGATGTTTAAATAGTGTGAAATAAATTTATTAAATTATTTAAAAAATTTATTAATAATAATAAATGTTATTGAAACATTTGGAGTTGAGTGCTGTGGCACCCACCTGTAATCTCAGTGACTCAGGAGGCTGAGGCAGGAAGATTGGGGGTTCAAGGCCAGCCTCAGCAATTTAGTGAGGCCCTGAGAAGCTTAGTGAAACCCTGTCTCAAAATAAAAATTAAAAAGGGCTGAGGATGTAATCGGTGGTTAAGTAACCTTGGGTTCAATCCCTAGTACCAAAATAAAACAAAAACTATAACTTGGAAAATAATGAATTATATTAAGACTGTTCTTTTATTTCTACCTTTGATGCATAAATACTCGTCCAGATTTAGTTAAGTCTGGCAGTTAAGACTGCAGTAAATTGCCTGCAATATTAGTCCAAAATGAAGATGTACATATTACTAATATAGGCTATTTTTGATTGCTTTCTTTTCCCTTTAGGTGAGACAGGCGACCAATCAGATTGTGATGAATTGTGCTGATATTGACATTATTACAGCTTCATATGCACCAGAAGGAGATGAAGGTAAAAGCTGTTTTTCATTTTAATTTGGTGTGTGTGTGTGTGTGTGTGTACATGTGATACACACTTTCAGGTTAAGATGTCAATGTTTGTTACCTTAAAAATAGAAAAATCTGGGAGCTGTGGCGCATGTTTATTATCCCAGGTACTTGGGAGATTGAGGATTGCTGTTTTGAGGTCGGCCTGGGTAGTGAGACCCTGTCTCAAAATAAAAAGGGCTGGGGATGTGGCTCAGTAGTAGAGCACCCATGGATTCAATCCCCAGTACCACACATAGACATACACAAATACACACTCAGAAAAGAAAAGAATATTTTATAGATTTTTTTTTTGGGGGGGGAAACAAAAACAAAAGATGTTTATGAGAAATATTTGAGGGCTGGGGATGTGGCTCAAGCGGTAGCATGCTCACCTGGCATGCATGTGGCCCGGGTTCGATCCTCAGCACCACATACAAAGATGTTGTGTCCGCTGAAAACTAAAAAATAAGTATTAAAAAAATTCCCTCTCTCTCTCTCTCTCTCTCTCTCTCTCTCTCTCTCTCTCTAAGAAAAAAAGAGAAATATTTGAATAGTATAATTTCTTTTTTACATTTTTTTATAACTTTATTTATTTATTTTTTGTGTGGTGCTGAGGATTGAACCCAGTGCCTCACATGTGCTAGGCAAGTGCTCTATCACAGAGCTATAGCCCCAGCCCAGAGTAGTATAATCTTATTGAGATGCAGAAATGTCACAACTTAAATTCTGCTTTAAGCATTAACTTTTTTAAGACCATAATAAAATCAGATTTTCGTAACTGTAAAATCAGTATAACAATATATATAATAAAGCTGATGAGTTACTTTAAAAATTAAGTACTTTGAACATGGAAGTTTCATTAAAGGAGCTTAGTTTATATGAGTTTTTCTACTCCTCCACACTTTAGATTTAAATTTTTAAGATAATGTCTTAACTTATAATTAAGAGAAAAATACTTTATGAGAACAAATTTGAAGGTTAGAAGGCTAGATGATAGGACTGTTTTTTTTGTTTTTTTTTTTTTTAAAGAGAGAATGAGAGAAGGCGAGAGAATTTTGATATTTATTTTTTAGTTATCGGCGGACACATCATCTTTGTATGTGGTGCTGAGGATCGAACCTGGGCCGCACACATGCCAGGCGAGCGCCGCTACCACTTGAGCCACATCCCCAGCCCGATAGGACTGGTTTTTCAGGAAAAACATGTTAAAATGAAGAGTGGCATAGAGTATGAAAACTATTAATATCTTTAACATGAGAACTTGAACTTCTATAAGATATAATCAGTTTGAGTCCCAAATCTTATTCTCACGTAAGCTTCACTTTTTTAAAAAAAAATTTTAATGTTAGTTGTAACTGGACACAATATCTTTATTTATAATTTATTTTTATGTGGTGCTGAGGATCAAACCCAGGGGCCTTGCACTTGCTAGGTGAGCGCTCTACTGCTGAACGCAATCCCAGCCCCAAGCTTCACTTTTAAAAGATGTTAAGTTTGGGCTGGGGTTGTGGCTCAGCGTTTGAGTGCTCGCCTCGCACATGTGAGACCCTGGGTTTGATCCTTAGCACCACATAAAAATAAATAAATAAACAAAATAAAGATGTGTGTCCATGTATAACTAAAAAAAATATATTAAAAGAAAAAAAGATGTCAAATTTGGGGCTGGAGTAGAGCACTCACCTAGCATATGCAAGGCCCTGGGTTCGATCCTCAGCACTTCATAAAAATAAATAAATAAAATAAAAGTATTGTGTCTAACTACAATTAAAAATAAATATTTTAAAAAAAGAAAAAAAAAAGAGGGCTGGGGATGTGACATGCTCAGCAGTAGAGTGCTCGCCTAACCTGGGCAAGGCCCTGGGTTTGATCCTCAGCACCACATAAAACTAAATAAATAAATTAAAGATATGCAACTACAACTAAAAAGTAAATATTTTAAAAAATTTGAAAAGAAAAAGATGTCAAGTTTGATATAAGCTTATACAAGTACATTAATATTGGAGCTGAATTGCCTTTTACTTTTGACTTTACCTTGGCATTTCTTATCAGAATGGTTGATTGTTTACTCTGAGACTTCCTCTTAAGTCCTCTCATTTGATATAAGTTAAAAATTTGATCTTTCAATTTACATTTTGTATTGTTATTTCTTTTCTCCTTTACATTAATGCTGAAAAGAAGCATACAAGGTTTATTCCAAGACCTGGCAAAAAAAATTATCATTATTATTTTTGGTGGTACTAGGGATTGAACCAGGGCGGTTGTACCACTGAGCTACATTGTCAGTCATTTTTATTTTTATTTTGAGACAGGGTCTTGGTAAATTGTCCAGGCTGGCCTGGAATTCACAATCCTCTTGATTTAGCCTACAGGTATAAGCCTTGCTCTGGCAACATTTATGTCATGTATTTTTCTTTAATTATCTTGTCCATACCAAGTTGAAGTAGTAGCAGTTTTTTGTGCATATTATTGCCATGATTATGTTATTTTCAGCTGATTGTGAAGGTGAACTGCCATGGTTTTAAGTTTAAAGTAACATATACTTCAAATGGACTTGAGTGAGTGCCAATTTCTTAAAAATTATATGGTAAATGAAGGGATGATTTTTATTTTTAACTGTGAAGAAAATGGAATTACTTCATCCAATTACATCAAGGCAAGCTTTCTTTGATATAGGTAGAGAACGTTGAAATTCAATATAGGGTTTTAAAATGGTGCCCAGAGATCCAGAAAATTAAATGTACATCCTCCAGCTGACATAGTGTGAACTTGATTTGTTTTTTATCTTCCTCTACTAAAAAGCCAGGAAAGAATTCAGAGGTCAAAAGTTTTGAGTGTGCATAACTGAATTATCTGTGCTAAATTTATAATTATTAATTTCTTTTTTTATTATTATTTTTTATTTATTTATTTTTAAAAAATTTTCTTTCTTTTTCTTTTTTTTTTAGAGAGAGAGAGAGAGAATCTTAATTTTTTTTTTTAATTTTTTTTTTAAAGAGAGAGAATTTTTAATATTTATTTTTTAGTTTTCGGCAGACACAACATCTTTGTTTGTATGTGGTGCTGAGGATCGAACCCGGGCCGCACGCATACCAGGCAAGCGCGCTACCACTTGAGCCACATCCCCAGCCCTCTTTTTTTTTAATATATACATTTTAGTTGTAGTTGGATACAAAACCTTTATTTTATTTTATTTTTTACATGGTGCTGAGGATTCAACCCAGCGCCTTGCTCGGGCTAGGCGAGCACTCTACTGTCAAGCCACAACCCCAGCCCCAGTGATTCATTTCTTTCTTTCTTTCTTTTTTTTAAGTTGTAGACAATACCCTTACTTATTTATTTTTATGTGGTGCTGAGGATCAAACCCAGGGCCTTACATGTGGTAGGCGAGCGCTTTACCGCTGAGCCACAATCCCAGCCCAGTGATTCATTTCTTAGGGAAGCCAAGTTAATGTTCTATAAGTGACTCAAGAGAAATATACACATTTATAGAAAATGAAAGGATTTGGAGACAGATTCAAATACAATATGAAACTTTTTTAAGTACATAAATTATTTTCCTTCAGAATTAGGTAAGGTACTTTTCTCATCTCTTCTCTTCTATAGCAACACGAAAAACCTGGAGTCATATAGAAACCCATTTAGTTTTAGAGTATAAGAAAATGGGAAATGGTATTAATGTGGTATTTTAAAATTTGTCAGCAACAGGGTTAGATTTGGCCTTGTATACTACACACATACATACACACACACAGATCTTTTTTTATTTTAATTTTTTTTTAAAGAGAGAGGCAGAGAGAGAGAGAATGAATTTTAATATTTATTTTTTTAGTTCTTGGCGGACACAACATCTTTGTTTGTATATAATGCTGAAGATTGAACCCGGGACTGCATGCATGCCACGCGAGCACGCTACCGCTTGAGCCACATCCCCAGCCCACACACACAGATCTTAATTTGCCCTTAAATATATTAGCAATTAGTGATTTTTACCTTCTGGGGAAATATAATGTGTTGTTTCTTCAAAATTAGCAGTTATGATTTTTCAGTGCCAGCTCTTTCCCAAGCTGTATGCTGATGACAGGGAAATAAATGAGTAAATAAGACATCATTATTTGATCCAACTTATCACACTTCTAGTACCCATTAATGCTTACAATTGGCTTTCTGCAAGATTGATTTAGATATTTGTAGCCACTAAATTTTGTTGCTTTAAGGTAAAATCAGAAAATTCTTTGAAGGCATAAAACTGTTGCTTCTTTGTGTGAGTTTTTAATGGGTGTAAAAAGGCCATCTTGTGATATATGCAGTAATCCTGAAAGACCTATTGGCATGTGTCTCTTTAAACTAAGGCACTGTCTTTTAAATATAATTAATTAAGAAAACCTATTTGAGATCCTACTTTGTAATATTTAAAAAATGAGAAATCAGTAAGAAAAACGGCTGAAAACTGTTTTTTTACTGTTCTGCACTTCAAGGGTTGGTGAAATCACTAGCATTTAAGCCAGTACAAGGAATGTACCTCCCTACACAGTGCAGGGATTAGTATTGCCATCAGCTTCTGCAAGAGAAATACGAAACTCTTGAGTGCCTGAACTCAGGTCTAACAGGTAAAGAGTCTTTTAATTTATCATTATAGATGGCTTGAGTGTAACTACATAGAAAATTATCACTTGAAAGTTTTATACCAATTTTTCCCTTATACTCTGTCAGGTATATGTTTGTAGAATTAGCTGTATAAGAAAACATTTTCCATTTGTGACATGATATTTCATATAAAATTCTAATATATAGTTTCAAATCTGCTAGCATCACTTTGGTTTATCTATATAAAGCATGCAAATTTTAACATTTTTCTCAAAATGTGATTGCATAATTGTATGCATGTGAATGTGTGCATTTGTTTAATGGAATGAAGTAGCTTATAGATATTGCCAATTAGTAATAATTTCAAAGCAGAAGTATTATATTAATAATAAAAAGGAATGGTTCTTCACATTAAAAATTTTTTTTTTACTTGTAGGTGGACACAATGCCTTTATTTTTATATATTTATTTTTATGTGGTGCTGAGGATAAAACCCAATGCCTCACGTGTGCTAGGCAAGTACTCTACCACTGAGCCACAACCCCAAACCCAATTTTTCACATTTGATCATATCTTTATCCAATTCTTAGTAATATCTATCCTATCAAACAATTATATGTAGATAACTAGTAACATTAATGAGCCATTATCTATTTGCTTTTGACTTATTTAGTGTCATTCTGAAAAGACATGCAACCCTCAAAACAGAAAGACTGAAAGAAAAGGAAATATCAATTTTTAATACAAATATATTATAGAATTTCATAAAGAAATTTTAAATGAAAGGACTCTTAAGTATAACTTCAGTTCTAAAAGATACAATATAGATTAGAACCAAAGTTCTTTTGGGGACAAATCAATAACAAGAATGAGTGAATTGGTTGGTTTAGGAAAATGAGTGACAGGACAGAGGCTGAACCAAAGAAAGAATGTTTCAAATATATATATTCAAATTACAAAAAGAACTTTAATGGCCAAATAAAACATTTTTGTGAGCCATTTTGAATTCTGCTGAAATGGCTCTACTGAAGAGATATTCCAGGGAAGTGGTGTAATTTGCATCTTCTTTTTATCTTGAACCTAAAGACAAAATTTAACATAGCTGCCTCATTGAACAGAGGAAAAACCCTTATGAGAGTCTTATAGGCTTTTTTATTATTTAATTTTTTGTTCTTTTTAGTTTTACTTTTTAATTTTAATTTTTATTATTTTTGTTTTAAAGAGAGAGAGAATTTTTTAATATTTATTTTTTAGTTTTCAGCGGACACAATATCTTTGTTTGTATGTGGTGCTGAGGATCGAACCCGGGCCACATGCATGCCAGGCAAGCATGCTACCGCTTGAGCCACATCCCCAACCCCTACTTTTTAATTTTTAGATTCTCGTAGCCTTTTAATGAAAACATATAATACGCCATATTATGGTGAAATATGTTAAATTGAGTTTGTTGTGTGTATTCCATTGATATATGCGGTGTTGTTTTGGGGGATGGGAGGAGGGTACCAGGGATTGAACTCAGGGGCACTATCTCCAGCCCTATTTTGTATTTTATTTAGAAACAGGGTTTCGGGCTGGGGATGTGGCTCAGGCGGTAGCGCGCTCTCCTGGCATGCGTGCAGCCCAGGTTCGATCCTCAGCACCACATACAAAGAAGTTGTGTCCGCTGAAAACTAAAAAATAAATATTAAAAAAATTCTCTCTGTCTCTGTCTCTCTCTCTCTCTCTCTTAAAAAAAAAAAAAAGAAAAGAAACAGAGTTTCACTGAGTTGCTTAGCGCCTCATTGTTGCTGAGCCTGGCTTTGAACTCAAGATACTCCTATCAGCCTCCTGAGCAACTGGGAATACAGGTGTGAGCCATTTCAAAGGGCTCTCCCACATAACTATATCTCCAACCCATAAATACTCTTAAAAAGATTCAGAATCTAACACAATCTTTTTTTTTTTTTTTTTTTTTTGGATAGCTTTTAGAAGTTTTTTATTTTTATTTTTTTTGTCGCTGTAGATGGACAGCATGCCTTTATTTTGTTTCATTTTTATGTGGTGCTAAGGATCGAACCCAGTGCCTCTTGCATGATAGGCAAGTGCTCTGCCTCTGAGCTATAGCCCCATCTCCTAGAAGTTTGTTTTTTGTTGTTGTTTATAACTTTATTATTATTATTTTTTTTGTTGTTGTTATTGTAGATGAACAGAATGCCTTTATTTTGTTTATTTTTATGTGGTGCTGAGGATTGAATCCAGTGCCTCACACGTCACGTGCTAGGCAAACACTCTGCTACTGAGTTTATTTAAAAAATAAAGTTATTCAGCCCCAGCCCTATAACTTTATTTTTTTAATTTACTTTTATATGGTGCTGAGGATGGTACCCAGTGCCTCATAGGTGCCAGGAAAGCGCTGAGCCACAACCCCAGCCTTCTTGTTGTTGTTTTGGTGCTGGAGTTCAAACCCAGTGTTCTAGGCAGATGTTCCACTACTGGGGTACACCCTATGCCATTTTTAGAGGCCTTATTTCTGAGATCTTACTTTTATTAATTAGTGAACACTTTTTGTCTCTAGTTTATTCACTATTTCTTAGTGTATGAAGTTTTGGAAATTTGAGTGTAAAGTCTTTGCTGTTGTTCTACTGAAGAATTTATGCACAAGCCACTCACCATTTCAGGCTACACTGAGGAACCAAATATTTTCCAAATTCTTTGATAACTTTCAGGGCATCCTGTTTTTTTTAATTCAGTTGTTGTTTTATTTTTAGATAACAAACTTAATTCCTATATACTCACAACCTTTCCTACTGTCCTGCATCAGAGTGGTATATTTCTAAACAACAAATAACCCTATGTTGAAATGTCATTATCACCTGAAGTCCACAGTTTATCTTGTAGTTTATTCTTGGTGTTGTACAATCTAGGGTTTGTGTATGTGTATGTATGTGTGTGATAACAGGTATCCACCGTTATGGTATCATACAGAATAGTTTCACTGGCCTAAAAATCCTCTGCCCTGCTGGATGTTGCTGCATACATCTCTAATCCCAGACATTGGGAGGTTGAGGCAGGCAGGTTACAAGTTCTAGGCCAGCCTCAGCAAGTTAGCAAGACATTGTCTTGAAAGAAAGAAAGAACCCCATTGTCTTGGGGTTATAGCTTAGGGCCCCTGGGTTCAGTTCCCAGTACCAAAACAAAACAAAAATACTTCTGCCCTGCCTGTTTATCATTCTCCCATCCCCTCCCTTAGCAACCACTGATCTTATTACTGTGGTCATCGTTTTTGCCTTTTCTAAAATATCATGTAGTTGGAATCATGTAGTATATAGCCTTTCAGATTGGCTTCTTTCAATTTACTAATATGCATTGAAGTTTTATTTTATCCATGTCTTTTCACAGCTTAATAGTTATTTCATTTTAGTGCTGAATAATATTCCATTTTCTGGATGTACCAGTTTATCCATTTACCTACAAGGACATCTTGATTACTTCTAAGTTTTGGCAAGTATGAATAAAGCTACTACAAATATCCATGTGTAGGTTTTTGTTTGGTCTTAAGTTTTCATCCCATTTGGATAAATACCAAGGAGTAAGATTTCTGGATCATATGGTAGGAGTATGTTTAGTTTTATAAGAAACTGCCATGCTGTCATCTGAAGTGGCTTTACTATTTTGTATTCTGACCAGCAGTGAAAGAGAAGTTTCTATTGCTCTACATCCTTAATAGCATTTGGTGGTGTTAGTGTTGTGGATTTTGTCATTCCAATAGGTGTATATTGGTATCTAATTATTGTTTTAATTTGCATTTCTCTGGTAACATAAGATATGGAGCATCTTTTCATAGGCTTATTTGCCATCTCCAAGGTCTTCTTTGTGAGGTGTCTATCTGGATACTTACTTTCCCCTGCTCTTTTTTTTTTTTTCCTCTTTTTGAAATCCTGGGAATTGAACCCAGGGATGCTCTACCAGTGAACTACATCTCTGTCTCTTTTTTAAATTTTATTTTGAGACAATGTTTCACTAAGTTGCTCAAGTTGGCCTCTAACTTGTGATATTCTTTCCTCAGCCTATAGAGTAGCTGGAATTATAAGCATGTGCCACTGTACCTGCTTCCCTATTTATTTGAGACAGAGTCTTGCTTTGTTTCCCAGGCTGGCCTTAAACTCATGATCTTCCTCCCTCAGCCTCCTGAGGAGCTAAAATTATAGGTATATGTTACTATGCCCCGGTAGAAGTTTTTAATTTTGATGAAGTCTAGCTTATCAGTTGTTCTTTCATAGATAATCATTTGGTGATATATTTAAGTCATCATCAGCAATTACAAGTTAGTCTGGGCAATTTATTGAGACCCTGTTTCAAAATAAAAGGGCCTGGGGGTATATAGTTCAGTGGTAGAGCACTCCTTAGTTGTTAGCTCACTAGTAGAGTGTGGGCTAGTTGGCTAGTATGTGCAAGGTCCTAGTTCAATCCTCATCCCAAAAAAGCCATTACTTTACTCAAAGTCTCCTAGAATTTCTACTTTTTTTGGTCTTCTCTGAGTTTTTAATATTTTATGGTTTATATTTAAGTCTTTGAGATAATTTTTGTGAAGTGTGTAAGGTCTGTGTCTAGATTCTTTTTTTTTTCCCCCATATATGGATGTCCAGTTGTTCTTGCATGATACTTGTTGAAGGGACTGACTTTTTGCCATCATATTGCCTTTGCTCCTTGTCAAAGATTGTTTGACTGTACTTGTGTGGTTCTATTTCTGGGCTCTCTGGTCAGATTTATTTGTCTATTCTTTCACTAATACCACACCATCTTAATTTCTGTAGCTTTATAATAGGTCTTAAAGTTGGGTGGTTCAGTCCTCTGACTGTATTCTTTTCTTCTTCAATATTGTGATTTTTCTGGGTCTTTTGCCTTTCTATGTAAATTTTAGAGTCATTTTGTCCAAATCTGTAAAATAATTTGCTGGAATTTTGGTTAAGTGCATTAAATTTATCCATCAAATTTGGAAGAAATGATATTTAATGATATTAAGTCTTTTGTCTGCAAATGTGGACTGTTTCTCCATTTATTTAGATGTTTGATTTCTTTTGCCAGAGGCTTGAACTTTTCTTTCTTTTTTTGTGGGTGGGTAATCAGGGATTGAACTCGGGCATTTGACCAGCCCCATTTTGTATTTTATTTGCATGCCAGGCAAGGGCTCTGCCAATAGAGCTACGTCCTCAGCTGTTCTCTTTTTCTTTTCTTTTTTAATGGTGCTGGGGATCGAACTTGGGGTCTTGTGCATGCATTGAGCTATATCCCCACCTGTTTTCATTTTTGAAGAATAATTTTTCTGGCTATAGCTTTTAAAGTTTGCAGTTATTTTCTTGCAGCCCATAAAGCTTTTCCATTGTTTTCTGGCTTCCATCATTTGTATTCAGAAAGAACTAAGTTGTACAGTTGCTTCTTGACTTGATGATGGTATAACATTCTGATGAACACATCATAAGTTGAAAATATTTTGAATCAAAAATGCGTTTAACATACTTAACCTAGGAAACACCATCATAGCCTACCAACCCAGTACTCTTAGAGTGGGGATTGTTGACCCTTGTGATTGAGTGGCTGACTTGAGCTGCTGTTCACTGTGGCTACCTAGCTTCTGTAGAGAGTATTGTATGGCATATTGCTAGCCCAGAAAAAGGCCAATATTCAAAATTCTATATTTTCTACTGAACGCTTATGCTTTCACATGGTTTTGTCATGAAATTCTAAGTGGAACTGTTGTAAGTTGTCATTATTATTCTTTGGAAAGTGTGAGGTCTTTTCTGTAGGTATCCTAACCCCAGCTTTGATATGTACTTAATGTACAGTAAACTGCACTTATTTGTAGTGTATAGTTTGATGAGTTCCCTGCCCCCTTGGTACTGGGTGCTTTACCACTAAGCTACATCCCTAGCCCATTTTTTTAAAAATATTTATTTTTTAGTTTTAGGTGGACACAATATGTTTATTTTATTTTTATGTGGTGTTGAGGATCGAACCCAGCGCTCGCTCCACCCATGCCAGGCGAGCGTGCTACCGTTTGAGCCACATCCCCAGCCCCCATTTTGTTTTTTATTTTGAGACAAGAGTCTTGCTAAGTTGCTTAGGTCCTCAATAAGTTGTTGAAGCTGGCCTCAAACTTGTTATTCTCCTGCCTTAGCCTCCTGAGCCTCTGGGCTCATGAGTTTTGACATATATATATATATATATATATACACACACACACACACATGTGAAACTATCTGCACAATTAAAATGATGAAGATAGCTGGGTGCAGGGCTGGGGTTGTGGCTCAGCGGTAGAGCACTTGCCTAGCATGTGTGAGGCCCTGGGTTCGATCCTCAGCACCACATGAAAATAAATAAATAAAATAAAGGTACTGTGTCCAACTACAACTAAAAAAAAAAAAGATAGCTGGGTGCATGGCATACACCTGTAATCCCAGCTCTCAGAAGTCTGAGGCAGGAGGATTGCTTGAGACTAGCTCAGTACAGTAGTGAGATCCTGTATAAACAATTAGTGATTTGCTTTTTGACATTCTAAATGAATTTGAATTTTATATGGATGGAATTATGCTGCTATACTCCTTGTTTTTTGTTTTGACTTTATTCAGCATAAAATTAACTTTGGCTATGTGAGTATCAGTGTTCTTAAAAGGTCAGTTTTATTATTCAGATATGGTGAAGTCAACAGATCAGGAAATAACTGCTATTGAAAAGATAATCAATTGCTTATAATTTTCAAGAGGTAAATAAAGGCATGCCATACCTGCAGAGCTCCATGGGGAATCACTAAAGTTGATCAGGAGATAGAGGGAGCAGAAGGAAAATATGGGCAGTCACCATTCCACTTTTTTTTTTTTTAATTTGACTGCTCTATGTACTTTAGTTAAGTAGAATTATATTGTGTATACTTTTGGTCCTCCTGCTTCAGCCTCCTGAATTGCTGGGATTATAGGTGTGTGCTACCCACACATGATCAGTATGCTGTTTTGTGAATGACTTATTTCAGTTAACATAATGTCCTCAACATTCAGCTATGTTATAGCATTCTATAACATCAATTGCCTTTCTTTTGAAAGGCCAGTGGATCACCACTCTGGGTAATTTATCTAGAGCTTGTTTCAAAATGAAATAAATTAGAAAGGGCCACAGATGCAGCTTAGTGGTAGAGCACTTACCTAGCATGACTGAGGCCCTGGGTTCAATACCTAGTACTACCACCAAAAACTGTGTGTGTGTGTGTGCGCGCACGCGTGCACAAGCACACGCATGTTTTTATCCATCTATGAATAGGCACATGGCTTGCCTCTGCCTTCGGCTACTCTTAGCCTGTACTATGAAAATGGATACACGCAAAACTCTTAAGACCCTAATTTTAGTTCTTTTGGGCATATTCTGAAGTAGAATTTCTAGATTATTTTTTATTTTTTATTTTTTTTGTGTACCAGGGATTGAACCCAGCGGTGCTTAACCACTGAGCCACATTCCCAGCCCTTACTAATATTTTCTTTAGAGACAGGGTCTGAATTGCCTAGGTTCTTGCTAAGTTGCTGAGACTGGTTTTGAATTTGCAATCCTCCTGCCTCAGTCTCCTGAGCCATTGCGATTACATGTGTGCGCCACTGTGCCAGGCGAATTCTGGATCTTATAGTAAATCTATTTTTAAGTTTGAGAAAATATAATGTTTTCTCTAGTGGCTGCATCATTTTAGAGTCTCATCAACTGTATGCAAAGGTTCTAATTTCTTCTTATCTTCACCAATACTTGTTATTCTCTCTCTCTTTTTTATTAGTGACCATCTTAATGGGTGTATCATTGTTTTTTGTTGTTTGTTTGTTTTGGTACCAGGGATTGAACTCAGGAGCACTTGACCCCTGAGCCACATCCCCAGCCTTTTTATGTATTTCATTCAGAGACAGGGTCTCACTGAGTTGCTTAGCCTTTGCTTTTGCTGAGGCTGGCTTTGAATTCTCAATCCTCCTGTCTCAGCCTCTTGAGCTGCTGGGATTACAGGTGTGTGCCACCACACCTGGCATCATTGTGGTTTTGGTCAGTATTTCTGTAATTCTTAGTGAGATATTGAACATCTTTTCATGTGCTTGCTGTTCATTTGTAAATCCTTTTTGAAGAATTGTCTGTTCAAATCCTTTGCTCATTTTTAAAATCAGGGTTTTTTTTTTTCTTATTGAGGTTGTATATATTCTTTATATATTCTGGATTTTAATTCTTTGTCAGATGTATGATTCACAAATGTTTTCTTCCATTATGCCATTTCTGTTGACTGTGTCCTTTGATGCACAGAGGTTTTTAAGATTGATTAAGTCTAATTTGTCTTTTTTTCTTTTGTTGTGTGTGCTTTTGGTGTCATAGTTAAGAAATACCAACTCTGATGTTCTAAAACTTTTCTCTTACATTTCTTCTAAGTATTGTTGTCATTAATCTGCTGAAGGTTCTTTTGCTCAGTTTAAGAACTTATAAATTATAGAAATCACAAATAGCTAAAGTGCAGCTCCCTTACTGTTAGCAGCTCTGAGCTTTGAATACCAGTGACTTTCGGCTCCTAGCAGTCCTCATCAGCATTCTCCTGACAACCAGAACTTGCTGGAACTCTTCCAGCAGCTGCAGCTAGCCGTTTCTGGTAGCTATCCATGGCTACCTACTGTTCTTCTCTTGTTGTGTCCCGCACAGTGAGGGAACAGTTAACCAGATGGAGGTTTGGAGCAAGCTGAGAAAATAAATGTCTGAAGTAATAATGAGAAATAAAAGACACGAAAAATAGTTTACAGCGGGACGGGGGGTGGTTAGACGTAATCCCTAACAAAGAGAAAAAGCCCACCAACCTTTATTTATAAGGAAGCACATCAAAGGGATTTATTGAGAAAAGTTTTTTTAAGATAAACAAGAACTGAGAAGCTGTGGGGAAAATGGATTGATCAGAGTCTTATCACTTGCACAGTATCTTCTCTTCCTCTAGACAGCTGGTGCCTCAAGGCTATTGAGGATGCCCATATTTCTTTGACCCCAGGGCAGCAGGCATCAGAATTCAAAGCTGTAGAACTCATAAATTCCATGCCAGGCATGGAATCTGCCCCATTAACAGTGGCCACCTGCAAATTGGTGTGTCTTTCAGCACCATTACAGGGAAAGATTCCCAGAAGCAGCAGTCTGCTGTTCAAGGCTATCGAGTTAGAAAAGTAATGATTTATTTGCTGCTCCCGACAGTTATTCTGCTGCTAGCTACCCTCAGTGTGACCATCCCTTGCTGCTGGCCTCTTTCAGTGCCAACAGCCTCAGGGTTATCAGCTGAACCTGCTCTACTTGAGATAGAAATCATGAATAGGCAAAATTTAACCATCCAAAAGAGGCGTTATTTGGATTTATGTTACAGCATTAGGGGAAGCAGTACCCAGACTGTTCCAATAAGCAAATGTGGAAGCCTGCTTATATAGATCAAAAGGCGGCCTGGGCTCTTGCATAAGCAGTGTCTTGCCAGCTAACCACAGATTTTCTACCTGGTCATGGGTAAGAAGGGGCTTCTCACAGATGGGGCAACTGAAGTGGCTGCAGAGGGCTTGAGTTATTTAGAGAAGCTGTGGGACAGAGTTATCTGGGATCGACATGCCACTGAAACTTGTGACAGCCAAAGCAAAATGTCTTCCAGTGGCCATGACTAAGGGGTGTCTGATGTAGTCTTGGCTGACCACGAAATATTTTGGGGCAACCATGGTTGTCAAAGAGAGAAGAACAAAAAGTAACTCTTGGAGAGCATTGGGCCCTTCTCTTCTCACATTATAATTTTAGATCTTACATTTAGATCTTTGATTCATTTTGAGTTAATGGTATAAAGTAATGATCCAAACTTCATTCTTTGTATAGATATCCAGTTTTCCCAGCATCATTTCCTGCCACATTTATATTGGGATTTATCTAGAGGATCCTATTTTATTTTGTTGCCCATTGATTTAGCTGTTTTGATTCAACTTGTCTTTTTCTGCTGATGTGCCAAGGTTTATTTGATTGAATACCAGATACTGAATTAGGAAAAATAGGTGCTCAAAATACAATGGTGGTATCTTCTGGAGAAGATTTTTTGTTTGTTTCATCTTTGTTCATCTTAAGGTTAATACTACTCAGGGGTCATCTTTTTTTACTATCAGGACTTGCAAGGGTGTTTTTGAAGTTTAATCTCATTCCATGAGTGGATTATCTCTCTTCTTGTTCATTCTTATTATGAGAATATTATTTTTCAGATTTTAATTCCAAAGCAGAAGCGTGGTTTATCAAAGCTCCCATTCTTTTCGTTTTTAATATTTATTTGTATGCAGTACTGAGAATCAAATTCAATGCCTCACACATGCTAAGCAAGCACTCCACCACTGAGTTGTAACCCTAGCCTAAAGCTCCCATTCTTAATTGGTCCTGTATTCTGACTTTTGGCTGTGAGGCCTAGCAGACTCAGCAAATGACTCCAGAGCAGAAGTGACCTAGAGTGCAAAGCTTCCGTTCTGGAAACCCATACTCTTCTTCATCTTGACTTCCTAGCCTTGTAGTCCTTTACTACTTTTAAGAAAAAATCCCTCCTCCATGGAACATTTTTATTTCTGCAGGGGAGTCAGGTAAAGGAGAATGAGAATTTGTTTAAATTATGCTCCATTCTTACTTTAAATAAAGTTAATAATCATTTTACAGATGAAAATCTAGAATTGAGTAGTAATGTCATACGATTTAATCAATGGCAAAATCAGGTCTAGACTCCAGATATTTGCATTACTTTAGTGTTTGTACTGCTGATGAGTGTTTATAACTAAATACTCAGTAATCATTTATTAAGAATAGGTATACCCTGGAAGGAATTTCTTTGTTGGACGAGATTTACATTTGCCATATTTACATTCTTTTTATACTTTTTAGATAGCTCAATGGGATGGTATCATCCTATGTTACATAAATAATGGGTCAATTTAGAAATAGAGAATTGTCAGATAGGTTTGGCTTGAACTTTAATTATGCATATGTCTGAATGGTTCTTATGCCTGAGGATGAGAAAGAAGTCCTTTTGCATCCTTGCAAAGTAAGGTGTATCTTTGAGCTCTTGATTTTATTTTCTCTTTAGTCTCCTTTGGAATTTCTCCAGAATGATGTGTTTTTTTTTTTTCTCCCCAATGCAACACATATGAGGGTTTATGAAGAAGTATTATGTTCCTAGTAGCAGTGGCTATTGTAATCCTTTGTTGACCATGCACTTTCTTTTTCATTGAATCATGAATTGCTTTTTAAAATTAATAATATGATAGGTAGATTGTCATCTGGATTAAAAATAAAAAAAATTATGTTTGATTCAGTACTGAAATATATAGGCACATGTGGGATATATAGAAATTTGTAGAATATGTTACCTTTATTATGTTATTTATTTACTGAAGTGGCTTAGAAGAAGACAATCTTTTTAAATTTACTTTTAAAAATTGTATTTATTTATTTTTAAGAGAGAGAGAGAGAGAGAGAGAGAGAGAGAATTTTTTAATATTTATTTTTTAGTTTTCGGTGGACACAACATCTTTGTTTGTATGTGGTACTGAGGATGGAACCCGGGCCACACGCATGCCAGCCGAGCGTGCTACCGCTTGAGCCACATCACCAGCCCTAAAAATTGTATTTATTTTTAAGTTAACCAATAACCAATCTATTATGTACAACATTGTGTTTCTAAATATATTTGTATATATGTGGAGAGAGGTAAATCTACTGATTTAACAAATATATTAATTAGCTCACATAGTTATTATTTTTGTAATGAGATGATATATATAGTATCTTTGTATTTTTCAAGAATATAATATATTGTCATTAATTATAGTCATCATACTGTACAAAAGAGCTCTTAAATTTATTCTAAAAGAAGACATTTAAATTTGTAATTTGTTTTTGGATGTGTGTGTGTGTGTGTGTGTGTGTGTGTGTGTGTGTGATATTGGGAATTGAACCCAGCACCTTATGCATGCTTGGCAAGCAGTTTATACTGTGCTATATCCACAGCTCTCTTTAAAAAAATTTTTTTTTTTTGAGGCAGTTTCTAAGTTGACCAGGCTGGCCTTGAATTTGGTGTCCTCTTGCCTTAGCGTCCATAGTAGCTGGAATTATGGGAGCACACCATCACACCCAGCTAGAAAGGAAATTTTGAAGTACAGTTGAATTGGCATTTCTGGTATTAGAATTTTTGGGTTATATATTTATTGTCTTGTTATAATGGCAGGGAAAAATCTACTAGAGATTTGTCTGCACAAGGCTAGCATAAGCAGTAACAATTTTGACTGGCTTTTTTTTTTTTTTTTTTCTATTTCAGTGATTTTCTTTTTCATTTTCTTTTTTTTTTTCTTTTTCAGTACTGGTGATTGAAACCAAAGGCACTCTACCCCTGAGCTATATCCCCAGCTCTATTTTTGCTTTATTTTTTTCTTTTTACTGAATCTGTCCTTGAATTTGTTATTTTCCTGTCTCAATCTTCTGAGTAGTTGGGATTACAGGCATGTGCCTGGTTCTTTTTATTCTTTTTTAAAAGATAGCTTCCTAGCCAGGTGTGGTGGTGCACACCTTTTATTCCATTGGCTTTGGGAGGCTGTGCGAGGAGGATCATGAATTCAAAGCCAATCTCAGCAAAAGTGAGGCGCTAAGCAACTCAGTGAGTGTCTCTAAATAAAATACAAAATAGGGCTGGGGATGTGGCTCAGTGGTCAAGTGCCCCTGAGTTCAATGCCCAGTATCAAAAAAAAAAAAAAAAAAAGGTAGCCTCCTGAATATACCATCTCATCTCAATTATCCTTTCCCATGATGCAGTTTCATCATAAAGCCAGCCACAGTGGTGCACACTATAATCCTAGCAGCTCAGAAGGCTGAGGCAGGAGGATCACAAATTCAAAGCCAACCTCAGCAGTTTAGCAAGACCCTAAGCAATTTAGCAAGATACTGCCTGAAAAAAACAAAATAAAGAGGGTTGGGGATGTGGCTCAGTGGTTAAGCGTTTCTAGGTTCAATTGCTGGTTTAAAAAAAAAAATTTAATACAGGAAGACTTTTTTGATGCAGTATGTGTATATGTTTGTAGAAGGCTAACACTGAAAAGTTAAATGGGGTGAGGAACCAGAGACAGTGTCCTAAATTTAAAATCTATTTTGTCTGTTAAATTTTACTGAGAAAGCAGCTATTTTAGTGAATTACAAACTTCCTTTTTAATGTACATGTAGCATCTTAGGAGAAACTGTTCTGTGCTCTGCATATCTTGGAAGTTGTTATAAATCAGTACATAAAAGGCTTTCTTATTTTTTTATGGTTAAATAGTATTTGGCGGAATAAATTTATCATAATTCATCAAGCTAGTCCTCTATTGATGATCATTTAAATGGAATTCCATATTACAATGAACAACCTTGTTTATATCTCACATCATGCAGGAAGGTATATGTAGGATAAATTCCTGGGAGAACAAATGCTGAGTCAGAGACTATGTGTATATACATACACTCATACACGCTCACACATACACACACGTACATACACACATATCTTTATTTTGTATTAAGAATTTTTCAAATATATGTGTGTGCATATATCTGTATATATAAGGCTGGCATAAACAGTAACAATTTTGATTGACTTTTTTTCTGTTTCAAAAAATATTTATGAAAATATGTATTTTATAATTATGATTTTTTTTTAAAGTACAGGGGAACCTAGGTTACTTTACCACAGAGTTCTATCCCCAGTCCTTTTTATTTATTTTAAGATGGAGGGGTGGGTCCTCTCTAAGTTGCTAAGGCTGGCCTTAAGCCTGTGATCCTTTTACCTTAGCCTCCCCAGTTACTGGGATTACAGGTCTGTGCCACTAGACCTGGCTTGTATTTTGTAATTCTGATTGATATTCAAATTGCACTTCAGAGAGATTCGACTAATATTCACCAGTTTGTTAAGGAAACATCCTCATCAGCAGTATATCTGAGATTTTTTTTGATCCTTTTTTTAATCTGGTAGGTTAAAAATTGGTTATCTTGCAGTGTCTTTATTTTGAATTTCTTTATTAGTATTATGAATTTTTCATATTTTCATGTTTGTATGTATATATACACAAACATATACATACACATGAACACGTGCAATGAAAATATTCATTTGTATGTGTTTGTGAATTCATATATATTGGAATTTTTTCATTGCTGGGGATTAAACGCAAGGCCTTGAGCATGCTAGCTAGGGGATCTCCCACCAAGCTACACCTCCAACCCCCTTTTCATATATTTTAAATACAGTTTATATTTCCCTTTTTAATTTTTTTTGTAGTTGTAGATGGACAGAATGCCTTTATTTTATTTGTTTGTTTTTATGTGGTGCTGAATATTGAACCCAGTGCCTCACATATGCTAGGCAAGTGCTCTACCACTGAGCCCCAGCCCCAGCCCTATATTTCCCTTTTTTAAATAAAACTTTTATTTGCATTTATTTTATTCATAAAACCATAATCAATTCTTGTGCCATAAGGTTTTGTTTCTTCAGGGATATATTTCATGCAAATTATTTTCTGGTTTAGGAATAATTGATCCTTCCTTCCTTCCTTTCTTTTTGGGGGTGTGCAGTACTGGAGATTGAACCCAGGGGCACTTAACTACTGAGCCATATCCAACAGAGCTCAGTTGAGGCTGGCCTTGAATTTGGATCATCCTGTCTCAGCCTTCTGTATCACTGCGAGTAACAGGCATGTGGCACCATGCTTGGCCTTTTTCCTTTTCACTGAGGATCATTTCAGTATGGCAAGGGGAACTCATGTATTGGTTAATCCAACCATGAGCTCTATAAGTACAGCCATGCATCCTGGGTGCTTTGTTCACCTACATATATTCAGTGACCACATAATCTATAATCTAAACTCTTAAATTCTGAGTTATTATTCTCTGCATTTTTAAGCTTGTGCAACAGAAATTCATCACTCCTTTTAAGCCACCAATCCTGTGTCCAGCCCCACTGTTTGGCCCGGGCACACTTTCCAACTCCTCCATTGTAACACTCGAATAGCACATATTGCTTTTTTTTTTTTTTTTCCTGGGGGCTACTGAAGATTGAACTCAGGGACATTCAACTATTCAGCCACATCCCCAGTCCTATTTTGTATTTTATTTAGAGACAGGGTTAGGGTTAGGGCCTCATTAAGTTGCTGAAGCTAGTTTTGACCTGACAATCCTCCTGCCTCAGGCTCCTGCGCTGCTAGGATTAAATGTATGTGCCACTGCACCCAGCACTCACATATTGCTTTTCTTTTTTTTTTTTTTTAATTTGTTGTTTTTGTTGTTAATCTTTATTTTTATTTATTTGTCTGTGGTACTGAAAGTCAAACCCAGTGCCTCACACATGCTAGGTAAGTGTTCTACCACCGAGCCACAACCCCAGCCCCCAAACATTACTTTTTAAGGTGACATCCTTCAGACACTCTGTGTTTTTTTGGGTATGCATACCCTTGATGGCAGTTTCATGGATGATCTTAGTGTGAACACAAAGATTTGAACCTCTTTCACTGAGTTTTATTTTTTGTGGTTCCAGTGATTGAACCCAAGGCCTGTGTATTCTAGGGTAAGCACTGTACATTGAGCTATACCCCTAGCCACCTGAACTTATTGATTTGCATGATTTTGTGGAGGTTTCTGGGTCAAGAGAGTAGCAAACCATTTTGATAGGTATGTACTACTGCACCCAGCATTTTTCATTTTTATGAATACCAATAGTATTTACCAATAGTGTTTAAATTTGAGTTGATCGTGATAGCCCATATCTGTAATCCCAGAGGCTCAGGAGGCTAAGACAGGAAGATCACAAATTCAAGGCCAGCCTCTGTAGTTTAGTGAGGCCTTAAGCAACTTAGTGAGATTCTGTCTTAAAATAAAAAATAAAAAGGATTGGGGATGTAGCTCAGTGGTAAATTGCCCCTGGGTCAAATCCCCAGTACCCTAAATAAATAAATAAATTTGAGATGGCACTAAAGTGTCTAGAAATATTCTGTGCTAATTCTGTTAATGAAAGAGACCAGAGAATCAGTGAGACTTATAGGAAGGAAACTCCTCATTTTTTATTCCTTATAGTACTGATTGAATAAATGATTAAATAAAGATATTACAAGTTCATAAGGGCACATGGACATACTTAAGTAGTTTTTCTAAAGAAAATTTTGCTATCTAAATACTATTTAATAAGGAAAGCAGGAGTTACCTTAAAATTACTGATTGTATTATTTATCGATAATACGCATTGATTCTAACAATAACAGTAGGGTTCCTCATAGTGCTGTGTGTTTGCCAAAGAAAAGTCCTATTGTGTCAAAAGGGGAGAACCAAAATTACTATACTAAGTGAAAAGTAGGAAAAGTCAGCAGAGAGGGTGATAATTAGGAGTTAAATAGATGGGCTCATAGAGAAGGCCACGGAAGATGAAGTTTGTTTCTTAAGGACCTTTTTTCCCTTTGCAGTGCTGAGACTCCAACCAAGGACATTTTGCCACAGAAGAGGCAAGTGTTCTGTCATTAAGCTATATCCCTGCCCTGAGCAGGGATATTTAAAGGAAACACACTGGACTAAATATTAGCATATCTACACAAATGTTGAGCAGAAAATTAACTTTGTATTTTGGAAAAATTCACATGAGGGAGGCTCTGAAATTTTGGCACAAACTAAAGTAATACTATACAAGTGTTTGCCTTCTTTTAGTTATAAAGTATTGTTGCTCCTTGAGGACTGTTACCCTTCAAGACTGACTGATTATACAAATGAGGTGAGTCACTGTACCCTCTTTGTTCTGTAAGAACATTCATAATTTTTAAACTATGGGTGGCCCAAAACCTAAAGACCTAGGCAAGAGCATCTTCTTATTATTAAACCATTCTTGGAAGACCCAGAATAGGATCACATATTCATTAGCAGACTGGCTATAAAAATTTGATTAGGATCTCAAAATGAATATCTTTAAAAAGTAATTTTAAACATTTGAAAACTTTCTTAGTTAATATATGCCACATGATGCCAAATTCAGAATGTGAAAACAGCATAGATTACAACCTTCCCAACCCCCTTCATGGTGATAATTATCTTTCATCACATATCCTTCCTCAGAGTTTCTGTGCCTTTATAGATGTCATGTATGAGAAAGTTTGTGCTCACAAATGATAGCATATCGTATACATAGTTTTGAATTTTTTTTACTTATAGTTAAAATTGTATCTTAATTTTAAGTAATTATCGTTAAGTAATTATCTTAATTCTTAAAATAAGACATTAAAAATCCAGTTTATGAGCCCATCTTATTAAATGAAAACTCTAGGTCTATATTGTTGTAAGTAAATTTTAGTCAAGTGAGTGTATTGTAATTGGTTTTTGAGTGTAAGCTCTTTCTTGTCATAGTTTTATGTAAGTTAGGGTTATATTTAAATTCTATTTCTGGGGCTGAGATTATAGCTCAATGGTAGAGTGCCTTCTTAGTGTATGTGAGGTCCTGGGTTAATCCCCAGCACTACCCCCTTCAAAAAAATGTTTTTTTACTTCTTATTAATAATCAATATACTACTATACTTCTAATTAATAGACTACTAACATAGACACTCATGCATTCTGTATCCAAATATTTTATATGTGCATAGATGTTTTAAAATAATTTTTTTTTTTTAGTTGTAGATGGACATAATACCTTTATTTATTTATTTTTATGTGGTGCTGAGGATTGTACCCAGTGGCTCATACGTGCTGGGCAAGTGTACTACCACTGAGCTACAACCCCAGCCCTGTGCATAGATTTTAAAATGCCAATTGTATTTAAAATACTTTTTTTCTGAAGTGTAGCAACACTTACATAATAAATTATTTCAATAAGAGCCTTTATTTAGGCACTGGGGTTGTGGCTCAGTGGTAAAGTGCTCATCTAGCATGGTTCAATCTTCAGCACCACATATAAAATAAATAAAATAAAGGTATTGTGTCCTTTACTACAACTAAGAAATAAATGGATTTTTCTTAAAAAGAACCTTTATTTATACATATATAACCAATTAGTTGTAATTAAACTAATAATGAATTGTCAGGAATATTATGATCTTCTTAAAAAGGAGTTTTTTGTTGTTGTTGTTGTTACTGGCAATTGAACACAGGGATGCTACAGCTAGATCCCCAGCTCTTTTTTTTTTTTTTTTAAGAGAGAGAATTTTTAATATTTGTTTTTTAGTTTTTTGGCGAACACAACATCTTTGTTTGTATGTGGTGCTGAGGATCGAAACCCAGGCCGCACGCATGCCAGGCGAGCACACTACTGCTTGAGCCCCATCCCCAGCTCTTTTTATTTTTTATTTTGAGACAGGTTCTTGGCTGTTCCCCAGGATGGCCTTGAACCTGGAATCCTCTTGCCTCAGTGCCCTCCCCCTAGTTGCTAATATTATAGGCCTGTCCCACAGTGCCTGACCTCCTTTTGAGTTTTTATGGAGCCTTCATTACACATCTAATAGACTAGGTGGGGAAATTCAGCATGGCCTATCTCTTCAGATTCTTCAGAACCCCTTCTGAAATGGGGGTCTTATCCTCTATCAACTAAGATAAGTCAGAGAGAGGTAGAGAAGATTTAACAGTCATGAGGGGGTTATGAGGTAGGAATCACAAACAAAACCCGCCAAGTAGATATAATATTACAATAGGCAACAGCAGATATATAATGTAAAATAGTGGTGAATGCTAAAAATAGTTCACCAGAGGATACAGAGTAAGGATTTTTTTTTGGGGGGGGGATGGGGGGGTACTGGGGATTAAACCCAGGCATGCTTAACCACTGAGCCACATCTTCTGCCCTTTTGAATTTTTTAAATTTTTAATTTTTTTTTTTTTTTATTTTGAGGCAGTCTTGCTAAGTTCCTGAGGCTGGCCTTGAACTTGGGATCCTATAGCCTTACTGGGATAATAGATATGTGTCACCATGTCCTTCCAGAGTAAGGGTACTTATGGTTCTGGAATGAATAGATAGCTCAAGAAGTGAATTGAGCAGAGACCTAAAAGGTTTAGATAGCTGGAAAAAGAACTGTGCAAGCCGAGTAGTTGAGACAATAGATTGCATGGATATAGCACATTTTATTCATCAATTGCCAGATATTTGGATAACAAAAGCCCACTTTGGAACTATCATAAGTAATACTACGGGGCTGGGGATGTGGCTCAAGCAGTAGCGCGCTCGCCTGGCATGCGTGCGGCCCGGGTTTGATCCTCAGCACCACATACCAACAAAGATGTTGTGTCAGCCGAGAACTAAAAAATAAAAAATATTAAAAATTCTCTCTCTCTCTCTCTCTCTTTAAAAAAAAAAATAAGTAATACTACTATGACATTTGTGTACACATTTTTGTGTGGACATCTTTTCATTTTTCTGGGGTATATGCAGGAGTGGGACTGCTGAATCAAATGTTAACTCTATATTTAACTTTTGAGAAACTCTAGGCTGTTTACCAAAGTGACTACACCATTTTACATTTCTACCAGCAATGTATGAGGGCTCTAATTTCTCTACCTCCCCCTAACACTTATTATTATCTATCGTTTTGATTATAGTTTTTTTAGTGGGTGTGAAGTGGTGTCTCATTGTGGTTTTTACTTGCATTTGCCCGGTGGTTAATGATTCTAAGGATCTTTTCACATGCTTATTAAGGCCACCTCTTTGAGTGACTTTTCTTTTGGAATGGGGATGGATGTCTGTGGTTGGAACTTGGCCTACTTGTTTTTGTTTTGTTTTTTAAATGAGTCAACTAAGCATCTTAAAGTAGCAGCCAAATAAGTAGTCTCTTCTCACTCTTGGTAGAAGGTAAATTAAAGACTTGATTTAATCTACATGTGTGTTTTTATCTTTTTATTTCTGTAAAATGTAACAATAAAGATTTTTTTACATGTGGATATGATTTATTTATTTATTTACATGTGGATATGATTTATATTGTAGTTTGAATTGTTATCAATTGGCCAGAGGTTAGGGGGGGGACTTTCATTGATATTAGCTTTTTTTTTTTTTTTTTTGTATTGAAGATTGAACCCAGGGGTGCTTTATCACTGAGCTACATCCCCAGCCCTTTTTATTTTTATTTTTGAGATAGGGTCTTGTTAAGTTGCTTAGGGCTTTGCTGAATTTCTGAGGCTGGTCTCAAACTTGCAGTCCTCCTTCCTCAACCTCCCAAATTGCTGGGATTACAGGTATGTGCCACCATACCTGGCTTCACTGATATATCTTTAAGGCCAAAATTTTGGCGATTTAGTAAATCCTTCAAATGCTCATCAGTAAGACTACAACATCAGTCACAAAGGATTAGAAATGAAACATTTCTTGTAATTTTGTAGAAAGCTATCACATTTATAATGGCAGTTTCTCTTAATATCACCAAAGTTTTGCGAATTATGAAAAATGTATAATTTTTTTTAGGAACATATTTAACTTTGGTCATATAATCTAAAATGTGTTAATTTGAAATGACATTCTTGTTTTACTAAATTAAAAATATCTCATTTTAAAGCCCAATGTGGTCACACACACTTGTAATCCTGGCCACTTGAAAGGCTGAGGCAGGAAGATTGCAAATTCAAGGCTAGCCTGGGCAATTTAGCAAGACCCTGTCTAAAATAAAAAATGAAAAGGGATGGGGATGTAGCTCAGTGGTACAGTGCCTCAGGTTCAATTTCTAGTACTGTTCCCCCATCCAAAAAAAATTGCTTTAGTAGAGATTTTGTTCTCAAAAATGTTATTGCTGCAGTCTAGATTTGGTCTTGTTCATCCAGGTTTGTAAAGTAATTTTTTTTTTCCTTTCCAGAAATACATGCTACAGGATTTAACTATCAGAATGAAGATGAAAAAGTTACCTTGTCTTTTCCTAGTACTCTCCAAACAGGTAAGAGACATGACTTTTGTAAAGTCCTATGATAAATGGTGGCATTTTAGTTATTCCAAAGAAATTTATTGTGTACTGTTTTATCTTTTATTGTTGTTAGCAGATTAAGTTTTAAGAATGATTTTTTTTTTTAAATAAAAAAGGTTCATTGTAATTCAGGGGACACCAAAGTTTTTTTCTCTCTCAAGAAACAAGACTAAGGCTCTTTCTACTCTAGAATGCATTTTTTAAAAATATTTATTTTTTAGTTATAGGTGGACACAGTGTCTTTACTTTATGTGGTGCTGAAGATCGAACCTAGTGCCTTACACATGCTGGGCAAGCAGTCTACCTCTGAGCCACAATCCCAGCCCTAGAATGCATTGTTTTTTAGCTTCAGCTTTTTAAAAATACACTTACCTAGACCCATCTTATACTAATTGATTCAAACCTCTAGTTTTATACTCCACATGTAATTCAGATGTACAACCAGCAAATTGTGTTGGGCGTGCAAGGAAAGATTTGTTAAAATGTTATTATTAAAAACCAAAGAAAATGAAGGACTTTCTGAACCTAATATAGTGGAAGAAATTATGTACAAATCAATTGACAAAGCACTAAGAATTCAATAAATGAACAAATGAAAAAGAACAGATAATTCATAGAGAAGAAAATGAAAATGACTATTAAACAATTAAAAAAATATTTAGTTTCTTATTAATGAGAAATATCAAAACAGTGTTGTTTCCAAATTAGTTTTTGCCTGTTATATGAACTGAAGAAAAATATTCCCGATGATATAGTTGCTTTGATATTACTGGTAGGAGTATAAATTTGTATAATTGTTTTGAAAAATAAATTGTCATTGTATATCAGGAACCTAGCAATTCTGCTAATAAATCTGTATTCTTAGTCAGGCACAGTGGTTCACACCTGAAATCCCAGCTGAGGGATTACAGAAGGCTGAGGCAGGAGAATGGCAAGTTTAAGCTCTATTGGGGCAACTTTGTGAGACCCTGTCTACAAATTTAAAAAGGCCTGGGATGTTGCTCAGTGGTTAAACACTTGCTTAGCATGCAGAAGGCTCTGGGTTTAATCTGCACATACCCCCCTCCCCCAAATGTATTCTTAGGAAAAAAATTATTATAATAAAATACTTTATGCTTAGAAGTATCTTATTGTATGTGGTGGTAAAAAAAAATAGAATTAATAGGGCTGGGTTGTAGTTCAGTGATAGAGCACTTGCCTAGCATGTGTGAGACAGAGTTTGATTCTCAGCACCACAAACAAATAAAGAAAGAAAGAAAGGTTTATTAACAACTAAACCATTTTTAAAAAATAAAATAAATAAAAGGTCCATCGACAACTAAAATATTTAAAAAATTAAAAATATTGAATTAATGTATTTGTCTACAACTAAAGAAATGATTAATCATGACATCAATATAGTAAACTATATTTAATAGTGAAGATCTGCAAATTTATTTATTTGTTTATTTTTGCATTACTGATAGAACTCAGTGGCATTTTACCACTGAACTACATCTCCATCCTTTTTTATTTTTTTTGAGACAAAGTCTCAATAAGATGCCTAGGCTGGCCTCAAATTTTTAATCTTCCTGCCTCAGCCTCCTGAGTAAATAGCTTACAGGCAGGTACTACAACACCCAGATTATGAATTTTTAATAACACTTGTAAAGTGCTTATTGTAAGGCAAAATTGAAAAGCAGAATATAAAATTACATATTCAGATTGATGAATAATCTGTCTAAAATAGTACGAATAAAATGCTGTCTTGTTTATCTCTGGGTGTTGGCATAAATGATTTTTACTTTTATTTATACCTGTTTTCTGGTTCCCAAAATTTTCTTTCTTTCTTTTTTTCTTTTTTTTCGTGTGTGTGTGTGTGTGTGTGTGTGTGTGTGTGTGTGTGTGTATACTACTGGGGATTGAACCTGGGACACATGCTGGGCTTGTGCTCTACCACTGAGCTGCATCTCCAGCCCAGGTTTTTAAAAATTTTATATTGAAAATCTATTGCTGTAATATGAATACTTTTTGGAAAAATTTTAAATTGGAGTACTTTTCTTTTGTTTTAGTACTTTTGGAGGCCTTGTTGTTTATGATTATTAACAAAATAAATGTTTTGCCATGAAATATATTAAGAGATATTTGAAAATATACAGTAATATGAAAATTGAGATTCCCTGTCTTTCACCCCTTTCACTTCCATTGTTTTTGGTGAATCCTTCCAGAAATATATTATGTGTATATAAACATGTATGTATACATTTGAACCCACAAATAAGATCATACATCTCAGTGGCTTGTCTTGTTAATATTTCTTGCTTACACATGACTTATGAGGACTGCTGATGATCTGTAGCCTTATTACCAACTTTACAGGGCTCCATTTGGCTTACAAGTTTTCTCTTTTACAAGTAGTCACTTAGGATCTTTAGTGACTAACCACTATCTGCAGCATACTATTTTTTACACATGGCAGAGGGCAAATAGGTGAACCACAAAAAGTTAGTTTTTTTCATGGGTATTATATGTTTGATGTTCACTTACATTTTGTTGGCCAAAGCAAGTAGCATGACCAAACCCAGTCTCTGGGGCAATAATTACTGAACATGTGGGGAAAGCTTCTAACATGAAATAAATGAAAGAGCACAAAGCAAAACAATAATAACATAAGAAATTAGAAAGAGGGACTGGGGCTGTGGCTCAGAGGTTGCGCACTTGCTTAGCATGTGTGAGGCACTGGGTTCAAATCTCAGTACCACATATAAATAAATAAAATAAAGGTCTATCAACAACTAAAAAATTACAAAAAAAAAGAAATTAGAAACAAAAGCAAAGAAATATTATAGTAACATAAGAAATTAGAAGAAACAAAGACAAATTATAAGGAGAAAAAAGAACCTCAAACTAATTAATATCCTTAAGAGAATTAAGAGGAAGACAATACATTCATCAAATAAGGATGACAAAAGGCCATCCAATAGGAAGAATTAGAGTAAGAAACTTTTGGAAAATATAATATGATTAAAACAAAACAAAACAGGTAGAAATTTTGGAAAATAAAATTAAGGAATCTTCCAAACAGGAGGAAAGCCAAAGAAATAGAAAACAGAGAAGTTGAAGGTTTGAGAACCAATACAACAGGATCAACATCCACCTTAAAAAAAAAAGAGAAAAAAAAAAAAAGAGAGAGAGAGAGAGAACAGAGAAAATGGGAAGAATTTATTAAAGACATAAAATTTTAAACATTTTATTTGAATTGATGAGGCAGGAGCCTTCAGTTTGCAGAGGTATACCATTGGGAGAGATTAACTCATGAAGTGTAAAAAGTTCAGACCAAAGCAGATTTTAGAACTATTACAATAAAGTGATGCTCTCATAGATTTTTGTATTTGGGATGGGACAGAAGAAAGAAAGGCTGTTATATTATTTTCAAATTTCAGGAATCAGAGCAGTGGTGCATGTCTGCAATCTCAGCTACTCTGGAGGCTGAGGCAGGAGAATTCCAAATTCAGTCAGCCAAAACAACTCAGTGAGACCCTGTCTGAAAATTTTTAAAAAGGGATGTAACTCAATGGTAGGGTGCTTCTCTAACATGTTCAACACTTAATACTTCAAAGAAAAAAGAAAGAAAAGGGAAAAAATTTCAGAAATCAGAATAGCACTAGGCTTTCATCAGGAATGTAGACTCTAGTGAAGCCATTGCTTCAGAATACTAAATGAATCTGAATTTCAACTTAGAGGTCTGTGCTTAGTCAAATTATGAATTTGTGTGAGAGTAAAAAAAATTTTTTTTTTCAGAATTGCAAACTGATAGAAAATTTCATTCTTTGTAAGAGATGTGATGGAGACGGTTTAGCTAAGACTTCACTTTCTACGTTAAGGAGAAAATAATGTTTAATATTGAAAAAACTGAAGAAACAGTTATATCTTCTAAACAAGTATTTAGAAATCACAGGAGTTGAAATTGTTCACTTCTGGGGGCAGGATATGGGGAGTATTGGGTGGGGCCTGCAACTTATAAGACTCAGTATTATATGAGTTTTAAACTATGAATGATTACTTTGATAAAAATTTAAAAAATTAAGTTTAAATCTTTATTTCTTTTCTGTGAAAAGAAATCAGTAGCAAAAGTGAAACAAAACAATCCTTTTCTATAATTGGAAAATTTTCTGAATAATTAATGACTTGTTATGATAATTAGGAAAAGCTGGGCTTTGGTAGCGTGTATATACCTGTAGATCTAGCTATTCAGGATTCTGGGGGTGGAAGGATCATTTGAGCCCAGGAGTTCAAGACAAACTTGACCCTGTTTCCAAAAAAGAAAAGAAAGAAAATCAGAAAATATTTAGAACTGAATAAAGAAATTGCCACATATTAAAACATGAGGGGGCTGGGGATGTGTCTCAAGCAGTAATGCACTTGCCTGGCATGCGCAGGGCACTGATTTGGATCCTGAGCACTACATAATGAAGCACATAATGAAGATGATGTGTCTATCGAAAACTGAAAAATAAATATTAAAAAATTCTCTCTCTCTCTCTTAAAAAAAATAAGTAAAACATGAGGGATGTAGGTAAGACATTACACATAAAACAATATTTAGTTAAGGAGCAAGACTGAAAATTAATTAGCTAAATACCAAAGCTTGGGCTGGGGCCGTAGTGTGATGCCAGAGCAGTTGTATACCATTTATTAGGCACTAGGTTCAAGCCTTAGCACCACATTAAAAATAAACAAATAAAGGCATTCTCTCCATCTACAATACAAAAAAAAATTTAAATCAATAAATCCCAAAGCTAGACAAAAAAGAGCACATAATTTCAAGCAAGTAGAAGATAAAAATAAAGATTAAAGAGCAGAAATTAATGAAGTAAAAAGAAGAAGGCAGGAGAAAATATTTTGAAACACTGATTTTAAAAATAGTCTGAGCTGCTCTGGTGGCACTCTCCTGTAATTCCAGCAACTCGAGGCTGAGGCAGGAGGATTGAAAGTTTAAAGCCAGACTCAGCAATTTAGTGAGGCCTAAGCAATACCCTGTTTCAAAGTAAAAAACAAAAAGCTCTTTTGGCTCAGTAGTTAAGTGCCCTTGGACTCAATCCCCAGAATACACCTCCCCCCCAAAAAAAAAGTCTGAGCCAAGTGCAGTAGTGCTCACCTGTAATCCCAGTGACCTGGGAGACTGTGGTAGGAGTATTGCAAGTTCAAGGCCAGCCTCAGCAATTTAGTAAGACCCTGTCCCAAAATAAATAAATAAATAAATAATAAGAAGGCTTAGGGATGTATCTCAGTGCTAAAGAGCCTTAGTGCCAAAAAAGTTTGAGAAAATATATAAATCTAGCAAGCATAGGAAACAAAAAGTGTCACATGGGCCTGGTGTAGTGGCACAGCCTATAATCTCACTTATTCAGGAGGCTGAGACAGGATGATCCAAGTTCTCAGCCATCTGGTGAAATCATATCTTGAAGCAAGAAATAAAAAAGACAGGGGATATAGCACAGTGGTAGAGTGCCCCTGGGATGGATGGATGGATGGATGGATGGATGGATGGATGGATGGATGGATGGATGGATGAATGGATAGGCAGACCAACCATACTTACCAAAAGAAATCAGAATATATTGGCTGAATTCATGGGACAAAAGTAAGAACTCTTAACATGATAGATTTGTATTATACACGCAGATATATATTGAGTGTTTAATCTATTCCAGATAATATTGTAAGTGCATCAGAAATATTAACTTGGGACTGAGGATGTTGCTCAGTGGTAGTATGCTTACCTAACATGTTTGAGGCTCTTGAGTTCAATCCCCTGCACTGCCAACATAAAGAAACAAAGGAATGAAAAATTAGCTAGGCAACCTAGTGTACATGCTTTTAATCCCAGGATCTCTTGAGCTCAGAAATATGAGGCCAGTCTGAACAACATAGTAAAACCCTTTTGAGAGAGTGTCTTATTATCTCCATTGATAAAGAAAACTAAGATACAAAAATGTTTAATTAACTTAAATAACTTGTCTAAGGTCACACAACTGGTGAGTGGAGGTGAGATTTAAACCCGAGCAGTTTAAATCAGAAGACTGTACTTCTAATCACAACATTATGCTTGCTTGCTTATTTATTTATCTATCTATGTATCTATCTATGTATCTATGTATCTATCTATCTATCTATCTATCTATCTATCTATCTATCTATCTACTTTTTTATAGTTTTGGTATGAGGGATTGAATCCAAGGATACTTAACCACTGAGCCATATCCCTAGCCTTTTATTTTGGGACAAGGCCTCACTAAGTTGCCCATGGCCTCACTAAGTTGCTGAGGCTGGCTTTGAACTTGGAATCTTTCTGCCTCTGCCTCCAGTTGCTGGGATTATAGATGTATATGTGCCCAGCTTGTTTTTTATTTTTTAATTAAATATTTTTAAAACATTATACATGTACATATTTGAAATTCAAATGCTGTATAGTGAAATTTTGTTTGCCATTCTATCTAGTCGTCTTAGCTCAACTCAAAAACAATCAGTTTCTTCTGTGTTCTTATAAGACTATACCATGTTTCTGTGACAATTATGTACATAATTTTTAAGAACATAGAATGTTGTATGTTTAAGAACACAGAATTACAAACTACTATCATAGGTAATAGTCTGTACCTTTCTTTCCCCTTTATGTGTGTGTGTTTCCCTGTTTCCCTTTAAATATGAGGTCATATATATATCTGAGGTCATTTTTTAAAATCAGCATTAGTAAGACCTGCATCTTTCTTGATAAGGACACAGCTAACATGCTACATGGTAAAGCCATTTCAAGTAATAGAAAAAAGTCGAGGAAGGTTATGACCATAAATATTTTATAATTTAGCTTTTATTTATTTTTTTATTCTGGAGAGTGAATCCAGGGTGCTTTACCAACGAGCTACATCCCTTTTGCTTTACCAAAGAGTAAACATTAAATATATGATGTTAGTAACTTTTGTGCTTGACATAATCAAATTTAACTCTGATATTGGCACTGTTCTAGAATGGTGGTTAAGCTACCTTAACCATTTTATTTATTTTTTTATTTTGACACAAGGTATTGCTAAATTGCTTACCCTGGCCTTGAACTTGTGATTGATCCTTTTACAAGATTACAGGCATGTGTTACTATTCCTGACAACATAGTTCTTGAGATTTTTAGTAATGTAACAATTTTTAGTTAATATAATAAAGAAATAAATAACCAGTACAAATGTTAGAATAGGAAACTCTGCAGGTATGACTATATTTAATTATCGAATATCTATATCAATATCTACTAGAAAATCGTTGACTTTTACATTTTACAAAATTATTTGGGTCAAAGTTATCCAGTTGTTGTTTGCTGTAATTCTCTCTCTTTTTCTCTCTTTATTGTGGTACTGGGGATTGCACCCTGGGGTACTCCACTAAGCAACTTCCCCAGTCCTTTTTGTTTTTTTATTTTGAGACAAGGTCTTGCTGGCCTTGAACTTGTGAACTCCTGTCTCAGGCTCCCAAGTCACTGGGATCATAGGTATGTGCCTCTGCACCCAGTCACTGTTTACTTAAAAATGAAATTCTGACTCTATAAGTATTTACAATTATTATGTGTCAATTAAATAGAGAAAACTAAAGTTCTTGGGCTGGGAGTGTGGCTCAGGCGGTAGCGCGCTCATCTGGCATGTGTGTGGCCCCGGGTTCGATCCTCAGCACCACATACCAACAAAAATGTTGTGTCCGCCGAGAACTAAGAAATAAATATTAAAAAATTCTCTCTCTCTCTCCCTCACTCTCTCTCTCTCTCACTCTCCCCCCCCCTCACTCTCTCTAAAAAAAAAAAAAAAAGAAAGAAAACTAAAGTTCTTGTTTTTTCAGATTTTAACACATTGCAGAAGTGGTCTATCTGATAATGGAGTAAACAGTGAATATATGATATTAGTAACTTGTGCTTAACATCATCAAATTTAACTTTGATATTGGCACTATTCTGGAATGGTGGTTAAGCTACCTTAACCATTGTAAGGTCTCACAACCACAGAAGCGGTGGTTAAGGGTCCTGTAGAGTGGTAGTTATGTGGAGAAGCACTATTAAGTCTTGTCATTTTAAAGAGAGTAGATCTTGGGCTGAGGTTGTGGCTCAGGGGTAGAGCACTTGCCTAGCATGTGTGAGACACTGGGTTCAATTCTCAGCACCGCATATAAATAAATAAAGTCTATTGACAAAAAAAAAAAATTGAAAAAAAAAAGAGTGTAGGTCTTAGCATTTAACATTTGGTGGATGTTTCTGTTTTTTTAGTTGTTTAATTTATAAGTAAGCCTATTATGTTTTAAAAGGTTTACTACACAAATGGATACACTGGGTATTGAAATAAGATCTCTAATTTGAAAAGCAGTGTAAATTATGTCTGTGAATAGGTATAAATTAGAGTAACTGGCAGTTACTTTATGGTATAAATATGGTGTAAATTTGATAAGTGAAATTTGTCAAGAAGTTTCTACTTTATTAATAGTATGTATTTTGTAATTAGTATTTATAATGTGACACTAATTACATTTATTAATGATTTTAAAAAACTTTAACTTGTGTTTTGTTTGAATTTCAGGTAATAACTTTCCAATACTTTGTATTTTGTTTAGTATGCCACTTTTTGGAAGTGGCCACTGTCAATATCTTGTTATGGTTTGATGGCCTTGGAGATTTAATACCGAGTAAAAGTGTAAGCAGCCTTTCTTATTTAGTTATGAGTTTTAAATCCACTTTTGTTCCAAGTAGGAAAAGTTTAAAGTAGATTTACCATGAATTATGAGTTACATTAAAAACAGCTGACTTAGCAAGAACAGACTGGTCAGTTCCACTAATGGAATTATAACATAAAATTCCTGAAACAAGTCCCATTTAAAGTAGTGGGTTTTACTAGTCCATTAGATCTTCCTTGCATAAGTTTATTAATGTGAATATACCTATCATTTTTTTTAAGATGTCGATGGACCTTTATTTATTTATTTAAATGCTAAGAATCGAACATGCTAGGCAAGCGCTCTACCCCCTGAGCCACAGCCCCAGCCAAACATACCTTTTAAAAATAAAAACTTTTTTAAAAATAAAAACTTCAGTGAATTCCTAAAGAAAATAGAATATAATAATTTTCCCCCTCAAAAATTCCATATTATTTATTAATTCTTTAGTATTAATCACTAAAATTCTTATAGATTCTCTGTTCATATTTATTGACCCAGTAATCTGTAATTCTGAAGAAAAAGCATTCATTCAGGGAGTATAGGTTAGTATGGGATTGCCTGCTTGTCATGCCTTAAGCCTTGGGTTCGTCAACAATAACAAAACAACAACAAAAGTATTCATTGTCCCCTCAGATGTTCGAAGATGTCTGATTAAAAAAAAAAATAACCATCACAGATGGTCTGTTCAATTAAACTTCAGTTGAGGAGTTATGATTTTCCAACATGATTACTTTAAGATGTGGCACTTGTCTTTGGTGATGGTTTGCTACAGAGGTCTGAAATTTTCATTTAAGTTACTTTCAAACTAGTTTGAGGCACATAAGAAAGCTTTGTTTTTGTGTAGAAACAGTTTGTAATTTGTCATTCGCTTATTTTGTAAACTTGCAATTCTCATGATTTTGGATTTTTGCAAAAAAGCAGATTCAGTTTTAGAAGATGAAGATTTGACTTTAATATCATCCAAAATAATATGTCAAGAGAAAGAAGGTCAAAAACATTTTGACCAATATCAACATTGTTCTACAACATTCTAAAAATAACAGTTTGAAACACTAGAATATAACAAGTTTTTTATGATTGGCTAATTTCTTTGTAGTTATACCATATCTTTGATTTGTTAGACTGTCATGCTCTGGACCTTGTTAAAAATAGGCTTTAAAAAGATCAATTACAAATTCAACATTTTTGAGGGTTTTTTGGTAGCTTGATTTATAAATGAGATTATTGTTTTGCCATGAATGTACATTTGGCAGATGACCACTAGATAATATTTTTTGTTGTTGTTTTAAAGCAAGTCATACACTGAAGTTGGTTTTGCTCTATACAACAATAGAATTCATATTTAGTATTTTGTATTTGTTCATTTTAATAATTTGTTAATTTAATTTTTTTATTGTTGGTTGTTCAAAACATTACATAGTTCTTGACATATCATATTTCACACAATTTGATTTTTTTTAATATCATTGTTCAACTGACTGAGGTAACTGAGTTTGTTTTGTTCCTTTTTTGCTGATTAAGTCATTGGTGTTCCCTGTGTACAATAGTATGCAATCAGTATTCCATTTGGATTGAACAGATAGCACAGTCTTTAATGAAGGAGTAATTGGCTACATTTTTCTTCTTGTGCATGAAGTTTTCTTAAAAGAGCAATCCATACAGAATAATTGACAGAGAGCATGAATTTTAGGTTAAAACATTTTATCTCACTCTTGCTGCTTACTAATTATTATGACCTTCAGCAAGCTATATAACTTTTCAGTCTCAGTTTCCTCATCTGAAAAAATGAGGATAGTACCTATTTCCAAATTTATAATTATAAATATTTGAAAAACTCTATGAATAGTATTGTATGTCAGGCATTTAATAATAAATGTTTCCTTTCCTGTTCCCATCTTCATGTACTCATAATTTGAGACTTAGGTTAAAAAAGTTAAAGAACTTTGAGCCAGGCAAGGTGGCTCACGCCTGTAATCCTAGTAATTCAGGAAGCTAAGGCAGGAGGATCACAAGCTCCAAATCAGCCTGACAATTTAGCAAGACCTGTCTCTCAATCAAAAATAAAAGGGAATGGGGAAAGGGAGTGTAGTGTAGTGGTAAAGGACCCTGGGTTCAATCTCCAGTACCAGAAGAAAAAAAAAATAAAGAACTTTCTGAGCATTTACCTAAACTAGATTTGAAAAGTTATTTTAGGATTAGTTTGCCATTTACTTCAGACTGTTCTCTCCAGTGCAGGAGTGTTTGAGAAAGGAAAGAATGATTTGAACATTGTAAATAGCTAACGGACTGTAGTATCTTGAGCACATATTTTTGATAATTGTACTTAACATATCCATAAAAGTGTTTTTTATTTATCTTTAATCACAGGTACAGGAACCTTAAAGATAGATTTTGTTGGAGAGCTGAATGACAAAATGAAAGGTTTCTATAGAAGTAAATATACTACCCCTTCTGGAGAGGTGCGCTATGCTGCTGTAACACAGTTTGAGGTATGTGTTATTCTTCTCTAACATTATGATTTTTAACCATGTTACAAAACTTTATTCTATTTGGGATAATTATTTGAGACTACATGCCTTTGAACATAATTATAGAATATTTTAAATTCAGCCATTGTTTCTATCTTCAAAATGGAGAGAATTAAGTGTGTGTGTTGGGAATGATTATATATAGGTATATACACATACAGGGAAAGAAGTTTCAATACCTGCCAGAACTGTTGTGTCCTCCCCACCCCTTATTGGGGATAAAAGCCAGGGGTCCTCTACCACTGAGCTTCATCCCTCCTGTATCCCAATTTATTTTCCCCCTGAGACAAGATCTCACTAAATTGCATAAGACTCGTCTCAAAATTGTGATCTTTCTGCCCATCAGCCTTATGAATCTCTAGGATCACAGTCATGTGCTACCATGCCTCGTTGAATTGCTTTTATACTATGTGCCTTTCTTAATTACCTTTCTCAATTTAATATTTGATAACTATGGGTTTTCCTACTACATTATTAGCTATTTTGTGACATTCCTTTGCTGCTACCACTGCTTCCTTTATGTGTGTGTGTGTGTGTGTGTGTGTGTGTGTGTGTGTGTGTGTGTGTTGCTGGGGAATGAACTGAGGGCCTTGCACATGCTTGGCAAGTATTCTACTACTAAGCTACAGCCTAACCCTTTTTTTCAATTTGAGATGGGGTCTCATTACATTGCCCAGGCTGGTCTCAAACTTGATAGTCCTGTCTCAGCCGCCTGGGTAGGTGTATGTCACCATACCTGGCTATTTTGCTCCTTTGACATTTCCTTTGTTTATCTTACTTACGGTATTTGTGCTGTCTTTCAAGTGTAAGTTATATAAATTGTTTCAAATCTGCTAATGGTATTTTTATGTGTTAAATCTAATTAAATATATTTCTGTAAATTTCAATATGAATTAATGATAGAATTGATGATGTCCATTTTCCAACTTCTTTGTTTATCCTTGGACTATTTGTTTTGTGTAATCTGAAATTTTAGGTGCAGTTTAGTGCAACTTATTTTACCTGGTATATATTCTCTTTCAAGAATTTTAAACCTTCTGGGTTTTTTTGTTTGTTTGTTTTTGGTACTGGGGATGGAACCCAGAGGCACTTAACCACTGAGCCACATCCCCAGCCCTTTTGTGTATTTTATTCAGAGACAGGATCTTATTGAATTGCTTGGGGCCTTGCTGGGTTGCTAAGGCTGGCTTTGAACTTGCAATCCTCATGTCTTAGCCTCAGGAGCCACTGGGATTACAGGCGTGCTCCAGTGCGCCTGGTTCCTTCTGTTTTTTTTTTTGTTGTTGTTGTTTGTTTGTTTAATTTTTAGTTGTAGGTGGACATAATACCTTTATTTTACTTATTTATTTTTATGTGGTGCTGAGGATCGAACCCAGTGCCTCATGCATGCTAGGCAAGTGCTCTACCACCGAGCCACACCCCCAGCCCTCCTTCTGTTATTTTAATATAACATTTGCCACTACTGTTTAGGCTTAATTCTGTCTGAATGATTCTAAAGCCTTTTTGTAATCCTTTGAACACTTCATCCTGGAATGTTGACGGGAGTATGTATCCAAAACAATTTCCTTCCTTCCTTCCTTCCTTCCTTCCTTCCTTCCTTCCTTCCTTCCTTCCTTCCTTCCTTCCTTCCTTCCTTCCTTCCTTCCGTGTATTAAATCTAATTAATTTTATTTCTGTAAATTTCAATATGAATTAATGATAGAATTGATGATGTTCATTTTCCAACTTCTTTGTTTATCCATCCTTCCTTCCTTCCTTCCTTCCATCCATTCATCCATCCATCAGGGATTGAACCCAGGGTCACTTAATCACAGAGCCACTTCTCTAGCCCTTTTTTATTTTTTGAGACAGGTCTCACTTAGTTCCTTAGGGCTTGCTAAATTTCTAAAGCTGGCTTTGAGCTTGGAATTCTCCTTCCTCGGCCTTCTGAGCTGCTGGGATTACAGGCGTGTGCCACCTTGCCTGGCCTCCAAATTTTTTTTTTTTTTAAGAGAGGATGTATGTGTGGTATAATTTCTGAGCGTTTACATATTTGAAAACCTTTTATTTGCCTTTATACTTGATCAGTTTTACTGGGTATATAGATTTGTTGATGAAAAACAAAAGAGCTATCTGGAAGCTGCTCTGGTCTGTGTTTTTCTCCTGTTGGTCATAAACAATATCACAAAATACCAACCTCAGATAAGGGAAATCTGAGACCATGATAAAGTGAGACAAAACAAGAATACTTCATAATTTCATCTAGGCATAGACAAAAACAAGGTCATTTTGGCTCACAAAATACCAAATATCTCCATTTGTCTGTTAAAATGAGTGACTACTGCATTTTTACCCATTATAGTTTTATGCTTGCTCTAGGCTGCCCTCCCTACGGGTTTTTTTAAATACCCACTCTTAGAATTGCCCTTACTTGCTCATGTGCTCTTTCTCTCTTTTGGCACTGAGGATGTAGCACAGTAGCATTCTACCACTGAGCTACATCTCCAAGCTTTTATTTTTTATTTTGGTCTTTTTAAGTTGCCTAGGCTGGCCTCAGACTTGTGATCCTCCTGCCTCAGCTTCCCAAACTGCTGAGATTATAGGCACATGTCCCTGTGCCTAGCTCCTGCCCCTACTTTCTGACAGCACTCTACCTGGAGTGAATCTCTTCTTCCTAGTCCCAGCTTACCCAGCCAAATCATATAATAGGGTGGTGAAACATCCTGTAGTTCCCTCTGGTATGAATTCTTACAGCAGTGAGTAGTAAGCCCAGATTGTTCAACTATAAGAATAATACAATTAGCTTAAAAACTTTTCCTTTCAAAAGTCTATAAATATTTTTCCAAAGTCATTCACAAATCATTTTATCAAGAGGAATCACAGACTAGAGTGTTTCTTCTCCTTTGTAGGTAACACATTATTTTGTTTTGCTTTGTTTTCTTCCTTCTCAAATTATTTCTTTTTTGGGTGGGGCTGGGGCAGGTACCAGGGATTGAACTCAAGAGTGCTTAACCACTGAGCCAAATCCCCAGTCCTTTTTAAATTTTATTTAGAGACAGGGTCTCACTGAGTTGCTCAGGGCCTCATTAAATTGCTGAGGCTGGCTTTGAACTTGAGATCCTCCTGCCTCAGCCTCTGGAGCCACTGAGGTTACAGGTGTGGGCCAGTGTGCCCAGTATCAAATTATTTCTTGATCCTGAAAATTAAAAAAAAAATTACCAGGAGCTAACTTTTCATTAGTTTTGCATATTACTTGGTGAACCCTGTTGGTTTTTCAGATTCAGATCTTCCTTCAATGTAGCATAATTTTCCCATTACATTTTCTTTGTAGTATCTGTTGTGATCTCTTCTTCAGGAACACCAGTTAGTAATAAATTTAGCTCCTGTGTCTCTCAAGTGAACCTTTCATTGCTTTTATCACTATATCCTTTGGACATTTTAAAACTTAAATCTTGTTATCTGTGTCACTTATTTAATATTCTCAAGTATGAATTCATTTCTCTACAGCTGCTGCTTCTAATTTAAAATTTTCTGTGCTGTAATTTCTTTCATTATATCATGTTTTCTACTATCTTGTGTATTCATTGATAGAATCATATGATTTACTTAAATTTGAGTGCGCTGTTAGCTAGCCATCTAACATTGGAAAAGAAATCCTTTTTCAGAAATAATATACTACTTCTGCATATTTTATGTCTTTTCATGTTCTTATCATTCATTCCATTTTATAATTTTGTTCTGATTCTAAAGTTCCTTTTATTATTACTGATATCCTTCAGAGACATTAGATTTTATCTTGCTTTAAATGCATTCTTTTTGATTTTGATTGGTTAATTTTTTTTTTTTTTTAATAAATGGAACTGGGATTGAACCCAGGACCCCGAGTATTCTAGGCAAGCACTCTAACACCAAGCTACATCCCTAGCCCTTTTTATTTATTTCAAGACAGGGTCTTGCTAAATTGCCCAGGCTGGCCTCGAACTTACAATTCTCCTACCACAACTTCCCAGGTAGCTGATTCTTTTTTTTAATTTTTAAAGAAAGATTGAGGTCTTTTTAAGTAGGTGAGGTGGTAATAGTTTTACTTGTAGTGTATGGAAATGCTATTAAACTAATGACCTGTTTTGAATTGACAGAGCATTTATCTTTATTCCCGTTGCTGCCATTCCAGATAACAAACAAACAAACAACAAAACACACAAACACACCAGATGGAGAATACTTTAATTTTAAAATAAAAGCGAGAGAGGCAGCCTTTCATGTTTTCCCAGCTCTGAATCCTTACAGCATACTGTTGAGTGTTCTGTGCTTTGTGTTATGTTAGCATTACTGGTGAAGTCAATTACATTAAATTTGAAATGTTTTATTAAAAGCAAATATATAATTATAAATGATTCCCATATCTTGTTAAGATCTATAGTAGACCTAGTTCCTAGATAATTGCTGGTATGACAAAGGGAGCAAGCATTTTATTTTCTTAGTAATTAGTATTGTAGCTTGTTGCCTGGCATTGATCAAATGAAGGAATGAATGATGGAGAAATGGTGATTATGTCTTGAAATTACCTTTTAGGTTAATGTTGTGGTACTTTGATATTTAATTTTTGTGGTATTTAATTTCGTGGTATTTTCATATTTTTTTCTTAAGGCTACTGATGCCCGGAGGGCTTTTCCTTGCTGGGATGAACCTGCAATCAAAGCAACTTTTGATATCTCACTGGTTGTTCCTAAAGACAGAGTAGCTTTATCAAATATGGTATGTTTGTGTTTTATAAGTCCATTTAAATATTTAATAGGCTTAGGTATATTTAGTTTGCTGATTAGGTTGGATAACATGAAACCACTAGTACAGTGTATAACAGAAACACCAGTATTAGTTTTCTTTATTTTCAGGTAAGCCCTCTTTTTCATAGTTGCCTTATTTTTTGGACAGTTTTCCTCCTCATGGAAGAAATTTCTTGTTAAATACATGAATAACATTATCTACTTCTTTATTAAAGATATAAAAAGAAATTTAAAAGATATTACCCAAATGAAAAAGGTCTTAATTTTCTTATTAAATACCAGAAGTTATAGCTATAAAGTGTATTTTCTCTTCACTACTGTCATTGATCTCATTCATAAATAAAGTAAGCATTCATCACTTGAAGTGTATTGTCTAGAATTGCCTTGTTTAAGACATGTAGTAGCCGGCAGTTTATAGTGTGACTCTGAGGCACTAGGAAAAACCTACTGTACCTGAAAATAAGTAGTTTTTGTCTATTTATTAGTGGAGAGAATTCCATAGATAGAATGTCATTCTCTTCTTAAATATTCCTAGAGAGGAAGCTAACATATTAAACTGAAATATTAATTTATATTTTAGTGTAAATGAATTTATTAGGTTCTATTCTTGAATAAATTTTCCTTGGAAATTAGAAAGAGTTTGAATAGGACAAAAAGGAGAACACCAGAGAAAAATTAATTTCTGAGGGTAAAGTGAACATTTCTTATAAATTTGCTCAGATCCAGTCTTATTGTAGAGACTGCTTGAGATCTAGAAATCTGTACCTTTAAAATATAATCCACTGTTATATTTATTTTTATTGATAAATTTTCTCCTATCCTTATTTCATTTGAAAAGTTTTTGAAACCTTACTTAAAACATCCCAGTGTCTGGTATATAATAAGAATTTTTTAAAAAGTTTATTTCTTTTTTTCCTCTCACAAGTCTTCGTAATTTGAATATTTTAGCCCCCAGCTGTTTTTATGAGTGCTTTATCAAATCACTCTCCTTCTTGAGAGGAAAGATCTTGGTAGCACTGGATGAATTGGGATGGAAAAGCAAGCCATTTTGAAAAGTAGAAAAGAAAAACATTGAAATCTGCAGCCTTTGGCTGTGTTTACTCTTAGGTATTAGTGTAAATCTGTTTAAATTTTCTTTATTCTCCCTGTCTTTTTTTTAAAGAATGTAATTGACCGGAAACCATACCCTGATGATGAAAATTTAGTGGAAGTGAAGTTTGCTCGAACACCTGTTATGTCTACATATCTGGTTGCATTTGTTGTGGGTGAATATGACTTTGTAGAAACAAGGTCAAAAGATGGTGTGTGTGTTCGTGTTTACACCCCTGTTGGCAAAGCAGAGCAAGGAAAATTTGCGTTAGAGGTAAATGTACTTGAAGAGGATTGTTCCAACAGTCCATAACTCCAGGTTGGGGAATTTACATTTCTGATCAATTACTTAGTACCATTATTTATAATTTAATCTGAAAGTTGTTGTATTACTTTGGTTTTATTTTTAATAGAACTTTGGAAATACCAACTTTGTTGTATTAACATTTTACAAAATGATTCAGAGAATATAAGTCAGACTTGGGATGTAGCTCAGTAAGAGAGCACTTGCTTAGCATGCACAAAGCGGTGGATTTAAACTCTAGCTCTGAAAAAAAAAAACGATTATATATAAAAGTAAAATTTATTTATTTAGGAAAAGGGCAAGAAAATATGTAGTTATATTTTTTTCATACCAAATTACAAATGGATTAGGGTTTGGCCAATGTATACAAAGCTTGGGGCTAAGGCAGTCTTTGGAAGTAGGGCTCCCTGGGATTGATTTCTAGTAACTTGAGATACTTTGGCTTGCAACAGGTTTCCTTTGTGGATTTCTATATGAATTATAATAAAATACTTATCAGGTGGTTCTTTTGTTTATACTTTTATAGGTTGCTGCTAAAACCTTGCCTTTTTATAAAGACTACTTCAATGTTCCTTATCCTCTACCTAAAATTGATCTCATTGCTATTGCAGACTTTGCAGCTGGTAAAGTAAATTTCATTTTATTGCTGAATTGTAATAAATTTATTTGAATTTTGAGATTTTTGAGGAAGAAACATTCATATGTATCAATAAATGTTTATATTTATTTTATGAAGGTGCCATGGAGAACTGGGGCCTTGTTACTTATAGGTATGTTAATGATGCATTACTCTGCCCTATCTTTCTCATCATTGTCTTCATAAGGGCTTCCTCCTAATCACTGTTGAGCAGCTTCTGCTTTATGATCTGGTATAAATTTTTCTGGCTCCCTCCAGTTCCATGCACATTTCAAAAACGCAGATGGACATCCCCCTCTGGTGCTACTATCTTTGCATGTAAAATTTTAAAAGTGAGCATCTGGCATTAGTAGCATTTTTGGATATATTCTTGGCTGAGTCTTTCATTTCAGTGCCTTTTCTTCCTCCAGTAGTTTGATAGTTATTTATCCAGTTTGAAGAACCTCTGATTTCATATCTTCTAGCCAAGTTTTTACATTTCTGTCACCACAACACAACCATGTGGTTATGTAAATTTTAAAACAAAGTCTGTAAACATTTTTTTTGCCTTCTACTTTCAATCGCCTTTTTAGATGCACTAAGTTTTGGACATCCTGCTCAGTGTTCTTTTCAGGACATTGGAATGCATCTTTCCCCACCACTTCCCTCAGTTAATGGAAGGACTTCTTCTCTACCACAATTATCCCTAATCCCTTAGACAAAGTGTTTCTAAAATTTCAGAAAACAAATAGATAATTAAACTGTTTCACATCTATTTGGGGTAGTCTTGAATATTCCTAGAATTTTTTTCTATCCTGTGTATGCTAAAAAATGTTTTCTTGGTATCTAATTGATCTGAATGTTCCCCACTTGTGCAAGTCTGCTTTTATTACAATATTTTAATTGTTTCAATTTTTTCCCCCTTTAACACAGGGAGACTGCATTGCTTATTGATCCAAAAAACTCCTGTTCTTCATCACGCCAGTGGGTTGCTCTGGTTGTGGGACATGAACTCGCCCATCAATGGTTTGGAAATCTTGTTACTATGGTATTTAATATTTTTAAGTGCTCAAATATATTTATTTTCATCTTGCTGTGTATTATTTTGGCCACATTATGTTTCAGGATTGGCTGTAACATTGTGCCAAGAAATAATTGATTCAAAAATTTTATTTTAAAAGATCTACTTTGAAAAGCATTCATAATCTCTCTGTTGATTGAGAACATATGGACAATTTAACTTGTTCTATAATTTGTCTGCAAATGGGGAATTTCAAGATACTAAATTGGGTGAGAAACATTCCTCTTTGGTAAAGATGAATGTAACATGCAGTGAGATTCCAGGCTAACTGTAGTTTCTTGAGTCATCTTTGTGGTTCACTAGCTGAAATGTAACCAGATAAATAACAAACTGATCTTTGATTAGATTGAAATGTTTTCGGGGGCCATTTTGTTGTTTCCTAAAATATTAAGTTGAAATATGATGAAATGAAAGCTAAAAAAAAATGCTAAAACTACAGAATGACTACAGAATAAAGGTATATTAAAATTTCAACAGTGCTGTTGAAATCCTCATTTATCAGAGTGTTTGCAGTGAATAATCTGTACATTAGTCCTGACCTTTCACTCTTACTCAAATAAATCCTGTCTATGGAAGCCCTTAGGAGCACAGGATATTAAGTGAACTAAAAGTACCTCTGCAGTGAAAGAACTGGAGATTGTAGAGCCAGCCAGATTCCTTGATAGCATTTTAGGCTGCTAAAGTGTTGATCCTGGCTTGAATGTTGTTTAAATTCATATGTATGTTTTAGAAACAAGGAACAAAGTATGGCATTTTCAAGTATGACATGCCTGATTCAGTCCTTGAAAATAAACTCTTTCCTTTACCTTTGAATATTTAAAATTTTACTTACAAATGAAAAAAAATTTTTTGAAATAAAATTTCATGTGGAATTATGTGTGTTAGTGCTTGCATTCAAATACATGCAAAAAATTATCTTTTAATGAAGCAGTTTGCTACTTTCTATCAAAATTTTTTCCTTAGCTTTTAGAAAACTTATGATTTTATTTTGAAACTACCATAAATTTTAGTAAAGGAAATGTGTGCATATTGTTTACCAGCAACTTTTTACTGGATTTATATAACCGTTCTAATTATTATAGATGTGAGTTGTTTGATAAACTGAAACAACAGTTTATTTTAATAGAGTCTACTAGTTAAGTAGCACTGAGATAACTAGCCACCTATCTTATAATGTTAAAAGTATTTGATCTTTTCAGTATTTCTAAATACTTTTGTTTTACACTAGGATTTTGGTCTCTGCCTTAGATTAATATATGTCCTTCCTTTGCTAAGAAATTTAATCAACTTTTTTATTTTTTTAATAGATGGACACCATACCTTTATTTAATTAATTTATTTTTTTAATGTGATGCTGAGGATCACATATGCTAGGCAAGTGCTCTACCACCGAGCTACAACCCCAGCCCCTATAATCAACTTTAATAAAAATTAGATTAAGATAACTGTCTAAAAAGTTGACTTTTAAAAAATGTAATTTTTTATTTTTATGTCACCCATTTGTTCTTTGTTAATTTCTCCTTCTTCCTCTCCCCTTTCTTTCTCTCTCCATACATACATACATATATATGTATATACACACACACACACAAAATACCTTTATTTTACTTGGTGTCGAGGATCAAACCCAGTGCCTCACACATGCTAGGCAAGTGCTCTGCGACTGAGCTATAACCCCAGCCCCTTGCTATATATTCTTAAAATAGTGAGAATTTTGAATTCCATAAATGCTTAAATACATTCATTACAGAACTACTTCCTGCTATGACATTTCTGTTAATTTCACATAAATCTTATTGAAGTAGTATTGTTTTTCTATTTATCTAGAAAGTTCAAATCAGCTTCTCATTTTTTTTCCTAGTCATTATAGAAATAATTTCCAGTTTTCCTGTTTTGTTCTGATAGCTTTCTGGGTTTCTTGTTGTTTGTTTAAGAAAAATTTGTAACTACATTTTATGTAATGATACCTCTGTTCTTACCTGTATTTATCTTTTCTCTTTTCCTATCCATTTGTAGGTTCCTTCCCTCCCACTTTCCTTCTTTTGTCCTTTGGTAGTAAGAAGTTATTTAAGCAATGTTTTGAAAATGTCTCTCAGTCATGACTCTGATATCTAGTTGGTCTTTGTTGACATCTGATGCTTCTCTTTTTTTCACAAATGTTTTCAATTTAATTTTAGTTGATTAAATCGTAAGTTTTGGAGGATAGTAGAAGGGACATGCTTTTCAAATTAGTGGAATTGCAGTCATTTTGTTTTTTTCAAATATTTCAACCTTTTGTTTTTAGGAATGGTGGACTCATCTTTGGTTGAATGAAGGCTTCGCATCCTGGATTGAGTATCTATGTGTAGACCACTGCTTTCCAGAGTATGATATCTGGACTCAGTTTGTTTCTGCTGATTACACCCGAGCCCAGGAGCTTGATGCCTTAGATAACAGCCATCCTATTGAAGTGAGCTATACTTTCCAACCATTGGCTTATGACTGCTTTCCTTTCAGTGAAATGAATAATTAATTATGGAGAAGTTTAGGATTCTGAAAGCCAGAAAAATTGCACGAATGGTTCCACTTTTTTTAAAATTGCAATACTGGGAATTGAACTTAGGAACTTGTACATTCTAAGCAAGTGCTCTGCCACTGAGCTATATCCCTATCCTTCACTTGTTTTTATAGTTCATATTTCCAGTCTTGAAGATCTAAAAAGAATAAGTTCTAATTAATATTTCATTTTAAGGTAGCTCATATAAAAATTTTGGACGGTGCTATGTACATTTTTGTAGAATGATACTGTAGGAACCATATGTCTTAAATAACACTATGATTCCATTGTTTCTCTGAAGGAAAATGCTGGACAGATTATTTCATTATTGTCATTATGTTTTTGTGCATATTTTAATTCTCTTGAGTTAGCCTATCCTTACTTCAGTTAGTATATACATATATATTTTACATTCAGAGAACTAGAGTTATAATCCTACTTTGACATACTTAGCTAAGATTGATATATTTATGAATAGTTAAAATTAACATAAGAAATCAAATGTTTTACATCTCTATATTCCTTTCCCTCCCACTCCCCACCAAGAATAAACAGAGCTGTAACAATTTACCTGCCAGAAGAGCAGAGTCAGGACTAGAACCTAGGCTCTGAAAGATAACGGGGATTGTGTTATATATTCTACTTCATTAATACTAGTTACTATGCCCTTTTGAGGGTTAAGATACACATTGTGAGTGATCTAAAGGCAGAAAACTATAAGTTAGAAGGGTTTTCCTAGAAAGCTCTTTATGTAATTCAGTATTACAGGCTGTCTGCTTCCTGTCATAACCCTGAATCACACTGTCTGCCAGGTCAGTGTGGGCCATCCATCTGAGGTTGATGAGATATTTGATGCTATATCATATAGCAAAGGTGCATCTGTCATCCGAATGCTACATGACTACATTGGGGATAAGGTAAAAGAGCAATTTTTTTAAAAAATCTTCCATTCTTTTGTGGTGAAATCCTAAATTTTGCATGGATAAAATGTCTGGCTTTTTAAAAAATTAAGTTCCTAGGTAATTTTTGGCTTATCTTCATTTCTTTTTTTATTTTATTTGCTGTTGTGGTCTCTTAGAAGAAAAATGTGCCAAGTATGTTTTGGGATGGTAATGGGAGGCTGATTTAAAACTTTAATTAGAAGACTAAGTGTATACATTCTTAAAAGGTAGTAAATGTTAGAGGGATAGATGTTTTTCAGTATATCTGATACTTTAGTAATTGAGTAAATTTTGCTTTTGACTACTAATATGCATATATACTGTAAATTCCAAAATCTGACTCTTCTGGATTTAAAAATTGTGTTTTCTCAGGACTTTAAGAAAGGAATGAATATGTATTTAACCAAGTTCCAACAAAAGAATGCTGCTACAGGTAATCTTAATAGCTTGAGTTAGTATTGAAAGCATTGTCACTTTATCCAGGGTGGGAAATTTCTAACAAACTTCTGGGTAACCTAGTGCTACTAAGTCATGGGTCACACTTTTGAAAAGCAAAGCCTACCATTTAACATTTTTTTTCCTTGTTATTTATGAAAGTCAGTTGGCAGTTCAATGCCTACTTATCCACTACTTCTTGCCCTGCTGCATTCTATTCAAGTGCACCTCTTCCTTTTTTTAATATATATGTATTATTTTTTAGCTATAGATTGTCACAATACTTTTATTTGTTTAGTTTATGTAGTGCTGAAGATCAAACCCAGTGCCTCACACATACTAGGCAAATGCTGTACCACTGAGCCACAACTCCAGCTCAAGTTCATCTCTTATACTGAGGCTAGAGTTATCTTGCTAGAGGGAATATCAGATCATATCCTCCTATTTATTGTCACTGAAGTCTATGCCTTTTTGTATGCCAGTGATCAATAGGTTAGCCCCTACCTAATGTTTTAGCCTCATCTCCTGTTATTCCCACTCTCATACCCTACTTTCTTGGAGCTTATTGAACATATTGCTATTGTTTCTACTTTTCCTGTTTGTACATTAGACCATTTATTCTGTGTACCTTTATTCCCTTGTGTGTGTGATGAACAACTCCAAGTTGAAGGCTAAAAATCATACTTGTGAACCCTTTATTTTCTTTGGATTTTTCTTTATGTGCTTTTCCTTCCTCTGTGCATGCTACCATCATAGTATGTACCCCTTATTGGTATTTTGCTTTATCTTCCACCATATGAATTTAACCCTGAGTTTTACTTCAGTTTGATAAGCAATGAATATTTTAAAACTGGTTAATTGAATGGATACAATGCTTATTTACACAGTGAGTTTTAAAAGTTTCTATATTTTTGTTCTTATTTCTTGTTTGAACTCATTTGTCTTTTGTTATAGTTTATAATTTTTCTTATATGCTAGAATGATTAAGAACATCTTAAAATAAAAGACCAGTTTTTTATTTATTTTATTGGTGCATTATAGTTGTACATAATATGGAATTTATTATCACATATTTGTATAGGTACACAGTATAACAATATAATTTGGCCAGTATCACTTCCCAGTGCTTCCTCCCTTCCACCCCGCCTCTATCTCTTAGTCCCTTTTCTTAACTGATCTCCCTTTGATTTTTGTGATATCTAACCACACCTACCTTTCTTTACCTTTTCCTCTCTAGTTCCGTATATGAGAAAAAAACATACAACCCTTGACATCTGAGTTTGACTTATTAACATAATGGTTTCTAGTTTTATCCATTTTCCTTCAAATGACATAATTTCATTTTTCTTTATGGCTGAATAAAACTCCCGTGTGTGTGTGTGTGTGTGTGTGTGTGTGTGTGTGTATGACATTTTCTTTATTCATTCATCTGTTGATGGACACCTAAGCTGGTTCCATAGCTGGGCTGCTGTGAATTGTGCTGCTATAAATGTGGGTATACATATATCACTATAGTATGATGACTAATTCTTTAGGATAAATAATGAGAAGTGGTATAGCTGGGTCATATGGTGGTTCCATGCTTAAATCTGTTGAGGTACCTCCATACTGATTTATGTAATGGTTGTACTAATTTACAATCCAAAAAATGTTCCTCTTTTCTCTATATCCTCTCCAGCATTTACTGTTATTTGTATTCTTGATGACTACCATTCTGACTGGTCATTTCCGTTTCTTTGAAGTGTGTCTGTTTAATTCATTTGCCCATTTATTTTTATTTTATTTTATTGGTATTGGGGAACTGGATTATTATTATTATTGTGTGTGTGTGTGTGAAAATTTTTTGAGTTTTTTGTATATTCTAGATATTAATCTTATGTCAGAAGAGTAGTAAAGATTTTTCTCCCATTTTGTAGGTCCTCTTCTTTACATTCCTAATTATTCCTTTGCTGTGCAGAAGTTTTTTAATTTGCTGCCATCCTATTTATTAACTCTTGGCATTATTTCCTGAGCTTTAGGGATCTTCTATTAAGAAAATTGTTGCCTGTGCCTGCATGCTGGAGTCTTGATGCTATATTTTCTTCTAGGAGTTAAATAGTTTCTGTTCTAATTCCTAGGTCTTTGATCTGTTTTGAGTTGATTTTTATGCAGGGTGAGAGAGAAGGGTCTAGTTTCATTCTTCTACATATGGATAACAAGTTTTCCCAGCACCATTTGTTAAAAAGACTGAAAGCCAAGTTTTTATAAGGAGATGTTAATTTGGCCTACTGTTTCCTGAACCTGAAAGAAACAAAGAATTGGTCAGCATTGTAGTGTTAAGAGTTAAATAATATTTCTAATTTGCTTTAAGAAAATAAACACATAAACATTTTAGATTATCATTGTTTGTGATTTGCCTTCCAGAGGATCTTTGGGAAAGTTTAGAAAATGCTAGTGGCAAACCCATAGCAGCTGTGATGAATACCTGGACCAAACAAATGGGATTCCCTCTCATTTATGTGGAAGCAGAACAGGTAAACTTATAAAAAGTCCTATTTGTCTGATATTACACTGCATGAAATTCAGTTTAGTGTTACCAAATTTGCTTTTCTGAACTTTTTAAATTGTAGTGAAATTTATACCAACCTTGTACTCTTTTCTCAGTGACTTTGCCCCTGCCCAACATCATTAAATTATACATAGTTAGGGAACAAAATTGTCTACTTGTACTATCCTCAGGAAGACTGTGAAAATTTGTTGGTTTACTTCTAAAAACACTACTTGATGTTTATTCTTGTTTTGGTGCTGGAGATTGAATCCAGGGTTTTAGGCATGCAAGGCAAGTGCTCTACCACTGGGCTAAATAAACCCCAATCCCCACATGAGTTTCATTCTAGAAATACAAGGTTGATTTAATATTTAAAAAGTCTTACTACAAGAGCTGGGCATAGTGGCACTGACCTATAATTGCAGTTACGTGGGAGGCTGAGGCAGAAGAATCAAAAGATTCAGGGCAATCTGGGCAATTCATTGAGACCCCCACCTTAAAAAAAGAAAATCTCACTATATTACTAGAACCAAATAGAAGAACCATGTAATCACTTGATTAAATGTAGAAAAAAAAATTGGTAAAATTCAATATGCCTTTATAATTTCCTTTTATAATATTGTTTTTAATGTTGATTGATTGAACCTGAATTAAAGAGGAGTACTTCAGAATGAGTTATTCTCCAGCAGGACTGAAAATTACACATGAACCCTTAATGCCTACCAGAAAGTTTGTCTTAATTCAGTTTTACTTATGAAATTATTCTCTTAAATGTGTTTGTCAAGGTTTTGTGAGCTGTGTTGGGAATTAGTTGCTATCCATTTTTAAGGAAAAAGATTGATAGCACTTTCTTCTCTTTATTTTTTGGTACAGAGGAATGAACTCAAGGGTACTTAACCACTGAGCCACATCCCCAGCCCTATTTGTTTTTTTATTTTGAAATAGGGTCTTGCTAATTTGCTTAGGACCTCACTAAGTTGCTGAGGCTAGCTTCAAAAGTTGCAGTCCTGCCTCAGCCTCCTGAGTTGCCGAGATTACAGGTGGGCACCACTATGCCGAGTTTATAACTTTTTTTCTTGTCTTGAACTGTTCATAAAGTCAAGTATAATTTTACAAAGTATTTACAATTTTATAATTTTTAAATTTATAATTTTACAAGTATTCTACATGACATTTAAACCAGCCCTTACACTCTCAAAATGCAGCCACATTTACAAAGAACATTTTAATGTGGATGCTTGCAAGTTAACCTTCTAGAGCCATATCTTAACTTAAAATATGAGTGGATTTATAATAAAGTAGACATACTGGAAGACCTCTCAGTTAAATGATTGCAAGGATTTGAAATGTCAACTTAGGGAATGTAATTTATATATTTGGTGGACTAGATTACCTCTAAGTTTAGTGACCTATATTGTGTTTCTTTTAATCTTCTTTTGTCTACTTAGGAGAAAAGTCTATTATGAGATGACTCATGATATATGATTATACTCGACATTCCATATAGATTTGACAAGTAGTTATCTCTCTACCTGACTTGTTTAATATTAGCAAGCCAGCCATGGTGGTATATACCTGTAACTCCAGGGGCTCTGGAGTCTGAGGCAGGAGGTTTGCAAGTTCGAGGTTAGCCTCCTTAATTTAGCAAGGCTCTCATCAGTTTATCAAGACTCTGTCTCAAAATAAGACATACCTGTAATCCCAATGACTCAAAAAAGAAGAAAGATATTAGCATACAAAGATGATTGTTCTTTTCATCTCTAAATATTTCATTCCTCAAAACTATTAAACTGTTTAATGATAACATATAGTGTGAACTCTTAGTTTTAATTTTTTTCTTCAAAGCGGGGAATCTGGGGTTGTGGCTCAGTGGTAGAGCACTTGCCTAGCATGTTCATCAAAATCTAAAAATATATTTTAAAAAATTTTTTTTCGAGGGGGGACTGTGGGGTGAACCCAAAGCCTTATATATGCTAGATAGGTGTTCTACCACTGAGCTACTTCCCTGAGCCCCCTTGTAATTTTAATTTTGATGCAGAGTCTCACCAAGTTGTCTAGATTGGCCTTAAATTTGTGATCTTGTCTCATCTCAGTATCTGGGACTATAAGCATGAGTCACCATGCCTGCCTCCAGTGCACACTTTTAAGAGCATAGTTGTTATCAAATAGAAAACAGGAATACCACTGCTTCTTAGTGTTACTGAAACTGAGCTTACTTTCCCCATCTAGTTACTTAAAGGTGTTGCTCTATTTCTTTTGTTGTTTTTTTGTCTATGTACAGAGCTAAACTCACCCATTTTATATTATAATAAAAAGGCTCTCTGTGGGGTTGGGGTTGTAGCTCAGCAGTGGAGTGCTAGCCTAGCATGTGTTAGGCACTGAACCACTGAGCCACATCCCTAAGCCATTTTATTTTTAAATTTTTTTACTTAGAGACAAACTGAGTTTGATCCTCAGCACCACATATAAATAAATAAATAAAAGGCTATCTGTGACTTAATTCTTTTGAAAGTAGAAGAACTCTCTAACATATAGTTTTTTTTCTTTTTTTAAATATTTTTGTTTAGTTGTTGATAGATCTTTATTTTTTTATTTAATATACGTGGTGCTGAGAATCAAACTCAGTGCCTCACAGATACCAGGCAAATGCGATACCACTGAGCCACAGCCCCAGCCCTCTTTTCTTCTTTTAAATGCAGTACTAGGAATTGAACCCAGGGGCACTCAACCAGTGAGCTACATCCTCATCCCTTTTTATTTTTTATTTTGAGACAGAGTCTCACTAAGTTGCCCAGGCCGGCCTTGAATTTGTGAATTTGTGATCCCTCTGCCTCTATCTCTAGAATTGCTGGGATTAAAGGCCAGCTGTTGAAGTATTTTTTTAAACAGATGAACTTGCTATTGTTGGTTCTGGCTTTTTAGTTATTTTCAGTGCCTGCCCCCCAATCTACACACACACACTTTTTGTTTTATTGCAGAATTCATCCTTTGAAACAACATGTATGCCTATTTCATGTTTAACAAGCATTTTAAATTTTGAATAGTGAGTCCACATGCCAATGTAATGTTGCTGCTTCTTAGAAGTTTAAGACTAAAGTTTAAGACTTTCTTTATAAAGATTAATATAACTTGTTTATTGTGTTGTATACCTTGAAAACTAATACATTGCTTTTAGGAACATCTCAACTGGGTATACATCCCTTTTGAGGGGTCATATTACATGGACATTTGCCATTTATTTATTTATTTTGTTAATTTTTTAAAAAAAATAGCTATCAATGGACATTTATTTATTTATTTATTTATTTATTTATTTATGCGGTGCTGAGGATCGAACCCAGTGCCTCACACATTCCAGGCAAGTGCGCTACCGCTGAGCCATAGCTTCAGCCTTAATATCTATTTATCTATTTGTTTATTTATTTAAATATGTATTTTTTTTAATGTTTTTTTTTTTTTAGGTGTAGATGGACACAACACAATGCCTTTATTTTTATGTGGTACCAAGGATCAAACCCAGGTCCCACCCATGCTAGGCAAGTGCTCTACTACTGAGCCACAATTTAGCCCCCTAATATTTATTTTTTTGCAGTACTAAAGATTGAATCCAGGGGCATTCTACCACTGAGTGCCCCCACAAACCCATTATTAATTGATTGATTGATTGATTTATGGTGCCAGGAATTGAACCCAGGGGCACTTAACCACTGAGCCACATCCCTCATCCTTTTTTTTTTTTTTTTTTTAATTTTTATTTTAAAACAGTGTTTTACTAAGTTTCCAAGAGAGACCTCAAATTTGCAGTCTTCCTGCCTCGGCCTCTTGAATTGATGTGATTCGAAGCATGCACCACCACAACTAGCTATTTATTTATGTATTTTTTTCGAAGTGCTGGGGATGGAACTCAGGGCCCATGTATACTGGGCAAGCACTCTACCACTGAGCTACATCCTGCCCCAGCCTTTTTTTAGAATACAGATTCTATAGTACATCATCTTCATCATCGCTGCATTTTGTGTATTTATCAGTCATTTGGTTCTGTTGGTTCCGTCATCTACTTTATCACAGGAATATTCCTCCCACTGCTCCAAAAGTGTTGATGCTATTATAGTCTTTACTTTGTTTCTTTAGGTAGAAGATGACAGATTACTGAAGTTGTCCCAAAAGAAGTTCTGTGCCAGTGGACCTTATGTTGGTAAGCAAATGGCTATAAATGGGAGGTAATTGATGATTTGGGGTATCAGTTGTGGGTTCCAACTAATAGGAAATATTATCCTTTTTTTTTTTTTTTTTTTTTTACCCCCCAGACCACAGATTGAATTCAAGGGTGCTTAACCACTGAACAACATCTCCGGCCCTTTTTATTTTTTATTTATAGACAGGGTCTTGCTAAGTTGCTTAAGTTGCTAACAGCTAGCTTTGAACTCAAAATCCTCCTGCCTCAGCCTCCTGAGCCACTGGGATTATAAGCATGTGCCATCACACCTGGCATTATTATCCATTATTTATAGTTATAATGGAACTAATAAAAACAAGGAGATGGTAAAAGGATAAAAGTGAGACTTAAGAAATCAAAATATAAGATTCAACACGCTATTTGTAGTATTTAATTACTTTCTTAAAAAAATCTCATGTGTCCATGTATTATTGGAGTCTATAATGAAGAATTAGAACATCTAAGAAGTGATATCTAGTCTTAATCCATAAAAGAGGATTTCTGATGTACTTAAGTGGATGGCTTAAATATAGGTGGTATTGGGCTGGGGATGTGGCTCAAGCGGTAGCGCGCTCGCCTGGCATTCGTGCGGCCCGGGTTCGATCCTCAGCACCACATACCAACAAAGATGTTGTGTCTGCCGAGAACTAAAAAATAAATAAATATTAAAAATTCTCTCTCTCTCTCTCTCTCTCACTCTCTTAAAAAAAAATATATAGGTGGTATTATTTTCATTTTGCACATGAGAGAGCTGAGGTACAACTAGGTTAAATTGGTTGAGGTCACTTATCGAATAAGGTACAAGTGGAGATTAGCTGGGCACAATGGCATGTGCCTGTAATCCCAGCAATTTGGGAGGCTGAAGCAGGAAGACTGCAAATGCCCCTCCCATACACACATAAAAGGGCAAGGGAGGAAATTGAAACAAAATAATTGAACCCCATGAGTTCTGCTTTTTTTCCCTCCACATGTGGATTGAACCCAGGGCTTTGCCATTTAGGCAAACACTCTACCAATTAACTACCTCCCCAACCCTGAGTTTATGTTTTTATTTTTTAAATATTTTTTTATTTTGTCACAGGAATGGACACAATATCTTTATTTATTTATCTGTCTATTTATTTATTTTTTTATGTGGTTCTGAGGCTGGAAGCGCTCTACCACTGATCTACAGCCCCAGCCCATGAATTCATGTTTTTAACTCACACTTTTTCAAACACATTAGACTCCCTACCTATAAAATTTTATCCAGGAAATTAAAGTTTGATTGAAAAAAAACCAAAAGTAAAGTGTTTCTCTGAATGGTAGTTCTCAACAGAGAGAAGTATATGTTATCATCACCAATGCCTTGTCATGTTCTACCCTCAAGATCTGATGCATCCTCCTAGGATTAAGAAGTATGGCCTCTGCCCTTAACTCTTCTTAAAACGTTAGAATTACTCTTATAATAAATAGGTCTGACAAGTCGGGAGTGATGGTGCATACCTGTAATCCCAGCAATTCAGGAGGCAGAAATACAAGGATCGCAAGTTTGAGGCCAGCCTCAACAACTTAGCATTGATCTAAGCAACTTAGTGAGACCCAGTCTCAAAATTGTAAAATTTTTTAAAAAAGGATGGGGATATAGCTGAGTGGTAAAGTGCTCCTAGGTTAAATTCACAGTATTATAAAAGATTTTTTTTAATGAAATAAATGCCTTACAAGTCAAACAATATATCCAAATAAATCCTTAAGGGTCATAGTTGCTGTTTTCTACCTCATACCTATAATCTGCTTTGAAATACTGATAGGTTTTACAGGCTTTTATAATGTTCAGTGACAAATATAAACAACATTAAAACCTGAATAGTGTGTGAAGGGGAGGGATTTAATTTGTTGTTTAGCCTGATAATTAGGCTATATAACTTACATATGTTAAGTATGCAACTATTTAAATAACTGTTAATGTACTTGGTAAGGACTCTTGTTTGGCATCTTAATGCAAGTCTGTTTTGCTGCCTGATATCTAAAATAGTATTTCTGCCTTACAAATGCTTTGACTTTTAGATATGACTCCTCATTAATAGAATGCAACAGCTCCCAGGATGTGTTGTATCATAGCAATAAATATCAGTGTTTCATCAGTGTGTATACCCATTAAAGACTGCACCTTAAAATTGTTTTTTAAATGCAATGCAATGGGAACACTTTCACCTACTCAAAATTTATTTTCACAGTAAAATCATTGCTATGTCTATTGCTTTGTGAAGGGAAAACAATGATTAAGGTTAAATCGTTGTATTTGTGATTCTATGAGTTAACTGCTCTCCTTTTTTTTTTTTTTAGGCTGTTATTATTTCACTAGTTATATCTTCCTTTCCACTAATATTTGGGTTAGCTGGGAGAGTTTCTGTAGCACTAAGAATGAGCTATTGGCTTACCACCTAAATTTGGGCCCCTGGCTAGAACAACACCAGTCCTCTCTACATTTTACCATCTATTTCTTCCAGGATAAAGTTAATTTTCAGGTTTTCTGTTTGTTCTTCTCTTGATTAGGAGAAGACTGTCCCCAGTGGATGGTTCCTATCACAATCTCTACTAGTGAAGATCCCAATCAGGCCAAACTTAAAATTCTAATGGATAAGCCAGAGATGAATGTGGTTTTGAAAAATGTCAAATCAGACCAGTGGGTTAAGGTGAGTCCAGAAATGGCAGAGCCATTTTTACCTTATCTGAACTGATTTCTTTAATGCATTTTATAACTCTCTCTAAATTTTACTGCTCCAGTTTAGACTGAGACTTTTTTGGGGGAGGAAGGCGTAGTGCAGGGATTGAACTCAGGTTTCATGTATACTAATGCATACTAGGCAAGTGCTCTACCACTGAGCTACATTTCAGCCCCATAGACTAGGACTTTCAATTCTAAAACTTTGTGAAATTTAGGGCTGTTTTTCAAATAGTATAATCCAGATATGTGCTCTTAATTAGATAAGGGTGTGGTAGATAAGCAAATAAAACAGAATAAGACTGAAGTGGAAAAGAAAAATAATAGACTCTGTATAAAGTCATGTTAGCCAAAACATTTGTGGACTTACAACTTTAAACACCTATAATCTCATCCACTCAGTGAACTGAGACAGGACGATTCCACGTTCAAGGCTAACCTGGGCAACTTAAACCATGTCTCACAATAGGGCTGAGGATGTGGCTCAGTGGTCAAGTGTCCCTGAGTTCAATCCCCTGGTACCAAAAAATTAAGAAATAAAAAAGGGCTGGGATTATGGCTCAGTGGCAGGGATAAAGGTATTAAAAAAGGGCAGGGGATGGGAATGTAGTTTGGTGATAGAGCATCTCTGGGTTTAATTCCCAGTACCACCACACAGGAAAAAAAAAAAAAGAAGATAAAGGAAATCAATAAAATAGAGGCTGAGGGGCATACCTCAGTGGTAGAGCACTTATCTGGTATACGCAAGGTCCTGGGTTCAATCCCCAGCATTACAAAATGAAAGAGGGAGAGGAAAAAAGGGGGGGGAAATCAATAAAATAAAAGTTACATTAGAATTATAGGATGATTTTTTAAAATATTTATAAGAAATAAAATATTTAGGGCTGGGGTTGTGGCTCAAGTGGTAGAGTGCTCACCTAGCACATGTGAGGTCTGGGTTCGATCCTCAGCACCACATAAAAATAAAGATATTGTGTCTGCCTAAAACTAAAATATAAATATTAAAAGAAGTAAAATACTTATGTCTTCTTATTTTACCATTATACTATACTGTATATAAGTATTTTCAAAAATATTTTTGGTTGTAGCTCAGTAGTAGGGTACTTGCCTAACAAATGCAATCAATCCCAGTCACAAAAAAAAAAAAAAGGAAAGAAAAATGGTTTAAGTTGTTTGTAAATAGCCTATAGAGAAATCAGTGGTTACCTTACTCCAAAAATAATATGAAATTACCTTTATTGCATCTCTCACCTAAATAATATGATAGATTTTTTTGATTAAAGGTTCTTATTCCACCTGGAGTGTCTGAGACATAATTAGAAAAATATGGTTCTTCCTGGAGGTTAAAATTTAAAATATGAAATTGTTGAGGCTTTTTACTCAATGTTTGTAAAAGCTTAATCTTTCTCAGAGAGTCTTCTATCAAGTGCTTTTATATATAGTAAATATTTTCTATAAATCTATAACGATCCATTGAGATTAGAAATAGAAATTTAGCCAACATTATTCTCTCTCTTTCTCCCATGTTCTTCCTACTATCCCTCACTTTGGCCCCTATTGTTACAAGTTTCTGGTTTTTTTTGCCTTTGCATTTATTTTGGACAACTGATTGCTAACTTTGTGGGCTCTGTGTTTTAATCCCTACTCGTTAGCATGTGTGATCTTTGTTATTTTTAACACAAATATATCTAAAAGCATAATTCATTTTACACATACAAAAGGTTGATTTGTTAAATAAATGGAAGTTCAAAAAAGACATAAAATAAAATAAATAGAAGCATTTAATAGTGCCTATTGGATATCTTTTCAGTTAAATCTGGGAACTGTTGGATTTTATCGAACCCAATATAGCTCTGCCATGCTGGAAAGTTTATTACCAGGCATTCGGGACCTTTCTCTGCCTCCTGTGGATCGACTTGGATTACAGAATGACCTCTTCTCCTTGGTAAGTGTCTCTCATTTAAGTAATATGATAGATTTTGTTGATTAAAGGATCTTGTTTTTCCTGGAGTGTCTAAAGCATAATTAGAAGAATATGGTTCTTCTGAATGTGAACACCTTTGGGAAAGGAGCAAATGACTGTTAGTAATTAAATGACAAGATTGGATCTATAAAATTTACCAGAAGCAAATACCATTTCACTACTCCTAAGCCAGTTTTTTTTTTAATTATCTTTAGTCAAACCATTCTTTATAAGACAAAAAGTTCTTTCTTTTAAATAGAAATAGATATAAGCCTTTAAGAAATTTCCCTACTTTTTTTTTTTTTTTTTTTAATATTTCAATGATTTGGGTGGAGGGCAGAGGTACTGTGAATTAAAATCAGGGGCACTTAACCATTGATCCACATCTCCAGTCCTTTTATTTATTTTTTTATTTTGAGACTGAAGTCTTGCTAAGTTGCTTAGGGTCTCACTGAACTGCTATAAGGCTAGTTTTGAATTTATGATCTTCCTGCCTCAGCCTTCCCAGTCACTGGGATTACAGGCGTGCGTGCCTGCATTCACGCACCACTACATCTGGCAGTAATTTAGGATGATTTTATGTTTTTTCTAAAGTAGTTTGCAGGAAAAGCTAGAACTTTTGTAGTTTTGTTATTATTCAAATTATAGTGTGTATTAACTTAGAAATATATTTATATTTGGTTTTATTCCAGAAAGGACTTAAAGCAGTAGCTAGTAGTATTATTTTTGTGACTCCAACATAGGTTTTATAATTTCTGGATGTCTTTGACTATGATAAAATTGTTACGTTCCTCCTAGTGTTCCTTTCAATTGAACTTGAAATTTTCCCTGCCCTCTGCAATCACTGGTTTTAGATTCCTCCTTTGTATAAACATAGATTAGCATTGATGCTGAAAACTTTACATCTTCTGATCTCTTTGCCAAGAGAGACCTGTCCCAGGAGAGTGGGTCATTTGTGCAGTTGGCTGCTGTAACAGAAGTTCTTTTTCCCAACTCCATTAGTTAGTGCTGAAAGAACTCTCAATTTGTAGTGCCTTCCAGTTTGTGCTCTTTTGGAAACGAGTAAAGGAGAGGCTTAAGTTGACACAGTTTTTAAGGTCCAGCTTTGAAAGAGCCTCTGTCAAGAATTAAAGCCCCAACTATTTTTGTAGTTTTTTTGAAGATATGAAAAATTTCAAAACAAAATCAGGGGCCCAGAAACCAAGTAGAAATATGAAGTTAACTGGTTTATTGTTGTTGTTCCTCAAGTAGGGGAGTTTAGTATAATTTTTAAAGTAGTTCTTTTATAAATAGTGAAGAAGTAAGGGATATTTTCATAACAGGAATTTTATTTCAATGGTGTTCTTCTGAACTTATTTAGTCTCATTTCCTCAAACCAAAAAAAGTATAAGCAGTAGATTATGCTGAAAATACATGCTTATTTTTTGTTTTGCTTTTTGAAGACTAGGTTAATTTATGTTTTTTCCTATCCCAGGCTCGAGCTGGAATCATTAGCACTGTAGAGGTTCTAAAAGTCATGGAGGCTTTTGTGAATGAGCCCAATTATACTGTATGGAGCGACCTGAGCTGTAACCTGGGGATTCTCTCAACTCTCTTGTCCCACACAGACTTCTATGAGGAAATCCAGGAGTTTGTGAAAGATGTCTTTTCACCTATAGGGGAGAGACTGGGCTGGGACCCCAAACCTGGAGAAGGTAATGGATGTACTTAATGGGGAAAAAAAATCAGTCAGAAACTGGTACTTTTTTATTCACCTGTAGTTAACAACTTAATTAAAATTATCTTTATATTTGTAAGATGTTACTATATATTCAACTGCCAGAAATTAAAACTCAAGTCATCCAAGTCTGCTGGTGAAGTTAACGTGTCATCACCATCGGTGCAGTAGTACTTACATATATATTTATTGCTACATGTAATTTATACAGTATTGAAAATAAAGTGTTCCAAACGCACATTTATAGTCAAGAAAAGTTAATGGGAATTTTGAGTTATTTTTCTTATTTATATTACCATACTACTAGGCACCTTATATACAACTTGTAACTCAAGATTACAGCTAAGAGACACAGGGGCCAGCTTTCTTAATTAAGGAAGTTAATTGCTTTTTTACACATGTTCTCCTCCATCATTATTTCTGTAATCACATATTTACTCTTTTTGCTATCATTTAAATGTTAAGAATGGTGATTTGAAGACTCCAAATACAATTATTTTTTACCATCTTCTAATAGTTAAAGGTGGTACTTTCTCCTAATTTTAATTTGAGAGTCTTTTGAAATAAGGACAGTAGTAACAGTACTTAAGCACTCTTTGTCTTTCATTGGTTCAACAAATATTTATGCAACTTATATGCCAAGTATTATTCTAGAAGCTGCTGATACAGCAGAAAGCAAAACATTGCCCTGTATGGTTTATATTCTAGTGGGAGACACAGCAAACAATTAAATATATACTGTTCTGGGTTGATAGCAAGTATCATGAAGAAAAACAAAGCCAGGTAAGGCAAATAAGGAGTACTAGACCACTATTTTATAGAGAGCAGTTGGGGAAATCACTAATAAGGTAATCTTTAAATCTAAGTAGAGATACCAAAGAGAGAAGTATAAAGATATCTAGGGGGGAAATGGTCCAGACAGAGGGACTGACAAATGCCTAAGGTGGGAACATGGAATAACAAGAAGGCTAGTAAGGGGCTGGGAATGTGGCTCAAGCGGTAGCGCGCTCACCTGGCATGCGTGCGGCCAGGGTTCGATCCTCAGCACCACATACAAACAAAGATGTTGTGTCCGCCGAGAACTAAAAAATAAATATTAAAAATTCTCTCTCTTTCTCTCTCTCTCTCTCCTCTCTCACTCTCTTTTTTTAAAAAAAAAAGAAGGCTAGTAAGGTCAGAACAGAGTAAATGAGAGAGGGAGGAACATGGGAAGTGTACTAGATCTTACAGGACTTGTAGACCCATGGTAAGAAGTTTTTGACTTTCATATTTTGTGACTTGAGGTGATAATTTAGAGTTTTGGGTAGAGGAACATGATTTGATGTACTTGGGTATGCGAAGAACAGGCTGAAGGCAGATATAGCTTGGTGGTGGAACACTCGCCTAGCATGCTCTGAACTCAATTTCCAGCACTGCAGGAAAAAACAAAACAAAAAAAAGAAAAATAGGCTATCTGATGAATCCATTTGAGGTGCTGGCTACAACTTATAAGTAGTTAGTAAGTTCTGTGTGAAGTTTGAAGGTAGAACAAACTATTTTATTTTAAACAACTTTTTAAAAGAATTTTGCTAAAAAGAATGTGTGGTTGAGAGAGGAGTCATCAAATTAAAACTGCCATAGAAGCACCTTTGGGTACAAAAAGGAATCAATCAGGAGTTTGGTTTGAGGCATATTAAATTTGAGGTCATGTTAGACATCTGAACATAGAATTCCTCAAAATCCAGGTTGGATAAATACATTTGGGAGTCATTAGCAAGTAGATAATATTTGCAGCTATGAAACTATGAGTTTAGATGGAAAAAAGAGAACTGAGGACTGGATCCTAAGGAAGTCCAGATTGAGAGATTAGGTAGAAAAGGAAGAATCTATAAAGGAGACTGGCCAATGAGGCAGGAGGAGAGCCAGGAGGGAAAGGAGTATCCCAAGAAATAAACAGCATATTAAAACAGAAGGAAAGTAATCAGCTGTATAAAAGCTCTCTAAGTCAAGAAAAGGATGCAGAATTAGTGATTGCATTTAACAGACTTTATGAGATGATAGGAAACAATAGTGCTTTCTCTGCAATGGGAGGAGATGAAATGGAGCCACACATCTAGAAAACTTTTTAAAAGAATTTTGCTAAAAAGAGAATCAGAGAAAAGAGTGTAGTCTTGAGAAATGTGGGCTCCGGGAAGGACTTTTTTTAGTTGTAGTTAGACACAATAGCTTTATTATGTGGTGCTGAGGATCAAACCTAGGGCCTTGCACGTGCTAGGTGCGCGCTCTACTACTGAGCCACAACCCTAGCCCCGGACTTCTCTTTTTTTAAAGTTGGGATATTTCATGTCTTTTTACCAATGAAAGTAATGTGTAGTATTGAAAATTCACGTTGGAAGAGAGTGGCAGCTGAATAATGGAGAGGAATTGGATCCCAGTGCACAGTAGAGAAGTTGGCTTTAGACAGGAGCACAGATTAATAATAACAAGATGTAAGTAAATTAATAGGCATTGTACTTTCCTTTTATCATGATAATGTGTGAAACCTTTTGAGCTTAAAAATTATACAGAAGGCAGGGCTAGGGTTATGGCTCAGTGGTAGAGCACTTGCCTAGCATGTGTGAGTCCCTGAGTTCCATTGGCCCTGAGTTCCATCCTCAGCACAATGTAAAAATAAATAAAGGTATTGTGTCCAACTACAACTAAAAAATAAATATTAAAAAAAAATAATACAGAGGGGCTGGAATTGTGGCTCTGTGGTAAAGCATTTGCCTAGCATGTGTGAGTCACTGAGTGTGATCCTTAGCACTGCATAAAAATAAATAAATAAATAAATAAATAAATAAAGGTATTGTGACCATCTACAATGAAAAAATATGTAAAAATGATATAGGAGGGGCTGGGTTTGTGGCTCAGTGGTAGAGTGCCTGCCTCACATGTGTGGGGCCTGGGTTCAATCCTCAGTACCACTTAAAAATAAATAAGCAAAATAGAGTTATTGTGTCCAACTACAACTAAATTTTATATATATATATAAATTAATGAATGAATGAATGATAGATACAGGGAAGCCACATCAATGTTTCTAGCAGCACACTTCATAAATAGCTAAGCTATGGAACCAATGTAGATGCCCATCAACAGATGAATGGATAAAGATAATGTGGTTTATATATACAATGGAATATTACTCAGCCATAAAGAAGAATATTTTTATGACATTCATCAGTATGATGGATCTGGAGACTATATGCTAAGTGAAATAATCCAATCCCAGAAGATTAAAGGATAAGTGTTATGGATGCTATTGGTAAGGGGAAGAATAGAAGTTCAATGGATTATACAAAGGGGAAAGAAGGGAAGGGAGGGGAGATAGGAATAGGAAATGCAATAGAATGAATCTGATATAACTTTCCTATGTGTACACATGAATACACCACAGTGAATCTCAACATTGTACATACTCCACCAGACTGGGATCCTGATTAGAATAAGGTATATGTCATGTATAAATATGTCAAAATTGGGTTAGGGATGTGGCTCAAGCAGTAGCACGCTCTCCTGGCATGCACGGGGCACTGAGTTCTATCCTCAGCACCACATAAAAATAAAAAATAAAGGTGTCCACCGAAAACTAAAAAATAAATATTAAAAAATTCTCTCTCTCTCTTTAAAAAAATTTGTCAAAATTAATTCTACTGCCATATATAACTAAAACCAAAAAATTTTTAAAATGATATAGTTTTCTATCAGATGAAAGAATCAAAAAGCAAAATAATAAAACATCATCTTCCACCACATAGCAAGTCAGTACCAGAGCCAGAGTTATAAATTGTTTTTTGTTTTGTTTTGGATCTCTTGGTAAGTTTTCTTAAACTTACTTTTTATTGAATTATGATTTAAATATAGCAAAAATGTGTAACGTCAGTGTTCTGTCTAGCTCGATGATACCTTCTGCCCCCATTTCTTTGTCAGTATAGGGCTTCAGCATATGCTAGGCAAGTGTTCTACCACTGAGCTATATCCCTAGTCCCCCAGTTTGATGACTTTTGACAAATGCATACATTTCTATTCTTTAAAAGTAGCCTCAGGCCCCTTCTAAACCAGTCCCTGCTACTTGATCACCCTATCCAGACAAACACTATTTTAATTACTTTCACCGTAGATTAATGTTGTCTATCATACAAGTAGAATCTCATACACATATACATATTTCTCCCCCCCCTCCAAGTACGGGGGATGGAACCCAATAGTGCTCTACCACTGAGCTACATCCCCAGCCTATTTATTTATTTATAGATAGGGTCTTGCCAAATTGTCAGAATTGGCCTGGAGCTTTCCATCTTCCTTCCTCAGCCTCCTAAATGGCTGAGATTACAGAAGTATACCAATATATCCTGTGTGAAATTGTGTTATATTTTGCTTTTCTTATTCGGCATGTTTTTGAGACACATACAGGTTGTTCATTCCTTTTACTGCTGGGTAGTAAGAATATACTGCATTTTCCATTGTACATCTATCAGATTTGTGTGCTAATTTTGACTTTTTTGTTGGTCATGGTGACATATACATGTTTCCAGACCACTTAGCGACACCCTACCTCAAAATAAAAAGGACTAGGGATGTAGCTCAGTTGTAGAGTATTTTCCTAGTAAGTGCAGAGCCTTAGGTTTAATCCTCAGTATCTCAAAAGAAAAAAAAATAGTTCAGTGCTTTTTAGTATGCTCATAATAAGCTTATACAATCATCACCATTTCTAATTTCAGAACAATTTCTTCACCCCAAATGAAGCCCCATGCCCAGTGGCAGTTAATCCCTATTCCCTGAGAGCCACTAATCCTTCTCTCTCATAAAGTTGCCTATTTTTGACATTTCATATAAGTAGAATCATATAGTATATGGCCTTGTGTACCTGGCTTCTTTCATTTAGCATTTGCCCAGGTGGTAGCTTAATGTCAGTATCTCATTCCTTTTTTTTTGGCAATGGGGTGGGGTGTTTACTGGGAATTGAACTCAGGGGCACCTGACCTCTAAGCCACATACCCAGCCCTAATTTTTTTTTTTTTTTTTTTTTTGGTGGTGCTGGGGATTGAACCCCAGCAATTACTCTACTAACTAAGCTATATCCCCAGCCCTTTATTCTTTTTTTTTTTTTTAGAGGGAGAGAGTGGGAGAGAAAGAGAGAATTTTAATATTTATTTTTTAGTATTTGGCGCACACAACATCTTAGTTTGTATGTGGTGCTGAGGATCGAACCCTGGCCGCATGCATGCTAGGCGAGCGCGCTACCGCTTGAGCCACATCCCCAGCCCCCTTTATTCCTTTTTATGGTAGAATAATATCTCATTGTGGGGATGTAGCACATTTTATCAGTTGGTAAACATTTGGATTGGTTTCACTTTTTGGCTATTATGAATTCTGTGAATATTTATGTATATGTTTTTATATAGACATAAACTTTCATTTCTCTTGGGTAAATACCTAAGAGTAGAATTGCAAGGTCACATGATAACTCTATGTTGAACCTACAGAGGAACTGCCAAACTGTCTTTCTAAATGGCCACACCATTGTACATTTCCACCAGCAGTGTTTTAGGGCTCTAATTTTTCCACATCCTTGTCAACACTTTTGTTTATATTCTGTCTTTTCGATTGTAGCCATCATAGTGTGAAGTAGTATCTCATTGTGGTTTGTATTTGCATTTCCCTAATGATAATGGTAATACTCTTTTTATGTCCTTAATGACTGTTTATGTATCTTTGGAAGAATTCATCAACTAGCCTTCATTTAAAAATATAATTTTAGGGCTGGGTTTGTGGCTCAGTGGTAGAGCACTTGCCTAGCATGTGTGACGCACTGGGTTCGATTCTCAGGACCACATAAAAATAAATAAATGAATAAAGGTCCATCAATAACAAAAATATTTTTTAAATATGATTTCAGTTTGTCATACACAGGGTATACTAGTTCCACATACTATCTTTTTCTGAATCTTGTGTCAGAGCTTTGTGATGTAATAAGCCTATTCTTTCCACACACAGTCCTTAGCAGTATAATTAACTAGACTGAGTAACATTTAGTAAATCCAGATAATTGGCATTTGTGAATAGAGATGGTCAGCAAGTTTGCTTGTCTAGTCTGTTTAGCATTTTCCCTCTTACGATTTATTAAATTTAAATCAAGTGTTGTCTCTTGTATTAGGGGAATTGTGTTTATTTAAGACCACAGACTTAGAGTAATATAATTATAAAGTATTCAGGTGCTAAATTAATAAAAACAGTCCTTTTAAATAGTCCTATGTCTTTTTTACTTTTCAATCAGGTCATCTAGATGCACTCCTGAGGGGCTTGGTTCTGGGCAAACTAGGAAAAGCAGGACACAAGGCAACGTTAGATGAAGCCCGTCGCCGGTTTAAGGATCATGTGGAAGGAAAACAGATTCTCTCTGCTGACCTGAGGAGTCCTGTAAGTTTCCACAATAAATTTCTTTGATTTCTAGTTACCTATATTACTCTATGAAACATGAAACTTCTTTAATACTAACCAAAACTGACCTAAGGACTGACCCACAAGCCATGTCTAACATATCCCATTTGGGTGGTTTGTAGCCATTTAAGTTTCTCTGCCACATGGTGCTTCTGAAAGGTGATTCCCCTGTGCACATTCCCCAGAGAGAGTTGGTGTGCTATGCTATCACGACATGCCATTTGTCTCTGTGGTTGTTCATGGGGTTTTTATATCCTTACCCTGATTTGTATGTACCTCCACACTTCTTGCAACGTTTTTACTTGCTTTCTGTATTTTTGTAATGTTAAAATACCTTGAAACAGGTAGATGTACTCAGATAACTTCCTTTGTTGTCTTGTAGGTCTATCTGACCGTTTTGAAGCATGGTGATGGTACTACCTTAGACATTATGCTAAAGGTGGGTGATTTGGAAAAGGCTCCTGAACTTGGATGGACACAGAGAACAGCTTTAAATGGTTAAAAGAACAAAATGTCCTGGCAAAAATATATGTTTATTGCAGACATGCAAATATTAAGAAACTGGGCGGGGGGGGGGGCTGGGATTGTGGCTCAGTGGTAAAGCACTTGCCTAACATGTGTGAGGCACTGGGTTCAATTCTCAGCATTGCATATGAATAAATAAATAAAGGCCCCATCGACAACTAAAAAAAAAAAAAAAAGAAGAAGAAGCTATGGGAACTAGATGTGGTATTGCAGGGCTGTAGTCCCAGCTACTTGGAAGACGAAGGTAGGAAGATTGAAGGTTCATGGCCATCCTGGGGAACTTTAAATGCAAGGCCCTGGCTCAAAAAAATGGGGTTGTTGCTCAGTGGTAGAGTGCTTTCAGCCTGGCATATGTGAGGCACTGAAAGGTTCATCCACAATTAAAAAGATACTTATTTTTAAAAAAATTACCACTTTACCCATGTTGTTTATCCATGGGTTTTCTTTTTAATAATATAAAAGTTATATTTTGGATTTACTTTTCAATTAGACATCAAGGTCCCTCCTCAGTCTGAAAATTCTATGAACCTGTGGATTATAAATCATGTGAATGAAATACATATGAAATGGGATATTTTGTGGGGTTTTTAAGTCTATTCCATAAGTGTATGGAAAAAAAAAAACAGCAGTTCTGAAAGTTTTATGGCAGAAGCCATAAATTACCATCTTCATATTATGGTATATTTTTAAGTATTTATACAAGTATATGTATTTACGAGAAGTTGCATTTATTAGCATAAGGGAGTGTACAGTATCAATACAGGAAGAGCTCTAATGAAGGCAGAATCAGAATTTTTTAAAAAACATTTATTTTTTAGTTGTAGGTTGACACAATACCTTTATTTCATTTTATTAATGTGGTGCTGAGGATTGAACCCGGTGCTTCATACATGCTAGGCAAAAGATCTACCTCTGAGCCACAACCCCAGCCTCAAATCAGAATTCTTGAAGAAACCATTTAGTGGGGCTGGAGATATAACTCATTGGTAGAGTATTGCCTAGCAAGTGTGACACCTGTAGATCAACCCCCAACACTGCAAAAACAAACAGACAAGCAAACAGTTTGATGACAAGTGATTATTTTCTGTTGGTAATTTAGGAATAGCATTAAAACAAATGCTTGAATGTCTCTTAATAGTATATTTTAAATGTGGTACTAGAGTGCCACCTGGTGGATTAATATATATCAGGGTTATCTTCCGGGAAGAGATGCTTCCTGAAAACTTGAGTTCTGTCCTTGAATATTGCAGCTGAAAGGACCTTACAAATCATCAGTTTGTCCCCCTCACTTTACTGGTGAGTGAACTGAAACCCAGAGAGGCTTAGGACTTACTTTAACCTAGGCAAATGCTCTGCCCTGAGCTACATCCCCAGCCTCTGCAGTTCTAATTTTTAAAAATATGATGTTTTGTTTCTAACTATGAAAAAAAGATTTTCTGTATTCACTACAGAAGATTTAGAGACTAGGAAAGAATAAAGAAGAAAATAAAACTTACCTGTAATTATTTTTTAAAAGTGGATCACAAAATAGCATGTATAATATAATCTCATTCCAGGTTTGGCAGTGTGCATATAGTAGTAATTTTACTTTTTCTTTATGCATCTCTGTCTTATTAATATTCCACATTCAGTATATGCTGCTTTTACAGTTAAGAAATGTGAAGAGGGCCAGGCATAGTGGCAACTTATAATCCTAGTGGCTTGGGAGGCTAGGTAGAAGAATTAGAGTTCAAAGCCAGCTCCAGCAATTTAGCGAGGCTCTAAGCAACTTGGTGAGACCCTGTCTCAAAATAAAATACAAACAAAGGACTGGGGATGTGACTCAGTGGTTAAATATCCCTGGGTTCAATCCCAGGTACCAAAAAAAAAAAAAAAAAAGAAACGTGAAGAGGGCTAGTGGTATAGCTCAGTAGTAGAGTGCTTGCCTGGTATGTGCAAGGCCTTGAGTTTAATCCCCAGCACTCCAGAAAAGAAAGAAATGTGAAGGTACATGATGCCATTGATCAGAGACCATCATTAATTAGTATTAGCATTTTGGTGTGTTTTCAAGTTTTTACCCTTCACATTACATTTTTTTTATATATATAGGATTATTTGCTTTGTCTCTCTTTTTTTTTCATTTCAATATCAAGAACATGCTTATGGGGGCTGGGGCTGGGGCTTAATAGTAGAGCGCTCGTCTTGCATGTGTGAGACCCTAGGTTTGAGTCTCAGCACCGCATAAAGATAAAGATAATAAAGGTATCATGTCCATCTACAACTAAAAAAAGAAAAGAACATGCTTATGTCATGAAATATTCCTAAAATGTAACCTTCTATAGTGCATCTTTTGAGCCAGGCATAGTGGCATATGCCTGTAGTTCTAGTAACTCAGGAGTCTGAAGCAGGTGGACTACAAGTTCGAGGCCAGCCAGGGCAACTTAGCTAGACCCCATCTCAAAATGTAAAGAATTTTTTTAAAGGATCTGCTGGGCATGGTGGCGCATGCCTGTAATCCCAGCCGCTCAGGAGGTAGAGGCAGGAGGATCGCAAGTTCAAAGCCAGCCTCAGCAATTTAGTGAGGTGCTAAGCAACCCAGTGAGACTCTGTCTCTAATACAGAAATTGGGCTGGGGATGTGGCTCAGTGGTTGAGTGCCCCTGAGTTTAATCCCTGGTACCCCCCAAAAAAGGACTGGGGATGTAGTTCAGTGATAAAGTACCCCCAGTGTTCAGTTCCCAGTATACCCCCCCCCCGTTAGAAAAGCATCTTTTTAAAAATGAATAAGTAATTAGGAAAGCTGTTGGGTATTTAGATTATTTTCATTTTCACTATTATAAATTAAATTGATGATCTTGAATGGTATAAGATTACCAATGATTAGTTTTGTTCATAAAACATAGACCAGATATCAGTGCTAGAAAGTATTTGGCCAGGACAGATGTACTCTTTATATGTTGATGTTAAACTGCTTAGAACTGATGACAGGCTACTATTATTTATCTACTGAGCACTTACATTTCATGACTGACTGACTGTAATGGCAAGGGACAAATTTAGTGCCCAACCATCTTGACAAGTATTTTTTTTCTTAATATTTTTTTTAGTTGTAGATGGACATCTTTTATTAACCTATTTATTCATTGCTGAGGATTGAACCCAGTGCCTCACACATGCAAGGCAAGCGCTTAACCACTGAGCCACAAGCCCAGCACACGACAAGTATTCTTTTTAATGTTATACCTTGACAGTCCTACCCAGTGTTTTACCTTATTGAAGGGGAAGCTTATATAAGCATATGGAGAATTTCCTGGGAATAGCTAACTGTCTCTGTTTTTATTTTTTCCCTATAGCTTCACAAACAAGCAGATATGCAAGAAGAGAAAAACCGAATTGAAAGGGTTCTTGGGGCTACTCTTTTGCCTGAACTGATTCAAAAAGTCCTTACATTTGCACTTTCAGTAAGTTACAAGGAAAACTGCTTTCAGAGGGAGTTGTTACTCACTCATCTGTGGCAAGTGTCTTTGATTCAGTATCCTCTTGATCTGCCCTTAACTTAGATTAAGGCGTCTTCTTCTTGGAAAACTGGTATAAACTTTTTTAACTGACTTCTCTTATCTCCCACTAATAATGAGACTCAAAATCAGAGTATTTGGGAGAGAAAACAAATGCTTTATCTACAAGCTTCTGGTGCCATTTATTCCTAAAAACAAAGAATGCATGTCTTTGATGTGGTCACTTAGGTATTTCAACAGTATGTTGCACTTTCTGGAACCAGAAGATGTTGTGGAAATGCTAGACTTTTTAATCTCTTTCTCTTCTTAGGAAGAGGTACGTCCACAGGATACTGTATCAGTAATTGGTGGAGTAGCTGGAGGCAGCAAGCATGGGAGGAAAGCTGCATGGAAATTCATAAAGGACAACTGGGAAGAACTTTATAATCGATACCAGGGAGGGTTCTTAATATCCAGACTAATAAAGGTGTGTGAATTTTTTTATTTGAGTAGGTTGATAATCATGGATGTTATTGAGCAATATCCATGATTCAATAGACCCAAAGGTTCTTTCTTTTTAAGAGATTCCCCAAATAATTATTGGATTTGTTTAAGGGCTTCTGCATCCCTCTCCTTTACCTTCTATAACAAACTAAAGTATTGAAGATAACAAAATAATTCATTTTTTTAGGGTAAATGAAAGTTTGTTCCTAGCCTTTTTTGATTTCACTTACTATTTAAAAACCTTGTTTTTCAGCTCTCAGTAGAGGGATTTGCAATTGATAAAATGGCTGGAGAGGTTAAGGTAAGGAGAAAGTACTGTTTATTTTTTTATCTTTCAATCTAAAACATAAAAACACTAAACTTTGTTTTAATTGTAGAGGTATTGGGATAAAGTATCCCCCCCCCCGCTTTTTTTTTTTTTTTCTTAGAGAAAGACTGGTTAGATTGTATCTTCTAATGTCTAAAAAATTTATAGTTGGGATAATCTTTGAAGATGTTGAATTGTGGTTGAAAGAGTATGAAATCAAGTCACTTGACCTGTGTCAATTTGTTCTCTGTCCCATATTAGCTTTTTCTTTTTTTAAATATTTATTTTTTAGGTGTAGATGGACACAATACAATGTCTTTATTTTTATGTGGTACTGAGGATCAAACCCAGGTCCCACCCATGCTAGGCGAGCGCTCTACCACTGAGCCATAATCCCAGCCTCTTAGCTTTGTCTTTGAGGATGTTTTTTAACCCCTGTGAGCCTGTATCTTCATCTATAAAATAAGGTGATAATGAGATTGTTAGATTAGGTAACATGACTTCTATAGGTCTATTGTGTGCATAGTGAGACTAGATGGTTATGTGTGGTCTCTCCTTTTAGCCCTTAATAAAGATTGATAATCAGCTTAGTATGGACCTTGGACCTGATAAAATTCAGCATTTGGGAGACAAATTTACTTTGATTAGAAGAATCTTAACTTTAAGCTTCCCATTGCATTTAACTGCTAAATATTTTTATAAATAAGTATAGTGATTGTCAGGTGTGAATTTGGAAATTCTGAGTTATAATAGTTTTTTTTAATTTTTTAAAAATCTAAGTTGTAGATGGACATATACCTTTGTTTTATTTGTTTATTTTTATGTGGTGCTGTGGATCAAACCTAGTGCCTCACGCGTGCCAAGCAAGCACTCTACTGCTGAGCCACAGCCCCAGTCCCTGAGTGTGTGTGAACCATTGTTAGGAACAGGTTTTAAGAATTTAAATCTTGGGGCTGGGGATGTGGCTCAAGCGGTAGCGCGCTCGCCTGGCATGCGTGCGGCCTGGGTTCGATCCTCAGCACCACATACAAAGATGTTGTGTCCGCCGAAAACTAAAATAAATAAATAAATAAATATTTTTAAAAAAAAAAGAATTTAAATCTTGAGAAAATAGTGAAAGATTTGGCTTCTACTGTCATCTAGTGTACATTATATATTGTATTATATTAACAATTATTGTAATGTCAATAGGTTCTGTGCAGGAGAATTAAGTAATGGGTTTTGTGGCAGAGTAGTGGGAGGCTGATAAGGTAGGTAGGAGCTAGCTCATACATGTGGCCTTGTGGATCATATTAAGAATTTTCTAGACTGGAAAACCCTCAAATGGTTTATAAACATGATCTGATTTGTGTTGTAAAAATTTCAGTCTGTGTAGTGTGGAAAATGATTTAGAATGAAGAGGAAATCGGGGTGCTAATTCTCCAAGCAAGAGTGGCACAGCATGGTCTGAGGTTGTAGCTCAGTGGTAGAGCGCTTGCCTAGCACTTATGAGACACTGGGTTTGATCCTCAGCACCATATAAAAATAAAAATAAGTAAAACAAAGGCATTGTGTCCATCTACAACTAAAAGATAAAATTAAAAAAATAAGAATGGCACAGCAGTAAGAATGGAGGAATTGAAAAGAGATTCAGGGGTTGATTTTGTTAATCTTTAGTTTTAACAATATTTACCAAGTGGTTTCTCTGTATTGTGAACATGTCTGGGAGGAAAGTCAAAGATAATTCCCAGGTTTCTGGTATATAAATGTTGGTACTATTTGTTGGAGATGGAACTGGAAGACTTGTATCCAACTTTAACTTAGTCACTAAGAAACCAGCCATAATTAGAAGCCTTGAAGCAAGAGCCATTGTCATCCTTGTAAATTGATTTCTAAAAGATTAGAGTTAATCTTATGAAATAGTCATTTTTCTCTTCTACACCTATGATGACTAGCTTAAAGGAAAGACCCCTATCATTTTGCAGGTTGGTATTTAAGAGCTGCTTTATTTTCATTAAAATTAAGTGTACTTCATTAAAAAATGGTTTGACTTTTAAGATTTTTGGGGGGAGGAGGGGTTACCTGGGATTGAACTCAGGGGCACTCGACCACTGAGCCACATCCCCAGCTCTATTTGATATTTTATTTAGAAACAGGGTCTCACTAGTTGCACCTTGCTTTAGCTGAGGCTGGCTTTGTCACGATCCTCCTGGCTCAGCCTCTCACTGCTGGGATTACAGGCAAGTGCCAACCTATTTAAGCATTTTGATAAATTACAATAAACAGAAATAGTTTTATTTAGCTGGGTATGATGGCACACACCTGGAATCTCTACTACTCAAGAGACTGAGGCAATAGGATTGCAAATTCAAAGCCAGCCTTGGCAATTTAGCAAAACTCTGTCTTGAAATAAAAAGGGCTGGGGATGTAGCTCAATAGTAGACCACCCCATGATTAGTCCCCAGTACCAGCAGAAAAAATTGTTTATTCTATGAAAAATATGAGACTCTGAAGTATTATAGTATAAAACAGCAATTTAAAATTCTTTAGTTTTATCATTCCTTATAAATTGATCTTTATTTGCGACAGTCAGAATGTGTCAGAACGTGTTGAGTTCACGAGTCCTGTGTGCCAGGTATTTTGCCAAATGTTTCAGTTGTCTCAAGTTTTGGTGTGCATATTTTTTCACAGATGAGAAAAGTGAGACTTAGAGTAGTTAATTTACTTAAAGTGACAGGCTGGTATTTTGACCAAGCCTAGATTTGAGTGCTACATCTAAATCCAAAGCCTAGATTAACCACTAAGCAATTACCCTAAGAGAAAGGCAGTAGGTTCTGTCTCTCTTGATTAGATTTTGTACTTTTGATATTTGGGGGAGAATTCTTATATGCAGACCCAAGTATTTGTTTGTTTTAGCCTGAGGGTAGCAGCAGTTAATTCTAATGACTGTGGCTAATGAATCCTATATGTAGGCCAGTGGGTACTTTTTCATAGCTTTGATATTAACTTGCTTTTGCTAGCAATGATTCTACACTATGGATTTTCTTACACCAGGCTTTCTTCGAGAGTCACCCAGCTCCTTCAGCTGAGCGTACCATCCAGCAGTGTTGTGAAAATATCCTGCTGAATGCTGCTTGGCTAAAGCGAGATGCTGAGAGCATCCACCAGTACCTCCTTCAGAGAAAAGCCTCCCCACCTGCAGTGTGAACCCTGAGCAGCCACTGCTGCGGCTCTTCTGCTGCTTCGCTGCCAGGATAAGGTGGAGCTACCGAACAGCTGATTCATATGCCAAGAATTCGGAGTCTTCTTTCAAACCAGTGGGGGTTGGACAATGAATGTAGTTAACTGGTTCCTGCTCACACTCCAGAATTAAATTCTATTGAAAAAGGAAAATCAGCAATTCAGCAAAAAATAAAATAAAAATAAAAATGTAAATATGATAGTAATAAAGTAGAGCATAATGAAACTGTGAAACTTCCTGAAGCCTTGTCAGTGGTTAAAAGTATTTAACACTCTTGTTAATGACAGATGTTCTGTTTTTATAACCTACCAAAACAAACTAGAGGCTTCTAGGGAAGAGAATTTTTGTGCAGTGGGTTCTGCAAGCAGCCTACAAGCCCAGGATAGTGTTGTGCATTGCTGGGAATGGCTAAATATGAAAGGCTAATGGTTGGTATAACATAGTCCAAGTCTGTGCATATTTAAAAAAAAAAAAAAAATTTTTTTTTCTTTGTCATGGGGACTGACCAGGAAGATAACTTTTCCTGCATAACTCAATCTGAACCAAGGATTGTAGTTTTCCTCCTTGCCTCCCTTCTGTGTGACCCCTTGGCCAAAAAATGAGAAAGAAAAAAAAAAGGTAAAAACAAAAAATCCTCTACCTTCTCTGGGTTTTTCCTCCTGTAGTTCTACTCCAGCCCCCAACCTGACCCCGATGTCCTTCTTAGAGAGAAAGAAATATTAAGAAAACATCTTTCATAGCCACATTAAATAAGAGAAACTGATATACATTATTTTTCTTCCTTTTTTAAGATGACTTTTAAGAACCCCAAAATGCATATAGGTGAGACAATAGTAATAAAATGATTTTTAGCCAGTCCTTCCTGAAGGAGTTATTCTGCTAAAAATGGTCTTAGTTGTCTAACACGCCAACTATTGAACCTCTTCATAACAGTATCAAGTCAACTCTGGCTTCTCCTGGTTCATTTTTTTTGCGTGCAAAAAGCCAGTGGTAACTGCTACGGGGCCTATATAATAGTGGTAACTGGTTTCAAAAACAATGACTATAAGCCTATGTGTGCCACTCTGCTTCAACAGTATATCCTACTAACAAGCCTCACCTACCTAATCCAATAAGTTTTAACTCTAAATTTCATTCCCTTCCCTTCCTCTTTACCTACTTTTTTCTTTTTTCCTTTTCTTTTTCTTTTTTTTTTTTTAATTTTTTTTGTGTTAACAGAAATTCATATTTGGTGTGGCTTAACTGTATTTCAGAAGGTCATCAGATTGTGAGACTGCTTCCTTGAAACATTTTTGTGCTATTGTTTTAAAAAAATAATAATTAAAAAACGGTTGGCGTTAATAAAAATGTCAATGTGAAATTGATGTCCTGGTTTCTTTTATTCTTTTTGATTAGAAAGTTAAAATTTTACTGTTTCAGTAGGATTGTAGGAAGTTTTAGTATCATAGGATTTTTTAAAAATATGCATTGAAAGTTTTAATTTTTTTTTTAAAGAGAGAGAATTTTAATATTTATTTTTTAGTTTTTCGGCAGACACAACATCTTTGTTTGTATGTGGTGCTGAGGCTCGAATCCTGGCCGCACGCATGCTAGGCGAGCGCGCTACCGCTTGAGCCACATCCCCAGCCCTCATAGGATTTTTTGAGTTTAAGAAAATCTAGTTCCGGGGCTGTCTCAAAATAAAAAAAGGTTGGGTATGTAGCTTAGTGGTAGAGCACCCCACTCCTGGGTTCAGTCTTCAGTACTGCCAAAAAAAAAAAAAAAACATCTAGTTCCTTAATTCCTAATGAATAGAACCTAAACAGAAAAATCCTAATATTGATTCTAAATTAGTTCTAGATTCTCAAAAAATCTTTCAGAGATCCTTACAGTCAGTATTCAGGAGTTAACCTGAGACTTAACTCATCTTCTCTGGCACCAGGCCCAGGGCTGCCTGTGTCTATGCATGTGCTTAAGGTACAAAAATACTGAGAAAAATGCAGCTTCAAGACAGTACAATGAATTGGACATAACTTTCCTTTGTTCATATGTGAATACATGACCAGTCTGACTCCACATTATACAACTGCAAGAATGGGATCCTAATTGGAATGGGTTGTACTCTAAAATACACTCTACTGTCACTATATCTAAAAACAAAAAGGTAATGTGGGGGGGGGGAATGCAGCTTTAATTGAAGAATTTATAGAATTTTGAAATCAGAAATTCTGAAAAGTTCTTTTAGTTGCAGCATACATGCAAATTTGTGTATAACAATATGAGTAATGTTGGGGAAGAGTTGGTGCTGAGTATTTTCAATCCCCAAAGCAAAACCACTTTTCATGCTGCCTGGGCCCTAGGAGGCATAAATTTTCATGGACTATATCAACAGGACCCCTTGCCTTCTGACTTCAGGTTATATGTAACCAACTAGTAAACCCAAAGATCAAAAGACATCAGGAGGGCTGGGGATGTGGCTCAAGAGGTAGCGCGCTCGCCTGGCATGCCTGTGGCCAGGGTTCGATCCTCACCACCACATACAAACAAAGATGTTGTGTCCGCTGAAAGCTAAAAAAAATGAAATATTAAAAAAAAAAAAAGACATCAGGAAAGGATGGTAAAAATATATTCCTTTGGCTTTCTTACTGGCAAGGTCACATGGATTGTCCCCCAAAGACCAGAGTTCCTATCAAGCGGCCCTCTTTAGCTTCTACCTCTTTCCTCTCCAGATCTAAAGATAGAACTAGCTAGGTGCGATGATGCAAGCTTACAATCCCAACTGCTTGGGAAACTGAGGCAGAAGGATTGCAAGTTCAAGGCCAGACTGAGCAATTTAGGGAGATCCTATTTTAAAATTTATAAAAAGGATTGGGAATGTAGCTTAGTGTTAGAGAGCTTGCTATACTAAAGTTGGCAGGGTAGAGGACTATTCTTTTATTAGCTCTGGATTTAGTTGTAGATGGACACAATATCCCTATTTATCTGTTTTTATGTGGTACTGAAGATTGAACCCAGTGCTTCATGTGCGAGGCAGGCATTCTACCACTCAGCCCCAGCCCCAGCCCCAGCCCTAGCTCTGGATTTCTGTATTACTCCATTTTTTTTTTTTTCCCCGTACTAGGGATTGAACTCAGGAGGACCCCACCCATGGGATGAGCCACATCCCCAGCCCTATTTTGTATTTTATTTGGAGACAGGGTCTCACTGATTTGCTAAGCACCTTGCTATTATTGAAGCTGGCTTTGAACTCATGATCCTCCTATCTCAACCTCAGCAGCTGGTATTACAGGCGTGCCTCACCGCTTCCGGAACTCCCATTATTTCTTGATGGTTTCTGTGGACTCTATTCCCATGTCTTTGTTAATAGTTAGGCCTACCTCAGCTTGAGTGTGTTCTCTGTTTTCTACTAACAACCGATTTGGGCACCAAAGTCCTGATGCTTTGAGTCTCTAAAGATCATAATCCAGGGGCTGGGATTGTGGCTCAGCAGTAGAGCTCTCTCCTAGCACGTGCGAGGCACTGGGTTTGATCTTCAGCACTGCATAAAAATAAATAAAATAAAGCTATTGTGTCCATCTACAATTAAAACAAATATATTTTTTAAAATTACTTTTTTAGTTATCAGCGGACACAATATCTTTGTTAGCATGTGGTGCTGAGGATCGAACCCGGGCCGCACACATGCCAGGCGAGCGTGCTACCCGCTTGAGCCACATCCCCAGCCCCAATCCATCCTTTTTTTTAAGAAAATATTTTTTTCTGGTTGTTGATAGACATTTATTTATTTATTTATATGTAGTGCCTCACATATTGCCAGGCAAGTGTGCTAACGCTGATCCACAGCCCCAGCCCTTAATCCAGCCTTTTTTATGTTGGATATTTTGTTATTTTCCAAGTAGCTCACTATCATAAATACCATGTTCACATTTCATAGATGAGAAAGCAGGCTCAGAAAAATTAGATAAATTTTTTATACAGCAAATAATTATCAGACCTGGTGGTCAGCCCAGGCTTGCCAGTTTCCAAAACCTGTATTCTTCCAGGTATCTGTTATGTCTCCACAGCTAAAAAGTTACCCAGTTAAGACTGGGGCTGGGGGCTGGGGCTATAGCCCAGTTGGTAGAGTGCCTGCACATAGGCCCTGGGTTCAATCCCCAGCACCACACACACGTGCACCAAAAAAAAAAAAATGGCTGAGTCTGGCAAGAGCTTTAGAAGTATTTCATAACTTTTCCTTTTTCCTAATACTTTTTTTTTTTTTTTGGTACTGGGGATTGAACTCAGGAGCACTGGACCACTGAGCCACACCCCCAGCCCTTTTTTTGTTTGTTTGTTTTATTTAGAGAGGGGTCTCACTGAGTTGCTTAGGACCTTGCTAAATTGTTGAGTTTAGCTTTGAACTCCTCCTGCCTCTGCCACCTGAGCCGTTGAGATTACATGTGTGTGCCACCGGGTCCAGCTTCCTAATACTTTCTGGTTAAATATTTTAGTGGAAATCAGAGGAGTTAGGAAGAATTATGAGTGTGTAGATACTTCCTGTAGACAGTTTTACATTACTTTTGGTTGATAAGCAGTAGTCAGAGCTACTTACTTCGAATGAACAAGGCTCTAGGCTCAATCCCCAGGACCAAAAACAAACAAAAAAGGCAATACATATTCATTTTCCAAACTTAAAAGGAAAAAAAAAGATAGGAGATATAGCTCAGTGGTATCTAGCATACCTAAGGCCATGGTTCATCCCCAATACTACCACCACAATGATAATGATAAAATAACAAGGGCAAAAAAAAAAAATGAAAGCTGGACATGGTCATATACACACCTGTAGCTACTCAGAAGTCAGAAAAGATCAGCTTAGGCAAAGTAGTTAGACTACCATCTCAAAAAAAAAAAAGGTGACTATGTCTTCTTACCAGGGATGGAACTCAAGGGCACTTAACCACTGAGCTACATCCCCAGACCTGTTTTGTATTTTATTTAAGAGACAGGGTCTCACTGAGTTGTTTAGTGCCTCACTTTTTTTTTTTCTGAGGCTGGCTTTGAACTTGCGATCCTCCTGCCTCAGCCTCCTGAGCTGCTGGGATTACAGGCATGTGCCGCCGTGCCCAGCTCCAGCTCTGTTTTTATACACCAGTTTGTGTATTTTGAGTATTTTTGGTAACAGAGATAGATAGGCTATGCCCCCTTTGCAGGTATCCAATGTAACCAGTGCTACTTATTTCCAGTCTTAACTTTTTGAAGCTCAGTGTGCCAGAGTTGATGTCATGCTCATCAAAGACTACTTGCGGGAAAAAAAAGTCATGGTTGGCAAATTCATAATTGGGGAAATGTGTCTTTCTTGTTTAGATTCATTGGTTCATGATATTTTCCCGTCTGACTTCCTGATGTTACACACCAATTTTGTAGAGTGCACACATTTGAGGAATGTAGCTTTAGGCTCCTTGTTGCTTACTTTAAAATGGTTCATGTTATGAATTCAATACTCAATCTTCTTTTCCTCACTGGCAATGTGAACTGCACATATTTGTAACCAAGCCTTGCAATTCTATACATTGTTGCCTGAATGTTCAACTTCAAATTTTGGCTAATATCACCATTAGTTAGATGTTGGAAAGAATATGGTGATGAATTTCACAAAGACAGGTAAGGAGAGACGTAACTGGTTTTCAAAAGGAGCAAGGGATACTGGGCTCAGTGTTGTACTCCTGTAATCACAGCATCTTGGGAGGCCCTGGCAGGAGGATTGCAAGTTCTAGGTCAGTCTTAGCAACTTAGCAAAGGTCTAAACAACTTAGACCTTGTCTCAAAATAAAAATAAAGAATAAAGGGCTAGGGGCTGGGGATATAGCTCAGTTGGTAGAGTGCTTGTCTTGCAAGCCCAATGCTCTGGGTTAAATCCCCAGTACCAAAAAAAAAAAAAAAAAAAAAAAAGCAGGGCGGGGAGGTGTTCATGCATACCCAACTTGCAAGGACTTCAGCTGGCTAAAGTTGAAACAAGGCCATGAGTTCCTCCCACTAGGGCTTGCTTACCAGCCAAATGCCTGCCACACCACGAATGACTGTTACTTCCTCTGACTGCCTTATTAATTTGGTGTCTATACCTTACTCCTTCCAACAAATGGGGCATGGGGCTAGGGATATAGCTCAGTTGTTAGAGTGCTTGCCTTGATGCACAAGTTCAAGCTGAGTTCAATCCCCAGCACCACAGGGGGAAAAAAAATTTGGCTGGGAATATAGCTCGGTGGTAGAGCACTTACCAAGCAAGCATGAGGGCCTAGGTTCCATCCCTAATACCATGAAAAATGAACAAAGGAGGGGAAAAAATTGTGATCCATCTACAAATGACCCTAATGTGCACTACACCCAGGAAGCAGCTGAGATAGGAATAGTTTGGGCAGCTTTAAATTTCCCTACCATCTGTGACCCTGCCCAATAGGGTACTGTCCATGGCTTGTGAACATCACAGAAACTGGAAGATACTGAGACTAGCACTGACCTTTTCTGATTGTTATCAGAGGGAGGCACTGTGCTCCAACCTCATTTGGTGTGGGGTGGTAAGTTCACATTTTTGTCACTGATCAAAGGACTTTGGTTATTGAAATAGCAGAAGGAGCCTTGTCAAAAAAGCCCTACAGCATTGAACCTGAGGGTGGGATTCAAGGTAAAGTTTGGATGCATTCATTCCATGGCCATAAGCCATGCAGAAAGACAGTGGTTACAAAAGAAAGGCTACAATATCAAACAAGATGGACTTGCACTATGCCTGTGTGAAACTTAGGATCTAGTGAGTAGAGAAAAGTCTAATGAGTAAATTTTTTTTCTTTTTTTTTTTTTATGATGCTGGGGATGGACCCCAGGGCCTTGCACATGCTACACGAGAGCTCTACCACTTTGCTTCACTCCCAGCCCTTGAATGAATAATCCTAAGTATGATGAGTCTTCATAGTAGAAAGTGTGGGGCACTACACAGAGCATTACCAAGGAGTCCAAAGTAGCCTGAATGTTCATGAAAGCTCCCTTGAAGAAATGATGTTAAATTGAGACCAGCAAAGAGGAGAGAAAAAGTGTCCCAGAAGAAGAAATACCATATACAATGGATCTTTAGCTAGAAAGAAGACCTACTTAAGAAAGTTGGGCTGGGGATGTGGCTCAAGGGGTAGCGCGCTCGCCTGGCATGCGCGGAGCGCTGGGTTCGATCCTCAGCACCACATAAAAATAAAAGATGTTGTGTCCATCGAAAAACTGAAAAATAAATATTAAAAAATTTTCTCTCTCTTCTGTCTCTTAAAAAAAAAAAAAGTAAAAGAAATCTAAGATGGCTAAAATGGAAAGTTTTGGAAAAAGTGGTGCAAGAGGGGTCTGGAGAAGTGGGCAAGGACCAGAACAAGGACTTAGGCCATGTGAAAGATCTTGAACTAGATCAGATGACATTAAATTATTAAACTGTATCTTAAGGCGGAGGACATCTGTAACCCTAAAAGTTAAATGTTATGCTTACAGTCCTGATAACTGGGGATGTTAAAGCCTGGTGAGGGAACTTCTGTACAGTGACATATTCCAGCTGCTGCAACATTCATTCAGTACTCATGGTTTTTGTTTCTCTCATAGAAGCACCCATCCCCAGATGACAACCTGTTTTTCCCCAACCAGACTTCAAATAGAACTGACTTCTAAAAGGGAACTCACGTCCCCCATGTCATCCCCCATGTCGTCGAGCCCCCTCATGTTCGACACCCCTTTTCAGCTCTGAAGAAGCCAGAAGGAGCCATTGCCCTTTCTCCTTACAGCAATAAAGAGTTCCTAAAATTAGGGGGGAATGAAGCCAAAAATAGATAGTGTAGATAGGTAAATCGAGACAGGTTGGATCTAGGAAGCCAATTTTGAGTGAGTCTGGGAAGTTGAAGACTGTCCCCAGAGGATTACTGTTTACCAAGATGTAGAGCCTGCCCAAATAGGCCCCCAACTGAGGGAACCATGATTGGTTCCCAAGTTTCCAGACAAAGGGGGGGAATGAAAAACCAGCCTCTACCTCAGAGCAAAGCCTGTCCAAGGAAGGGACATCACCTTTGTCCTTGGAAAGCCCCACAGAGCACTCCTAGGCACATTCCCACCCTGCTAAGTTGTTTATCTACAAATAACAGGAGAGATCTGCTGAGCCACGTGTCCCTGACTCAGTCAGGCTACGTGGGGACCCATAGCAACCCCCTAGCAGCCACCAATCAGCATGAGACAGGGAAATACCTGGGATGCCAGATGACCCTCCCAGTAGTTTATGGTGGTTGATAACGTGTTGGGAAACCATGTAGTTCAGCATGAACACCCCTCTTGGCTTAAACCAATCAGTTCAAAGGAATACCCCTTTTGTAGTAACCAATCATCCCTACCCAACTTGTTCCCACCAGTGAATGTGCTAATCATTTTTTAGAGTTGTTGTTTGATTTCCCCACGGTGTGTGATGATTTGCTAAGAGATGCTATGATGTATGTGGGGGTCCCTGCCTTCTCCAAAGAATGTATAAAACTGCTGAAAACCCTGGGCTTGGGGCCTCTCAGCGTCATCAGTTGTTGTGTGCATGGAGGACCGAGCTAGCTCACAATAAACACCTCTTTGCTGCTTAAAAAAAAAAAAAAAAGAAAGATCTTGAACTCAGCCAGGTGTAGTGGCACATGCCTGTAATCCCAATGACTCTGGAGGCTGAGGCAGGAGGATTGTACATTCAATGCCAGTCTCAGCAATTTAATAAGACCCTGTCTCAAAAAGGGCTGGGAATGTGGCTCAGTGGTTAAGCAACCTTGGGTTCAATTCCCGATACAAACAAACAAAAAAATCTTGAGCTCTAACTAAATGTCAATGGAAATTCTTATAATGGAAATAGGGAATATATCTGGGAAAATACCAGATTCCTCATCTGAAAGTAGGAATGACAACAGCTAAGGAGTTATCAGGGAGCAACATGAGAAGATACAAGTGTAAATTGTAAAGCATTATAGCAATAATGGAATTATAATATTCTCAGTACTGATGATTAACTATGCTGCCTTTGTGTGCATATGTATGGTATTGGCGATTGAACCCAGAAGTGCTCTACCACTGAGCTATATCCCCAGCCCACTTTTAAAATTATTTATATATATGTATATATATATATGTGTGTGTGTGTGTATATATATATATACCTTTATTTTATTTACTTATATGTGGTGCTGAGAACTGTACCCAGTGCCTCACACATGCCAGGCAAGTGCACTACCACTGAGCCACAGCCACAGCCCCTCTAGCCCATTTTATTATTTATATTTGAAGTCAATGTTTAAGTTGCCTAAGGTGGCTTTGAACTTGTGATCCTCCTGCCTTAGCCTCCTGAGTTGCTGGGATTACAGGTGTGCGCCACCATACCCAGACTATGAGTAATAGAGTTTAGTTAGTATTTTCCTGATGGGAATATGAAATACACTATAAAACCCTGACCTACTCCAGAGAACTGGTGGAAAGGTCAGAAATTTCTTTCAGCTGAACTTTCAGTGTGAGATTCCTGAGGTCTGGGGGTGAGCTCAGTTGTTCAGAGCAGATCAGACCATTTATGGCCACATGTATTTCTAAAATCCACAGATTCCTCAACATCACTTCCAGAAAAGATCAGCATTCTGTCTCTGTCTCAAATCCACTAGGGAAGAACCACTGGGGCATTCTTTCCTCTTGGTTTCTTCCAGCTAGAGGCTGGTTCTAACATCTCCTGGCTCAGCTTCTACAAAAGCTAACATCATTCCACAAATGTTACACTCCTCTGAGCTGTTATTATTTTGTTGTAGCAAAATAATCACTCCAATTAGCACTTGCATAACATTTTAGGAAAAAGTCAATGTTTTGCAAGTCAATACTTATAATGGCTCCAAGAAGTAAACACAAACAGAATGGATGAGAGACCTGGGGCTTGCCTCTCCTATGGGACTGGCACTGACATGCTACCATGGAGAACTTATTTGTTCAATTTAGGTTGTTTCCTCTCAGCCTACAAAATATTCAACAATTCCCAAGTATAGTTGTAGGTATTTGACAGATGTCCCATTAGCACACCCTCTTTCTGTTCTAGGAGAGAACAGACACATTTCTTCTCCAGAGGCCACCGACTACCATAAATGCTCCATAGTACAAGCACACCAGAGATTGCAAACTCTCAGTTTTTCCTTTGACTTACATGATGCTTTTTTTTTTTTTTTTGCAGTGCTGGGGCTTCAATCCAGGACCTGGCACATGTTAGGTAAGCTCTCTGTCATTGAGCTACCCGCCCCCAGCCCTTACTCAATGCTTCTTAAGATATTTTGAAAATTTAATTGCCAATTTTTAAAAAATCAAGATATTTCAAACACAAATTTTAGGAAAGGTATAAGGGGTAAAATAGAAGGAAAGAAAGAAGTCAGGATATTCCACGTAAACACCCACCACTACCACTGGGATTCAGTTGAGCGTGGTGGCACATGCCTATAATCCCAGCAACTTGGAAGGCTGAAGCAGGAGGATCACAAGTTCAAGGTTCAACAAGTTAGTGAAACACTATCTTAAACAAAAACAAAAAATTGGGGATGTAGGTCATAGGTAGAATACCCTTGGGTTCCATCCCCAAGTACCATAATAACAACAACAACAACAAAAAAAAACAAAACAGAGTTTTAGCTTTTCTTAAAAAATCAAAATATCTGGTATAAATGGTATAAATGTCCAGAGCTGAGTGCTAGTTTAAGATAAGCTACTCAGAGACTTCAGTGAGGTTCTGTAACAGGCCCAGGACATCTTCATTTGCATCTATGCTATTAACCCCAACACAGACCAAGTATCATACACAGGATATCGGTCCTTTGTGACCCCTGAACATCTGTAGGACTTAAATGTTTGAATGCAACTTTGTGAATGTTTTGGAAGACTGTAAAAGAGGAAAAAAGCTTTGCCTTTGCCCACTCAGTCCATTTCTTATGGTCTTAATTATCTGCAGCTACTTCCCAAAGGTAAAGGTGAAGAGTTTTATTCCTCAAAGGCTTTTTGTGTGTGTGTGGTGCAGGGGATTGATCATAGGGGTGCTCTGCCACTGAGCTACATCCCAACACTGACCTTTTTTTTTTTTTTTTTTTTTTTTTTTAAAGAGGATATATTTATAGCTTGGTATGGCTGGGCATACTTTTTTATTTTTTTAAAGAGAGAGTGAGAGAGGAGGGAGAGAGAGAGAGAATTTTTTTTTTAATATTTATTTTTAGTTTTCAGCTGACACAACATCTATGTTGGTATGTGGTGCTGAGGATCGAACCTGGGCCGCACGCATGCCAGGCCAGTGCACTACCGCTTGAGCCACATCCCCAGCCCCCCCCTTTTTTTTTTTGTTTTTTTGATACATTTATTTTATTTATTTATTTTTATGTGGTGCTGAGGATTGAACCTAGGACTTTGTGCATGCTAAGCAAGTGCTGCTCAGCCACACTCCCAGCCCCCAACCCAACCTTTTTTATTTTGAGACATGTTCTCACTAAATTGCCCAGGTTGACCTGCAATTTATGATCCTCCTATCTCAACCTCCTGAGTCACTGGGATTACAAGAATGCACTACCACACCTGGCTTCCATCAAAGATTTGTTGGTCACAATCCTCTATTACCTTCAGTGGTTTTCAGTGGTTCAAAAAAAATTTTTTTTTAAAAGATGCTAATGAAGAGGCTGGAACCATGTCCTCAAATCATTTGAGGGTAAGATGTGGAATTTTAGAATACATCCTTAGCCAGGTGGGGTGGCACACACCTGTAACCCTAGCAGCTGGGGAGGCTGAGACAGGAGTCCATAATTTAGTGAGATCTTCACTAGCAACTTAGTGAGACCCTGTATCAAAATAAAAAATGGAATGGGGATGTAGCTTGGTATTGGGTTCAATCTGCAATACCAAAAAACAAAACCAAACCCAAACAAAACCCTAAGCATGATAGTGTGCACCTGTAGTCCCAGCAATTTGGGAGGCTGAGGCAGGAAGATCACTCAAACCAGGAGTTCAGGGCCAACCTGGCAACACAGAGACCCCATCTCAAAAACAAAACAAGAGAAAAACAAAAACTCACTGGGATACCACTTCTGGGTTTATATCTAAAAGAATGGAAAGCAGAATTTTGAAGAGATATTTGCACACCCATATTCATTGCTATTCATAATAACCCAAAGATGGAAGCAACCCAAATGTCACCAATGGATGGCAACATAAACAAAATGTGGTGTCTACCTGATTATTCAGCCTTAAGAAAAAAGAAGAGTATCTTGTCACATGATATAACATGGACCATCCATCTTGAGGACACTATGCTAAGTGAAATAAGCCAGTCACAAAACCATAAACATTACATGATTCCACTTATAAGACATTTAAAATAGTCAAACTCGCAAAGTGTGGTGGCGCATGCCTGTAATCCCAGAGACTTGGGAGGCTGAGACAGGAGGATCACAAATTCAAAGCCAGCCTCAGCAACAACAAGGTGCTAAGCTGCTCAGTGAGACCTTTTCTCTAAATAAAATACAAAATAGGCCTGGGGATGTGGCTCAGTGGTTGCATGCCCCTGAGTTCAATCCCTGGTACCTAAATAAATAAATGAATAAATAAAATAGTCAAACTCATAAAAACAAAAAAATGGATTGGGTTGGGGGAAGGAGAAAGGGGTAGTTGTTCAATGTGTACAGTGTTTCAGTTTTGCAAGATATAGAAGTTCTGGAGATATTCTGCACAGCAATGTGAATGTACTTAGCAATACTGGACTGTACACTTAAGAATGGCTAAGATAAGGCGGGCATGGTGGTGCATGTCTGCAATCTCAACAACTCAGGAGTCTAAGGCAGGAGGATAGCAAGTTCAAAGCCAGCCTTGATGGGGCTCGAGATGTGGCTCAAGTGTTAGCACGCTCACCCGGCATGCGTGAGGCACGGGGTTCAATCCTCAGCACCACATAAAAATAAAATAGAGATATTGTGTCCACCTAAAAAAAAAAATAAATAAAAAATAAACATTAAAAAAAAAAAGCCAGCCTTGGCAATTTAGCAAGGCCCTAAGCAATTTAGTAAGACTACCTCAAAATAAATAAATAATAAATAAATAAAAAATAGCTGGGATGTAACTCAGTGGTTAAGTGCTTCTGGGTTCAATCCCTGGTCCCTCCCACCCCCTAAAAAAAAAAAAATGGCTGAGATGACAGCTGGGCACAGTAGTGCACTTGGGAGGCTGAGGCAGGGAGGGCCACTTGAGTTCCAGAGCTTAAGACCAGTCTGGGCAACACAGCAAGACCCTGTCCCCCCCAAAATAATAATATTAAAAAGGAGAAAGAAGAAAAGATGATAGGGGCTGGGGTTGTAGCTCAGCGGTAGAGCGCTCACCTAGCATGTGCGAGGCCCTCAGCACCACATAAAAATAAATAAATAAATAAATAAATAAAATAAAGGCATTGTATCCAACTAACCTAAAAAAAATAAAATTTTTTTAAAAAGTGAAGATAAGATGGTAAATTTTATTTTATTAAACATAATTAAAAATAAAAATAAAAAAACATGTCACTGGGACTAGAGAATTGTAGCCCAGTGGTAGAGCAACACAAGGCCCCAGATTGGAGCCCCAGTACTTGGGGGGGACGTTGTTGTGGAGGCCATTTAGAGATCAGGCCTCTCTAAGTTGCTCGGGGCCTTGCTTAGTTGCTGAGACTGGTTTTGAACTTCTGACCCTCCTGCCTCAGCCTCCACCTCCAGAACCTCCATCACCATGCTTGGCGTGAGATCTAAATTCTGATAGAGAGGCTCCAGTGCTGATTTACCTTGGGGCAAGGTATTGCACTCTCTAGAATTTAGATCTTTTTCTGAAAAATGGCAGGGTAGAAGTGATGGTAATAAAAACATCAATTTCGGGATAGGGTTGTAGCTCAGTGGTAGAGTGCTTATCTAGCCTGGGTGAGGCCCTGGGTTCAATCCTCAGCACCACATAAAAATAAATAAATAAATAATAAAGCTTAAATTCTTAAAAAAAAAAAAAAGAAAAAAGAAACCACATCCATCTCAGTGCACCCCGCAGGCAACTGAGATAGATCTGTGTAAACAACTGAATGCTCTGCAAATATTAGGGTGTGGTTATTCTCTTAAATTGTGGTTTCTATACCAATTTGATAATCTTAAATTAAAAAAAAATCCAAGCCCAAACCTTGCAGACAAAAGAACAAGAAGCTGCCCTCAAGTTGCTCATGGTCCTGTAGGAAAAATAAAACACAGAACTAGAAAAAATTGTACAGTATAATGTGTTAAAGAGTTACCCTAACAGGCTGGGTGTGGTGGTGCACGCCTGTACTCCCATCAGCTCAGGTGGCAGAGGCAGAAGGATCATGAGTTCAAAGCCAGCCTCAGCAAAAGTAAGGTGCTAAGCAACTCTGAGACCCTGTTTCTAAATAAAATACAAATAGGGCTGGGGATGTAGCTCAGTGGTCAAATGCCCCTGAGTTCAATCCCCAATACAAAAAAAAAAAAAAAAAAAAAAAAATTACCCTAACATAAACTAGATTCAAATATGCACAAAATTCCTCATAACGGGACAAAAGCTGAGTATAAACTATATGTTGTTCAGGTAAATCTAAAGCTCCCAAGTAATTGGAACACAAGTTTTAAGTTTCAGTTCATCTTTCCCACGTACTTATTTAAAAAAAAAAAAAAAAAAAAAGCATGTGTCAGGAAGGGGCTTTTCTCCACAACTGATTAGACCAATTTTCTGACTGATCTTTTTCTTTCTTTTTTGGTAAATCTTGGTATGTTGTCCAGCCTGGTCTCATACTCATGGGCTCAAGTAATCCTCCTGCCTCAACCTCCAGAGTAGCTAGGACTATAGGTGTCATCCATCACTCCCAACATGCACCATGCTTGGCTTTTGTTTTTCCCTCAGTACTGGGGATTGAACTCAGGGGCACTCTACCACAGAGCCACATCTCCAGCACTTAAAAAAAAAAAATGAGGGGGGCTGGGGTGTGGCTCAGTTGTAGAGCACTCGCCTAGCATGTGCAAGGCCCTGGGTTGGATCCTCAGCACCACACAAAAATAAACAAATAAAATAAAAGGTATTATGTCCAACTACAACTGAAAAACAAAAATAAAAATTCTGAAAATTTCTTTTTTTAAAAAAATTTATTTATATTTTAGTTTTCTGCGGACAGAACATCTTTGTTGGTATGTGGTGCTGAGGATCGAACCCGGGCCACACGCAGGCCAGGCGAGCATGCTACCGCTTGAGCCACATCCCCAGCCCATGAAGATTTCTTAATTTAAGAAAATGAAGGGCTGGGGATGTGGCTCAAGCGGTAGCGCGCTCGCCTAGCATGCATGCGGCCCAGGTTCGATCCTCAACACACCACATACAAACGAAGATGTTGTGTCCGCCAAGAACTAATTAAAAATAAGTAAATGTTTAATGAAAAAAAATTTCTGAGACAGGTCTTGATAATTTGCCCAGGCTACCCTTCCTTAAACCTGCAATCCTTCTGTCTCAACCTCTTGAGTAGCTGTGTGTCACCATTCCTAATGGTGATGTATCTTTCTATGGATCACTTTCATCCACCAAGTTGTTTTCAGCATTCTGGAAACAGGCCATTTGATGCTGAGATGATTTCTTGAATAATTCCTTCAATGACTGCTTTCCCTCTATTTTTCTCTATCTTCCATATCTCTTCATATGGAATTAGTCTAACTGAGCTACATCTACTTTAAAGATTTTTTTCACTCTTATTTTCCAGCTTTGGAGTTTTTAAAGGATATTTTAATTTTGTTTTTCAATGCTTTAATTGAAGTTAATTGTTATTTTTTTGGGGGGGAGGTTGGTTTTTTTTGGTGGTGCTCGAGATTAGAGCCCAGGGCCTTGTGCATGCAAGGCTAACACTCTACCAACTGTCCCAGCCCTGATTCTTTTATTTGTGGGCTGAGACATAGCTCAGTTGCTCAGTTGGTAGAGTGCTTGCCTTGCATGCATAAGGCCCTGGGTTCAATCCCTAGCACCAGAAAAAAAAAAAAAAAAAAAAGAACAATTTTATTTGCTAACATCCTATTATAACCTCTTGTTCTTGTTTCATGTATATAATATTTCCAGATCTTTCTGAGAATATACATCATTGTTTTAAAGATTCGATTTTGGGACTGGAGTTGGAGATTAGTGGTAAAGTGCTTGTCTAACACAAGTGAGGTACTGGGTTTGATCTTCAGCACCACATAAAAATAAATATATAAAATAAAGGTATTGGGTCCAACTAAAACGTATTTCAAAAAATAAAATTATTTTTTGTTTTGTTCTGTCCTCTGAACTGCTTCTATTTTCTCCCATTTCCTTCTTTCTTATTTATATGGACTTTGTTCTTCATGTTACAGATTTTCTTAACCACCTAGCACTAGTCTTTGAATGTACATAGTAAGTAGTAAGCACTAAAATTGACTCGAAGTTCTGTGTAAAGCTAAGCTTTTCAGTGAGTGAGCATTTGTATAGTGAGCTTTTATTTGGAATTCTCAGCTTTTTGTATCTGAAGTAGGTTGAATGGTAACCTCTCAAACATATCCATCCTAAACCCCATTACCTGTGCATGTGATCTTATTTGGACAAAGATTCTTTGCATACCTAATTAAGGATCTTTAGATGAGGCCCTTCTAGATGAGCCTCTGAATGGGCCCTAAATTTGATAACAAAGTATCTTCCATGTATCTGTGCATTCCTGGCAATTGACCCAGCAACCAGGGATTTGTGCATATTAGGAAAGTGCTCTATCATTAAGCTATATCCCCAGTCCAACAGTGTCTTTTTCTTTTTCTCCCCCCAAGTACTGGGGATTGAACTCAGGGGCACTCAACCACTGAGCCACATCCCCAGCCCTATTTTGTATTTTATTTAGAAACAGGGTCTCAGAGTTGCTTAGCACCTTGCTGTTGCTGAGGCTGGCTTTGAACTTACAATCCTCCTGCCTCAGCCTCCCAAGCTACTGGGATTACAGGTGTGCGCCACCACACCTGGACCTAACACTGTCCTTATAGAAGGTAAAGAGAGGAGAAAATTGTGAACTGGAAGGCAGATGGATAATGCAATCAGAAGACAAAGCATACCTGCAGCCACCAAAATCTGGAACAGGCAAGGCAAAGAATGCCTTCACCTCCTCTAGAGAGATGATAGACCTGTTGACACCTTTATTTCAGACTTCTTTCCTCAGAATTGTGAGAGAATTCTATTATTTTAAGCCACACATTTTTGGGAGATTGTTAACAGCTCTAGAAAACTAAAACAGTATCCATAGGTACTTCCTCTTGGGCTGGTCAGTGTTTCCAGAGGGGTCCTCTAGTCTACAGAATTTAAGGGTGTTTAATGTAAGGGTCTGGCGAAACGTCAGAGGAAGAGACCACACAAGAGACTGGCTTCATGCAATTGGCAAAGGGGATTTATTAATTCAGCATGCTGAGGTTCCAGGCTCACTCAGGAAGACAGAGCAGCCCAGAGCCCAGAGCAGAGGTCAAGCAGAGCTTAAGTACACTTTTTGGAGAGGGCGGGGGGGGGGGCCCCCCCGGAGGGCTTTGTATACATCAGAACAAATCATCATGAGGCTTGGGAAAATTGAACAACAACTCTGAGACATGATTAGTACATTCAATTCATTGGTGGGAACAGTCTGGGCAGGGGTGATTGGTCACTCCTAAGTGGGGTACACATTCAAATTGATTGGTTTTGGGACCTGGATGCCTACAAGCCGAACTACTCAGAGCCCTTAGCTATTAAACAACCAGGGAATCAGTGGAAATATTTACTGGGCAGTTCGGGTATTGTCCTAACAGCTACAGGGATTACAGGTTCTGGGGGTAGCAGAGGAATTTAACAATACCTAGTCTTTCACTTTTTAACCCAAGCCCTGCAGCTTGGAAACTTTACGATGCCTGGTCTTTTACACTTTAACTCAGGCTTTGCAGTTTAGAATCAGCTTAGAAATTTTACCCTTACAACCAGACTGAGAGAATCTAAGGGACAAGTATGACCAGTGGGACAAGGAGATCTTGCCATCTCCATCTTGTCTTTTGGTATTTAGTCTTTTTCTTTCTTTTTTTTTTTTTTTGTGCTGGCAATAGAAACCAAGGCACTTCACATGATAGGCACCCAATGTACTGCTAAACTACAACCTCAGCCCCCAGAGTATTTTATAGCAATAAACAACTTGGCATCTCAGAGGCTTAAAAAAGAACAAAGGTTGTGCAAACAAAGATGTTCATACAAAGATGTTGTGTCCGCCGAGAAATAAAAAATAAATATTAAAAAAAAAAAGAACAAAGGTTGTATCTTGTGCCTACCATGTCTGTCCCACTCTTATTTTTCACTGAATAAACATTTGTATCTTTCATTCTCAGTCTTTTTGGTACCATTTAAACATTGCATTATGAGGTCTGGTGACATAGTTTGATGACACAGCACTTTCCTTGCATGCATGAGGTCCTGAGTCCAATCCCTAGCACCAAAAAAATTTTTAAATACCTGGGTGCAGAAAAAATGTAATATACAGTGCCACAGTCTGGCTGGGCACAAAATAACCGAGCCGCCAGGAGGAACTTGTAGGTTCAAACAGGAACTCCTTTATTGCCCGAACTCCCGCGAACGCCACCCACGTGGCCCTTCCAGGAACACCACACAACAACCAGAACTCTCTCCCTGACTTCACCAACCAACGCAAACTCTCCAGGAATCCCCACGAGAGCTCAACCGGAACAGGAACAGTTCAACAGGAACTCCGGGAGAACTCAAAAGTAGCAGGCCAGCGACCCAGGAAGCAGGAGCCGCCTTATTGCTGGACAGCAGGAGTCCATATACAACTGAATACACAGCCTGTTTCAATCCAAGATCATTCAGTCACAGCAATTATACACAGCTCAACTTAATTATCATCGTCTTAATGGCTGCTGGGTCACCTCTCAACCATTCCTTCTGGCAAAATGCCAGGGGCCATTCGGACTCCGCTGTGGCTCTCAACAATACAGGGAATTTTTAAAAATACCTACAATTCTTAGGGCTGGGGTTGTGGCTTAGTGGTTAAGTACTTGCCTAGAATGCATGAAGCACTGGGTTCAATCCCCAGGACCACAACAACAACAACAACAAAAAAAACTAAATAAACAAAATAAAGGTACTGGGTCCATCTATAACTAAAAATATATTTTTAAAAAAACCCTATAATCCTACCATCCAGAGAAAACCATTATTACATTTGATTTAGATATTCCTAGTCTTTTTCCTGTTCATAGATACACACACATGCTTCTTTGATAGTAAAATCACTGCAATCTGCAAGTTTGTTTGTTTTTCCCTCTCCAGAGCCAGAGATAAAAGCCCAGGGTGTGGTGCATGCTAGGCAAGCACATTACCACTGATCCACACCCACCTGCCAGGCAAGCTTTTTTTGCAGGGGGGAGGAGGGTTTACTGGGGATTAAACCCACAAGTGCTTAACCACAGCACCACATCCCCAGTCCTTTTATTTTTAAATATTTTTTAGTTTCAGATGGACAAAATACCTATATTTTATTTACTTACTTATTTTTTAAAAAAATATTTTTATTAGTTGTCCATGGACATTTATTTCATTTACTTATCTATATGTGGTGTTGATATTCGAACCCAGTGCCTCGAACAAGCTGGACAAGTGCTCTACCACCGAGCTACAACCCCAGCCCTACTTATTTTTATCTGGTACTGAGGATCAAACCCAATCCCTCACACATACAAGGTAAGCGCTCTACCATTGAGCTACAACTCCAGCCCCCCCATTTTTATTTTAAGACAGGGTCCCATTAAGTTGCTTAGGGCCTCACTAAGTTGCTGAGACTGGCTTTGAACTTGTGATCCTCCTGTCTAGGATCACAGGCATGGGCCACCGTGCCCACCATTTTTTTTTTTTCCTTAAGTTTTTTTTTTTTTTTTTAACTGAGCTATATTGGATCTACCAGTCAAGTGTATTTTAAAGTTTTTGTGTGTGCTGGGGATTGAACCAAGGGCCTTGTGCATGCAAGGCAAACACTCTGCCAACTAAGCTATATCCCTAGCCCCCAAGCACTCATCTTAAATATACAGATGATGGATTTTTCATACATATACCCACAATATTATAATTTGCCTTTTTATACATAGCCATTTATTGTGAACATTATTATATGATTAGATGATATTCAAGAGCATATAAGGTTGATTTTTTTCCCATTATATTTGGAGGGTTTTGTTTGTTGGTGCTGGAGATTGAACTCAGGCCTTATGCATGCTAGACAAGAGCTTTACCACTAAGCTACATCCTTTTTCAAAGAAATATTTTTGGCATTGGAGATTGAACCCAGGAGCACTTCACCCTGAGCTAAATCACCTACCCTTTTTATTTTGCTTATTTTGAGACAGTCTCAACAAGTTGCCGAGGCTATCTTTGAGCCAGCAATCCTCCTGCCTCAGCCTCCTGAGTTGCTAGGATTATAGGTGTGCACTATTACACTCAACTCATCCACAGGGCCTTTTTAAAGCTAGGGTCTTGCTAAGTTGCCCAGGATGGCCTGGAACTTGTGATCCTCCTGCCCCTGCCTCAGCCTCTTCAGTAGCTGGGATTATAGGCACTACCACTGCTCCCAAATTAATGTTTGGAAAAAATATATGTGGTGCTGAGGATGGAACTCATGGCCTCACACGTGCTACTACTTAACTACAACCCCAGCCCTAGAGAAGAGTTTTAAGATAACAAGTCTCTCTGCTCCTGGGAATGAAGACGAAGTAGTTAAGTCTTGCTGCTTTTCAGTGAATGCTCTTGCTTTGCTAAATTTCTTGGAAGAATTGTCAAGTGGAAACAGCAACTGAGTTTGCCCCATACTAAGCTGGTGGGCACTCAGTCTTTAGGATGTCACATTCAGCTTCATTCTCCCTCAAGGCCAGTGAGGCCAAGATTGAACAACTCCCTGTCAGCTGGCTTTGCTGTGTATCATCAGGGTAACTGGGAGGGAAAGCTGTAGCAATCTCATCCACTGCTTAGCCACACATGTACACTGGGAAGCTTTTGTTTGGATGCAAGCTTTCCAACGCAGGCAGATTCTCCCATTCTGTTTAACTTTTTTAGGTACTGAAGATTTAACCCAAAGGTGCTTTATCACTGTGCTACATCCTCAGCCCTTTTTGTATTTTATTTTGAGACAGGGTCTCCCTAGGTTGCTTTGCGCCTTGCTAAATTGCTGAGGCTGACCTTGAACTTGCAATCTTCCTGTCTTGGCTTCTGTAGCCACTGGGATTAAAAGTGTGTGCCACCACACCTGGCTCTCCCATTTTACAGATCTGAAAGGTTAGGTATTTTGTTTAGGATCAAACAGAAGTATCTAAGACTGAAACCCAATCTTCTCTCTTGATGTCAGAATTCATTCATTTTTTAAATTAAACATGTTTTGATCCCAACTCCAAAAAAACCAAAGGCCAAATGTACTGATATGCGGATGCTAACACACAATAAGGGATGAGGGAGGGAAGAATAACAGTTCTGTGGATAAGGGGGAATGAAGAGAAGGGAGGGGGGATGGGAACAGGAAAGACAGTAGAATGAATTGGTTATAACTTTCCTATGTTCTTATATGAATACAGGACCAGTGTAACTTCACATCATGTATAACCACAAGAATGGGAAGATATACTTCCTGTATATATAATATGTCAAAATACACTATATTGTCATGTGTATCTAAAAAGAACAAATAAAAAAATAAAAAACGAAACAAAAAAAGTTTTGGTCATGAATTTTTTGAAATATTTTTTTATTTGTGGATGAACACAATACTTTCTGAACTTCAGCCCTAGCATTGGTCATGAATACTTCTGACATACAAAAAGTTACAGAGAAAAACCTGTCAAAATGAAATGCATTTTGCAATCCATACATAGTCCAAGAAATGCAACACGAAGCCCCATGTACCCTACCCTGTCCTATTAATCATGGAGGAAGGTCCAATTCCTCCCACTTGGGATACACTGCAAAGAGGCATCAGTATCCCTTCCACAGTGCAAGCCAGAAATCTATAGATATAGTGACAACTCTTTCTTTCAATCATCAAGTTAATTACTTTTGGTACTCCTTTGTTTCCATCATTCCTGCTACAGTTTTCCTTTTCAGAAGTACCAACTCTTATCTGGATTATATTGATGACCTCCTAACCTGGTTCCCTGCATCTGCTTATCTCATTCCATCTAATCCCACACTGCAACCACTATCCTTCTTAAAACACTTCAATAGCTCCTCTTTGCTCTTAGGATACAGAAAAAACTGCTTGCATGGTATGCAAGGTTTCTCTACTCAATATTCTAGTTCCCTCAGTCCTTTGTTATCTTGTGTTTTGAGGATATTGGTATTGCTGTTCCTTGTAACCCCAATTCCTTCCCACCACAGAGCCTCTGTACATTTTTTTTAGTTGCTGATGGACCTTTATTTCATTTATTTATTTATATGTGGTGCTGAGAATTGAACGCAGTGCCTCACACATGCTAGGCAAGTGCTCCACCACTGAGCCACAACCCTAGCCCAATTCTTCCCTTCTTTGGGTATGCTTGCCTTGAGTCCCAACTAGTTATTCCTTGGCCGTGTCATTTTCACTTCACATTTGAGAGGTTAAATGATTAAAATCTATCTTCCCTAACAGGATAAAGACCCAAAAGTACTAACTTAGCATTAAATTTGCTAAACAGATAATAGCCAATGCATATATAATATTTTTAGGGCACTGTTCCTATACAACATGTACTAACTCACTTAGGATCTCCCAAAAGCTTTATGAGGAAAGTACAATTATTACCCTCATTTTACATTAAAAGCTAAGAGTCTGTAAAGCTAGGAAATGAACACAGGAAGCCAGTTTCTGGAGTCTGAGCACAACACTCATGCTATGGGTGCCTCAGCAACACCTGCTGAATGCAGTAGCATGGGAGTACTTTTGACTAACAGCACCATTAGCAACCTTAGACTAAAACATTTTGTTTTAGTGCTGGGGATGGAATCCAGGGGCATGCTAGGCAAATGCTCTACCACAGAGCTACAACCCCAAGCCCAGGGTCTAATGGTTGACCAGAACTTTACTGCTAAACTTTTATTTTCCCAGGATTTTATTTCAGTTACTTTAAAAATCCATTTGAGTGGGGCATGGTGGTGCACACCCACAATCCCAGTGACTCGAGAGCCTGAGGCAGGAGGACTGTGAGTTCAAAGCCAGCTTCAAGAAAGCGAGGCATTAAGCAACTCAGTGAAACCCTGTCTCCAAATAATACAAAATAGGGCTGGTGATGTGGCTTAATGGGTGAGTGCCCTGAGTTCAATCTTGATACCCCAATAAATAAATAATCCATTTTGAGGCCGGGGATGTAGCACTTGCCTAGCATGCACAAGGTCTGGGTTCAATCTGCAGCACTGCTAAAATTAATGAATAAACTAGCAAATGAATGAATTTGCCCTCACCTACCAGTGTCATGACTGGTTTTGAGGTAGAGTAAGTGGTCTGGCAAACTGCTGAAGGGCAGGAAAAACTTGACTAAGAAGCAAAGGTGTATGTAGATCATCTGTAGTGTGGGTAATCCATGGAAGGACAATTCAAAATTTTCATGGATGACACCCAAATCTTCATCAATTTCTTGCAAAGTTACACACACAGGGCTTCTCCCACCATTTGTAGACAGTGTTCAAGGCTGGGGTGAGGGAACGGGTGAGGGAACGGTGAAGCCACAGGAAATAACTAGTCACAATATGGTGTGAGGAATGACCTCTCTATGCTTCTAACCTCAGAACTGCAAAGAAATTGCTAGCAGAGAAAGATCACTTCTTCTTTCAAAAATCAAAGATAAATGGCCAAGCTTTCCTAATTTTTTTTAAGTCAGCAAAGACTGACTTGAAAGTTTTCCCAGTGTGGCAATGTAGAGCAATAATTTCAAAGCTCAAGCTATATAGTGAAGAGCTCTATAAATCAGCTACATCCAATTCACCTTGAATCAACAAAGTGAAATGTAACTTTTCTTCTTTTTTGCTGTGCTGGGGATGGAATCCAGCGCCTTGTGCATGTTAGGCAGGTCCTCTACCACTAAGCTACATCCCCAGCCTTTTTTGAGACAAAGTCTACATTTCCAGGTTGGCCTAAAACTTGTAATCTTTCTGCCTCTGCCCCAGTCGCTGGTATTAAATGCAAACTCCCGATCAATTCAGGAAATGCTTAACCTGGAGCCCACCTACCAATGTCAGGGGAAGTCAAGAAACCGCACTTTTTTTTTTTTAAACAGGAATTTTGCTAAGAAAAGATCTTCATGAGTTCCTAAGATTAAAAAAGACCAAAAACCACGATCCTTTATGACTGTAAACACATTCATTCTGGATCAAGGTTATGCCTTCGTAGGGGCACCTCTGAAGGGCAGAAACATTTCTATTCTGTCAAGTACTGCTAACTACGGACGGAAATCTAAGCCCATCGCTAAGTGAGATTATAAAAGCATAGGTCTCAAAACCTACAAATAGGTCTAAGGGGCCTCCTTGGAGGGAAAGCGTCGTGAAAGGCCAAGGAGTAGTTAGGGACGATGGAGTCCAGTCCAGACCAAGTTACTATTACTAACCCACGGTGCGACCTTATACAAGTTCCATACCCTCTCTGGACTTCAATTTCCACGTCCGCGCTTTGGAAGTTGAACCACATGGTCTTCAAAATCCTTTCCAGCCAAGAGTTTAATAACAAGTAGATCTAGCTTTTTAAAGCAGCTTCATGTGGACGCAGTACGGAACTTTAACGGTCCCCCCCTCCCCTGCTCAGGCCCGCGAAACCCTTGCTCATCACGCCCCTCGGAGTGACTGCACTTTCCGGACCGCAGTCCGAGCGGTCCGCGGTCAGCTCCACCCCTTCCTGGAGGCGTCCCATCGTGCTCCGCGCTCCTAAAACGGCGGGGCGCCTCCCGCCTTTCCGCGCCCGGACCCCAAACTCCTCTCCCCAGTTCTCCCGGGCACCCCGTCCTATCAACGTCTGGTATCCCAGCCAATCACAAGAACCCCGAGACTCGCCTTCAGCCCACCCTTCTGCCCGCGCTCAGCCTGTCTGAGCTTAAGGCCTTGACCAAGTCAATCCAATCAGTAGCAGGTTCTCAGCTGCCCCACCCCGACTTCCCTCCCCTCGGCCAATCCGCGTGCCCCATCCCGCTGCCCGCCCAGCCAACCCGGACCCTAAAACCTGCTGACGAATGGGCGCAGGGCGGCCCTTCAACGAAGAACGCCTGGCCAATTGGGGATTCCGCGTGGCCACAGTGGCAGCCAATCGACGTGGAGCGCGGTGCCGCCGCGGAGAGGTTCAGCCCAATATCCCTCCGCCTTCCTCCCTCCCTCCCTCTCTCTCTCCCTCCCCGAGAGCCGCCGCTCACTTACTGCCTCCCTTCCTTCTTTCTCCCTCCGCCACCCGAGCACCAGCCGCGCTCTGAGCTGCCCCCGGGGTCCCTCCCCCGCCGCCAGAGGAGCAGCTGCCGCCGCCGCCAGCAGCACATTAGGAGGGCGGAAGGAAGAAAAGAGGGGAGGAAGGAGAGCTAGAGCGCCTGCCCAGAGGGAGCCGGTGAATGGGCTTGTGGTGACCCCCACCCCCCACCCCACCCTCCCTTCCCACCCGACCCCCAACCCCCATCCCCAGTTGGAGCCGCCGCCCGAGAGCCCGGACCGTCGTCTTAGGAGGAGTCGCCGCCGCCACCACCGCTATGGAGCTGATCACCATCCTCGAGAAGACCGTATCTCCGGGTAGGACGCGGGGACTGGGGGTCGGGCTGAGGTGATTGGGGTGGGGGAGGGGAGCACGGCCCCTCTGACCCTGCTCCGGTTCCCACTTTCCTCCCACCAGATCGGCTGGAGCTGGAAGCGGCGCAGAAGTTCCTGGAGCGTGCGGCTGTAGAAAACCTGGTGCGTCCCGTCCCGCCGCGCCCCATCCCGCCGCGTCTCCATCCCTGAGAGCGGGCCTTCCCGCCCTCCCGGAGGCCCAGGCCTCGGGAACCCACCCCGCCCCATCCCGTCCCCCTCCCCCCCCCCGCGCCCGGTCCAACCTAACCCCGCCATCGGGAAGCCGGTGGGTGTGTCCCGCCCCGGGCCCCGGGGCTGGCCAATGGCGTACCGCGCCGGGGTGACTGCTGCCCAATCGCCTTGCGGACTGAGGGCGGCGGTGCAGCGGGAGAGGAAAGAGGGAGGGAAGGGAAGTTAGGTTGCACGGCGCTGCGTGTTCAGCAAGGGTGGGGGTGGGGGAGCCGGGCCTAGGGGCCATGTGGAAGCTCCGGGCCCGCCTGCTTGCCGGGTGCTGGCCGAGGCCGGCTTCTCCTTCCTGTCCCTTGGCCCCTGTGGCTCTCTCCACCTACTTCCCAGAGTTCTACCCTTTCCTATCTCTCTTGGTCTGTGCTTATGGCCAGGCCTGGCACCCGACTGCCTCTCAACCAATTCTCAGTAAAATTTTCCCCTTTGCTGCCTGGTTATTACTCTTCTGAGATATACATACACATACATAGATAAATATATATTTGAAGTTAGGTGGGTAGAGGTTTGATCACTAGGGATCTGCATCCAGACAACGGACAGGCTCATCCTTGAGATCAGGCCTATTTCCTGATGAAATCCCAGAGGAAAGTTCCTGCCTCTCATGTTTTCAAATTTAAGGGGCACCAAGAAAAAAGGAAATAATTTCGCTAAGTCCTGGACCTTTGTTTAAAAAAGTAGGGTGGATTGGTTAAAATAGCCTGCTGCCAGAAATGTTTCTCTTTGGTGTCCCTCCCTTGTTGGGGGGGATGGGGAGCACAGGGAAGGGTGGATGATACTTCAAGTCTTTTTAATAGGTAATAAGTCTGAAGAACACAGTAACCAAATGTGTTCTTTTGCAATATCCTGGTACAATAATGTCAACGACAACAAGGTGACAGGCAGAGCTTATTTCATACAAACTGCCTTTGAATGATTATTTTCCATACTTAATGTGTGCTAGCTTTTACTAACCTTTTTATCCTTTGTCTAGAATAAATTTTCCTGCTCCTATAGGCTGATAAACTCCATTAAGAGTATATTCCTGTTTCTGCTTTTACTAATTTGCAAAAAGCCTTTTATTCTTTAAATTCTTTAATGGTACATAGTTAATAAACTTGGGAGGAATTGCTTTCTCTCCTGTGCTTTTAGAATTTGTTAGCAGTAGGAAATTGTATCTGCTTTTGGCTTCTATTGACTTTCCTCTTTGGATAGGGCTTTTTTGGTGTGAAAATTTTTAAACAAGGGATGGCTTTGGGGACCTGTGTGTTACAAAAGATTGAGTATGCTTTTCAGGGATCTATTATATTTAGTAGACAAGTCTAAAGTGTGTAGGAGCCTTAGTACATTAACTGTTGCCTATCTCATATATAAGATCATCTTTGTTGCAACAACTTGCCTTGCCATTTCTATCTTTTCAGTTATTCCCTAATTATAAATATTCATTAGCATTTTGCCTTATAACTCGGCTTTTTTCATTGTTCCTCAGAGCTAGGCTCCTAAGTCTTGTGTTGGAGACTAGAAATTCTTATCTACAAGAATTTCCCTCTTATCAAAGATTACTTGCTCCCATGAGATCAAAAGCTGCCCTCAGTATCATTTTTGGGGGGCTAAGGTCTTTTAAATTTAGAAAAAGAATTTTACTTTTGTAACCTGTCATAGTCCTTCAACAAATATTTATTGAGTATTGAGTACTAATGTGAAAATTTGGAAAGATGATCTTAATGGGGAATCTTAATAAGTGTGAGGCTGCAGAAGATGGGAACTTCATCACATACTCAGTGACATTTATAGTTAGTTTTTGATACGTGGTCTTGCAGTGTTACCCATGTTGGTTTTAAAATTCTGGACTCAAAGGGGAGCCTGCCTCTGAGTGCTAGAACTATAGGAATATGCTACCATGCCCAGCTTTGGATTACAAATTTGGCATTTTCTAAGATAATTGAACATGATGTCCTGGAAAATTGACTGGTCTTATCCCCATTCCTGGTCCCCCATGGTTTGGTGCTCTATAAACTATCCAGAGTTGTTTGAAATTTCTAAGAAATTTTCATTTACAAATACGTTTTTTCTTAACAGCCCACTTTTCTTGTGGAACTGTCCAGAGTGCTGGCAAATCCAGGAAACAGTCAGGTTGCCAGAGTTGCAGCTGGTCTACAAATCAAGAACTCTTTGACATCAAAAGATCCAGATATCAAGGCACAGTATCAGCAGAGGTGGCTTGCTATTGATGCTAATGCACGACGGGAAGTCAAGAACTATGTAAGTAAATTGCACCTCATTTTGGTCATACTGTCTAGGGAATAAGAAACATCTTTGTTCTTTTGTCATTTGCTTGGGACGGAGCTTGACAGTGTGACATTTGTGGGTTCTAAACTCTACCTGAAGGTGAAAGTTGTATTTGGTTTTAATGTCTTTCAATTCAGTTTGTCTGATGGATTGGGATTCAGTATCAAATGATTGAGGTAGCCTGCAATAGTTTGGAGAGTTTTAATTGGATCTCTTTGAATTGGAGTAGTATATGAATAGATGCTGTATCAGAATCACTTACATAATTTGCATGTATATCTCCATCTCTGGGGATGTAGCTCAATGGTAGAGCACAGACCACATGGCTATCGTGGCATTGGGTTTGATCCTCAACAGCACACCCCAAAAAGGGGTGTGGGTGTGTGAATTTCTAAGCTCTTCAGATATTTTGGTTTGTAGGGCCTAGAATAAAAATTTATTTATTTTTTTAACTGTCATCCTATGTGATTCTTTCATAGTCAACCAGCATCTAGCTCTTGTTGAACTTCTGCTGTAGATAGTTCTCATTATTTGCTGGTTTAAGCTTGGCATTGTGTGGAATCAGAAGAATTAAATGATTTCTTGGGCCTTTCAAGCCCAAAGAGTTTGCAGAATGAGTATGACATTAACGATGGATGCTTTTATCTACTTAGCAAATTGTGAAAAACTTAAATACTTGACTTTTTTCAAGAGTGAGATGAAGAATTTTGAGGAAAATGGAGTATCCTTTGTTGCTTTGCATCATAACGTTCTTTTGACTTTCTTGTTGAATTAGAAATTCATAATTCTATCTAAAGTATGGGATGTAGAATATAAAGATAGGTTTGGGGTAGGTTGGTTGGTTTGTCTTAATGAAGTTCTTTAGTGGCCTGTGTTATGTGGATAAGGCCCAAAGGAGATTAAGTTAAACATTTGAGGAGAAACCAGTGGGCAGGTCATGGTTATACACCATATTACTATATCTTAGTTCTACATGATAAGTAGCTTTAGGCAAATTAGTGTCCCTTAAGGCAACTACTTCTCTTTGTAATATGCTTCTTTTTGCAGTCTTGCAGTTAGGAAAGCTGTCTTTTAATCTTTTTTTGGAATATGTAAAGCTGTTTCAATTCACACTGGGTCTGCTTGTGTAACAACACTCCCTTCAGCCAATTGACATAAGGGAAGCATACTCCATCAAAAAAAATTTTTTTCCTCTTTGTGATGGTGTTTCCCTATATTGCCCAGGCTGCCCTGAAACTCCTACCTCAGCCTCCTGAGTAGCTGGGACTACAGGCTTGTGCCACCACGCATGGCTCGTCACTGAAAACTTTGATGCTCATTGTGCCCATTGGATTTCTCATTTCTTCAAAGTGTGTGTGTACACACACAAACATATTGGAACTGAAATTGAATTTATTGGCACATTGCTCGTGACACTTCTTTTTTGGTACTAGGGATTGAACCTAGGGGCTCAACCATTGAGCAACATTTCTGGTTCTTTATTTTCTTTACTTTTTTATTGAATAATAATTGTTGTTGTTGTTGTTGTTGAATTTATTGCTCAGTAAATTGCAGAGGTTGTCCTTGAGCTTGGGATCCTCCTGCTTCAGCCTCCTGAGTCATTGGAATTGTAGCCACTGGATCCAGCAATGCTAAAATTTTTTTAAAAATTGGGTAATAATCAATATTGGCATGGTTGAACTCTGATGCCTGAGAAGAAATTAGCATGAGCTGGGTGTGGTGGTGTACACCTATAATTCCAGCTACTTGAAAGACTGAGACCCAGCTGGATTGCTTGAGTTCACAAGTTCAAGGCCAACCTGGGCAACATAGTGAGATTCTATGTGTCTGTGCCCCCCCCCCCACCACCAAAAAAAAAAAGTAGCCATTAACTTGGCCTTTTTCATAGTATATCTAATGATTACTCCTAGTGTTGGTGGACTTTTTAAAGTGGGGAGAGATGGGGTTTCTGTGCTGGTCTCATTTGCTATAGCATCACTCCTAGTTTAAAGGGGAAAAAAAGGTTTTTGTACTCAGAAATTGGACATCTCTAGCCTCTAAGTTACTTCAAGTAGTATTAACTAAGGGTCTTCTAAAAGCAATTTTAAAGAAGAGATAAAAGGGTCTGGGATTATGGCTTAGTGGTAGAATGCTTGCCTTGCACACGTGAGGCACTGGGTTCAATCTTTAGCACCACATAAAAATAAAGATATCATGTTCATCTACAACTAAAAAATATTTTTAAAAAAAGAAGAGATAAGGTGAATGGGATTCAGTGTGCTCCATATATGTACAGAGGTGTGAATGGGATTCAGCATAGTATAAAGATACCCTGGCATGGGGAGGCAAGGAGAGAGAAAGATTGCTTAAGTGAGTACGAAATTATTGCTAGATCAGAGAAATAGTTCTGGGGTGCTATTACACAGTAAATTTTCTATAGATAATGATATATTTTTAAAAAGTTACAAGAAAGGATTTTGAATGTTTTTTTACCACAAATGATGAAGGTTTAAGGAATGTTATGTTTACCCTGATTGGAACTTTCTATAGTATATCTGTACATTGAAGCTTCAGGTGGTATTGCATTAATATATACAATTTTTGTCAGTCAATCTACTCCAGCAAAAATAAATAAATAAATAAATTACTATGGACTTTAGTCCTTTAAAAATACCCATTTAGCAATTCAGTTCATTTTTTTCCCCTCACTACATTGTGTTTTTAACATAGTTTTTGTCCATTCTGCTGTGCCTAGAGAACAAAATTTTGTTAAAATTAGTTATTACTGGGTAAAACTATTGGGGGTGAGGGCAGTCAGGGATGGTGATATACTGTGTAAAAGTGAAAGGTGGGGAGTTCATTATTAGCTGATAATTACAAAGCAGGGTACTAAGTGACCTGACCCAGTCAGCAGAGCTGGCCTGAATATCTGGTAGCTATTCTTTGTCCTGTGTTCATGCCAGGAACAGTTAACTGTTTGACTTTGAGTGGACTGGGGATTCTTAGTGCCTTCATTGACTGAATTTAGCTGATCATGGTAATGATTAACACTGGGTCAATTGTGGCTTCATCCTTTAGCCTAACCTGTGACTTCACCCATTACATAAATGCTTGAGTGATTAACACTTCCAATGAGAAATATTTAATGACAAGTGAATCTTGTTTTAATTGGCATATCTGGCTAGTTCTTGGTATCTGTTGGTAGTAGAGAGAACCATTCTTGGGCAAACAGAATGAATCCTTTTAAAAATAAGAATTCATTTTTAGGTTTTGTAGCATCAGGAACTTTTGTTTCCATATTCAATGATATTGCTTAACCAAGGCCTTTCTCTTTAAATCACTCAGTGCTGGGCTGTTAGAAGGAAGGAGGTCTATTTCACATGTCACCTATAAGTAGGATCTTTTTCTTGAGGCAGGTTTTAGACAGTGTCCTACTGTGAATCAGACCCACCTGGATGCCCCATAGGTAGTCATTCTAAAGCCTCACATTTCTTTCCACAACAAGGCTGTGAGCATTCTTCCCTTATATCACCATCAAGGAGCATGGAAGATTTGTGTCATTTCTGTCTTGAGGATCAAACCCAGGGCCTTGCATGTGTTAGGTAATCATTCTGCTACCAAGATATATCCTCATCCCCAGGAAAATGAATTTTATCCCTTGCTCTTCCCCCCCTCCCTTTCATTTCCTTGACAAGGTTTCATTAAGTTGCCCAGGCTGCTCTCAAACTTGCCATCCTCCTGCCTCAGCCTCCATGTACTAGCTGAAGTTACAGGCATAGGTCACCATACCTGGTTCCCACTTAACTAGTGGTTAGGAGAGATAGTGTTAAAAGTTTTCTGCTGTGTTGATTGTTTTCTGCTGTGTTGATTGAGGTGTGTGGTTTTGGAGAAGTCTAATTCACAGCAGGGGATGGTTGGTTTTTGCTTTTAGGCTCTGGGGAATGTTGATTTTTAAAGGTGTTGGTATTGAGGCTTGCATGGTTTGGGCTTTGTTTTGTTGGCAGAACTTAAAGAGACAATGATATAAGGGGTGTGGTGGTAGGCAAATATGCTGAAGTTATTACAAATTGACAAATTTTGTCCCCTGTTTTCCAGGTTTTGCAGACTTTGGGCACGGAAACATACCGGCCTAGCTCTGCCTCACAGTGTGTAGCTGGTATTGCTTGTGCAGAGATCCCAGTAAACCAATGGCCAGAACTCATTCCTCAGCTGGTGGCCAATGTCACAAACCCCAACAGCACAGAGCACATGAAAGAGTCAACATTGGAAGCTATTGGGTACATTTGCCAAGATATAGTAAGTGCTTGCCTGGTGTATTTAATATTTGTATCTTTGATTCTCTCTTGCTATGACTTGCATGATGTTAGGATTAGCTTATTAAATCATAAAGAAAACCATGCTGCTGCAATGTTTTGAAGTAGAACTGTTTGCTAATTTAGATCTATCCTCATAGTTCTAATCATGCACTGAGTAAAGAAACTTGAGATTCACAAATTCAAAACATGACCAGGGATGTAACTCCATGGTGGCACATTTGCCTAGCATGAGCAATGCTCTGGATTCTATTTCTAGCATTGTGAAACAGTAATAATAAAATAATAATAAACTTAAAATTGAAATCCATATGTTTGGAGAAACTGGGTTTTTTTCCTTTTTTTTTTCTTTTTGCAGAGCTGGGGATTAAATCTAAACACTTGAGCATGCTGGGCAAGTACTGTACCACTGACCTACACCCTGAGGTTATTCTTATCTGGAGCATCCCTGAATTGAGATCCTCAGTGTCCCATGAATTCCTGAGTGCTTTTCCATTTACTAAATTGCAGAAAGATTTGTCAGTTCTTCATACAGTTGGGGTCGCAGCACAGTACTTCAGTTGCAGCCGCAGCCCTCCTACGATTATTATTGCCCCTGGAGGTTACCACTCTTTTTTATTTTGTACCAGGGATTGAGTCCAAGGGTCCTTAACTACTGAATCACATCCCTAGCCCTTTAAATTGGTACCAGGGATTGAACTCAGGGGCAGTCAGCCACTGAGCCACATCCCCAGTCCTGTTTTGTATTTTATTTAGAGACAGAGTCTCACTGAATTGCTTGGTGCCTGGATGATGCTGAGGCTGGCTTTGAATTCACAGTTCTCCTGCCTCAGCCTCCTGAGCTGCTGGGGTCACAGGCATGTGCCATCACCCCCAGCCAGGTTTTTTTTTATTTTTGAGACAGGGTCTTACTAAGTTGCTCAGGGCCTAGCCAAGTTGCTGAGGCTGGTTTTGAGCTTTTTATTTTCTTGCCTCAGCTTCCCAAGCTATTGGGATTACAGCATGTGCTAATGTGCTTAACATGAGGTTACAACTCTTGGTAACTGTTTTATGTAGGCTTCATGTAGCAAACTCACAGCACTTGACTTGGAGTTAGATATACCTAGTTGTATTACACTAAGGTATGATCTTTGGTCCTCAGCTATTCTGAAACTATTTGGAACAGGTGAAATACATTATACAAAAGGAGAAAAAGCTAATGTTAACTTATGCCCATAGGCATTATGCTAAGAAATCAGAGACAAAATTGATGAGATTAATTTGTTTCTGTTCAAATTTTGGACTACTAGTTCTCTTGGATGTTTTATGGTTACTTTGCAATAGTATGCTTGGAAAATATCACAAAGTAATGATAATTAACTCTGAATTTTACAGTTAAAAGGACTGCTGATTAGTCATGAGTTTATTATTATGTTCATTGCATTTCTTTGCTTTTTTTCAGGACCCAGAGCAGCTACAGGATAAATCCAATGAGATTCTGACTGCCATAATCCAGGGGATGAGGAAAGAAGAGCCTAGTAATAATGTGAAGCTAGCTGCTACTAATGCACTCCTGAACTCATTGGAGTTCACCAAAGCAAACTTTGACAAAGAGGTAAGTTTTCTTTTTCTTTCCCTGGGGTGGAACCCAGGATCTTAAGCAGCTGGGCAAGTGCTCTACTTGTGAACTACACACCTAGCTGAAGTAGGTTTTCTTTTTAAAACTTTGGTATAGGTTCAGAGGTTACTTGTAAAAGAAAACAGCATTACTTAGTGGGAACATTTTGGAATTTTAAAAAATTATAGCAATGGGGCTCTTCACTTTAGGAAGGTGCTCTTGAAGAACGATATAAATGTTTTGCCTGAAAATCTTCCTGTCATTTACTTGTTTATATATAATGTAAAATATGCATACAACAAAATTTGCCATGTTTTATTGGTGCATTATAATTACACATAGTAGTGAGATTCATTATGTTGTATTTATACATACACATAATTTGATCAATCTCTTTCCCTAGTACTTTCCTTTTCCCATAAAATTTACCGTTTTAATAGTATATTCATGTGGAAATGGAACCAATCTTCAGAGCTTTTGCATCTTGAAAAAATGTCAGACTGAATATTGGGCTGGGGTTGTAGCTCAGTGGTAGAACACTTGTCTCACGTGTGAGACACTGGGTTTGAGCCTCAACACCACTTAAAACACAAAAATAAAAGATATTGTGTCCATCTACAACTAAATGTGTGAGTGTGTGTACATTGAAAAAAGATTCAATGTTATTTATTTATGTACATATACTATGTTTATTGAATTATCCATTTGGATTGCTTCCATCTTTTTGTCTGTTGTGAATGATGCAGTTGTAAATATGGGTGTATACTTTTCTCTTTGAGATCTGATTCTAATTCTTTTGAACGTATATCCAAAAGTGCAATTACTGGGTAATCTAGTCTGAAGACTTTTGTATTTGTTGACAATTTAGCTGGGCGTTTGCCTTTATTGGAGAGGTCTGAGAAGCCAGGGCAAACTGCAGTTCTAATTGATTAGAAAGCATGTTTTTTTCCTTATAGACTTCAGAAGAGTTGGGAGAGTAGCAAATGAAGTTCATATTTTGTTCTCCCTTTACTCCTCAAATTTGATGAGGATTTGCTACCCTCCAGAAAACAAATTTGGCTCCTGAAATAGTACAGATGTTTTGAATTCTCTTAAATTTTAAATAAAAGGACATTAATTTTTCTACATGTAGATTTTTGTTTTTTCTTGAAATGATCAACTTTATTTAAACCACGTGACTTTATTTGCTGCCTAAATTCTTAATAGTGAAGGTCATCTTGGAGATTAAAAAGGATTAAAACCTTCTTATAAGGTAGGTCGTATACCAGACACTAGAGGCAAACTGTGTAGCCTCCATAGTGCCATTGTTGCCTCAAAGAATAGTTGCTGGATTATACCAGGGTTGTATGGGGCCCTCAAAGAGCAGCAGGTTTTTCCTTATATTGAGAATTCAAGAATCAATAAGTATGGTTCATATTTTCGTAATTTTCTTTTTCTTTGTTCTTTCTGCAGTCCGAAAGGCACTTTATTATGCAGGTGGTCTGTGAAGCCACACAGTGTCCAGATACAAGGGTAAGTGTATGGTCATACGAAAAAATAGGGCTTTCTTATGTACTTCCTTGGAAATGTCAACTCTAACTTAGTTTGAAATGCAGGGAGTCAATGGACTAAAACAAGGTTTGAGTAATATTATAAAGAATTTTTTCCAACGTATTGGAGAAGAGGAGAGAATAATACTACTTGGAAAGTGCATAATGGAAGTTGTAAGGGAGAGAGAAATGGTGGGTCCTTTTTTCCCCCCCCCTCCTCTCTGTACTAGGATTGAACCCAGGGACACTACCATTGAGTTATAGCTCCACCTCTTTTTATTTTTTCCATTTTAAACAGGCTCTCAACAAGTATCTGAGGCTAGCCTCAAACTTATGATCTTCTGCCTCAGTCTCCCAGGTTGTTGGGATTATAGGCATTTGCCCAGCTTTAAGAGAAGAATGGGTTTTGATCAGCTTTGCTATTTTATTGCCATGTTATTCAAGTAATTGTTTCAACTGTAGCCATTGGAATAGTTTTGCTATTGGTGTAACCTAAACTTTCCCTATTTTTGAAAGTAGCATTTTCATTCTGAATAGAATTAGTGATTTTAGGGCTGTCATATGTCCCTTGGGCACCTTTGAAGAAAAAAAAAAAGGAAATGGGAAGGGATAATGAGAACTGAGGGTAGAGATTGATTTAGGGGGAGATTTTTGACATTATCCAAACACAACCTTGACCCATTAGAGTCTACCATTGCAGATTGTGTTATTTTTAGTAAATTATTTAATTTACTCTTCTTAAAAGGTACGAGTGGCTGCTTTGCAGAATCTGGTGAAGATAATGTCCTTGTATTATCAGTACATGGAGACATATATGGGCCCTGCTCTTTTTGCAGTAAGTATTTCATTTTTCTTTGTGTGTATGTGTATGTATATGTACTGGAAATTGAACACAAGGATGCTTAACCACTGAGTCACATCCATCCCCAGCCCTTTTTAATTTTGAGACAGGGTGTCACTAAGTTGCTGAGGCTGCCCTTGAACTTGTGATCCTTCTTCCTCAGATCCCAAGTTGCTGGGATTGCAGGGGTGTACCACCATGCCCAGTCTCAAGTATTTCAATTTTTAGGTGATATGAGCTTCTAGCTGATTGCAAGGAGTCATTATTCTTAGTTGCTGTTTTGTAATTTTGTAGTTTTTTTACTTAATATTGTGAAATCAAGAAAATTCCTTGAATGTGTGAGTAAATATAAGCAGCTCAGTGGTGTGCCAAAAAAACTTTACTATTATTGTGTTGGTAAAAGGAGTATATTTTGATAATCTATTTCTTGTTTCTTTATTTCAGACCTAGCTTTCATAAATTATGTTTTTGAAACTTGAATGGAATATCTGGTTAAAGAGAAGGGTCTAACTTTAGTCAATACTTACTTGAGGTCTGCGGTGTCATGTTTTTTTCTCTTAAGATCACAATTGAAGCAATGAAAAGTGACATTGATGAGGTGGCCCTACAAGGAATAGAATTCTGGTCCAATGTCTGTGATGAGGAAATGGATTTGGCCATTGAAGCTTCAGAGGTGAGCCTGGGAGAACATCACCATAGGGGAAGTGCTATTCTGACTGGGCTTGAAAGGTATTTCCATTTGTAGATGTTCTGGATGTCCTCCCGCCCCCCCCCAGCCAAACCTCCTCACAAAGGAAACAGATCTATAATGAGGCAGCTTATGTTTTTGTAGATATCTGACATGATTTGTTCTACATAATGGTATTAGTACTATGAACACAAGGGGGCAGTAGTAAGTCAGTTTTACCCATGCACAACCTTGACCTTTTAGAGTCTACCTTTAGTGACACCTGATGCTAAATTATTTCCTTTTTGGAAGTCCTAATGCATGCACAGGATGTGTATTTGATAGTTTAGTAACTGGTTAAGGAATCAGATAGAGGTACAAGGAAAAGAGTAGTTGTGCCCTTAGAATCTTCAAATTTAAGCTTTATTTCCAACCTTGTTTGTCATCTTGTTCTTCTAAAACAACAGCCTTATTTTTGTCATCCTATGTAAACTTCATGTATCTCTTAATCCAAAGAACACTAGATGTAAGGTTATTAATATGAGTTGAGTTTGTGAAAAAGAATGTAATTTTTAAAGTTGCCTTGGTCCTTTAAGATAGATTTTATGTTTAATCAAAAGAATATCATTACAAGTAGATGAAAAAATGAGCACTTCCAAAGATCACAGAAAATATTACTGTTGGCCCCATACATATATTTGTCACTGATCTTGGGACGGCTCTCATTGTATCCCTTTAGTATTGCGGTTTGTTCGCTTTTGTCTTAGAATCTGCTATGCATTTCTCCTCAGGCAGCAGAACAAGGACGGCCTCCTGAGCACACCAGCAAGTTTTATGCCAAGGGAGCACTACAATACCTGGTTCCCATCCTCACACAGACGCTAACTAAACAGGTGAGCCTCCTTCCAAATCTAACAAGGTAAATTGTGAAACCTTATTTAAGGTGGGTTGGTTTGCTGTGGAACAGTTTCCATGGAGCAGCTTGGCAGCCTATCAACTATTTGATATTCTGTTATAGATGACTCAGGAATAACTGAGCTAGATCTGTAAGATCTCCTAGGCTTTGAGCTGTTTATAAAAAACCAGGTCTGAATATCTCAGGTGTCTTAATTGGGAAGAGAGCACACACTGTTTTGATATTACTGAGTACAGCATTATCCACAGTAATAGAAGAGGTGTGTTCTGTAAAATTTGCAGTAAAGGTTGGGGGCTGGGAGTGTTACTCTGGTAGAACACTTGCCTAGTGGGTGCATGGCACAGGCTCAATGGTTGGCATCAAAAACAAAAGTTGGGAGGAGAGATGAACTAGGTTTAAGCCATTCTAATACCTAGGGTATCTTCATAAATCCGTGCTATATATATTATTTTTTTTAAATGCTGATTAGGTTGTATTCTGACCCATAAAAAGAAACTAATACAAGTTTTTTGCAAAAAGTGTGTCTTCCTTGCCATTCTGCTTTTTGTTTTGGGTATCAGGGATTGAACTCAGGGGCACTCAGCCCTTGAGCCACATCCCTAGTCCTATTTTGTATTTTATTTAGAGACAGGGTCTCACTGAGTTGCTTAGCGCCTGGACGATGCTGAGGCTGGCTTTGAACTCGCCATCCTCCTATCTCAGCCTCCCGAGCTGCTGGGATTACATGCATGCGCCACTGCACCCAGCTGCCATTCTGTTTTGACTTTATGCATCAGTTTTTCTTGGTATGATGTTTGGGGCAGGTGCTTTTTTGTTTTTGTTTTTTTTTTCCTGCCACTTTAGTTCTTACAGTGCATGTGAAATATTACCAAAGAATTGGCAGTGCTCTGAGGAAATAGTTAATTTGAAGCCTAGAAATCTCTTTGTACATGGTAATATAATTTGTTTTTAGGAATATACACATTTTAACTTTGTCTTCAAAGGATAAGTAGAGATAGTTTGGTTTGAAATGAACTGTTTCCTTTTCATCTCGTCTTTCAGTTTTACCTTGATTTTTTTGATCTTTTAGCATCTTTGCTTTTGTGTATTTTTGTTAGTTTTCTGGCTTGCATACAAATCTTTTTTTTTTTTTTTTTTTTTAAGTTGTAGATGGGCACAATATATTTATTCAATTTTACATGGTGCTGAGGATTGGACCCAGTGCCTCACAGGTACGAGGCAAGTGCTCTACCACTAAGCTACAGCCCCAGCCCAACAAATCATTCTTTATGTGTATAATTTTCTGACACTCCATAGGCAACATGCGTTAAGTTACTGTGTGGTGATTTGCCATAATAGATATACCTAGTCTACTTTTTAAAAATTTTTATTCATTTATTTGTCCTAATTTGTTATACATGACAACACTTCAATTTCAATTCATAGTACAAAAATGGAGCACGATTTTTCATTTCTCTGGTTGTACACAAAGTAGAGTCACACCATTCGTGTCTTCATACATGTACCTAGGGTAATGATGTCTATTTCGTTCCACGATTTTTACTATCCCATGGTTCCTTCCTTCCCCTCCCTCCCCTTTGCCCTCCATTTTTCCCACATTCCCTCCCCACCCCCATTATGGATCAGCATTCACTTATCAGAGAAAACATTTGGCCTTTGGTTTTTGTATTGAAACAAACGATAACTAGTATTCTAGAATTCTGTCTTTTTTCTTAGTCATTAACTCTCTTTCCTGACCTTTAACCCCATAGGTAGGTTTTTGTTGCTTTTTAAATTTATATAACTAAAGTCATTCTATATATTCTCTACATGTTTGTGACTTAACCTGTTGTTAAAACTTGGTCATTCTCAATTGTTATAAAGGTTATGCTGTGGTGAGTATTTCTGGAAGAGACTTAAAAATCAGGGCTTAATATTTTATTTCAAGAAGCTTAAGTTCTAAAAGAAAGCAAAGAAAAAAAAAAGCTTAAGTTCTAAAGGTATTTGGGAGTCATCAGAAAACCTTTTGAATAAAAGTAATTCTTTGAACACAAACTCACCTAGTGCCACATCTTTCACCAGGATGAAAATGATGACGATGATGACTGGAACCCCTGCAAAGCAGCAGGGGTGTGTCTCATGCTTCTTTCCACCTGCTGTGAAGATGACATTGTGCCGCATGTCCTCCCCTTCATCAAAGAACACATTAAGAACCCAGATTGGCGATACCGGGATGCAGCAGTGATGGCTTTTGGGTGTATCTTGGAAGGACCAGAGCCCAATCAGCTCAAACCACTGGTTATACAGGTAAAGCTGAGGGAGTTTTGTAAATATTAGTGGAATATTTATTGTTTGTTTCACCTTTTTGTTTTGAGTGTGCTTTTGTTTTTAGTTATTTGCTGTCATTAAGAATATAAAGTATTGGGGGCTGGGGTTGTGTTTCAGCAGTAGATTGCTCACCCAGCACATGTGGGGCCCTGGATTCGACCCTCGGCACCACATAAGAAGTAAGTGAATAAAATAAAGGTATTGTGTCCAACTACAACTAAAAAATATTTTTAAAAAAGGTAAAGTATTGGGATGGGGCTGGGACTCAGTGGTAGCGCACTTGCCTGGGGTGTGTGAGGCACTGGGTTTGATTCTCAGCACCACATATAAATAAATAAAGGTCTACCAACAACTAAAGTAAAGTATTTGTTTTTAACTTTTCAGAATTATGTATATTGAGCTAGGAATGTGGCTCAGTGGTAGAATGCTTTGCCTGGCATATGTGATACCTTGGGTTTAGTCCCCAGCATTGCCAGAAAAAAATAAAAATTAAGTTAAATTAAATGTCATAAATCCAGAAACTTTTGAATGCAGAGAAAACCAAAAAGAAAGTCCCATTTTCTAGGGATTACTCTTAACTAAATATTGATCTGTGCAGCTTTTTTCATTGTACCTTGTGTATAATAAGAAAGGGCTCTTACAGTCTTATAACTATGTTTAGGGTATGATTTTTCAACATCATAGCATAAACATTTCCCATTTATTTACTTTTGGATCAGGTTGTCACTAAGTTGCTGAGGCTGGCTTTGAATTTGTGATCTTCCTATCTCAGCCTCCCAAGACACTGGCATTATAGGCATGTGCCACCACACCTGTTTTTGTTTGTTTGTTTGGTTGGTTGGTTGTTTTTTGGGTTTTTTTGTTTGTTTGTTTTTTGGGGGCTTTTTTGTTTTTGTTATTGTTTTTTTAAGGTAGTGACTCACTATGTTGCCCAAGCTATCCCCAAATTGCTGGACTAAAGCAATCTTTCTGCCACTGCTCCCAACTGCCATACATATATATGTGTATATAAAGATGTTTTTAGTTGTAGATGGACATGACTATTTATTTACTTATTTATTTACTTTATATTTATGTGGTGCTGATGATCAAGCCTAGTGCCTCACACATGCTAGGCAAGCACTCTACCACTGAGCCACAACACAACCCCAGCCTTGCCCTATAATTTTTAATGACTGATTATTCCCTCTTTTAGACAAAATTGACACTTTTGTAATAATAATCTATGGAAATGTGTTCGTTTTGCTAATATAAATCATCAGTTCATATAATTGACCTTAGAGCTTACAAAACTCAGAGTCTTTTGAGATATACTAGTTGCCATCATACCTGTATCCTAAATTAGTCACCATAAAGTGCTTAGAAACATGCATACCAAACTCTTATTAGAACTCCACATTGGAATTTGGTAGAGAAAGAATTTTGTCACATTTCACTCTACTGTTTTTATTTGATAAATGTTTCAGGAGCACAAAAGCATCTTGATGATATTTTGAGTTTAAATCCACCCATCAGTATTTCTTTTTGAGTAGTTGTCCATGTGAATTTATTTTGTTTTACTGTATTTTCAGGCTATGCCCACCCTAATAGAATTAATGAAAGACCCCAGTGTAGTTGTTCGAGACACAACTGCATGGACTGTGGGCAGAATTTGTGAATTGCTTCCTGAAGCTGCCATCAATGATGTCTACTTGGCTCCCTTGCTGCAGTGTCTGATTGAGGGCCTCAGTGCTGAACCCAGAGTGGCTTCAAATGTATGCTGGGTAAGGGATTTTCTTCCTGGTGAGCTTGCCTGAGCCAGTGTCAAGAAAATAGGAGGTATGTAGGGATGGGGTTGTGGCTCAGCAGTAGAGCACTCACCTACCACATGCGAGGCCCTGGGTTTGATCCTCAGCACCACATAAAAATAAAGATATTGTGTCCAACCAAAAAATAAATATTAAAAAAAAAGAAAATAGGAGATGTGAGAGAAAAGTGGATCTACCTCATTTGGAAGGCTTTCTCTGAATACCGTCTCCTTTCTAATTTCTTCAATTAAAACATGGGAGAATTGTCTATAGCAGGAGCCAGTGGGAACTGTTGAATCGTGGTGACTAGATCTCAAAGCACTTAGAGCAGTCATGGCAACCATGACTGGAGAGGCACTGGGGGAAGGTACTGGGAACTGAACTTAGGCAGTTAACCACTGAACCACATCCCTAGTCCTATTTTGTATTTTGTTTAGAGACAGGGTCTCACTAAGTTGCTTAATTTCCTCGCTCAATTACTGGGGCTGGCTTTGAACTCACTATCCTCCTGTCTCTGGACTTGCTTTTCTTCCTTGAGTTGCTCCCAGACAATAAATTTCAATTAAGGTAGATAGTTGTTGGCCACCATTGCCAAGAAAGGGACAAAAAGGACCGAAAGTGGGTGGTCTCAGTGCTGAGTCAGTATAGAGTACATGTCATTTATTGGGGGCTTTTGGGGTATAGAAGAGGGAGATGAAATAAGGAAGGAGTAGGGCTAAAAACCATTCTGTGAATGGAAAAATAACAGTATTGGTAGGTGAAAATACTCTGCTGCTTAAACGAGTTGGATGTAGCCAGGTACAGCAGCTCATGCCTGTAATCTCAGTGGCGAGCAGGAGGATCGTGAGTTCAAAGCCAGCCTCAGCAATGGCAAGGTGCTAAGCAACTCATTGAGACCCTATCCCTAAATAAAAATCCACAATAGAGCTGGGGATGTGGCTCAGGGTCGAGGGCCCCTGAGTTCAGTCCCCAGTACCACCCCCCCCCCCCAAAAAAAAAATCTGGACATATTTATGAGACAGGACAAGTAGACAATATAAGTAAGTAAATGTTTTATTTTAAAGATACCTATAAAATGTAGAATGTATTGTGATGACCTTGACAGAAAAAGTCAGTTGGAGAACACTGCTCATGGTATCTTAAGGAAACATGGGGTAATCCTAGGAGACACTTCCCTCAGTACTAATATTTAACCTATCTGCTTTTTAGGCATTTTCCAGTCTGGCTGAAGCTGCTTATGAAGCTGCAGATGTAGCTGATGATCAAGAAGAACCAGCCACATATTGCCTGTCTTCTTCATTTGAGCTTATAGTTCAGAAACTCCTGGAAACCACAGACAGGTAACCAATGATCCATAGAAGTGGGTGATGTCACTGCACGTGGTGGCACCCTTCTGTAGCCCCAGGTACTTAGGAGGCTGAGACAGGAGGATAGCTTGAGCCCAGCAGTTGGGGAACAGCCTGGCAACATAGCATTACTGTGTCTTAAAAAAAAAAAAAAAAGAAGTGTTTTGTTGTTGTTTGTTTTATTCATGCAGCTCCTGTTGTCCTCTGGAGGATAGTAATGTGGAGGGATTGGACAGAATTTTACCTGCCCTAGGGGAGTTACAAGAATCCTATTGTAGATTTCATTATTTGTTTAAATAAAAGGGTATGACAAACATAAACTATGCTACTTAGGATTGTTAAGAAGCTCCATCATTTTTTTGCTTTTTGTTTTTAATATTTTTTAGTTGTTGAGGGACTTTTTTTATTTGTATGTGATACTGAGAATTGAACCCAGTGCCTCATGCATGCTAGGCAAGCATGCTACCACTAAGCCACAACCTCAGCCTGAAGCCTCATCGTTTTGTAGTATTGACAGTTGATGGTGGAGTATTTGGTAATGGTATAGGAGAAATTGTGACACTGTAAATCAGAAGATTTATACCAACTCAGTAACTGTCAATTTTATGATGTCGGATAAAATTTAGCATTAGTATTTATACAGTTGATATATAAATGAGCTTAAGTTTGGGGTTGGGTAATTGCAATGACTTGGGTGATCAGGGGATGAGAATCTCAGGTCCTAAACCAGCTTCAGCAACTTAGCAAGACCCTGTCTCAGAATAAAAATAAATTGAAAAGAGCTGGGGATGTGACTTAAGTGCCCCTGGGTTCAATCTCTGTTACCCTAATTAAAAAATTTGGGGACCCCAAACTTGTGTTTTGTGTGTTATACCTAAAGCCATGAGCAAAGTAAATGATTAGGTAGGGACTGGGCATAAATCTTCCATGTTTAATCCTGATTTCCCTGTTAAAATTGATGTATCTCCTCATCTATTCAGGCAGCCTCTTTAGTTATCCACATGGATTCTTTTTTCCCCCATAATTGTAGCCCATTCTTAAGGGTTGTTCTATAGTTTACATTTTTGGAGACCGTCATAAATATGACTAGTGGCTCAAAGCTTTTCTTTTTTTTTTTTAAGTTCTGATTTCTAGATATTATATTGCCAAACTCAGATCAGGTCTACAGTTGTACCAGTTTCTGGTTTTCTATTTTTGGAGAGACATTCCAAAACTTCTCTGTCCTTTCTCCACATTTGAGGCTTTAAGATTTTTGCCATATGTTCCTTACAGACCTGATGGACACCAGAACAACCTGAGGAGTTCTGCATATGAATCTCTAATGGAAATTGTAAAAAACAGTGCCAAGGATTGTTACCCTGCTGTTCAAAAAACTACTTTGGTCATCATGGAACGACTACAGCAGGTGCTTCAGATGGAGGTAAGACTGGAGTACCCTCAGCTATGAGGTGAAGGGGATAGTACTTTTGACAAATAATAGCTGCTGTTATTTCTTTTTGTTGTTCAAGTCAAGTATATAAGGTTTAAGAAAGACATAAGGTTTAGATGACAACAACCAAAAAAACCAATATTGCAGTCTTGAGGAAGGCCTTTAGTTTAATCCCCAGCACCAGTGTCCCCATCCAAAATGGAACTTAACATTTTCATTGCTTGTCACAGTTTACTTGCATTTATATTATATTTCTTGTTTTTACTTACTTTTCTACAGTAAAATTGTTTTTTACTGTAAATAAAATATATTACAAAAGCAAATAAAGTAAGATGATTAAATAAAATATGTAAATTTATTTTATGTATTATTTAATGATGGAAAGTTTTCACTTAGAGCACGTTTTCTTTTCCTTGTAGTCACATATCCAGAGCACATCTGATAGGATCCAGTTTAATGACCTTCAGTCTTTACTCTGTGCAACTCTTCAGGTATGATGGTGCTTTATCACCTTTTTTTTAAATTTTTTTTTTTTAATTCATACACTGTAGTTACAAATAATAGTGGAATTCATTATACCACATTTGTTTTGGGGGTTTTGGTTTTTTGTTTGGTTGGTTGATTTTTTTGGTATTGGGGATTGAAATGGGCGCGGGGGCGGGGGTGGCTTCACTCAACCACTGAGCCACATCCCCAGCCCTATTTTGTATTTTATTTAGAGACAGGGTCTCACTGAGTTGCTTAGCACCTTGCTTTTGCTGAGGCTGGCTTTGTCATGATCCTCCTGCCTCAGCTTCCCAAGCCTCTGGGATTATAGGTGTGTGCCACCACGCTGGCTAATGCCATATAACAGTTTGGTCACTCTCTTTCCTCCCTTCCCCTGATCTGCTTGAGAACTTTGCTAATTTTCCTTCTATTACTATTTTAATTAGTTCGTTATAATTATATAAAAAGTGTGTCCCCCCCCACCACCCTTTTCATTTTTGAGACAGGAACTTATGGTCTTGCTAAATTGCTTAGGCTGTCCTTTAGCTTGTGATCTTCCTGCTTTAACCTCCTCACCTTAATGAAACCCAGGCCTCACTCATGAGAGTCAAGCACTCTACCACTGAGCCACATTTCCATTTCCAACCCCTTACCACTTCTTAATAGCTTCAGGGAAGAAAGTCTGCCCCATGAGTTCTTATACTCTCACAGCTCTAAAATGGTGTAGACAGTGCTTTTCTCGGTTTGGTTTATGATTCTTTGGAAGAGTGATTTCCTACCTTCCTTTCCTTTCTGTCAAGAAAGATCCAGTTTGTCTTTTGAGAAGGAAACACCTCAGTATGTAATGGTCCCTTCCAGCTGAATAGCTAATTTGTGTTGGTAGCTTTTGATCTTGGTTTCCAACAAGACTAGCTCAGTCAGATTCAGTTCCCAGCTGTGGTTCTCTTTTTTTAGAAAAAGGGGTAGGATGAGGAGCTATAGCCCATACCTGTAATCCAGTGTTTCAGGAAGCCTGTAGCAGGAGGATCACAAGTTTGAAGATAGCCTCAGCAACTTAGCAAGACCTTGTCTCAAAATTAAAAAGTAATTTTAAGGGGGCTAGAGATGTGATTCAGTGGTTAAGTGTCCCTGGATTGAATCCCTGGTACCAAAAAAAAAAAGTGGGTTGGGGTTTTAATTCAGTGGTTGAGTACTTGCTAAGTATGTGTGAAGCCCTGGGTTTGCTCCCTGGAACAACAACAAAAAAAAAGTATGGCGTTTCTACCATCATCTTTTGATACACTTGCTATTAAAAGTTTTATCATTGTTACACCATATATAGTGCCTTGTATTCACAGTAGAATCTTTTTTAAGGAGAGGCTGAAAGCTAAAATAAAATGTTGCTCTCATCTCAATGCAGTAGCTGGGAAGCTATTCCTTTCTTTAAAAAATGCCCTGGAATTTATTTGTAGTAATGAATTTTAGTATTAATTACATTAATTAGGTCATCTTACCTGTGAACTTCTTTTTTGTCCCAGACTTTAACTTTTTAATAGATGACTGTTGAGAGATTTTCATTTCTCATCAGACAAAATACAGGAAAGATTCAGTGACATGAGTTGAAGCAAACAAAAGAATAAGGAGACAGATTTGATGCCTGTGTAATGTATGAAATTGGAAAATGTTTATCAGGACTGTACTTTTGATCACTTAAAAGTATGTTGGAATATAGGAAGCATTGCTTTTTGTTTTGTAAATAGGAACTCCTAAAACAACATGATTTTTTAAATTAATTAATTGATTGATTATTGGTACTGGGGTTCAGCCCAGGGGTGATTAACCACTAACCATATCCCCACCGCTTTTTATTTTAACTGTCGTTCCAGTAAGACTAGAATAGGGAGACTACTGATAGGGGTTTGTCAGGCCAGCATAAATGAAGCACAGTTTACTTTTGCCCCATGGAGGGTCTATCATGTTTTTTGTGAACTGAAAAATAAGAGTTATTAAAATGAATGTAGCATTGCAGATGATTTGCAGTGTCAAAGTTCTTTTTTTTTTAAATAAGCACTCTACTGACAGCTATATTCTCAGCCCTGATCTGTAATCTTTTTTTTTTAATTTTTTAATTTATTTTTTTTAGTTTTCAGCAGACACAACATCTTTGTATGTGGTGCTGAGGATCGAACGCTACTGCTTGAGCCCCAGCCCCTGCAGTGTCAAAGTTCTTGAGCAAAGAAAAAAAAATTAGCCTTTCTAAAACTTAAGAGGGGGTCTTACCTAATTTAAAAAAGAAAAGATATAATGTTCTGATAGAAAGGTTTGGAATTATTAATAGGTCCTGAATTCTCGTTTGTTCACAGAATGTTCTCCGGAAAGTGCAACATCAAGATGCTTTGCAGATATCTGATGTGGTCATGGCCTCCCTGTTAAGGATGTTCCAAAGCACAGCTGGCTCTGGGGGAGTCCAGGAGGATGCCCTGATGGCAGTTAGCACGCTGGTGGAAGGTAAGTGAGCACTAATCTGTTGGGGAATGACTTCAGAAAGCAGAAGTTTTAATATCTCTGAAATTTTGCTAAAAAAAAAAAAAGACATAGTTCTTTTACTGTGGACTGACTCACTCAGTTCATAGATTGAACCTAAGTATAAATTATATAACTGCCTTGGCAATCTTGAAGTCAGTGGGGAGCCAGTTTGCAACAGGGAGTCAAGATTGGTAACCTTTTTCAGAGGAAATTATTCCCTATCTCATACTCGTGAGATTACTTCTTGCCTTGAAAGTCCACTTGCTTTATTGACTCCTATCAAGGGTAGAGGAAGTAAAAGTTTCTAGTTTCATTACTGTCATGTGATACCTCCTGGTTCCAGTTTTAATGCTTTGGACTCAGGTGTGGGATATAATGAAACATTGAGTGAGTTTTAGGAATTAATTGATTTTTCTGATTGTTACATGTCTGACTGCAAAATTGCTCTGGGCAAGCCATATCTGACTTAAAATTCTTTGAAGGGCCATTAAAAGCACATAAAAGAGCACTTCAGAAATCTGGCATACTTCTATAAGTATATTACTGAGGCCATTTCTTGAGGACCACTCTCCTGAGGACCAGTCCTACTGCTGGCATAAAGAGCCTGTGTCCAGCTGGTTTGGCCACATGTGACTACCTGAGAAGGGCAAGGAAGTTAATTTTGGCTCCTGAAGTGGTGTTTTGAATCTGAAGCTCTGTGCTACTTTTCCTGGCTCTGGCTTGTTAAGCCCTTGATGGGATTGCCTAGGAACTCTGGTTTGAAGCTGACCTCTAGAGAGGACATATAATCAGATGAGGGGAGGTGGGGAAAGAAGCAGTATTACTGGCTCAGTCAATTCATAATTTACCTTGAAGTTCCTTAAGATCCTGCCACTTCATGTTTTAGCAAAAGTAAAATCCCATTCTGTGTAAAGTTGGTACTGTCTCTGGGATATAAGAATTAAGCCCCCCTATTAGTTATGAACTTGGTTTATGTGAGATGGAAACAGTAATTAACACATTCCACCAACTGGTTGAGGATTGCATACAATTTTGGGAGAGCTAGGATGGTTTTTTTTTTTTTTTTTTTTTTTAATTTTAATATTTATTTTTTAGTATTTGGTGGACACAACATCTTTGTCTGTATGTGGTGCTGAGGATCGAACCTGGGCTGCACGCATGCCAGGCGAGCGTGCTACCGCTTGAGCCACATCCCCAGCCCTAGGATGGTTATTTTGCTCACCTGATATCCTGTGTTGCTATCATTTGCTAATATCTATTTTGTTTCAGTGTTGGGTGGTGAATTCCTCAAGTACATGGAGGCCTTTAAACCCTTCCTGGGTATTGGATTGAAGAATTATGCTGAGTACCAGGTAGGATAAGCTTTTCAAATTTTCTTTTTTTTTTTTTTTTTTTTTAGTTGTAGATGGACAGCATGGCGCTGCCTTATTTATTTTTGTATGCAGTGCTAAGGATCGAACCCAGAACCCAGTGCCCCACATAGGCTGATCAAGTGCTCCACCACTCAGCCCTAACCCTAATATTTATTTATTTATCTATCTGTCTATTTATTCATTCATTCATTCATTTATTATGGCTTTTGTTGTACTGGGAATTAAACCCAGGTCTTCACACATGCAAGGCAGATACTGTGTACCATTGAACTGTATCCCCAGCCCTCAAAATATAATCATATTCTCATACCTGTTAGCCATTGAAGTACAGAAAAGATCAGGTTCCTATGATCTAAGTAGTTTTCCTTTTTGCATTGTTTGAACTAGAAATAGTCTGTTTAAAAAGGGATATTGGGCTGGGCATGGTGGCACATGTCTGTAATCCCAACGGCTCAGCCCGAGGCAGGAGGATCTTGAGTTCAAAGCCAGCCTCAGCAAAAGCGAGATGCTAAGCAACTCAGTGAGACCCTGTGTCTATATAAAATACAAAATAAGTTTGGGGATATGGCTCAGTGGTTGATTGCCCCTGAGTTCAATCCCTAGTACCAAAAAAAAAAGGATATTGGATCTACCCAATAAAGGACTGCACAATGAATGACTGTGGCTGTACAGTATGAATACAAGGGCAGCTTATAAAGTTACCCCATAAGTACCTTTAAAAAGCAAACCTAGGGGCTGGGGTTGTGGCTCATTGGTAGAGTGCTCACCTAGCACGTGTGAGGCCCTGGGTTAGATTTTTCAGCACCACATAAAAATTAATAAAATAAAGGTATTGTGACCAACTACAACTAAAAAATAATAAAATAGAGGGGGAGGGCTGGGGATATAGCTCAGTTGGTAGAGTGCTTGCCTTGCATGCACAAGGCCCTAGGTTCAATTCCCAGCACCCCCCCCCCAAAAAAAAAAAGAGAGAGCAAAGCTTCTTGTGGTTTTGTTTGATTGTTCTGGGAATTTTTATTAATGGTATCTCTAATACTTCTAATTACTTCTTGCCATATTGGTTGTTAAAATTAACTAATCTCAGCTGTTGTGGGGGGGAGGTGGTCTTTGATTCTAGGTCCTGCCTTACCCATATAGGCCACCTTTTCTTTTTGGGAAATTATTTCCTTGATTCTTTTCAGGTTTGTTTGGCAGCTGTGGGCCTAGTGGGAGATTTGTGCCGTGCCCTGCAATCCAACATCTTACCTTTCTGTGATGAGGTAATGCAGCTTCTGCTGGAGAACTTGGGGGTGAGTGTCTACACATATGAACAACCACTCTTTGAATAAAATAAAGTTGGCAAGAAATTTAAGCATTAAGACCACAATAGGAAGCTGTAAGTTCCCATAGCACTGTGAGCTTATGGGAGAAGGGAATTATTTTCTTTCAGATGATTTTAGAATCTACAAAGTTAATTAAAGGAATGTGTACTCTACTTGTATAAAAAAAGGACAGTAAAGTATAAAGGAAAAACAATTTCTTGTGGGCTGGGGTTGTGGTGCAGTTTTAGAGCTTGCCTAGCATATGTGAGGCACTGGGTTTGATTCTCAGCACTACATATAAATAAATAAGGATCCATTGATAACTAAACGATATTGTAAAAAAAAATTTCTTTATCCAGCAGTAATCATTTAACTTTTGTATATGTCCAAAGATTCTTCTTGAGTCTCTGGATCAAATTTTTATGTTAGTTAATTGACTTTTTTTTTTTTTTTTTTAAATCAGAATGAGAATGTCCACAGGTCTGTGAAGCCGCAGATTCTGTCTGTGTTTGGTGATATTGCCCTTGCTATTGGTGGAGAATTTAAAAAATACCTAGAGGTTGTATTGAATACTCTTCAGCAGGCCTCCCAAGCCCAAGTGGACAAGGTAAGCTTGAAGCTGTCCTGCTAATCATTAAGTCCAGCTCTAAGTGGAGGGGAGGACTATTTACAAACATACCATTAAAGGTGATCAGTGGTTGGATGTGGTGGCACACATCTGTAATCCCAGTGACTGGAGAGGTGAGCCAGAAAGACTGAAATTCAAGGCCAGCTTGGGCAACTTAATAAGAACCTGTCTCAAAATGAAAAAGGGATAGGGATATAGCTTAGTGGTAGAATATCCCTAGGTTCAATCTCCAGTACCACAAAAAATACATGTAATTGGTGTGATGGACGTTTTATTCTCTGTCTCTTCCAGTCCGACTACGACATGGTGGATTATCTGAATGAACTAAGAGAAGGCTGCTTGGAAGCCTATACTGGAATCGTCCAGGGATTAAAAGGAGATCAGGAGAACGTACACCGTTGAGTATACAACCCAGCTCCTTAAGTCCACCCACCAGATTGCAAAGCCAGATGAGCTATCTCTGCTGGTTGCTTTCTGACCACCCATGAATGGTTGATACATGACTACCCCCATATTACTATTGGGGGAGATATTTGTACTTTACCTCTTTTGACATTCAAGGTTCAGAAGAAAAAGTTCCATTTGTTCCTTGTACATTGTATCTGATTATTATTTGTTTCATCTGTTGATTTGAAAAATGACATCCTCATTTAGGAGGAATAATTTGGTACTACTCTGCAGCTGGTTATCCAGCTCAAACCTGATATGGGTAGAATAGCTGGAAACTTTGGAAAAGGTGTGGTCCTGCCAAATTAAGGGCAACTTCATCACACCTTCTCTTTTCTTTTATAGCTGATGTGATGCTGGTACAACCCAGAGTAGAATTTATTCTGTCTTTCATTGACCACATTGCTGGGGATGAGGATCATACAGATGGAGTAGTAGCCTGTGCTGCTGGACTGATAGGGTGAGTTATACCTGCTTCCAATAGCTAAGTATTCTCATGCAAAATGAGAAACATGTAGGAACGAATCTTGAAAGACTAATAGATAGTAATAATCCACTTCTCAGAGGAGATTCAGGAATTAGTTTGTTGTGATGTTGGGGATTGAACCCAGAACCAATACTCTACCATCAAGGAGATAGTAAGCTCATAGTATCTCTTTTGGGGTATTCATAAGTGATAATCCATTTCAGACCCTCCAGAGCTCTGGTCAATACTTCTGTTTAATATCCTTTGAGGGTTTCTGATGCATTGTTAAGAGAGCATTGGTTTTAAGCCCAAAGATCTGGATTCTATTTCTGATTTTTACAGTGAATTTAGCTGTTTAACCTTGGACAAATTATCCTAATTTACATCTAAAAGCTCTTCTAGTTTTAAAAAGTAGATGAATGCTCAGCAGTGGTTTGACAGGTTCAAAACATGGTTCCTGGAGTTCATTCACAAGTGGGTTTATTCTACACAGGGACTTATGTACAGCATTTGGGAAAGATGTACTGAAATTAGTAGAAGCTAGGCCAATGATCCATGAACTGTTAACTGAAGGCCGGAGATCGAAGACTAACAAAGCAAAAACCCTTGCTACATGGGCCACAAAAGAACTGAGAAAACTGAAGAACCAAGCTTGGTAAGATTGGGTCACCACTTTTCTTTCTTCAGGTTTCTTAGGAGGAGGTACATTTAGGCTATAGTGGCAGGTGCTGGTATCTTATTGGTACTCGCTTCTCATATAGGAACCTTTGTTCCTCATCCTTGTACTAGGGGAAAAGTCAGGCAGTCTCATTTTTCTTTTTTTTTAATAGAGAGAATTTTGATTTTTTTTTTTTTTTTTTTTTTTAGTTTTTGGCAGACACAACACCTTTGTTTGTATGTGGTGCTGAGGATCGAACAGGGGCCGCACGCATGCCAGGCGAACGCGCTACTGCTTGAGCCACATCCCCAGCCCACTCTCATTTTTCTTGAGCCAGATATTTGATTGATTATGGTGCTGGAGAATAGAACCCAGGGGCATTTTATCACTGAGCTATATTCCCTGCCTTTTTTATTTTTTAGTTTGAGACAGGGTCTCACTAAGTTGCTGAGGCTGGCTTTGAACTTGCCATCTTCCTGCCGTAACCTTGTGAGTCACTGGAATTACAGGCATGCACTGCCCTGCCTGCCAACAGAACTTTTTTGTGGTTTTGTTTTGGGGGCTCTGGAAATTTAATCCAGAGACACTTTACCACTGAGCTTCATCCATAGTTCCTTTTTGTTTTTATTTTGAGACAGGTTCTCACTAAAAACCTCAATAATTTGCTGAGGTTAGCCTTAAATGTGCCTTCCTCCTGTCTCGGACTCCTGAGTCTCTGGGATTATAGGCATATGCCACAACACCTGGTTAGAACAGAACTTTTACAACGAAAAATTCCCAAAACATTTGGACCCTAATAAAACTATTGATAGAGGCATTCTCCCATAATTCTCTTTTCTACACCCTTCCCCATTCCCTCTCGCCCCCAATGCTGCAGATCAGACCCAGGGCCTTGTGTCTGCTAGACAAGTATTTTAAGACATTGCCAAACTCCATAGAAGATATCCTTTGAGAACCCTGCTTTGGAACATAGGTTTGTTTGTTTGCTTTCTGCAACTTAGTAAGTCTTAGTAAAAAAGGGGAGGAGGGCTATTTTTAGTTTTTTATTTTATTTTCCCATCTACCCCTGATGGATGTGATCATGAGAGCAGGTAGGTGGCACATAGGAAGAGAAGGAAAATTATTCATTCTTGAAGTTGACAAATCCATTCAGCCTATGAGCACTTGGTTGTGGGAATTGGAGATATTTAGGCTTTATTGAGCATATGTGATCCTAGGATTGATCTTTTCCTTCCATCTGTTTTTAGATCTGTTACCATTGGGATGATAACCTGAGACCCCCACTGGAAATCTCCAATCTTTTGAAAAACCCGGAAGTGAGGAGTGTGCACGGATGCTGAATGTTTGGGAATGAGAGGATGAGTGAGTGAGGCTTGAAAACACACCACATTGAAAATCCTGCCACAGCAGCAGCCGCAGCCGCCAACAGCAGCGCTGTTAGTGAGCTAAGTAAGCACTGACTTCGTAGAAAACCATAACATCAGCCATCTTGGAAAAGAGAGAAACGACGGATTTACTTGCTTACAAAAAAAGCTGTCTCTTCCCAGGGGAGGCTAGAACTAGCTTTTCTGTCTTTTGGCAGTGCCGAGTGGAATGACTGGTTTGGGAGAGGAAGAGGGACTGGGTTCAGCTGTGGTGCTTTGTTGTAAAAGGCAGCCTGGCCTTTGCTACTGAGGAGAAAGATGGAGCCTGGGTCTCAAGCCCACCTTCGCTGTACCTTTGCCACACGGTATTGTACACGCGCAGGCTAGAAGGAGGGTGAGGGATTTTTACAGTCTGAGAATGAGTGTGTGTGAGTGAGGCGGTATCCACATTCTCAACTTCAAGTCATTGCAGTTTCTTTTTCCCAGAAAACAAGGGGTTAGATGTTGCATTTCATAAAACTAACCGAAGTTCTGTCTACTGATGCAGCACAAGACATGTAAAAAAAAAAAGAGAAAAAAAAAAGGAAAGACGCTCTTTAGGTTTTGTTTTGTTGGTTTTTTTTTTTTTTTTTTTTTTTTTTTTTTTTTTTTTTAATTATTTTAGGGAAAACACTGACGAATGGTCAGAGCTCCTATCCTGATCTTTTCATCAAGGCGCCTTTCCTAATAATATGGTTCAACTGTGAATGTAGAAGGGGGGAGGGGGGAGAAAAATAAAACTCTGAAGTTAGAGGATATAGAAAAATAAAAGTACAAATTGTTAATTGTTATAAATAAAGAATGCAGACTTAAAAGACAAAAAAGCCACAACCCAGACCAAAATTTAAATGCTTGAAATTGGCAGCACAAAAGAAAAGCTCTCTCCTGACTTGTATCGTGGCAGTCTGAACGCCCCCAGAGAATTGTGCCAAAGAGTTTAGAAGACAAATAACCAATAAAAGTAAACACACATGCGCGCACACACATACAAACATACACAACAGCAGACTTCAGGTAACTATTTTGGATTGCAAATGAGGATAAATTTAATGTTTAAACAATCTGATAAAATAACCATTTGGAAACTGCTTGGCCTTCTGTTCTCTTTTATTTGATTGACTCCAATGCGGTATTGGTCTCTTGCTGCACTTAAAAACCAACTAACCAACAAAACAAAAGTGTGTGTGTCTATATGTATGTATAGACACACACACAGCAGAACTCATGATGAAAGTGGCACTTGAAAATGGTTATATTTTTCCACTGAAGTTTGAAGATTAATAAAATGGTGTCAAACACTCCCCTGTTCACACATTTTAGTTTTTTGTTTTGTTTTTCAAGTGTAATGTGCTGTGATTACCATAAACCAGAATCATTTTCCCTTTTACAAGGGAACAGGGCATCCTGAATTTTAGACTTTCAGCAATAAGAAGGGATGTTGGTGAGCTTTTGGTTTTTGCAGATACTAGGGAGTTTTTGCTGGCATTTGAGTATGCGGCTTTCAAAAAAAAAAAAAGCAAGGAAGGTTTTTAAATTGCTTCCTAGTAGTTTAAGGATTAAAAAGCAAGACCCACTTTCATTTTCATCCTGTAAAAAGCATGGGCTTATGTTTTTTCCCATCTCTTCCTTTCATCTTCCCTTCCCTGATCCAGCCTTCCATTCATAAGTGGGATTGGCTCGGTTTTGCCCATCCATATGGCAGCATCTCTAATAGCTCTTGTACAGGGTATCAGATATTGTGCCTTTTGGTGCCAGGTTCAAAGTCAAGTGCCGATCTATGAACCAGTGTACAAAAAAAAAAAAAAAAAATCCAGGTGTTTGAAGGAGAGACGCTCCATTGTGAATAGAGAACTCACACCAGCTCCTAAGCCTATTGAGAAGAGGGCCTGGTCCTCTTAATGCCTTGTTTCCATTTTAGTTGTTTCTTGAGTGAGGGAAAATGATATACTAACCATTCCTGATACTAGGTAGGGTTGGGTCAGGGCTTAGGGAGGGGCAGGAATATTGGGGAAAGAAAGAAAAAATAATCTGATCATTCCTCAGTGCTACCCATTTCTGTCCTGTGTGGGTTGCTTAGCTAGACAGCAGGAGAATAAAGTACACCAAGAACCATAATGAAAACAAAACCTTCCGTGTGTTTTGTTCCAGGGAACCAGTTGATAAGTGCTGTTATTAATGCTTTCTCCCAGATCCATTCAGTGTTGGAGAGGAGGAAATGGGCTGGTTGGATTGTGGTCTTGGTGCCTTGTAGTTATTCTGCACTGGTTATGTATTTAATCCTCCTCTTTCCTAGATACCTTTGGCAAGTGGATTTTCCATAGTCTGGGTATTTTCTTTAATCAGTTGTACCACCTAAGGCAACTGGATGCAAATGCATTCTGTCCAATCACTGTCTGGGCCTTCCCCCACCCTAGTCTTGGCACATTCCTTTAAGAATGTAGTTACCGTCTGCTTGGGAAGATGTCAGTGCAAATGTGAAGAAAATGGGCATCGGACTAGACTTTGGTTTGCCACAAGTGGCAGCTGCCTATACCAATTACATTTAATTTTGCTTTTCATTTTTCCCTGTTCCCCTCAGCCCCCCTCTTGAAATGTGGAAATTTTAGCTGTCAGAGGCAACTGTAATATTGCCCTAGGGACTTGTGGAGAAAGGGAGGGGAATTGCTCAGTGTAGTGTTTTAAACTTTCAGAACCAAGCAACTATTTACTCTTACTATTTAAGAAGTGTGTTAGTCTGACTTTAAGAGAAATCCAAACTCCATCAGCTTTTGATAGCATCTTGGTTTTTGAAACAACTTCAATCTGTAATTGGCATTCAGAATGCCCTTGGCATGCCAGTCTGTGTGATGGCATTAAAGACCTGTTAAAACACTTGAGCCCAACTTTATTAACCAAAACTGATACCACCACCTTTATCTTCTAAATAAAGTCCGCTTTATTTTTATTTTCAACATTTTGCTGCTTCAGTTTTTTGTTACAGATTGTGTCACCTCTGTAGAGGTGAAGTGAGTGATTTGAAAGGAGCCAGAGTGTGGTGATAGGGAGTGTGTGTGTGTATGTGTGCGTGCACTTGAGAGTGGAAGGACACAAAGGGCTGGGGTGGTGCTCAGAAGCAAAATACTTGCCTTTGCCTAGCACATTCAACCCCCAGCACTGCAAAAACAAAAAACTGCAGTGTGATGTGAAATAGAAACACTTCACCATGTATGAGGAAAGGAGATGGCACCAAATAGGTTTCCTTCTTGGAGAGTGAGTGACTTTGAAGCAGTACAGAGATGTCCTTATCTCATGCATGTTTTTCAGGCTGAGAACTTGATATGACCCATCTGAAAGTTGCTACCTATCTTGCAACATGCATTTAGTTTCCCCTTCCCTTTTTCCCCCAGAAACTGAAAGAACTGTAATTTGGGATTAAACTGGGTTCTTTCTTTCACTCTACTATTGATTAGCATAGTGGCACCAAGTTAACTGAGGTGAATACACACCTTAGTTCATGGTGGGCAAGTAAAATGAAGGCTGAGTTTAATTGGCCTACCTTTAACCCTTTCTCACTGCAAACCCATGAGATTTTTTTTCTTTTTTTATACCTTTATTTTATTTATTCATTTTTATGTGGTGCTGAGGGTCAAAGTCAGTGCCTCACATGTGCTAGGCAAGTTCTCTACCACTGAGCCAACTACAGCCCCCATCAGAAATTTTGGTCACACGTACTTCTCCATGTGTTTATATACTTGTACACCTGTACCCACGTTATAATTTTAAGATAAAAATGGAAATTAAAAAGTTACATGAGAAATAAGTCCTAATATTTCTCCGCCCAACTTTGGAGATTACTACTAAATCATATGCAACAGCAATTCGCAAGAATATTTCTCTGCTGAAAATATGCTTCATGGAAAGAATATTATCAGTTCAAATTGCTCCCAAGCAAAGAGCTTTTCATCAATGTTCCTACCAGATGCCCACTTTCAGAAAACAGTACAATGTTACATTTCCTTCCAGGGCCAGCTTAATCTACCTGAATACAATACAATACACTGAGAAAGTTATATTATTAATATTCATAACAACTTTAATGACCATTATTGTTTTAGTGATGAGGAAGAAGGGGTAGAAAGATTGATGTAAGATCAAGTTCAGGCGAGCCAGGAATACCCAGGTAAGTCAGAAGACAGCATCCAGCATCTCACTTCTTCACCCTGCACAACTGCTGTCAGCACCTTAGAATACAACATAAAGGTTCATGTTCCGTACACTTAGGATGTGTCACCCACTTCCTTTATACTGTATAAAAACATATCTTAAGCTGGGTGCAGTGGCACGGACGTGTGTAATCCCAGTGATGGGAGGCTGACGTAGGGGTCTCAGCAACTTAGACCCTAAGCAATGTAGGGAGACTCTGCCTCAAAAAAAATTTTTTTAAGAAGAGCTGGGGGCCTCAATGGCAAAGCATCCCCAGTACCAAAAAAATGAATGGGTAAATAAATCTAAAACTTTTTTTTTTTCCCATGATACTGAGGTTTGAACCCAGGGCCTCATAGGTTAGGCAAGTGCTCTAACTCCAAGCTACACCTTTAGCCCCATACACTAATTTATTTGTTGTTTTCTCCCACTATAATGTGGGTTCCTGTGCTGGGGGCATATCTCACTGGTACAGCCTAGCATGTGTAAGCATTGGGTTCAGTCCCCAGCATCAGCACTGTAAAAAAAATGTAGGCTCCCGAATGCAGTGACCTTGTCTGTCTTTTATTTACAATTGTATGCTCAGCTTAGAGCAGTGTCTGACATACAGCAGACCTTCAATAAATATTTGTTGAACTAATGACATGTCAGTACAGCTCAGGGAGTTTGTGATGGCCTCAGTATTTGAAGGGCAGAGCATCCAGAACTAGGAATGGCTGGGCCTTAGAAGTAGGGTTTCTAGCTCTTCCCTCATTTGCTAGATGACTTCCAGCTAGCCTCTTAGCTTTGGGTTAATGGGAGGAATGGGGACAAGATTAGTCAGTAATTAGTATCTCACAGAGTATAAATTTATTCATCATTTATATTATTATAAAGGTACCCTTTTAGTCCCATTTTTATAGATGAGGAAATGGAAGCAAATGGGCTAAAAATTCCTGCCCAAAGTCATGCAAGATAACAAGCAGTGCTGACACTGTAGGTTGTGCCTGTCCCACAACCCATGTGTGCCAGTGTTGAATGTGAGCTTAGCTATTGATCAGAGCAAAGCCTGAACAAAACATTTTGGAAATCAATAACCAAGCCATTTTGTGTTCTATAAGACCCATCTGAGCCTTTTAACTCAATGGGCTGTGAGTGTGTGTGTGTGTGTGTGTGTGTGTGTGTGTGTGTGAGATTCTTAACCTAAACTTTCCTCCTAATTGGAGTTTGAACTAAAACATCTCCCTGCACTTCTGTTCCATTTTTCCTCTAAGCTGGAAGCTTTTGAGAACCAGGGCTGGGGGAGGGGTGTGCAACCACTAGGCTGCTGAGTAAGCTCCACATCTGAATTACCCCATTCCCTCACTGATCCTGCAAAGGGAAGCACAGGCAGGAGGCTCACAAAGCCCAAGCTGGTCCTTCTACCAGGTGCTCTTTGACCACAGGTTCCCCAGCTGAGCTGTCCTCTGTGAAACAGACCTTCTTTGTCTGAAAGGAAAGTACATCTCAGTTTTGGCAGCAGCCTGAGTTCTAGATGCAGAGGGGCAGCCTGTCACCATCCTAAGAGAGAATTAAGAAATGGCTTTGTGTCAATAAGCTCTCCACAGCAATGAGTAAGGCTTCCTCTTTTCTGAGCACTGTCCTTTGCAATATTTTAGTCTTTTTGAGTGTGACTTTGGGCAAATTCTTCAACTTTATTATTAATATTATTTTGGTACTGGAGATTGAACCCAGGGGTGCTTTACCACTGACCTAATCCCCAGCTCTTTCTTTATTTTTTTACTTTTGCTTAAGTTTTGCTAAGTTGCTGAGGCTGGTCTCAAACTCGGAATCCTCCTGCCTCAGCCTCCCAAATCAAAATTCTTCAATTTTTCTGACCTATAGTCTCCTCATCTGTGAAACAAGAATCCAAATTATAGATAATGCATAAAGTTCTTAGCACAGGGCCTTCAATGCTACATAATTAATCAATTAATCAAACAACTATTTATATACCAGACCCTGTTCAAGACATTGAGGGTACAGCAGCAAACTAAACAAAATTTCTTTTTTTTTTTTTTTTTTTTAAAGAAGGAGGCTTTTTTTTTTTTTAAAGAGAGAGTGAGAGAGAGAGAATTTTTTAATATTTATTTTTCAGTTCTCGGCGGACACAACATCTTTGTTGGTATGTGGTGCTGAGGATCGAACCCGGGCCGCACGCATGCCAGGCGAGCGCGCTACCGCTTGAGCCACATCCCCAGCCCCAAAATTTCTTTCTTATGGAGCGATTGTTCTAGTGGATAATACATAGGAAGTGGTCAACAATTCAATATAGTTTTTTTGTAGTGTTGGGGATGGAACCCAGGGCCTTGCACATGCTCAGCAAGTGCTACCACTGAGCTATATCCCCAGCCCCAATATAATTTTGGGGGGATTCAGGGGCTGAGGATGTAGTACAGTGGTAGAGCATTTGCTGAGCATGTGCAAGCTTCTGGGTTCCATCCCTAGCACTGCAAAACAAAAATAAAAATTTGGGGAGATAGACATAAACATAACTGTGGAGAAAAGCATATAGAGAGCTGTAAACAAAACACAACAAACCCTATTTCCAACCAAACCCTCCTAATTCAATTAGAGGCCTTGTATAACCTGTAAAAGAATTTGGGGAGTTGGTGAAGGAATGAGTCCTCCCCTGCTGTCCTAACTGAGGCTGGTCTCAAACTTGCAATCTTCCTGCCTCTGGTCAGCTGGAAGACCTACAACTGTACTTGAAGGCCCAGGATTGTTCTTTAGTGACCCTAATTTCCTAAGGTCTGGAGCTTGAGGATGGGGGTGAAGGTGGCACTGGATCCTGCATTGTCACATGTGTCTAATCAATTTTTCTGCTACCCAGATTCTATTTGAGTCATCTGGGTTTTATTTTGATTCAGTCTGCTACCTCCTCCTACTCTTTGCAGGCAAGAATGGGACAAGAAAGAAAAAGTCTTTCTCCAGAGCAAAAGTCATGGAAGTGGGAGACAGTATCTCCCTGATGGCTTCCTAGGTGGAAACTTGCTAGGGCCCTGCTTTCTCTCTTACCAGTAATGACTAGCAGTTGGTCCTCTCTCACTGCCCCTGGGAAGGCCAGTGAGGAAGGTTTCACAACTGCCTGGCCATGCTTCCCCAGGCTTGCCTTTCCCTTTTCCACCTCCTCTCCCCTTGCCACGCCCCTGGATTCTACTTTTTTCTGTCTCCATGATGAGCCTGGATAGTTATTAAGAGTCTTAGGAGAGATTCTCACCAATCTCCAGCTGTCTTAGAAAGATGAAGCAATGACTCTCAAGTCACATAATTTCATCCCTTGATTCACTCAAAGAAAATTCCTTCTTATCTTTTTTTTTAATATTTTTTTTAGTTGTAGGTGGACACAGTATCTTTAATTTATTTAATTTTATGTGGTGCAGAGGCAGTGCCTCCCGAATGCGAGGCAAGTGCTCTGCCACTGAGCTACAACCCCTGCCCTTAGCTTTTTAGTAGTTAGCTTAAATGCCATCACATCAGGAGACCTTGGGTGACTCTGAAGCAATTTTGTCCTCCTATTCTTCTCTGTTGCTGCCCGTTTGTTTATTCCTTTTACCTTTTATCAGAATATGTAATTGTCTTAATGATTTGTCTTTTTAATTTTCTGACCCTTCTGAGTATAAGCTACATGAGGTCAAGAGAGACATGCTCATCACAGCATTTCCAGTGTTGAACACACATAGGTGTTCAAAAAATCTTTGTTGAGTAAGCGTATAGTGAACAAGTACCCTCAGGGTGCCCAAGGATACAAAGCTGTATGGAACACAGTCCCTGCTCCCAAATTTATCTTTTGGTGTGATCAACAGAACTAGTAATGGGGAGAATATAATGAGATCAGGTCCAGATCTGGTGCTGAGGGACATGTTAGAGCACTTGAACCAGGCCTAATCTCTGGTTTTTGCCCCCTACCTGCCAGGTTAGAAGAACTCTTTGGCTCCATCTCACCAGGTGACTTTATTTAGGCCGTACCCTAAGCATCCAAGTACCAGCAGGGGCTGATGACATTCTAGAGTGTGCTCAGAGGGTACTTGGACCTACTGCCTTTTCCAGCAAGGAAGGGATAGCTTGTCAGTTGATTTTACGTTTGTGGCAAAGTCGGTGCTCACTGAGGGTCTCAGAGACAACCCCATCACACCTTCTGGCCTATACTCCAATCTTTCCTGGTCTGTTTCAGAAGAGAATTTGTGAGCACTGAGGAAGGGGACATCTGCCTCACCCTTGGATTAGGGGAAGACACACATCACAGCCTTCACATCTAGAGGGTAGGTGGGTCATTCCACATGGCTCAGAGAAAGCTGGTGCCTGGGAGGGCAAGGGCTGACCTGCCTTCCCTTCTGGTCTATAAAAGGGAGCAGCCAGCAGGAAAGGCTGCAAGGGAAGCTAGCAGGAGGAGGAGGAGGAAACCAGTGAGAAATCCTTTGAAGAGAGCTCTTGCTGGCGGTCCTGGGGGGCGCTGCTTACCCTAGTCCAGTCTTCTCCCCACAGTGAAAATGACAGTTGCTATTGCGTTTTCAAAGCTCACAGGATGCAAGAGACCTTTTCTTTCATCGTCCCCCTCTCCAATACAGCCCCCCCAATCAAAAAGGATCCCAGCAGCGTTTATAACAAAATGCTGACCCCACTAAGAGCCCCCTCCCTGGGCTATGCCCCCTTGCAGGGTTTCCTTCCACATCTCTTGAGGATACTTTTTAGTCACAGTCTTCCAATTTCCCCTGGTCATTCCCCACCTGCGGCTAGGTTGACCCTAACTCTGAATATTTTTTAATCTACCAGGGAATTAAAATGACTCATTAACACCTTCCAGTCATTCACAGTGTACCTTTAGTTCTGATCCCTGTTCTTCCCCAATAAAGGTGAGGGGTAGAGTATGATATCCAATCTAACTCAGAGATTAAATAACTTACCCAAGGTCACACAGTGGGATAATGGGGGCGGGGTAACAAACTTGTGTCTCCTGTCCAGCGGTTTGGCAGATGCTCAAATAATCTTTGTGGAAAGGGTAAAATATGTTGTTTCTTCATTTTTCTGGCCTGTGGACACTTCTGTGTGATTGGGGGGGGGGATGTCCGTCTTCCTAAATGAACATTTGATCTTAGTTCACTCTTACTTTCGAAGTTACATATTTAACTAATCTCTCCAACTGCACCCTGTGTTCAGTGCCCCCTCCTCCCAGAGCAGAGGAGTAGACAGGTCTAACAATTTTCTTCTCAAATGAGCAAAGATCAAAACCATACAAACAAACAACCTCACTTTCTCTCAAAATACACAGCCCCGAACCAAACGGGCAAAATACCAGCAGCACCCCTGCACTGTCCGCAGACGCCCCCAACACACGCCACCACGCCACACTGCGCTGCGAGGCGTCGGGAAGGGGGGCGCCGCGCGGCCGGCCGCTCTGCAGGGAGCGGGTGGGCGCCGGGCGCGCTGCCAGGCCGGGCCGGGCCGCACCGCGGGGGCCGCCGCCCCTCGCCACGTGGTGGTGGCAGCGGCGGGGTCCGGGGCGCCTTCCCAGCTGGAGAAACCTGGAGCAGCCGGGGAGGAGGAGGCGGAGGAGACGGCGGCGGCGGCGGCGGAGGAGGAGCGGGGCGGGAGGGAGGGAGGGGGTTAGGGGGAGGGGTGGGGGGTGGGGAGAGACCCGGCGGCGGCGACAGGGCGAGGAGCAGAGCGCGGTGCCAGGGGGGTGGGGGCACCGGTGCCCGTCTGGGGAGGGAGCAGGCAGAGGGGGTACGCTGCGATTACAAGCAGGAACCGGCGGCAGCTGTGAGTCCCCGGCCGGGGCGAGGGCGGGGGGAAGGGATCGGCGCCCGCGCGGGGCCCCGGGGGTCGCGGGGAGGCCGGGGAGGGGGCGGGAGGTTGGCAGGCAGTTTGCACAGGGTGGCGGGGAGGGGAAGAGCTCGGCGTTCTCCGCTCGCATTCTCCCGGCCCCGTCCGCCGGCGCTCCTCAGGCCGCACCGCCTCCGGAGCCCCTTGCCCGGCCCCGGGAGGGCAGCCGGGGGCCCGGGGCTCGCCCAGCAGTGGGGGAGGGGGCCGCGCGGTCTCAGCGCCCGAGAGGGGAGGGGCGACAATTTCTGTCAGCCGAGCTGAAGGGGTTTAAAGGGCGGCTCTTAAAGGGGCCGCAGGAGGGGCCCGGGCCGGCAGAGGCACCCCCTCCCCAGCCGCCTTCCATCGCGCTCCGCCGGGCCGCTGGGGTGTCGGGAGAAGAATGCGGAGGAAGGCGGCATTGGTGGGGCGGCCCGGGCGACAGAGCCCGCAAGTGGAGGTGGGCCAGAGGTGGCGGGCCGGGGTCTAGGGGGTGTGGTGAGCGCCGGAGAGCAGAGTAGGGGGAGGGGATGGCGTGGGCAGGAGAGGGTTAAAGGTGGGGCCAGCCCTACAAACACGCGCACACACTTCTTACTCAGACCCAGTCACACGCGTTTCCCTGGTACTTAGATGAGGTTACGTGGGGTTGTTGGGGCCTGGGCCTGAGCCCTTGCACCCTAAGCTCCTGCAGCGCAGCTCGGGGAGGTCGTAGACCCCACTGTCTGAAATCGCGCCTCACCGCCGAGCCCCCTTTCCCAGGCGCACACACACTCCAACGCGCGCACACACCTCGGACATTCCCTTAGTGCCTCACGTGACACACGGCCCGAACGTGCCCACCCTTCCCACACGCTCACGCACGCGTGCTCACACGCGCGCGCACACACACAGCTTCCCGGCCGCTTCCTAACTCCGTACCCCACTCTTCGCCCCGCAAAAGCACTCATTGACGGTGACACACCTACACTCATTCACAGACACACACTCCCCCCACATGCCAGCCACCACACATTCATAAACAGGGCCCGGAGAAGTACACACGCACCCCCTCGCTGCCTACTCCTTTCGGGAGCCCTGAGTCATTCCTGTCCCCTCCCAGGGCGCCCTATTTCCCTATGTGCCGGCACTCTGGGACTGGCTGGGGACTTTATTGACGTCCCTCATCACTTGAGTCCCCTTGCCCAGTTTGTTGCCGTTGACACTCGGCCAAGGACTTCCTGCAGGTCCCAGGTCAGGGGCCCTGAGCGCCTGGATGGTTGCCACGGCCCCCAGTGCAAGAGGGGGAGGCACTTCCTTTTCCTGAACTCTGGGATCCTGCAGGAGGAAGTGGGGAAGTTGGGCGGGGGCTCGCCAGAGGCTGACTGGGCCTTCCTTAGGGAGGAGCTGGGGTGCCACAGGCCTGGGATAAGCTGCTTGGTGAGGTACTTGGGGAAGTGAGGTCTGGGGTGGAAAAGGGTCTGAGGATGTGTCATGCTGGGAAGGCCCTCTCATCTACAGGTCTCCCTGGGTTCTGCAAGGATCCTGCTGCTGGCCTGGCTTTCTTGTCTCTATTTGTCAACTGTCACTGCTCCCCCACTCGCAAGTCTTCATGTGATTCCTGCCCTCTTCCCCCCACCCTCCCCACCAAGACAGTGGCAGCAGAGAGGATGGGGCTTAGCCATCTGGGAAGGGGCTGTGGCAGTCCCTCACTTAACTCTGGGGCAGATATCTTCCAGGCTGCTTTTCAGCTATCCACAGGATGCTTCTGGCCAGCATGAGTGATCTGAGGACAAGTGCCAGTTGTTCCTCTCCACATTGTTCCTATTCTCCCAGGAGGCCCAGTGTGGGCTGTGGCCCTTACCATGGAGTCCATGTTTGAGGAGGACATCAGTATCCTGACCCAGGAGGCCCTAGGGCCCAGCGAGGTGTGGCTGGATGGTCCTGGAGACCCCTCGTTGGGTGGAGACATGTGCTCTGCCTCCCACTTTGCCCTCATCACAGCCTACGGGGACATCAAGGAGCGGCTAGGGGGCCTGGAGAGGGAGAATGCCACCCTCCGACGCCGCCTCAAAGTCTATGAGGTCAAGGTCAGCATCTGGAGACAGGAAGGTAGTAGTATGGGTTGTGGGGGGATGGTAGCAGGAACTGGGTGTCCAGTAGAGATTCCAGGTATCCAGAAGAGAGGTTGAGGGGCAGTCTTCTCTGAGGGATGTGACCCAGCAGCAATCATGAAGGATCTGCTCTGGAATGGTGGATCCTACCGGAGAACGGGAGGGGAAATTGGACACTCTGAGGCAGATTGTGGGGTTGGGGGCATGAAGAGGCCCAGGCATGGGCAGGAAGCCAAGCTCGGCCCTCCTGAGAACCTGCCTTTCTGCAGTACCCGCTGATCAGTGACTTTGGAGAGGAGCACGGCTTCTCTCTGTATGAAATCAAGGATGGCTCCCTGCTGGAGGTGGAGAAGGTCAGTCTGCAGCAACGGCTCAACCAGTTCCAGCATGAGGTGAGTCCTTGATCCCCATCTAGCCCAGCTCCCTGAGCTTCCTATTGCTGGTACCCACTGCAATGCTGTCACCCCACTCCAGCCTCTGGCCTTCTGTTTCTTTGATCAGAGATGTCTACAGTTCTACCTAAACCAGCTACAGCTCCTCCTGCCCCTTCATAGAGTGCTGGGAGTCGGGGTGGTAGGCATGGGGTGGGAAGTGTGGGGAGCTCATTTGAGGATAGGCATGACTCTGATATGCCCTCTGGGCTTTTCCAGTTGCAGAAGAATAAGGAGCAGGAAGAACAGCTCGGGGAGATGATTCAGGCTTACGAGAAACTCTGTGTGGAGAAGAGCGACTTGGAGACAGAGTTGGGGGAGATGGTGAGGCCCAGGGAGCAGGGGTGCTGGAGGGTGTTGCTAGGCATTGTGGGTGTGTGGTTCTGCTGTGAGCATTCTGACCCTGTGATTGTGTGACCCCATTTCATACTCCTCTTATATCTGAGTGCCCACTTGGTTTTGCAAGTGAGGTTCTGTGTGTCATCCAGCTTATAAGTGACTGTATTTGGTCATGCAGTGACCCTATGGAACACTGTGTGTGAATGTTTGACTCTCATGCTGGGTCTACCCTGTGCCTGTAGCACTGCGCCTGGGAGGTGATATGAGTGATCACAAAGGAGACCAGAAGTGTCTGACAGCTGGGACGGGTCTTGGTGTGTGTATGAATCAGTCAACATGTGACTGTGCACGTGAGCAGGTGTCAGAATCAAGAAACTTGGTCTCTGTGAATTCTTAGCTATGACCGCAGTAAAGTCACTTAACTTCCATCTCTCTGAAAAAGGGGGCAAATAATAACCTTTCTGAGCTGTAATGAGGGTACCTGGGTGTTTGTGTAAAAATGTTTTGTTTTGGTGCTGGGGATGTATTTTAGTGGTAAAGTACTTACTTAGCTTGTGTGAGACCCTGGGTTCTATCCCTAGTGCTGAAAAAAATGAAAATAACAATTTTGCTTTAGTAAGCATAAATGCTCATATGGCTTATTGTGTGCCAGGCCCTGTTCCTATATCTGAACACATATTTACCTATTTTAGCTTTCAAAACCATCATAAGAGGTAGGCATGGTACTGCTGTTTGTTTTATACATGAGGTAGATGAAACCCAGAAGTAGTTAAGCTGCATATACAAACAGCCTACACCTTACAGGGTGGCAGTGACTGGACACAAGGCTGAGTGTTGTTTGTTTTTGTTTTTTCAAGTTTTGTGGGTATTTTGTTACTGGGGATTGAACCCAGGGGTACTTTATCATGGAACTATATCTCCAGCCCTTTTTATTTTTTTAAATTTTGAGACAGGATCTCGCTAAGTTGCTGAGGCTGGCCTCAAATTTGTGATCCTCTTGCCTCAGCCTCCCAAGTTGCTGGGATTACAGGTGTGCACCACCAGGCCCGGGAGGCTTAATGTTCTTATGAGAATTCCTGTGTGTCAATGACAGAGATATTTGCTCTGACCTTGCCAGAGGCAGTAGCCAGAAACATCTGCATTGCAGTTGCTGGAAGAAGAGGCCTTACACCCATGGCCACTTGGAGCAAGAGTGTGGGATGTGTGATCTGGTGGCCTCTGCTCCAGTTTGGGGAATGATGATTATACAGAAATGGTGTTGTCGTGGGTGTGGGGAGTCCCTGTCAGGGCTGTGCAGACCCTCAACCCTCTTCCTCTGTCTGCAGCGGGCCCTGGTAGAAACCCACCTGCGGCAGATCTGTGGTTTGGAACAGCAGCTCCGGCAGCAACAAGGCCTCCGGGATGCAGCCTTCCCTAGCCTGAGCCCTCCACCTGCCTCTGCCCCACCCTGTGCTGACCTGGACCTGCACTACCTGGCATTGAGAGGGGGATCTGCCTTGGGTCACGGTGAGATCTCAGTGACCCCTGACTTCCCAGTCCCCAAGTCCCCAAGCCAAACCCACATTTGGACACCACTGGACACCAGTAGCTTACCTAAAACCCTGTTATAATACCTTAATTTTCTCCCACAATCATCCTATCTTCCCTTTCCAACTGTTTTTTCACTGCAAACACTGTTTCTCTAATTTCTCCCACTGACATTCCCACTTGGCCATTTTTGATAGGTGCCTGGCTACCAGTTGCAATTCTTGGGTTCGCCAGCAGAGGGTGCCCCCACCCAGCGTTCCTTGCCTGTCTGAGGTTGTGATTAGGAGAGGCCCAGGGAGAATATCCTAGCTGCTCAGTCTGGTCTGGGATGTCTTCCAGAGGTTATCTCATTCCCCCCCTGGCCTCCAGCCAGGTTAGAAACAGCAGTCAGCCCCTCTCTCCACACTCCCTTTGTAGCAGTCTGTCTCATCCTTGGGTATCTGTCCTGGCTTTTCTCCGTAGTCCCCACCTGTTTCATTTTGTGTGGATCTGGATATCAGTCGAGGCAGCTAAGTCCAATCTGACTTTGTCCTGTCACCTGACAGCATGCTGGCCTGGCTCCACACCGAGTGTGAGTGAGCTGGAACGTCGGCAGCTGGAAGAGGCCTTGGAGGCTGCCCAGGGAGAAGCTCGGGGGGCTCAGCTCCGGGAGGAGCAGCTCCAGGCGGAATGCGAGCGGCTGCAGGGGGAGTTGAAGCAGCTACAAGAGACCCGGGCCCAGGTAAAGGCAGAGGGCACAGAGCAACCTTAGACGTCCAGGAGTGCAGACAGAATGGCCGAGAAGGGGTCCAGGAAAGGGTAAGGCTAGGCTCTGACCTCTTGATCTTCCCCCTTAGGATCTGGCCACCAACCAGTCAGAGCGGGACATGGCGTGGGTGAAGAGAGTTGGGGACGATCAGTAAGTCACATCTGTAACCCTTGCCCTCTTAACCTGGGGAGGTATATCCCAGGTACCCCTTAGGTTTGCTTTCCATCCCTCTGCATTATTTGAATGACCTTTCTTTCTAGCCCAGGCCTCAGGGGTATGGTGTCTCGGTCACTTGTCTCTCTGTGTCCATACCTGGAAGGAGGTGGGTTCTGGAATATTCAGGTTCTAGGATGTTCCTTTTGCCTTCTTCTGGGACCAAGTCCATTTCTTCTTGAGGTATCAGGGGCTGAGAGATGTTTACTCAATGACTTTGTTGCTACGTTCTTTGTGCTCTGGTGAGTTTAGGGGCCTCTTTGGGGCCCCATTTTTCTATAGCAGGAACAAGGCCCGAGTACTCTTCCCTCCCTATTGAGGAGAAAGGATATGGCCTCATTCTAGATTTGCTGTGCCCTTTCTACGTGTCTTGGAAGGGAGCAACCCTTGGCTTAGAGGTGGGGTCTTCCTTGGGTTCACACAGCAGTTGTCAGGGGAACTAGAAGGTACCTTGGAATCCTGTCAGGACAGAAGGGCAGCAGGAAGTAGTGTGGGAGCTGTGTTGGTGAGGACCTAACAGCGGGACACAAGGCCACCCAGCAGCGGTGGTGCCTGATGCTTTTCACATCTGCAGCCGAACTCCTCCTCTCCTACTTTCTGAGAAATAGAGCTCAAACCTCCTTCCGCTCAAGTCCTCTGAGATGAGGCCAGTGGCACATACTCCTTATGTGCATTGAAGGAAAAGACTGAGGCCCAGAAAGGGGCAGGAACTAACCCTCTGTCACACAGCCTACACAGCTCCAGGTCTCCAGGGGTCATCCCTCCCAGCAGTCATCCTCCTGGTCTTCCTCACAGCTTCTGGACAGCTGGGGATACCCCTCATCTCCGTCTCCACCCTGGGGTGAGGGCCTGGGTGGAGCTGTGATATCTGAGAGGGTGAGAACCCAGTGTGTGGGACTGCTGGGTGGTACCCCTCAGTTAGGCTACTGAGGGAGTGTGAGGGCCCCTGTGGAGGGTCTGCCCTAGCTGTGGCTAGGGCTCTGGGCCCATCTTGCCTATGTGTCCAGACCTGGACATACACATACCCAAATATTCTAGAATCCCAGCTTACCCCAGAAGTCATATGGCAGGCCCCCTTACATGTCATTGAGTCTGATCCCTTCTAATAAGACCAGCAATGAAGGCTCTGGAACTCTGAGGCTTTTTGGCAGAGCCAAGTGTGACCATTCAGGCTTTGAGTCCCAGGCCTTTCCGGGCTGCAGAGTGGCTTTGGCTTCCCCTCTCTGGACCCCAAGTTTCTCTCCTGGCTTGGAGCCAGTCATTAATGAGAGTGAAAGGGTGGTGAGGTTGATGGGTGTGATGGGTGGGAGAGGGCAGAGAAGGGGTGGGGGTCCCTAGGGTATGTGCTGAGTGGAGAGAACTCATCCCATAATATGCTTTGGAGGCTGTGCCATCCTCTCCTCCTGTGGTTCCCACGGAGCCATAGCCCTCCTTGATCGCTGCATCCACAGCAGCCTGGCTCTGCCTGCCCAGCATGCCTGCCTTTCAGGCCGGGTTTCTCTGGACAGCCCCAATTTGGCAGAGGCTGATTCTCAGAGGAAGTCCTCACTCCCCCAGTAGTTTTAGTTTCTTATAAACTCAGCTCCTTTTGGTAATTGGCACTTCCCGAGGGCTACCTCCTGCCCTCCCACCTGAGAAAGCCTTGGTCACCTGCTGAGGGCTGCCTTTCCCACCAACCCCCTCTTCCTTCTGCTTCCCCTGACCCTGCAGACTAATGAGAATTTATAGGTGGGATTTTCCAGGAGTGTTATGCTGAGGCTGGATTATCTGAGTTGGGGTGTAAAAGCTGAGGGAGGGAGACATGGTTCCTGAGTTTATCTTATTCTTTTGGGATTCTCTTGAATCCTAAAGGTGTCTCCGTATCGGCTTGAACACCAGGGCAGCTAGGTTGACTCTGGGAATCCTCATCACTAAACACCTCTCTTAGCCTGGCAGGGTGGCACACACCTGGAAACCCAGCAACTCAGGGAGCCTAGAGGATTGCAAGTTCAAAGCCAGCCTCGGCAATTTAGCAAGGCCTTGTCTCAAAATAAAAATAAAAAGGGCGTAGCTCAGTAGTAGAACGCCCCTGGGTTAAATCTCCAGTACCGCAAACCATTAAATAAACAGTTCCCTTGTACTTATCCTCTGTGAATCCCCTTCCTGGTGCTGTCCATGCTGGGGAGCAGGCCTGGGATACAGCTCAGCCTTAAGGTTCCTGGTCCCTTCCTTCTTAGCTCCTGGTCCACAAACTGGGGACCTCAATGTCCCCCTGTAAACAGGTGCCCAGACCTGAACAGGCTGCCACCCTCCAGGTCTGACCTTGGGGCAAGATTTCCTTTGGTCCCCTTGGTTCTTGGTGGCCAGAGGCCAGCAGGACAAATTGCCCCAGATGCCAAGAGTCTCTCAGGGGCCAGCAGCAATGATAAGGGAGGAGGTGGAAGCAGAGCCCACCAGCTTCTTAGGATGCTCAGAGAGCTAAAGACCCTAGGAGGGTCCCAGCCAAGGTGGCAGGTGCAGAACCCATGGCCCACTCCCCTCTAGTTCCTGAGTGGGACTTTTTGAGGGTGTTATTAATGCTGAGGAGGAGGGGGAGTCATGGGATTGCCTGAGGGGGATGAGACTCCAGGGGCCCTCTGAGGGGTGTGAGGGCCCAGTGAGGGAGGGGGCTTATTAGGGAGAGACCCCAGTTAGAAAATGGGACTCAGTATGGGTGGTGAGGGGAAACTATAAACTATAGGTCTTTCTTTTTCCCAACGTGGGGGGCTCAGTGTTGTAGCCTGGGCCCTTTTCCGTCCACCCCTCCTACCCCCCTCTCTCCGCCCACAAGCCTCTGCGTGGGCTGCGGTTAGTGGTGGGGGAGAAGTGTGAACTCAAGAGAGAGGATGGAAACTCTGCACGGAGGTCAAGGGCAGTGTGGGGTGGGTCAGGACGGAAGTTGGAGACCCCTGTGTACCCTGAGCTTAGCCTCATGCCCCAGAACCAGCGGGCCCAGGGCCTCCCCTTTCATGCTTCTCACCCTCCCTACTTCCTTTCTTTCAAATCTCCATCAGCCTGGGTACCCGTGTGGTGGTGTGGTATTAACCCTTGAGGAATTAACCCTTGAGCACTTGCAGCCTCCAGGCTCCCTGAGAGCTGGGAAGGGCTCTGAGGCAGGTCTGAGGGACTGGTGGGCTTCAGCCCCCAGTTTGCCAACCAGGCCTGCCAGAGGAGTTCTTGCTTGCTGTCTCCCTGATGGGAAACTGCATGTCCTCTCCTCTCCTTAAACCAAGTTTTCAGCTAGTGTCTCAAAAAAAAAAAAAAAAAAAAAGTCTCAAAACAGGTTTGTCCCTTTCCCTGCCTGTCCACAAGGACTCCTCATTCTTCGTCTGAGCAGGATGCTAGGTGAGGTGCTAGGTGAGGTGCTAGGTGAGGCTGGGCATTCAAGATCTCGTTTCATTCTCATAAACAACATGAGTTGCAGAGAAGTTCAGGAACCCGAGAACTGCAGTGCAGATGCCAAGCAGGTCCGAGCAGGTGGGGGCAGTGGGACCTCGTGGTTTTCCTCGTCAGGTTATTCTGTAGGAGGCCTTTATGTGTGTGGGGGGGTACCATGTGATTTGTTGACCAAATAGGATCACTTTTGAAAGTGAAAGGGGGCGCTATTAATAATTATGCTGGGGTAACTAGCGTGAACGGGACAGTCCTGGGCCATTGGGGACCCTGGTTCCTGCCCTGCAGTTAGCTGCTCTGTTCCTCTTCACTTGGGGAAGCTTCTAGGCACATTAGATATCTAGCTGTGCTGGAAACCTGGCAGGGGTTGCCATGAAGTACTCTGGGGACCACAAGTCATAGCTGGTCGAGGAGAGTAAAGGACTCAAGGCGCCCGGAAAGGAAGTGGTGGCGCACTGGCTTGTTGCAGAGCGACTTCCTCCTCCCCCAGCCCGCAACCTCAAGTCCGCTCCACGGCCCGGTGCTTGTGGTCCCCTCCCAGAGGGTCGGGCAGTCGGGCGGGAAGACTGATGCTGGGTGTGCCTGTGGGTGGTGGAAAGTTTGGCCCCTGAATTCCCCCTATAGGGTGAGGTGGCTGGGGCAGTGGTGGGCAGCTCTGGGCAGGGATGGAAGGGCTGGGAATTCTGGCTTGCTGTTTTTTCAATTCTGAATCAGATGATGATTCTGATCATGGGACAAGCTGTAGTCCTGACCCCATTCCTAACCCTAATGCTAAACCCATCCCTGACTCTTACCCTATCCTAGCCCTGACTGCATATCTACCCACAGTGAACCATCAGTGAGCTCATAACCCTCTGCTTAGTCTGACCCCAACCCAGCTTCCTTTAGAACCTCAAGCCTCTCTTTGGGTCTAATTGCGTCACCCAATACTAGCTTGAATTCTGACCCTGCTGCATCCTCACCTCCTCACCAGCTCCAGTATAGCAGCCAGCATGGAGAGCCCAAGGGTCTCAACAGCTGGTTTGAGGCAGAAAGAGGCCTAAAGGAGGATGCTTAGATCTCTAATCTTCCTGATCTTAGTTGCTTTATCAGTAACAGCAATGCTTATTGTGAGATATCCGAGTTACTTGTGAAAAGAATGAATGAAAGGATAGGTCAATGAAGAGTGGAATGATTTGCAGCCAAGGGTGCCAGCTCTGCCATTTGCACTCTGGCTCCTCTGAAGGTGCCAGCCTAGTGGGCGGAGGTGCCAAGAGCAAGTGTTTGAATCCCTGCTGTGTGCCACCGCTGCTATGTGACCTTGAGCCAGCTCTTAACCGCTCTCATCTTCCACTTCTGTGCATGTCTAGCATCTTCTTCTCCCCTTCCCAGGCAGTTCTCAGGGCTCCCAGGTCACTTCCAAGTTCCCCAGCCTCTTCTTGCCCTTCTGTTGCCTTCTTGCTTTTTCGCTCTCATCTTTGCTGATTCTTTGGGAGGTGTACGTATAGTGGTCAGTAATCTGGACTTTGGAGTCCAGGAGGCCAGAACTTCCATCCCAATAGCTCCACCACTTCGAAGATTTAAGGACTTTGGTTGGTCAAGTGTGTCACACTTTTCTCATCTGAAAAATGGAGGTGATAACAGTAGCAACGTTGTAGGGTTGTTGTGAAGACAAATGATTTTCGTAGCACAGTGCCTGGCCCATGATCAGCACCTGTACAAATCATCTGTTTTCTTTTTTCTCCTTGGGTCCCTCTCAGGTTCTGACAGACTCAGAACTTTTCCTAATTTAAGCAATCGAGAAGCACCGTATTGCAGCCATCTGCTGCCCTTCACCTGACCCACTCTTCCCAAAGGCATGGTGATGGAAAAAGTGTTCAGGTGTGGGTCAGGAAATGGATGTGCATTTAGTTGCATGTGTGCAGCTCTTGGGTTGTGTTGTGAAGTTGAGATTTTTTTCCACTGAATTGGCAGTGTTTTCAGTGAGTCATGCAGGTCGTTAGTGTATTCAGCAGCCTGGGCATGTGCATCTTGAGGAGGGAGAGATGCCCAGTGAAAAGGGAGGTCCCACAGGGCCATGAGGCATCAGGAGGAGGTCGGGACCCTCGCCCTGCCCAGGGTCTCAGGATCTTTGTGAGGGTGGCTTGGACCTCTTGGAGGAGAGAACCAGTCTGCCCTAGGTCCCTAGTGTTCACTCGGAGAGAGGGGCTAAGCGTTCTGAGTTAGAGGCTGCTGCTGTGGATTTCCAAGGTTTTTTTTTTGTTGTTGTTTTTATTTTGCTCGGGAGAAGAGGGTACCAGGACCCAGGCGGTGGAAACTGGGGTTGCTCCTGAGAGACGGGGCCTGGGAACTGAGTGTGGCAGGTGAGATCTCCAAGGTGGGGTGTGAAGTCAACGACCTGTATCTGTCACCTGAGATACAGCAGGGAAGGTGGATGGGGAGAGCAACTGTTTCAGCCTGGATGGAGAATGACACTATCAGTGCCTTGCCCAACGAGTCCCACCTACCCAGAGCAGATAGCATAGACCTGCCTTTCTGCAGCCCCAGTCTGATGAGAGACACATATATCTGCTTTCAGATTCCCTTGGTCTGAAAGGAGGAGACTTCCTTTGGGGAGTCCCCAGTTTGATGTGGGGCATACATGGACCTACAGTCATGGGAGAGATGCCATTTCTTCCCACAGACCTGTGAGATGAGGTGGGGGAACACAGGACACATTTATGGGGCCCAGATGTGGTGGGATTGCAGGCCACAGGATTTGGGTGAGGGTTCCTAGGACTTCTTATCCCTCTGAAGATGGGTGGGGAGAAATCATCTTCCCTAAGAAGTGGACTCGTCCCTTAGACTCCCTGCTTGTGTGCAGGACTCCAGCTTTGGCCCAAATTGGTTGAAGATGGTTTTGTTGTTAATGGGCTGTTTCCCCACCCACCCACCCTCCAGCCCTGTCCCAGAATTAGTAGAGTGCCAGCCAGCAGGTCAGTGGAGGAGTGCATTCACTATCTGCCCTCTCCACTTGGGCTTTTCCTGCCTTCTGAAGCCCTAAACTCACAATTTGCCCTCATTCCCTTTGGAATTTGACACAAGCACAGGAACACATGGAATCTTTCTTTGCACTCACTGGCCTCACTTCTGCCCTCACCCCATCCCATCCCCATAGCCATGGGATGGGGACAGCCTTTTGGGCTGGAGAACTTTGGCTGCTTCCTGATCTCTGTCCTGGAGCAAGAGGTCCTTTCTTACCGAGGAGGAGAGTCACATGGAGTGATATCTACTACTGCCCTCCAGCTCAGACTTCCAAAGTTTTAGAAGTCTGTTCTGGAGTTGGGGAGGTGGGGAGAGTCAAATAAACTCAAATTGCTGCTTTTAGGGAGATCCCAATCTCTGTCCAAGTTCGGAACCGAAAGGAAGGCGGGACCGAAGGCCATGGCAGAGCCTCCTGTGAGGTCAGGGGGCTCCCTGTGGGTGAGCAGGCCACAGTGGATGAGGTGGAGGAGCGGTACTGGAGTGAAAATCTTTCATGGTTCTGGGTTAGAGTGACATAGAAAGCAAAGGAAAGGACATGGTGAGATGTCCCTTAATAAACCTAGAATCCGTTACAGCTCTGTTTCTCCTCTGGAGGTCTGAGCAGGAAGAGAGGGAAGGAGGAAAAGAAATGGACAGAGAGGCTCAGTTCAGTATCAACTTAGTGAATATTTCCTGGGTACCAGGCCCTGGGCAAGGTGCTGATATTATAAATACAATGATATAATCCTTGCCCTTGAGGAACTCCCAGTAACATTCTAGAATGAGGTAGCCTTTGAGAGGTGCTCAATTTGGGTGCCCCCTGCAGGCCTGCAGTGCATTAGGAGGAGGTCCTGGGAGGTGCAAGGCAGAAAAGAGCCAAAGGCAGCTTTGAGGTCCAGGCAAGAGTGTGGATCTAGAATGGGGCCAACTTGGAGTCATATTTATCAGTTGGCACCTATGCCAGCCAGGAGGCTCTGTCTTCTCTTAGAAATGGGCTCATGATAGGCTGTACAGCAGTAGTTCCCAGCCTTTTCAAAGGTGAGGATGCTTTTTATAGACCCCTCCCCCCAGCACATGGCTCGTGTTATACTTTTAGTATGTGCTATGAAAAAACTCAGTGACAAAAGCTACTATAAATTCAGGGCAGCTGTTTGATGAATCTGTGTTTTATTTGTCATCACAGCTTTTGCAGAGAATAGGAAAACATTCACACATACCTGCGTGAGCTATGATCTAGCCACAGACAATGCTTGGAGCACATAGGGAATAGGGGACCCCTGGCAATCTCTCTGCTCCCCATCCCAGCCACTAGGCTGGGAACCACTGCCTTCTGCCTGGGGAGTGGGTCTCTGGAAGTAGATGGAGGCTCCCTGGTAGAAGTGGCATTTGAGGTGAACCTTAAAGGCAGAGAGAATTCCTGCAGTTGGGATAGGAGGGTCCTGAAGTGGGGACCCAGTGCAGTGACAGAACCAGTTTTTCCTTCATAGTTGGAACTGTAGAGCCCTGTCCCCATTCCTCTGTCCCACTCCCTGTCCTTTGACCTCAGGGTGAATTTGGCGCTGGCCTACACCGAGCTGACGGAGGAGCTGGGCCGGCTTCGTGAGTTGAGTTCCCTGCAGGGGAGGATCCTGAGAACCTTATTGCAGGAGCAGTCCCGGAGTGGCGGTGAGATGGGGCAGGATGACAGGGCAGGTTCCGGGAACTGGGCGGGCAGGTGGGGATGGGGGTGGTGGCTATGGCAGCCAACCTTAGTCCTGTGTACCACCTTGGACCTTCTTGCCTGGAGGAGAATGGGTGGGCTTTGGACCCCGCAAGCCTCTAGCTAGCCAGTTCTGACGGCTTTCCTCAACCCGCCCTACTTTCTTTTCCAGGCCAGAGGCACTCGCCGCTGTCACAGCGCCATTCCCCGGCCCCCCAGTGCCCCTCGCCCTCCCCTCCTGCCCGAGCGGCGCCACCGTGTCAGTCCCCTGTCCCGCAGCGCCGCTCTCCAGTGCCCCCGTGCCCCTCGCCCCAGCAGCGCCTCTCACCGGCGTCACCCTCCTGCCCATCTCCGGTCCCGCAGCGCCGCTCGCCGGTGCCGCCGCCGTGCCAGTCGCCCAGCCCGCAGCGCCGCTCGCCGGTGCCGCCCAGCTGCCCGGCCCCACAGCCCCGGCCGCCCCCGCCGCCGCCGGGGGAGAGGACGCTGGCCGAGCGCGCCTACGCCAAGCCGTCCAGCCACCACGTGAAGGCTGGCTTCCAGGGTCGCCGCAGCTACTCCGAGTTGGCGGAGGGGGCGGCCTACGCGGGCGCCTCCCCGGCCTGGCTGCAGGCCGAGGCGGCCACGCTCCCCAAGCCCCGCGCCTACGGCGGCGAGCTCTATGGCCCTGGCAGGCCGCTGAGCCCGCGGCGCGCCTTCGAGGGCATCCGGTTACGCTTTGAGAAGCAGCCCTCGGAGGAGGAGGAGTGGGCCATGCCCGCCAGCCCGCCCAGCCCTGAGGCGGGCACCATCCGCTGCGCCTCCTTTTGTGCCGGCTTCCCCATCCCGGAGTCGCCGGCCGCCGCAGCCTATGCCCACGCAGAGCACGCGCAGTCCTGGCCATCCATCAACGTGAGTGGGGCACACACCTGCGGCCCACACCTTGAGATGCAGGGCCAAGAGTCCCATCCTGTCCTGGGGACCCTGCCCTTCGGGTGTCAACATGCGAAATATTCACACCTGATAAGCAGAGGCCTGTTCCCTGGACCCCAGACTTAGTACAAGTCCCTTTACCTCCCTCTGCATAGCTTTTTGTTGGGGGAAATTGGGGCCTGCACCATTGAGACTTGTCTATTTTATTGCCGAAGTGAAGGGTATGGCCCTCAATCCCGGCTTTGATTTCAGTTTCACTATTTAATAGCTGTGGGAACTGTATAACTTTTCTCCTCTGATCCTCAATTTCCTCATCTGCCAAATGGGCAGTTAATATCTAATTACCTTAGAGAATTTGGGAGGCAGTGAGCCTAAGGTAGTCTGCATTGTGCCTGACTCAAGCAACCTCTCTTATTTTGGTACCTGTGGAGGGGGATACTGAAGGCTGTGGGTCTGGGGCCATCACAGGGACAGGACTTCCCTCCCTCAGGCCTCAGAGCCCCTGCTGTTTTCTGTCTGCCCTAGAAGACAGCTAGCTGCACCTCAGGGATTCATCATTTTACTGAAATAATGAGTTTCCTGAATGTCAGAGCTACCTTTGCCACCTAGAAGGACCAAAATATATTCCAAAGCCAGTCAGAAAATTATCTTGGGGTTGAACATTGTTTGGGATTATCCATTGCTTTGAGTTATCCAGAAGCTGTGTCTTAGTCACCCCAGGCACCTGTCTGGGTGTTGACATTCCTCATTACTACAGATGCCCTGGCAAGCTGAGCAATGACTGTCCTATACACACCTCCTGGGGAACCTATGTCCTGGGATAGGGGAGGAGATGCTGAACTGGTTGGGGGTGTTGCTGGGGAAAAGGTGTCCAGACCCCTGCAGAATGCTGTAGCCCTCCCTGCCTTAGATCCTGGGAAAGGGCAGACTGGGATTTGGGGACCATGGGTGGGGACTGGGGTCCATAAGTGACTCCCTTTTCTCCCCACAGCTGCTGATGGAGACAGTGGGCTCCGACATCCGCAGTTGCCCCCTCTGCCAGCTGGGTTTCCCTGTCGGATACCCGGATGATGCCCTCATCAAACACATTGACTCCCACCTGGAGAACAGCAAGATCTAGGGCGCCTCCTCCCAACTGGCTGTTTCTCTGTCCTCTCCTGTCACTCCTGAACACTCACTTTGAATGCTGCATGAATCTCGTGGGGCGGGGGGTGGGGCCTGCCCCTTACGATCCCCAGATACCTCCACTAGCTACCGAGTTAATGTGTGTGCCGTCTTCCCTGGTCCAGGCACCACTCAGCTCTGGCTCTTCCCAGGAGGTCAGCAGAGGCTCCCTCCATCTTCCCAGTTTCTGCTGGGGAGATGGGATCTGGGCTGGGATGGGCAGGGGTGTACCTTCTGGCCTTTTCTGCCTTTCTGTTCTTAAACAGGGTTGGATCCAAGAAGGTGTCTAGTAGCTGGGCCTAGGCGAGGGGGAAGGTGTTGGATGACTCCAGGATCTACCTGAGCTCCTCCCCCACACCCATCTTTCCTAGGCACTGTACTACGCCCCTGTAGGGTCCCAGAGCCTGCTCTGACACTGATGCCAGTTCCTCCATCCCATGACCATCTTGAGGCTCCTGTTGTTGGGGGAAAGAGGCATCTTGTTTCTTGTCATTCCCAGCAGGCCAGCCCTGTCTTCCCCCTCTGCCCACCCTGGGGAACAGGGAGGGTGGGAGAGGAGAGGGAGGCCCCTGAACTGCTGGAAGAAGCCAGCCCAAAGAGGGTACCCTGAGACTGAGGGTCTTGTGTCATCACCTTCAGGCTAAGGGACCGTTTGCCAGCTCCCGGGCCCACGCCCTCCTTCTGGAGCCCTGACACTCAGGCCCAGATCGTATCGGCAGATTCTCCTCTTCACCTTTTCCCTCACTGGAGCCCCGACACCATAGATGCCCTGGGGCCCAGGTGTGACTCAGCCTCTGTTTGGTGGGTGTCATCAGTGCCTGCTTCCCAGGCCAGAACCCGCAAATGGGCCCAGGGTGCTGTGGAGATCAACTTCAAAGAGCTAACCCCCTTCCCACACCCCACCGACCCACATTCCCTCTGTGAAATCTACCTCAGAGTCATACCCTCAGAAGGATGGGTAAGCAGGAGGCCAGGGGCCCCAGAGCTGAGGTGGGGAGCCTCTTGCAGAGGGAGCCTGCTGCCCACAATGAATCCACCCCTCCACTGCGGGCCTCCCCAGGCCTCAGCCCTGGGCAGGTGCAGCGGATGCTATTGTCAGCGCATGTACCGTTCTGATCCAAATCTTCCAGGTCCCCCACCTCCTCACACTCCTCCCCTCCTTAGTGTAGGGGAGTGAAGGGGTGTGCTGGGCCGGGAAGGGGCCAAGGACTCCAGAGACACATGTCATTGTACCCTGAGTGTTCCCCAGAGAGGGGACATGGGGAAGGGGGCCTGGAGTATGGAGGGGGGCCCTGTGCTCTCTGAACAAGTTGAAAGTTCGAATAAAACTTAACCTGTTACATCTGCCCCCGGGCTGTGCCTCCTCTATGCTGGGGCAGGGCCACAGTGCCTAATAGCAGGAGGTCTTAGAAACTGTCTCAGGGAACCACAGCCATGAGAGGGTGGGCACTGGCAAGTAGGGGACAGGACATGGGACACCCACATTGAGAGTGATTCTGGAGCTGCTGACATGCAAGTGGTCACAAGTAGCTTGAGGAGTTCATTTAGAACATAGATAAGCCTCCAGCCAGCCCCAGGCAAGGGGCTCATGAACTTTTCCTCCCAGAGGATCTGGCCAGTAGAGAGCCTCTAAAGCCCCGAGGGCATCTGGGATGTAGGGAAGTGGTAGAGCACTTGCCTGGAACGCAGGAGGCCCTGAGTGCCATCCCAGCACCACAGAAATAATAATCTGTTTCTTCATCAAATGAATACTGCATTCCAGGAGCCAACAAGGGGCCTCACAGAAGAGCATTAGTGTTCTACGTCCTCACAGGTTAAAGACGGGAGGGGCCAGACTCCAACCTCCCTGCTGCCTCAGAAGTTCCACACCTGGGAGGTCAGAACTGGGTCATGAACTCATGACTTCTGCCCCAACTGGGGTTATGCCCTCTGCAAAAAAGGGCCTAAAGTACTTATTCTCAGCCCTGGCTGCCTTTCATTTCCTTTTTGGCCAAAGGTTCACTTAAAAAGGGACTGAGGGAAGGCTTGTGGAGGAGAGGGCTGGGAATGCAGCTCAGTGGTATGGTACTTGCCAGCATGTACAAGCCCCGGGTCCCATCCCCAGCAAGGTGTGCACACACAAACAAACACACACACACACACACACACACACACACACACACACATGGGCAGGCAGGGGGCATTGGCTGCTCATTGGCAGCCTGAGACTTCTCTCTAGACTCAGGGCAGATATCCCTCTCCATTCCATCCCAAGGTCCCGAGTGGCCTCCCCAACCTCTCTGTTGTAATAAACAACTATTGTCTGGAGCCAAGGCCTCAGTGCTAGTAAAGGTGGGGCCAGCTGATCCTGTGCGACTGGCTCATAGCCCTAGGAAAGAAGGCTCCGGAGCTTTTATTGCATGGTTGCTCAGTGCCCTCCACAGTCCCCACATCTCGCCCACCTGTCATGGAGGAAGGCAGCACCCAGGTTTCTGGATCTGGATCCGACAGATCTCTGGAAATGCTAGAGTGGTATGAAAGGATAAGAGGTGGTCTAGGGACATACAGGCAAAGGGAGATCCTGGTTCTTGAGAATGGCCAGGGAATGAGCTAGAACAGTAGCAAGAAGTGACCCAGGTAACCTCAGCACAGTGCCTGAAGGTGGGAGGGAACCCAGGTATCCCACAGCCTGGACAATTGATCTGTCACGAGGGTGAGGGGAGCGTGGGGACATAGAGTACAGATTCTGTCAGCTTGTCTCCTTAATTTCTAGAGACCTGGGAAAGGGCTCAGGTGCAGGGCAGAAAGCTGCTGGGGGCTGGGGCGGAAGGAGGGGAAGGGAGAAAGAGCCAGCATTTCCCCAGTCAGGTCCTCTAGCTGCAGCTCGCATCTAATGCCCCCAAAAGGAGAGGACTTCGGGGGAGGGAGAGCTGGGGAGGGGCTGGAGCAGGGAAGACACTCACCTTTCTCCCTCTTGTCTCGCACAGGACTGCCATCAGATAGGACACTTGCTGCTCTTGCTATTCATTGCTCTCAGGCTGGGAAGAGGGCACGAGGGATTGAGAAAACACAGGGGCAAAGGGTTGATCATCTCTGGGCTTCTGGACAGGGGAGGGGGGGGGCAATTTTTCCTTTAACCAGGTGGAGGAAAGACCTCTGTCAAGTCTGGAAAAGGCCCACCTGGGGAACCCACTCACTCCCCGCAGCATAGACCCCAAGCCAGATGTGACAGGGCTAGGGGAGATGACTTCACAGAGACCAAGCCATCCTCGGGCGTGAGTCCACATGCCAAATTAAAAGCCAGCTTTCCACATCCTCTCCATCCTGACCTTTCTCCCCCCAGGGTTTCTCGGCAGAACTACCAGGCCCCGGGACCCCTGCCCCGATCCTTGGCCCCATGCAAGCTGGGTCAGGTAAACAGCCAAGGAGGGCAGCACCTGTCAGAAGCTGGTGGTGTGTGCATGCGTACCACTGAATATGTGGAGGAGAAGCAAATCGCCAACAAAGGGAGGGGTGTGTGGGTGAGCCCTGTTAATGAGAAACACCTTACCTAGCTGATTAGGGCTGATGAAGAAAAGAGAGTGTGGGCATTACTCAGTGACTTCTTTATAAGGTAGGGGGAGCAGGACAGCTTCCCTAGTCCTATATCTTCCTCAGCAAGGACACGAACTGAGCAGATTTGGCAACCACAAATTTGGAAGAATTGAGGTCAGACCCAAGGACGAACTATCAAGGGCAAGAGGGGTCATTGCTGGGAGGAATGGGAAAAGGCATCTAGGGCAGAGGCCAGATAGTGGGGGGAGAAGTGTGAAACCCTCTAGCACCCTGCCTCTCTTCCTGCCCTTCCTCCACTTTCTCTACCGTGAGAGAAATTCTCAGCACCCCGGGAAGCTCCCCCTGGTTGCCTAAGTGCCTCTTGAGATCTGACCCCCATCTGCAGAGGCTGTGAGCCGTGCATTCAGCAGATTGGAGCCCGTACCCTGCCTATCAGCAGCCTGGGAGAGAAGGCTTGGCTATGAAGTCCCTGCTGGTCTGTGGCACTGGCATCAGATGCCATGTGACTATGTTCATGGCCCAGGGAGACCTGGCAGGGCTGAGGGCAGGAAGGGACTGGGTTGTAACTCAGCCCCCACCTACAGCTTCAGCAATCCTCCATGCCACTTGAGCAGAGGGCAGGGTCCCCAGGCGCATCGCATAGATGTTCCAGTTGGCTGTGTGAGTGTGGGCATGAGGGAGGGGGAGGGGCTGGGGGACAGGATGGGTGTCGGCCAGCACCTCCAACACCTCCTAATTTGCATTACCACTGACACCCTTCTTGACCAAGAAAATGGAGCCAGAAATAACAAGGGGGGAGGTGGTTCCCTTGGGGGGGGTTGACTTTGAGGCACTCTTTCCCTGCCTCCAACACTCCCACGGTACCAGGGGCAGGAGGTCACCCCACAGCTGGCTTGGTCAGGGGAAGTGCACCCACTGTTGCTCATCCACCCTCACATCAGGCAGACACCTCGTCCCGGCTTCTCACTGCCCTTGGCCCCAAACACCCCAGCGCTGCCCTTTTTCCTAAGCCCGCTTACCCCTGGCCTGATCTGAGGGCTCTCTCCTAGGGCCCCACTTGCAACTGTGATGACCAGTGCTGCCCAGCTGGGGACTCATCTCTGCCAATGTCCTATAGTCTGTATCCTGCCTTCCCCATCAGACTGGCCATTTCCCAAGGCCAGGGGCCAAACCTCCCTGGCCAGTCTGGGAGAAGCACTGAGGGACCATTCTCTGTGGGAAATAGCCCAGATAATAGCAGGACAACTTGGGGTTAGATTCTAGAAATCTCTAGAAATGGCATGAGGTAAATCAAAGTCTAGTGTGAGACCCTATGCCTGGGGATGCGTAGTGGGGGCCGAGAGGCCTGTTAGAGGCCTTTAGTCCTCCTGCACTTGGAGGAGCTCTCCAGATGCAGGGCCTCCCCCTCATGAGACCTTTGAGAAAAGGGTCAGGATTGTTAGTTAGATGGCCTTTCTTGTCATGTACTTATTGTGGTGCCAGGGATGGAACCCAGGGCCTCCTATGTGCTAGGTAAGCGCTCTACCATAGAGATGCATCCCCAGCCCCACTTCAACATTTATGCCCCTGCGACTACTGAATAGACCCTCATGACCATATCTGATGCTCAATTTATGTGCACTGAGTTGACTTCTGCCCCAAAGAGGGTAAGGAATATTATTACAGCCACAGCTGGGGGACAAGAGACGGCAGGAGGGTGGCTGTGGTAAGGAAGCGCTCTCTTTGGCAGAGGGGTCCTGGGACCTGGGAGGGTGAGGGGTGAGGGTGGAGGCAGAACCTGGCAGGGAAACCAGGTCGCGAGAGACAGCGGGGAGAGTTGTGAACGCACTGTGGGAAGGAGTGAACGATGAGCTGAGAACTTCCCCCACTCTCCCTCAAGAGATGCTATTTTGGGGGAGAGAATATATGCAGTGCAGGGCCAGGGTGCAGGGAGGACACCAGCTTCTACACGGGTCAGCCAGGCCACCCCCTGCCTTCGCTCTCTCAGCCATCTTCAGTGGTCCTGGAACCTTCCAGCACCTCCCTCCCCATTGAGAAAGTCTTCTTCCCTTGAGCATGAGAGTAGAAAGAATGAACCAGGAGATTTAGAGCTGGACTCTTAGCACTCTCTGGGGGGTCCCCGCAGCTTCAGACCAAGGGAGAAGTCTTGGAATAAAAATGTGGAGGGGTACTGTGGTGCAGGCACAGAGCACGTGCTGAGCATGTCCGCTCCCCAGCTCCATACTTAGGCATTAAACTCAGGGCCTGAATGGGTCCAGGGTGAGGCACTTCCAGGGCCACTGAGCTTGCCTCCAAAGGTCAGCTAAGGAGGCTGGATGGGGTTCACTATCAAGTGGAGCCCTTGCTTGGCACAAAGGGGAAATTCTTGCTCAGCCCTCTGGAGGCCCTGACTCATTTTGGGATGAAGGCTCCAATGCCCTGTGGGTTTCTGTGGTGGCCGGGTGCAGGGGGAGGACAGGACGTACAGATAGAGAGCATGCTGGGATAAGCAGAGACTTTTGTTTTCGTTTTTGGAGCTTGGCTGTGTCTCTGCTTGAGAATCCAGCTTTACCTGAAGATTGACTGGGGTCGGAAGAAGGTCCGACTCCCAGCTCATGAGCACAGCTGCAGGTAGAGGGAAACTTAGGTTAAAATTTAGGAAGAACTGCTGGGCGAGATGGTGCATGCCTATAATCCCACTGTCCGGGAGGCTGAGGCAGGAGGATCGTGAGTTCAAAGCCAGCCTCAGCAACTTGGTGAGGCCTTAAGGAGCTCAATCTCTTTGTGTTAAGGAATTCTGACTCTAAATAAAATATTAAAAAGGGCTGTGGCTGTGGTTCAGTGACAGAGTGCTTGCCTTGCATGTGTGAGGTACTGGGTTCAATCCTCAGCATCACATAAAAATAAATAAACAAAATAAAGTTATTTAAAAGTGGGGGAGGTTTGGGATGTGGCTCAGTGGTTAAGCACCCTTGGGTTCAATCCCTAGTATCAAAAAAAAAAAAAAAAAAAAAAAAAGAACAACTTCTTCCTGTGAAGACAAGGGGCCGCATTTCCAAGGATGAATGGATATTCCACAGCAGTCCCCTTTCTGCTCTGAAGGCTCCAGGCAGGAAGGATGAAGGTGGGTTCAGGCATCAGAACGTTGATATCCCCAAGCCAGACCAGGAGGTGAGGGGCTGGAGGTAGGAGGCCACAGGCCGGGAAACCCCTCTCTCATCTCAGACCCTCTCTCGGTCCTGGATTTGTGCTTTTGCTCCTGCAGCCTGATGGGCAGGGAGGGAAGGAAGCAGCTCTGGTGAAGCAGACACGTGCTCCTTCCATGCCAAAGTGAGAGGCCTGCAGGACTTTTTGGCAGGGAGACTGAGATTAGCCCTAACTCAGAGCCCTCAAGGGAAAAATGGGGATGAGAATACAAATCTCCTGGGGCAGAGAAGCTGAGTGGGCCAGCCAGGGGCAGGGACCCTTGCTTGTCACCCTGCCCAGGCATCTCACTCAGGCCCATTGAATGAGCACACCCCTCCCCCTTCAGAGAACCCTTGGCCTTGTGGGTATTGTAGGAGCTGGTCTTCCTCCCCCCACATGACAGGAGCATACTGGAGGGGGCGGGAGGGTCAGGTCAGGAGATGGAATGAGGGAGATGGCTCACCCACTGAGTGAGGGGCAGGGAGAGGACAGTGTCCACTGTGCTGGCCTTTATGGTAGGTCAAGAGTGGTCACACAAGTCACATAGGAATCAGAGAGCCCTTGGCTGCCTTGAATCCCACTGCCTCCTGGACTAATGGAGGCTGTTCCTAGCGACAGAGGAGGGACCAAGGAGGGACTTGGCATGAGGGCTCAGCATTCCTTGAGTCCTCTGAGCTCAGAGTTTTTTTGTTTTGTTTTGTTTTGTTTTGTTTTTGTGTGTGGTCTCAGCACTGTCCTGATTCCCCACACTGGGCACAGGTGGGTCTCCTTCCCATGGTCAGGCAGATGTGCTATTACCACACTGTTCTCCAGACTCACCTGGTCATACTGCCCCTGGGGTGCACCCTGGAGAGACCCAATCACACACATATTTTACCCTTCCCACCCACCTGCCTCTCAGGACACCCACCTGCAGATGCACGCTCCTCTGGTAAATGAGGGTACACACCTCTCTCAAACCCAGGATCATAGTGCCACAGGCTGTGTGCCAAGTACCACAGGGACCCTGGAAATGGTGCACACCAATGCACACATGGAATTTCCACATGCACATACAGACACATGACCATACCCAGTGGTGTGCTGATATTTAGCAACTGGTTCTCCAGTTGACTGCTAAGATGGCACTGAGCACCAAGAGATGCAACTGACAGCTCTTTGGAGTGGGTCTGAGCCAATTCTAACACCTTCACCCCGCTTCAGTATCCCTTGTAGAAATCACATGGTGAGCCTCACACACCACCTCTGGAAGCCACCAGAGGGCTGCACCTGGGCAGCAGTGACTCATCAGGGCAGCTTTCCCCCAGTAGGTGCCTCCCTTCCCTAGCTTCACTCCTGTCCCCTCTTATCTGGACACCACTTCTTGTCCCCTCTTCTCATTCCCTGTCACTTAGGGCTGTGAGGAGCTGTGGCTGGCACTTGAGCATGTCCCTTTCACTCTTGCTCCCTCCTTTCTCTTTCTGCTGTGGCCAAGGCGACCACCTGTAGGTTATTCAGGCAGGCTTGGCTGGGGTGGGATAAGGCAATTCTAGGTGCTGCCAAAATCTCACCCACTGTGCCTCAGTTTTCTGCCTCCTTGAGCTTCCCCATTCCTCCTTACTTTCTTCTCCCTGAACACGAGGACAAGGGATCTGGTCCTTGGTGGAAATTGTGGCAAAAGGGAGGAGCCGCAGCTGGCAGGGCAGTGCAGCAGGTGGTGAGAGCCTGTGCCCAGGGCCAGCGCCTCTGTCCTGCACCACGGGAACCTCGAGTCCCTCCTTACTTTGAAAACACCAGAAGACTGGACTAGGTGGTTTTAATTTCCCTCTTGGCTCTGACATTTTGGCATTTTCTATTTCTGAGATGCTCTAAACTCTTACTCAGTGGGAAGCTTTCTTAGAGCTAATCTTGCTCTCTTTCCCTGTCGCTCATGTGGGAGGAAAGGAAAGAAAGAGAAAGAGAAAAATGAAATGACATAAAAGGATGGAAATGAAATGAAAGAAAAAGAAAGAAATGGAAATGTAAAAAGGTAGAGGCGGGAAGGGCAAAGGGCTCGCCCTGGATCAAGTGAGGTTGCCAGGGGTGCTTGGTTGGGGGGGAGCATTGCTAGTGATTACAGCCCTGTCCTTTCTAGGTGAGTCTGTGAGGTGGGGACATTCTGGTCTTCCTGAGTCTCAGGCTGCGCTGTGCAGTGCCTGGGCCTCGGCATGCAGTGCCCGCCTAGTTGGGGGCCAGGACCCAGGCCACACCTCTGCCAGGGCAGAGGATTTGCTGCTCCTTCTGAAAACTGAAACCACAAAATTGGCTTGTGGTTGGGTGGATATCAGTCACCGCTATTCAGCTTGGCTTCCTAGGATGACTAAGGGGATTGGAAACCACTCCCATTAGCCCCCAAAATTTTTAGAGGTGTCAGAGGTAAGGATGAAAAGTGGTTTTCTTTGGAGACTTTTGCTAAGTAAGGCCTGAACTCCTGGAGGGCAGAGGGGCAGGGCCTGGGGGCTCAGGTTACCCAGGAGGGAGGTACATTATTCCTGGGCTTCCTCACCCAGTGACCTGGAGTTCAGTCGGGCTGGAGTGGCAGACACCAGGGTTCCCTTCAAAGTCTGCTTTCGGTCCTGCCTCTTCCAGCTGCAGGTTTTTCTTTTTTCTTTTTCTTTTTCCTGTTGTTGTTTTTAGTACTAGAGATTGAACACAGGGGCATTTTACCACATTTTACCAGTAGGCTACATCTCCAGCTCTTTTTATTTTTTATTTTTTTGTGGTGCTGGGGATTAAACCCAGGGCCTTGAGCCTGAGAGTGTGAGGCAAGCCCTCTACTGACTGAGCTATATCCCCAGCCATTTATTAAAAAAAAAAAAATTATTAATTGTAAATGGACACCATACCTTTATTTTTGTTTATTTAGTTTTTTTTTTTTTTTTAATGTGGTGCTGGGGATCAAACCCAGTGACTCACATATGTTAGGCAAACGCTCTACCACTGAGCCACAACCCCAGCCCCCTTTTCATTTTTTCTTTCTTTTTTTTTTAAAGAGAGAGAAAGAGAGAAAGAATTTTAATATTTATTTATTTATTTGAGAGAGAGAGAGAGAGAGAGAGAGAGAGAGAATTTTAATATTTATTTATTTATTTTTTAGTTCTCGGCAGACACAACATCTTTTGTTTGTATGTGGTGCTGAGGATCGAACCGGGCTGCACGCATGCCAGACGAGCGTGCTACCAATTAAGCCACATCCCCAGCCCTTTCATTTTTTATTTCAAGATAGGGTCTTGCTAAATTGCTTAGGGCCTAAGTTGCTGAGGCTAGCCTCAAACTTGCAATCCTCCTGCCTCAGCCTCCTGAGTTTGCTGGCATTACAGATGTGCACCACTGTGCTTGGCCAGCTCCTGTTCTAGAGGGAGCAGAGCCACTTGAGGGCAGAAATGGGCACAAAGGATTCCCTCTGTAGGGCCAGGCAGCGAAGCTGGAGCTTTAGCCTGGGACCAGAGCCCTAGGTTGGAATTCCCCCACTGGCTCCCAGCTGGCTGTGTGCCCTGGAGACAGTCCCCTCCCCTCTCTGAGCCAAGGTCTGCGGGTGGTCTTTCAGGCAGCAGTGGTGCAGACACTGGGAACTAGGTTGCACACACCCAGCCCCCAGCCTGGTTGGCATACTAATAGAGTTCCACAGTTCTGATTTCCTAGACCCTCTCGGAGTCTGGAGAGGATAACTCAGGTGAACCTGAGTTCAGGTGGAGGTGGGCCGAGAACAGATGCTTTCCTTTTCTCTTCTAGGACTCTAAAACACCCCTGGCCTGATCTCTTTTCTCCCTTCTTTGGTGATGGAAGCGCCAAGAGAGGAGGCAGCATCCCCTGTTCTGTGTTACATAAGAGCATCCTTTAGAAAGTTTTGCCATTTTTATTGATCTGTAACATCTCAAAGCAAGACCTGCACTTGCCATGCAAATATACCCTCAAGGCAAGTCCCGGTCCTGTTCCCCATTGCTGCTCCCCAAGCCCCGCCCACAGAGGACACTGGAACTGCCTTGCCGCAGCCTCCCTTCTGCCGCCCTCCGGATTCCCCCTGGGAGGCAGGAGGTGGGCTTTACCCGGGGCGCGGGGAAGGGGATCTCAGAGGTTTTTGGTGGCTCTGAACCGGTCTAGCTCTTACTAAGCCTCGATTTCCCCCTTCCCGACATGAAAAACTTGAATTCTGTCCTCGCTGACCTTTTGTGCGTCCTCAGTGCTTGTGGAAAAAGGGGAAAGCACGCAGACCTAGACCCTGACTCTGGGTCACCCGCACCCAGCCGGGCCACCGCCCCAGCGCTGCCCTGCGCTGCCCTGCGCTCTCTGTCTGACTCTCGCTGTCTCGGTTTCTCTCCTTCCCTCCTTTCTCTCTATCATTCTCCATCTCTCTTTCTGTTTCAGCTCCTTCATTCTCTTCTCCCCCACCCCCAGGCACAGGGGCGTGGGGCGCGGCGGCACGTGCGATCCTATAGCTTGCTGGCTCCCGCCTTTCTCACCCTGTCACCCCCAGTTTCCCCAAGGGGAGAGACCGTCCCCTGACCCTCTAGCCTTTATCCAGAGGCTAGATAGAGGCTTCTGATCACTGGGGTTCGTGTCTCTCTCGGAGTCTTGGAACAGGTGCGAAGGTTGAAGGTCTCCAGGACACCTCTGTGACCTCCCCCCACCAGCGGAGCGCAAGGGGGTCCCCTGGTGGGAGGAAGTGGAGTCAGTTTGGTTTTCTGAGATGGGAAGTACCTACCTCCTGTTTTTATTTGTTCTAATTAGACATGACAATAGAATGCATTTCGATACATCATTCATAAATGGAGTAAAACTTCTCATTTTTCTGGGTGTACACAACCCACCTCCTCTTAAAGTCCCAAATCTCCCAGCCTTTTCCCCCAAGGCTGGTGGGGTGTCCTCTTATGGAAGAAGATAGAAGGAATTTGCTGAATGCCCAGGATGCAAGGTAGGGGAGGGGTACCCAGGGAGGGCCTCTGGGAAGGGATGGAGAGCATATGTGGACACAGAACGTATGTGTGGACACTCACCTTGTGCCACTCACAGTCGCACCAGAGGCATGACACCACCCCTCCTATGGGACAGATAGCCAGGCGGCAGGGGGAAGGGACAGGAAGGCAGGTAGCCCCACCCTCCGCCCCGTGCCCACCAAGACCCGCCTCCCGGTGGCTGGCGAGGTCTCTGCCCCCTTGACTTTTCCCGGCTTCGAAGAAACACCTCCCTTTAGGGGAAAGCGAGATGGTGAGGGGAAGCAGGGGAAGCACTGACTCTCGAGCAGAAGCATGAGCCTGATTTTCCAGTCCCGGTGGGGCGGAGGGAGATGGCACTGGGGACGCCCGGGCAAGGGGCCTGACTCAGAGCCAGAACCACAGTGCTCCTCCGCTATATTGTCGTCGGGGAACAAGAAGCCACCAGATTTATAAGAAACTGCGATTCATCTCTGTCCTCTTCCACTCCTCTGCAAGGGATTAAGGTTCGACTCAAGGAAGAATTTGCATCCTGGGGCAAGGAAGGCACTGCCTCAGATGATTTTTGGGGTGGTTGTTGCTGGTATCAGAGATTGAAACCATGGGTACTCTCTTATTGAGCATACATCCCCAGCCCTTTTTATTTTAATACAAAGTCTCTAAGTTGCCCAGACTGGCCTCAAACTTGGGATCCTCCTGCCTCAGCCTCCTGAGTGGCTGGGATTACAGATGTGTACCACCACACCTGGCTTCACATGATCCTTTTGGAGGTCTTCCCTGGGTTTGTTCAAGACGAATGGCACGTTCAGGGAAGCTTCGGAGCCAGAAACAGGGTCCTCCATTTCCCCAACCCAGAACAGGAGTTCCGAAATCCCACATATCCCCAGGGCTACTGCTGAGGCTGCAGCGGGGCCGACAGAACACCCAGAGTGGCAGACAGTCTGGTTGGCAGTGAGGGAGTGAGGCAGCTGGCAGCTCCAGCCAGCTCTGCCACCCACTTCTTAGCCACTGGCTCACAGGTCCCAAGGTGAGAAGCAGGAGGGGAGAGCAGCAGGTTCTGTTGGGAGGCAGGTGTGATGAATCTCTTGGGGGGGCAGAGGGAGGGAGGCAGCCCCACCTAGCAGGGGGCATTCCTGGCACCATCCCCCTGTTCCTAGGAGTGGCCCAGGCTCTCCTCCACTCAGAAACACCAGTCTGGCAGTGGGCTTGGTAGCCAGGGCAGGGGAAGGGGAGAAGTGGGGACTGCTCCTGCCTCTCCACTCCTGCACCCGGAGACCAGGCCTTGCTGTTCCGAAAGGACAGCAGGAGAGTGAGAAGAGGAGGCCTGAGTTGGGGTGAGAGGCGAGAGAGGACATTGGAACACCAGGAGTGACTTCCCAGAGCACAGGGGAACACTAAGCAGGAGACCTAAGGAGCTCTGAAACCCCACATGTCCCCAGGGTTACTGCTGAGGCTATGGTCCTGCCTTTCTCCAGAAGGCGGAGGGAGGAGTCTGAACCCTGACATCTTGTAAGGAGAGAGATTAGGGAGCTACATGACAGCCTGGGGAAATTGTGTCACCCCTCAGCGTCAGTTTTCCGTCAGTGAAATGGGAATAACGTAACACCCTCTAGACACAGGAGAGGGGGCCTCAGACCAGGGCATGGTCCAAGCACAGGCTCGTCATCGTGGGACCTCAGTTTCCTTGTCCATAAAATGAAGATAAGGGGGGGTCTGGGGATGTGGCTCAAGCGGTAGCGCGCTCGCCTGGCGTGCATGCTGCCTGGGTTCAATCCTCAGCATCACATACAAAAACGATGTTGTGTCCGCCGATAACTAAAAAAATAAATATTAAAATTCCCTCTCTCTCTCTCTCTCTCTCTCTCTCTCTCTCTCTCTCTCTCTCTCTGTCTAAAAAAAAAAAAAAAGAAAAAGAAAAGAAAGAAAGAAAAGGGAAAAAAATGAAGATAAGGGTTCCAGCCCAGTTGACCTCAACTCCACTGTGAAGTCTAATGTCACAAGGGTATGCATTGTCTGGAAGTGTTCTCCTGTCCCATGCTCCCCACCCCTATGTGCCTCCCAGCAGCATTGGGGATGAATATACAGAGGAACTTGGGTTTTGCAGTTTAGAAGCTCACGGAGGCAAGGGATGAGACCAAGTACAGGCTAGATGAGGCAATATGTTCAGGGTAGCAGGGAGCTGGGAGCTCTGAACCTCAGGTGGAGAGCCCAGGTCAGTGTGTGTGTGTGTGTGTGTGTGTGTGTGTGTGTGTAGAGAGAGAGAGAGAGAGAGAGAGAGAGGGAGAGAGAGAGAGAGGGAGAGAGGTGCAAGGAGATGGGTCCAGTGTCTCGACTCCCAGCTACTCCCAGTTTCTAAGAACTTGCGTGACCATAAATCCTGGCCCGCAGGATCTGGTGCCAGTGATTGAAAAGAAACAAAGCCAGGCATGGGGAGGAGGAAATGACAGGCAGTGCACCAGCTTTCTACCTGCTGTGGCCAGAGACATGGGTCCAGGGGCCATCTCGGGGCCCTGCACAGAGCGCCAGCTGCCCATGGCCCTGGTGGAAGGAGGTTGGCAGGACGCCTTGTGACACTTGCTGGGTAGCTGAGGGGGGCGAGCAGCAGACATCAGGCTCCCGGGGAAATCGCAGACTTGTGTGTCAGAGCAGATCTGTGTCTGGGGTGGTAAGTGGGGTTAAACTCAAGGTCAGACCTAGCCAATCCGTTTTCACACCCAACATGGCCCTGGGTGCTTGCCCAGCATGGTGGTGACGGGAACCCAGGTGCCCACTCAGCTGGAGTTGGAGCTGCTGGGAGCCTGGTGACTGGTTTGTCCTTCTGCTCTGGGTACTGGTTGCCGGGCTGCTTTATGCCCATGCCTGGGATTCAGGAGGAGAGAGGTATGGGGTCCCAGGCCTCACTTCCGCTCCCAGGTTGCAGGTGCCAGTCTCCAGGTGAGTTCCAGTGAATTCAAAAAAGGGCAGGTGACTGAGCTGCAGTGCAGGGAGCTGTGGAAGGACAACTAGAAGAATAGGGGAGGGGACCCCACACTAGTAGGCATCTCAGATTTCCGTTCAGATCAGGCACCGAGCCCCTGTCTGCTGAGAGCTCAGAGATCATCAACCATCCTGGACCCGTGGGACCGTGGGTCTCCTGCTTCCTCATGCTCTGCCTTTCCCAGGCCACTGTGGTGTTCATTGCAAGAGTCAAGAAGGCAGGGAAGGAGGGAAGGAGGGAAAAGGAAGCTCCCAGAACAAGTTGAAGGGCCAGAGTGGACCCCCAGCAAAATGCGGAGTTGGCAGAATGACAAAGAGGTGGGTGAATCCGTTCTGAAATATAGGGTCAGTTAGCAAGCTGCCTTTGCAGCAAGGGAACCTAAGGCTAACCTAAGGCTAGAGGGTAAGAAGAACTTCCAGATGGATCGGGCAATAGTCTTAGCATTTTCTGGGACAGACTTGGTGTACATGGTGTGGGTTAGGCAGGGGTGGCATGGCCCTGCCTTTGAGGAGGAAGATGGGCTGTGGGTAGAATTCCAAAATGTCCCCATGAGACAAGGCTCGGGGAGGCAGAAAGCCAGGTCCTGGGCCTGCAGCCGTCTTGTCCCCACTCCCCACTCCCCGCTCACCCGCCTCTACCAACACTCCTCAGCCCCCACCCAGTGAGGCCACAGCCCTGGGGAAGCTACTTGCGTTCTCACCAAGGGCCCAGTGCCGGCTGTGGCTTCTTCCCTCTGACCTATTTTTTAATCATTTGATAGGATTTTCCCCCCCAAACCAAAGCCCTGGCCCCCTGGGCCCGTCAGCTCCGCCGCGTGTCAAAACCACCCCTGTCACTTTGCGTTGCTTTCTCAGTCCAGCAGCCCCTCCCCGCAGGGCCTGAGAGCGATGGCTAATTACCCAGCTGCGGAGCGCCCCCCACCCTTGCCCTCCACCCCAGTCCCAATAGAGGAGCCCTGGAGGCCTGCTGTGAGGAGACGCTGGGGCCTCTCACCCTCCTACTGTGTGGCAGGAAGTCCTTCCTGCTGTCTAACCTCCATTCTTCCCTCTGTCCTGCCCCTAGTAGTGCTGAATCACAGGCACAGAGGCTATTGGTTTCGACTGGAAGAGACTTTGGGACACAAAAGGTCAACCAGCCTCCTGCCCTGAATTTAGTGATGTCATTGTCACTCTGGCTCTCACAGAATTCTAGGGGATGGTCTCTGCCAACTGACTCACTCTACAAAGCAGAGAAGTGTGGTAGAAGGAGAGAACCTAAGGTTATCTGGGGCTCGTGGTGGAACCAGGATTAGAACCCAGAGCTCCCTGTCGATTCGCCTGCTTCTGGGTCTTCTCCATTCTAGTCTGTTTCCGTGTCATGTGCAACTCTGAACCCACCCGTGACGAGGTGCCTTCCCTGCCGTGTGCACCCCTGGGCTTTCTCCTGGGGTCTCCAGGCTGTCCACCATTAGGAAGTCTGTGCCTTCATGTTCCCGACACGCACCCGCTGTTCCCTCTTCCCTCCTCTTGCGTCCATCCCTGGGCCACCTCATCCACTACCCCAGACGGGAGCTCCTCCTTCCACCCACAACTTTAGCCAGCAGGACAAGCCCCAGGGCCCCAGGCCAGAGACAGACAGGCCAGAGTAGACCCACAAATACAGGCCCCGTCCCAGACAGACAGACACACAGTAGACACACAGAGAGCTAGACAGACCTCATGAGGCTGACTGATGTGGCAATACCCACACAAACACGGGAGACTCAGGCAGGTGGAGACCAGAGATGGAGGGGAGGGGAGGGAACCTGCACTCAGGATGAACACAGCTCCACACAGCTCCCTGGATAGAGGTGGAGAATCAGAGAGATGGCAGAGAAGGGCAGAGAGAGAGAGAGAGAGGGAGGGAGATGAGAGGACGCAGAACCACAAGGATAGTATGGCTCACAGGAAGTAGGCAAGGCCTTGAAGAGAGGGGGCCAAGTGGGGCCTGTTGCTGTCCTCTGGCCAGAGGTCCTGGGGCTTCGTAGGAGACCTGCAGAGCATCACTGTGCCAGGACCTCTTGCTGAGTCCCCCTGATGGGAGCTGGGAGGATCCCGGCTGCACAGGGTTAACCCCTCAGCCAGTCCTCCCTCTCCTCCATCCCCTTCCCTGGGCTTCTCTCTCCCTCCCTCCTCCCCCAGCTCCCTTCACCCAAAGCCCTGGGCACCCCCCCCCCAACTTGGTAACCAGACCCTGCTTCCTGTCTGAGATTAAAGGCCTGTCTGCTGAGATTCCCCAGGAAGGGGGGGCACAGCCTCTCCCCAGGGCCTCCCTGAAGCATACTCTGGCATGTCCCACGATGACAGAGGTATTCAAGTGCCCAATGTCTTAATGTCCCTTGAAACATTAAGTGGGAGCCATAGTCTCCCTGCACACCACTTGGGGAGGTGGGTGGGGTGAGGGTCTTACGTGAGGAGCTGGGTGGAGTAGGTAGATCTAGAGAGGATGGAAAATCAGAGAGGATGCCCACGGTAGGTGGGTGGGTGAGAGGGACTGAAGTGCAGGCTCAGGTGTCATCTGGAGTCAGAGGGCAAGGGGCTTCTAGCTGGGACAATGCAGTGTTGGGAGCTTCCAAGGGCGACCTGGGGATGTGAGCCTGGAGCCCTTGACCTTGGGATCATCTCTCTATTCTGTGTTCACTCTGACCACCTGGTGCTGGGTGCTGGGACTCAGAACTCCTGCAGCTGTCACTGCAGGCGGGGGTGCGGGGGGCATCTACAGGTGCTGTCACTCCTTCACCCCTCCCTGGCTGTTAATCCGATGGTTCCGGCCATGCCTGGTGAAGGTCTGGCAGTCTGGGCCTGGGTGGGGGTGGGGGTTCAGGGCTGGTGGACGGGCAGAGTCAGAGGCCCCAAGGATCCCTGGGAGGCTGGATGGGGACAGGAGCAAGGGGTAGGGCTGAGGGACTGGACCACGGGGATTTCTCCATGTGTGGAGTGTGTTCACACATGTGGGCATGATGCGTGTGCACAGGTGGGTGTGTTGTGAGTCCACACCTGAGGGGCAGTGGGCAGAGGGGCTGGAGAACGATGGCCCTGGGTCACCTTGACAGGACCTCTTTCAAGGTGGAGACTAATCCTCATTCATTGGTGACCCCAGAGTCCCCAGGGTCTGATTTATCCCAGCCCTGAGCACTGGAGACTCCAGGGAATGTATGCAGGCGTCAGAGGCAGGCCTATCCCCTCTTGCCATGGCATCTTCTGAACAGAAGGGTTCTCTTTTGGCTCAAGGCCCTACGTGGAGGCTAGGGGATGGATTTGAGGGACCCTTTATGGATAAGCCTGTGAGTCAAAGGGAAAGAAGGGATGATCAGGTAGCTAGGAGGAGAGGAAAGAGGGTCAGTTCAGCTCAGCCTGTTCCTCTGTTTTGCTCCTGCCTTAGGACAGAGCCCCTTGACCTTTACAGACAGAATTAGTCCTGGCAGAAAATCAATGAGCTCCATTTACTGACAAGGAAACCAGAGAGGTTAAGATACTCCACCAAGCCGCACAGCCAGTGAGGGTTGGAATTGGGCTTCCAATCCAGCCAGCTGACTACGTCTACCCCATTCCCCTCTGCATGGCCTTTGGTGCCTCAAAGCCTCCCCGCCTCTATGGACCTCCCTTTCACAGATGGGGCGTCTCTCTCCCTTTCTTCTCTCTTGCATTCCCCATGAGTTCCCTTCTGGGTGTCCATATTTGTGGTCCCTGTCCCTCTCCATCTCTAAATCTCTTTCAGAAATGCACTTTCAAGTTCTCCCTTTGCTTCCTCTTCCCCGCACACCTTACCCTCCACCGGTCCCCCCTTTCAAGCCTCCAAGGCTGGAGGGCAGAAATCCTGGGTCCTGGCGCCCTGTGCTCTGAGTATCCACCCACTGTCTGTCCCTCCCCCAACCCCCCCTACCCGCCTCTCAGCCCTAGCTGAGTATGAGCCCACCCAGGAGGCTTCCAGGTCTCCAGAGGGGCCCTCAGCCCTCAAGCCGCCTCGTGGATTGGCGGAGGATCATCTGGTCCTCGGCGTTGAAAAGGAAGTCCAGCACCTGTGGCTGCCCTTTTCAACTGTCACCATCCTCCTCACACCTTGCAGCACCACCCTGCAGTGACCCGCAGGCAAGACCTGGAGGTAGGAGAATCCCGTGGGAGGGGGCCTGCAAGCCTCTGGTGCCCAGCTTCACCCGGACCCTAAAATGCAGATTCTGGCTCCTCCGCTGCAGGCCTGGGAATCAGAATCTCCAGAGGCAAGTCCCAGAAATCCACATCCCGCTAGCTTCCCCGCACAATGTGGAGCAGGGGCAGAGCAGTTCCGGGTGACCTCAGGGCAGCACCTATAATTTTTGAACCTTGATGGGAAGCAACTTGTTCAAAAGGAAGTTTAGAATACTTCAGAGGACAGCCGGGCAAGCGAGCCAGGGCCGAAGTGGGGGTGCAAGGGCAATCTTCTGTTTTCTATTATTATTATGACCATTATTATCATTATTATTATTAGGGATTGAACCCAGAGGCTTTGTACCAATGAGTCATATCCCCAGCCCTTTTATTTCTTATTTAGAGACAGGGCCTCCCTAAGTTGCTGATGCTGGTTTTGAACTTGCAATCCTCCTGCCTCAGCCTCCCACACTGCTGGGACTACAGGTGTACACTACTGTGCCTGGCCTTTCACTCATTTTTATGACTCTCCCGAACTCTTGGGGAAAGAACACTGGGCCAGGAGTCAAGAGACCAGCGTACAAGGCTAACTTGGGGTGTGTGACTTTGGTAAGTCATTCTATTCCCCATATTTGCAATCCAGCCTGTCTCCTAGAGTCTGATGCTGGTTGCAGTCTCTCTCCCCCCTCCCAGGTTCCACCCTGGGTTTCTTGTTCCCACCCCACTGGGGCCAGCCTTTGGATGCTCAGCGAGCAGATGGGGTTCTAGAAGAGAAACGAGGAGGTCCCAGGGGGCCTTGTCTCCTAGCTCCTTTTTTCCCACCTTTCCAGCCCTGGGGCCTGGGAAGGGGGTGAGGTGGCAGCAGGAAGAGGAGGTGTCACTGCCAGGGTTCTTCTCACCTAAGCTGGCAGAGGGGCGGGACTGGCAGTGGTGACACCAGGGCCACTCAGCCCCCGCTTTTCACAAGCACTTTCTTTTTTGGGTGGAAGAAATTGGAGGAAGATGGGCGAGGAATCTGGGGTTAATGAGACAGGCTGTAAGACCCTCTTACAGCCCATTAGGTTATAGGGAGACCACTCCAGCTCCCCTTATCCTCCAGAGACATGTTCCCAGGGCCACCTGATTCTGAGATTCGTAACTCCTCCTGCTCTGGAAAGCTGGGTGGGAAGTCAGGTCATCCTGTTCAGAAGCAGGGGGATGGACCACTTGACCTGAAGATTAGCGTGAAAAAGAGGAGAGGGAGAGAGGAGGAGCAACAAGACTCCATTTGGCCTTCTACAGTCAACCACGTAGTAAAAATGTCCCTCCCCAAAGAAGTGGCAGGATTCAACAGTCTCATGTCTCCTGGGGAAATCATTCAGGTGAGTCTTACGGAAATCTAATGTTTTACAAAAAGTGGCCAAGGGCAAGGTCACCCTCTTTCAAGCTATGCTACCTCACTTCGAACAGCAGGCAGAAGCTTCTGCCTTCCTCAAGGCTTGGAGACATGTGGGTAAAGGGCAGGGGAGGAGACCAGAGCTGGGTTTCTGGTGCTGTTATGTATCTGGTCTCCATCCTCAAGGGATGTGTTGATTGTCTCTCCCCCACCCTCCCTGGGTCATGCCCGCCTCCTGGGGTCCCCAGTTTCACCTTCGCCTGCCAGCCTGCCTCTTGGTTCAGCTCTAGTTGGGAGCAGAGAGCTCCCGTGGGCCCCTCAGGGTGAAGTCCTATTGGGCTGGGACAAAAATATAGAAATGGGGCTGGCCCCTAGGGGAGAATTAGGGCTGGCAGGAATGGGGGGAGAGAGGAGAAGTTAACCTTTAACATGATGAAACTGTTTTAGTTTTCAAAACACTCTTTAAAATGTAAATCTCTACATGTTGATTTGCAAAAAAAAAAAAAAAAAATTCCATGACACCTTGTTGAGTGAAAAAAAAAACACTACAAAACATCATGTACATGTTTATAGAAATTATGTATTTGTGTGTGTGTGCAGAAGATAGAGACAGAGAGACAGTGTGTAGGAGTGACACCTGGAGGGATGCCCACCAAAATGTTAATTCTGTTTGCCTTTGGGGGCTAATGTTTGGGAAAGATTTGCTACATAAAGCTTTCACTTTTCTGTACAGCTTATATCCTTATACACAGGACAACCCACAATAGTGCTATTTTTCATTGAAAGAAAGTAAGGATGCTTTTTACTAAAAAGTGTGCCTATAGTAGCAGAAAAGAAAAATCAAAAAAGACCTGCCTCTGTAGCCATCAGCTGAGGCCGCCACCAGAGCATGTGCTGGGCTTCCTTCCTGTCTGCCAACTCTGAACTCTTCCAAGCAGCTTTCCATCCAGACTGGAAAGTGCTACACACTGATACTGGCTGGTGTCACGGCACCCCACTTGCAAAAGCAGATGTGTTTATTTATTATTTCCCCAGTCCATGTTGAGACCTGTGAGGATGATTTTCAGGCAAGGGAAGTGACTTGTCCAGGTCATGTGTACACAGAGTCACAAGCAGGGACTCTGAGCCCTGGTAGCCTAATACTGCTTCCAGTGCCCACGTTTGAGAGTTTTTTTTTTTTTTTGGGGGGGGGGCAGATTTGACCAGCCTAGCCCTGCTCAGCAGAGTCCAGGGCTGTACCAACCTGGTATGGGCCGCTGAGAAGACAATCCCCTTTAAAGACCCTGCTGCCCACCAAGTTCCAGGTCTGCTCCTGAACAAGATGCCCAGACAGAGCCCACTCTGGCCTCTGATTGGAAAAGGAGGGAAATGGCTTCATGCAAAGTCACTTAGCACAGAGCCTGGGCACAGTAGCTATCTCTTGAATATTTATGTTGAGGCAGCTTGGAGCCTGCCAACGGGGTGAGGGTGTCCAGCTAGTCCCATCTTGGCCATCCTCACAGGCTCTTGTAGGAGAGGTCTCTTGAGCTGAGCTTTCAAGAATGAGTGAAATGTCCCCGAAGTTTGAGGGGAGAGAAATGGACAGTGTTTCAGGTGGCGGGATTGATTCTGCCAGAGGGCAAGGTCTACAAGCAGAGTTTCAGGTCTCGGGGTTCGCTCATCTGCATGGTGTAGGGGGCCCTCCAGTCCTGGCCAACAGCGGAGGATTCGCCAGAGTATTAGCCACGAGGGGGCGGGGTGAGGCGGGGCGGGGCCAAGATGGTGGGGTGGGGGACCCAAGAGCTTCATAAAGCCACAGCAAAGGCCGCGCGACGCTAGTGACAGCGGCCCGCTGGAGAAGGAGCCCGGTAACTGCCGCGCGCCTGCCAAACTCGGGCGCGGGAGCCAGGCGCCCCAGCCTAGGCTCCGGTGGGGCCCCCACCCCGCCCCCGGTCCCGCCCCCAGCCGCCCCAACCGCCCCAGCCGTCCCAGCCGCCCCAGCCCCCGCGTCCCTCTCGCCTGCCCCCACGCGGGGAGGGACGGGTCCTCGACGGCTGCGGGAAGGTGCCCAGCCCGCCCCGGATGGGCATCGTGGAGCCGGGCTGCAGAGACATGCTGACGGGCACTGAGCCGATGCCGACGAGTGACGAGGGTCGGGCGCCGGGCGCCGACCCACAGCACCGCTATTTCTACTCGGAGCCAGGCGCGCAGGACGCGGCCGACCGTCGTGGGGGCGGCAGCCTGGGTGCGCCCTACGCCCCGGGCGCCCTGGTGCCGGCTCCGCCCGGACGCTTCCTCGGAGCCTACGCCTATCCGCCCCGGCCCCAGGCGGCTGGCTTCCCCGGCGCAGGCGAACCCTTCCCGCCGCCGGCGGGCACGGAGAGCTACCAGCCCGGGGATGGCTACCCCGCCCCGGACCCGCGGGCTGGGCTCTACCCAGGATCGCGCGAAGACTACGGGCTGCCTGCGGGGCTGGAAGTGTCGGGGAAGCTGAGAGTCGCGCTCAACAACCACCTGTTGTGGTCCAAGTTCAATCAGCACCAAACGGAGATGATCATTACCAAGCAGGGCCGGTGAGTGAGCAGCGCTAGCTCGTGGGGCGGAGCGGTCGAGAGCCTCTGTGCCTGGGCCGGAACAAGGACTTTTTTTTCTTTTTTTTTTTTTTTCCCCCTGGCTAGACATCGATAGTGTGTCCGTGTTCTTTGCCGTTTTGGCTTAAGCTTGAGGAGGCAGAGGGTAGGGTTGTAGTGAGGACGGGGAAAGCTCTTAAGGGGTCGGTTTCGCCCGGGGAATTTCGCCAACAGCCAGAGAACTCAAAAAGGAGACGGATGTGTGCGCGCAAGAAGTTACCTTGGTGGAGGGGAAGAGGTAACTCTGGCTTCATCCAGAGTTGGTGCGCGCCCCTGCCCAGCCCTCTGCCTGACTGGGGGTTGCAGCGAACGAGAGAAGCAGACACTCTGAGCCTGCGGGGCAAGGCTCCTCTTAGCCCCTCAGTGTGGGAAACTAGAGCGCTGGGATGGACATCCCGGCGCCTTCTCCTTCTCTCTCCTGGGCTGGCCGTGTCCAGCCACCCATTTCGCTTTTTTGCTGCTGTGTGCTGGGGCAATCTTGGTGCTGGTGGGGGTGGGGGGAGGCTGGGATTTGGTGACATGGAGAAGCCCTGGCCAACTTTCCTTTCCGGCCTTACTTTGAGATCATATGTCTTGAGTGTGTGTGTTGGGGGGGGGGGGGAGAAGAAGAGGGACACTGAAGCTTATTGGGGATACAGGTCCCTCTAGGCATAGGCACCCAGGCCTAAGCAGGTGAAACTCATTTAGGGCCCATGCAGGTGTCACCCTTTGGGACTAGCCCCTGAAAACCTGCTCACTCCCCTGCCCAGATAGTCATTAATTCAGCCCCTTGGATGGGGGAGCCCCTTGGCTCCATGGTCCTGAACCCCTGAATCCAGCATGAGGATTAGGGGGTTGAGGGTGCTGCTTCCGCATAGAGCCTCCTGAGTGAGGAAAGAAAGAGAAACTTGCAGTTTGTGTGGTGATTGTTTAGTAAGCAACACCCTGAGTGGGCCTTGCGTGCCTGAAGTGTGGACTCACCCTTCCCAGGGCAGGGGCAGGAGGAACCATCGAGTTGCTCCTGTGCAGAGGCTGTGTCATTGGTGGGCCTGGATGATGGGGCCCAGGTTGAGGTGCTGAAGAGTAGATACCAAGGGTGAGGCCTAGGAGGGAAAGGGGGAAGGCCACGCAGGGCCCGGGGTGGGTATTCAATCTAGGCACCGCTAGAGAATCTTCATTTTCCCTCCAGACAGTTTCTGTGAGTGCCCTGGGATTGAGGGACCAGGCATTAAATTGCTGAGCTGGGCCTCTTTCCTTGAGATGAACCCAGGGAAGGT